>NC_141693.1:582128052-583474535 GCF_964263255.1 Lissotriton vulgaris | reverse complement strand
CTTTGGGAGATTGAAAACAGTGTCAGACACACACACCAATTTTTCTTTAGCAGAGCAAAAGGTGTGCACTCAATACACTGAAACCAAGACTGGCAAAGAAAATCTCTAACTTTACACACATATGCCTTATTTCAACCAATCAAAAGTCTTCCTTCACTATTTTCAAACTAACACCCTTCCCCCTCTCAGACCTTTCTATCTGTTACCATAGCAACTCCCTCCTAACTGAACTCTCAAGTTCAAAAGTTTATTCTACAATGTTGCAAATTAAGTCAGCAAGGATGTTTGACCTCTCAATACACCAGCTTATCCAGGGTAGTATTGCTTTTACTGACTTTTTCTTAACCATTCAAATTGCTTCTTACACACAACACAACCATGCACCCTAACTTTCTGTTTTCAACTAACTGAATCCACCAATCATTGCTTGTGATTCAACAGCAGGGAAATTCCACAATTATTTTTTTGTAAACTCCTACTGTTCCAACTGCCATTTCATTCCCACACTTCATCTGACTGCAACAGAACCTTCTCACATCATGAATTCTGTATGGATTATTGGACATAGCTACATCCACTGGGCTCAAAGGTATGCAGCAAGCAGAAATTATCACAACCTTGATTTATCAAATGTGGAAATCAAGTGGATTGGCCAGAGAGGATTGAGATGTCATCAATTGATACCATTGGTGTCAAGTCAAGTCAAGTCAAGAATTATGTTTATTATGACCATAGTCTTTAAACAGTAGCAAATAGGCAGTATCACGAGTTAAAACATTCCCATAAAACTCATAAAACGGTGTAAAATTAATCCAATGTCATATAAAATTCTTACATGTATTTTTTACGTATATTAAATTCCCTAAAATTTACATCTTGCAATAAAAACTTAATCTTATATTTTAAAACTCATTTCTTTCCTTTAGTTCTTGTATAGTTTCCTTCATGTTAAAGTTCATGCAGTTCTACAGATTATTCTTGGCTTATTATTGCTTTTAACATCGCTTTTATGTATTTCCCCAGGGCAATTGCAATGTCAATAGATGGAAATTCAAATAGTAGGTTTGCTGCCTGTGCCCTTGTCCTTATATCGTATTTTATAAATACAGGTCGTAGCCACATTTTCCGCTGTTCTAAAAACGACAGGCAATCCAGTAAGATATGTACCAGGTCTCCTTTGCATCCTAGGCTACACCTGCAACACCCTGCCTGGTCTAGCATTTGTGCTTTCCAGTTTTTATTCATTATCCATGGGTGGATCCCCAACCGCAGCCTTAGTATCTCCTGCCTATAGCCACGGTTGGGGAGTATGTCCAGGTAGGGGAACCAATTTTCCTTTGACCAGGCATTCATCATGTGTGTTACTGATGTCTTCTTTGCTAGGTATCCCATATCAGTGGATCTGCTTACTTCCTTCCCATTTAATTTTAACTCACTCTTGGTACATGATACTTGGAGCGTTTCCTGAGACACCTCCACCTTTAGCCTTTTACAGATTAGCAACAGTCTTTCTCTACACGCTTTTGCCCATTTTAAGTCACTCTTTTGTATTTCTCTCCTACACCATTGGGCAACTTTTTGCCCTTCTGGATCCTCAAATCGATTCCAAAGTCTAATTAGTGCCATTTGGATTTGTGTATCCCAGGACTTTGTACCTAATTCGGTTCTTATGGCTTGAATCATTGAGGATTGTGGGAGAGATAGAAGGCTTTTTAGACACTTCCCTTCCACCAGGTCCCAGGCTCCCTTACCGCTCAAATAAAGGATTTCAGCTCCATATAGGACTTGGGGAGGGATCATTGCCTCAAAAGCTCTTAGCATGGGTCGATGTGACATTTCGCCGTAATCCCTATTAAACATTTTTAGTCCACAGATTGAGGCGTGTGCTTTTGCTTTTTGTGTATCCAAATGAGTGCACCAGTTCAATGTCTTATCAAACCATATACCCAGGTATCGGTATTCATTTACCGTCTCTAATTTGAGATCCCCTAAGTACCAGTTAAACCTATTTATCTTTTTCCCAAAGCATAGTATTTTTGTTTTGTCTAGATTAACTGTTAGGTATTTTCTAGCGCAGTATACATTAAAAGCATTAAGCTTCCTTTGGAGGCCTCTCTCGGTCTGGTCCACTATAACCAGGTCGTCTGCATAAAGTAAACAGGGCACCTTGTTACCGTCCATTCTTGGACTTGCGCTACCCTCAACCTCTAGACAGGCCGGGAGGTCTGACAAAAAGATCGAGAATAGCTGTGGGGCCAGAACACAACCCTGTCTTAGGCCATTGTCAATTGGTATTTTTTTCGTTAGAGATCCCTCGGTATCTTTAATGACTTGAACCCAATTTCCTCTATGCAGTTCTTTTATTATGGACAAAAGGTCTTTGGGTATATTTACCTTCGTCAGAGTTTCCCATAAACAGATCCGATCGACTGAGTCGAATGCGGCTCGGAAGTCGACGAAGCAACAGCACAACTTGCCGTTTTGTTCCGTCGACTTCTTCGCCATGGCCCATAGTGCAAAACCATGATCAATCGTGGAGTGCCCTTCTCTGAATCCTCCCTGTTCTATGGGTACAATGTGGAACTCCTTTACCCATGCATTAAGAAGGTTCAATACTATTTTTGAGAAGACTTTCTCTCCAATATCAAGGAGGTTGATCAATCGGTAGTTCTGTGGTTCCTCCATCTTCCCTTTTTTGTGGATTGGTCTAACTATAGCGCCCTTCCAGTTGGGTGGCATTGTGCCTTCAGTAAGAATTAAGTTAAACATCTGTGAAAAAAATCTTGCCCACCAATTTACTTCTGATTTTAGTATTATTGCAGGGAGGTTGTCAGGTCCTGCCGCACGGGTTAACTTTAGTTCTCTCATTGTGAGTTCTACCTGTTTTTCTTTAAACTTCGCTTTGAGATCTTCTGAAATTTCTTGCCAATTTTCATTATCTTCCATATCTCTAGGAGCTCTTAGCCCGTACAGTTTCCTTATATACTCCTCCCATGCTGCCTCGCTAATTACACATTTTAAATCGCCCTCTGTCGGGCCAGTTGCAGCCTTTACCAATTTCCAAAAATGTCTGAGATTTTTCTCTTCAATTGCTTCTAACAGGTTCAGCCAACATTTTTCTTTGTATATCCTTTTCGCATTGTCGGACATTTTTTAAAATTCTCTTTTGAGCTTATTTATATGTGCCTGTCTCTCATGTGTGAAGCTCTTTTTTTGCCTTCTTTGTGCTGCCCTTATCTCCCTTTTTTTGGCTTGGCACTCAGCAGAGAACCATTTTACTCGGCTGGGCGGTTTTACCCTAGCATGTTTGATTCTTTTCAATTCTATTCTTAGGCACTGAACCACTTCTTCCATCTTTTCTATGAACCATACCAAGTTTTTATTCTCTACGTTTCCAGACTCGGTCTTAAGTTGCATGGCCTTTACTTTTTCCTGGTATTCCTCCGTCAGTCGTGTCGACACCCGTTTGGGATACTCAACCTCCTGGTGGATCACTTTGTCTCTAGTCTGTTTACTTCCCCCAAATAATGACAGATATAATAAGTTGTGATCACTGACCTTTTTTTGTTCAATTCTGAATTCTTGCACTAGGGGGAAATTCCAAGCTTGTAAAAACATGTAGTCTATTTGGCATAACTGTGATCCAAATTTAAAGGTCTTCCCTGCTGGGCAGTCTGACTTCAGTCTGCCATTCACACATTGGAAACCCCTACCTCCCAGAGCATGTACTAATTCCATTTCCTGTTTTGAGGTCTCTGCTACTGGGAATATAGCAGGATTTATACCGTACACCTGTAACAATTCTCTGTTCCAGAGGTCAGCCTTCTTAGGGTCTAGTTTATGATTAAAATCCCCCATTATTATCAGTATATCCAATGCATATTTTTCTAGTATGGTATCGACATCATCCTTAAAAAGCCTCAGCTCTTTATCATACTCTGCTCTACTATCCCACTGCATATATACATTTAACACAGTCAACATTTTATACTTCATTTCCACAACCAATAGTTCTATTCTGCATGCTTGGACCCATTTGCATTTTGTTTTTATCTGTGTAACTTCTCTCAGAACTTTCGTGGACACCAATATCATCAATCCCCCTGAAGGTCGGCCCAAACATTTTTTAGTGGCCGGACGACTCAGCTGTAGATATCCCTCAGAGATTGGGGTTTCGTCGCATGTCCAGGTCTCTTGCAGGCAGGCAATGTCCACCTTATTTACTATTTCCTTTATATGCTCTTGTTTTAGATCATTGCCTAGCCCATTCACATTCCAGGTTATGAGACCTAGACTTTGCGGCACCCCCCCGTCCTATTCTACCTCGCTTAAGCCACCCTCATTTACTTCTTCCTCCGTATCGCTCCCGTTATCCTCCCCTGCTGGGCTACCACCTAGGGACCAGGTATTCCAGGGGGCCTCATTATCTGTATTGTCTATTACAATGTTTAGGTAGCTACGGTTACCTTCGTTGTCTCTGTATAGTTTTACTTGTCTCCTCCCTAGGCCTGCGTGATGTTTTAAGAATGTGTTATCCATGGGTATCAGTACTTCTCTCTCTGGGATTATCTTTATTCCCTGTTGGTTTATCTCGTCTGTTGCATTCAAGATTGCCTTTTTTACCAGGTCTGAGTGAAGTGACATTTTTGTTATTTCTTTCCCATTTCTGTTCACTACAAACCCGATTTGCCGTAGATCATTTGTACTGATCCCACTCAAGCTACTGCATTTGGCGAAAGCGGAAAGTAACTGTGCCCTGTTTAGAGGGTTCAATTTCTTTCCCGACTTTCCCTTATTCCGTATCTGATCCATATATACCCATTTATTTTTATCTGTCACTTGCACTTCCTTGGGGATTTCGGATTTTTGCTGTCTAGCGTTTATTCTCCCTGACACCCGTCCTTTGCTTCCCTCGCCGGGTGGTGCCTGCCTCAGGGGGCTATCGGGTCTTCAGCCGTTACTGGATTGTTCTGCGGCTATCCTTACTTTCTGCTTCCCAGTATTGGATGTTACGGGTTTCTCTTTCAACACCTTGCTTTTCCCATTTTTACTTGGTGCTATCAAGGTCTTTGATGTTTTGGGCTCCGATTGCAGGTGTCCAGTCGGGGTGTATGATGGGGCTAGGGGGTTTAGACCTGGCTGTACACCCCCTTCTGTTTTCTTCCCTTTTCTCTTTACTCTTGAGTTTATTGTACCCTTCTTTCCAACCCTATTCCTGGTGGTAGCCGCTGCATACACCCCTCTCCTTTTTATCAACATTGGTTGTCTAGAAATATATACATTATCTAATGCTCCGACTGAATTGTTTGTTGTACATTGTTCCATGGATTGAGAAGTCCCTGCCGGGTTTGCCCCAAGTGCTTCTGCTGGAGCGTTCTCTGCGCGTCCGTCGGAGGGGGATGTTATACTTATTGGTCTCAGCATATTTGGCATTAGGGTTTTTATCTCGGCTAGTTCCTCTTCGATCTTTTTTAGGTACAGCTTCTGGGCTTTCATCACTCCGTTGTTTGAAAGTGTTACTTCTAAGATTCCTTGTAGTATCTTTTGTAACATCAATATTAGATCCACCAATGATGTTGTGGGCGTTACTGAAAGGTCCAAATCCTGTGCAAAACTTCTTTCTGAGGTTGTTTGCCGACTGGTTCTTGTGTTTTCACGCTGTGGTTGGGGGTTAGGGGTCTTTTGTTGCTGCGGCTGTTGGTTTGGTGCACCCCCCCAGACATAGCTCGGACTCTGGCTATCGTTCCCCCTTGCTTCTTCATTTCCCAAAGATTGTGACAAGAACATTTTTGGGGATGATGACAGACGAGGGGCAGATATGTGGAGATTTTGACTCAATAGCGTTAAATTTATCAATATGGGATCCTCCCTTCCTTCCTCTCTGTCTGGAAATTCTTCTTCAGGGAGTTCTTCCATGGTTTTGCTTAGCTGGGTCGTGACAGCTGCCCCTGTCTTTTCTCCGCCCTTCGAGCCATCTACCTCCATGTCTCCATCTTGCTCGGGATTTAATGCTGATTCCGTGGGTTTGTAGTGTTTCCCTACAAAGTCCTTTATATATTTTGACACTGACATGTTTTCTCTCTGCTTGGAAGTTGTTGGTGCACAGCCCCTTTTAGCCTGATGGGCATTTTTTGTCGTTCTTTTTACTTTTCTTTTCTTGCGCCGCCCCTTACTAATGTCCGTATTGGAAGCCTGGCTTTCTTGGCTCTCTTCCTGTGATATTGAGCCCTCCAAAAGTTTACTTTTCTCTGTACCATCCTCTGCGCACAATTTTTGCCCTTTTTTCGGTGCCATTACTCTGATTACTTAGTTGTGGTGCTGCTTTATTAACTCTCTTTTTATATTTAATTTTACTTTGATATACTAAAAACCTCTCACTTACCTCTGTTGTGCCTTTTGACCGCCTGCCTGCCTTGCCACGCTTGACTTCTTCTCCTACGGTGCCTCTCTTGTCTTTTTTCCAGTGCACAGGTTCGTGAGCCTTTGGTCCCTTTTACTGGTTGAGCCTGGAGACTTTCGATCCAGAGTTGTGTATCCCCGGTGCAGCCTGCCCTTCCTGCTCCTGGATTCCTGTTCCTGTATTGCTTACAGGCAGCGCTGAGCAGGGCTGAGCAGGGGCCCCCTCTGTCTTGTCTCCTCGTGGGCGGGGGATTCGAGGATTTTAAAATTTTTTAGTGGCAAGTCGCTGAAGGCTTCGGAGCCGGCAAACACGCGCACCGCGTTTCTCTGATTTTCGCGGGCGTTTGTTTTACCGGCGTTTATTTACCGGCCCCCTCCCAGCCGGTCCCGCACCACACGCTTCTCTTCCGCGTGGCCGGGGGGGGGGGATGGGGGGGGGGGGTTGATACTCTGAGGGTCCGGTTGCGGTCGGCGTCTCCTTTACTTGCGCGCAACTCCCACGGTGGAGCTCTGTGGCTCTGTGCGGCTCTCTGCGGCGTTCGGCGCTCGGCGCTCGATTGTCCAGGTCAGGTCAGGCGGGCAGCAGCTAGGCAGGGCTAGGCGACAGCATTCCACACTTCATCTGACTGCAACAGAACCTTCTCACATCATGAATTCTGTATGGATTATTGGACATAGCTACATCCACTGGGCTCAAAGGTATGCAGCAAGCAGAAATTATCACAACCTTGATTTATCAAATGTGGAAATCAAGTGGATTGGCCAGAGAGGATTGAGATGTCATCAATTGATACCATTGGTGAAAACCTTTTTGCATCTGCCAAACCCTGACCTCTTAATAGTGCACTGTGGTGGAAATGATTTGGGCACTATGACTGGGGTTGGTCTGGAAATGCTTTTAAAGGACACCTTTGATCAATTGATGACACTTTTTCCACAAACTGCCTTGGTATATTCCAATATATGCCAAAGACAGAAATGGAACTGGTCCAACCAATTTTGTCCACAATTTGAGAAAGCACGGAAACATGTGAATAATTCTGTTTCTGCTTACATGAGAGACTGTGGAATGGGTTCAATATACAATATTAACTTGCTTTACAACATGCAAGATATCTACAGAGGAGATGGTGTGCACTTCTCAGATCAGGGGAATAGAATTTTCCTCCTGAATTTAAGACTGTGTATTGGAACCGCAAAAAAATCTAATTTTTTTTTTTTTAGCCTTTATGAGCCTCCTAAGCCCCCCTCAGAAAACCTAGGGGGTCAGGGGCTGTGTACCGTGCCCACTTCTACCCATTCCCAACATTGTTTGTCCTCCATCTTGTGTCTCGATTGTACCGAAACATAAAATGGAGGACTCCCGTAACGCTGCCGGTGCGCGTACCGGGGTGCGCACCGGTAAGCGGCGCTCGGTAAAAAAAGGTGGGAAAGTAATTTACAGAAAAACCACTCGAGACACTTACACCAAATATAGAATAGGCCCTACTACATAGCAGTCCCTACCATTTACCCAAATTTGATGGAATTCCATTGAGACATTTATGCTGTAGGCCTGACTAAATATCCTGAGGTAAATTACATGACAAAAACACATATGAAGTGTTAGAATTGACAACCAATTAAAATGTTACTTTCATTATCTACTACTATTTCATGACATTTGATTGGTTATGCACCTGAATATATATAAAGAAAGAGAGAGAAACACAGCCATTTTGACTACTACTTCCTGAAGTACATTTCAAGAGCATTTTCACTGACAACTTAAACTTCTTTTTGAAAGGTAAGATGTTATTTTAAAAACTGAAGTATGTTGTGCACTTTAAATTAATTTGAAAAACATTTTTTAATAGTTATATACTATCCCTCTGTAATAGTTATAGAATAAGATAGACTTCTCTTTTATAGTTATGGATGGAGTTAGGCTTGTCTTGTATAATTATGAATTTACTTAGGCTTTATCACATACACTTTTTTATATTTCTACTTCCAGTCTGATACCACACACTGCCCAAAGATAAAATCACTATTAAAAAAACCAAAGTACCTGTCTGAACTTAAACCCAACAGTGCCCTATCTCTACTGATATATTTTTTTAATGCAAATTACAGCACAAAAATGGAAGGAGAGCAAAAAAATTCCAACAAAATTGTTCTGGAGAGCAACAATAATAAAGTTATTGCACCCAATGACTCAGAATTCATGGATGAATCACGGTACTATGAACTACTTCAATGTGTACAATCAGTAGATTTCCTGATTCAAAATGAGGACATTTCTGACAATCAAATATTAGAAGTTCTGTTAAATTTGGAAAAGGAATCTGAAAAATAAATTTATATTTAATAATTCAAAAATAGTTTGAGACATTATTCATTTTTATTTGTATTTCCTAAACTAGTACCAAATTGATTATAATGTAAAGTCAGACTTAAAATATACTCTGCAACTTTTTTGTGTTACATAATAAGTTTGCTCATAGTTACTTCCTTTCTCCCACTATATTATCTACAATGTGTATTTAACATCTCCTTATCATCTCCTGCCTCCATATTGTTTCTGCTTTCCTGACAGACTACGCTATGAATTCCATATACCACAATAACTTCTGTAACAACATGCAATATATCTACAAAGAAGACAGTGTATATTAAATTATAGACTCTGCATTGGTACCTACATGTTGGTACTTATATTAAAAAAAAAACAACAAAAAGAACAATTAATAAACATACAATATTTGAAAAGTCTATCATTCTTTTTTCCCCATAGTACGCTCCCGGTCCGCTTCCCGGCGCGTGTACCGGGCCCTTCCCCCCGCAAAAAAAAAGATTATTTTTTTTTGTTTGCCCCGCGGGCCCTTTTAAAGCCCCCACATCAAACCTAGGGGGTCAGGGAGGGTGTACTCTGCCCCCTTATGATCATTTCCCTCTTTGTTTTGGCCACCTCTCATGTCTCAATCCTACCGAGACACAAGATGGCGGCCGCTCTGGACTGTTTAGAATGTTTACAAACACCCGAGAGCCAATCAGCTTTCCATGCGCAAGTCGTGTGGTGCGCCTGGCACACAGCCCCCTCGCAGCCCCTGGGACCGCCACCTCCCCAGGGTTCAGTTTATTGATATAAAATAAAAAAAATGTGTGGAAGCCCCAATCCCCCTCATACTGCTCTGGGGACAGCCACCTCCCCAGTAAGTAGGGGCTGAAAATCCATTCCGCTGGCGGAATTTGCAAATTTTTGGTAATTTCCCGGTCCGTGAATCACGCAAAATTGTCAAAGAATTCGCAATATGCAAGTTGGCGGATTTTTTTGCTTGGTCGCGCTTCAAAATACAATTTTGCGACCGCGGCGTTGACTTACCGTGATTCTGAGTTCGCAGAGTTGTTTTCCTCCCGGTTTGCGTGGGCTGCGCCATTTTCAATCTTACCTCGTGATCGCGCAAGAGTTTTCGTCCGCGAGTACGTCATGTCGTGATCGTGGGACACTTTTTGTCCGCCAGTACATCATAGCGTCCCGCCATCTTGCACGGCGAGACTTTCAGAACGCGAATACGTCATAAGGGCCCGCGATCGTGCATCGCGAGAGTAAACAATTGTGAACACATAGATGCGCCACGCAGCTGACATCCGGCAGGAAATTTGAACATCTCGCTTTCCCGAAATAGCAACATTTGCAATTCTGCACAAGAAATCTATCGCTGGCTGCATAAACCTTCTGAAATTGATGATTTGGATCAGAATAACTCCTCAGATTGACATTTGACTGCACTTTTTTGTGCAAGGAGTACATTTTTGGGGGGTTGGTAGGAAAGAAGTGCCCCAGAGTCTCCAACTTTCTGTTCCTGTCTAGCAGGCTCCTCCCACTGCTTTGTACATGTCCTGGTCAATTTTCATTTGGATCTGGAGCTGGAAGGATTTCTCTTTGTGGCTGGTGCTGGATATTTGTATTTGAGGACTTTTTGTTTGGATCACTTTTGGAGTTGAGATTTTACAAGTAAGTTGGTGTTGTTTGGTTGGGGCATTGCAGTTGCTGCAACTACAATTTATAAACTTTCACAACTTTTTAAAAAATAATTAAAATATATTGTGGGTAGCAACAGTATTTAGTAGGCCCAGGGTTAGTCATGGGTGAATGATACAACTGTTTCTGTGAGTTTTGTTGAACTTAAATATAATTTACGGCACCGATGGAATGGAATTGAATAGTTCACTGCTATTTTATCTATGTGCATGTTTTTTGTAATTTTGGGGTGCGTGTGAAAGCCACACTAGCCAGTAGGTAAAGGGGTAGTCAGTGGTGCATGGGCCAAGTCTTTCTGTGTGTTCTCTTGATTTTAAACATAAATTAGGGCATGGATGCCATTGGATTGGTGTGATTTTTGTGTGTATTTCGATTTTAGAGGTGTAGTTGGGGCCTGGTCCAGGGCCTGGCCATGTGGGTGTGGGCCATTTTGCGACCGGGTCCAGGGCCGGGCAATGTGGGTGGGGGTCTAGGGGCAATTTTGAAGCTAGGCAGTGTGCTTTGTGCCATAGGCCTGCACCCAGTCTGTCTTGCTTTCATCCATTATGCCCAGGGGTAGTCAGTGGTGCATGGGCCAAGTCTCTCTGTGTGTTCTCTTGATTTTAAACATAATTTAGGGCATGGATGCCATTGGATTGGGGTGATTTTTGTGTGTATTTGATTTTTTGGGGTGTTGTTAGGGCCTGGTCCAGGGCCTGGCCATGTGGGTGGGGTTTTATTTTGAGGCCTGGACCAGGGCCTGGCCATGTGGGTGGGGATCGAGGGGCCATTTTGAAGCCAGGAAGTGTGCTTTGTGCCGAAGGCCTGCACCCAGTCTGCCTTGCTTTCATCCATTATGCCCAGGGGTAGTCAGTGGTGCATGGGCCAAGTCTCTCTGTGTGTTTTCTTGATTTTAAACATCATTTGGGGCATGGATGCCATTGGATTGGGGTGATTTTTGTGTGTATTTTGATTTTTTGGGGTGTTGTTTGGGCCTGGTCCAGGGCCTGGCCATGTGGGTGGGATTTTATTTTGAGGCCTGGACCAGGGCCTGGCCATGTGGGTGGGGATCTAGGGGCCATTTTGAAGCCAGGAAGTGTGCTTTGTGCCATAGGCCTGCACCCAGTCTGCCTTGCTTTCATCCATTATGCCCAAGGGTACTCAGTGGTGCATGAAACATCTCTCTCTGTGCATTCTCTTGATTTTAAACATATTTTAGGGCATGGATGCCATTGGATTGGGGTGATTTTTGTGGGTATTTTTTTTTTTGGGTGTTGTTGGGGCCTGGTCCAGGGCCTGGCCATGTGGGTTGGGGCCATTTTGAGGCCTGGAACAGGGCCTGGCCATTTGGCTGGGGGTCTAGGGGTCATTTTGAAGCTAGGAAGTGTGCTTTGTGCCATAGACCTGCACCCAGTCTGCCTTGCGTTCACCCATTATGCCCAGGGGTAGTCAGTGGTGCATGGGCCAAGTCTCTCTGTGTGTTCTCTTGATTTTAAACATCATTTAGGGCATGGGTGCCATTGGATTGGGGTGATTTTTGTGTGTATTTTGATTTATGGGGAGTTGTTGGGGCCTGGTCCAGGGCCTGGCCATGTGGATGGGGGCCATTTTGAGGCCTGGCAGTGTATTTTGTGCCATAGGCCTGCACCCAGTCTGCCTTGCTTTCATCCATTATGCCCAGGGGTACTCAGTGGTGCATGGAACAACACTCTCTGTGTGGTCTGTCTTCTATTAATTTAAACATCCATTTTGGATTAGAATTGCAATTTTTTTGGGTCTTTCTGTTTTTGGGTGTGTTGTGTTAATATAATAAATGCCTAGTTGGAAATATTAATTGAAGCACAACATATACAACATTTATTTAACTGATGTTCCTCTGGCTTCCTTTGCTTTAGGTGCACAAAGACTGACAACCAGGAATCATCCTCTTCTTCATCATTTGTTGTAGTGCCAGGAAGAAGTCCTGCTGCGGTGTGTGCACAACGTCACCTGACGTCACGTGTGGTGGCCATAGACAACTCTGCAACTCGTGCAACTGCGTCCTGCTGTTCTGACAGCTGAAGAAGATGGGCCCAAAGAAAGATGGCCGTAGGTCCTCTACCAAGAAAGTTGCCAGTGCCACTGCCAGTAAGAAGGAGCAGAAGAAGCAAGTGGCACCACTTACCAAGGAGACTGGTGTGCCGACAGACACTTTTTTGGGGGGGAAAAAACTACACCTGCATCAGCGGTGTCCGCTGGGGACCAAGCGGGAAGCAGCACCTCCGCTTCATTGGTCTCAGTGCCACCACGCCAAGTTAGGCTCAAGTCCATGAGTGCCGCAGAGGCAGCCTCTTTAATTGCTCTTTCACCATCGACCAGTGATGTTGGCGTTGACTCATTGCAAAGTGGCAAAAGGAGTGGCACTAGGAGAGGCGCAAGGAGTGGCACTAGGAGAGGCGCAAGGAGTGGCACTAGAAGTGGCGCAAGGAGTGTCACTAGGAGTGGCACTAGGAGTGGAGCAAGGAGTGGCGCAAGGAGTGGCAAAAGGAGAGGCGAAAGTTGAGGCACAAGTAGAGGCACATGGAGAGGCACAACTGCCCACAATGCTTGTTTATCCAGAAGTAGGGGCACATCAGGAAATCGAGATTCAAGAAGAGGTATCATCCGAGCAAGTCACTCCACCTGATGACCCATTGTCTTCCAGATCCCCAGCAGGAAAAAGATCAAGGAGGGCTAGTACAAGTTCTTCTTCAAGCCCCCTTCCTTCTGATGATCTAGATCTTGATTGGCACCCACCAATGTAGTCGGAGAGGGAGGCACGCCATGAGCCGAAAAAGCTAGCTAAAAGGAAAGTTCCTGCAAGGCTTTCACTTATGGGTGATGACATAGAAGTAGAAGTGGTGT
Source organism: Lissotriton vulgaris (assembly GCF_964263255.1). NCBI lineage: Eukaryota > Metazoa > Chordata > Amphibia > Caudata > Salamandridae > Lissotriton > Lissotriton vulgaris. Next base: position 583,461,250 of record NC_141693.1, on the reverse strand, counting down.
ATTCTGAGTGCATTCTGGGAGAAAGTATCTGCGAGAGTTGTGAGCAGAGGTGTGCTGCAAGCCTCCAGCCGTAGGAGCTGAGGGGCTGAGGAACGTTAGCCTCGAGCGGAACCAACAGCGGCAAGGGGGCCGCGGGGGCAAAAAGAGCAAGTGTGGTCTGTCTGCGAAAACATCTTTCCCCCGCTGGCCGTTACTGCATGCAGTCCGTTCAGCCCAAGAAGGGCTGTGCGGTCGTAAGCGGAGGAGGAGGAGGTGAGCGAGCCCAGAGGGCTCAGAGAGTTGGCGAACACGCAGGAGAGCCGGCGGTGAAGGCAAGCGGAAGCCAGTGGAGCGGAGCAGAGGTGAGCTAGCCATGAGTGTGATACTACGGTCCTGCGTCCCTCTCCCGGCCCCCTTCCGTGGACCCCTGCATTGGTATCAGGAGCGGCATTGGTACCAGCCCCCTCCCAAAGCGTAACCGACTGCCAGTGGCTGCTCTGGTGTGATCTCACCTTACCTGCCTTCACGCCCTCGCTACCTCTCTACCTCATATCAGCTGCCCCAGAAGCTGCAAAGCCACCCCTGTACCCACGTGGCTGGCTGTCTTGGCAGCTCGGGGTGTCGGCGCCGAGTGTATCGCAGCGGGCCAGCTGAGAGCAGAGAGAGGTGACTTTTGGAGTGGAGGCCGGCCGGAAACAATAAGGAAAAAAAGGAATACGCAAGGGAAAGGGCAGTGAGCAGTGGGCAGCTAAACAGAGGATGTAATCGCCCACATACCTAAAACATCCATAATCATCCAAATTGCTGTCACTTCAGTACTGCAGCACCCCCCCCCCAGGAATTCACACACAGAATGGCTGTGTGACAAGTGTGAACACCGTTAGAGGCTAGAATCTTGGAGGCCCCCAGGTGGGACGCAGAGACAGAAGTGGAGTAGGAGCCGGCCCAGGAGCAGTAATCCTACGGCCAGATTCTCAAGCAGGATTAAAGGAGAGCAAAGCACCCATTCTGGAAATGAGATCAGGGAAAATGCGTCAACCTGTGTAAAGCAAAAAAAGCAAAAAGAATCGAGGAAGCCAACCGCGAAAGCCATATTGCCTTCGGATACAGGGATCCCGCTAAGTCCTAGGGAGAGGTTGGTTTCAGCACCGATCCCCGAATCAACATTGAACCCCAGACGAAAAACTGGTCTTTTAACATTTTTCTATTTAAAGGATCAAATTGCGGCGATTTGCGCACAAACAGCCGAGGCTTGCAAATTACCAAGCCCCATCGAGCCACTTATTGCACTTTCCCCACGGGCCAAAAGCCCGCTGAACACGAACAGCGACCGATCAGGGTCCGAACCTCCTTAGTTGCGAGTGGCACTCTCACCCCAGGTAAAATTGGCGTTAGTCTCCGCTCAAGTGCATCACCCCAACACTCCCACAGTCGTAAGGGAAAAAATGGGAGGTGGAGTTATAAAGGACATCACAGAGGATCCCATCGCAAAGGAAAACCGTTGAAATCAAGGTAAAAGTGCAACAACCGCAGAGTTAGTTGAAGCAAATGACTACACAAAGGCAACCAAGGGCTCCAAGGAGGGAATCTTAAGACATAGTAATTTATCCAACTCATCTTCACAAGAAGGGGACCCATGGCTAAAACCTCTTTTCCTATCAAACGACTCCCAACTCGAGGAATTTACTGAGAGAATACCTAAGTATATAGATTCCCAAGGGAGAGCCCCACAAACAGAACCCGGTTTTAATGACCGCCATTTGAGTCCGGGATTGGTGGCTTCCACCCCTCGCTGCCCTTCACAAAAAGAGACCAACAAAAACTAGCTATAAATGATAGCATTATTATGCCAATAAACAAACTTCATCTTAATCATTCTGCGCTGATCACAATCTCATCAGGGTGCACGCTGGACTCAGAGTTCAAGGAATGGAGCAAACTCCAAAGAGATCAGCCCTCTACGTCATGGACTCAATCCTTGCTAAGCACCTTAGACCAAGCAAATAGGGTGCTGAATTATCAATCGGACAAAATGGAGGTCCGGATTGATCTCATTAACTTAGTGGCGGTCCACATCTCGGGCATAAATGCAAAATTGGACTCACTCTCGTCGCTCTTAACAAATCGGGGGAAATCAGAGGCATACACCTGCTTCAGTAAACAACAGTGTAACTGTGGATGTGGAAGTATAATTGAAAAGTTAGCAAGCCTCCCGGACATCTTGACGGACATTTTAGGGGAGGTAAAACAAACCCGCAACAGTTCTCAGGCGAAAGAAACCTGGACAAGTCGCAAATAGCAAAGAGAAATCACATGAATGGGTTCTCAAGAAGTAAAGCTATAATGGATCCAGAACAAATTTCAAGGGAAGAAGATTTAGAAAGATCAGCCAAAGCAACAAACGTAACACAGCTCACCCAAAAGTCCATCATTGAGGATAAGCCGACAAAGAGGTAAAGGAAAAGGGCTAGGAAGGCAAGACTAAAGTATAGAATGAATATCCCCCATGAAAACAAAGTTAAATCACTGAATATGTCGCCAGGTGGAGAGGAGAGACTTATTGGCTCACCAGATAAGACAATTCTATCAATCTCACCAAGGGAAGGAAGTTTGAGTTCTGGAGCTACAATCAACCCCACCCAACAACATAGTAACACAAGTCAATCCTCCAACACAGTCCATAACCATCAAAGGGAAATAAGACCTGTCCTGCAAACAAAAGAGCAAGAGCTGCGACAAGAAAAAAAGAAGCCTACAAAAGTGGCTGGTTACGGCGGGTGCGTGCAAATAAAAACTACACTAGCCCTGGTAGAAAATACGGGTGTACAAAGCGTGCCCAAAGAAGATATCAACCGCGGTATAAAAGTCAGTAGCACGCAGCATACAACCACAACACTAGAAAAAAACTCAAAAGAAATACATGGAGAAACAGCAGTACCAGAAATCAAAACTGTACCAATCCCCATGCGAGTCACAGTTTTTGAAAAAGAGCGTAGATGTACGCTAATCCAAAGGGAATCAATCCCGGTTGCAACAAAGTTAATCAAAACAGGACCAACACATAAAATAAAAAATATAATAGAGGTAGTGAAGGAAGAGCAAGAACAACAAGCCACCTCTTCAACGTGCGATACCAAAGAATCCCACAACCCTCTAGCTCCCAAAGCAGATTTAATACAAACGTTTAAAGAGTTCCTTCATCATTCAGAGTCTCTTGAGTTAAAATTAATATTTATTCCCGACTATCCAACAAAGGGGATGCAGGACATTCTCAATCGAGGTAACCTGCTAAAATTGTTTAACGAAACATCAGTACTGAAAGATATAACCTCTCAGGACCTTTTAGCCATCGAATTTCAATCAAACAGATACAACACAGACACCGAGGTAACCGTAACAACTTGGGCCTCAAAGGACCTGATAGATAAGATATATTCTGCAAGACCCCAGTTCGAAACATGGGGCATATCCATTGTACGACACAAACGTACGAGGTATCCCTATCCTTTACAAAACAGCACATGTAACCAAAAAAAGGGAAACGGTAACAGAGGAAGTCAAAGCACCTGCTTGCGAGACGCCCGGGCTTCCTCACCAGCTGCATCAAGTATAAAGAACCGGGTCCTCTCGTCAGAAAACTCGCAAACAACTGGTTATCATGGCTTGGATAGAATGTATTGGTCTTGGGTACCTATGGTACTGAGTAATAAACCTACCCAACCCAGAGCCAAATTTCTCCATGGCAATTCACAACTGGAAGCATCTTCAGAAGTTAAAAAGGCCACAAAGTGTTTCGTTTTGCTCCTGGAATGTGCATGGCTTCCAAGAAATGGCGCATGACCACGATACACAAGCTTTCTTCCTACAACAAGACATAATTCTGATCCAGGAGTCATGGAAACTAAAACCTACCCCAATTTTAGGACTCAAAGAACATCACATATTTGCAGAAATATTTTTAACCTTTGGGCATCCCCGCGGCAGATTATCAACCTTTGTAATCCAAAAATACAATTGGGAATCAGAAGATCTGGACGTGGGTTTTAATTGTGCCCAAGTGATCAGAATCACTGAAACCCCGCCATCCGGTACTCAACAGTGGCAACTTTTAATCATCAATGTCTATATCCATCCTGATAGGAAGTCACAAAAAGAAAAACATGCAAACTTAATATTGTTTATAAAAGTGTTGCAAAGTACTTAAACGCAATGCCCACTGTTCATCTCCATGGACGTCAACCACGAGCTTAATGGAAAAATACAGGCGAAAGCGAAGACGACATCAACTAGAGAGTGAACAAAAGTTATCAGCTATCTGAAGAGATCTAGGACTGTCAGTTTTGAATGGTAATACAAAGGGGGACAGGCCGGCAGGCGTTACATAGTTGAGCGGCAGGGTCCATTCAACAATTGACTTTACAATTGAAAGCAAGGAGCTAATTCCTGGTATTGAATCATTTCAAATTGATCAACGTGTAGAAAGTGATCACTTCTCCCAAATAACGAGTCTGAATATCGCGCTCACCTTGGCACCAAGAATGACCTCTCTTCTACACCACGCCTCAAAATTCAACCTAAAAAAATTTAAATGGCGCGGAGAAGGGTTGGAAAAAATTCAGGACACTGTAAAAGTTTATATGTCCAATTTAGGGCCCCAAAAAGAGGAGGAACGTGTAACCAACTGGGAGCAACTGATTCTGGACCTACTACAAAAGTTTCCAGCAATGCCAGGGAATCAGAATAACATAAACATCAAGAAGGAGCCATGGTTCAACACAGACTTAAGATTAAAAAAAAGAAAGGTCGCCAAAGAGGTCCGAGCACTAGCTAGCCAAAAAAAATAGGGGTTTGCGATAAACAAATGTAACCTGAAGAAATCAAGGAGCCTCTATAGGAAGTCACTGAGGGTCGCAAAGTCTTCTGGGGCATCATTAACGATGTAAAAAAAGGGGCAAAACTCCAACAGTAAACAGGGGTTGGAGCTAAAACTTGGGCCCTCCATGTGCAAACCTTGTACTGTGCACAGACCCAGACTCCGTTAATGGTTTACGGGAGATACAGGTAAACGAGGAGAAAAAAAAGGAAATAAGAGCAAGGATTACAAAGAATTCAATTCAATTCAAAGAATCTTTATTCGGTGATTGAAAAACACCATAAAAGCACACACATATATACATAGTAAAAAGTTATTAAACATTTCCAAGATCCTTTGTACAGAGTATAAACAAAGCATAGAATACAAACAGTGAAACAGTGTATGACACTTAAAAGGGATAAAATTAGAAACATTTCATTCTTCTCCCCTAGTAAGCCTTAAACGGACCGCTACCTTAATAAAATTCATAATACTACACAATGTTAAGGGGTCCGAAGCTTTCTGTAAAAATACTAGTGCCTCCCTAGCGTGAACCAATTTGTTTTTTTTAAGAGGTTTACAAGAAATCTGCGCCTGGGCATTGAATAAAAGGGGCAGAGTAGGACAAAGTGAAGGGAGTCCTGCGGAGACCTGTTGTCGCAGCCGCAGGGCCCCTTCTGTTCAATTGGTGTAGCAAATCCTGCTGGTGATGCCAACATAAATGGGAGTAGGTTCAGCCTGAAACAGCACATCAAGAACCTATCCTGTGCGTTTTACATGAGGTACAAGTATGGCTCCATACCCTCCACGCTCTTCACTAGGTTATGGGCCCTCACTGTCTTTTTACACCCTTCAGCCTCAGCTCTGCTTAGGTTTTTCCGCTCTAGAAAAATGTTCCCTACTTGCAACTTACTCTGGGCTACAATTGTTGCAGGGTTAGTTAAGAGGTTCCCAAAGCCTAGTTCCTCTAGGGTGTTCTTCACATAATGGAGCCAGGGGATGCGCATACATTTGTCCCTCGCCAAACAATCCGATAAGATTTCTCTACTGAGTGACGCATCAGGATTGACCCAGATTTTTAACCAGGCTACTATGGGCCTTAGTTTTACCAGGTCTTCTATATATGGCCTCCCTAACTCCCTGTGGGCAATCAATCCAGCAGTACTTTGGGGTACCCTCAGGATTGATTTCAAATATTTGTTTTCTTCCCGTTGGATTCTTGTGGTGTTGACAAAGCCCCATACTTCTGCCCCATAAATTACTTTGGAGCATGATACAGAGCTGTACAAGTTCATCACCTGTTCCGGGGACCATCTTCCTAGCCTCCTGCCATAGCTAGCTATTGCCCTGTTAGATGCAATCATTTTACCACAACGCTCCTCCACCAAGGAATCAAAATGTAAGGCGCCATCAAATGTTACACCAAGATAGGGGAACGTTTTAACCTCTTCTACAATGTGACTCCCTATTGTGTAAGTAAATTTGGAGGTAGATTTTTCCCCGCCAGGAGCACATAGGATTTACCCAAATTAACAAAGAGGTCCAGGGCACCCATGAACTTGACGAATCTATTGATCAAGATTTGTAAGCTCCTGGGTGTATGTGCAATCAGCACCGCGTCATCTGCGTAAAGCAGAACAGGAATATGACGCGACCCGACCCTTGGGCAATCTACCTTTAAACCTAACAGAAACTGCTCCAAATTATTAATGTAAAGGGAAAACAGAAAAGGGGCAAGGATGCAGCCTTGTCGGACCCCACTCATACAGGTAAAAGAGTTAGTCAGTCCCCCCTCCCTATTGTAACGGACCTTAGCCGTGGTGTCGCTGTGCCATTCCCTCAATATATTAATTAGGCCACTCTCTATCCCCATACTAAACATCATGCCCCACAATTTCTCCCTATTGACGTGATCAAATGCCGCTGCCAAATCCATGAAACCCATGTAAATGGATTCATCACTAGCCATGGTATATTTGGCAGTCAGCATGTAAAGGTTCAGGCATTGGTCACTAGTGGACCTCCCTGTCCTAAATCCATATTGAGTGTCCGAGAAGATGTTATTTTCTTCGGTCCACTCGGACAGTCTGTTAAGAATTGCCCTTCCCAAGAGTTTTGCTGACACATCGATCAGGGAAATCGGGCGGTAGCACTTGGGGTCGTCCCTGTTTCCCTTCTTAAAAATCGGCACAATTACCGCTTTGGACCAGGACGGAGGCAGGCCGCAGGTAATAGCAGTGTTAATGACCCTTGTCATTAGAGGGGCCCAAAGTTCAATGCTACTCAGAAACAGATCTGGGGGAATTCCGTCGGCCCCGGGGCTTTATTTTTAGTCAGACCCTCAATCCCTGCAGTGATCTCCTTAATGGTGAATTCAACAGGTGGAGCCTGAGTTCGGTAGCCGATAACTCTATGGTAGTGCCAGGCTCATGGTTATACAGACTCCTGTAGTGCGTGACCCACTGTTCTGGGAGGATATTAGCCCCTATCTCCGGGGTGTCTTTTTCCTGGAAAGTTGGGTTATTAATAATCCTCCAGAAACCCGCTAGATCCTTTCTTTCCCCTGCTTCTCTTAAATCTGCCCACGCTTCTGCCTGCAAGACAAGTTTCCTCCTCTTAATCTCTTTTTTATAATTTTCTCTGCACGCCTTCACTTTATGGGGGACCGTTGGTTTAGATTTAAGGCAGCTTTTCAGCTCCCTCAAAGCTTTGGAGCAGTCCTTATCGAACCATCGAGGATTCCCGTGGTTCTTTAAGGGCACACTAGTCTTTAGTAGACCGTCGATCAGATTGGCAATCTGATCGAATGCATCCAAAAGCCTCAATCCGTGAACTTCTATATCTAAACAGTCATTGATGGCAAGTTTGCCGGCGTCCACCAGGTCCTTGTAAAACTTTTCCCCGTCAATTTTGGACCACTTTAGTCTCCTGCCTTGATCTGTTGCCCTCTCAGTGATTGTGCGTTGGACACTATTTCTTGGGGCCACACTGTACAACAACTCCAAGACAAGAGGGTTATTGTCACTGAAACCACTCCATTCAATCCCTGCACTAGTTATCTTATTTATCAGAGATCTTGAGACCAGGATATAGTCTATGAAGGATGAGCATCCTCTACCCTTAAATGTAGGTGGGAGTGTGCCATCCTCCTGCGTCCCCATCATGTTAATAGTATGCTCAAGGTCATACTTGAGCCGGAGCGTACTGAAAGCTAACCCTGTCGGCGTATGGGAAAAGTGCGGCCCCTTCTCCATGGGGCATTGGGACCAGTCTGTATTTATTTGAACCAGTGCCGGGCACAGATGACAATTATAGTCTCCCATAACCAACAGTGCATGTGGCTGCCCCTTTTTTTGGCCCGTTGTTTTCTGACCCAATCTGTGATCCAATTCAGCGGCAAGAGGGGTGTGGGTTCCCGCTGTCTCATTGTTGTAGATATTAAAGACTACAAATCTAAGCCCCTTCCCGGAGAGCCTAACTGCCTGAATCCTATGGGAGTTCCAGTCTAGGCAAAAGCAGCTGCCTGGAAGGCCCAGGTCTATGTAAATAGATAATCCTCCCATAGCTCTCCCAGATCTTGATTTTTGGGCGGTACAAAGAAACACTTATACCCTTGCAAGTGGAAGTTATTCTCCGATGCCCAAGTCTCCTGCAGACAGATTACATGAAATTTCCTAATATAGTCAAGCCACTCTTTGTTATTAAATTTTCCAGCCAGACCAGCTATATTCCATGAGATAATTCTCAGTGCCTCGCCCCCCTGCTCCCCTCCCCCATGGTGCCCCCTTTGTAACTCACACCCTGACTTTTCCGTGTCCGGCCCATGTCCCCCTCCTATACATCCAATATCTACAGCCCTAGGTTCATCCAGCACAGGCGTCATGCCACAACTCGATGGCATTTGCTTTGCCACAGGACTGTGCTCCTCCGACTCTTCTTTCGAAACCCCTTTACCCCCTTCTCCCCGAGCACCATTATCCATTTGTCAATCTACCCCCTCTAGGCCATCCAGACAATGAAACCGGTTAAATGTGTGAGGGGGTGGCTCTGGGCGGCTGAATACTGGCCTGGGGTTAAATTCGTGACGATCGCCCCTCCGACCAACCCTTTCCCAGTTATCATAGGTTCGAAGCGTATGTGCAGGGGCAGGGATAGGGGGAAAGAAGAAAGACACATGAAGGGTTTGAATGGTTGACACCTGCGATCTATTCTTTCCCTGACATATGTGAGAGACAGTTCCAGCGTCCCTGAAGCTCACCAATATGCAATCCCCTATAATGGATTTGCGTGTTCTCCCCACCCATGGAACCCTTCTAACCATTATAATTTCGTTATTTAGATGTACTGGTAAGGGTCTATTCAGGTTTAGCCACTTAATTACCCTGCTTTTTAGGGCACAAAAATCCTCAGCTTCACCCACCTCTAGCGGGGGAACGCCCGCCATGACTACAGTGAAGTCATTTGCCTCTGGTGGTAAGTTAGGTCTACGTGGCTGGGGGGAAGCTTCATTAGTGGTGTTGGTGTGGCACTATCTGTAGGCTGTGCTGGGGGAACAGAGTTTACAGGGGGGTAGGCCCAATAGGATTAGATGACTTTGTTGGAGCAGGGTTATTCCTCTGGGATTGTGGTGGGGCAGCCGCAATCGCAACCTGTGTCGGGGCTAAACTCATAATGCTTTTTGGAGGCTGTTTGGGGGCTGTTGGAGTGGCGATGAGCTCAGGGGGCCTTCCTTGAGAGTTGACCGGGATTTTCATGCTACTTAGTGTAGCCTCAAGGATGGTTAATCTAATTTCCACCTTTTTAATGCTTTCACTAATTGGTAACAGTAGTGACCTGAGCAGAAATTCCAAGTTGCCTAGCGGGGCGACAGAAAGGGGGGCATTAGCAGTGTTATTTGTTATATCTTTAATCAAAACTGGGGCCAAACCGTCCTGTGCAGCAGGTTTAGGATGTGACTCATCCACTGTTGTCACAGTCGGTATGGGGGGTTTAGATTACTTCCCGAACTCGGAATGAGGGGTTTTGGGTTTATTTTTTCCCTGGGCACACCTCGTCTTCCTCCTGCGTTTGTTTGGGGGGGGCCCAAATACTCCTTGTGCTGCAGCTGGCTTAGGTTTAGCTTTCCTAGGTTTCGGGGCTGGGGGAGGTTGAGAAATTAGATCAATAGTCACCCTGCTTGGGCTTATGCTGCTCACTGGGGTTAAACTCGTGGGTGACGCTAGGGTTTTTTTTGTACAATCCCTCAGCAGAATTGGGACATCATCTATTGGGGTCAACTCTTCACTAGGCGTGGTGGGATATTCTCCAAGGGGTCTATTTTTCAGGTTGTCTATAGAGCGTCTCCGCTCAGCCCTGAGCCGGTTTAAAGTGCTCTCCTTATCCCCATCCCCCACAGCCCGAGGAAAGTAATTCTCTAAGGTTTTATTTTTAACTCCCCCCTGCTTCATGGGGGTGCTTTCCCTTGCCGGGGACGGCATGGCGTCTAGGGTTTAATAAAGATTATGGGGCACTATATCCCTTACTTGGACCAGATGCCAGAAGACGAAACCAAGAGAGTAGGCCCAGCCCAGCCTACTCCGGCCTAGGACGGCATTAGACGGTCCCGCCCTTGTCCCGGGCTGCTCCCACGCGCTTCCGCGCAGCGGGACTGACCTACTTGTTTATAGGATACTAGGGCAAAAAGGGGGAGGAGCCTGCAGGGAGAGCTGGCCAGGTGGTATGAGTTAGGGCGGGCAGGCCCTCCTGGGACAGGTAGTCCTGCGCCTCCCCGCCTGCTCGCAGCCCTGCAGAAACAAAGATCCTCAGGTCACTCCACGCCCAGGGAACAGAAGGGTGCAAGTTGTTATCACCCTCGCGACGCGGGACCCGCGCAGCGGGTACCGCTAGCTGTGGAAGGTCGCTGTGTAGCGGAACAGAGACCAGGCTGCTACCAACAAAACTCCAGTCACCACAGAGGTAAAGTTAGTTGTGGATGTCCGCCAAGAGTCCCACCAGTAGACAGGGGCAGCTTACTTTTCAATCGGCTGAAAGGGGGAGGAGCATGCAGGGAGAGCTGGCCAGGTGGTATGAGTTAGGGCGGGCGGGCGCTCCTGGGACAGGTAGTCCTGCGCCTCCCCGCCTGCTCGCAGCCCTGCAGAAACGAAGATCCTCAGGTCACTCCACGCCCAGGGAACAGAAGGGTGCAAGTTGTTATCACCCTCGCGACGCGGGACCCGCGCAGCGGGTACCGCTAGTTGTGGAAGGTCGCTGTGTAGCGGAACAGAGACCAGGCTGCTACCAACAAAACTCCAGTCGCCACAGAGGTAAAGTTAGTTGTGGATGTCGGCCAAGAGTCCCACCAGTAGACAGGGGCAGCTTACTTTTCAATCGGCTAAAAGGGGGAGGAGCCTGCAGGGAGAGCTGGCCAGGTGGTATGAGTTAGGGCGGACGGGCGCTCCTGGGACAGGTAGTCCTGCGCCTCCCCGCCTGCTCGCAGCCCTGCAGAAACAAAGATCCTCAGGTCACTCCACGCCCAGGGAACAGAAGGGTGCAAGTTGTTATCACCCTCGCGACGCGGGACCCGCGCAGCGGGTACCGCTAGCTGTGGAAGGTCGCTGTGTAGCGGAACAGAGACCAGGCTGCTACCAACAAAACTCCAGTCGCCACAGAGGTAAAGTTAGTTGTGGATGTCCGCCAAGAGTACAAAGAAACCGAGACTGAGGAAGAACTAAAAGGGCCCACTGAAACGGTCGATTTAACTACCAAAAATGAATTGAGAAACATACTATCAAGATTAAAGACAGAAGGAGCAGCAGGCCCGAATGGGCTGCCAAACGCGATCTTCAAGCACGACCCGGTCTTGTTGTAAGAGACCTTAACGCCTCTTTATACCCACATATATAAACAAGCAGAGATCCCTGCCTCCTGGAAAGGTAATATTATTTAAGCATGGGTGAATTTTGCGAATCTGGCGTTCGCGAATTTGCGTATTTGCGAACTCGCAATCCGCAAAATCCGCGAATTCTCGCAAATTTGCGTTTTTTATGTTCGCAAGGGTTTCTGCCAGTTCGCGAGGGTTTTGTACCAGTTCGCAATTGCGAACTTACTTGTCGGCTTGCAACGGTCGCGACTATGTTGTTTCTATGTCTGGTTCATCATCACAGGTTCCCAGCACCCTCTGTTTCACCACTGCCACCCTCTGTTTTACCCATGCCCCCCTCTGGTACATCAATGCCACCCTCTGGTTCATCATCACTGTAGATTATGGGGGGGAAGCAAGCACACCTGCCCTGCTTCAACTGACATGAATTAATTTGGGGTTGATTTATTAATGTGTCACTGTTTTAAAATTCCAGTCTGGCACCTGCTTCCTTATTTGTAATTTGCTTTCTGTTGCAGTACAATTTTTTTTTCCAGGACCTTTGTGGCCTACTTGTAGCTATTCTATGAGCCTGCTGTGAGGGTCAGAGCAGGGTCATACGATTGTTGCAACTAGCAACTGAACTATGGAGGGGCCCCAATCAGGAAGCACTACAGGGAATGGTTACTAATGATGAGTTTGAACTTTTGCACCTGCTGAGTGCTTTCAGTTTTGCAAAACTCATTTTTCTGCAATTTCGCGGGATTCGCAGGGCGCGAACTTGCGCGAGATCGAATTCGGAAGCCGCGAATTTGTGCGAATATGCGGCTTGGTTTTTTGCGGTGTGTTAGTTCGCAAGGCTTTGTGCGTTTTAGCGAGCCGCTTGTAGCGCAACGGCGCGAAGTTACCCTCACAGTCGTTCACGGGTGTGGCCATCTTGTTTGCATGACGTATTTCAGTTTCCGGGCGCGATGTGTAATCTCGCAAAGTGTGCGGCTCACTAGTACAATTTTGCGTGTGTTCGCAAGGAAAATCTCGCGTGAACTTATCCATGCGGTCATGAACGGGCGCGGCCATCTTGTTTCTCATTCATTGCTATGGTTCTGGGCATGCTTTTTCTATCCTCTCTGAATCTCTGCCATCCTTTGCTTGTTTGAAGTTTTTTTTGATCTATTTTACTTATTATCTATCCCTCTATTTTTATAGCACTATATTTTTGTGTTTTATGCTACTTTTGGTTAATTTTATACTACTTTTTTAAACTCTTTTCTTTTCTTCTTCCCTATTCTATTTTCTTTATTATTTAGCTTCCTTTCTGCCCAGACCATGGTAAAAGGAGCCGGGAAGCATCCCAAGAAGGGGAAGGGTCCCGCATCCCGTGCCCGGCTCCCGTGTGGGCGTTTGAGGGGGGAGCAGGTTGCACCCCGGGAGATCTTCAGCCCGGAGGAGGTGGCCGCACTCATTTTTTATGTTCAGCGCCACCTCCCCAGGACCATCATGGCAGGCGGCAAGATCGCTCGCGGGCACGGGATCCAGGAGCGCCGGAAGCGGTGGGAGAAGGTGTGCCGGGCCATGTACCAACACTCTCCGGTCCGGCACATCTACAACCAGGCCACCCACCGTTGGACGGATCTCCTGGTCCGGGAACGCGATCTGCTCGACCTGCTCGGCCTTGAGATCCCCGGGCTTGGTGAGTAGTAGTAGCTATTTCTTTACTACTCTGTTTTCTCCTGCTCTGTGTGTTATTATATTGCAAATTTTTGTTTTTTACCAAGACCATTAATGCTGCTGATTACATTGTAGGTAAATTATATTTCAAAATGTTCTGTACATTTCAGGTGCACTGCTCTCCTTCTCAGTAGCGTTGCTACTATGCTTATTTGTTTTCGATTTTGTGTTCATTTCATTGGCCTGTGAAATTATGTATGAGTGTAGCTTAAAGAACTGCGTAATGCTAGACACTAAGGGTCAGATTTTTAATTACCGGCGCATCCCTGCAAAGTAGCAGGGAGGTGCCAGTAATTGTGCGCCACGTCACCACCACCCATGGTGCGCCGTATTTACAATGTGGCGCACCATGGGCCCAAAACGTCACCAAAGCGTCACGCATCTGTGCCGTAAAGGCGGCACATTGCTGGAGTTGCGTCGCAACGATAGTGCAGCTCCAGCAATGCTCTGGGGTGCCCTATCTCCCCAATGCTACCTCAAGCCGTACGTCTGCTTCAAGCAAGCGCAGGGTTTGAGTCACGCATCATTGTCCTCAAAGTGACAGATTGAAATCTTGTAGATTTTCCTCAGCCACTTTTAGGATGCGTTCCTGCGCAGGAACGCCCTCCCTTGCGCCGGAACGCCCCCTGATGGCGCAGGGCTTTACAACATGATGCATCTCCCATATGCGTCACGTTGTTAATATACGCCGCACCATGGCGCCTCTTTTGTTCTGCCGCTGCGTCACAAAAATCATGCAACAATGGAGCAAAAGAGCCGCAAGGGGCTTCTAAATCAGCCCCTACAGACTCAAGTCCAGTCCTTCCTTTGTACACCTGGCGATAAGAAGAAATAGTGGTGGTGGATTGATAGTTTGAGTATTTTATTGACTGGTTAATGTAGTAGGAAACTTTTTAGTGTTATCACTGATCTGCAATCACGATGGACTTTGTCTGTCACTTTGCGTGCAAATCAAGCAATACTAATAACGTAGTAGACCACATGAGATCGGTCAATATATCCCGTGGAATAGTTGTCTATTTGCTATTTCGCCAAAATATTTTGTTATTGTTCTTTTGAAATGTTTGATTTGGTTGACAAATATCATCCATGTTTTCTGGTCTTTCTTTCTTTCACGTTGTACATCAGCTCCCCCCAGGGGCAAGAGGACACAGGAGGAGGAGGGTGCTGTTCAACAGGATGCAGGCCAGGATCGGGCAGGCGAGGTCTCATTTGCTGGCCCCGGTAAGTTTTAATTTTAATATAGAGTACCTATTTTTTTCTAGCGTTTCTCATTCGATTTTTTCTAAATCGTCTTTGATCTTCTTGTAGACTGGATCTAAATTCTTATCCTGCCTCGACTATGACTCCCTGTGGTATTACTAGATTATTCTTATTAGTCTGCCTGTGTAGCTAACTAAGATTGCACATTTGGCAATTCCATTGGACTCCCATTCTAGTCAGCAATAGCTCTATGCACTGAGTGCAGTCCTCTCGGATTGTCCATAATGTATTTTCAAGTCTTCTAAATGTTTATGCTTTGGCAATTGCCAACAATAAAAAGGTGAATGAACACCAAGAAAGAATAAGATACTACTTTACTTTTGGTTTGGATAGGAGGACAATCCATTCTACTACTTTGGCAGGGACAAATCTGCACAAACAGAACTATGGACACTAAATAATGCATTGCTTAGCTTATCAATTATAATAGGCGCTGTTAGACTTTCCACATACCTCAGTGATAACAGACTTTGTAGTTGAACCCCCAATCTCCTTACTGACTAGATAGTGTGGCAGAGTCATTTAGCTCCCAGAGTCACCGATGATTGATCCCCAATGATGATTAGATTATCCAACGCAGGACAAGAGTACGGAGTCAGAGTCAAGAAGTGTCAGAGGCACGGACTCATGGTTGCAAAAATTCCAAAACCTTTAGCTCAGCCACTCTAGTCTGGAGGACCAAAAACCACAGAGTCTATTTAAGTTTAAAAGCTTTATTAAAAGTAAACACATTTATTAAAATCAAGCTTGTCATAAAACTAAACGTTTAACTGAAAATGGAAAAGTGCTTAGTGCTGACGATTAATTGGACACATTTCTTGTGGTCGAGCCGAGCTCTCACCTGGTTTGAACTTGATCTTGCTTGTGTTCTTAGAAGTCAAGCTTCTGTCTGTTAGGAGAAAATGTGGTGCGTGTTAAAAATAAAAAGCAAGGATTCATCAGTTGTGCCAAAAAGTGCAGCAAGATAACAGCCTTCCCTGGAAAAAGGGACATTTTTACTTTAGAGTAGACAGTCACAAATGATTACATTGTTTTCTGTTTTTTTCACATTTCTTTATTCCTCCTAGACCAAATATTATATAGTTGTGAGTGGTGTATTCTAACATTCTTAAATGTACTTTGTAGGTGGAACATCTGGTGGCGGGGTCAGCGTGAAGGTGGTGGTGGTGGATGAGGGGAACACTTCTGGGGAGGATGCGGTGCAAGTGCCGGATGACACCAATGTGCCTGTGAGGGTTCACACGATGGTGGCGGGCAGAGGTAAGCTATATATTCCTTACTTATTGAGATTGAAGACTGCAGAGTGTGCTTTCTGCACGGTTGTATTATAAATCAACCAGGTAGTAGCCTCCTTTAAATGTACTTCGACTTAGCTGTGAAGTTTTTGGCGAGAAGAATCCCAATCAGATCTGAGATGAACTTGATGGATGGGATGAACAAAAAGCGAAAGAAGGGTGTAAATAGGTGTGGAAGGACGAGAAATTTAATGATGACTGGCAAAGAAGAATGATATGTGTTTGCTTGGTCCCCGAGGTGTCTGGGAAAGAAAAAATATGGTATGGTGCATGGCTGGGTGAATGATGAAGCAAGGATGGGTGGAAGGAGAACAGCCTGGGTGGGTGAAACAGAAACTGTATGTGTGCATATACTTTGAATGGATGGATGCCTGGATCATGGTACTATCTGATTCTTAGATAGCATATGTGTATCTAGAGAGAGTAGATGGTCACTGGATGAACTAAGTGTTACTTTGAAGAGCATGTAACACCACACCCGCACGTCCGTTCCAGTGTAGGAAAGGCAAGGAAAAGAAGTTGTAATTTTGTCCAAATACTACCATGAATAGTAGCAGTTGTTTGTATTGCAAATGCAAGCACAGCATGTATCCGGTTATTACGGTGGACACTCCCTACCTCTCTTAATAAGTTTAGTTTAGTAGTAGTACGTCATTTATGTGTGGGGGTATCACTGTTCACTCAATAAAAAGCAAAGCACCTAAAGTCATCCCATATGTAATCAAATACATCCCATGTGAAGTGATAGATAATCAGATTATTTTGCTTCTTCATTTTCCTTTTCTATTACTCATTTGCACTGTAGGGTGAAAGTTAAATTAATTAAGCAGTAGCCCTTTTAACAGAGTATTGTCAGTGCCACCCGTAATAAAAAAGAAAGAGCTTCACCACCTGCATGTACTGGACCGGTACAGTAACGCAAGTCTGTCTCACTCATCATGGTGTGCATCTGCTTGTCTCGGGTGCAAGTTCACTGCGCTGGCATTATGCCGGCTTGCATAAGATAACGTATCAATTTTCCTAAACAAAAGAGAAGAAGAATAAGACTGGTGTACTGTCATAGTCGACTGTAATGGAAGTCCAAAGTGCTCGTAGAATTTGTTCCTTAAACTCCCACTAATGTTAGAGCAAGGATGAAGAAGTGGGAGGTTAGATAGATACTGGCCTCAATAGTTATGTACTGTGCTTTCAAGTTGCTAGTTGTACTGTGACACAACTTTCTGCTCAATCCTTTTGTGTTAATCTTAAGGATTATTGGTTACAGACTATGTCTTTCTTTCTTCATATAAAGAAAGGAACCCCCCAAAGAGCACCTTCAAAGGCAAGCAAGTCAGCAAAAACACAAAAAAAATTTCGCCTCGGATTTGGTCCAAACCACTTTTATCCGGTATGAGAGCTTCCCAGCAATGGCCCCAGAGTCATCAACCCAGGCGAAAACTAGTAGAAGACCCCCAAAAAGCAAAAGTACAAAAATGGGGACTTAGTCATTTTCATGGCAATTTCCAAAATCACTCAGCGCGCGCTCTGCAGCTAGGCCCTAACTCCCCTCTGCCACCATGGATTTGCTCCAAACCTCTTGCAATCAAAAGTATCAATAGCCAGCAGTGCTCCCAGACCCCGAAACCCACCCACAAACACCAGGAAGCCCCCCAAACAGGCCCCCAAAAATGCTACATTGAGCGAAATGTCAGAAATAGCAAAACAAAATCATCATGGATTTTGTCCAAACCACTTCTATCCGGTATTAGACCTTCCTAGCAGTGCCCCAAGACCCGCCAACCCACCCGCAAAAAAGCACAACACCCTCAAACAGCCAAAAAGGAAAATCTCATACTTACAATATTTATCGGCCTTCGGTCCAAACGCACTGTGCAGCTAGGTCATAACTCCCGTTTTCCACCACTGATTTCCTGAAAAGCAAATGCAATCAAAATTAGACTGTCCCAGCAGTGCTCCCAGACCCCAAAACCCACCCACAAACACCCGGAACCCCCCAAAGAGCACCTCAAAGGCAAGCAAGTCAGCAAAAACGCAAAAAAAAATTCGCCGCCGATTTGGTCCACACCACTTTTATCCGGTATTAGAGCTTCCCAGCAATGGCCCCAGAGCCGTCAACTCACCCGCAAAGAAGTAGAACACCCCCACAAGTGCAGAGTCTTTCTTCATTGGGCGTAATCCAGCCCTCTGCTTTGAGGGAAATAGGAGTCTGGAGGAGGAGGATAGAGGAGCATGTTCTTGTGAACTTGTGAACCTGAGGAATGCAGACTGCGGCACCTTCAAATCAATAAGCAAACAAGTGAAGACAGTTCTGCTGATGGGCTTGTTTTTGTGATTAGGTGATTAAAGTTTTAATTATATTAACTGTGCAGGAATAAAAGTGAATAAGGACGAAAAATACATTTATTTATTCACTGTCTCATTTTCAGGGCTCGGTGTCAGGGAATAAGAATAAGAGTTCATCCTCATACTCTGTGAATTCAGGCAGGAGTAGGTCAGTGTCACCTAACAGAGAAGAAATTCCCTCATCTACGTTGCTGTCCTCCTCGTCTTCATCCGGCGTGTGTTCTCATACTTTGTAATCTGGTGGTATGAGGTGCTGATTCATCTTGATCATTGTTAACCTCTCCACATTTTTGGGCGAGAGGCGGCTCCGTTTGGAAGTTACAATGCCACCAGCAGCACTGAACACACGTTCAGAAGACACGCTTGCGAGTGGGCAAGACAAATAGTTTATAGCTGTGCCCACAATTCTTTTTTCCCATGCCAATACGCCAATGGGTCAGCATTAACATAGACCTCTGTTGAGTCATTCAGATAGTCCTGCACCATCGACTCAAGGTTCTCCAAGGTTCCTCCACTTTGCTTACTTTTGGCTGGGACCTTTTGAGAACCAAACCCAAGGAAAGTTAGCCAATCCTCTTCTTCACCCAATGTTACTGTTGTGCCTGGTGCAGATGATCCGGTTGCTGGTGTCTTTAATGGCTGAGAGGTCACTTGTGCCACAGCCACAGGTGCAGAAGTGGATTCTTTTGACTGGGAATGGCCTGCTGATGCTTATGTACTGCCTTTTCCTTAAATTTGCTGCCGTTCTCTTTCAAACCTCATGGCTGACAAGGCTAGCCAACGTTTGTACTTTGTAACATCTTCATCATCAAAAGGAAAGAATGCTCGGCCTGCCAGCGCCTTTTTGTAGCGTGGATCCTGAATAGTAGCACAAATGTAATGCTGTTCTGAGTGAATCATTTTAAGACGTTCATCGCAAAGTAGGCGCTCTAATAATTTCTCAGACAAAACAAAAGCGTCTTTCTTTTCTTCATCTTTTTGAAACATAGAAGACACCGCCTTCAGTTGGTGCTCCAGCATGCTCAACAATGGGATAGCTTTTCCCAAATTACAGTCCTCCCTGTTGACTGCACGTGTGAAGACCTCAAAAGGACGAAGCATGTCTGTCAGGCTTTTAACTAGCTTCCATTGCGCCGCATCTAGCCTCAGGTCCTTCTGAGCTGTACCCAGTGTTAAGAAATTGTGATCGAGTACCGTATACTGCTCATACAGACGCTCAAGCATGTAGAAGGTTGAGTTCCAACGTTTTGCCACCTCCTGGATGAGTGCTTTCACTGGCATTAGACGTTCATGTAGCAGGCTCCTCAGATGCTTCCGGGCTGTAAAAGAAGGGCTGAAATGGTTGCACATTCTTCGGCAGATGGCCACTAACTCGCACGCTGGACTGTCTTCACTCAAGAATTTTTTAACAACCAGGTTTATACAGTGCGCCAAACACGGCACTCTGAAATAGTGACCCAGATCCATGGCCTTAACTACATTGGCGCCATTATCCGTGGAAACATAACCAATCTGGTGTTTTTTTGGGGACAGCCAGTGAAAGACCTTTGTGTTAAACTCATTCAAAATGTTTTCTGCTGTATGACGTTTCTCCAAGCCAAACATGGCTAGTGTTGCATGTTTCCGAGCAGCTTTAAAAACTTGGTCCGGGTGAACACCTGCGTTTAGCTTTGCTTTAACCCCTGAAAAAGAGACCCAGTGTGCAGTGATGCACATGTAATCAGCACCTGCACCACTGGTCCACATGTCTGTTGTCAGATGTATAGTATGAACAGCACTTTTCTGCAAAGCTGCCCCAATCACCTCCAGCACATCTTCATGTAGTGCTGGAACCGCAACTCTGGCAAAATAGAACCGGCTAGGAACCTTCCATTTAGGGCAGAGCGCTGCCACTAATTCTAGAAAACCAACCCCTTCTACAAAAGAAAAAGGGAGAAGGTCCAGAGCTAGCATTTAAGCCAGCTTAGTGTTATACAGACGCGTCAGTGGGTGGTTGCGATCATATGGCGCCTCTGAAAACAACATGGTTCTAATGTTGCCCTGGACCATGCATTTACGGGATGATGATGATGACTTCTTTGACCCAGTTACGCACGCTGATGAACTTTTTTGCATTGGTGTCTCACTCTCTCCCACACTCTTAGTGTGGCTCACATGGGGTGTGCTGCTGACAGGGGTACTGGGTGTAAGTGAAGTGTTTGACACTTCTTCCTCCTCGTCATCATCAGATGAAACATCAACGTTTTCTTGACTTGCAATTCGGGCTTCCTTGATCTCCTTTAGGTACGCAAACCATTGGACAGCGTGCTGTCTTTGAAGATGACAACTCTGGCCTCCGGTACCATAGTTGGTACCAAACTTACCATGACTAACTATATGCTTACAAATTTTACAAATGGCGAAGTTTTCCTTTTTTGGGCAAACACTAAAGAAGTCCCAAACTGCGGACTTGAAATGTCTTTGGGGGCAGGAGGAGGCGGCGATACTGGTGGTGGTCATGCTTCTAATGCCATATGCAGTGGAAGATGTGGATTGTCGAACTTTATTACGTTGTGCACTTTCACCACCACTAATTGAGGTTGAGGTGGATGGAGGTCCCTTCTGGCGAAGAAGAAATATGGAAGCAGTAGGTGTTGGTGTACTAGTTAACTCCAATGATTGTGGTATTTCCATTGCCTCCTCGTCGACAACATCATCACGCTCAGCAGCTTCTCGGGCTAGGGTCAAAATGTCAGTTTGCTGCATGCCCGCTGGGGCTGCAGTGACCTTTATGATGACTGGGTCGTCGTCGTGAGAGTCTTCATCAGCAGGGGTAGTATACGCCACTTCTTGTTGAGCCTCATCACACTCCATAACTGTGAGACTTTGGACGAGCTTCCTTTTACGCTTAACTATCTTTGTCAGATCATGGTGTGCCTCACTCTCAGACGGCAGTGGTGCTGGTTCCCAATTTTGATCCGTATCATCAGAAGGAGGTGTGCTTGAAGAAGATGTAGACACCACCCTTGATCTCTTCCTTGCTAGGGATGTGGAAGACAATGAATGATCATCAGGAGGAGTGGCTTTCTCAAATGATACCTCGTCTTGATTGTCGATTTCCTGATGTGCCCCTACTTCGGGAGGAACAACTATTGTTGGCACTTGTGACCCTCCATGCACCTCTGCTTGCGCATCTCCTTGCGCTGCCTCTCCTTCCACTTGTACTTGGGCTTGTACTTGCACATGTGGTTGTTGTTGCGGCTGTGGTTGTTCAACACTCGTCAGATAAGTTACAACAACCTGTGTTGATTGAGGAACATTGCTGCTACTTTCTTGCGATGAGCCAACATCACTGGTCGATGGTGATTGAACAACTAGACTAAGTGCCTCTGCAGCACTCAAGGGCTTGGACTTAAGTTGGTGTGGTGGTGGTGGCACTGAGCCCAATGGAGCGGGGGTGCTGCTCCCAGCTTGGTCCAGCTTGGTCCCCAGCAGATCCCGCTGCTGCTGCAGGCGTACTTTGTTTTTTACTCCCAATAAATGTGGCGGGCGGCACACCAGTCTCCTTGGTAACTTGCTTCTTCTGCTCCTTACTGGCAACTTTCTTGCTAGAGGAGCTACGGGGAACTTTTTTGGGGGCCATCTTCTTCAGAGGTCAGAACAGCAGCCAGCAGTTGCACGAGTTGCAGAGTTGTCTGTGGCCAGACGTGACGTCGCGTGACATTATGCTGCACACACACAATGCTGCAGGACTTCTTCCTAGCACTGGTGGTTCTCTTGAGTCTTGTGCACCTAAAAGCAATGGAAGACAGAGGAACATCAGTTCAGTTATACACCCCAAAAACTCGAAAACCACACAGAAATCAGCACAATCCCATGCCATCCATGCCCTCCATGATGTTTAAATTCAAGACACCCCACA
This sequence comes from Lissotriton vulgaris, assembly GCF_964263255.1. Lineage (NCBI taxonomy): Eukaryota > Metazoa > Chordata > Amphibia > Caudata > Salamandridae > Lissotriton > Lissotriton vulgaris. The sequence goes on along the minus strand of NC_141693.1, from coordinate 583,439,048 downwards.
GAAAGACTAGGCCCATGCACCACTCACTACCCCTGGGCATAATGGTTGAAAGCTAGGCAAAATGGTTGCAGACCTAAGAACACTGCCTGCATTCGAAATGGCCCCCTGCCTTCCAGCACATGGCCAGGGCCTGCCTGTACTAGTACTCAAAATGGCCCCCACCCACATGGCCTGTCCCCATGAACACCCCACAAAATCGAAAAACACAGAAAAATCAGCACAATCCCATGCCATCCATGCCCTCCATGATGTTTAAATTCAAGACACCCCACAGAAAGACTAGGCCCATACACCACTCAGTACCCTTGGTCAAAAGGCCACAACAACAGCCCAAAAATCGAAAAACACAGAAAAATCAGCACAATTCCATGCCATCCATGCCCTCCATGATGTTTAAATTCAAGACACCCCACAGAAAGACTAGGCCCATGCACCACTCACTACCCCTGGGCATAATGGTTGAAACTAGGCAAAATGGTTGCAGACCTAAGAACACTGCCTGCATTCAAAATGGCCCCCTGCCTCCCAGCACATGGCCAGGGCCTGCCTGTACCAGCTCTCAAAATGGCTCCACCCACATGGCCTGTCCCTATGAACACCCCAAAAAATCGAAAAACACAGAAAAATCAGCACAATCCCATGCCATCCATGTCCTCCATGATGTTTAAATTCAAGACTTCCCCACAGAAAGATTAGGCCCATGCACCACTCACTACCCCTGGTCAAAAGGCCACAACAACAGCCCAAAAAAATCATAAAACACAGAAAAATCAGCACAATTCCATGCCATCCATGCCCTCCATGATGTTTAAATTCAAGACACCCCACAGAAAGACTAGGCCCATGCACCACTCACTACCCCTGGTCAAAAGGCCACAACAACAGCCCAAAAAAATCAAAAAACACAGAAAAATCAGCACAATCCCATGCCATCCATGCCCTCCATGATGTTTAAATTCAGGACACCCCACAGAAAGACTAGGCCCATACACTACTCACTACCCTTGGGCATAATGGTTGAAAGCTAGGCAAAATGGTTGCAGACCTAAGAACAGTGCCTGCATTCAAAATGGCCCCCTGCCTCCCAGCACATTGCCAGGGCCTGCCTGTACCAGCACTCAAAATGGCCCCCACCCACATGGGCTGTCCCCATGAACACCCCAAAAAATCGAAAAACACAGAAAAAGCAGCACAATCCCATGCCATCCATGCCCTCCATAATGTTTAAATTCAAGACACCCCACAGAAAGACTAGGCCCATGCACCACTCACTACCCCTGGTCAAAAGGCCACAACAACAGCCCAAAAAATCGAAAAACACAGAAAAATCAGCCCAATCACATGCCATCCATGCCCTCCATGATGTTTAAATTCAAGACACCCCACAGAAAGACTAGGCCCATGCACCACTCACATACCCCTGGTCAAAAGGCCACAATAACAGCCCATAAAAATGAAAATCACAGAAAAATCTGCACAATCCCATGCCATCCATGCCCTCCATGATGTTTAAATTCAGGACACCCCACAGAAAGACTAGGCCCATACACCACTCACTACCCGTGGGCATAATGGTTGAAAGCTAGGCAAAATGGTTGCAGACCTAAGAACACTGCCTGCATTCAAAATGGCCCCCTGCCTCCCAGCACATTGCCAGGGCCTGCCTGTACCAGCACTCAAAATGGCCCCCACCCACATGGCCTGTCCCAATGAACACCCCAAAAAATTGAAAAACACAGAAAAATCAGCACAATCCCATGCCATCCATGCCCTCCATGATGTTTAAATTCAAGACACCCCACAGAAAGAATAGGCCCATGCACCACTCCCTACCCCTGGTGAAAAGGCCACAACAACAGCCCAAAAAGCAAACAAACACAGAAAAATCAGCACAATTCCATGCCATCCATGCCCTCCATGATGTTTTAATTCAAGACACCCCACAGAAAGACTAGGCCCATGCACCACTCACTACCCCTGGGCATAATGGTTGAAAGCTAGGCAAAATGGTTGCAGACCTAAGAACACTGCCTGCATTCAAAATGCCCCCCTGCCTCCCAGCACATGGCCAGGGCCTGCCTGTACCAGCACTCAAAATGGCCCCCACCCACATGGCCTGTCCCTATGAACACCCCAAAAAATCGAAAAACACAGAAAAATCAGCACAATCCCATGCCATCCATGCCCTCCATGATGTTTAAATTCAAGACTTCCCCACAGAAAGACTAGGCCCATGCACCACTCATTACCCCTGGTCAAAAGGCCCCAACAACAGCCCAAAAAATCGAAAAACACAGAAAAATCAGCACAATCCCATGCCATCCATGCCCTCCATGATGTTTAAATTCAAGACACCCCACAGAAAAGCTAGGCCCATGCACCACTCCCTACCTCTGGTCAAAAGGCCACAACAACAGACCAAAAAATCGAAAAACACAGAAAAATCAGCACAATCCCATGCCATCCATGCCATCCATGCCCTCCATGATGTTTAAATTCAAGACACCCCACAGAAAGACTAGGCCCATGCACCACTCACTACCCCTGGTCAAAAGGCCCCAACAACAGCCCAAACATTGAAAATTCCAAAATTGTAGTTGCAGCAACTGTAATGCCCCAAACAAACTTACTTGTGAAATTTCTAATCCAAAAGTGATCCAAAGAAAGTCAAAAAGGCCTCATATCCAAATATCCAGCAGCATCCACAAAAAGTAATCCTTCCAGGTCAAGAATCCGAATGAAAGTGACCAGCACATGAAGAAAGCACATTGAGGGGGCGGAGCTAGCCGGCGTCGATGGCAGACGTGTGAGCTTTCGGCTCCTCGCTTAAGCCCCTTAAAAATCCTGCAAAACTATCCTGCTAAATGCCGAATTGACTGGGTTCGGTGCCTGGTGACCCCCGGTGGCCCCCTGACCCGGTTGAGTGGCCCGGAGCGCCGGTGGCTGTGGGTAACGACCCGCACAAGATTGGCGACGGAGAGAGGCGCGGACCAGGCCTGAAGCCGCGGCCTGCCCTGCGGCGCTGGCCGCACGACGTCACCTGACGTGCGGCCCTGACACCCGGAGGAGCCGGAGAGTGCAGCCCACAGATACTAGGGCGGAGCACGATCCGCATGCCCGCCAAGGCTCATTTGGAAGACCAGGCGCAGGGAAGATACGTCTGCAGGGACTCTATCATTAGTACGCCAGTCAAGGCCAGACATTGTGCTGGGTGGTTGGCGCACCCCGACACGAGAAGCACTCCGGAGGTTACTTCTGCAACGCAGCCGCCATTTTAGGCTCGCCAGTGCCACCGTAGCGGGGACTGAGGAGTGTGCGGTACTCTACGCTTGCGGCTTTGGCTGGACATTTCCAGGGTGAGATCCGCTCTGGTGCTGGGCCCCCACCATGGGGAAAAACGATGCAACGCAAGCGAAACTCTCGTTTGACCGCCGGAAAACGAGGGGGCCGGAGTCACAGGCGGCAGAGGCCTCCCCGAAAGGTGCCGCAGCGTCCTCGACCCCTGCGGACCTTAGAGAGCTGCTAGCGGCGATGGAGAAAGGAATCCAGAACAGCATAGAAGCGGTGGGCTCCAAGATCGACGATTTATCGTACCGCATGGACCGCATGGCGGAACGTGTGGACAAACATGCCGAGCGCCTCGACATGGCAAAACGGCGCCTCACGGAAGCGGAGGAGGCACAGACCGAGTGGGACAAAGACCGTCGACAATTCGGCAGGTTGCTCCAAGTGATCCGTGATAAGGCCGAGGATTTGGAAGCGCGCTCCCGCAGATCGAACATTCGCATAACGGGAGTGGCGGAATCAACGCAGACGGGCAAGATGGAGCTCTACGTGGAACGCCTGCTGAAAACGCTACTTGGGGAGGAGGCCTTCTCCCCAATGTTCATAGTGGAGAGAGCGCATCGCACTTTGGGCCCTCAACCCCAACCTGGTCTGCCACCCCGACCCATAATTGCCAAGCTCCTAAACTACAGGGTCAGAGACACGGCCCTGCGACTGGCGCGGGAGAAAGGACAACTACAGGTGGAAGGTATGACGATATCATTGTACCCCGACTTCACGGCCAAAGTACAGGAGGAACGCCGCCAGTTCATACCGCACAAGAAGCAGCTGCGCGAGCTGGGCCTAGACTATGCGATGCTGTACCCGGCCAAATTGAGGATTAACACCGGCGGGAAATCGTACTTCTTTACGGACCCGAAGGAACTGCAGAAATCACTGAAAACTTGGGCCAAAGAACGCAAGGAACACCGACAGTGGCACGGAGAGGACTTGGAGGAGGCGTCAACGATGGAGGAACAGGACTGAGGCATCACACCTGCTTTATTTCCCGTAGTGGTGTGTTTGTTGGGTAAGATACTGTGGATGCACTCGGAGTCTCCCTGTTATGGGCTGCGGCCTGGACTCAACTAGAGACAATGGCCGAGAGACGGATGGAGACGCGTCACAATGACTCATACCGCCTTGTTGTTCATGGTCCCATCCGCGAATGCTGGTGAGGTGATCACTATGTTATGATTGGAAACGGGTGGGGGGGCAGGGGGGGAACCAGGTGAATCCAGTTTGAGGTATTACAACACGGGGGGCGGTGCGGGGGGACGGATCTGGAGATAAGAGAACTTTTGCACCACTGGTGGTTACTACGCAGTTTCGGCACGCTTTGCCCCTGTGCTTTTGGCTGAGGAACTCCCCAGGGAGTTGGGACTAGTATCGCCCGCTACTTTGGGGCAGTTGTGTTGATGGGGAATTGTGGGGGGTGCTGTCTGGCCGGGTTGGGGGTGGTCAGCTGTGGGTGGGGCGGGGTCAGGGGGGTGGGTGGATGGTCGAAAGTTGAGGAGTTTGTTGTTCGGGAATTGAAGGGCCTGTGGTTTGCTATGGATATCTGGCGAATGATGTGTGAGAGTGAGCGGGGTGGCTGTCTGCCTGCCTTGTGTGATGATGTACTGTTTGGGGGTCCGATATCTCCCGGTGGAGTCAATATGATGTGCTATGATTCAAGATGTCTGCTGCTGTAGTGTCTGAGCACCCGCAGCCGATGCGCGCGCTGTCCCTGCTCACCTGGAACGTGCGAGGGCTGAATGACCACCGGAAGCTAAGGAAGGTGATGAGCTTCCTAAATAGGCACCAAGTGGATGTAGCCCTGCTGCAAGAGACACACCTGCCTGTCCACAGTAAGATGTTACAGGTCAGAGGGTTGGCAGGAAATATAGCAGTAGCGGGTTTCACCACGCACGCCCGCGGTGTAATCACCTGGGTTAACCCTGCCTCGAGACTGAAACTTACCCCACTATCTGTGGACACTGAGGGCAGATATGTAGTGGCTAAGTGCACGGGGAGGGGGTTGGACCTGCTCCTGGTAAATGTTTATGGCCCTAACCATGATAGCCCGGAGTTCTATACAGCACTGTCAGCTACCTGTAGGTCACACACACACACCAAAATGTTATGGGGGGGAGACTTCAACTTTGTGTTTGACCCCGACAGGGACCGTTCGGCGGGCCCTGTTAGGCGGCCAGTTGCGTCTGCTGTCTACATGAGAGCGGAAATGACGAAGCTGGACCTGGTGAATGTTTGGCGGGAAAAGCACCCTACGCAGGGCGGTTACACGCACTACTCCGCATACCACAACATACATACTAGGATAGACTACTGGCTCGCCTCCTCCTCGGTACTGAGTGGCATCAGCTCGTGTACAGTCCTTCCACGCACGTTATCGGACCACTCCCCGGTCTTGCTCAGTCTCTCCACTGCTAGGAAGGGGATACCGCCATATACTTGGCGTTTCCCTCCCTATGCGCTCCTTGATGACGCCTTCCGCGGGGAACTAGCGGAAGACATAGAGAGGTTTTTCGCCACCAATACTAACTCCGTAGATAGCTTCTTCACCGTGTGGGAGGCCTTCAAGGTCTATATCAGGGGGATGGCCATGTCCAAACACTCCAGTGTCCTACGCTCCATTAGAAGGGATCTCTCTACGCTCGAGAACAAGATTGCGGCCCTGGAGAGGGAACGACTGACGGACCCGGAGGGAGAGGCGGGACTAGACCTAGCGCCCATGTTAGCGGAATATCATGCGCTTGCGGATAGGGAAGTTCTCTATATGGGGAAGTATGCCACGGCTCGGGCTTATGGAGAGGGGGAGAGACCGGGGGCTCTGCTGGCGCGTATGGCCAAGGGGTCCCGTAAACCATTGGTGGTAGATGAATTGCAGACTCCGGAGGGCGTCCGAGTAGTTGAGGAGGACCAAATATTGGAGACGTTCCGCCGATATTATTCGGACCTGTACCGTGCTAGGGCGGGGGGTGTGGAAGCCGAGATAGGTGATTACTTAGATTACATCTCGATGCCGTTCCTTAAGAATTCAGACAGGGAATTCCTGATGGCCCCCTTTCACGAGGATGAGATCCTGGATGCACTAAGTGGCATGCGCTCGGGGAGCGCCCCGGGCTCTGACGGTCTCACGGCAGGCTTTTACAAAGCCTTCAAGGACCTATTACTCCCACATTTGCTTGCCCTCTTTGATGCAATCTGCGAAGAGGGCGAAATGCCGACCTCAATGCGGGAAGCGTTGCTGGTCACGATCCCGAAACCAGGGAAGCCCCTGGACCAATGTGGGTCGGACCGCCCGCTCAGCTTGCTGAACGTGGACGCGAAGCTCTACGCGAAGGTCCTAGCTAACAGACTCGCGCTGCTGGTCCCGGACTTAGTGGCGCCGGAACAATCGGGCTTTGTACCCAGCAGGAACCTAACCTATAATATCCGCACGGTGCTGGGGACGATACAGCATGTGAAGCAGGAGAACCCCGCCTTGGCGATATTCTTAGACATGGAGAAGGCGTTCGACTCTGTCGAATGGCCGTTCATGATCAGGGTCCTGCGCAAACTGGGGCTGGGAGAGCCGTTTCTTCAGAGAATAGGGGCTCTTTATCATCACCCTTCGGCCCGCCTGCGTATCGGCGACAGGGTCTCGGCACCGATACACATCGGTAGAGGCACCCGACAGGGATGCCCCTTGTCCCCCCTGTTATATGCATTGGTGGCTGAGCCACTGGCGTGCGCCATGCGAGAATATCATAGCCTGGAGGGTGTCAGCTTCCCCACATACAAGATTGGCATCTCTACTTATGCAGATGACACCTTACTGTACGTCCGGGACCCGGTCACTAATCTAGCACCGATACTCAGGGAGGTGGTACGCTTTGGGGCGCTGTCGGGACTCAAAGTGAACTGGGATAAGTCCATTGCTTTCCCCCTGACCCCAGTCACGCGGCCGTTTGAGATGGAGTATCCCCTACAGTGGACGGATGACTCCGTGAGATACCTGGGCATCCGTCTCCACACGGACCCAGAGATCCTGATCCGCGATAACTATGGGGTTGCGTTTACCAAGCTTGAGGAGGATGTGGACGCCTGGATTAAGCTCCCCCTCTCCTTGATGGGCAGGATTGCCCTTATGAAGATGGTGGTACTCCCCCGGTTTCTCTTCCTCTTTGTTAAAATTCCGGTGGTTTTGTCGAAATCATTCTTTAAGCGCTTGAACCAAGTCCTGATTAAGCTCGCCTGGGGCGGAAAGCAACCTCGTGTTAAGTGGACGACACTGATGCTCCCATGTGAGATGGGGGGCCTGGGGGCGCCGGACCTGGAGCGCTATTACCGGGTGGCACAGGCGACCCACTTACACTCCTGGATCCATGGAGATGCCCGCATTCCGCATCTCATACTGGAGAAACTATTCGCTGACCCACTTCCCTTACCCGCCACGATTTGTCTCACAACAGACCGAGCAATCGGGCGAATGGACTCGCTTAAGGCGACGAACCATGCGTGGCAAGCACTGCTGAGAGAAAGGGGGTGTCCCTTACTGTACTCCCCGCAGATGCCGGTAGCCTGGGCCCTGTGGTTGGATCCGCTCAATGAGAGGGGGGTGATAGAGGCCTTGAAGGCCCTTGAAGTGCACACAATGGAGGACTTGTTCTTGGACGGAGCGCTGAAAACCTGGGAACAACTCCCCCCTGTCGCCCCGGCTCCATCGCTGCTGCAGAAGTTTCAGTATCACAGGATACGGTCGGCCTGCAGAGTAATACTGGGCCCCGCGCTACAGGAGCCTGAAGAGGTCCCAGAACTGACGCACATCATCAGAACGAAAACACCGGCCAAATTGATCTCTGCGGTTAACAGGCTTGGGCCTTCTTTTCAGGCATTAACTACTTCGGCCCCTAGAGCGGCGTGGGAAGCAGATCTCCAAACCCCCATAGACGATGCTATGTGGCGCTACTGCTGCGCCAACACTCGCAGGGTCTCGCTTAATGGCAGACACCGCTTGGTGCACTTCAAATTTCTACAGAGAGTATACTATACACCAGAGCGGCTACACCGCTACGGCCTACGTGGCTCCCCGGAGTGTGAGCGCTGCGGGACTGGATCCGCTGATTTCCTTCATTTGGCATGGCTGTGCCCGGGAGTGAGTGCGTTCTGGGAGGAGGTCTTCGCGGAGTTGGGACAGATTATAGGGGAACCGCTGTTGAGATCCCCATCGCTTGCGCTACTGGGCTTCTCCAAGCCGTTGGCTCCTGCGCTGCGCAGATTAGTAGATGTAGCGTTGCTACTGGCCAGAAGGGTGGTGGCTGCGTGCTGGATGCGCGGTCCTCTCCCCACCAAGACGAGGTGGCTCAGGGATCTCCAATACTGTTGCACACAGACGGAATTGTACAGCGAGCTGCTGCCGCCCAAAAGTAGACCGAAGTCCTTTTGGGAGCTCTACAAGGAGTACCAACAAAAGGGGGAGGTGGACGACAGTGACATGTCGGAGGAAGTGGACCCTCAGGATGAGGGGTTAGATACTGCTATGGAACGGAGGCAATTACCGCAGGGGGGGCTTTAGTGTTCCTCTGGGGGGAGGTGGGTACAGGGAAGGTGTAGGTGAGGGACGGGGACGGGGGGATTGGTGTGTCATGGCTCAGGGGACAGGGCTAGCGGGGGACGGGTGCAGAATATACACGGTACGTACATGACATCACGCAGGCAGGAAGCGTCACTAGGACTCCTTCACGGTACTCCATAGCAAACGGGGTGGGCCTGGGGGGGGTTTGGGGGTAGTTTGGGTTAGTTTTTCCCTTTTCTACTTTTGGTTTCCTGCCCTTTCCTGGTTCATGAAAGACCGTACTATTATGCCTCCATTTATTGCCTGTCGACTGTCTTGATGCTACGCTGAGGGCCAACAGTGCAAGATCACATTGTTCTTGAATGAGTTATGACATTGAGTTACGCCGCTGGGCCTCCGGGATACCGGCACACAGGCTGTGTATTAGGTGCAGCGAATCTGCTCTTGGAACTTATGTAAACTTTGATGCACTGTACAGTCGAACTGCAATGACATTTGTATTCTGACAGTTGGCACCATTCGCAATAAAGGTCTTTTTTCAAAAAAAAAAAAAAAAGAAAGCACATTGAGGAGCCTGCTGGACAGGAACAGGAAGTTGGAGACTGTGGGGCACTTCCTTCCTCCCACCCCCCCCCCCCCCAAAATGGACTCCTTGCAAAAAAAAGTGCAGGCAAATGTCAACCTGAGGAGTTATTCTGATAAAAATCATAATTTTCAGAAAGTTTATGCTGCTTGCTGGTGGATTTCTTGTGCAGAATTTCAAATTTTGTAATTTCGCGAGTGCAAGATTGTTGCTGCTCGCCGCATCTACGTGTTCGCAATTGCTAACTCTCGCAATGCGTGCTGTGCAAGGTGGCAAGCCGCAATTATGTAATCGCGGTAAAACTCCCGCGGGATCCCGCAGCAAGATCCAAAATGGCGCAGCACTCGCAAAATATCGACAAAAACAACTCGGCAAACGCTGAATGACGGTAAGTGAATGCCGCACGCCGCAAAATTGTGTCACCAAGAAAAAAAAATTTGCTGCGTGCGAATTTGCGAATTTTTGGTAAATTTGCGAGAGTTCGCGGATTGCGAATTTACCAGAAATCCGCAAAATCCGCAAGCGGAACGGATTTTCCGCCCAGGCTTAATATTATTCACCCATATTTAAGCACGGAGACCATCGCAACCCCGCAAACTACAGGCTGATATCTTTAATAGATGTGGAGGTCAAGCTCTATGCCTCTTGCATTCTATCAGAGCTACAAGAGTGGATAGGAGTCACAAACATAATCCCCAAGTTTCAAACAGGGTTCAGGCAAGGAATGGGAACGATAACAAACTTAACTTGTCTGTCACAGATATAGAGGTAACTAAGGGAGCTCGGCTGTATGCCTGTTTTATCAATATCAAGTCTGCATTTGACCAGGTGAACAGAGAGCGCTTGTGGGGAAAGTTAGAGAGCTGGGGCTTGCTGAATCAACTTTTAGTTTAGTACAAGGTTGTCTAGGTGTTTATGTGCCCCTGAGCGTTCGTGGTAGTTAGTTGTTGGTGCGTTGTTAGCACCCTCCATCTATCTGTATCAGGGATGTTTGTCCCTTGTTTATTACTATGGCTCAGTAGGGGCCAACCACGTGATACACTGGGCCTTGGTCACGTGTGACGCCGAGATCGGTTTTAGGCAATTGCGGTCAGTCGCGCCTGGTTGAAAGACTTCAGCCGTGGATTGCTGGCGACCCTGTAGCTGTTCGAAATTAATGAAGGTATGTTCTGGGTAGCCCGGTTTTTGTACATTATTGCACGCGTTGGGAGAGAATGTTGAGGGCCGTGAAATTTGTTGTTAGTGCCATGGGGTTGTGGCAGTAGTTCTTTTGCTTATGGGAGTGCCCTTTGTTCACAGGGAAAGCGTATTGATTAAGAAGCACTTGAAGAGGAGGGTGGCCGCGTCTCTAGCTTGCCACGCGTGAAATAACAACCCTTGATGATTAAACACGGCCCAGGTAAGATGATATACTGGCCAGTGTGTGTACAGCGCTGCTATTATCGCTGTATTTACATAGTGGGTTTGTTTCCCTGGTTAACCAGTTCGTTGTTTGTTACCCTTCTTACACATAGATTGAGTGTGCTCTGGACGGCCGTTGGAGAAATAGATTTTTTGGGTGGAAACAGTAGTAAGTTGCTAGTCTCTCCACATATTGGTGGTGGTGTCTTCTTCTTTTTTCATTTAATATAATTTTAGTCTTATTGGTTTCTATAGTTTAATAGTCCTTCATTGGTGGTTTGGACCCCTTGGCTGATTTGTTTATTTTTATTATTTTTCCTGTTTCTCATTACTCTTCATATTATTCGGGTGTGTATTTAAAATGGTGGTCTTTCACTGCTCTTTTGGTAGGACTAGGCATTCTTTTGCTCGTGTGATGTTTGGCACTTATGTGGATGATGCACCTTTCGTGTTGGTGGCGGTCGCTTTACCCTGCGGTAGCACAGAGACGATTTTTAGTGAACCAGATAGGTTCTTTTTATGTATTTTTAGGTTGCCTATTCACCCTTGTCCTGAGGAGGCCAAGATTCCTGGAGGCCGAAACGCGTCCGCGTCGACAGTTGATTCTCGACAAGAGGAGTTTGTGGATACTGTGTACCTGAGTATTAGTTTGGTTAAACACAAGTTTGAAGTCAGGTTCACATACTTTCCTTGAACCAATTGTGTTTGTACACGACTTCCTCTTAGTGGACCTCTTGATTGAATAGGGGGACACTGCCCATGATTCTTATTTTTGTGGGGTGAAAATGGAATTGTTTTATGCACTTTTTTCCTGACTTATGTGATATATATTTTTGCTGTTTGCGATTTCGAAATTGTTCTGTAGATATAGTTTTTTCCGGTGATTACAGATATTTGTATATATGTACCTTTGATATAACATTGAATATGATTTGTTAAAAATAGTACTATCAATTTTGAAGTACAGATTACTATAAATAAAATTAGTAATCATGATGATGACCAGCTTTGTGATCATTGTATAGTAATGTGCTAAATAATTTGTAGAATTGCTTTCCGTTAGTTTGGGAATTAACCAACCCCGACTTGTATTGATTGTTTATATTGATCCCTCCCAACCATTTTGTGCTACTTTTTGAAGCTTTGAATCAACTTTTAAAGGCAATAAAAATCCTATATAGGAACACTTGGGCAAGAATGAAACTGGATAATGGAGGCAGTACAACCTCGAGTATTTCAACGCATCAAGGCCTTAAACAAGGTTGCGCGTTAGCCCCTACCCTTTTTAACCTTTTACTTTCCGACATCACAAGTGTGTTGGAATCGGCTGAATGTCACCCACCATTATTGGCCAACAATCCAATACATTTCTTACAATACGCAGACGACATCGTATTGCTAAGCAAAACACCAATTGGCCTACAAAGAGCAATAAATAAACTAATGTCTTATTTGAAACAGGAAAGGCTGGAACTAAACAAAGAAAAAACAAAAGTGGTCCGTCTATTAGATCCACAAAAGCTCAAGTATAAATGGATGGCGTATGAGGTAACGGTGGAAGAACAAGGGTCATACAAGTAATTCCTGTGAAGGTATCATGGTAGAGCAGATGCTGAAAGATCTAGAGGTGTTAAAACTGGATCTAATAGCAGTTATTAACCACAGAATTAGAGAGAAATGGGAATCCATTCGGTTGGCTCACATCAGTTATAGTGAAGGGTGCGGAAAGCTACTGGCTTGGAAGGCCACGAAAGATCTAGTACGTAATTTTATTAAGGAATTAAATTTGCCAGGTATGAGTGAGGCTATTACTGAGAGCAAGGGTATTGCAGATGCATTCTTTGAGTACTTTTCAAACGTGTATAAGGACGATTTGAATCCTGATACTTTGGAAATAGCGAAATGGTTGAGGCTGGTGGATCCGCTTCCAACTGAGTTAAAACAGGTTTTGAACGGGGAGATACTCTCAACTGAGGTAGAAAAGGCTATAAGATCAGCTAAGAGAGGGAAGGCTCCTGGGCCTGATGGTCTACCAGTTGAGGTCTATAAAGTATTTATGGAAATCACCTTGCCTCTATTGGTTCAGCTATTTAATGAAATTTTTCGAGGAAAGGCGGGATTGCCGGACTCGTGGAATGAGGCAACTATTGTTCTAATTGCAAAAACTGGGAAACCGCCAAGTGATCCTAATTTGTATAGGCCTATTTCGCTGTTAAATTGCTATTATAAAGTATTTGCAAAGATAATGGCGGATAGGCTTAGTTTGGTTATTCCTAAACTAGTGCAGGAAGATCAGAAAGGCTTCATTAAAGGTAGGTTCCTTAAGGAACTCACTTTTTCTCTAATAGGTACAATAGATTTGGCCTCAACATATAAACTCCCATTAGCAGTAATAGCGCTTGACGCCACTAAGGCGTTTGACCGAGTAAATTGGATCTTTTTAAAAGCACTTTTGACTCATTTAGACCTGAGTTCATATTTTACTAACACACTTCTATCACTGTATAATTCTCCCGCCTCTAGAGTATTGATTAATGGGATCCTAACTAATTTGATTAAAGTAATGCGGGGCACCAGGCAGGGATGTCCCTTATCCCCTTTATTGTTTGACCTTTATATAGAGCCTTTGGCCTGTAGGATTAGGGGTTCTGATAAGATCCTCCCTTTCTCGGTAGAAGCTTGGTCCAAGAAAATAGGTCTATATGCTGATGATATTATAATTTATACTTCCAATCTACAGCAGACACTGGAAAATATATCAGTAATAACTAAAGAATTTGGAGCTGTCTCAGGGTACAAAATTAACGAGGATAAAACGGAAATTATGAGTTGGAATTTGGATCCTGGCCCTATAAAATGCAAATTAGAAATGAGATATCTGGGGGTTAGGAATACTCAGAACTTGGATGACCTAGCAAAAATTAATTTCGCAAGAATTAAAAGAGAAATAGGAGGAATGTTTCGAGGATGGAGTCATTTGTTTCTTAATCTATATGGCCGCAAAATTTTGATAAAAATGATGGTTCTTCCAAAACTAACTTTTCTATTTGAGACAATCCCTCTTGCATTTAAAGGAGAATGGTTTAAGAAGCTTCAGAGTGAGGTTAGTACATTTATATGGGCCGCAAAAGGATCTCGTCCCTCATGGACTAAGATAAGGCGAAAACTGCTTAAAGGGGGGTTGTCAGCCCTGGATTTTCAGTTATACTGTTGGGCTTTTCAGTTGAAAAATCTTAGAATTTTTTCGAACACTCCACCGACTTCGGGTATTGGTGTATTGTTGGCAGCAATGCTAATAAGTTGCCAATATAAGAAATCTGATTTTCTGTGTACATTTGTGGATCCAAAGTATTTAAAAAAAGTGCGTCTTAAGGTACTGCGAGAAGCAGTGGAACTTTGGTACTGGATTAGGAGGTTACTAAAAATCCTGTATTATGGATATTATACTTCCATTTGGGACAGCCCAGGATCTCCAGCATGGACCAAAGACGCACTGGCTATTCCTCTAAGATCAGCAGGGGTAGAAGTATGGGGATATCTTTTTTCCGGATGGGAAGCTGGTTGGGTGGTGTCAGGGAGCGGCCATTTGGGGGCAGGCTATATCAAAATTTAAATATCTGCAAATTCATAGTTGGGCCGGTAAAGCTGAAATCATCGTGGGACTTCAGAATGAATTGGAAGAGAAGATCCACTCAAGTCAAGTGTGTAAAAAGGAAGTAGGACTTTGGTACTGGTCAATGTTGGAGACAGCGGACGGCCAGTTCTCACTGCCAGAAAGGAGGGATTGCTTGCCGGACATCGCATCTGACACTCAATGGCAAGTAACTATGGCTATGTTGTATAAAGTTGTCAAACCCGCAAATTTAAGGCAAAATCATCTTTTTACACTCCACAGAGCATACTGGTCTCCGTATAGAGTTTCAAAGTTCAAGCCTGGAGGGCTGGTGAAATGCCCAAAGTGTAGAAGTCCCAATAGAGAAGGATATACATATGTTCGTGGAGTGTCCAAATATTAAAGAGTTTTGGGAGGAAGTAAGTAGCTGTTTATCCCAAGCTATTGACCATATTATTAAGGTAAGCCCTGAACTTATTATACCTGGAAGGTAAATTTGCAGATAAAAAGCATGGATGATAAAGTTAAACTTGTATTTTACTGGATACTTTTGGCTCGTAGAGAGATATGTAAATTGTGGGTGTCCCCGCTATCTCCAGGGATCTCAGACTGGTTGCGAGCTATGAGATTCAGAGCTAAAATGGATACTTTGGGTCCGACAAAAGTTAAATGTAAATTTTGGACATTATTTTTGGCACACTTTGGGTGAAGAGTGTTTTTTAGTGTAAGGGGATAGGTGGATCTGTAAATAATTTAGTCCAATGATTAAGGGCTTGGCCTATCTCGCGGGTGGTGTTTTCAACGTGACGGTGGAGTTCACCTATGCACCAACCTCTTACAAAGGGTGGCATATATAGAGAGGAAGTCATGGGGTGGCACTACTAGTGTGGTTGTAAACGGTCTCGGTATATGAGATAAAAAACCCATGGGCGGTATCGTTTGGTTAGAAATGGGTGGCGTAAAGGCTAATGAGGACAAGAACAAAAAAAAAAAAGGGTCATACAAGTACCTCGGAACAATAATATCACAAGGAGCGAAACACAAGGAGCACAAAGCAGCAATACAAGCCAAAGCCCAATCATTAATCTTCGCTTACCATTTACTAAAAGCAAAAATGGACTGCCCTAATTACAAGCACCTATTAAAAGTTATGGTAGCCCAAATCATGCCCACCCTATCCTACGGTCTAGTTACTTGGTGTGGCAAGGAGGCCGATCTATTAAATGACCTAAAGACAAAAATCTACAAAGCTATCTTCAACCTCCCAAAATCTGCCTCAGCATCACAAGTCAGGCTTGAATTTGGACTGCAAAATCAGAAATTCTGAAGCATGAGCGGCTTTGTTACGCTCTGTCACAAACTTTGCTCTGCAGACCCAGATAGAATGGATTGGCTGATCTGGGAAGAAATAAAAAAACAGGCGGACAGAGAAACCCCGAGCACCTGGGGAAAGCATTTGAAAACCTGTCTGAAAGAGCTGGAGCTGGAATTAGCACGGAAAACCAGGACGGACAAAGCATGTTTAAGTAGATCAGCCAACGTGGCAGCAATAAGGAAATCCTTTCTGGAGGACAAAAACACACTTGCAAAACGTCGGCATGGTTGGACCATCATCAACTCCTTTACAGCATTAAAATCTCAAGCATATCTCTCATCTCACTTTAGCGGGTATTTAAAAAGAACATTCACAGATTACGGGATGGGTCTGCATGTTTCGAAAGATTTATTGCCACCCTGGAAACGCACTCAACAGACGGAGCAATGTCGTCTCTGCGGTTATAAAACCGAAACCCTAGCCCATTTTCTCTGTGTATGTCCAGCACTCATGGCTCAGAGGCGACAATATTTGAAACTCATTTTAAATGAGCTAAACATCCGATCCTGCAGACACGCAGTAGCAAGTTGGCTGGGAGGTTCCTCCATAATTCTGGTGTGACGGGGACTCAAATTCCTGGCAGAGGTGAGAAAATGCTTAGGTCAAGTCAAGCAGGGGGAATACTGAGGAGGTGGGCCACTAGGGCGACCCTAACTCCAGGGTCTCTCATGGAAATTATAAACTGTAAAAACTGACTGAGACCCTGAGACGGCTGGAGCTGCCCAGGACAAAAGTTTTAAATATCGTATTTTATATCATCTCTTAGACGCTGAGTAGCAGCAAGACCAGAAAAATGTTATTAACTTTTGTACTGTAATTTTATCATGTGACATTTGTAATAATTGTAATTATTTATGCAATAAACCTTTTTGACTTTTGACTATTCTGCTGCTGATGAACAGTCTGATGATGACAACCTAGTCATCACAGTCATCACTCCAGCCTCAGCAGGCATGCAGCAGACAGACATTTTTACCCTATCCAAAAATGCTGCTGTGCAGGATGTGTGTGGCGTGGCATCACTGGTGGAACCACCACCAACACAGGTTACTACTACACAAACACGACCTACAGCTTCCAGATTTTTGTGTCAGAAGGGCCGGCAGGGACCTCCATCTAGCCCGACCAGCATTACCTCAAGTAGTGGTGCTGTAAGTGCACAACAGAGTCAAATTCCGCCACACCCATTCTCCACTTCATCTGGCATTGAAAGTAGCACCTCCACCACCACCAGAAATCTCCAGTGCACAGTTTGGGACTTCTCTAGTATTAGCAAAAAGGCAGAAAACCTAGTCATTTGTTTGATTTGTAAACAAGTAGTTAGTCGGGGTATGCTTGGTACCAACTGTGGTACCGGTGGCCAGGGAGGTCATCTAAAAAAAAACACATTATCCAGTTGGAGGCACACCTAGGTAACATCCGGAAAGCCAAAAGTACAAATCCAAATGTAGACATTGATATTGGATCTGATGACGAGGAGGAGCTGATGGTGCAGGGGGGAGGTGAACAACCGAGAGACATTTTTTCTGGTACACACAGTACCCCTGGCAGCAGCACTGCAGTGGTAGCGCCCACACCCTCCTCTACCCCAGCAACATCAAGGAGGCACAGTAGTGTGGTAGAGACACCAATACGAAAAAGTACATCAATGAGCCTAACTGGGTTGAAGAGGTCTGGATCCTCATCACATATGAAAACGGTCCAGACCACCATTAAAAGCATGTTTTGGTCGGAGGCACCATTGGAACGCAACCACCCAATGTCACGTCTGGCTAAAATGTTAGCGCTGGACCTTCTCCCTTTTTCTTTTGAGGAAGGGGTGGGTTTTCTAGAATTTGTGGCCCTAAATGGAGGGTTCCTAGCCGGTCCTATTTTGCCAGAATTGCGGTTCCAGCACTACATCAAGATGTGCTGGAGGTGATTGGGGCAGCTTTGCAGAAGAGTGCCTTTCATACTATCTACCTGACAACAGACATGTGGACCAGTTGCCAAGCCGTTGATTACATGTGCATCACTGCACACTGGCTCTCTTTTGCGGGGGCTAGAGACAAGATAGCTGCAGGTGGTCACAGTGCCACAATTTTTCAAGCTACTCGGAAAACGTAGCCATGTTTGCCAAGGAAAAATCTCATACTGCAGTAATCATTTTTGAGGAGTTTTACAGTAAGGTCTTTAAATGGCTGCATGCAAGAAAGCTCATGATCGGTTATGTTTCCATGGATAATGGCAGTAATATAGTTAGGGCCATGTCTGATGGTAGCTATATCAGAGCGCCGTGTTTGGTGCACAGTATTAACATTGTCGTTCAAGATTTCTTGAAAAAAGAAAACAAAGTCAGCAAGGTACTGACCACCTGCCAAAGATTCTGCACACATTTCAGCCATTCTGTTAAGGCCCGTAAGCAGCTGAGGATCATTCAACGTGTCCATAGAGTGCCAGTCAGAGGACTCATCAAAGAGGTGGCAACACGTTGGAACTCAACCTTCTACATGCTTGAGTGTCTGTTTGAGCAGTACTTGGTAATCAATGAGTATGTTGTTAACGCAAGGGGTGCTTCTATGAAAGACATGAGGCTAGAGGTGGAGGAATGGGACCTAGTTAAAAGCCTGACAAACATGCTTCGTCCCTTTAAGGTGTTCACACGTGAAGTCAGCAGGGAGGACTGTACTTTGGGCAAAGCTATCGCATTGTTGCGCATGCTGAAGCACCAACTGAAGGCGGTGTCTTCAACGTTCCAAGATGATGCTGAAAAGCAAGACGCATATCAGGTGGCGGAGAGCTTACTAACCCACCTACTTGACAATGCAAGGCTGAAAGGAATACATTGTGAACAACATTACTTTTGTGCCACTAATCTGGATCCACGGTACAAAAAGGCACTGGCCAGCAATACATGTACAAACATTGGCTAGCTCTGTCAGCCTATCGGTTTGAAAAAGAGCGGCATGAAATTGAAGGAACCACCCCAGGTACTACTGAATCGGCAGGACATCCAGTGTCAAGGTCCACTTCTGTGGCCGAAGGCAGTCACTTCCCTCAGAGCCACTACCGACACCAACAACCGTATCATCATTCTCACCTGCACCAGGCCCAGCCATAATATTGTCGAAAGCGGATTGGATAACTCATCAAGGGTTTGCTCAGTCCAGTGTTGATGCAAAGGCCACAGATGGTATGCAATGTGGAGTACCCCTGAATAACCTTGAGTGGATGGTGCAGGTCTATCTGGATGACCCAACAGAGGTCTTCATTGATCATAACCCATTGCTGTATTGTTATGGGAAAAGGGGTCAATGGCCACTGATCACCAAGCTGGTTTTAAACTATTTGTCTTGCCCACTCGCAAGCGTTTATTCTGAACAGGTTTTCAGTGCTGCTGGTGCCATTGTAACTTCAAAAAGGACCTGCCTCTCGCCCAAAAATGTGGAGAGGTTAACAATGATCAAGATGAACCAGCACTTCATACCACCAGATTACAAAATACGTCAATCCACACAGGAAGAAGAGGACACCGACTTAGGTGACAGAAGTTATTCTCTCTTAGCTGACCTATTCCTGTTTCAATTCACAGAGTTTGAGGACAAGCTCTACTGTAGTACTTGAAAAATATAAGTCCAATAGAGCCATACCCTCCTATAGCCCCAATACCAATTGTCAAATAATCAGTCAGTTGGCAGTGAAGACGTTTTGATCATTTATTCTAAATGGACTCTGCGCAGAGGAGCCTCCCCGTCCACACCCAGTCAGTGTGACAAGAAGACTGCCGGTTCATATTCAAACAGGTCATTATATACTTTCAGATCAACACACATTATCACTGTAAAAGGAAGAACACCTCCTTTGGCCCCTTCGCTCCAGGAAGGAACCATATATGGCACACATCATTAGTTCAAAGCTTAGCTATTCATTACTGGGCAAGTCAGGAAGAGTGACTCCCTTTCGTTCTCACGCATGGGAATACAGGCAAAGTGTCTGCAAGAATGAGCTCATCCCACACAAAAGGCAGATGCAACCTTGAGTTTCCCAACTTAGAATCAATAGTCCATTCATAGCACAGGCCGACCTTTTAGATTCTCTCTTTACACAGTGACAGGTCACGTGTTTTCCTAGCAAGTGCAAGAGGTACGGGGAAATGAAACCAACATGGTGTTTCTTCAGAAAAAGGCCTGATTCTAAATGTATACATAATTCAAATATATTCACAATGGAGGGGCTTTCTAAAGACAGTACGCTAATATATATTGGATACATTAGGCCAATATTACATAATATTGAATGAAGGCCTCAAACCGGGAGGAGAAGAATTGGCGCGGTTGCGCCCGAAGTCCAAAACAGGCGGATACACCTGAGTATCAGCATTCCCCCTCCTGTAGTTCCCGGTGCCGTTTTTCGAAAGACGGCACCGGGAACTACAGGAGGGGGAATGCTGATACTCAGGTGTATCCGCCTGTTTTGGACTTCGGGCGCAACCGCGCCAATTCTTCTCCTCCCGGTTTGAGGCCTTCATTGAATACCAATGAGAGACTGCCTACTACGCGAGTTTTCGTGTACACTACCTATTCATCTATATTTCTAATCCCAACCGGGTGGCCAAATAACCATTACCGCGTTAACAATCTATGAGGCCCTGAAGATTCGCAGTCTGTTCCCTGCGATGAAACACGTGTTGGCCAGTACAGAGGAACATTAAAACCGGTGTTATACACCAAGAACCTAACAGCCTTTTGAACTTTTTGCTCTACATCACTTGAACAACTCACTTAAGTCTTGATGTGCTCGCTATAAATTTTCTCTTTGATATTGTATTTATACTAAACAATTACTGTTTGTCTACAGTGCAAGGGCTCTGTTGTTTCTATACAATTTGTGTGGATCTCTATGGTCCCACGTTGAGCGGTTACGAGGGATTACCGCCCGCCCCTTTTTGCCTGGACTGATGTACTCCTGAATAGCATATAACTTGCGGTAACTTTGGTGTGCGCCTGATCAACTCTGGAACAACCCAAAAACCCTCCCAGTTGTTTTTATTACATAATATTGATTTATATTTCTTCAGACCGCCCTTTTGGCCTGATATAGCCAATATAAATACAAAGAAATAACAGGTTCTACTCCAAAAACACACCTTCGTCTATTTACATTAGGTCTGCAACTTCCTTGTGTACTAACTGTTTCTCTATTTTCGCCTGGCGCGAAACTGTCAGCGAGGAAGTAAGCTTGGCAGTGTAATAAAAGCAATATGCTGGCATGCTGGCCCACAATGCAGGCACAAGCAACAAGTAAATACCACCCCAATTACTCCAGCTAGGATCATAAAGATGTGTCAACCCCTGGTGGACAAGAGGTTCCCAAAACCTCCCAGTCAGGGACCAGGTGCCATTTTTAACATGTATTTCCGAAGCTAAATAATGCAGTCTTTGAACATTCTCTCTATCAGTTCCATTAAAACTAACTAGCTGACATTCCATTGCCTGCAGAAGGTGAGATCACCATTACCTTACACAAAACCATTATTCATTAGTATAATCAGTTCACTGTAAGCCAAGGATTTTTCATGAGAAAAATACAAATTGAGGCCTAAGACCTAAGTCAACTTATGCTATTGGATGACATATATGAAATGATATGTTCTGCTTGATTATATACCGATATTTGGATACATATTCTAATAATGTCATTTTATTTTTATATATGTCTGATTGATTCAACTGAATACACACGTTATTACACAAAAACACAAAAACACTGATTTACTCATGGGAAACATTCTCCTCAAGGAAAGAACTAAAGATCTCAGCGATGTTGAACCATTGGAAACCCTACACTTCATTTTATTATCTAGCCAGGACACCTTCATGCTTCCTTCATTACATTCAGGCAAGCACTTAGATGTATAATACCTTTTTCTCTGTCATCTCTCAGAACCTTACTCTAATGCAGATGCACTGTACTTCCAGGACATCTTTATTACATAATTACTTAACTTGGAGGGTTGTAAATATATATACTACCATAATTAGGCCTCTCAACCTATACACATCGTAGCAAAAATAGGGACAAGACCAGATCATCCTTTGCTAATCAGAATGAGAAGCAATCCATGGGCCCTTCAGCTAGTAGAGACTATCATTACTACATCTGTGTCAGTCTTTGTGTGGTATGAAATGGGTCAAAGGGATTATCAATGCTCTCAGATGAAATGGGAATACTCTTTGTCTGAGTATGGGCTTAATGTTGCTTCTACCAAACAGAACACTACTCTAATACAAATGCCAGCAGAACAGTAAAAACAGTCCCACATTTTGGATGCTATAGGTGGAGCCACTCCCTCTTTCATGGTAATTCAGTGAAATTGGAACAGGTTACAATCCACTTCAAATAATGTCACTGGAAATTGCTTATGCAACTATTCCCAAAGTCCGCTCTGGTAGGCTTCTGTCATTCATCAAATCTTCTTCCATTTCCTTCCTCCGCGTTGGGCCTCTTGATTCAGGCCTTTCCATGAAAATAGTTCTTCTTAGTATCTGTTGGAGTGCCCTCCTGGCAAACACTCACAGCTCACTCGAAAGTCTCAATGTCTCTAGGCAGTGCACCAATGTCTCTCCTCTGCGGCAGGCACTACAGATACCATACTCTTCGGTGGTCGCGGGCGCAGATCATATCGTGAAGACCCAGGTGCAGTTATTCAGGAAAGAGCAACAGGCTTTTGCATTCAGCAACACTCTCAGGCTCCAACACTTGCTATTCAGTGTCAGAGGACACTCGGGCTGCTCTTTCATTCTAATTTTCCTTTCAACATGGGTATCATAAATATAGAGCCGTTTGCCAATCTCAGATCCTCTGGTGCACTGCCCTTCTGTTGGAACAAAGGAAAGGAAAGGGGGTGGCTAAAACGTAGGCCAAGGGGCTCAAGGGACCACGCGCTATCAGAGGTTACCAGCACATGACAGGTAGTAAACTGAAGCCTCAAACCAGCCCTGCCATCAACAACAGGGATCCTTCTTCTTTCGCTCCTTTGCACTGAAACACTTGTTCTGTTACAAGCAGAGTAGCAGCTCCTCCTTCTTCTCTGATGTCCAACGCCATCTGATGGAGCAAGCATAATGCTTTGGAGATGCCATTGATGAAGCGCTGGCGATATCTGTCCAACTTTGCTACTTTCTGGGTGCTGGGACTGTAGGCCCAAGACGTCCGCCCCTCATCTGTAGCTGTCACTGCTGGGAATTAGAACTCATCTTTATCACCGTTCTGCAGCATACTATGATTCTTCCTTTTACTCTGGAGGATCCCGCAGAACCTAGTGATGTAGGAAATGTGACACAGTTGTTAGTTTTCTTCAAATTAATGCAAAAAAAATCATTATTATTTAACAATGTGACTGCAAGCAGGTGGCCTGCAATCTTTGAGGGAGTGGCCAGTCGCCATGGGACTACTGTAATCTAGAATGCACTATCACTCTCATAGGATACAAAGGCAAAAGGCAGTACTTCTAGTCTCTTCAAATAGGTGCTCTTCATCTTTTTCACTGATTTCAACGTGGGAACATTATCCTCTGCCATTCAATGGTGGATAGTTACATAGGAAGTCTATCTGCTGAAAAACTCTAAAAAAAAAAAAAGGAAATGTTCTACACTTTTGCTCATACATTTTTTACATTACTTAGGTACATAGTACTTTTGAGAGGGCCAGAAATCCTTTCAGCAAATTTACAAATTATAAGCAGTGTGCAATATACTTGTTGCATAATATAGTAATCAGCTAATTGTATTATACCTAAATGTATGCATTTACTGAAACCTAAGGCAGATTAAAACTGCTCTGAATGCACAAATTGTGGTTGTAAATTAATGAATTTTTACCTAATGTCGACTTTGTTATTTGGGACACTTAAAAATTAATATCCTATCTATTTCTTACATATTAAACATCCTCAGAATGTTTTCTACGAGCTGCAGAGATTGGACATTAGATATATCTCATGTAAGTCCTTAGAAAAATGAGTTTTTTAGCCTTGTGCCGAATGAAATTCCATATGTACATGTCCTCAATTTGCGACACCACAACTTAAACAACATTTTAATGTTAGGATGTCATAATATAAGCATTAAGCTTCATAAATATTTAAAAACGAATTTAAAAGCACTTATTAACTTTAATAATTGTAATAATCAATCATTTGTATTTTAATAAAACCAATCTTTTCTGAACAATTCCACCTATAAAAGCAAGCAGCATCTCTTGCCTATCATATTTAGACGCATCTATTTATAAGCCTAAGCACAGAAGCCTAGCTTGAAACATGACAAATGTTTGTGCCACCTTTTTTTTTAAACAAAAAGGGACAATTATTATTTAGCAACAGCTTATAAAAGCTTTTAAGAATGGAAATCCCCACCTCAAACGTTTTCCTCATATCTAAAATAATGAACCTGATTTGTGTAATCTCTTAACAGCATTCTAAAATGCAGAGTTTCACCCGTGTTTTAATTTGTCGAAGTCCTGGCTGTGGAAAACATTCCTGTCTATTCGTGGCCTACAAAAATGACAGCTGTGTGCTTAGCAGTGGCAGTCTAATTTAAAACTAAGGCAGTCCTAGTTTTAAAATGCGTGTGCAGTACAGCGAAATCCAAGTTATTCAGATAATGTGTTTGCCTATTAATATCCAATACAATATATCTAAGGAAGATTCTTTATAATGGTTTATTTTATTATAGAACAGGCAATTTCGTTTTTGAGGCCTTTTATCCCTATTAAGGAATACAGAAAAGAAAATTTGGTTTCCTTTAAGGAGCAAAGACATACCATACACTACCTAGGAAGCATAACAAGATTAGCTACTGCAATATAAGAAAAGTTCAGGTCACCTTTAGCAAGAGCCACACATTTATAATTTCCTCCCTAGGATCCAATCAGAGAACTTTTTTAATCAAGGGCTGCCCGTCCCATAGGGGAAGGAGCAGTAACAAGGCTAACTGCAGGTGACACACTTTTAATCCGGTATATCTCTTTTGTTTTTCTTTAAATCCATTATAGCCAGATAGACAACCACTGGTAAAGTGTTGTCTGTCATGCTCACAGCATGAAGTATCCTAGATGTGAAATTTAGTAACTAGTTCAACCAACTGTTGCAGCAGTGATGGGCATCGTCATGACCATCCCCTCACAACACAGGGGAGCTTGTATTAGTATAAAAAAAAATTGTCAATACGACACAGAGACAAAATCACACATAAAATAAAAAACACATATGCGAAGACATCAGGTATACTTGCTGTATACCAAGCACTGAAATCATGTACAAATTACAATAGCGAATACAAGCGAGCAATGATGCACAATACTATGTCATGCACTTTATGCACAGTGAACCTGCAGCCCTAAACCCAATATTCTGGCCTGATTAATTTGTTAGGCTTAAAATCAAATTCCGTTTAAAAAAAAAAATTGTTACTTTCCTCACCCTCCTTTTGACAGCAGGTCACCTTAGTGGGGATGAGCTGTCAATACAACTTACTGTGTCACTTCTGACACACAGGAACAGCAGGAACAAATCATAAAAGGACAAAACGCACAGACATGAAAAACACATGAACATTTCTTTTCAAAGGAGTTATGCAAAATCAAACCCTTGTTTCAACATACTGCTGACAGCGCTCCTCTTTTACCCTTATTTTCTACTTATAACCAGTCAGGGCGCACATTTCACCTTTTTCCTCTCACTACCATGACATTTTGTTTTGTTTGTCAACCAAACTCACGTGTCTTGTCAGCCTTAAAACCACCCAGAACAATCCATGAATGATCTGTGGGCTGAAGCAAAAATACACACCACACAAAAGAGAAGCATTTCACATAACACACAAAAATATCAGCTGTAACTTTTAATCAGAAGATAATACATAATACACATTAACCAACCACAAAATTGAAAAATGTACTTAACTGTAACTGTTTAATAAGCATGTTAAGCCACCTTAATTTTGACTTTCTCTTCCTTGCGCCACAATTTTTCTTGTGAAAAACAAATCTGATATGCTAATTCGTTTTTACCTAGGCACGTAGCCTACACAATTCTGTGAGCTGTATCTTATTTTCAGTCGAAGACTAATGCAACATTTCTTTTTCTGTTAAATAAAAGGCAAATGCGTGGACATTATTATTCCAAAACAAAAATGTGAATGTATCATTTCTGAAGAGCATTTAGCATGATGTTGGGACTTTCAGAGAAACCCTTTTTCATAATTTTCCTTTGGATCAAAGTCCTTTAATTTATTGATGTTCTTATGGAGAAACTAGAATCCCCCCCTTTTTGAGGCCCGGTTTAGCAAGGCCATTTAAAAATGCACTTCTCAGAGACAAGGCCCTCATTTTTGAAGCCACAGATGTCAGCCTACTTCCACTGCTTACAGAGAAGCTAAAAATAACACCTCAGCTGAACTTTTCTGGACTGTGAGCCAGCCACTGCAAGCCTCCTAGCCCCCACCTTCTGTTCACTCTGAAGCTGTCAAAGACAAAAAGCCTTCCTAATTCCTCCTAACCTGCAATAATTCACACTATTTAAAAAAATAGTTTTTCCTTTTTCGGGACTAAAAGTTATCTCTGTTCTCAGAATATTAAAAACATTTACTGTGAATAATTCACAGAACCTAAAAACACACATAACAGCTTTTAAAACAAATCTTTGTTACTACCCTATGCAATGGTACACATTTCATCAACCTTAAATGGATGAGCGTCTCAGTAGGTCCAGCTAGATTTAGAAACTTCATCCCTGATATTAAACACAAACCTCAGCCCCGGGCACATTGGCTCACTGAGCCATTAAAAAATAACCTCAAATGGGAGCCACCTGCAAATTCAAAATGCACACATTTTCTTTTCCTTTTAAACTGAACTTTTGATCTATCCATATTTACTTTTCATTAGTGCTTGTGTACATCAAGGGCTGCCCTCAGACAGGGCAGGTCAGTTCCCAACCAAATGCATATCATTAAGGCGGCAACAATATCCAAAACAGCTCAATTTAGCAACACATAGCATAATGAGTGCTGTCACATATTCTTAATTAAATCATATCCACCAACTTTCTAACATGGCCATATTTCATTGACTCTCTCCACATACCATTCACCTTGCACCAACCATACACATTGAAATTACACACAATGTATCACAAAAAGAAGGGAAACATTATTTTTTTCTTTTTCTCTCTTTTTTTTTTTTTAGTTTCCTACCCATTTGCTCCTAAATCGTATGATCTCACTTATTTAACATACATAAAGTGCATACATTTCGATCAATAGAAACAATTCGGTCATGAATTCAAAATACCTACTGACATGTCTCATACATGAACAGAGACCGTTGACTCCTGTTCGGGGAATCGATCACCCTGGATTCCATACCACTAAAATACTTCACAAAAGAGACAGTCCAGAGACTGCCCTGGGATCATCAGACAGGCGAACCACGAACCCTTTTACAGACCATCCCCCAGTCGTGTGCTGGTTGCGACTGCGAGTCATCCTCCTCCTCCTGGGCCACCAGCCGCTGATATTCAGTGACAATTGCCTCCAGCTTCCGTTGCCGGGCCTGTATAGCCAACTCCTTCCTTGTTAGTTTAGAAGGAGTATCTATATGAAGAAAGAAAAACATACTGTAACCGATGTTCTTCAAGATTAACACAAAATAATTATGTAGAAAGTTGTGTCACAGTAGCACTAGCAACTTGCAAGCACAATACATAACATTTGTGGCATGTATCTATCAAACCTCCCACTTTGTCCGCCTCTGCTCTAACATTAGTGGGAGTTTCAGGAATTCTACTAGCACTATATGAACTCACTACATTAGACTCAGACAGTACACCAGTCTTCTTCTTCTCTCTTGTTCAGAGAAATTGGTACATAAACTTGTGGAAGCCGGCATAATGCCAGCGCAGTCAACTTGCACCCGAGAAAAACAGACACAAGCCATAATGACACAGACTTGCGTTACTGTTACCAGTCCAGTACATGCAGGTGGTGAAGCTCTTACTTTTCTATTACGGGTGGCACTGTCCATTCTCTGTTACAAGGGCTACTGCTTAATTAATTTAACTTTCACCCTGCCCTGCCCCAGCTACTACAAAAGGAAAATGAAGAAGATAAAATATATGATCATCTATCCCTTCACAGGATATTTGCTTACATATGGGATGATTTTAGGTGCTTTGTTTTTGATTGAGTGAACACCGATAAGCCACACATGAATGACAGTGTTGTAAAAAAAATGATTAACAGAGGTAGTGAGTGGTCCCCGTAATCGCCGGAGGAAGGCACTTGTGAGTTGTGACTTACTTGACTTGATAATGTGAACTATACAATATAGATACACAATATATGTTGTGCCTGCAAACTACTGTTAGTCATGGAAGTATTCTGAAAAATGTAATTACAACTTCTACTTTCCTCGACTTTTGCTACTCTGGCATGGACGTGCAGTGTTATATGCTCTTCAAAGTAAAACGCTTCATCCAGTGACCGTCTACTCTGTCTACATACACCTATGCTATCTACCATCCAGGCA
Organism: Lissotriton vulgaris; assembly: GCF_964263255.1. NCBI lineage: Eukaryota > Metazoa > Chordata > Amphibia > Caudata > Salamandridae > Lissotriton > Lissotriton vulgaris. Next base: position 583,410,625 of record NC_141693.1, on the reverse strand, counting down.
TCCATCCATTCAAAGTAAATGTCAATCATTCTTCTTAATGTCTCAATCAGACAAACCTTACTTTTTCTCACCTTTATTTTTTATTTTGTAAACCACCAGCCATGCATCCGTGCTTGACTTGCATTTGAATTTGAACCAAATGATATATTGCGCACACATACAGTTTCTGTTTCACCCACCCAGGCAGTCCTCTTTTCTTTCTCCTTCCACCCATCCTTCCTTCAGCCTTCAACCGGCCATGCATCAGATTCTTAGCCACCTCGGGCAGCATTCAAAAACACGTATCATTCTTTGCCAGTCATCAATTTTAAGTCACTCGTCCTTCCTTACACCCTCCTTTCCCTTTTCGTTCATTCCATTCATCAAGTTCATCTGTGATATGACTTGGCTTCTCTATAAAACTTTCACAGCTGAGTTGAAGTCAAATTTAGAGAAGGCCATTGGTTACTCGTCAACTCCCGCCGCTAATGCTATTGCTAATGCAAAGCCAAGGGTGACTGTCTTCTACCTGGTTGACAAAAACTTAGTTCTAAATTTGTAAGTCATCTTAACAGTAAAGTGTACTTATACTGTACAACATATACACCCCTGCAGCGAGCCTACTCTGCAATCTCAATAATTAAGGAATATAATAGCTTCCCACTGCCGGCCACTACCATGGCATCCCCCAGAGCAGTTCCTGCTGGCTGTGGCACCGCATCAGCCCCTGGAGTGACCATCTCCGCCCTGGCCCCGGCACTGGTGGTGGGCTGTGCCGATGGTGTTATGCCTAGAAAATACATTTAATATTTTTAGATGCTATATACACCACTCCCTATTTTGTGTAGGAATGAAAAAATATGTTACTAGTACTACATAAACAAATTTAATAATTTGTGACTCTCTAGTCTAAACTAAAAATGTCCCTTTCTTCAGGGAAGGGTGTTTTTTATTAATGCTTAGCCATAACATGTGATGCTACACTTTTTGGCACAACTGATGAATGCTTGCTTTTTAACACGCACAATTTTTCTCATAACAGACAGAAGCTTCCATTCTATGAAAAAGAGCAAGCTCACATGAATGTTAGTCGGAGTCGTCATCATCACCACCAAGACTTTAAGTTCCAACCAGGTGAGGGGTCTCCCACAATTACTGTGTAAATCAACCACTGTTCAATTTTCATGAGTTTACCGTTTGTCTTCTATGAAGTTAATTTTAATAAATGTTTTTAATGCACAATTGAAAATTAATATACAGACTACACAAAGAGCTAGTTGTTTTACTTTTAATAAAGCTTAAAAATTGAGTGAGTGAGTAAAAGGGTTTGCAATTTGCAAACATGAGTCCGTGACTCTGAGAGGTCGAGACTCTGACTCCGTAGTCTTATGTTCAGGGTTGTATAATTGTTGGGGATCATCACTGCATTCGGGAGCTGAATAATGACTCTGACACACTAGCTAATCAGTATGAAGATTGAGGGTTCAATTTCTGTTATGACTGAGGTATGTGGAAAGTCTAAATGCGCCTATTATCATCAATGCCCTATTTCTTGTCCATAGTTCTGTATGTGCAGAATAGTCCCTGCAACAGTAGTAGTATGTCCTCCTATGCAATCAAACTAGTATCTTATTCTTGGTGGCCATTGACATTTTATTGTTGGGAATTGTCAAAGCATAAACATTTAGAAGTCCTCAGTAGACATTATGGACAACCCAGAGGACTGCACTCAGTGCCTAGAGCTATTGCTGAATAGGAGTTTTGTTTAACACCTTTTGCCAACTGTGCAAGCTTAGCGAGCTACACAGACAGACTAATAATAATCTAGTAGTAGCATAGAGAGTCATAGTAGTGGAAGGATAAGAATTTAGAAACAGTCTACAAGAAGTTCAAAGACGATTTAGGAAAAAATTTAATTATGAGGAACGTTTGGAATGAATAGGTGCTGTAAAAGATAGGGAAGTATAATTAATATTATTAACAGGAAAACTTACTGGAGCCAGCAGAGGAGCCCTTGGCGGACCTATCCTTTCCTTCCTGCTCCACCAGTGCCGCTACCTCCTCCTCTGTCCTCTTGCCCCTGGGGGGAGCTGACGTACAACATGAAAGAAAGACACACACATGGATGATTGTTGTCAACAAAATCAAACATTTAAAAAAAACAATAACAAATTATTTCGGGGAAATAGACAACAATTGCACTACATTTATTGACCTATCTGATGTGGTTTACTAGGATATTAGTATTGCTTGATTTGCGAACGGTCTTCTTGGAAAGTTATGTAACTCACTAATCCAATTACAAAAAGGTTCTACTAGAACTGGCAGGCAGCATACCGTAGCACGCAAAGTGACAGACACAGTCCGTCATGATTGCAAACCACTAAAAAGTCTCCTACTAAATAACCAGTCATTATATACTCAAACTATCAATCGACCACCACTATCTCTTCTTAGTGGCAGGAGTACAAAGGAAGGACTGGATTTGAGTCTCTAGTGTCTAGCATTACGCAGTTCTGTAAAGTACACTCATACATATTCACTCAGGACAAATGAGCACAAAATCGAAAACAAGTAAGCATAGCAGCACCGCCAGTGAGCAGACGAGCACCTGCAATCAAGGAAGCTTTTGAAACATAATTTTCCTGCAATGTAATCTCTACTGTCTAGCATTACGCAGTTCTGTAAAGTACACTCATACATAATCACCCAGGCCAAATGAGCACAAAATTGAAAACAAGTAAGCATAGTAGCACCGCCAGTGAGCAGGCGAGCACCTGCAATCACAGAAGCTTTGAAACATAATTTACCTGCAATGTAATCGGCAGCATTCTTGCTATTCGGAAAAAACAAATATTTGCAATATCATAACACAGAGCAGGAGAAAACAAAGTCGTGATTAAATAGCTACTAGTACTCACCAAGCCGAGGGATCTCGACGCCAAGCAGGTCGAGCAGGTCTTGTTCCCAGTCCAGGATGTCGGACCACCGGTGCGTTGCCTGGTTGTAGGTGCGCCGGACCCCACACTCCCAATACATGGCCCGGCATACCTTACCCCATAGCTGGCGATGCTCCCGGAGCTCGTACCCGGTACCGGGCCTGCCACCTGCCGCCTGTCACCTGCCGCCTGCCGCGACGGTCTTGGAGAGGTGGCGCTGGACAAAGAAAACCAGTGCGGCCACCTCCACCGCGCTAAAGATCTCCCTGGGACTGACTGTCTCCCCCCTTAACCGCCCGCAAGGGAGCCGGCTACGGGGTGCGGGACCCTTCCCCTTCAGGTTTTTGCCGGGTCCCTTTGCCATGGTCCTGGACAGTTAAAGGAAAATAAAATAGGAAAGAATAGGAAAAAAGTAAATAAAAGAAAAGAGAGTTAAAAAAAAGTAGTTTTAAAGTAACCAAAAGTAGAAAAAAAACAAAATATAGATGTACAAAAATAAAGAGTAAAAAGGATTTTTAAAAAGTTCAAACAAAGGATTACGAAGATTAAAAGAGGATTGAAAAAGCATGCCCAGAACCATAGCAATGATTGAAAAAAAAGATGGCCGTGCTCATTGCGACCACGTGGGTAAGGCCCCCCACGTAGGAAATGCACAACGTGAGCATGCAACTAGCGCCCGGAAACGGAAATGCGCAACGCAAACACTGAAAACAACATTGCTGCGCCCCTGTACGACCGCATGGGTAACTTTACGGTAGCCGCGCTGAAAGAAAACCACTGTGAACACGCACAAATAAAAAAATCTGCACAAATTCGCTGATTTAGCGGACCGCGAATTCGCTTTCGCGCGAGTTCGCATACCGCGAATTCGCAAATTTCGCCCATACTTAATTCCTACCTCGACTTCTTCAGGGCTGTGGTGATTTTGGTACCTGTATCCGTATATATTGTCTTTCAAAGGCATCCTATATGGTACATTGTGAGACTTCATACTGATCTATGGTCTTTATTTAATTGCAATGGACCCACAGAGTAAATCCACCCGTATCAACAGCCCAACTTAATAGTTGCGGCAACAATATACACTAGAGAAAGTAGCGAGTTGAGACTGGAGAGTATTCTGTGGGACCATATAGGATGCTTTTGAAGGACAATATATACAGATACAGTTAACAAAATCATTGATTAAACATTGGTTATAAACAAACTGGATTTCGTATAACCTGAACTGGTGTTTACAGATTAAAAGTGGACTAAGAGAATACCTGTGACCTTAAGACTAATATCGACATTGAATTACCATAAGGGTGCTCGGAAAGGAATTTTGTTGTTTATTGTGTTCTCTCCTTTGAAGGGTTAATTAGGGTTAAATTGGTAACCGACCCTTTCTTTCTTAGTCGCACCAACATTACTATTGCTTCTCATTCATCCCAACGCTGTCTGCAGAGTGCCCTTTGCTGTTTCTACACCTGGATACTAATTCTGTGTATCTTTACTTTTGTTGCCTTTTGTCTCTAATCTGTTTGAATTTTCCAGGAGATATGGGAGGCTATAACCCCTTTGCTGCGAGGCCTTTTCCCCTCCTGTGCTAAGCCTTTTTTTGGCTATTTGGGGTAGTGCGCGCTTAGGCCCCTGTAACATTTTGACCACATAAGGTATCCACTCCAATTTTGTGTCTTTTTCTTCCAACATCATTAGAATTTTAAAGGTACCCATGGTTTGTGGATTCCCTTGAGGGGTCCCAGAAATTAGCCAAAATATAGTAAAATGTTTTTTTTTTCAGACAAATGAGAAAAACGGGCAACAAATGAAAGCCTCTGGGTTTTTCCCTGCAAATGCTATCAAAAAAGGGGTTGTGGGGCTGACATCACCATTTTCCCAGCTTTTAGGGAATGACAGTCTTTTGTCAGAGAACCAACATTTTTTAAACAGTTTTGGCATTTCTCCTGGGGCATAGCCTATTTTTGCTATTTTTAGTGCTTTCACCTCCTTCCAGTTAATGGTGAAAATGAGTATGAAAGCAATAACGTATCCTGGAAAGATATACAGTTTAGAAAAGTAGACTATATTCTGAATCCAGAAAGGGATCATTTGTGCAGATCCATCAAGGTTTCTTTATAGAAACTAACAGTTAAATATTGATTTTTTTTTAAATTAGTTGAAAAAAACAGTCTTTTTGTGTCACCGTTTTCACCTGCAACTTCTGGTAATTATGACACCTCTTTGAAAACAATATACCGTTACATCCGCTGGACCTTCCTAGTTGTGGGGATATATAGGAGTTGTAGGTTCACCAAGAAGCAGACAAGCCCAGAGTCAAAAACTTAGTAGCAATTTGCAATGGCTTTTTATATGTACCGGTTATATAGCAATTATTGTGCCAAAATATATACATGGAAAAATCGGAATGAAAGACACCTATGTATTTCTGAAATGGGTATAAATTAAAGAGTTTAGAAACAGTACATATTTGCACATTTTCAAAATTGGGAATACTCATACTAGCATGAGAATTATTGGTCATTTTTCAAAATGACTTCTTTTTTACACAATGTCTTTCATTTGGAAGGCAGAAATGCATCAAAACTCAATAGGTAATAACAGTTGCTTTACAAATCTGAATTACCATAATTCTCCCAATAAAAATGGTACCTCACTTGTGTGGGTAGGCATTGTGTCCACAACAGGAAAGGGCTCAAACCCCAACATGAACACACCACATTTTCACAATGAAAATGTACCCTTTTTTGCGAAGTGTGTAGCTGTCGTTTTTTAACCCTAGCTCTGCCGGCACCTAGGGAATCCTAGAAAACCCATACAATTTTTAAAGCTAGACACCCAGGGAAATCCGAATGGGGTGATTTGACTGCCTGTCTCCATGTTCTGTTACCCAGTTTCCCTTGCAAACCTATAAAAATGTCAAGAAAGCCACATTTTCCCAACATTTCTGTGATGGAAAGTTTTGGATTCTGCGTGGATCCACACATTTCTACCAACCCTGTGTTCCCCAAAGTCTTACAAGAAAAACGGTACCTCACTTGTGTGGGTTGGCCTTGTGCCCATGACAGGAAATGGCGCAAAACGCAACATGGTCACACCTCAATCTCGCAGTGAAAAATGACCCTTTTTTGGCAAAGTGCCCCGCTGTAGTTTTTGTACCCTAGCTCTGCTGGCACCTAGGGAATCCTAGCGAACCTATACATTTTTGAAAACTAGCCACCCAGGGAAATCCAAGATGAGGTGACTTGACTGCCTCCCACCAAGTTCTGTTACACAGAATCCCTAAACCTGTGTGAGCCCGGTGATGCCACACTTTCCCAGACAAAATTGTGGAGCCATAACTCCTTGGAAGCCCCCGGGTGTCTACTTTTCAGAAAAGTGTGGGTTTGGTAGGTTTCCCTAAATGGCCATCAAGCACGGGGCCAAAAACCCAGATGACCCCTTTGCAAAACCAGGTGCTTTCGAGAATTTGATGTCACCTCACTACATTTTGGGCCCTTGGCTGTCGCAGGTACTTGGGCCTCCCACACATGAGAGGTACCATTGTTATCTGGAGACCTGGGAGAACGCTGGGGAGTAGGAAATTTGTGTGAGCCCAGTGATGCCACACTCTTCCACACAAAACTCTGTGAAAAAAATGATTTTTTCAGCAAAAATAGAGCTTTGCAAGGAATTCTGTGTAAGGAAACACTGGGGGATCCACACAAGCTATACCTCCCTGGAAGCCCGAGGGAGTCTAGTTTTCAGAAATGTGTGGGTTTGGTTGGTTTCCTTAGATGGCCGCCAAGCACGGGGCCAAAAACTCAGGTGACCCCTAGCAAAACCAGATTGTTTTGACAAAATGTGTTGTTTAGTTCTTCAGCGTTGGAATTTTGGCCCAATATTGCCAGGAAAATGTGACAGACATTGTGAGGTTTGCAGGACATTGTGGATAAAATAGCTTGTTAGAATTCACAACAGAGACATCACCATGTACTCCCATGGGTTTTCAACAATATCTACAGTTGGTAGGTTATTCTTAGGTGGAATGTACACCTTGGTAGAGAGACTAAAAAGACAAAGATTCCTGCACAGCCATCTATTCCTCAAACACACAAACATACTGGTTCGATTTGGCAAGAGGGCGAGTGATGGTTCAGAATATAACATTTTATTAACAAGAGATTTCACAAAAATTAAATGCACTGTCAATTAAATAGACAAAACAAACAAACCAGTGACTCGCAGCTCGTGAGCTGTAAAGCCACTGCAAGGCACCAACTAATTTACAGGCCATTCACACATCTTTCATACTTGATACACAGAAGACCATTCACACCACCAGGCACGAAAGCAACACATCACAACATTCACCAAAAGGGACAAGGGGCACCCTGCTTCAAAAATACAAAAAAGACAAATATCACTGCACAGCCATCTATTCCTCAAACACACACAGATACTGGTTGGATTTGGCACGAGGGTGAGTGATGGTTCAGTATATACAATTGTATTAGCAAGTGATTTCACAAAAATGAAATGCACTGTTAATAATTGAAAGGACGAGAAACTGAACCATTAACTCACAGCTCGTGAGCTGTACAGCCATGACAAGGCACCAACCTCTTTGCAGGCCATTCATACACCTTTCATACGTGTGAAGCATACAAAACATTCACACCGCCAGCCGTGGGCCCATCACATTACAACACTTCCACCAGCAGACAGCGCCATTCAAGGGCCCACCACTTTCACAAGCCTACATTCCTGACACAGCAACTACTCAAACTGATGGATTGCATGGAGTGGCGCTCAGCTAGCAGTGTGGGTAGTGGCCAGCATCAAGTCACTGCTTACACACCATCAGCCGAGCGCCAGTCCACGCACACCGCCAGCTAAGCACCAGTCCATGCACACCGCCAGCCAAACGCCAGTCCACGCACACCGCCAGCCAAAGTGCAGTCCCCGCACACCACCAGCCAAGCGCAACTTCACGCACACTGCCAGCCAAGCACCAGTACACACTGGCAGTCAAGCGCCAGTACAAACACACTGCCAGCCAAGAGTCAGTACAAATACACCACCAGCCAAGTGCCAGTCCACGCACACCGCCAGCCAAGCACCAGTCCAGGCACACCTCGAGCCAAGCACCAATCCAAACACACCACCAGCCAAGCGCCAGACCACGCACACCACCAGCCAAACGCCAGCCCACGCACACCGCCATCCAAACGCCAGTCCTAGCACACCGCCAGCCAAGCGCCAATCCACGCACACTGCCATCCAAGCACCAGTACAAACACACCACCAGCCATGCACCAGTCCAAGCCCACCGCCAGCCAAGCGTCAGACCACGCACACCGTCAGACATTTGCCACTCCACGCAAACCGTCATCACATTTAGGATTTTTTTTATATAAATAGGAAAACATAAACAAATTGCAAATTGATACAAATCTATTAAAACAACAACTAAAATTACTGACTACACTACACAAATGCCAACCTTGAAACTGAACATAAACTATTAAACAATAGAGGCCAGGCAGTTCACTTTACCATTCATGGATGCTCTCAAAAATTATTTTGCGTGTGGTACATTCTAAAACAAGCAGGCACGCACAGCTCAGGGTTAGAAGGACACTCTGGGCAGTACATATGAACCTCCTTCCGCATACCTCTTTGCCAACAGACTCTACATCTCCTACTGGGAAAGTCTTTTGAGGATGTAGGAGGAATGTGATCAGGAAAGTGGCAATCTTTCAATCTAGCAACATCCTCCACCACTCCAACTCTAGGAACACTTGCCCGTTCCACTAAAACAAGGCTGCCTATTACAGACTCCTGAAACTTTACAAAAGTTATCTTTGACTCAGGACAAGATTCCTGGAACACAACAATAGCATTAAAGGTTTGCCAAGTGGAAACAATGGATAGCCAACTTCTTGTACCAAATGTAAGCCTTACGAAGAGCAGCATAAGGTTCCAACCTCTGCTCTACTCTGTCAACACCACCCATGTGCCTGTTACAGTCTTTAGTGCACACAGGTTTGTGCGCATCAGCAACCTCACCCCAAACAGTCTCCGGTTCAGCGCTTTCATCATGGATGGTAGTCAACATGTAGACATCTCTCCTGTATGAAAACATCACAGCTAGAAGCTCCTTGCAACGCAATGCACTGCACTGTCCCCGGACAAGCTTTTGACAAACAAGTTCTTTTTGGAAACCTTTACGGTTATAGCGGATTGTGTCACAAGCAACAGTGTCCACTTTGGCCAATTCCCTGAACAACCACACACCAGTGTAGAAGTTATCTACATATAAATGGTGGCCTTTGTTAAATAATCCTCTACCAAGTTACCACACAATTTTCTCAGTCACTCCAAAAGTGGACGGACAACCAGGGGGGTTAATCCTGGATTCCTTACCGGTGTACATCCTGAAATTAGAGACATATCCAGTCCGACTGTCATACAGCATATACTGCTTAATTCCATAGCGTGCCCTCTTACTAGAAATGTATTGCCTAAAAACCAAGTGGCCCTTGAACAACACCAAAGACTCATCCACTGCAATTTCTTTCCCTGGAGTATAGATCTCAGAAAATTGATCAACAAAGTGATCAATGACAGGCCGAATCTTGAAAAGACGGTCACAATCAGGGTGATCTGGCAGCAAAGCTAAACCATTATCGAAAAAATGTCTCATCCGAAGCAGAAGCAAATACCTATCACGACTTATGACTGCCGGAAATATAGCAGATGCCATTGAGGGACTAGAAGACCAATATGAAGCCATCGATGGCTTCCTTAGCAAGCCCATCAAAAAAGTTAAACCCAAGAACTTCTTCAGCTCTTCCAGATTTGTGGGAGTCCACCGGGTAGCTCTATAGTGGGGCATAAGGCTGGCACTGTTGTCCCTCAAAAACTGTTCGGCATTCAAATTAGTCTGATCAACAATCTCCGCCAAAAGCACATCATCCACAAACAACTGAAAAAAACTATTGGCAAAAAGTTTTCAGTGTTCACCCTACACCCTGGAACAGAAGTAAAGTCTGGCAATGCCGGCTGCACCATGCCTGGGGCAACCCAGAGGTCAGCACTTTCAACGGGAAGCCTTGCAGCTCCAGGATGCCGCCCAGCTGCCTCTTGACTCACTATACCAACGGAAAGTCTTGCAGCCCCAGGGTGCAACCGAGATGCCTCCTGTCTCACTATACCAATGGGAAGTCTTCCAGCCCCAGGCTGCAGCCCGGAATCCTATTGTCTCACTATACCAACAGGAAGTCGTTCAGCCCCAGGCTGCAGTCCAGATGCCTCTAGCCACACTATCGGCACATCAATGTCCTCTTCTAACATAGGCAATTCATCCACACAAAGAGTAGCTTCATCTGAACTGAGAGTATCTTCATCATCGGATGACGCCACGTGGAGAGAAAACTCACTGCCTGAATCTTCCCTCCCACCTCTGCCTCAGAATCAGAGTCAGTCTCTGGACCATGGTCAGAGGAAGAATCAAAAAGCATTCCAACAAGCTGCTGAGCCAGAAAATCAGGCTATCCGTCCCCGGGGGGGGGGGGAGGGGGGCAGAATATAATTTTAATATAAATTGGGCCCCCTGGAAGCGACCCTTGCCCAAGGGGTTGCTTCCATTTAAAACAAATAATAATTCCCTGGTGTCTAGTGGGATTTTCTGCCCCTCCTGGGGGGGGGGCAGAAAGGCCAAACAAATAAAGGAATCTGCCCTGGAAACAAATGGTTTCCAGCGCGTCCAGCACTTCCTGATGACGTCGGTGCGCTCTGATGTCATGGGAAAGCATGGGGGGTGTGGGGGTGGCAGCAGAAACTCTTCCGCTGCCATCCCTGTTTGTGGGGGCAAGATCGATGCCCCTGGGGGGATCGCCAGCGCTCCCCCCAGGGGCTGTGCTCATGACAGAGTCGTTCCGTCATCAGCACAGCCCAACCAAACTGCTCCGTCATCAGCATCGAAGGGGATAAACAAAATGCATTTTGTAGTACATTACTAGTACTAATTTAGTATCAGTATTTGTTCTACAAAATGCAGTTTGTGAATAGGCCCCAAGGTTTACCTGAAATGAATGCTACTAATGTACTTCAAAATGTTATTTAAAAACCCATGTGCAGAGTGTTTGCCTCCACCTCACGTTTCTTTTTCTGTACAGCGATCTTTGCCCCAACTGTAGAGTCCTCCCACATGAAATTATACATTTTAGTAGTAAATCTGGGAGAGAAACAGAGGGGAGTAGATATATATATCTACTATTTTTGATTTAATATATTTTAATAACTTTGTTTTACATTTAAAAATGAATACATATTTTGTCTTTAAAATATTATTCAGTTTTATGTTAAATGTAAGGATTGTTATATGTCACCTCATATTAATGTTTAATGCACAATAACACAAATATTTGTTTTACTTCCTATGGGAATTTTTTTATGTTTTAATCTACAGAAAAAGAAGTTAGATTTACAGCGATATATTCAAAATATTTTCTATTCTATATTTAATTTGTGTATAATGCTGTAAACTTCTTTATATGTTTCTACAGTCAAAATAAATATATACAATTATTTTCCATTATTATTTAATATTCATTTTTGTCTATTTTGTTTATATTTTGATTTCAAAGTTTAATAAACGTTCACCATTTTACCTACACTTTTACCTATCTCCTCTGTTGTGACAAAGAGCTTCACCAAAATTTGAAAATGTACTAGTAGCAACTTTAAACTATGATCTAAATGTATTAAATTAGCAAAAAATGTTAACATATATACTTGAAAATAATTCTACTTAAATTAATGTTTATATTTGTTTGAATATATATTTAATAGAATAAAAGTCTATTATTAATGTGAATGCATTTACATTTTGTTTTAAATAGTTACATTTACTGTTTAAAACAAATAAATATTAAAAATGTTTACATTAATTAATAATTATTTTCTAATTACATACACATGTTTTATCAATAAAATAATATGTATTTACAATTAAACAGTTAAAATAAAAATTGAAATATTAAGTTATTTCCTAGGGGTTCTATTTTAAGTGTCTACCTCCATCACTTGCTATGGGAGGATGTTGCAGTTTCAATGGCTGACAGTATATGGTGCTGGATTTACTACTGCTCCTTTTTGTCATTAGTAACTTTACACTCACAAATTTAGCTCCACCCCCTATTTATTCGGATGGAGACATGGAAATCTACTCTTTTGAGTAACTATACACTGATAAATTGTGACTAGACAAAAAAGTGAAGTTACTCAAAAGTGTAAGAAGGAACTTACATTTACAATTTATGAACATGTTTAAAACACCTTTTTGTGAATATTCCCAGTAAGTTTGTCAATTCCATTTTGTAATAAGTAGTACTACGGTGGTACTACTTTACATAATACAATTGCAGTTAGATAATAAGGCCCATAACCTCTTGTAGGTGCCCACTGCATTTCTATAAATCCATTGTTGTGGTCTGTTTGAGTAGATTCTGGTTTAGTGATGAATATTTCTTTTAGAGTGCTATACATTAACTGTGCAACAAAAATGCAAGAAGTCACAGAAAACTTTTGTGGTATTTGTCTTGGGAATCATTAGAGTACCTTGTTTAATTATTTCAGGTCTTTTCAGATTACAGCATTGATGTTTTCATAATGAAGAGGACTGATTTATCTCAAAATGCACAGTGTTATGAGTGGACTGAGAAAGTTTTGTCCTTTTTGATACTAAGGGCCTAATTATGACAAGCGTCCGACAGCCATTGCAGCAAACTGGAAATCAAGCGACATGCAGTCGGCAGGTCACCTGCTAAATTAAGATGCAACTGTTGTGTAGGTGGTCGGGAAAATCCCCTTTTCATTTGAGGCTTGTGCTGCCACCCAGAAAAGGCCTGTCGCACAACCGCTTTAGAAAAGAGGATGTTTCAAAACATACAAGCCCCATGTGCAAGGAGCCATGTGGTGTATGGCACACACGGCATGGATGTTTGGGGGGCCTCACAGGCATCTCCAGGGCCTCCCAGAAGAGGTCCACAGGGGACGGGTGCCCTGCCCGGGGCCTCCAAAGTCCCTTTCTGACTTCCTTACCATGGTATTCGGACTGCCATGGAAAGGCTGTCGGAAAGGGACATTGTAATCCCTACATTGGTGCCTGCATCCGGATTGTATGGATCACGATCAGACTGATGGCACGACTGGCTCCTTGAGCCTGTCGGACGTGTCAGTCAGTTTCTCCAATCACAGCGGCCAGACTGACCACATCATAATGCTGAGATAGGACCACTTTTCTGAATGATGGTCTGACGGCCATCCTAATCAGACCCTTAGTTTTGATCAAAAAATCCTGGAATTTATTTAAATTTCTTTTGGTGTCTATTGGTAGATGAACAAGACAATTTCTGATACTAGTAAGTCAGTCAGTCAAAATCACTTTTATTGGTTATTCAAAACCATAAAAGCATGTTAAAATACCCATCACAAAAAAACAAATATTGCACTCATCCATCAAAGGTAAAAATAAATTTCTAGAAATTCGACACTTTCATATAGGATACATATTATAAAAGGGAGGAATAATTACACATTAAAATATAATGCCACAACTGTTTAATATTAAAAAATACAGACAAAATGAGGAGAAATAGTACAAAATTATAAAATAAATTTACATAGTAAAAGGTCAGAGCCCGTAAGCCTGCACCCTTATTATTTCCTTCTTTTTCTTGCTCTAACTGCTGCTGCTAAAAAGCTGGGGATATAAAAAATGTCTCAAGGGCTGTTCAACGTCTGAGGACATGTTTGGGCAGGCTTAACCTGCAGGAAAAGGATAGAAGTCCGCTGCACTCCGGAGGTACAACAAAGTATTCAACTGGGTATACCAGGAAGGTCAAGTCTCTTAGGGTGATCAGGATACTGCCCTTACTGTCCAAGAAGGGCGGAAGATTAAAAACGTTGTAGGCACAAGGTGGATAACCTGAGCACTCCTGTGTGCTAATAAAGCAAACGGTGTCAAATGTGGTATGATAGTTCAAAGTTTTATTCACTTTGTATCAATCATTTAAGTTGATTTGTAGTTGCGACTTTACAGTTCAAATAATCTCCATGTAAAGGAAACAAGAAAGTTTTCGTAACATGATAATATCCAAAAATTCCAAAAGTGGCGTCATGTACATAATTCAAGTCCCCAATGCATTTCGAGCAGGATGCTCTTCGTCAGAGGGTTAGATTTGTACTGCAAACAAGTGGAAAAAAGAGGTACATAAGTCAGGAGCCGAGTGTTTTAAAAGTAGAAAAAATAGTAAAGTCCGAAGTTAGAGCCCATGCTGAATATGTAAACGTGTCAGAAATGCGATAGTAAGTCCAAAGAATGAAAGTAGTGAATGGCGTCAGAGGTGTAAAAACAAATTAGTCACCCGTATGTTATTAAATGGTAAAACTTATTAGTGTGGGAAGACGCTAGTGAAAGTGTAAAGTAAACGTGAGTCGAAGTACGTGGACTGTGAACACCAAGGAATGCACCCAGAAGCGTGGAGGAGGTAATGTAATGTAATGTAAATGTAATGTAAATGAGCTTATATAGCGCACAGCTACCCGCAGTGGGTGTCCCGGCGCTTGCTTAGGGAACCCGTCCTGGTATTCCCCTGTGAGATAACCCCGGCAGGGTATCCACAAGGTGAAAGCCAGGCATCCCGCCGCGAGGGGCCGTTGTGGAGATTAAGCAAGCTATTGCCCAGAGTCACAGAGTGTGAACCCGTGAGTCGAGAAGGCACCGGAGCGAGAATTATCGAGTCCGTGGAATTTTTAGCCCAAGACCCGCCGAGGCGGGGAATTGAACCCTGGTCCAGGGCCGATCTCAGCTTCCGGGTCTGCCGCCTCTAACCCCTGAGCCACACTTCTCCACCCCTGAGCCACACTTCTCCACACTTCTCCACCAGGAGGTAGTGTGGTGTCGTACAAGAGAATATAATGTCACCGTAAGAAATGAGTAACGAACACCAAGCGGAACTGTGTTGCTGAAAACAGCGATATAGATTTAGTGGCCAAAGAATAATGTTGCTTACCAAGTGTGTCGCGGTTAGTTGGGAACATCGCAGGTGAAAGACGCCATCCGGAAGACGCGGAAGTAGCAAGTGACAGTGCGC
Source organism: Lissotriton vulgaris (assembly GCF_964263255.1). Classification (NCBI taxonomy): domain Eukaryota; kingdom Metazoa; phylum Chordata; class Amphibia; order Caudata; family Salamandridae; genus Lissotriton; species Lissotriton vulgaris. The sequence goes on along the minus strand of NC_141693.1, from coordinate 583,395,564 downwards.
ATGCGTCTAAATGTAGCAGGCAAGTTTGAATGGAAGATGGACTAATTCCGTAGGAGCGTAATAGGGAAAAGAAAAGAGAAAGAAAGCAGAGCGACTAGTAGAAAAGACATAGGAAAATGACTGTATAAAGAATATGACTGTGGAATAGTTAGGAAAATGAGGGACGAGTGTACAAAAGAAGGTAGAAGATGTGTCAAAGAAAGGAAGGCGGGAATGTGGAAAATTGAGTAAGAATCAAAGTGAATGAAACAGCACATAGAAGGGAAACAAAGTTACAGTGGAAAAATACAAAGGAAAGGAACAGTGACCAGAAAGATGGGTGAAGTAGAAGATGTGCAAAAAAGTGTAATACAATATTCAATGCAAAATTCGGGTACAGTAAGTATGCATCCACAAAATACTGAAAAACCAACAAGCACTGGTCAATTGACTGTGTAAAGCAAGTCAAAGGAAGCTGCTAAATTCCAGACGTTCGTTGAGACCTTTCGGTACGGTGGTACCAAGTTTGAAAATCCAGAATAATTCTCTTTGAAGCAGGTGTTTTTTGGGGTCAATTCCCTCAGGTTTCTCAACAACCTCAAGGACGAGGAAACGAATTTGGCTGTTGTTGTGGTTTAGCTGGGTGAAATGAGCAAACACGCAGGATTTTAGATTTTTGTTTCTGATGTTACTCCTGTGTTCATTGAGTCTGGTCTTTATTTTCCGTTCAGTTTTCCCTGCGTAGGGTAATCCGCAGGGACACTTCAAGAGATGAACCACATTCATGGTATCATAAGTCGCATTGGTTTTGAGTGAGATTTGTTTGCCAGAACTAGGATGGTTTATGCTATTACCTGAAATTATGTTATGACAATTTTGACAATTGTGACAGGGAATAGTTTCTTTATAGATGGCAGGTTCAATGGTACGTGGTTTTATTAGTGACCGAAAGTTCTTAGAGCGTTGGTACGCAAAAATAGGTACTTCATTGAACAGATTATTGAAATCAGGTTCCAATTGTAGTATTTGCCAGTGGGTTTTGATGCTTTTTTTGATTAGATGGCTTTTGGTTGAAAATTTGCAGACAAATACATTGGGTTGTGTGTTGGAACTTGTTTTGGGTTTGGGTTTCAGTAATGAAGAACGGTCGATAGAGTTCACTCTTGTGTAGGCTGATGAGATAATTTGTTGCGGGTAACCCCTTTTGGAAAATTTGTTCATGATGTTGGTACTGTCCTGTGTAAATGCATGTTCAGTGGAAGCTATTATTTTGGCTCTAAGCAATTGTGAGTAAGGTAGGTGCTTCTTGAGACTGGGTTGGTGAAAGCTGGAGTAATGAAGGTAATTGTTCCGCTCCCCTCGGGTTTGGTGTATATGGATGTTTCAAGTTTGTTGTCTTTGATAGTAATGTTGACGTCCAGGAAAGATATGTTGGTGCGGTTGAAATGGTGCGTGAATTGGATTTTTTCATTGACGCTATTGAGATGACTAATGGCAACTGTCAGTTGTTGTTCCGTACCAGTCCATATTAGAAAAATGTCTTCAATGTAACAATAGTAGATTTGAAGATGGTTTTTCCAATGAGGTACAGTCAGAATGTGTTCAATTTTGAAGTCCTGCATGAAGAGATTGGCGTATGATGGGGCAGCACAATTGCCCATGGCTACTCCTGAGAGTTGACTGAAGAATTTTTTTCGGTATCTGAAATAGCTGTGCATTAGAGTGAATTCAATCAGTTCCATGAGGAAAACTTGTAAATCATGGAGTTTGTTGGTTTTGAGTAATGCCGCCTCTGCAGCCTGAATGCCAAGATTGTGGGGGATGGAAGTATACAGTGAGTTCACGTCTATAGTGCAGAGCAAAACTGGTGTATGTGGATAAATCTTATGAAAACTTTCTTGTTCCCTTTACATGGAGATTATTTGAACTGTAAAGTCGCAACTACAAATCAACTTAAATGATTGATACTATCATACCACATTTGACACCGTTTGCTTTATTAGCACACAGGAGTGCTTAGGTTATCCACCTTGTGCCTACAAGCTTTTGCATTTGTTACTAACCTGCAGGAAGCCTTTGTCCTTTAAAATTGGGAAAATAAAATGCTTGCAAATCTGCAGATAATAGTTGCAAAACATGACAAAGTGCAAAGTATCTTGCCTTAAGAAATTATTGCAAGGGCAAGGTCCCAGATTCTCTATCTTTCTCCAGCCCAAAGGTTCAGCGAGTAGGAAATGTAGGAGGTTAAAACTCAATCTTGCCAGGAGAAAACGGTGATGGGGCTTATTGACTATGGCCAGATAAGGCTCCATTGAATAAGAAGTTTTTAAAATCTGATGAGCATGGACAGTGGGTTGCAGTAATTCAGATGCATCTCTTTCTGCAGATGCTAACCTCAGAAATGCGGTCTTGTACATGCCAGATAGTTTTTGCATATTCTTTCAGGATTATGAAATACCTCTGGGTGGCCAAGCACCCTTGCTATGCTTTTCACTTATCCCAGCCATTTATTATTGCTCGCCCTATCTAGTACCATACAGTCTCGGCTGATCTCATGATTTAACACTAACTCCGGATTACACCAGATCGTGATCCATTTGAGGAGAGGAGGCATTTTAGTTAAACCAGCCACATAACCATTACCCAATTCTTCATGATACCATACCATGATTATATTTTTGAGACAAACTGATTTTTAAAAATTGAACCTGGGTACACAATGGTTGTGTTACTCCAGTTAAACTAGCCTTGCATTTTATGAAATAACATTGACTTTGTGTATGCTATAGTTTGCCTTCTGAAAATCTTCATGGTCACTTAGGAATTCTGGACTGTTAGAGATACTTCATTTTTACCATTGCAGATACCAATGCTATTTGCTGATCATGCAGGCTAGTGCAATGGTCACTGGAATTAAGTTGAGATGACAATTGGCTTCTATTGCTCTTGGTACCACTCATGTTGCATGATAATTTTCCGCTGACTTCCTTATGCTTTAGGTGTTGAGCAGCAGAGAGCAATTGGACCTGGCTCAGTTTGACTTGAATACCTAAGAAAAATGGAAGCTATGATCACCATGGGAAGTGTGATTTCTTGAACCCTATTCAACTGTTATGCAGGGACTGCTTGAAACCGTCAAGTGATTTGAAAATTATTTGCATTTTATCAGTGCTGGATGAGTGTAAGTCACAATTTGACATTGTGTGGCCTTGAATGGTGCTAATTCATGCTTCTTTGATTCTTTAATATGGCAGATGATTACTGAAATGTCTGTCTCTGTGAAATAATGTATTAACATTAGTAACGCATACTATTTTATTGCTGAATTGCAGATTTTACCTCCACTCCCCTGTTGTTTAAGTAACAACATGGATATTTCCCAGAAATCACAGAATGTTCGATGGTTTTATACATTTTTACTATGATTTAAAAATTGTGATAAAATACATCAATGGAAGACCTTCAAACATCAAAATACACATACAAAACATATTTCATTACAAAGTTAATCAAGTAGAAAAAAAGCAAATGGAAACAACAATGAAACATTCCACATGGCATGAATAGAAAGAACGATTCCAGACAACTTCCTATCTTGTTGAGGACACCAAAAGTGTATAAAGCACTGAGGGCCAGATGTAGGTAAATTATATTTACCGACCTCTTAAATACCGAGTCATACCGACTCGGTATTACCGAGTAGGAAAATGAGATGTAGGTAAGAATGCCGGTAACAAATACCGACTCGGAACCTGTCGGTTCTCGGAAACGGTATTTACCGTCTCGGAATATACCTACACGGTAAAATCCGAGACGGAAAAACCCAAACCGATCCACCGGTGCCACGGCCCATAGGAATGAATGGCAACTCCCGACCCGGAAAATACCGAGTAGGTAAGAACCGACCCGGTATTTACCGTGTCGGAACTATCCGCCGAAGAATTTGAAACTGAAAAACATGTGTGCCTGTGAACCAATCAGGTACTTCAACCACACCCAAACTGCAAGCCACAGGGGAACTAACCAATCAGATCCAACCACCACACCCCAGTACCTGGGACAGGCCACGCCCATGCATGTGCAGAAACAAACAGTCAGGAGAGCAGGAGGACAGAGTGTGGAGCAGCCTTACCTGAGACAAAATACACAGCAAGATGGAGAGCCAGGAGGCACAGAGAGATGCTGCAGAGCGCAAAAGGAAGCAGAAGTTCAGCCAGGAGGAACTGCAGGTGCTGATTTCGGAGGTTGTCAGACAATATGGCAAAATTTTTGGAAAGCAAACTCTGCATGTTGCTGAATCCATCAAACGCAGCACCTGGTTGGACATACAAGGCAAGGTAAATGCCATTGGTGTCACCCACCGTGACCTAGAAGACCTAAAAAAACGGTGGTATGACATCCGCATAATCACCAAAAAAAAGCTTGCTGCCCACCGCAAGGAAAGTGATGCTACAGGCGGAGGAAGAAACAGAGCCCCCAGACTCACCGACATCGAGGAGATGGTCGCATCCACCCTTGAGAAGGAATGTATTCACGGAATTGGAGACGCAGACAGCTCAGCAAGAGGAGCAAAGAAACCAGGTAAGATGCAAGAACATAATCATTTACCCTTTTACCTATTCCCCTCACAGGACAAATCAGACTCCACAACAGGTTTAACTAATGTCCTGCAATGCATCCTGTGAAATGTAGTCATGTGTAGATACCTCAGAGCAGTCAGCGTGCATTGCAGCAAGGGGAGCAACAGACAAGTAGCATAGGCAAATGAGAGACAGGCTAAAGTGCTATAGAAGTGTATTTTATCACATGACACAGGTGAACAACATTACTGACACAATGTCCATGTCTGTCCACAGGAGAGTCAAAGCGCAGCACAGCTGAGGTCAGAGAGAAGAGGAGGGAAGGAGCCGGACCTAGCACATCTCACGGAGGGCAGGACCAAGAGCAGGCAGCCCCGATACCTGAGGAGGCAACTGCAGAAAATCCACAATCCCCTCTCCTATTCGGTAGTCAGGACACAGGAGCGGCAGAACTATCACCCACCCCCACATCACCATCCCCAGTGCTGGGAAGAGTCAGGAGCCATGATGTGCCCCCTCGCAGAATACTGCAAACATCATCGGAGGAGGAGGAGGTGGAGGGTGACACACAGGACAGAGGCAACACCGAGCAGCAGCCCAGTCCCAGAGTCACGCGGGCCAGTGTCCGAGGGCGACGGCCACGGGAGGTAGAGGATGTGCCGCAAGTCCAAGGTGTCTTCTGCGGACTGGAGGACACCATGGTGAAGGTGCAGCGCCTGCAGGCAAAAGCAATGATGGGGGTTCAGAGGCACGCACGCACAACAAATGATAAACTGGAAGCAGTAGGCAAGGGCATAGGGGAAATGGCAGAGAGCATGCAATCCATGGCGTCAGGAATATCAGACATAACACAGTGCATGACTGTCCTGTGTGACAAATTGGACAGGGACCATTTGGCGAGACGCAAGGCCCGTGTGGATGTGCGCCAGCAAACCAAGGCCCTGAACATGTTTGCAACTGCCATAGTGCAGTGCTGCAACAATTTAAGTGAAGGCATGGCCAGGATGACCTCTGCAATGGAGCTGGTGCTCGCGCATCAGACTGGCACTGGAGGCGACACTTGTGCTGCCGAAAGCGAGGGGTCCACCAGCAGGAGTGGTGCAAGCACTCCTGTGCATGAGTTACGGAGGAGTGGCAGGCGTGGGGGAAGTGTGACAGGCCAGCGTGAGGACATTGATTCACAGCCACAGCAGCCCCGCCCTGTGGCCCGTGCCCACAAACAATGACTTTGCACTCCACCCAAGGCTGTAGTCACGGTGGTGTTAACCGTGACATCACACTCATGGAGTGTTTGTATTAGTGAGCCCAATGTGAGCTAACAATGCTGTGGCGTAGTGAATATTAAACTACTTCCACAAAGTTACATTCATGCCTGTGTCTCTTTACTCACTCAGAAATATTGTTGTGTAACCTCTGCCCGTCTCAGTCTCCCATCTGTAGCTGCTGCTGCCACTGTAGCTTGGGGCTCTGCCACCTCTGGGTCGTCATCAATGTCCTCATGATATGTGAGCTCCACCTCAGTGCCTTGCTTGGTGGCGAGATTATGCAACATTGCACAGGTCGCTATTATTTTGCAGCAGATGATTGGGGTGTACTGCCGTGCACCTCCACTCTTGTGGAGGCAGCGAAACCTGCTCTTTAGGAGTCCAAATGTGCGCTCAACTACGTTTCGTGTGGATCTGTGAGCCACGTTGTATCGCCTTTCACTCCTGGTGGATGGGTTGAGGTAGGGAGTGAGCACAAAGGACCGCAGGGCATATGCACTGTCGCCTAGGGGGAGAAAGATAGACATTAATTGCAAGTACATGAAACGTAGATCTAATGTGAGTGTCAGGGTGTGTCAATGTGATTTACCTAGCAGGTATCCATTTCCAAATTCTCCGGCAAGTAGGCGGTTGTATATTCCACTATTCTGAAAGATGTATGAATCATGGGTACTTCCGGGGAACTTGGCTACGATGTCAGTGATGAGGTTACCTGCATTACATATGACCTGGACGTTGATGGAGTGCGTCGATTTGCGATTCCTGAATATGTGCTCTGTGGCTGCAGGTGGACAGAGTGGGACGTGGGTGCCATCGATGCAGCCGATCACGTGAGGGAAGTGTGCCAGTTGATAAAAGTCAGTCTTGGTTTTGGCTAATTCTGCCGGTGTAACAGGGAATGAAATATAATGCCCCATCCTCTGCATCATGGCGTCAAGAAACCTCCTGAAGAAGTGGGACAGGCAGCCCTGGGACACGCCACCCACTGCAGCTATCACACTCTGGTAGCTCCCTGAGGCCAGCAGGTGTAAGCTACATAGCACCTGGACATGAGGTGGGATGGCATGGGCCCTGGGTGTTGGGTGGTCCAGGAGAGGGTGTAGGTCCCTGATCAATTGCTTGATGGTGTCTGGGTGTAGCCTGTACCTCTGCAGTATTTCAGGCTCTGTCAGTTGGAACAGTGTTATCCTCTGCCTGTACACTTGTTCCTCCCTTAGCCATTCTCTCTGTCCTGCTGCCTGTAGTCTCTGCCGTCTTGCTATGATGTAAAAAGCCGCCATCATGGGTCCTGAGGTGCATTTTGGGACTTTTTTTATAGCCCTCCCTTGGTTACCACCTGCTTTCAATGCATGGTAAATACCGACTAAAAAATACCGTTTTTCTGCAGAATCGGTATTTTTGTGCTTACCTACATCTCCAAGGCTAATTTTTACCGTTCCTGATTTACCGAGTCGGAGAATACCAACTCGGTATTTATGTATATGGTATATTCCGACACGGTAATTTTACCGGGTCATTCTTACCGAGTCGGTATGTTTCCGACTCGGATTTTCTAAAATCGGTAATTAATGGCCTCCTACATCTCATTTCCTCGGTAACGGCCGATTTTACCGGTTTTCGGCCGTTACCACCCGGTAAACGCCTACCTACATCTGGCCCTGAATGTGCAAAAAAGCCAGGCTTCTAAACATACCCTTGAGTTTCGTCCAAATACTGCTCCAAAGTTTGTTGAATTTATTAATCTCCCCACTACGCATTGGGTGCAGTAGTTACTTATTTCTAACAAGTTTAATTTTTGCATTAATTCCCCTATTGTGGGGATCAATTGTGCCCACCACTTTTGAAGTAATAAGTATCTGGCCACTGCCGTTGCTACTAATAATAATTTCACAAATGTAACGATTAAACCAGAAGCAGGATCGTACTCCAAAACTTTCCATCAAATAGTGGGAGCTAGTTTAATCTGCCAAGTATTCTCCAGATACTGAAATATTCCTTTCTAAAAATTTTGAATAGGGCAACAAAAACCTACTACATATGACAAATTTGCAACAGCTCTTGAGTTCAATATAACCACTTACTAAAAAATAACATCCAGTACCAACTGGTTCCTCTGAGAGCACTAACATTTAGTATAATACCTTCATCCCACGTCTTTTTTTATAGTTCAAACCCTTCATATTTATCTCATTACTTTTTTACTAAGATCGGGACCCTTCAAAGAGGCAAGCAATCTTTTCCATTCTTCATTGTGTTTATAGTCAGGAGTTTTGACTAACACAGATACCACTTTTTAGCCTCTGCTTATCTCGCTCGCGTACTTTATTCAACATTCTGGAACAGCAGAGAATCAGAAGGCCACCTGAACTAGTTTTCAGACTTCAGACATGCATAACCACCTTTCACCAGATAAAAGTTCTGCTAACTTTTTGAACCCCACTTTCTCCCACTTCTGCCCTATATCAGGTGCAAAATTGGCACCAGAGTCCATATCTACTTCGACAAAGGTGTGACTGCATTAATAAAGGGAATGCCATATCTCCTATAGAGCGCTGGCCCAGGAGAGTTGGGAGATCAGATGACTCGTGGCTGATTGCTGAGAGCTCTTCCTTCCCCCATGCCCATTGCAACATCAGACACCACGTTGGATGCCACTTGGCCACAGCATTGTGCAATGGTGGCTCAAAGACTATGCTGATGGCTGCTTACATTATCGGACAAAAGAAACAACACACTTGCCAAAGCTGAGAAACTAATTTTTCAAAAACAGTTATATACAAGCATACATGAAAAATAGCATGGACGCTGGCTTTTCAAATTGCAACTTTTGCTTTTAAATTTTTCAAGAATCTTTTAGTTTTTAGTCGTTTTTCTTTTTGTGCACGGAAAATACAAAAACATGGAGATTTATATATACAATAATATACAAACATGAAACAAACAATTTAGTATGTACAGTGATTCAAACAACCTCGCATACACCACATTCTTGGCCAACCATTCATACTATGCCACATTCATACTAGTCCCGGTGTCAGAAGTGGTTATATATGCAAGACGATCTTGAAAAACTTTTTGGTCCTGAGGAGAACCCTGGCACTCACAGGGTTCGAAACGCGTCGACCGACCCGGTCCCGGGTCCTCTGTGTGAATTAACACTGAACTTCATTTGTCAATTTATTACCATCTATTTGGCTTTCCTTAATTTTTTGAAAAAGAACTGTGAAGAGTGTAAATTGAACAATCAAGATCGTCTTGCATATATAACCACTTCTGACACCGGGACTAGTATGAATGTGGCATAGTATGAATGGTTGGCCAAGAATGTGGTGTATGCGAGGTTGTTTGAATCACTGTACATACTAAATTGTTTGTTTCATGTTTGTATATTATTGTATATATAAATCTCCATGTTTTTGTATTTTCCGTGCACAAAAAGAAAAACGACTAAAAACTAAAATAGTCTTGAAAAATTAAAAAGCAAAAGTTGCAATTTGAAAAGCCAGCGTCCATGCTATTTTTCATGTATGCTTGTATATAACTGTTTTTGAAAAATTAGTTTCTCAGCTTTGGCAAGTGTGTTGTTTCTTTTGTTTCATCTGGCTCAGCCTTGCTGAGTTTAGGAGTCAAAACCCTTCTTTGTTATTTTACATTATCGGACAGCGCTTTTTGAAACTGGTAGGTCTGGAATGCTTCAATCAATCAATCAATCATTCAATCAATCAATCAAGCATTTGTAAAGCGCACTACTCGCCTGTGAGGTCTCAAGGCGCTGAGGGGTAGGGGTGTATTGCTACTGTTCGAAAAGCCAGGTTTTGAGGCGTCTTCTGAAGGTCAGTAGGTCTTGGGTCTGCCGTAGGCGGATGGAGTGGGTGTTCCATGTCTTGGTGGCGAGGTGGGAGAATGATCTACCACCGGCGGTCACTCTTCGGATAACGGGTACAGTTGCAAGGGCATGGTCGGTGGAGCAGAGCTGGCGGGTGGGGCTGTAGAAGCTGAGTCGGCTGTTGAGGTACGCTGGTCTGGTGTAGTGGGGTGCTTTGTGTGCGTGGGTGAGGAGCTTGAAGGTTACCCTCTTGTTGAGGGGGAGCTTGCGCAGGTACCTCAGGTGGGGTGTGATGTGGCTGTGGCAAGGGATGACAATGATCAGGCGTGCAGAGGCATTCTGGATGCGTTGGAGCTCAGTTAGGAGTTTGGCCGAGGCTCCTGCGTAAAGGACATTTCCACAGTCCAATCTGCTGCTGACGAGGGCCTGGGTGACCGTCTTTCTTGTTTCGGTGGGGATCCACTTGTAGATCCTGCGGATCATGCGGAGGGTGTTGAAGCAGGAGGAAGAGAAGGCGTTAACCTGCTTCGTCATGGAGAGGGTTGCGTCGAGGATGACCCCCAGGTTGCGTGCTTGGTGGGTAGGTGTTGGAACTGTTCCTATTGCGGTCAGCCACCAGGAACCGTCCCAGGCCGAGGACGTGGATCCGAGGATGAGGACCTCCGTCTTGTCCAAGTTCAGCTTCAGTCGGCTGTTTCTCATCCATTCGGTGACGGCCTTCATTCCTTCATGGAGGTTGGTTTTGGTGGTGAGTGGGTCTTTGGTTGCGGAGAGGATCAGCTGGGTGTCATCAGCATAGGAGATGATGTTGAGGTCATGCAGTCAGGCGACGTGGGTGAGCGATGCCATGTAGATGTTAAAAAGCGTTGGGCTGAGGGATGAGCCCAGGGGTATGCCGCAGATGATCTTGGTGTCTTCGGAGCGGAAGGGGGGAGGCGGATGCTCTGTTTTCTGCCTGAGAGGAAGGATGTTGTCCAGTCCAGGGCCTTCTCTTGGATACCGGAGTCATGGAGGCGTGTTCGTAGTGTGCGGTGGCAGACCGTGTTGAAGGTGGCTGACAGGTCCAGGAGGATGAGGGCCGCGGTTTCTCTGTTGTCTAGCATTGTCCTGATGTCGTCGGTGGCGGCGATGAGGGCAGTTTTGGTGCTGTGGCTACTTGAAACCCAGACTGAGACGGGTCCAGGATGCGGTTTTCCTCAAGGAATCTGGTCAGTTCTTTGTTGATGGCCTTCTCGATTACCTTTGCCGGGAGCAGGGATTTGGGCTGAAAGTTCTTGAGGTTCTTGGGGTCCGCCTTGGATTTCTTGAGTAAGGTGTTGATCTCGGCGTGCTTCCAGCTCTCCGGGAAGGTCACTGTCTTGAAGGAGATGTTGATGGCTTTCCAAAGATGGGTTGTGTTGGTGGTGCTGGCTTTGGTGTGGGCATGGGTCAGACGGGGATCCGGACTGGACGGAGTTCACAATCTTGACGGTGTTGTCGTGGTTAATATTGCTCCAGGTGATCAGGTGGTTGGTGCGGATGGTGGTCATGGGGGTGGGGGTCTCGGTGGTTTCCGGGGCGGTCGCGGCGTTGAGGATCGGTCTGAGGTTGCGAGCGGCGGCGTTGGGATCGGTCGGGTCTGTGGGTGGGCTCTGGGCGAGGGTGGTGGTTAGATGGTCTTTGGTGACTTTGCTCCAGCAGTAGCGGGGGATCAGTTAAGTGTGGTGGTGGGTGGTGGGTTTCCAGAAGGTGAAGCAGATGTAGCGATGGTCGGTCCAATGGAATTCGGTGGTGTGGTTGAAGGAGACGTGGGGCTTGCTGTGAAGATGGGGTCAAGCGTTTGGCCGGAAGAGTGGGTGGGTGTAGTGGTGAGTTATCTGAGTCTGAGGTTATCGAGGTTGTCAATCAGGGTAGAAGAGTTGGAGTCAGTATTGTTGTTGCTTGAGGTCCTCGGAAGATGCACTACATGTTGAGAAGAGGCTTGAGTAAGGCAGCTTTCCTGGATTAGATAGCTGCTTCCTGCCTCGTTTTTTTGTCCTCTGGATGACTGCACTTTCTCCCCAAATACTGGAGTTCTGCTTTGTGGAGAACCAGTATGACACAACTAATTAAAGGCCACCTGGTTTTTCACCGGGGGTGAGTGTACCACTCTGCAGGCAGTTAATGCAGCATGTGCTGTGGATACCCAGTTGAGGGTCACTGAGTGGGCTGTACTATACTCATGCAATAGTGAACTTCAAGTTCTGGAATACTGTCCTGTAAGATAACTATAATGTCTCTGTTTAAATGGCTCCATCGGATAGTTAAAGACCAAGCCTTGGTAAAGCATGAGAAGTCATTCAAAAGTGGCTGGCACTCTTTCCCCCTCAATTTCAATACTACAGTTTTGGCACAGAGCGTGAATAAGCTGGTGAGGCAGGACACAGCAAATCGTGCTGCTTCTCTACATAAAGATCTTGCAATGACCACTAATATTGAAAGTCAGGAAAGCAGTTTAACCATGTCAGGGTATTCTCATTGATTGGAAGAAGATTCGGAAGAGTCAAATATTACTCATTCACCGGAAGTGAACATCCCAGTAGCTGAAATAGCTATACCCGAGCAGCCACCAGTGGTACATTTGGTGGTGTCCTCTCTTAAGATTGGAGGAAGTCTTTATAAGATCAGAGAATACCCTTTATTCTCTAAAAACAAATCAAATTTATGTGCTGGGGCTGACCCAGCTGAGGTCTTTCAGTTTATAGCTCCACACTCTCTCCGTATAATTTCAGCTATGCCAGACTGTTGTGAAGTGAGCATGTCTCAATTGTGCCTGCCTGCTTTACAGGAGTCTTCGACACTGTCTTTACCAGAAGTTATTGAGGGGGACAATTTGGACAACGAGAAGGAGCAAAACGAATTAGGACCAGACCTGATGCATTGAGACCCACCGCAGGGGGGCAGGACACTCAATATGCAATGGGATGCTAAAAATATGCTGCATCTTATCCTAGAGGAGATTAAAGATATCAAAGCCTCTCTGGTGATAGCAATTGATAGAAATTGCCACTTTACATGCCAGGCTTTCCAGGATTGAGGATACTGTGGCCCAGATTCCTGAGAGGTTAAGAGAAGCAGAGGTTAGGATTTCATAACTCGAGGATCAGGTCACCACGATGCAGAAGGAGGTAGAGATATTTCATAAACAGAAAATCATGCTGGAAAACAAGGTATAGGAGTTGGAAAATCACTCTTGGCACTCAAATCCCTCTATCATTGGGGTCATGGATGGGTATGAGGGTCTGCAAGTTCTCCAATGATTGGACTCATTTTTAAAAACCCACGTCCTTCTGGAACACTCTGGCGACTTGACACTTACTAGAGCTCATCATTTGCTGGCACATCTGCCTTCTAACTCTAAATTCCCTGGTAACATTTTGGTAAATTTCAGGGACTTTCAAATTGAAGAGCAAGTGCTAGCAAAGGTAATCAGACAAAGACAGTTCACTATGCCAGAAGTTCCTCTTTGCCACATTTGTCCTGATATGTCAGCCTCTGTAGCAAGGTGTTGTAAATAATTTGTGAAAATGCTCTATTTTTCAAAGCTCAGGGGGCCCAGGCAATGACTGCACATCAATCTAAATTGAAGGTTCTGGTAAGAGGGCAGTTCATACTATTTAGTAATGTGGCAGATGCACAGGAGCTTTGACAGCAGATCTCCAAAACGTCTTAATTATCTGATACAGGGTCTAAATACATGGTAGTTCAGTAGATTTATAAAATGATCTTGCTGTTTAACTGTCTGTTTTTTCTATGCTTGTGGATATACCAATGTTTCTTGCTTTATGTACGGTGGCATTCAAGATTTTCTTCTTCACTGGGTTGGGGGAAAGAAGGAGAGGGGACGATGGGTGCTGGCACAGTGTCACAGTGTCACAGTGCCATTATCTTATGAGGGCATGTCAGCTGTGGATAACACTCACATCAGTTTGGGAAGGGAGGCCTTGGAGGACGCTGTGGTGGATTTGGGGGAATTTGGGAGTAACAGGTTGCCTAAAATGAGAACTAAACTTTTGATTTGTAGCAACATGCACCAGTATTAGAAGCTCAGAATGTATAATTTAAGAGTAGGTGGGTGTCAGCGCTTGAATGATTCTACTGTTATATTACAATTGTTCTTTACTTGTGGTCCTCTATAGGAAAAGATCAGACATACTTGCCCAGTAAATTAAATTATCAGAGCAAGGTGGTGAAGTATCACACCAAGTGTAAATGCATAGGTTACTGCTGTGTAGGCTGAATATGTATTCTTTTTATCCGGGGTTGGCCATGGGAAGGAATATTATTTATTATTATCGGCAACATTTTAATAATTCCTTGCACACTAAGCACTTTACGCACTTTTGGTGGCTCTCTCTCTGAACCTAATGGATGTATTACGAATAGAAAGCAGAGATGATATTGAATAATATTCTGAAGGTGGCCTTTTTTAATGTTAAGGGTCTTAATATTAAAATGAAATCACATGCAACAGAAGCCTGGGTAAAGCTGAGAACCCTTCAGTGTTCCTAGTCCTAGAAACACATATTCCCATTGGGAAATTGTCTGAATTTTAATTTTTTTAAACCTGGGCAGCTATAGGTGCTTCTTTTTTACTCAGGCGGCGCAACACAGTACCACAATGTTCTTGGTTCAAAGGCAAGGTGCCAAAATGATTGATTTTGCAAGTGACAAAGGTGGACGCCGGTGCTGGATGAGTTGTCTGATATGGTCCAGATGTCTCACAATTGTGAGCTGGTATACCCCAGTGGAAGACAATACCATGTCTTATGAGGAGCTTTTTTCAGTCATTATTACAAATCCTAGGTGAAATTTAGTTTTTGCAGAATCCTAGATTAGATCCCTCAGTAAATTTAAAGTGGCAATTGAAGCTCGGAATTGCGAAGGTTTTACAAAAGGTTTGGAAAAAACACTGGGATCATCTGATCTGTGGAGGGTGGCTTTCTCTGAAAAAATTTAATATATCTGTTTTTCTGCATGATTTTGTAGCTCCTCTAGTATAGATTTTTTCCTACTTTCAAAGGCCAGTGGACTTTACCCAGTGGTTTTCATTACGATTCAATGATTGTCCTCAAAATATTGGTGTAAAGCATTCTAGACAATGGGTTTTAATAAACAGTATCTATAAAAGGAAGGCTTGGCCGAGATTTGTAAAGTGACAGATTGTGGTATTGGGTTCTTCAGTCCTACATACTCTGCAAAACCTCTATAACACCATAATGTAGAAATTGGCAAACTGGAAAATGCAAAAGACAAGTTTATTAAGACCCCATGGGGTGGTGGTACATTCCTACAGCACCCTTCGGCAATGCAAGAAGTATCACACCGAACATCGGTGCGAGGCCTCTTTTATACAGTTTTACAGTAATAAAAAGAATGGGTGTAACACATTTGCTCAGTTTAGGTACATATAAGGACATTTTTGGAACACAGCCAGTTTATGGGAAGAGTTTTGATACCACTGGTCAGTTTGGGGCACATTCCTAAGTGATGACCGTCCACTAATAGAAAGGGTTTGACTGCGCATGTGCAAGCTTGACCAGTACTAAAAATAGCCTGTTGCCGGGCAAGTTAGATGGTCATTGGTACAGAGAAAGCACAAAAGGGCATGCTGACCACGAGCCTGCATGTTCATGGGAATGGAAGCCATTGAATACAAAATGGCCTCCGAAAACGTGGTCAAGATAGAGAGGAAAGTCGTGTAGCTGAGCTAAATGCTAACCCCATCATTGTCAAATTACGACAAGATAAAGGATTTTTTTGGGCTGAACCATGGGTCTGTTCTCCCATGTATAGTGTGGGATGCTCAAAAAGCCTATATTAAAGGGTTGGTGATATGGAAGGATGCTGAGAATAGTAAAAGGGCTAAACTACAAAAGTAAAATCTAGAAAGGATGGTCGAACATAGTTATCAAACATTTCTAAGAAACTCATCTAAGTCTAATAAAAGAGAACTGGATAGGGCTAAGTAGGCATTAAGTGAGGCAAATTATACACATTGTGAGGTTTTAAATTGTGCCTACCTGCAAAAGATATGGAAGGAAAGTAATTTCACAGAGAGATTCTGAGCATGGTTGGTGCGCAAACAAACTGACACTAATAGGATAGATGCTTTGAAATGCCTGGTTTCCGGGAAGGAACCAGAAAAAGTAGGGAAAATTATGTTTGAGCATTACAAGCAGACCTATATCCAAAACCAATTGGTTGATAATGAACTCTAGGGAAAGATTTTAGCAGATCGCAATATTCCCATGTTATCCGATGAAGAGGTGGAAAACATCTTTCCTCAAAGGAGAACTGGTGGAGGTACTTAAAAAACTCCCAAACTGTAAAGCCTGTGGGCCTGATGGTTTTGCAGTAGAAATTTTAAAATCTTTTCTAGATGTATTAGTCAACTATTTCTTACTGTGGCCAAGACTATGTTAGAGGGGGGGCCTATACTAGTTTAATTTCATATGGGGACAATTGGAAGGTTTTTTTTTAAAGCGGAAAGATGGCACAGAGCAAAACTTGTTGCATCTAATCATTGTATTAAAAGTAGATTATAGAATATTCACAAAATTAATAGCTAACAGATTTAACCTAATCACATCTAAGTTGATCCATTTGGCTCAGAACGTTTTATTGCCGGACAGCAGTTTGGCACAAATACATATTATCTGGTCAAAGCAATGGACTATATCTGTGTAAATGGTGTATCAGCTACAGTTCTTCAATAAGATGCTAAAACGTATTTGCCCTAATTGTCTGGAATACATTGTTCAGTAGCCTATCTAGATTTGGAGTTCTGTTCCAGATCACTGGGCTGACAAATAGACTGGATCTCAATGCTGAAGCTAATATCATCATAAATTCTCCGGGGGACCTGGCAGGGATGTCTCCTCGACGATTGTTTTTCCTTTTTTCTCGAGCCATCGGCAATTGCAAGTAGGGAGAACGGCGATATAAGTCCTACTCTGGTAAAGATGGAGAACATGGAACTATATGCTGATGATATCATGCTAATTCTCAGTATTAATATAGGCTCCCAGGAGAAAGCTTTAGAGATTTGTGCACAGTGCGAGAAACTGTGGGGCTATAAATTTAACAGGAAGTAAACTAAAATCCTATAATGTGGGTGTAAACCTGATATATTACATCCAGATGTAGTTTCCTGTGTCAATATGGAGCCAAAAAGATATTTGGTATTAGGTACTCTTCACAGATTGAGGATTTATATGTTCATAATTTCCCCCCTCTGCTTTTAAAAATACAGAATTTATTTGCATAATGGAATTCACTTCCCTTAACTATCTTAGGGAGAGCCGCCTAGATTAAAATGTCTGTTCTCCCATTGTTTAATTTTCTTTTCTTGGCCTTCCCGTATGTTTTCTTTTTTTTAAGGTGGAGTCTATGCATACGTAATTCATATGGCAAAGAAAAACGCCAGAGTTGCACTGAGCACTTTATATGAAGAACTGGAAAAAGGTGGTGTGGCGCTTCCTAATGTTAAGGATTAATATTTTGCCTATCTTCCATCTTCCACAGTACATTTCTATTTTTTATGTAAAACTCTGCAACAGCTTTCTTAATAACTATTTTATGCAGCTTAAATGTAAACAATATGATATATGTGGTACATAAACAAAGATGCGTAGTCCAGTTGTAGTAGAAGATCCCTCTTTATTAGCAGGTAGTTAGGTGACAAGTTACAGGATAAGAAGATACTAGGAGAAACCCCACCAGGAGAGAGCTA
Organism: Lissotriton vulgaris; assembly: GCF_964263255.1. Lineage (NCBI taxonomy): Eukaryota > Metazoa > Chordata > Amphibia > Caudata > Salamandridae > Lissotriton > Lissotriton vulgaris. Next base: position 583,378,161 of record NC_141693.1, on the reverse strand, counting down.
CCAGCTCCTCAGCCTGAGATGACCAACTGACATTCTCCACAGAGTGAGGCACTCAAACATTCCATGATGTCACAGGACATTCTGATAAAGTGGTAGAGAGGGAAAAGAGATAGAAACCATTTACCACACATCCTCTTCTGTTAGCGAACAACAGCAAGTAAGAAGTTAAGACGGAGCAGAAGGACTCAGAGGAGACTGTAGACACAAGAGCTAGTCAAAGAGACAATTTGAAAAGCAGGAAACTCAAGCGTGAAAGCAGAAACAAAGGAAAATAAAAAGAGGCATGTAGAGAGAAATTCATAAGATGCACAAATGGTCATGGTTGGACAAAACACAAGAATGCAAATTACATAACATGCCCATCCACCCTCCTTAATAAAACAAGGTAGCGAGCCTGGCAAACCAAGTAGGGTGTAATGACAAAATGTGTGCAGATGGAAGTAAGCACAATAAGATGAATTAACAACCTTCACAGAAAAAAAAGGTATGCCTTGCAATAAAGACTAGTACATGACGTGCACTAACAACCTCCCCTCCAAGGGTACACCTAGAAATGCAACCTTTAAACTGTGAAACAAAGCAACTCCCGAGGAAAGGGTACACCAGAGGAAACTAACGCCCCTGGAACAAAGAACACAGTAGCCACACACTGACAACTGTGACGCAACTACAGCAAGAGGTCGAGCTGACCACGCACCCCGCCTACTCAAATAGAGTGATGCAACTTAGACAAACACAGACAACCTTCCCTAACAAAAGGGTACACCATTGAACAACGTAAGAATTTTTCAACGCAACATCACTTAATGGTGGCGCTGACCACGCACACCACCTTCCCCAGAAAAGGGTACACAAAGGATACTAATCCTTGAAACTTTTCGAACAAAGTAGTTACATGCAGACAACCTCCCCTAATGAAAGGGTACACCACGTTAAAAGTGTGCAATATAACTTCTTCAAAGGGTAACAACAAGACCCTAGGAAACAAAATGTAGGCACTGACTGGCACCACAACCCCACAACCAACCTCCCCTAAGTAAGGGTACACCATAGGGTACAAACCTTAGTACAAGAATGGGGCACTGATTAGGCACAAACACCCTAGCTGCCCAAGCAGGGTGAACACAGGATACACACCCTGTGAGACCAAGACCACAACGTCCCCTATATATAAATATACAGGGTACCCCATAAGGTACAACATCGCCCTAGTTACAAAATAAGGCAATGACTAGCCCCACACCCTCCCCTAAATAAGGGTACACCATAGGGTTAAGATGTTGCCTTAGGAAACCAAACTTCCCACAAAAGGGTACAACGCACTCAAACATTCCATGATGTCACAGGACATTCTGATAAAGTGGTAGAGAGGGAAAAGAGATAGAAACCATTTACTACAATATACATGATGTGTTAAAACTATCACAGAATGTTGGATTATAAAGCAGTCGAATTTCTATTTAAATCTAGGCATTAGGTAGAAAGGTAGTATACATTAACCTCCAAGGATCAGAGCAAAGTTAACAGCTATTAGAACAGTGTAATTACGTATTGAAATATATAAATAAAAATCAACAACAGAGAACTTAAATGTTTGATTTAATTTTATTTGATTTTACTTGATTACTTATAAACTGCTCGGATACCCATACGGATTTATACCTTAAAAAGGAAATATTGCAAGGAGCGAGAAAAAACAAAAGACTGTCAGAACAAATTAGCAGAAACGTATTTAATGCCATATGGATCTTTGATTGGTTATCCAGAGGTCGTAGTTCAAGAAGTAGATTACGCTAAAGCTAGGGCAAATTGTAGCACAAGTATTAGCCTTGTGGGGAGTAGGAGTGCTAAAGGTGAAAATACCTCATGAAAAAGAAAGTAAATCACTCCATCGCCACATTTTCAATTACCTAATTACCGAGGCCTTTTATTTAAATTATAAATACTGTGAATGTGTTTCTTTAAAAATATTTTATAATGTACTAGATGTATGTCAAAGCCAAATCCAATGCAAATGCTGTGACCATCCACTTTGATATGCATTTTTAAGTGCATTTCCCAACATTTACTTTCACGCTTCTTTGAAAACTAAAAGGCCAGACATAACTGCATCAGAAAGTGTAAGAAGGGGCGCCAGTCACTCTAAGTATACACAGACGCAGGAGGTCAGGAAGAAAGAACAAGCTAGAGAAAATCCGTTTTAAGGGAGTGAATAAAAGATTTATAAAGTAATCCAGAAATGTGTTGCATTCCCAAAACTTAGAATGGTATTACTCAAAGATTGAAATTCGTACAACAAGAGCTTGAAAACAAGCATAATGTATTTTAATGAGCACATCCCATGCACTTTTGACTGTTCCTTACCACAGTCATAATTAACACCACTTCAAGAAAAGATGTTCATTAAATATCTCACACAAGAATAAAAACAGATAGAGACATAGTGAAGGGCCTTATGTAACTCACGGCTAGATAATGTGTCTTTGGACTGCTGAATATGATTGATATTTGTAAAGAAATTGGGCAGTGAGGATGTTTATTGCATGATTTTAATACAAAAACACCTCTCACCCATTGGATTTGTAGAGCAAAAAACACAGAGTACAATAGCAAGAAAATATTATATAGAAATGAGGTCAGTGCAGAAGTAATCTGCATGAGCATCACTTTTGAATTCAGCTAAATATTCTAGGGCCTCATTTATGAGGCTGTGCACCACTTTTACGCTGCCAGTGCGTCACTTTTTGTGACGCACCAGTGGCGCAAAAAATGTGCTGTGTTGCGCCATATTTACAAAGTGACGCATCTAGTTAGATGCGTCACTTTGCAAACCCCTGCACCACACTATACCTGCGCCAGATATAATGTATGCAAGGGGGGGCATATTGACGCAAGAAAGGGTCATAGAAGCAATGCAGTGAAATCTGTGAGCTTTCACTGCGTCACTTCTAGGACACTTGGATCAAAATCTTGTGCCTGCCTCACAGCAGGCGTAAGACTGACGCAGGCCCTTTCACATGTGGCTTGCAGGACGCACTGCTGGAGTTGCCTCACTTTTGTGACACACTCCAGCAATGCGTCACTTTTGATCTTACAGATACGTCAGAAATACTGACGTATCTGTAACTCCTTGCGACATGATGCGTCATACATTAAATATGATGCATCAGGTATGTCGCAAGGAGTACGCAATGAGAAGTGACGCATCGCTGCTTTCACGCAGCAATGCGTAATTTCTCATAAATGAGGCTCCTAATGTTTAGCAAGCACTGTTAACTTTAGCTTATCTTTTAGCAGTTGTTGCTCAACACAACTGAAGCTAATTCAGCTACAGCTTTGATACTCAAAATACACCCCAGGTCCACATGCAGCCTTCTTGATGTTTACCCAAGCCCCCCTGGCCAACAGTAGCGCTTGGCTCCTGTTTTCTCAACTCAGCACTAAGATAAAAATGATATTGAATAAGGGCATCATTTATTTAAAGGCTAACTGAAGTTAAAGAAAGGAAGTAACTATCGTGCCACTACACCACCTAACTGTGTAAAAACCTTCATTTTTAAAGATGTCTGTTTAAAAGTTTAAAAAGTGTATTTCATTTAGATGCAGAACGTTTTCACCCTAGTACATCTGACTATATCAGTACATTGACATTTTTTTTAAAGTGATAGTTTTCAAAAATGAATTTAAAAATATTCATTGTTCCCCTGACTTTGAAAACAATGCCAGTAGTGAGCTAAGAGGCTAGTCAGTTAAATGTGCAATCTTTAGGTGGCCTAAGTTCCTATTATACATGAACAACATTATAGTTTATGAAATCAAGCACAGGAGAAGCTTTTGTACAGCAGACATCCTTAATTCCTGTATTCCTCATATGAGATAATGTAAGAAAAGAGAAATAAAACAATTACCTAGATTCACACCATTTGGTTAAGTGGAGAAGCAAGGATAAATTTTAAGCTTTTGGTTTCAAATTGTGCAATTCAAACAATAGATGTTCATATTTTTTTCACCTACACGCACTTTACTACCTACCCCAGAAAGCCACCCTGCTAGCATCAATGCAGCCCTCTGTCACATTACAGATCAAACTTTGTGGACCCTGGGAAAATGTTTGTGAGTACCCATGAACTACAGGCACCGCTCTCCAATTGAGTAAGAAGCAAAACAAATTGAAAATTGGATAAAGAAGTTGAATTCGCTGTGTTAAAAAAAATCCTACACGCGATGCCTCTTTTTTTGTGCTAAAAAAGTTAAGTGGTAGCGTGTTTAATTTCTTTTTGGTTACAATGTATATATATTTGTGCAGTTTATGTGTATCCATATGTGTAAAACAACCAATAAAAAGCTTGTGAACACAAAAAAAGTCAAAATGAAAGGTACTTACTACACCTGTGACCTGTGACAGTATGGATGGACTGTTAATGGTATTTACAGTGTGGGAATTTCCCCATTTTGTTTGCACTGCATTTAATGAGTGTCTAAGATGTTAAACTGGACAGATAAATGAATGGTTTCAAACGTTTTAATTCATTTTATATTTGTCATGATAGAATACTCGTTCCGTATATTTAGGTCCATTCAGCTCTCCCCATTTTCCTAGTGCGGTCATTGTTTTACATCCTGTAAAAAGTGACTTGCTTATTTCCTTGAACTTCCAATGGGGGGTACTTTACTATATACTCGTGGCTTTCAACATTTCATAAAGTGCTGGTGTGTAATGCGAGTTAAATGTTGTTAAAGGTTTCGGGACAAATTCAAAGTTCAAGAGACATGTTTCTGAAATGTCTTTAAGCTACAATTAGCTCCATCTCGGAGGAGCATAATTTCAAGCATTAGGGCTGTGCAGTTTTCCCCATCATGCCAATGTGAGCTACAGCTCTCCGGGTGTAATGTGACCATTGGCTTCTGGTGTGACTCCATTAAACAGCCTCTTAAAGGTTGCCCTCTGCTCTCAGGAGGCCTAGATTCAACAAGCTGTGAAATATTCCTACAGTGTAAAAGGAATTTCCATCATTTATATAGAAAACTCTAAAGAAGTAATGTGCTACAGTGCATCCAAATGGCCCTGTGGTGTGAGCAGAGGGAGCTTTTAAAACACTAGTAGCCCAACGTCAGGCTCGTTTGTACCTAAATTAGTTAAACCTAGAGGAATGATTGACCCGAGGGAATGTCTGTTTTGAATGGCACAATATAGAATGAAATACTGAAATAAGGACTACCTGTGTGAAATAAGACATACGGGCAGGACATTTGAAGGTCTGTGCAGACGATGAACTTAAAGATACGCTTTAGTGCTTAACTGTGACGTTATACAGCTTGGCAAAAGATGGCAAGCATCTAAAACCTTGTGGACAAGTCAAAGAGCATTCAGGATAATTAATGCCAACATCCCTTGCCTGCAATTCGGTATTGTGTATTCTGCTACACATACTTGTTCCAAAGGAGGGCTACGGAATACTTAGCCTCTAGGTGAATCAGCCCTTGTTCACTGGTAGCTCACAATTGCCATTCTGGCATGAACCTTTCATGATCTGGGCCTTTTGTTGCTTACAGTGCTTGGTTCCTGCCGTGCCCCAGTCCATCAGGGTGTCCAACCCTCCATAGCTGAGAGGGGAGATAAGAGAAGTCCTTCAGTGCCTTTTCTCCCGTTCTAGTAGCCCTAATTGGTTGCCTCTGCCAGGGTCCATTTCTCCTCATGGCTACATCTGTGAGGCTTTGCAAATATATGACATCTGACTAAACGCTAACTGTCCTCTACTTTCCCACAGAATCCTGGCACTGTGTCACATGACCAAGCCATATGTAGAAACGTGGCAACACTTAAGCAACAGTATTTTAAACCACCAGACACCCCCTAAACTTATTTGCATTTCCTCTCACGAGCTGCCACTGCTAAGCTGTAATAAAACTGCCACCGTTTAAATGTCCCTTGCCAGAGACCTTATTACATGGGTGTAACTCTAACCACAAAGCCGGCACGCTCTCCTCCTCCAGAAAGAGAAATATGATTCCATCTAAATTGCTGCTTTCAACTATTGTTTCGATAGCCTCCTCTACTTGTGGATCGCACAAGCCCTAACTGATACATCTGAAAGCTGCCAATGATGTGTTTCTCTATTTATGGTATATCTATATCAGTTTGTTATATACACAAAAAAACAAATAACTGCTCTTTATATTCACAATATTCATAGATTGTTATGGTGCATCCTGAGTCCCAGTGTAGTGTGCTAGTGGAGTCAGACTGCTTCCTCGATTTGTGTGCTGATACTTTGTAGTGGATTGGTATAGTGTCTCACCTCGAGCGTTTACAGGCCACCCTTCTTCTGCATGTCTCTAAATAAGCCTTTCTGAGGTCAGCATACTCCCACTACCATGGTGAATAGAATTGCGTTTTCAAACACAAACATGACTACCACAGTTTTGGAATTTACCACCGACCGGGAGGTGCAATTGAACTTAGAGAGAGGTGGGCTAACACCCCCTGCGTGCGACAGACAAAGGGCATGGCAGCAGCAGGGCACAAGAGAACACCAAGGGTAAGGTCTTTGAGTCACCAGGTAGTTTGGGTTCAAAGGTCCCAATCAGGAAGGAGGGGCTTGGTCGCAAGCGTGGCCCAAAAGGCGACTGGGTCAAGCAGTTCCCAGCTTTGCCGCCGAAGGAGATTGATGATGTGGTCACTATACCAGATGCCCCCGAGCAGGGAGCTGGTGATGTGTGGCCATCCGTTTGCGGAGGTGCATCCCTGTGAGGACGTGGTTCCTAGGAGAGGACCAACATCGGGAGGGTGGTGAGAGCGATGTGGGCTCTCCCACCATACCGTCATCCATAGCCAGGATGGTGGTGCCTGGGTGGAGGCTGCTCTGCATGGGACCGCAGGAGACACTGAGGTCACCAGTGTGGATGGCTGAAAGGCGTCATTGTGTCGGTAATGGTTGGTGTTGCGCTGACTTCAACAAAAGAAAAGTGTGGCAGTAGGCCACTTTAAGAACACAAAGAGGTGAGCCTTGGAGGAGCGGTCTTAGAGATAGGTATCCTGGGGGGTGGGACTAGGTTAGACTTCCCAGAACACTCTCCCCAACTACTGCCATGCCCAGTTGTAGTGACAGTCTGTTGTTTATTTTCTTCACTGTTCAGCATGCTTGATATTGTGATGCAGCAACGCATGCACTGATCATTCTTATATTGAGCTCCAGGTTCTGTGTTTCTTCTCCATTTATATTTATTTATTTAGATTGTTTTTACTTACAGAGCGCTTGAATCACCCCATCAGGGTATCTCTGCCTTAGGACCGCCATAATAAACCAAGGAGGGACAATTAGAACAGTGAGGTTTCCAGCAACTTTCTGAATGCCAGATAGTCTGTGCATTAATGCAAGTGAAGGGGAAGTTCATTCCAGTAGCGTGGGGCCATGGTTGACAACTCCAGTTGTATTAGTTGGAGTTGGGAACTGACGGAGGGAGGATCTGCAGGACGTGGGCTCCTGTTGCATGAATACAGAAGATTTAACTTTTACATACTCACCAGCATTGTTTGTGTTCTTGTGATGCACCTTACCGTCTTCATTTGGCGATGAACCAATTTAAGGACCCCACCGCTCCTGTTTCCACTTTTTGTCTCTACGGCAAGATCATTCTGGTCACATTATAGCATGGAAGCCTTGGACCCCTGGCTTTACCAATCTCTGGATTACTTCACTGATTCCCTCCACATTTCCTGGATATATCACAGCAACTGCCGGATCGGCTCACCTCCTTCTGCGAGCTATAGGTCACCAGGCATGTCAGTTCAAGCCTTTTTGATGCACAAATCACAATGTCTTTGGGCAGCTTTGTCATTTTATAAGCCTGCTTGATGTGCACGTATGTGTGTTACCTTGGCAACTTATCATTCTGACTCATTGCTCATCTTCACACAACGCACTTGCAGCCTTCAACATTACTTGGCACCCACAGAGCTGATTTCTTACGCAGTAAAAGTTCAGAGACAGGTACTTTTGTTACTTTAAAGTCTACTGGTGTAAAAAAGGATTTTACTTTTTATTATAAAGGACTCCACACTAGAATTTCAAAACCTCTTAATTCCTATACTCCAGGAAGGATTTGATGTAGGTTTCTTAGGCCCAAAAGAACTAGAATATCTACAAAATAAACACCCCAAGATACCCATGTTCTATGTCCTACCAAAGGTCCATAAACACCTTACCAAGCCACCAGGTAGGCCAATTGTGGCAGGATGTGATTCACTCCTTGAGCCAATAGCCAAATACGTTGACTGTTTCTTAAAACAATTTATGGACTGTGTTTCCTCGTATTTACAAGATACGACTGATTTCATCAACAAGTTGGAGACGGCTAAATTCACGAAGGACAATGACCTGTTAGTCACTCTAGATCAGAGGTCTTTAATCTGTGGGGCGCGACCCCCAGGGGGGTCGTGGAGTCCTTGGAAGGGGGTCGCAGATTCTGTCAGGGGCATGCAATTCCTGGCGCTGGGCTGATCGAGGGTGCTCATGGCGGAGGCCTAATTCACACCAAGGTGTGAAAAACATTAAAGGCTCATTCACAAGTAGAAGGTCTCTTAAAGACCTGTCAAGCCAAGTACTCGGGTGTGGATGTGTGTGTGTCCCTGAAACGGTTTCAGCCGGGCTCACACACACGAGATGGGGAGGGGGGAAAGTGGGTGAGGGGTGGGGTCTGGGGGAGCAGGCTGTAGTGTAGCCCTTTGAGTATAATGGATGTTGCGTGCCTGGAGCTGTGGGTCCAGTGACACGTCCCCCCTCCTGTCCCCAGCAGGGGGGCACAGAGATGCCCTCCCATGAGTGGGAAAGAAGGAAGAAGACACAGAGATACTGACCCCCCTAACCCCCATGAGAGAGTCACAGAAAAGGTGGGTGGATGAATGATGGATGGATTGGTGGATGGAAGGATGAAGGATGGATGGATATGTAAAAAGGTGGGTGGATGAATGATGAGTGGATGGATGAAAGGGTGGATGAATGGATGGATGAAATGATGGAAGGATGCAAGGGTGGATGGATGGATGAAAGGGTGGATGGATGGATGAAAGGATGGATGGATGGCAGGGTAGATGGATGAAGGATGTATGGATGGATAAAAGGTTGCATGGATGAATGATAGAAGGATGGATGTTTAAAAAGATGGGTGGATGAATGATGGGTGAATGGATGGATGAAAGGGTGGATGGATGTCTGGATGGAAGGGTGAATGGGTGAAGGATAGATGGATGAAGGATAGATGTATGGATGTAAGTGTCGTAATTTGACAATGGCCGGGTTAGCGCTTAGCTTTGCTACACGTTATTTCCCTTAACTTGGCCTTACTTGAAAACACCATTTTGTATGCTACGGCGGCCATTTTAGGGAATGAGCGGCCTCGTGGTCAGCATGCCCTTTAGTCCTTTGTCCGTGCCGCTGACCACTCAAGTTTGCCCAGCACAGGCTATTTTTAGTAACGGTCAAGCCTGTACATGCGCAGTTCCAACTGACCAGTCACCTCTCAGGAATGTTCCGCCAAAACTGACCAGTGGAGTTGTAACCCCTCCCATGAGTTGGCTGTGCTCCAAAAATGACCATATATGTACCTAAACTCTGTAAACCTTGTACCGCCTACTTTTTATTACCTGTAAATTGCATAAAAGAAGGATTCGCACCAACGTTCGGTGTGATACTTCTTGCATTGCCGAAGGGTGCTGTAGGGATGTACCACCACCCCATGGAGTCTTAATAAACTTGTCTTTTGTACTTTTCAGTTTCCGTGCCAACAGTTCTTTCGGTGTAAGTGGGTATTTCTGCGGAGCATGTAGGCCTTGGGAACCCATTACCACAAATTGGCGACCCAGATGGGACGACTTCTGCAGCATATGCGATCACGACACTTAAGACAGTGGTAGAAACAGCACGAATACCACAGAAATCGGCTCAAGCAGCAGAGCTGATAGCCTTGACAAGAGCCTGCGAACTGAGTGCTGGCCTATGTGTGAATATCTACACAGACAGCCGGTACGCCTTCGGAGTAGCGCATGACTTCGGCCTACTCTGGAGGGAGCGTGGGTTTTTGACCTCTCATGGAGTACATATTATGCACGGAGAACTAGTGCGTGATCTCCTAAACGCGTTGCTTTGCCCAAAGAAAGTAGCGATAATCAAATGCAGAGCACATAAAAAGGTCACTGATAAAGTGGGACAAGGCAATGCTTTTGCAGACAGTATAGCAAGACAAACAGCTATGTCTCGAAATGACTCCCCCATGTATGTAGCGAAGTCGCAGGCCGAACGATGGCATGATGCTAGAGCAGAGATACTAGACATCCAAAAATCAGCGACTGAAGCAGAACTTGTAACATGGGCAGCAGAAGGGGTACTGGATGACGAGGGTTGTTGGAGGAGTAAGGACATGGAGAGATGGAAATTGCCTGCAGCTTACTTGCAGGCGATGGTCCAGATGACACATGGGTAGGCACATGTGGGAGCTCTTGCAGTTACTCGATTGTTAACACGAGTTTGGGAGCATCCTGAGATTGTCAATACTGCTAAGAGAGTAGTACAGACCTGTTTGATATGTTTGCAGCACAATCCTGCAAAAGGGACGCATACTCCGAAAGGAGGGTTCGTTCCACCTTCTGCACCATTCGAGGTACTTCAAATGGACTACATCCAGCTTGAGCGTTGCAATAACCTTAAGTATGTCTTAGTGGTGGTGTGTGCTTTTAGCAAATGGCTTGAGGCCTTCCCCACGAAAGATAATACAGCTTTGACAACATCTAAGGTTCTGCTCAAAGAGTACTTCCCTCGATTTGGAGTTTACAAATTTTTGTGGAGCGATAATGGTCCTCATTTTGTTGGGAAAATTGTGGAGTATGTGCTAAAGGGACTGGGGATCCAGCAGAAGTTTCATGCCGTGTTCCACCCTCAGTCAGCAGGTCTTGTCGAGCGGTACAATGCCACGTTGAAATTGAAACTGGCTAAGATTGTGGCGTCTACGTCATTGAAGTGGCCTGAGGAAATATAAATTTTTGGTCAAGTTATGTTCCCTATCGTGTACCCCACCGTCTCCATGTACGAGCTTAAAGTGCATGTAACTTCCCTCCTGTGCCAGCTATGAAGACGCAAATACATTTGCGTCCAACGTTAACATGTCCTCTTTCAGACCCACCCAAAATGGGTTGAATAGTCCGTTCCTAAGTATGCCATGCCAACGTCTTTTTGTGGTGTACTTTACACGTTTTTCAGCTCTGGCGAAGCAGGCCCTGAATTCTGCCATCGAGCCTTTTTCCGCTTTCTGACTCTGAAAGCCTCAGCCCAGGCTGTCTCTGTACCCGTGACCTCTGCCTTACTCCCTGCGCGGCTCACCGCGTTTAGCTCAGCCTGCTGCCTGCCAAGACTGAATTCAACCTTCGAGTTATCTGTTCCGCTCTCCGAAAATGCATTCCTGCCTACTAGTTTAAGTAAACATCCCCCAGCTGCAGAGCGAAGGGCCCGGCCTTACTGTCTCCGTGCAAGTAATTCATAGCCTCTGTTACCATGGCAGGCCCATGCCCCTCGCATCTCATGCAGACACTTAGATGCTTATACACGCACTCACAGTCAGTATAGAATAGCTTCTGCCCCAGAGACCTTTTCCGCCGAGATAGTATGGTTCCCAAACATCAGATATCAGATATGATAGAGGTACGAGTTGATCTGACATGCCAGACTTCTGTCTCTTTCCGCCATTGTAAATGTCAAGTCCCCTGCACCCTCCAGTTTTACGTCAATCACACGTCATGCAGCTGCGCGCGCATCCAGGCCTCAGATTTCTGCTGACATTGCAAGATTCTGCTTTTTGTTGCCACCCACTTATGACACCTACTTATGACGTTTCTAGCACACACCTCTATGTTCACGCCTAGTTCACGCCTTCTAATTACGTATTATTACCACGTGTGTGTTTTATCTTGTTTCTCTCAGCTGTTACGCCTACTGTATTGGTTTCTATAATGTAACTTAAGTATAAAAGCTATGTATTGTCAATAAAATATTGCTCTATCCCTTCCTGCACCCCAGTGGTGGCAGGAACAAGATATCCGGTCATGACCATTCCTTTTTAAGGAATAAAACCCCTAAGAACTCTAACACCACGGACTCTGCCTTTTTCTTTCCGATTGAGTTATTATTGATTAAGTACTTACCTGCATAGAAATTAGGACGGTAAATCAAATATTTACCACATTATTTTGGCGCCCGAATAGGGACCCCTCCCCCACCTCACGCGTCGGTTGGTGCGTTGCAAGCTCTGTCCCCTGCCATCAGTTAGACGGAAACTACGCGTACTGGCAGGATTTCCTGTATCTCCCTCTGGCCCATGGAGGCGACGAAGACTGCAATCAGCACCCAGACGAGGCGGTGAGGAGCGCGGAGGATCCCGACCAGAGCCTAGTCGAAAGAAGCAAGGTCCGAGGTGTCAAGAGGCCCACCAGGTTTCCGAAGTATCAACGTGTCGAGTCGAGTCAAGTCCGGTCCAGTCCAGTCGAGTTTTCCGAGGCCTTCTGTTTTCCGTGCTTCCCGGTGAGTACCATTGCTGGGACGTATCTAGACGGGTTTGGGTACACAAATTCGGTCTGCACTGTTTTAGACAGTGTATCTGTACTGTTTAGCAGTATATCAGTTATCCTAGTTCTTGCACTGTTCTCAGCAGTGTATCTGTTCTGTTTAGCAGTACATCCAGTATAGGGGGTAGTCATATATGTTTCCAATGTCTCTTTTTATGTGTTTGATGTCGTGGTACGAGTGACTGTTTCTAATGTGCATTATTGTGTTCTGGTGTAACTAATTGTGTTCAGAGTCAGAATTAAACAGCTAGGATTGAGCATTCAGCACTAAGTAGACAAGATGCCGTTTTTCAATAAGTTAAAACAGATAGGAACTAGAAAAGGGATACTAGAGGAAGAAACTCCTATCCCCCCTAGGGACACTCCTGGAAACTTCATGTATCAGAAACATGGCATAGACGCCATATTGTATCTAGATTTATGGGCCGATTATACTAAGCATCTAGACGAAAGACACAGATGGCCTGTTACCGGAACATGGGATGCCGAGTGCATCATGAAGGTAGAAGAAGCATTATGGAAAAAGAAGGCCAGACAATCTCAGAAAGACGCCATAGAATTTTGGCGTAAAGAATCACATAAACGTGCTGAAAAGGCACTCCGTAGAGAAGACAGACATAGAGAAGAATCAGATAAAGCCCGAGAAAACGAATTAGTTACTGAAGGGATTCGAGTAAAATCAGAACAAGTAGACCGCGCACGAAACAATCTTGTAAATGGTATGTACTTAGTAGCCGAAGGTACGCCTGAGGCCACTTCAGAAATGCCGAAAAATCTGCCACCACCATTGGTTCCAATTAAAGTAAAACACAGGACTACTAAAGACATCTTTCTGAATTCCTATCTAAATGATGTAGCACCCGCTTACACCAATACACGTGCCCTCGTCCCGCCTACTGACGGTGACGGAGATGGCAACACGCCTCCAGATCGCACCCCGCCATTACCGCAACAAGTTCCCCCTGACCGACAGCCTGTCGTTCCTCCACCTCCACCACTTCCCTCACCTAAGGTTAAGATACCGAATCCGCTTGCGCTAGATCATCCTAAAAGACAAGTTCAAGTACAGATACAGACTCCACAGAGAGATAATGCTCAAGCCTCCGCCTCAGGAGGTGCGACCGGGGGTTACCAGACCCCGCCAGCAACACATAGATTAAACCTTAGGGACATGCAGAGGCCCTTTACATTCCAATCACCCCGTCTCGACATACTCAAAGAACCGCTTCAAGTTTGCAGATATGATCCAGTACCCGGTAAAGACGATAGGATGTTGATGGCATCGCTACGTTTACGACAAGCTACAGATTACCTAGTGTTATTCTCAGGAATGAAACAGCACCTAGATAGGATATATCATTTTGTTCGAACTGGGGAAAACCCTGAAAGTATTAAGGAAGCCATGGCACATCAGAAAGTCGACACTCAAGCATATATACTATGTTTTTTCATAAATTGCTTAATAAGAGAACGAGACAGGCCTGAGACAGAACAGGATGAAATGAAGGCCCTAACAAAGTGGGGTCAAAATATAGCCGAAGGAAAGCATGATAAACAGAATTGCATAGCCAGTATGTACAGGAAAATAAGAAGAGCAGTAATAGAAGTACATGAGAATGAGAAGGAAGAAGCTTCCTCTGAAGAGGAGGAAGGATCTGAAGAACCAGAAAAGACTACAGACATGATAGCGTATGTAGGTAAAGGAACTTATCTTAGGAAAGGCATTCGTCCAGAAAGCAAGAGAGTCTTCCTCTCTGGCATAACAAAACCGAATTCTCCTGAACATCAGTTTCAAGAGACTGATAAAATGCTTCGAGAACGAATGGGGTACCATGTACTAAATTCTATGGATGAACAAGAACTAGCCCGGTCAGCTGTACTATGGGCTGACAATCCGAACATATACAATGATGACACCGTAGCGCAGACATTCCTGAACCTTTCCCCAGACGAGCAGAAATTAGCAGGTGTATACATGATTCAGCACCTCCTCACGTTATTCAGACATCAACATTCTGACCCAGGTCCCTTACACGATACATTAGAAGCACTACTCATGGATAGATGGAGAGGCCTAAGTACCAAGTTAATTCAAATAATTCTAGAACAACGGCACAAGTATAACAGGTTCTTAAGCTCCGAATACGTTCCTGCTCCGCCCCCAGAAAGAAAAATGTATCATATGGAGCGTCTGCATGGCATTGAAAGTCAGAACCCCTTACGAGAAGTACACCCAGTCATGGGTACTGATAACGCCCTGAAACGTGTGTATGTACACACACCTCTGACCAAGTTAGAACTATTGGAAATGAAGAAACTAGTACCGTGTCACGATAAAGACCCTGCAGGTTTTCACAGAGAACTTAAAGACATGTTACTGATGGGAGATTACACATATGAAGATATTATGAAAATGTTAAAGGTACTGCTGCCCACGGGCATCTACGAGAAGCTGAAGGAAAGAGAATGGGAGGTGGGAGATAAAAAGATTGTGTGGACAGAAATAGAGGACGAGGAGAAACTTCGTACCCCTGGGCTAGGCCTTGGGGAGAAAACTAAAGCATTACCAGGTTTAATAGTACAGGTTCTGCCCAGATTACTGACAACTAGAAAGGAAGACTGGGACGCAATTTCGGCCTGTAAACAGAAACACGATGAAGATACTAGTGACTTCTATTCAAGATTCGAGAAATGTTTTATTATCAATAGTGGCCTTAAGCCAAGTAGCGAGTCGTACCCGCATCTTTTTGTATCAAAATTAGTCGAGAATTCCCTGCCACTAGTCAAGAACCGCGTGTACAAAGTTGAAAGTACTTGGCAAGCAAATACGCCATCCCAGATGTTACAGATGTTACAATACCATCAGAACAGAATTAGAGAAGAACAGGATCAGGAACAGAAACGCATGAAAGACACGAAAATGAAAATGTTAGTGGCCCAGTCGGTTCCAGCCGACGGTCAGAGAAAGGGTACGACCCAGACAGGTCACGCCGCAGCTCCCGTTAAAGAGACATGCAATTATTGCAAGCAGCCAGGTCACTACGTACATGAATGCCCAGTTCTGAAACATAATATATCCACAGGTAAAACTAAAGAAAGACCGCATCCACCTAGACAAAATCAGGGTCAGCAACAGACTTCACAGAATATACAGCCCATGCAGAATACACAGCCTATGCATGTTTCACCACATGCAGCACAGACAGTAGCGGTACCACAGAGACAGTCACAGTCACAGCCACAGCCCATTGCCGCGACTCAGCAAGTCTCGCAGCAGATGTATCAGTATGCCCAATCTGATTACCCCGATTATCCACGATACACATGAAACAGCCTAGAGAGGGAGGGTGGCTTGCCTCTTATTGAAATTCCTGTAGATCAAGAGGGTCCTTATGTACACAGTCAAGTATTGGGAAAAGACAGAAAGTTTTTAATTGACACAGGGGCAAGTCGCACCACAATCAGCCATGATGAAGTCCCAGGGGCACCCCTCTCAGGCTCACAGAATGTTTCCCTTGGTTTTTCAGGACAGCCTATTGTAAATGAGGTATCGAAACCAGTCCCCCTGGCTGTGGGTCCATTATCACGTGTTACAGACTTGTTACTTACGAAATCTTGTCCAGAAAATCTGTTAGGAATAAAAACATTGAAGGCTCTAGGAGCTGTGATCTGTTGTTCTCCGGAAGGAGTTAGACTTTTCTTGAGAGACTTTAAGGGTCATTATGTATTACGAGAGTTTGATGTCAGATTGAAAAATGTACCGGATCACTTATGGGCAAAAGGCCCAACTGACGTAGGTTGTATGCACATTACACCATACCGTGTTACACTCAAACCAGGTGTTGTTCTACCCAGAATCAGACAATACAAATTACCACCCGATGCTGTAGTGGCTATACTGGAAATCATTGAAGAGCTCATTGCCCAAGGAGTGGTCGTAGAGACCGACTCCAATATCTGTAATTCCCCTATCATTCCGATTCTTAAACGTACTGATCCCAATGCACCGCCAGTATATCGGCTGGTGATTGATTTAAGAGAACTGAATAAATGTATTGTTCCACAGTACCCTGTGGTTCCCGACATCTCTTCCTTATTGACTGCTATTGATTCAGAAGCAACGTTCTTTACTGTAATTGACCTCAAGAACGCCTTCTTCAGTGTACCTATTGACCCGGAGAGCCAATATCTCTTCGGATTCAGTTTAAATGGACGAAGTTTCAAATTTTCACGCGCACCTCAAGGATTCACAGAAAGCCCCAGCATCTATAGCCAAGCACTGAAAAGACAACTTGATTGTATCATAATGCCAGTTAACACTGCCTTACTGATATACGTCGATGATCTGCTGATCACCGCACGAAGTGAGCCCGAATGTGAACAAGCATCACTGACAGTTTTACATTTTCTGGCCGACAAGGGACACAAGGTGTCTCCTTCGAAGCTACAATTCTGTGTTCAGCAAGTTGTGTACTTGGGTCACTTGCTGTCCAAAGTGGGGAGACAGCTCACTCCCGGTCGCATTCAGTTAATTATAAATATTCCACAACCCCAGACACAAAAGGAAGTGCGGGCCTTTATAGGCCTCACCTCGTACTGCAGACAATGGATTCCTCAGTATGCATTTCTAGCTAAACCACTGATTCAGTTAACAACACAGGAGGCAGCGACTTCGACTGCCCTCCCTTGGACTCAGGAACATACACAGGCTTTTGAGGAATTAAAGAAAGCTTTATGTCAAGCACCAGTTCTAGCGACACCATGTTACAGCAAACCGTTCACACTTTTTGTTACAGAACGTGATGGTACAGCATTGTCTGTCCTCACTCAAGACCAAGCAGGTTCACATAAGCCTTGCGCTTATTTTTCAAGTACATTGGATTCAGTAGCCCAGGCACTCCCTGCGTGCTTGAAGTCAGTAGCAGCAACAGCACTAGCAATCAGACAGAGCGACTCAATTGTTTTAGGACATCAATTAACAGTACAAGTTCCACATTCTGTAGAGGTTCTTTTAAACAGAACTCAGACTCAGCACTTGACTATAGCACGACTGACAGGTTATGAATTGACACTATTCCAGCCACACATAGAAATCAGACGCTGCAGCATTCTGAATCCCGCAACATTGTTACCTACAATTATGACAGATCCAGCCCCGCATGATTGTATAGAGATCATTAATACAGTAACAAAGCCTCGACGAGACTTAACAGATGTCCCACTGACAAATCCAGACCTAACACTTTACGTGGACGGTTCATGCATGAGAACAAGTACAGGAGAATTAGTGGCCGCGTATGCAGTGACCACTGAAACTGAAGTTAAAGAAACACATCATATTGACACACTGTCTGCTCAAGCGGCGGAGCTCATCGCTCTGACCCGAGCTTGTATACTAGCCAAGAACAGAAATGTTAACATATACACTGATTCCCGTTATGCGTTTGGAGTCGTACACGACTTCGGAATGTTATGGCAAGAACGAGGCTTCTTGACCTCTCATGGTGCCAAGATACAACACGGTCCCCTCATTCAAGCACTGTTAGAAGCAATACATCTGCCCTCAGGCATATCCGTTATGAAGTGTAAAGCACATACTAAAGTTACGGATTCTGTTTCCCAGGGTAATGACCTGGCAGACCAGACAGCAAAACATACAGCATTGACTCACACCCAGACTACCGATGTGACAAAGACAATAGTACCAACACAGTGTATGTCAGTCCGGGATCCCACCCTAGATGTAATCGATATCCAGACACATGCTACTTCAGATGAAATAAAGAAATGGACTGAACTAGGAGGGATCCAGACAGATCAAGGATGGGTCACGAAGGGAAAATCTACATGGTTTCTCCCCGACTCAATGGTTCAAATCATGATAAATACAGCACATAGTCCAGCACATCTAGGAGAGAAAGCTATGTTAGACAGTTTACAGAATCTCTGGTACAACAAACACTTACGAGCAGCAGCAAAACAGAAAGTGCGTACTTGCATGATCTGTTGTCAGTTCAATCCCGGTAAAAGCGTTCCTGTAGAGCAAGGTGGATTCCATCCTCCCGATCACCCTTTTGAAGTCCTCCAGATGGATTATATCCAGATGGACCGTTGTCGAGGATTCAAATATGTCCTCGTAGTTGTTTGTGCACTCTCCCGTTGGACCGAAGCATATCCAGTCCCAGATTACACTGCCCCGACCACTGCCAAGCAGCTGGTTCGAGAATTCTTTCCATGGTACGGCTTGCCTCGTGTCGTGTACTCAGATAACGGACAGCCGTTCTCATCCGAACTTATGAGGCATGTTTCCCTTCTGTTAGGATACCAGTGGAGATTCCATTGTGTCCGACATCCCGAAGCCGCAGGCCTTGTAGAAAGGCATAATCAGACACTAAAGACCCGCCTTGCCAAAGTTTGTAAAGAGAAAGGGGTCGACTGGATAGTCGCCCTGCCAGTTGCATTATTCTACATGAGAATGGTTGCCCATTCGAGATCAGGACTATCCCCGTACGAAGTGGTCTTTGGTAGACCACCGAATATGTGGGGGACGCCCATGCCTAAGAAAATTACTGATGTCGATTGTAATATGCTGACAGATTACCTTGCCTCCTTGATGTCTGCACTCCAATCATGTCGTTCACAGGTTGCTGCAGCCTTCCCTGACAACACTGATGTAAAGCCACACGATGTCCGACCAGGGGACATGGTCCTAATTAGGAACTTCGACAGGAAAAGTCCGCTGGAGCCCCGCTGGAAAGAGCCGAAGACCGTCCTTCTTGCTACGAAGACCGCGATCAAGGTGGAAGGCAGAAAGGGGTGGATCCATACGAGTCATATTAAAAAGTGCAACGAACTGAAACCAGACCCAGACTCGTCCACCCCCTCCAAAGACTGTATCGAACCTAGTGACTTTAAGGTCCCCGAACGAGAGAAAACTCCCCAAGAGGAGTACAGACTGAAACTTCGATCTAGCAAGTCAGACAGTTTAATTGTTTAAGTCCTCCCCTAGGTGAATCGGTTAAATAGTTTCTGACATGTATCCCCTAGATCAAGATAGAGAGAGAGAGAGACAATTCAAGAAACGTGCATATTGCAAATCACTCCGTAGTCACTGTATAGTGACTTTATTGATTATGTTCTTTTTAAGTCTCCTGATTATTGTTGCTAGCATATTGCTTCCCATATACTACCCTATCTTCAAACGTGAACAATCTGCTTTCAATGTTTCTGCTGAACATTCTTTTAGTGAATTACCTCCCCACGAACTTTCTTACAGACTCTCGCTGCGCAACAACACATTCATTAGTATGTTACACCATTCCCATCAGACTAACAATGCTACAAACTGTTGGATATGTGGCCGACTCCCTCCCTACCAGAAATACAAGGGAGTTCTGCCCCTCTTTCCGTACCCGTTCACTCATAATGGCTCCTGTGGTGCATGGTTTAGAATAATTAATTCCTTAGATCCTGATGTCGCTGTTTTTAAAGGGAGCTGGGTTTGGGGAAACTTGAACTTAGTTCTGCTTAATGCCTGTTACCCTGACAAGAAGGGACTCCCCACTAGAGTAGGAACTGATCTAGAAAATGAAGTATATGGATTAGGTAATTATACAATTAACCTTATGATTCTCACTGTTGAATCCGAAGCCGCACTAGTTCTCCCTGCTATGTCAGTACTACCAGTCACAGGTGACTTATGTGTCAGAAAGAAGGGTTCAGTACACTTAGGTCATAGTAAATGTACTACCGTGGTCGAATTCAGTGTTCATGGCAAGTCCTCCTTTAAAGCTACTCGTCATTCCTACTTTGTTTGTGGTCATACCGCATACATACGCTTACCTCCAGATTGGGATGGTACCTGTTACATTGCCTTCCTTCTGCCACCTGTTTTCCTAGCCCCTCCTGATTATCACAGAAATACAAATCTAGTAAAGAGTAGACTCAGAAGAGATCTCCCGATTGTCGACTATACCGAAACGGCATGGGAGCAATACACAGATTTCAATAAGGGATTCTTTTTCTTCACAGGCCCCGTCCAAAACAGTAAATTAATACGTAGATTAACCAGAACACTCAAAGCAGTAGTAAATGAAACTGCCTCCGCTCTAGGTAACTTAACAGAGGAACAGTCTGCTATGCGGATTGTTGTTCTTCAGAATCGTCTTGTTATTGACGTCATCTTGGCAGATAGAGGTGGAGCCTGTAAGGTCATCGGGTCAAGTTGCTGTGTTTTCATTCCAGAAAACGCGCCAACTGTCTACAAAGCTATTACACGTCTTCATAAGATTGCAAGTTCGATACATCAGAATCCAGGCACCTGGACTTGGTCCGGTTGGTTCTGGACAACGTTAACCGCTTGGGGATGGAAGATCCTATCCTTCCTAGGCATTGCCCTTGTCATAGTATTCAGTTGTTGCCTGTGCCTACAGTGTGGGCCAGCGATTTGTGGACTGTGCGCCACATCGTGCATTGAACATTCCAGTTTTCTCTCAAACCGACAACGGAAGAGAGACGAGCAAATGATGTTACAAGAACAGACTGATCGATTCATGAGGATCGAGATATCATGAAGGGTCCGTAGGGAACAAGGAGGGAATGAGGAAATATAAATTTTTGGTCAAGTTATGTTCCCTATCGTGTACCCCACCGTCTCCATGTACGAGCTTAAAGTGCATGTAACTTCCCTCCTGTGCCAGCTATGAAGACGCAAATACATTTGCGTCCAACGTTAACATGTCCTCTTTCAGACCCACCCAAAATGGGTTGAATAGTCCGTTCCTAAGTATGCCATGCCAACGTCTTTTTGTGGTGTACTTTACACGTTTTTCAGCTCTGGCGAAGCAGGCCCTGAATTCTGCCATCGAGCCTTTTTCCGCTTTCTGACTCTGAAAGCCTCAGCCCAGGCTGTCTCTGTACCCGTGACCTCTGCCTTACTCCCTGCGCGGCTCACCGCGTTTAGCTCAGCCTGCTGCCTGCCAAGACTGAATTCAACCTTCGAGTTATCTGTTCCGCTCTCCGAAAATGCATTCCTGCCTACTAGTTTAAGTAAACATCCCCCAGCTGCAGAGCGAAGGGCCCGGCCTTACTGTCTCCGTGCAAGTAATTCATAGCCTCTGTTACCATGGCAGGCCCATGCCCCTCGCATCTCATGCAGACACTTAGACGCTTATGCACGCACTCACAGTCAGTATAGAATAGCTTCTGCCCCAGAGACCTTTTCCGCCCAGATAGTATGGTTCCCAAACATCAGATATCAGATATGATAGAGGTACGAGTTGATCTGACATGCCAGACTTCTGTCTCTTTCCGCCATTGTAAATGTCAAGTCCCCTGCACCCTCCAGTTTTACGTCAATCACACGTCATGCAGCTGTGCGCGCATCCAGGCCTCAGATTTCTGCTGACATTGCAAGATTCTGCTTTTTGTTGCCACCCACTTATGACACCTACTTATGACGTTTCTAGCACACACCTCTATGTTCACGCCTAGTTCACGCCTTCTAATTACGTATTATTACCACGTGTGTGTTTTATCTTGTTTCTCTCAGCTGTTACGCCTACTGTATTGGTTTCTATAATGTAACTTAAGTATAAAAGCTATGTATTGTCAATAAAATATTGCTCTATCCCTTCCTGCACCCCAGTGGTGGCAGGAACAAGATATCCGGTCATGACCATTCCTTTTTAAGGAATAAAACCCCTAAGAACTCTAACACCACGGACTCTGCCTTTTTCTTTCCGATTGAGTTATTATTGATTAAGTACTTACCTGCATAGAAATTAGGACGGTAAATCAAATATTTACCACAGGCCGGATGCCTTGCCGCTAGCATTACTCTCTCTTAGATCAGTGCCCCACTCTCGAACTGGCCTCACACCGTATGAAGTGGTGTTTGGAAGGCTTATGAACATATGGGGAGTTCCTAAGCCGCGATTGTTACAGGATGTGCCTTGTATAATGATGAACGATTATTTGGCACGATTAACAAATGATTTGCTTTCTATTCATCAACAGGTTCGAGAAGCGCTCCCTGACAATTCCATTGGAGAGGCCCATAATCTCCGTCCTGGAGATTATGTCATGGTGAAGTCGTTTGAGAGAGCGAACAGCTTGGAACCGAGGTGGCGTGGCCCCGAGCAGGTCCTCTTGGCGACTCGAACGGCTGTGCGAGTGACCAACAGGAAGCGGTGGGTGCATTCAACTCACTGCCGTCGCGTCTCTCCGGACCTGGTGAATCCTACGGTGTTGTCCGACTACAAAGAGATCTTGGATAAAGAAAAGAGCCCAGCTGTGACGTCGGCCAAACCTGAGGGAGCCTTCCCGGACCACACCGTTTCTGGACGACAGCGCTACGATCTGCGGCCAAGATAGGAAGAAGATTTTTTTTTTGTGCGAGACTGGTTGGTTACCGCTCTGGGGTTTGTGAAACGGAAGCCGGGAATCTCAAGGGGGGGGGATCAGTTCTGCCAAGAGTAGCGACACCCGTCTTGACCCCGGAGAAGAAAACAACGGCTACCTCGGAGCTCAGCACTAACGTTTTTATTTTTTTATAGTTGTGTATTTTAAGACATTGTGAACTTTTGAACTGTGGCGTCTTTTGCATCACGAGACAAGAGAATTCTTGGTGCTATCTTGTTCGTACTGACAATTGTGGTGATAGCAGTGATAGCCTGGGTAGTCGAACTTGTGGTGCCCGTGCGAGAACATTTGCTGCCGACTACCCCGGCTCCATCTGAACATTTTCACTTCACCTTACCCTACCATGAAGAACGGCACCGACAGACTTACTTGAACAATAGCTTTATTCAAATTTTGCATCATTCTCATAATATGACGAACACTTCTACCTGTTGGGTGTGTGGGATGTTGCCTGGGCATCAGAAGAAAGGGGGCACCCCGCTCATCCCACTCCCGTTTTCCCACAATGGTTCCTGTAACGCCTGGTATACTCTTTTATTCACTCTACGATGGCCAACAAAAGGGGGGGTGCTTTTCCGTTTAAACAAGATATGTTATCATGACCGGGATGGCTATCCACGAGCTGAGGGTACTCGATTTGAATGGGAAGAGTACCGCCCGACAATGTGTCTGCACCCCGAATTTACAGCAATCAAAGGAACATTAATATGTCCAGCTCGCATGTCATTAATGTTATAGATACTAAGGCTGATCTTTGTATACAAAATAAAGGTACAATCCCGGTTGGGAAAAGTGAATGTAACACCACACTTACATTTGACAGTCCGAATGGCATATCATTTGTGGCATCTCGAAATACATACTTCATTTGTGGTAATAAAGGCTATCATCAGCTCCCATTAGGATGGTTAGGTACATGTTATATTTCCTTTGTATTGCCCCCTGTATTCATTGCTCCACCAATGTATCATAATGATTACGTGTTTGTGTTAAATAGAGTTAAACGTGCTGTAGTCCTAGAGGACATCGATCAGACCGATACTGCCCTACAACAATATGTAGATTTCAATTTGGGATTGTTTTCCTTTGTGGGGGCTGCTCTGAATAGTCGGAAAATACGACGATTGACCCGTGTTGTTGAGGCTGTAGCTAATGACACTACTTTTGCATTAGGAAATATAACGGAAGAACTTCAAATATCCAGAATTGTTACGCTTCAGAACCGAATGGTTCCTGATCGAGGGGGGGCATGTAGAATTATCGGAAGTAGCTGTTGCGTTTACGTGCCTGATAACTCGCCATCTGTATATGATGCGATTTCCAAACTCCACAAAATCGCTGCTGAAATACACCCGGACAATGGTACATGGACCCTTTCGGGGTGGTTCTGGTCAATGCTTAGTACTTGGGGCTGGAAGCTACTGACGATTTTATGTATCATAGTTGGGATACTATTCTTTGTGTGTTTATGTATACAATGTGGCCCTGCCTTATGTTCTATGTGTTTATCAGCTTGCATTCCATCTAGACGAGCACTTGCCCAAAAAGAATTGATGCTTCATAAAGAAGTAGCTCAAATAATGTTAATTGATATCGAAGATGAGTATCCCGACTACGTCCACTATGAGGTAGCTTCAGCTAAACGCTAAAAGGGTCGTCTGTCGTAATTTGACAATGGCCGGGTTAGCGCTTAGCTTTGCTACACGTTATTTCCCTTAACTTGGCCTTACTTGAAAACGCCATTTTGTATGCTACGGCGGCCATTTTAGGGAATGAGCGGCCTCGTGGTCAGCATGCCCTTTAGTCCTTTGTCCGTGCCGCTGACCTCTCAAGTTTGCCCAGCAACAGGCTAATTTTAGTAACGGTCAAGCCTGTACATGCGCAGTTCCAACTGACCAGTCACCTCTCAGGAATGTTGCGCCAAAACTGACCAGTGGAGTTGTAACCCCTCCCATGAGTTGGCTGTGCTCCAAAAATGGCCATATATGTACCTAAACTCTGTAAACCTTGTACCGCCTACTTTTTATTACCTGTAAATTGTATAAGAGAAGGATTCGCACCAACGTTCGGTGTGATACTTCTTGCATTGCCGAAGGGTGCTGTAGGGATGTACAACCACCCCATGGGGTCTTAATAAACTTGTCTTTTGTACTTTTCAGTTTCCGTGCCAACAGTTCTTTCGGTGTAAGTGGGTATTTCTGCGGAGCATGTAGGACTTGGGAACCCATTACCACAAAACGATGAAAGGGTGGATGGATGAAGGATGGATGGATGAAAGGGTGGATGAATGAATGAAAGGGTGGATGGATGAATGAATGAAAGGGTGGATGGATGGAAGGGTGAAACGGTGGATAGATGGATGAAAGGGTGGATGGATGGATGAAAGGGTGGATGGAAGGAAGGGTAGATGGATGGGTGGATGAATGAATGAAAGGGTGGATGGATGAATGAATGAAAGGGTGGATGGATGGAAGGGTGAAACGGTGGATAGATGGATGAAAGGGTGGATGGAAGGATGAAAGGGTGGATGAAGGATGGATGTATAGATGGGAGGATGAAAGGGTGGATGGATGTATGGATGGATAAAAGGTTGCATGGATGAATGATGGATGGATGTGTGAAAAGGTGGATGGATGAATGATGGGTGGATGGATGGATG
This sequence comes from Lissotriton vulgaris, assembly GCF_964263255.1. Taxonomy (NCBI): domain Eukaryota; kingdom Metazoa; phylum Chordata; class Amphibia; order Caudata; family Salamandridae; genus Lissotriton; species Lissotriton vulgaris. The sequence goes on along the minus strand of NC_141693.1, from coordinate 583,352,470 downwards.
AAAGGGTGGATGGATGGATGAAAGGGTGGATGGATGAAGGATAGATGTATGGATGGGAGGATGAAAGGGTGGAAGGATGTATGGATGGATAAAAGGTTGCATGGATGAATGATGGATGGATGTGTGGAAAGGTGGGTGGATGAATGATGGGTGGATGGATGGAAGGCTGGATGGGTAAAGGATGGATGTATGGATGGAAGGATGCAAGGGTGGATGGATGTATGGATGGAAGGATGAAAGGGTGGAAGGGTGGATGGGTGAAGGATAGATGGATGAAGGATAGATGTATGGATGTAAGGATGAAAGGGTGGACGGATGAAGGATGGATGGATGAAAGGGTGGATGAATGAAGGATAGATGTATGGGCGTAAGGATGAAAGGGTGGATGAATGGATGAAAGGGTGGATGGATGGAAGGATGAAATTGTGGACGGATGAAGGATGGATGGATGAAAGGGTGGATGGATGTATGGATGGATAAAAGGTTGCATGGATGAATTATGGATGGATGTGTGAAAAAGTGGGTGGATGGAAGGAAGGGTGGATTGGTAAAGGATGGATGTATGGATGGAAGGATGAAAGGGTGGATGGTTGAAGGATGGATGTATGGATGGAAGGATGGATGTAAGGATGAAAGGATGGATGGATGTGTGAAAGTGTGGGTGGATGAATGATGGATGGATGTGATGAGGTCTAACAGGCGCATTTATGGTTGTCAAAAGTTGATGAAGAGGAGTACCAGTTTCTAGAAACTTTTGTCGGAAGGGGGTCCTTACGCCTCAAATCGTTTTACAAGGGGGTCTTGGCATCAAAAAGTTTGAAGACCTCTGCTCTATATGTTACCCAACTCTACATGCAAATACCCCAAGATGAGGCTTTAGCAGTATTACAACATTTTCTGGACTCAAGACCTAGACCAGTTCAGGTGCCAACTAAATTCCTAGTAGATTTAGCGACATTTGCCTTAAAATGAAATTACTTTCGTTTTGGAAATGAATTCTTTCTCCAAGTCAAAGGAGTTGCGATGGGGTGTCCCTTTGCCCCAGAGTTGGCGGTACTCTTTATGTCGCTCTATGAAGACACCTATGTTCACAATAACAATCCTTTCAGTAAATACATAGCCACTTGGTGGCGCTTCATAGACAACATCTTTATGATTTTTACGGGTGGTGTAGAAAATTTAACATCTTTTTTCAATTGGCTCAACACTAGAACGATAAACAAACAATTCAGCACATCACACTCAACGACAAAAATTTTGTTCCTGGATCTGGAAGTTTTTCCATCTGATGGTAAATTGGCACCATCACTATTTACAAAACCCACCGATCGCAATAAAGCATTACTATTCTCTAGCAATCACCCGAGAAGCCTAAAAGAAAATTTGCCATTTGGCCAATTTCTACGTATTCGAAGAAACTGCTCTTCCACTGAAGACTACAAATTCCTCTCAGAAAATCTAGTGTCTAAATTGTGTGACTGCGGTTACCCAAAAAAACTGGTCCGCAATTCAATGAAAAGGGCAAGATGGATACCCAGAGAAAGCCTTCTTGACCGAAAACCCAAATCCAAACTCAAACGACAGGTTTGTGTAACCACCTACTGTCCTAATGCCAATAACCTTAAAAAATCATTGGTCAGAATTGGCATTTAATAAAAAACCTGGACGAAAGCTTATATGCACCACCACTGTTTGCGTTCAAAAAAGAGAATAGTATTGCGAATCATGTAGTAAGAGCAGCTATGAAAAGGGAAGAACAACCATCCTTGAGACAAATGATGGGACTGGCTCCCATTGTCGGCCACCACAAATGTGGCACTTGCTTGTGTTGTGTATTGACCATAGAGGGATCGCTATTTCAACATCATGGCATCTCGTGGAAATATGAGACCTTCAGCAACTGTAAGTCTAAGTATGTAGTGTATGGAGTGTTATGCCCATGTGGACTCCTGTACATCAGAAAGACGAACCAAGAAATCCACCACAGAATTGCCACAGAATTGCCCAACACAAATCAAGGATAAAGAATCAAGTAGAAAATGCACCTTTGGTCAACCATTGGATCCGCAGCGCACATGGAATAAATGACCTCAAATGGACCGTCATCTCCCGCGTGGAAAAAGACCTATGTGGTGGAGACTTGGACTTGAAACTCTCTAAACGTGAAGCTTATCTAATTGTGAAGTTCGATACAGCCGTAAAGGGACTAAACGAACTATCTGAAATATACAAACTTTAAGACCCCATTATCTCAATTTTTGTAAGTTCACCCATATCTGCTAAAATCCTTCACAAATCAGATGTCTCTACACTAATACACCCGAAGTGCACAAGCCCTACCTCTTCACTTCCTTAGTTTTTGAACTGACCATTCCCGCTGTCTGTTTAATGTATCACAAGATTTGATTTTCACAGTTCGTTGGAACAACTGCTCAACTGCTCTGCCTTCCCTTTCAATAAAGGGACCGATATTTCATTTGACCCCGGGGAATTATAACGTACTTAGTACATGATCCCGCCTGAATAATGTAACACATTCATTTTTTTGCTCACCGGGACCAATGCCCTATCATACAACTGTCCGTTTCCACAAATGTAACTGACTTCGTGGCTCTGAAGCGCACTGATTATAACCTGTGTTCGCCCATTGCGTGAAGCCGGATATGATTTAGCACCCGCGCGCATGCCCAAGTAATCAGCGTTCCGTTTTTTAAGGAGACCTCGCATCTCCAAAACAACATGCTCAGCGCATGCGCGAGTAAGCAGTGCCACTTGAAACGCCGTTGGACTCTGACAAGCTGAAGCCGATTGCCGATCCCGGTAGGTCGATGCCTTTTCACCCATTTCTCTCAGAATCCCCGCATTGCTCGCTTTACTAAGTGCTTCCCATTTCCCTTCCAGCCTGAATCCCAGGAACCCCCTCGACTTATTTTGAAAATTGATCCCTTTCCAGCGCGCCCGACCCGAACTACGGGTAAGAGGTCTCCACCTTTTTTGCCTCATAGAAAACGCCTGTCTCCACCACAGTCTTTTACTAATAAAGTGTATCCCCTCACAGGTCAGTCCTTCCCCATCAAAATATACATTCTAGGACACAAGACCACCCACCTTAGAGGTACCTGTTCCAAAATGTTTGCACTCTGTATTAGTAGACTTCACATCTGAGAATACACACAGGAGCTGACATATTCTTTCCTGTTTTTCCTTTGTGTTTTTGGATTTGTTTTTATAGGTGACCCACATCTTTTCACTCTTTAATCTGCTCTGTTGGATACATGTTCCGAGTTAGTAAGCAGAGGTTACTTTGGGTGTTGTAGTGCTCATTTTGGTTCTGCCCCCGTATTGTTAAAAAATTGTGTACATAGGCTCTCTTTTTCTTTTCTTTTTTAGAGTGATCTGGCCCTGATGAGAATCCCTCCAAAAATTCCAGGGATTTGAAACGCGTAGGCCTCCTTTGTCCAGTGTCTGCTTTTCCTTTGTTTATTGCCCTAGTGTTGATCTGTTGCCCCACTAGGTTTCACCAATTATGCACCCATTCCATGTTTAATTTTGATAATTCAATGGATTTAAATGCAAATTAATGTGTGTACAATGTAAATTATTGTAAATACTTATGTTATCAGTTTGACAGCAGACCTAATACTTAAGTATTGGCACCCCTGTCTTGTTGTTTAGCTATTTAGGCTCAGCCTTACTGATTAGAGCCAACCCCAGTTGCTCCATATAGATTGAAAATATTCAAGGCTTGAGAAGAAGTTTACTGAACATCCTAGTGTACCTTTAGAGCGTTTCAATTTTTTTAAAGAAATCAAAAGGTAGGAGAATCTGTGGCTGCATCTGCCATCGGTTATTCTGCTGCTAATTGTAATTTTGAGACCATACTAGAGATCAATATAAGAGACCAAGGGCTAGATGTAGGTAATTTAAATTTACCGATTCGAAAATACCGAATTTTCACGATTCAGTATTTTCGAATCGATAAATGCTATGTGGGTAAAAAATCAGTAAAAAATACTGAATCGTTAAGATTCGGTATTTACCGAATCAGTATTTATCGATTCGGTAATTGCTATTCATTCCTATGGGCCTGTAGGCCGATAGGAATGAATGTCAATTACCGAATCGGTAAATACCGATTCCGTAAAATAGGGAAAGAGTCAAGGGTGGCAGGGGGTCACTTTGACACCCTGTTGCACCCCTGAATAGTGCTGGTGTGCACATGTGGCATACATACATGCCCTAAGGGCATGTGTGTCTGCTACATGGCACTGGTGTAAATGCACACATTTGTTATGTTATGCAGGGGTTTTGTATAGCGTACGGCTACTCGGAAGAGTGTCCCGACGCTTTAGATTGCACACTAATCTCATAACACAACAGGGAAAATAAGAAACAGAAATAGAAGGAAGCTAAAAGGGACCGAAACTAAGAGGAAAAGAGCCAGGTTTTAAGCCCTTTCCGGAAGGCCAACAGATTAGGAATGCTGCGCAAGGACACAGGCAGTTTATTCCATAACTGAGGTGCTAGTAGTTTAAAAGAGCGGCCTCCGATGCGGGCTCTCTTCACACGAGGAACCGCCGCAAGAAACAGGGCTTCAGACCTGAGCGACCTAGCAGGCAGGTAAAAAGCCAGCCTGTTCTGCAGGTATTTTGCTCCGGAGGCGTGCAAGGCTTTGTGCGCCAGAGTAAGAGTTTTAAAAATTATCCGCTTCCGGACAGGGAGCCAATGCAGAGCCTCCAGAAGACTCGAGGCTCTGGCACGGCGCGATAGTCCAAAAATGGCCCGTGCTGCCGAATTCTGGACAACCTGTAGCCGTTGGAGCAGATACTCTGGCAAGCCGAGATAGAGGACGTTGGAATAGTCAATTCTCGAGCCTATAATCGCCTGCACCGTGATCTTCCTATGTTCCTCCGATAACAGGGGAAGGAACTTGCGTAGCATCCGGAGTAGGCCAAAGCATGTACCAGTGAGACCGATTACCTGTGAACGTAGTGTGAGGCCATTATCGATCTTAATCCCAAGGTTTTTAGCCACCTGGGACGAACTTGCTGGTGGAAACATGTTCTCAGGCCACCACACTTTCCAGTCCGGATCCGAACTGCACCCAAAAAAGAGGACCTCGGATTTATCCGAGTTGCACTTGAGGCTGTTGTGATGAAACCATTGAAACACAGCCTCAAGGCAACCCTGGATCCTACCTCCATCGAAGTCCGCACCCCTCTCACAGGTGAAGAGGAGCTGGGTGTCATCGGCATAAGAAACGATCTGGGCCCGAAAGACTCCGCCAATGCCGCCAAAGGGGTCATGAAGATGTTAAATAGAGTTGGACTCAGGACAGAGCCCTGAGGAACTCCGACACCCAATGGCGACATCTCGGCGGAGCAAGCAGAAGCCCAGACCGTTTGTCGACGGCCTGCCAGGAAAGATCGAAACCACTGGAGCACCGTCCCTCGGAGACCAACCTCTGAGAGTCTTGCAAGAAGACCCTCATGAGGGACGGTGTCGAAGGCCGCCGTCAGATCTAGCATCACCAGCATCGCTCTCCCGCCCGAATCCAGCACCTCCTTAATCGCCTCCGAGACTTCCAGGAGGGCTGTTTCGGTGCTAAGATTGGCGCGGAAACCCGACTGGGTAGGGTGCAGTAGGTCGTGTGACTCCAGGTAATCGGCAAGCACCTTATGGACATGCTTTTCAATGACCTTTGCAAAAGCCGGCAGGATCGAAATAGGTCTATAATTCGCCAACACCTCCACATCCAGGCCAGGCTTTTTAAGCAGGGGAATGATCATGGCCTGCTTCCAGGCCTGGGGAACCACACCCTGTGCAAGAGAACAATTCAACAGGGGGTTCACAAGGGGGTTAATGACAGCTGCCATTTTAGCCAGAAATTTTGCCGGACAGGCATCCCGAGGGGAACCTGATTTAAGGCCAGCCATCAGGTCAAATGAGGCGGTCAGCGAGAGAGGAGGGAAAGCTGCCAAGGCCACACCTGCGTTAAGTCGGGTATCAGCGGTATTCTCCACCCGACCCGGTATCTCAGGCTCCAGTACAAGGAAGGAGTCCTGGATCCGCTGGATCTTAGAGGTGAAAAAATCCGCAATTGCCCTGACCCAAAGCGCAGGAGGGGGAGACTGGGTTGGTACTGCGCGAGACGTTGTAAACTCCCGCACAACGGCGAAAAGCTCCTTGCAGGAATTGGAGGCAGCTTCAATTTTTCTCGCGAAGTAAGCCTTCTTCTCCGCGAGGATGTTCCGATGGTAAGCTTTCGCCACAGACCTGTAGGTGAGTTTCGCCGTTGCGTCGTAATTTGCGCGCCATGCTCTTTCCGCTACCTTGCATTGGCGCCGAGAGGCCGCCAATGCTTCCGTAAACCAAGGGGCAGAAGCACCTTTTCCAGGTTTGCGGAGGGGTCTCAGAGGAGCCAGATCATTAAGTCTCTCTGAGAACCAGGCCTGCAGTTGTTCCACATCCTCCTCTAAGTTCCCCGCTAACACGAAAGGGTGGTCCGCACAAGCTTGTGCCAGCAGTTCCGGAGTAATCCGGTGAAGTGCCCTGAATCCCCCGGAAGACTGCCGGGGGGCATTTACAGAGGTATTTGCTATTTACCACCAACTAATAGTTGGTGGTAAATAACAAATCCTTAAAGCACAGAGAACTCTTTAAAGTGCTTCCTACATGTCATTTACCGATTCGGTAAATACCAAATCGGTAAATGATGATTCAGTGAACACCGAATTGGTACATACCAATTACTTATTTACCAAATTGGTAAATTTGCCACCTACATCAGAAAAGGCCGACCGGTAACAGCCTTCCTACATCTGGCCCTAAATTGTCTTTGGCTACAAGTCTAAGAAAATCCAGGGACGTATTTTAAGTTGTAGAGATCCAACCTTGACAGAAGTTATCGACTTGGCTAAGGCAATAGAGAGATCGACTATTTCTAGTGAAAGAGTGACTAATGATTTACATTCTCATTCTTTAAATGTGGTTCAAGAATCTGACACTGTGAATGCTTTATCTCTGAAAGAGAAAGGTAACAAGGTCCTACCTAAAAAGGGTGCTGTTTTTTGTTTTGGATGTGGATCAAAGTTTCATATGAGCAATTTTACAGGTTTTCCAGCTCTAGGTAAGAATTGTAACAAATGTCGTAAAGTTAGGCATTTTGAAGGGGTTTGCAGGAACAAGGGAAATGTTCAAGTACACAATATTGATATAGACCCTCCTATTTCTGGTCTTTCACATGATCTCTCCAAAGTGATGCTCACTTTAGACACTATCAATAGTAAAAGCAAATCAGTCAAAGGACCCCTCTATGAAGCAATGGTTGAGGGAGTCACTTTGCAAATGATGACTGACTCTGGAGCCCTAATTACCATTGTTTCTGACATTTAATTCACCCAACATAGGGATGATTCTAAGATATTCTTACCAACAGATGTTAACCCCAAAGCCTATGGGGACTCTGGAGCCCCAATTACCATTGTTTCTCACATTTTATACAACCAACATTGGGCTGATTCCAAGACATTTTTACCAACAGATGTTAACCCCAAAGCCAATGGGTACCAAGACATCGGCATGCTTGTATTCTTGGTTGAAAGTCTTGAAAGTCTTGGAAGAAAAGTCATGACAAAACTTTTTGTAGCCCTAAAAGGCAAATTTATTATTGGTTGGCAAGATCTAGCAAAACTGGACTTTATGCTGATTTCTGCATCTGACATTCCAGTGGTGGGTAATCCTACTTGCTTACCTACTGTTTGTGCTTTGTTTGAAGAAATTGAAGGGATTATAAATATTACAAAAACTTATAGAGAAGTGTTTCAATCTCAAATTGGGACGATTTCTGAGTTTGAGCACAAAATCAAATTGAAAGCACATATCCTACCAATTTCTCATAAACCCAGGCCTGTACCATTATAAGTGAGGGCTGAACTTTAAGGGTTATTAGACAAATTAGTTTCAGAAGCTGTAATTACACTCAAAGACTCCTCTGAGTGGGTTAGCCCCATTGTCATAGTGTGAAAAAACAATGGCAAACATCGTCTATGTGAAGATTTATGCACACTTAACAGCAATATATTGGTGGAGTGTCATCCCATTCCTAAAATTCAAGATCTATTGGCCAATTTATCTGAAGCAGAGTATTTTTCTCTTCTAGATTTGCACTCAGATTATCTCCAGGTACCACTTGCTGAGGATTCCCACGATTTGGCCACCTTTGTGACTCCATTTGGAGCTTACACATTTCTTATGCTTCCATTTGAGCTGGCATCTGCAGCGAGTGTTTTCCAAAAACTGATGGAGACTATTTTGCTTGGGATTTCTTGTACTCAAGCTTGCCAAGACGATGTGGTAATTTTTGGAAATCTATCAAGGAGAACAATGACAGTTTATTTAAAGTTTTGGATGTTTTACAATGTCTGGAATCACATTGAAACATGACAAATGCCATTTTGGGTAAAAAAACATGATTATTTAGGTCACCACCTTTCTATAGATGGTATCAAACCAACATTTCCCCTTTTTTAAAGGCTATCTCAGTGGTACCACTCCCCAAAGGACAACAAGGAATTTGTAGTACAACCTCTCCGTAATCTTTTAAGAAGGGGGGGACATTAGTATGGGACAATTCTGTACTCTATATTCTGTGTCCATCAAACAAATAATCATTCAAGCTCCAGCTCTTCTTTCCTACAAATCCGGATGTGAATGTACATTAATGGTTGATGCTAGTCAAGTTGGTCTTGGTGATGTTCTTTCTCAAAATGTGCAAGGTAAACATATAATTTGCCTATTGCCTAATGTAACAATCTGAGAAAGCATACAGTACTATCAAAAGAGAGGCATTAGCGTGCTCATGGGCAATAGAAAAATGTAAGAGTTTTCTTTAGAGCACACATTTTACACTATACAGGATTCATAAACCTTTACTCTAAAATTCTAACAGTAATGGCTCAGGCAAATCATCTGAGAGATTGGTAAGACTGCTATAGCGACTCCAAGAGTATAATTTTCAGGATTTTGCATGTACCAGGGGGGAAAATGTCACTGCTGATTGCCTCTCAAGTTTGTCATTGACAGATGTGGAGCCTGATGACTTTAAAAATTATGTTGAATGTGTTGTGGCTATCCTAGACTCCTTCTCTGCCAGGTGACCCCACAGGTCCAAGGAGGATCTAGACCGGCAAATCTTGTCTCTTTCTCTGCCAGGTGAACCAAGGAAGCTTTTTACAGCAAATAGCCTGATAAAGCCAGAGGGAATCCCCCTCTAACATATAAACGCACCTTAGGGAGTGCGACACATAGCCAACAAAATAACACAATCACTATAATTTAATACTTTTATTTAAATTGCACCTTTTCACATACTCACTTGGTCCTGAGGAAAGCCAGTTTTAAATTAAAAAAGGCCTGGCTGAAACATGTAGACCACACAGGACGCTGGAGGTCTTAATTCGAACTCCAATACGTCCGATTGCCTTTTAACAGCTAACAGGGGCCCAGTAATTAAAGTTTATCCATTTACCCTCGGGTACTGGGACCCACTGTATAGCTTTTTAAATTTCACTTTCTCACTCACTGCACTGCACACTCAGCGAACATACCAGCTCCGCAGTAACCTGGCGTCGAAGCACACCCAGGACACACTTGGATTCACTGTGGTGGGCCCGATGATGAAGCATGCCACCAACTAGGTTGGTAATAATAATAATAATAATTGTTTATTGATTGATTATTTAAAATCTTTACCAAAAAAGAATGCACAATATAACATTTTGATTATAGTAATACAGTAAAATTATAGTAGTACAGTAAAAGGGTGATGACTTTAAAATGTAAGCGGTAATTTAGTAATTTTTTTAAAGAAAAATTTAGAAATACAAACAATATATTAATTAATGTTTTAAAAATTCCAGTTTTTTCCATGCACTTGATAAAAATTTTGAGAGAGCCGAGTTAATATGTATATCTTCCAGGCAAAGGCACTGGATTAGCGCTTGTCTACATGTCCTTATTGATCTTTTATTGAAGTGCCTGTTTTAAAAGTGTTATTATTTCATTTTTTAGGTTGGTGGGTGAGGGCTTCATGAACAAACACATTGGTTTGCCGGCACACGTACTTCTTTGAGTCCCACCCTTCCCCCTAACATAGCTAGTCCTTAATGATTTTGACATAATATCCTAGACAATGCTCTTCTATCTTCTTCTGATACCATTTCAAAGCTTCAGTAAAAGGAAGCTCTAAATAGGGATGAAGTACTGCTGTTCGTTAAAGAGTTCTTGATGAAAGATTAGCCCAAGGAAAAATCTTTAGCAGCACCCTTGAAGCCATTTGCACACATTCAAGAAGAGTTTTCAGTAAGGGATTGTGTTCTTATGAGGAATGATTTATGTGTTCCTCCTACTTCCATTAGAGAAAACATCATTGCAGATTATTTTGCAGATCATTTTGGTCACATGTAAATTTATCAAACAGTTCCTTTGGTGGCCATCTTTGGACACACAATTTGTAAATGAGGGTAAAAAATGTACCACTTATCTATTATCTGACAAATTTTGGACAACTCGTCTTACACCTCATCACTCAGTACCACTTCCGTATGATGTGTGGTCCAAGGTCGCAATGGGCTTTGCTGGTAATTTTGATATTCTACCATCCTCTCAGAAATATCGTATTGTTCTTGTTGATTATTTCTCTAAGTGGGGTTATTTTGACTTTGTTCCAGTACCCTCTACAGCTTATGTTATTAGCTTTTTACAAACAAAAATGGTTTAGAAGGGCCACCTAGAGTATTAGTTACAGAGAATGCTACTCATTTCGCTTCCACACAAATGAACGAGTTCCTAGCCAAACATCAGGTTAAGCACCTGCAAGTTGCACTCTATATACCTACGTCCAAAGGTTTGGTTGAGAGTGTGAATTCTTTCCTAAAGGAAGGAGTGCAGGCAGCTGTAGCAAGCAAACTTCCTGTGCAAAGCTTTTGGAGAGAGAAAATGTTTGCATACTCCATCACACCACATAGTACTACTGGCTTGGCTCCCTTCTGCATATTAAGATCAAGGTCACTCAAGAATAATACTTGTCTGATCGGATTAGAAACATTGTTTCTAAAGATAAAGCCTGTTGGTGTGAGGTCAATAATCTTGTCAAGTCAAGAGTGCCCCAGGCACCAGACAATTAAAATAAACATATGATGAAAAACATAGTGTTAGGTGTGTAGATATTTGTGTCAGTGGTTCAGTAATGATAAAATGCCCCCACAGAGTGAAAAATCAAGAGTCAAAGTTTTCTGTTCCTCTCAAAGTGAAAAGAGTGGCTAAAGGATCACTTCAAATTGATGGAAGAGGATGGTGGAGTAAATGAGCAGTAGTGAAACTCACTCCTGAACAAGCCAAAACTACAAGCAAACGAAATGTGGTGCTAACCAAGGTACTGATCCAGCTCCCCTATAGAAAATCTGTCTCAACAACACTACCCAACACCATGATACTCACCATTAATCATAAATTCTCATAAGGCCCATAAATAAACGAGACAAATATTGGGCAACTGAATCATGTGACCTAATTAATCAGAACTATTTTCAAACTATTTACACATTATATACAACTGCAGTTTATCATCATCATAATCATTAAAAATATAGGAAAACATTTAATTAAGTCACTTAGGTAATTGGATCAACTGTTGGTAACTAGACTAAGAATAAACAAGACCAGCTTGTCATTTCAAAAACTTTATTTATTAGCAAAAGCAGATTAGCAGCATTTATTAAGGTAAAGGCACATAAAACTGACATTTCAAAACTTATTCAGAAACATGAATAATAATCAGAACGATTTTCATTCCGTAATCTATTTCACTAACTGACTCACTTCACCTAGGAGGGGAAAATGTAAAGTCCATAAACCCTATTATCCTTACGTGAGCAAAAAGTCCATCAGCATGTCACGTCTCTCAGGAATTGGAAAGTGAGGAGCACCCTCTTGTCATGGGGCCAGTTTTTATACCTTTCTAACTTACTAATCTACACTAAAAGAATACTTTTCACCGACATTCTGCGTTCTGATTGGCTGTCAACTGTCAGTCCATATGAGATCATAACTTTTTCAATCCAAAATCGTGCCATTCTAAAACATCTTTGTCCTTTATTCACAGGCGACATTAGCTTCTGAGGATTTGCAACATCTTAATAAATAACAGTTTGCTGCTTCCTCAGCTTGGCTGTTCTGCTGCTTCCTGTCCTTAAAGTTATTCAACCCAGAGCACATCTTGCACAGTTCAATTTATTTATTTAACTGATGAACATCATTGTGGCAAAACTTTTCCACTTTCTTAGCTGTGCTCGGCTCATCACGACAGGATTCCAAAACCCCATTTAAAAAGCTAGGCCCCAGGCCTTTTTCTTGAAAACTAGTATTCAAAGAAACACAAAACATTAATTAATTTGAGTATTGAAAATCATATTGTTACCCACCCCCTTTACTAATGTTAACCCATTAGTTTATGTTATCTAGCTTTAAGCAAATGAATGCAGCATTTTTTATTTACCATCTTCTTTTAGGCCAACAGGATTCTCCATGAACCTTTGCCACATATAAAACACGACATAGACAAACGCACATTTAAAATAGGCACATGCCATTAATTAAACAGCCGCAATTAATGTATTTTTATTTTTTTAAATCCTCATTTGCCAACTCGCCACCCAGTTAAGTCTTTTTTTTTGTATCTCATACGCTAGTATATCGAGGAAGAGACATCGGGCTCACCTCTACAGAGTCCGGCCAGCGTATTTTCCAAGCCCTTAATGCCATTTGACCCATCTGGTGTGCCCATCTAATCATCATTCCTGGAGCCTGAGTGTCAACCCAAATACTAGCGAGATAGGCGCGGGGCTTAATCATAGGATTCATGTTGCTTTGTTCAATAAACTATTCAAAATTTCCCACATGCCAATCACCCAAAATGTAGAAGAAACGGTACCCAAAATGCTAGATTTTTGCTGGTGTGATTCAACATATCTAATTTAGCTGTATATCTCATTGACTTTATCCAGTCCAAAACATTTGGAGAGAGGAGAGAGACCCACAACTTACAAAGTTCTCTAAGTGCCAGCAGTATAGCATAAAAAAATCAATTTCACATTGTCATTAATACTATCTCCCTCTAGGTCATTCCTCCCAGTAATTATACGTTTGGGGCTTACCTCTATTTGTAGGTTCAGAGCTTGAGATAGACAGTTACTCACATCTTGCCAAAAGCCTCTTATTTCCGAGCAAAAGACAAACATATGGAGGTCATTGGCATTGAGGGTCTTACATTTTGCGCACTCCACCACTCCACTTGATTTAAGTTTTGTCAATCTGCGCGGAGTCCAGTAGGCCCTGTGGGTTGTGAACAGAAGGTTTCTTCTTAAATTCGCAGGTTTAACCACTCTGTATAGTATAGCCATAGATACTTGCCATTGGTTTTCTGTTGCAATCTTTGGCAAGCTTTGCTTCCACAGGACCTCCGGAAGTAAGAAGGGGCCATCTTCCATCTCCAACATTGACCAATACCACAAGGCCACCTCCTTCTTAAAAGACCCCTCCATCGCCAGTTTTGCCTCAAAGTCATGCTGTATCCCAATTCGAATTTCGGCGCCCTTCGCCCAGCTCTGAATCTGTAGGTATTTATACCTTGAGAGGACTTGCCCCCACCTTTGCTCCATGCCAACAAATTTCCCTCCTGAAACAGGTCATTCCATCTCTGAACTGAACCCTCTCTCTTCAATGAAATTGCCAATAAGTCCTTTGTCCAAGGCGGAGAACCTGGTGAGTCCCATATTGGAGCCATACAACTCAAATATGGTATCTTTAAGAATTTCCTAATCTTGTACCACATCTCCGCCAAATCATATAGAACTTTCAACCTAATCTTTTTAAAAAACTTAGGATCTGAGAACTTATACAAAAAACCAAAATCTGTATAACCACCATTCTTTAACATCACACTAAATACTTTTCATTATTTTTAACATACTTGCAAATGCAACATAGAGCACATAATATTAATAATCCCTTATGTCGTGTATGCATTTGTATCTAGATTGATTAGTACATATCATGCATAAACTCATTAATACGATTAATTATTATGGAAGTTTAACTTCGCGAGTCAAAATACAATTCATTGCTGAACCTCGCTTCATCAGTACTGAGAACGTTTGAAATTCCTCTCACTCTGAGCACTTGCCCTATTATTTTTCTGATGAAGGTGTTTTTACACAACCAATCGCTTTTCATCAGTTGTCTGATGATACAATCTTAACTTCTGCTAAAGCTGGGTGCCCTCAAGAAGGGTTGACTGAGGTAAGGGACTTAGTGATTGACATTTCTGAGGTCCCACATGATACAGGTATCCCTGTTTTAAACAGGGATATTGATTCAACTTATGGTTTCAGAGTTTCATGCAATGTATCCTCACCTACGAGACTTAAGGCTAATTATATGACTTGAGTCCATCCTGTAGTGGTATGTTGCTTATGTATTTACATATCTTGCTTGGTTGCATTTAATACTTGTTGTTTTATTTGTGTAAGGAGGGAGATGATGTGGTGATAATCTGTTGTTTATTTTCTTCACTGCACAGCATGCCTGATATTGTGATGCAGCGAAGAATGCCCTGTTTATTCTTATATTGAGCTCAAGGTTCTCTATTCCATCTCCATGGTTGCCAACACCAGTTTAATACGCTGGAGCTGGGAATTCCTAAGAGAGGATACGCAGGGAGGGGCTCCTTTTGCATGAATAAAAACGGCGTCCTATTTACATACTTCAGCAACGTTATTTATATTCTTTTGATGCACCTCACATTGGCAGGGTGGTGATGAGTGACATGTGCCCACCCTCTACATCGGCGCCCATAGCCAGGATGGTGTAGCCTAGGTGGATGTGGCTCGGCCTGGGACCGAAAGAGAAAGTGAGGTCACCAGTCTGGGTGGCTTAAAGGCGATATCATGGGAATAACGGTTGGTGTTGTGCAGACTTCAATTAAAGGAGAGCGCAGCGATAGGCCACTTTGAGAACACATAGAGGTTGTCCTTGGGGGAGTGGTTATAGGCATATGTTTCCTAGGGGATGAAACTAGGTTAGCCTTCACGGAACCCTCTCCCCATCTACCTTCATGCCCAGTATGCGCATATGCGGGAAGCTTCACAACATTGACTGTGAAGCGCCCAGTAAATTAGGGGGCAGAGGTGCGTGTAGTGGGTCGGATCGGTAGGGAGAGCATGAAAATGAGGGAGCCTGCCTTGTCCCCAGCATGAAGAGGGCCTTGGGGGTATGGTGTCTTAAGTGCTAGAAGTTGAATTCAGCACTACACTTACCTAATTCTAGACAAGACCGAAAGCAGCAGAGCTCCGTCTGCAAAACCTCTGCAGCCCCTAACACCACACCCCATTTTGTTAAGATGCAGGGCAGCTAGGCTAAAGAGCACATAGAAATGGAATACGGCCCAGGAAGCAAGAATATAAAATAAAGTTATGGCTCATTCATGAACCGCATGTTCCTTGTAGGAAGGGCCCAGGCTCTATATGTATCAGTGTGCACATGGACATGACTGAGAACGAGCTCCTCATGAATTGATGCAATGTGATCTAAGAGCAGGTGTTCAGAGAAGGGAAAATCAGTCTTACCTTCAGATCAAATTGCCTACCTCTCTCGGGCCTCATTTGCTAGCCCAGCTCCGATTCTGTCCGTAAACACAAAGATCGCTATATTCAAATGAGGTAGTGACATTATAACTTGTACAAAAGGAATACAAACCAAGGCGCATATTGTCAAGGAGGTATCTCCAAGTTAACGGCACTTTATCGTAGCCAAAAACACAATAAAGTTATCACCCCATTCACAAGCTTCGCTAACAGCCCATAGCATCAGTTTACCCTTGATAGCAGCCGCAAAAAACATTGCCACAGACGACCCCAGCAATTATCGCTAGTGAGATGCAGAGTAGGCATTCCCATGCAAAAAGCAACAACAAAACTACTCCACAACATTCTCTATGACCAGCCATATCTGCGATATGACCACAAAACATGCGATAAGGCATGTTAGCAGCAGGAGAGTAACACCTGCTCTGACCTGGTGTAAAGTTGGACCACAGCCTGCACCACAAAAGGGAGCCAAGGCCAGAGCCACACCTGAAGGGCAACAGTTGCCATGGAGCCACTGATCATGCAGGCCAGACAACCAAGAGGGCCAACAACACCCACCACCACAACCCCCAGGACCCCCAGACCCCCCCGACCCCCAGGACAAATACTGAGGCAGCACACACAAAGGCAGCGACCCTCAGAAAATGCACGAACCTCACAGACCCAACTCCAGAGAATGTCATTGCCCACTACATGTTTAAAGGGACAACCCTCCTCTACATCCTGATCAGCATTGCCCACAGGCTGACGGTACCAACACAGCGGGCAACCAACATCCCAACTCGGACTAAGCTACTGGCCGTGATGCACCTGTTGGCCACAGGTACCCTCCAAACAAAATCTGCACGAGTCGGAGAAGTCACACAGCCAGGCCAATCCAAGTCCCTCACAACAGTCATGGATGACACTATCAGCTTGGTACCCCACTATCTTTACTTCCCCCACACTGCGCAGGGACAGCTGGAGACCAAGCAAGCCGTCTATGCCATAGCTGGCTTCCTTCACATGTTGAGGGCAATTGACTGCACACATGTCCTACTTGTGCCCCCTGGCAACACTGCACAAAATAGGCGCAGCAGAAAGCGCACATATCCCCCAAATGTGCAGGCACTAGTAGACCACCGGGGACTCTCCGCCAACATTGTGCCAACCTCCGACAGTCCATCATCAACCAGCGCTTCCAGGATGGCAGTCATGGAAATGCACTGCATTACCTGAGTCCTGGAGTATCCTGCTCTTTGCCCACACCGCCGAGAGTCATGTTCCCTGAAGCAGAAGTGTAGCGGGGGCATTTTACTAACGCTACTCCCACTGGACCCCACTACCATCAGTGCCGCAGCCCCGGAACTACAATTCCCGTTGATCCACAGCGGCGGCGCGCACCGCTCACGCGGCAGCAGCGCCAGGAGGCGCATTTAGATGCCCAGCCCTCAGTGGAGCGGGGGGGGAGCCATACCTGAGTCCTGGAGTAACCAGTTCTTTGCCGACACAGCTGAGAGTCATTTTCCCTGAAGCAGAAGTGTAGCGGGGGCATTTTATTAACCCTACTGCCACCGGACGCCACTACCATCAGCGCCACTGCCCTGGGACTACAATTCCCATCATCCTCAGCGGTGGCGCGCACCGCTGACGTGGCAGCAGCGCCAGGAGGTGCATTTAGAAACCCAGCCCTCCGCGTCGCGGGACGAGCCGGGCGAAGCCTGTGCCAAGGGCGGGCCCGTTTAAGCCCGTTCAAGTACGGATAAGGATGGGACGGGCCACCTCCCTAACATCCATACTCAAGCAAGGTCAGTGACTACCTGTAAAACTTAGTTTTTCTGACAGAGTTTGGATAGGATACATATATTTTAAAAGCTAGCCCTACCTGTTGTAAATATTATGGCCACTTACCCAACTGTAGGAGGGAACAGCAGGAAAAGCACTGGTGGGACTTTAATGGGCACTCAGGATAATTTCCTCATAAGAGTGTCAACTACCTTGGCCAAAGACATTGAACTGGCTGAAAAGAGACTATCTCTTGACCCCCTCTTTGACAAGCGATCATCAATGGGAAGTCTGGCAAAGGCTGGGTCACCTGTCCTCCAGGAGGTTGACTTCCAGGATACGCTGTCTTCCTCTGGGGGATGGGAGAAGTTGTATTTTACAGCCAGCTGGGCCCTTTGTACCCCCGGAAACACGACTTAACATTCTAATGGTCAAGACTAACCCGAATATTTCCTCGAAGAGGCTGCCTTCAACTAATATTAAGACCAGGTCAGCCAGCAATGCCAAAACAGGTGCAGCACAGCATCCACAGGGTCTGGCATCAAAAAGAAAACGTCCAGGGGTGCAAGAACAAGCATTAGCAAGAAAAGCAAAAAATGTAAAGGAGGCTGTGCCCAAGGATAACCCCACATTAAGCACTTCAGCTTGTCCTAACTCATCGTCACTAGCTAATGAAGGGGCAAATTTATTGCCAAATGTGAAGGGCGAACCATTGTGAGAGCCGGGTCTTTCCTTCTGGAAAAGGCTTGAATGTATTGTCAAGAAGATAATCCACCCGATATATGATAGACTAGAGTGCATTGATACGAGACTGGTGTATCTGGAACTTACGCTTGCTTCAGTTCAGTCACAGGTGGGAAATCAGGGTAGCGGACCACATTGTACACAGCTAAATGTGGCAGGGCAAAGTGTTGTGGGCACACATTCTAATGTTCTACTAAATGGCAGCAATAGTACTGCAGTGAACAATCCCCCAGTGCCCTGTGTCACAACTCCCCCAACTAACCTAACAGGGGTTATTAAAATATTACGGAATATAAGGTTATATATTAAGGTTCGAGGCCCTATCTGGGCTGGAGGACTGTGATTGACAACAAAAATGGAAAGGCTCCAATAGTGAGAGTAGAACACAATTGCCCGATAAACATGTAGTCAGGAGGGAAGACCAATTAACAGAATATGAAAGTCTACAGGCAAGTGCAATGGGATCTAAGTTGAGTAATGGAATTGTAGCTATCACACAGAAGGGTGGCAAACTTCCATTCCAGTATGCATCGAGTAGGGTAAGCCCCTCACCTTCCATGGACCGAAGTATACTGCCGCGGCATAAACCCGCTGTAGTTGGGGACGACATAGCTGGTAGGCGTCTGAGTACAGCTAGCCTGACATCTCTAATATCCTGGAATCTGGCGGGTATGGGGCCCAAGCTAGCATCGCCATGCTGGCTGAGCTTTATTGACATATTGAATATTTGTCTCTTTCAAGAGCCCTGGTCTGTTGAACCAGTGTTTAGATTGGGCTACCTGAACTTCTATGTTCCTGCTGCGAGAAGGCTAAAGGGACGTCCAGTAGGAGTAATGGTGATCTGGGTCAAGCAGAACCTAAGCTGCAGCATTCAATTACTTCCAGTCTTACACTGTGATATCCTTGCAGTAAGACTTAGCTTCCAGTGTAGCCTAAAAATTGATATCATCAATGTTTATGCAAGAGGTGTACCCGGAGGGAAAAAATCGGAGTAGTAATGGCTTTAGCAGCTCTGACTGAAACCATGCCAGCTAATGTATTGCCACTAATTGTGGGTGACTTTAACACAACTTTTGAGCCTTTGAGGCTCGAAGACCTGAATCTGTCAGAAGAAGAAGATTCTAGATGGGGTGTCCCCCAACTTGAGACTAGGCCTGTAAGTAAATGGACTGAGGCTGCATTGCTCCTGAATGGGTTCTGTCTAGGGAATCAGCTAAGGGCCGCTAACGGCCGTACACCGTCTGACAGGATGGGGAATAAAACCTATGATAATGGTATAAGGTAAAGTAATATTGATTATTTTCTTGATCACTTAAAGCTATGGCATTCTCTTGTGGACATGGAGGTGAAGTCTTGCATAGAGAGTGACCATAACCCCTTGACCACATTATTTAGATTGGGTCTAGAGGGAACGGTAGGCGTGACCCAATAACTAACAGCCCCAGAAACTGTCTTAACAAATGATGAGCGCCACCTTAAGTGGTGTAAAGTCGCTAACCACCCTGAAACACTAATTGCTATTAAAGCTAGTGTAGACAAGGTATTAGCTACGTTGGGGTCAGGTCTAATCAATGGGATGAAGTATAGTCCCTTTGTGGAAGACCATGCTGATCTCTTTGCCAACCTCAAAACCTATTTCTGCAAACCAAGCTCGGCTAAGAGAAAACTAAGGAAAAAAACAGAGAGCTGGTATAACAACTCTTGCAGAAAAGCCCGGGCTGAGTTGGGCCTAGCATTAAAATCTAGGAACCAAAATATAGTAAAAGTGGCTCGAGGTAATTATAGGAAAACAAAGTGTGGGGCAAAAAGAGAATGGGAAGATAACAAGTGGCAGGAACTCAAGGTGGCAGGTTTGTCTAAAACCCAAAGTTATTTTGGGATACTTTCAAATGGGATGGAGGAGGGGGTGCTGATAGCCGCAGAAGAACGTCCCGCAAAATTCATGGATTGAGTATTTTGAGCCCCAATACGCTAATGTAGAAGATAATCAAAGTGAGGTGGCTTTTGTCTTTAATTTCTATGAAGACACTGCATAGGGGGTGTTGACAGAGCTCTAGACTCAGTAACTGATGGGCGAGCCCCAGGGATGGATTGTGTACCTGCGGACCTATTTGTAAATGACAAAGAAAGATGGCGATTATATCCACTTATCAAATGCCATAGCCCAAGGGATGGCTGTCCCCCATTCATGGAAGGGGGCAGAAATTGTGCATGTTTATAAAAATGGGGATAAGTCGCTAGCAGGCAATTACAGGACAATCAGCCTGATTGATTCTATCCAAAAAATGATGTATCACTTAATTCTGGGAAAGATACAGACCTGGATGGACGAAGAGAATATCTTGAGCCCATTCCAGGCCGGCTTCCATCCCAGGACTAGCACGATAGATCAAGTTTTTCGGTTTATTAAACTATATTGGCCGACAGTGGTCCTAGAGAAAGGGGTACTTTATGCTGTATTCGTTGACTTGAGGGCGGCTTTTGACCTAGTTCCGCGTTGTAAACTTTGGCGTGTCTTGGAAGATCTAGGAATGGCCCCAGAGTTGTTGACCTTGATCGTCCGCTTGCATGAGGACAATTTTGCTAGGGTCAGGTGGGGAAAGCAGGGTGAGGTTACGGATGCCTTTCCTGTTGAGCGGGGAGTGAGGCAGGGCTGCGTCATGGCGCCTACCCTGTTCTCGCTCTTCGTGAATGGGGCGGCAGACTACCTCTCCCTGGTGTCCCTACTTTTGCCCCTGTGATGGCTGGCAATCGTATCCCGATCCTCAGGTTTGCGGACGACACTTTGATAATCTCAAAAACTCCAAGTGGTCTCCAACAGGCCCCCCAGGGCTTCACAGACTTCTGCCAGCTGCGCGGACTTGAAATAAACACCGCCAAAACTAAGTTTATGTTTCTTAGTGAACATAAACCGTCCAACTCATTTAAATCTTTCAGAGGAAGCATATATATGAATAACTGCCCGCTAGAGCAGGTTGACACTTTCACGTATTTGGGGGTCACCCTTCAGAAAGACATGCGCTGGAATAGTCAATTAGATCTGACCATATTAAGACACCAGCAACAGGCAGGTCCTCTTCTTAAAATGTTCAAAACTTCATTTGCGAAACCAATTAGCCCACTACTTGAGATCTACGGGATGAAGGTGCTAAGTTCGGCCCTATATGGACTGAACTATGGGGGTTCGAAAACCTGCAACATCCGACATTAGTAGAAAATGAATTTTTGCGTAAAGCTGCTAGTGTCCCGCAAAGCACCCCCCTAACACCTCTGTTTTGGGATCTTGGTAAAAGAGCAGTACAAGATTTGCCCATTCTTCGACCATTATTGTATTGCCGCAGAATTTGGACAACTGAGGAACTACACCATTACGCCCAGGGTCACAAGGAAAATATTGAAAAGGATCACTTTCATAAAATTAGTTGGTGGAAGGCAATTAGATCCTTGTTAGTGAGAATGGGTATGAGTGAACTGTGGGATGACCCAACAAATGCAGTATTTCCATCCAAAAAAGATATGAAGGCCATATACTGGAAGATGGTTATCTCAATAACATGTGCAAAAGGCCACTCAACTCACCTAATAGGGCGATTCCTTGAATTTAAGGCTTACCTAGCATTAGAACTGTACTAGGACACCATAGAGAACCCGTTTGATCGTAAGCTCTATTTCCAACTAAGGGTAGGCACCCTCCCCACAAGCAAGTTGGGCTGGGGCTACTGATGATAAATGCCCTAAATGCAGGGGAAAAAAAGAAACTATAAGCCACCTTTTGTTTTTTTGTCCCCTGTATGCTGCTCCACGGGAAAAATGGGTAAAACCAGTATGCCGACTAATTGGTACCCGCAGACATGAAGAGGCATTAAGAATATTATGTACAGACCCCAGCCTCCCAATTGCTATAGCTATGGCAAAGTTTTTAAAATGGGCATGGGTAATTCGATTGAAAATAATTTGACAATAATTTGGGAAGGTCAAATAATGGGAGGGCTGTCCTTATTATGATTAACTGAGTCAAGAGTAGTGACATCTAGCCTATACATACTGTATTTTTTTTTTTAAAGATTGATTTTACAGGGTCCTTTTATTCTAATCGTATATTCGACATTAGTCTTGTGGAGTATAATCTTTTCTTAAATATTTATATAAATGTATTTTTATGAGATTTTATCCTGTGATAAATGTATGTTTTTATGTGATACTTTTATGACTTAATTGTCGAATAAAGTTTATGATGATGAGGAAATGCCCTGCTCGTTGGCCAACACCACACACCTCAACTCCACAATCATGAAACTCGCAAACACAGGAAATACACACATCACAAGCTCACATACAACATGCACACCCACCAGACACAACAGCACTACTCACTTTGGGAATGTGGCCCGGCCATGGACTTTGGCCATTAATGGCATGGCACCTCAGCAACGCTTGAAAATTATTACTCCTAGGCAATCTCAAATTTATAAACCAATAAACAATTTCAAAGTTTGGCAAAATCTAGTAGGTGAAGTTTAAATCATCAGTAATTCAAAAAGACTTTTACACAGTTTTTAATAATGGTTAAAAAATCCCAACTAAAGGGATAGGTACAATACATCCAATGTTATACATTAAAAAACAACTGACATAATCATTCAATTTTACATTAAAAGTTAAAAGTGTCAAAATCTTTTAATTCTTTCTCGACGTGCATTTCGGCGTATTGACACCTTCTACAGGAAGAGCTACAATATATTCTGTAGGTAAAAAATACATACAATTTGAAATTTAAAAACCAAAAAATAACATAAATTTGTCATATTAATTTATATAATAACTTTTACAATTTATACATTATACCGTTTGACAATAAAATACAGCCTTAAAACATCTGTGTATTTCCTAAAACAACATTTAATCTTCACATATGCCACCTAATATAGTATATCTGGTCAAGTACTCATTCTAGGCGCTCAATGTTCTATATTTTACAGAAAGATATATATCTCTAAATCGTCATTGTTTATTTCTTATTCTGATATCAGAATAAGAGATAAACAATGACTATTTAGAGACATGTGTTGACATTTATGTGTTGGCGCATTGTTCTTATTTAAATGCCGACTGTATGACAATATACATTGTGACTTTTTGGGAGGTGCAGGATTTGGATGCGGGATCCTGTACAATTGGACTACATGACGGATGTGAGGTTGTAAACATACATTTCCATTTCACAGTTTCCAGCTCTGTCAGATGTTGTAGGCCTGTTTCTGCACGTTTGCGGAGCAAGTTGTGTCCTCTGTTCTGCAGTGTCTGGTTTGCGCATTGGACCACATTGTTGACAATGTGTGTGTGCTGTTATTGCTATGTGTGCATGCTGCAGTGTGCCATGGGGATCAGGGACATGATCCAAGGTCATTGTGAGTGTGCAGTGTGCTACATCTCGTTGTGCATGTGTGCCATTGTGCCCATCTCCCCCATCCCCCCAGTCTCTGGTCATTACTCACCCTGTTGATGTTGTATCAGGTCTTCTCGAGCTGTGTCCGTACTTCCGACTCCTTGCACCGTCTCCACACTGATGACTGTTGCCTCGGTTTCCTCCAGCTCCTCCTGTGGTGCAGGACTCCCACCTCCTGTCTCCATTGCAGTCTTCTTGTTGGCAGTGGGTTTGTGCCTGGTTTAGGTTATCACATCATGCCAGTGCCTCTTGGCCTCCTCGACACTCCA
Organism: Lissotriton vulgaris; assembly: GCF_964263255.1. Lineage (NCBI taxonomy): Eukaryota > Metazoa > Chordata > Amphibia > Caudata > Salamandridae > Lissotriton > Lissotriton vulgaris. The sequence goes on along the minus strand of NC_141693.1, from coordinate 583,328,543 downwards.
ACTGCATTCCCGGTGGAATACTTGTGGGTCAGTTGATGGTAGTGTTCTCTCACCTCCGTGATGCAGATCTGATTTTGTTGTGGACTGCACCCCGACTACCACTCACTGTTCTCCTTGGCCATCCCCATTGTTCCTTGCTGGTGGTCTGTGGGGGTTGTGGGGTTTGCGTTGGACTCTGCTCTTGGTCAGGGTGCATCCATGTTGCTCTGTGCTCTGGATTGTTTCTGGAGTGTTGTTTCGCGTGGGATTTGTAGGCCTGTCACTGGTTTTCTCTGCTTTTTTTATTGCGATTGCCTCATCGTAAGATCTTTTGAGTTCGCATTTTGCATTTATGTGGCATGGCATTGATTTCAATGCTGACATTTGACGCATTATCTGGAGACTATTGCATGGTACCGCCATGTTGAGAATGCTTAGTTATCACAGTGTAATTTTCCCACGATAATCAGTGATGTTGATAGTTGTGTTACGTTACTTTTGCGACAGTTCTCACACGTTCTTGAGAATATGCCCCCAGGTTTTCTCTTGACAAAGGTGTAGCATCTATATCCCTGTTGCATTATGCTACATGTAGTTTCCCTCCCACACTGCAACAGAAATACAGTGCCTTTGCGAAAAGTGTGCGCCATGTGGGAGCTGGGTCTCCTAGAACTTACATTGGAGCTGTGAGAGCTACTACTGCTGCGAAGGTGGGTGTTGGCTGCAATGCTGCTCGCCAGTGTTTTGAGTCCGTTGTGTGCCCTGTAGTGCCTCTTACCAACGAGGTCTTGGCGTTAAAAGGTTTGCTCTGAGGAGAGTGGCAGGGCTGGAGGTGCTCCGACAGAGTCTTGCTCCTGTCCCATGAAGGAAAGTGTATTATGTTCTGTTGTTTCTTGACACAGTGCTGGCAGTCAGTTGTTCATTTGGGCCAGTGATTCCCTAGACAGTGCATTTCTTTTGTTTCACTGAAGCTGTCTAATACCTCAGGGTCGAGTTAAAATAGACAATGCGCCAGAAAGTATGGCATTGTCTGACCTCCTCAAAGTGTCGGGAGGAGGGTTCACGGACAGTTCACTAAGAGGTATTCTCCCATTTGTATGAGGTTGGTGTGAGTTTTTTGTAAAAAATAAGAAGCACTAGTTATTATAATCCTGCTGTAGCGGGCAATGGAGAGAGAGAATTACATGGTGCCATTGTGATGCTCTAAGCCTCTCTCACAAACAAAGGATGCATCTTCACTGTCCGACGTTCCTCACAGCCTCAACAGGTAGTAGGCAGAATTGATGTACAGCAGCTGGATGCATGATGGAAGTCTGCGACCTGCTGGTTGGAGATGTTGTATCAGGAGTTCCCATTCATTCAAAAGAACATGTCCATACCACCGCTATCTGTGTTGCAACACGGATAGCGGTGGAACTCCCAATGGAACGTATCATGGTTCTAACGATATAACTAACTTGAAAAGGAGGATGTTTATCGTACACAGAGTGCACAGATTTTAACTTTGGCTCCAAAGATGTTAAAAGAGGACTATAAAATTCAATTTGGGTACTTTGACTATATTTTGGAATTGTAACTATGTTCTGTGTTATTTGGAGACTTAACGTCACACTACTACATTAGCAAGCCTTGAGGAAGCCCCGGAGGGCGAAACACGCGTCGGCTGCAGCGTTTTGTGAAGAAATAAAATTTGAATTTGAAATTGATCTACTGCTACGGTGACACTTAATTCTGTAGGACTCTTTCTCGTGGGATGATACTGCTCTGCATGGGGCATAATGCATACAGTATGAAAGTAACTATTGTATGGTGTGCTCTGATGTCTTTTACTTAAACAGATATGGCTTAATAAGTGATGAGCACAGACACCAGCCCACCCGCCGGACCTACGACGCCACCGAACTCCGCGCACTCAACGCCGGTCGAATCCCAGGCTGCTATCGAGCCACCCCGAGATGCACCCACGGACCCTTCTGCTGCCACTCCTGCAAGTTCACCTGCACCCGGACCTGCACTACACCAGCACCGACCAAGCCGAGCACCAGCAGCAACCACCTCAAGTGCATCCTGCTCAACACCCGCTCCATCCACAGACACGCCGTCGAGCTCTGGAACCTGCTCGACACCACAGCCCCAGACGTCGCCTTCCTCACGGAAACCTGGATGAACGCCTCCTCAGCGCCTTCATCACCATCGCCATCCCGGACGGCTACAAGATCATCCGGAGGGACCGCGTCAACCAGACAGGAGGAGGCATCGCCATCATCCACAGGAACACCATCCGCATCACAACCAACACCGACGACACCCTCGCACCCGCCGAACACCTGCACTTTCAGATCCACATCAACCCCAAGACCACCCTCAGAGGCACCCTCATCTACAGACCCCCGGGACCACGCACACAATTCAGCGAAGACATCACCGACTTCATCAGCCCGCACGCCCTCCTCTCCGCTGACTACATCCTCCTCGGGGACCTCAACTTCCACCTGGAGAACAACAACGACCGCAACACCACCACCCTGCTGGACAACCTCGCCAACCTCGGTCTCAAGCAGCTGGTGACCACCCCCACCCACTACGCCGGACACACACTCGACCCTGTGTTCTCATCCAGCAAGGACATCACCTTCAGCCACGCCACCGGACTCCACTGGACGGACCATAGCTGCGTCCACTTCAGCTTCAGAAGGACCACGATCCACCACCACCAGCAACAGGTTGCACGCAGAAGCTAGAACAAGATCACAGCCGACCAGCTCGCGACTTCCCTGAGCATGAACCCTCCCACCAGCGCAACGAACCCAAGCCAGGCGGCCACCAACCTCGCGAAGTGGATCAGCAACTGCGCAGATGACCTCGCCCCTCTGAAGACCCCACCTAGCAGACCCGGCAGCAAGAAAGCCCCATGGTTCACCGACAAACTGAAAAGCTCCAAGAAGAACTGCCGAGCACTCGAGAAAGCCTGGCGCAGAGACCCAACACCGAACAACATGACTGCCCTCAAGCTCGCCACGCGAAAACACCACCAACTGATCCATGCCACCAAGAAAACTGCATTCAAGGAACAACTGGACAACAACGCACACAACAGCAAGGAACTCTTCAACATCGTTAAAGAGCTCTCCAATCCCAACGCCGGAAACAACGACATCACCCCTTCGCAAGACCTCTGCAACTCCCTCGCCTCCTACTTCCACAACATGATCGCGGACATACACAACAGCTTCAGCACTCAACCGACGCACGCCACGACTGAACCACCGCCCCCACCACCACCCTCCGTGCCTGGACCCCGATCAGCACCGAAGACACCATCCGCACGATGAACTCCATCCACTCCGGCTCTCCGACCGACCCCTGCTCTCACCACGTCTTCAACAAGGCCGACGCTGTCATCGCACCCCACCTGCGGGACATCATCAACACCTCCATCGACACCGCTACCTTCCCGGAGAGCTGGAAGCACGCCGAACTCAGCGCTCTACTAAAGAAGCCATTAGCCGACCCCACCGACCTCAAGAACTACCGCCCCATCTCCCTGCTCCCGTTTCCTGCAAAAGTCATCGAGAAGACCGTCAACAAGCAGCTGGCCACCTTCCTCGAGACGAACGGATCCCTTGACCTCTCGCAGTCTGGCTGCCGGGCAAACCACAGCACCGAGACCGCCCTGATCGCAGCCACTGATGACATCCGAGCCCTGCTCGACAACGGAGAAACAGCGTCCCTCATCCTCCTAGACCTCTCCGCGGCCTTCGACACTGTCTGCCACCGTACCCTAGTGCGGCGCCTCAGCAATGTCGGAATCCAGGAGAAGGCACTGGAATGGATCATCTCGTTCCTCGCCGGAAGGACACAGAGAGTCCGCCTCCCCCCGTTCAGATTAGAAGCCACCGAAGTCATCTGCGGCGTTCCTCAAGGCTCCTCGCTCAGCCCAACCCTCTTCAATGTCTACATGAGCCCCCTCGCAGCCATCGCACGCCAACACAACCTCAACATCATCTCCTACGCCGACGACACCCAGCTGATCCTCTCCCTCACCAACGACCCTGCCACCGCCAGAGCCAACCTACACGAAGGGATGACAGACCTAGCCAAGTGGATGACGAACAGCCGCCTGAAACTGAACTCGGACAAGACGGAAGTCCTCATCCTGGGTTCCTCACCCTCCACCTGGGACGACTCCTGGTGGCCCCCCACCCTGGGCAGTGCACCCAAACCAACAGACCACGCACGCAACCTGGGCTTCATCCTGGACTCCTCCCTCTCCATGACCAGACAAGTCAACGCCGTCTCCTCGTCGTGCTTCAACATCCTGCGCATGCTACGTAAGATCTTCCGGTGGATCCCCACCAAGACCAGGAAGACGGTCACCCAGGCCCTCGTCACCAGCCGTCTGGACTACGGCAACTCCCTCTACGCCGGAACCACCGCCAAACTCCAGAAGAGACTCCAGCGGATTCAGAACGCCTCAGCACGACTCATCCTGGACATCCCCCGTCGCAGCCACATCTCCGGACACCTGAGGGATCTGCACTGGCTCCCGGTCAACAAGATAATCACCTTCCGTCTCCTCAACCACGCACACCAAGCCCTACACAACCAAGGCCCAGGATACCTCAACAGCCGCCTCAACTTCTACGCTCCCGGACGCCAGCTTCGATCGACCGGCCACGCCCTCGTCGCCGTCCCCCGCATCTGAAGAGCCACCACAGGAGGAAGGTCCTTCTCCTACCTGGCCGCCAAGACTTGGAACTCCCTCCCGACCCACCTTCGCCTGACCCAGGACCACCTTGCCTTCAGGAAGCAGCTCAAGACCTGGCTGTTCGAGCAGTAGCGGACCCCCCCTCCCCTAGCGCCTTGAGACCCTCCGGGTGAGTAGTGCGCTATATAAATGCTTTGATTGATTGATTGATTGATTGATTGATTGTTGGGGCCCAGGAATTCCCCAACGGCAAGTGATTTGGAAAAGTAATTAACCTGAGCACAGTAAGGAATGCAGACCTCATGAGAATAATTTCCCAGCCATAACATGCTTCTTGTTGTGGTTCTTTCGAACCTTACACATTGCGGCCTCACAATTTCAGGCAACAATAAAAGGTGAGATGACTTCATTGAATGCCTTGCCAAGAAAGGGCCTGGGCACTTTGTCTAGAAAAAATTGTTGACTGATCGAGGTGCAGGGCAGAAGGTTAAGATGCATACAGCAAAGGCTGTGTTGCCAAGTAGGTCACAAAGTGTTTTGCAGTAGATAAGTCAGGGTGCTACTGCAGTTATAGATTAAAGCTTAGCTTGAACAGTGAGCTCTTACCTGTTAACAGAGCTGCATGCACCTGCAAGGTATAGATTAGAGCATTATGATGTTCCCACTACTGCATGATCCTAAAGTTGAAAAAAGGATTTATTCAGTTAGAAAGCAAATGTTTATAAAAAAAAAACAACCATGGTGCCACATATTAAATCCTGAATTAATGCTTCTCCAGACCAAGCATTCAAAACTAAACTGCCTATCACAATCAAAGGCTTGTAACTACTACACCTGTTACTCGTCTTTCTCAGGTGACATTGACTATACTCTGTTTAAACACAAAGGATTGATTCTATTGGTGTAAGGTTGGTGTGGGGTGTAAAGTGCTCACCCTACACTTGTATGAAAGGGGGTGTAAAGTGCTCACCCTACACTTGTATGAAAGGGCTCTCGTCAGGAGGCTACCACAGCTTGCACTACCAATTACATGTTCAACACACCTTAAGCTATAAGAATGGCTTGGGTGACAGGTAATGAGCTGAAGTGCATTTACATGGACTCAGTTAACTTTCTATCACCTGTGGAACTATTAGGAAACAGATTGCTGCATAGTTTAATGGATGAAACCAGCATGACTTTCAGGCATGATAAATGCAGGTTCAAGGGCCCATAAAGTTGATACCGGGAGAAGTTGCACTGAGACAAGGGCTTCTGCATTATGGTGGCAAGGGTCCTTCTAAGGCGAGGGTTCAGCCCCAGCAATGGTGACAGGGTGACTTTAGGCAGGGAAGCTGCAAAAAAATTAATAAAGGAAGAGGTGGTGAAATGTACTCATTTAGAGAGTAACAGCTGTAAGCTACACTGCTTTTGTGGAACCCTGGAAGAATATTGCGTATCATCAGCCCATGTTATGCAGGGAGTAATAGTTGAGTCAGTAATTAGCATCCACAGGTTTGAATCCCACAGCGTATCTCTACTGGGAGTTAACGTAATCACCCACAATGGTCAGAAAGCACACCAGCAGCATTTTGTGAGGCTGGGACCTGGGATTATTGATTAATAGGATGGTGCCTTTGCTTACATTCCTGCACATGTGCTGGATGGGAAATGTACTGGTTTCAACCAGGGGCTAATTAAGTTAAGTTAAATTAAGTTTACAGTGGTCTCAACTTATAGTTGTACACTGACAGCTCAGGCCAGGCATTGCAATCTTGCCAAATAGCGCAGGGGCTGAATCGGTGAGAGTAGTACTGCATTTCTCTTGTGCAACTAGAAAAGTATTAACCAATTATTTACTTTCTTGTTTGCTGCGGGTCCTGTACTTTATCTCTACTCACGGAGACCGTTGCTGCAACTCGCCGCACTCTCTCTGCAGGTGCCGCTTCGTCTTTGGAGCAGCCGGAGCATTTAAACATCGGACCTTGACCTGCGGGGGCTGAGGACCTTGCGAGGAACTGTGGTTGCGTATGAGCTGTGATTGGCGTGGGCAGGGACTCGATCTCCCAGGAGTCCCTGCATGACCGATACCACCTGGTCCCGCCTTCCTTGTCAGCCCCGCCCACAGGACCCCGTGTGGTTATAGCCAGCCTGTTCCCCTCACCTGTGGGCTACTTTCATGTTTGCTGCGGGTCCAGTACTTTATCTCTACTCACAGAGACCGTCACTGCAACTCGCCGCACCCGCTCCGCAGGTGCCACTTCGTCCTTGGAGCAGCAGGAGCATTTAAACATCGGACCTTGACCTGTGGGGGCTGAGGACCTTGCGAGGAACTGTGGTTGCATTTGTTCTGTGATTGGCGTGGGCAGGGACTCGATCTCCCAGGAGTCCCTGCACGACCGATACCACCTGGGCCCGCCTTCCTTGTCAGCCTCGCCTATAGGTCCCCATGTGGTTATAGCCAGCCTGTTCCCCCTCACCTGTGGGCTACTTTCTTGTTTGCTGCGGTCCTGCACTTTATCTCTACTCACGGAGACCGTCGCTGCAACTCGCCGCACCCGTTCCGCGGGTGCCGCTTCGTCCCAGGTCCCCGTCACAGGTCCCCGTATGCCCAATTTACAGGATCCTTCTTTCCGCTGCGCGGGAGCGCGCGGGAGTGTCTCGGGAGAAGCCCTGGACAAGGGCGGGACTGTCTTAGGCCGTCCGGGGCCGGCAGGGGCTGGGCTGGGCCACCCCCCTAACTTGTACTGTTATATATCTGTGTAGAGTATTGTTTTCTTGAAAACTTTTGGAACTTAGTTGTTGGCAGTATCTGCGTTAAGTCTAGTACCAACGTGGATGCCAATGACAACCCGATCTGGTAAGGGGAAGGGGGTCGGAGGAGGTTCTGTTATTGGCTTGATGGACTAGTTGATCACCAAAACAGTCTCGGCTATTGACAAAGAGATTGCCAATACTGAACACCGTCTTTCTCACGAACTATTCAATCAAAAGCGCTCTTCCTTAGGTCCCACTGATTTGATAGTTTCTCCTGTACAGCTAGTAGAGGACCTGCCTGTTGAAGGCTGTCCTGTTCTAGATTTGGCAAGAATAGGAGCCATTAGAGCTAGCATCAACAGGCTTAATGCTCTCAATTGTAGTATATATCCGTCCACACAGCCCTTATTGGGGGTCGACTTGTGCTCTCCAACCGGGTATCAAGCTATTGTTAGTACTCCCATTTCCTCTGAAGAAATCCCGGTTCAGCCAGAGGTAGCACCCGCTAGCAGACCTAGAATTGTATCCATCAAGGGAAAAGAGCCGCACTCCACCCAAGGGCTGACTACCTAAACCCCCCTAAGAAATTTATGGGCAAGCGCCCTAAAGCACGTGTTCAATTAATAGGGGGAGGGGAGTCTGGAAATCACCAAACCATCGTTTCCCACCGTGCCCCTCTTGGGGTCCCTCTATCCAGAGCTCAGGTGCCAAACACCCGAGCAAGTCGGAGAGCGGGAAGCAGGCGCCCTCTCGAACATTAATTAATCCTGACAATCTGCTCTCCTTAGCCCAAATTGAGAAACTGATGAAGTCACTCATTCTCCCGGTTCTTGAGAGGGTGAAGGTTTTGACGGAGAGGCTCGATCGGTTCGATTGTAATTAAATTACACACAAAAATTAGGGAGGGGGCTCCTGAAAAGATTAAAGCCAGTCAGATGGATTTAACATCTCCATTGTCTGGGGGGCAACTACCACCTGAGGATGCAACATGGCCCCCACGTGTGAAAATCCAACTACTAAAGATGGATCTATTGAATCCAATGTACAAGCTGGTAAGAAGTCCAGTGTGGATAAAGGATCCAATGGTTGTCCTGCAAGTCTGATCACCCAGAGTAAGGCTACTAAAACCGCTATGGGAAATAGCAAGGGCCAGAAGGGTAAACATTCTGATCAAATTAAAGAATCTTCTGTAGCCAAAACCGACATTGACCTTCCCACCATCAACCTACCCCCAGAATGCCAGCCGTATGTAGTTGTGCTTACAGGGGTACCTCTCCGTAAACCAGGCATTCAGGAATCGTATAATGAGCTTAAGAACAAAACGATGTTCTGGCTATCTGAAAATAGACCCCTGCCAAACAAATTTGATGGCCAGGTTCTTAATGTCAGAAGATTTAGTTGGGTTGGGAATAAGCCCAAAGATTTGCCATGGGACTGCATCTTGGTTAACTTTAGGGACTCTAGGGTGGCCAGACCTGGTCGGCCCGGTCGCTCCTCCTGCCGCGTGGCCACCCCGAGTGTGCCCGCTCGCCTTCCCACTGCTGCCGCCACTGCCGAGCTCAAAACGGCCCCTTTCTTTGTTGGCCCCGGTTCCCTGACTGTCCCTGTGCCTGTGCCTGCTCTTTTCGTTTTGGGTTTTCTCTGGTAACTGTACTTGTCTTGCTGCCGTTCTCGTGTGTGCCCTTGTTGTCCGTCTGTCCCTTGTTGCTGCCTGCCCCACCCCGCTCCCTGCCACTGCTCCCCTGTGGCCCCACCCACGCTCCCTCCGGCATCCCCGCATGCTCCCCCGTCTCGCCACCCCGCTCCCACCTCCCAGCTGCTCCTCCCTCCCACTCAGGTACTTAAAGAGTGGCTCACTGGGCCAGAAGCTGTGACCTGACCTGACCTGGTCGTCACGGTCGCTCCTCCTGCCGTGTGGCCACCCCGAGTGTGACCGCTCTCCTTCCCGCTGCTGCCGCCACTGCCGAGCTCAAGACTGCCCCTGTCTTGGTTGGCCCCGGTTCCCTGACTGTCCCTGTGCCTGTGCCTGCTCTTTTCATTTTGGGTTTTCTCTGGTAACTGTACTTGTCTTGCTGCCGTTCACGTGTGTGCCCTTGTTGTCCCTCTGTCCCTCGTTGCTGCCTGCCCCACCCCGCTCCCTGCTGTTGCTCCCCCGCGGCCCCACCCCCGCTCCCTCCGGCATCCCTGCACACTGCCCCCCACTCACCACTATGCTCCTGCCTCCCCGCTGCTCCTCCCTTGCCCCGCCCCCCTCCACTCTCCATTGATGGCAGAGTGCATGCGTAATCGCAGCGTTGACGCGCAGCAGGCGCGCCGATTGCGCGCTGATGGCACGCCAAAGGTAAGCTCGTCTGCGCCCGTCCGTGCCTGGACGGCGCCCAGCTCCAGACCCCCTGGCCCCCGTAGATGCCAGCCCACCCGCAAGACCTACGACCACGCCATCCTCAACGATCTCAACACAGGCCGAATCCCTGGCTGCCACCGAGCCACCCCAGGACGCACCCACGGACCCTTCACCTGCCAATCCTACAAGTTCTCCTGCATCCAGACCTGCACCGCACCCGCCAAGACGAGCACCAGCAGCAACCACCTGAAATGCAATCTGCTGAACACCCGCTCCGTCCACAGACACACCGTAGAACTCTGGAACCTCCTCGACACCACAGCTCCAGACGTCGCCTTCCTCACGGAAACCTGGATGAACGCCTCCTCAGCACCAGACATCGCCATCGCCATCCCGGACGGATACAAGATCACCTGTAAGGACCGCGTCAACCAGACAGGAGGAGGCATCGCCATCATCCACAAGAACACCATCCGCATCACGACCAACTCCGACGACACCCTCACAGCCGCCGAACACCTGCACTTCCAGATCCACACCGACCCAAAGACAACCCTCAGAGGCACCCTCATCTACAGACCCCCGGGACCACGCACACACTTCAGCGAAGACATCGCCGCCTTCATCAGCCCACACGCCCTCCCCTCCACTGACTACATCCTCCTCGGGGACCTCAACTTCCACCTGGAGAACAACAACGACCGCAACACCACCACCCTGCTGGACAACCTCGCAAACCTCGGACTCAAGCAACTGGTGACCACCCCCACCCACTACGCCGGCCACATGCTAGACCCTGTCTTCTCATCCAGCAAGGACATCTCCTTCAGCCACGCCACCGGACTCCACTGGACCGACCACAGCTGCGTACACTTCAGCTTCAGAAGGACCACGCTCCACCCCCACTAGCAACAGGTCACAGCCGACCAGCTCGCCGCATCCCTGAGCCGGAACCCTCCCGCTGGCTCAGCGAACCCCAACTAAGCCGCCAACAACCTCACGAGGTGGATCAGCAACTGCGCAGACGACCTCGCTCCACTAAAGACACCTCCCAGCAGACCCGGCAGCAAGAAAGCATCCTGGTTCATCGACGAACTCAAGAGCTCCAAGAAGAACTGCCGAGCCCTCGAGAACACCTGGAGCAGAGACCCGACACCAGACAACATGTCCACCCTCAAGCTCGCCACTCGAAAACACCACCAACTGATCCACGCCACCAAGAAAACCGCATTCAAGGAATGACTAGACAACAACGCCCACAACAGCAAGGAACTCTTCAACATCGTCAAAGAGCTCTCCAACCCCAGCGCCGGAAAAAACAACATCACCCCATCGCAAGACCTCTGCAACTTGCTTGCCTCATTCTTCCACAGCAAGATCGCAGACATACACAACAGCTTCAGCACACAGCTGATGCACCCTACAACGGCACCGACGCCCCCCACCACCACCCTCCGCACCTGGATCCCGATCAACACTGAAGACACCATCCGCACGATGCACTCCATCCACCTTGGATCACCAACCGACCACTGCCCTCACCACGTCTTCAACAAGGCCGACTCTGTCATCGCACCCCATCTATGGGACATCATCAACGCCTCCTTCGACACCGCAACCTTCCCAGAGAGCAGGAAGCACGCCGAACTCAGTGCCCTACTGAAGAAACCATCAGCAGACCCCACCGACCTCAAAAACTACCGCCCCATCTCGCTCCTCCCGTTTCCTGCCAAAGTCATCGAGAAGACCGTCAACAGACAGCTGGCCACCTTCCTCGAGTTGAATGGATCCCTCGACCACTCGCAGTCCGGCTTCCGAACCAACCACAGCACCTAGACCGCCCTCATCGCAGCCACCGATGACATCCAAACCCTGCTCGACAACGGGGAAACAGCAGCCCTCATTCTCCTGGACCTCTCTGCGGCGTTCGACACGGTCTGCCACCGCACCCTAGTGCAGCGCCTCAACAACATCGGAATCCAGGCGAAGGTACTGGACTGAATCATCTCCTTCCTCGCCGGAAGAACACAGAGAACCCGCCTCCCCCCGTTCAGATCAGAAACCACTGAAGTCATCTGCGGCATACCACAAGGATCATCACTCAGCCCCATGCTGTTCAACATCTACATGAGCCCCCTCGTGACCATCGCACGCCAACACAACCTCAACATCATCTCCTATGCCGACGACACCCAGCTTATCCTCTTCCTAATGACCCCTCCACCGCCAGAACCAACCTATACGAAGTGATGAAAGACGTAGCCTAGTGGATGATGAACAGCCGCCTGAAACGGAAGTCCTCATCCTGGGATCGTCGCCCTCCGCCTAGGATGACTGCTGGTGGCCCCCTGCCCTGGGCAGCGCACCCAAATCAAAAGACCACGCACGCAACCTGGGCTTCATCCTGGACTCCTCCCTCTCCATGACCAGACAAGTCAACGCCGTCTCCTCGTCGTGCTTCAACATCCTTCACATGCTACGTAAGAACTTCCGGTGGATCCCCGCCGAAACCAGGAAGACGGTCACCCAGGCCCTCGTCACCAGCCGACTGGACTACGGCAAATCCCTCTACACCGGAACCACTGCAAAACTCCAGAAAAGACTCCAGTGCATACAGAACGCCTGCTGAGCACGACTCATCCAGGACATCCCCCGACACAGTCACATCTCTGCACACCTGAGAAACCTGCACTGGCTCCTAGTCAGCAAGAGAATCAAGTTCCGACTCCTCACCCACGCACACAAAGCTCTCCACAACCAAGGCCCAAGAAACCTCAAAGACCGCCTGAACTTCTACACTCCTACCCACCAGCTTCGATCGATCAGCCACGTCCTCGCCGCCATCCCCCGCATCCGAAGAGCCACAACGGGAGGAAGATCCTTCACCTACCTGGCCGCCAAGACGTGGAACTCCCTCCCCACCCACCTCCGCCTGACCCAAGACCACCTTGCCTTCAGGAAGCAACTCAAGACCTGGCTGTTCGAGCAGTGGCAGACCTCCCCACCCCAAGCACCTTGAGACCCTCCAGGTGAGTAGCACGCTATACAAATGCTCTGATTGATTGATTGATTGATTGATTGATTGATAATCTCCTGCCTACCATAGGGAACACAGGGATTGGCACATTTGAACTCAGCCACTTTCAAATTCTCCCGGTTCCCCAACCCATTGCTAGTCAGCATCCTAGGGGTTGGAGGGACAATTGGCTACATTCCGAAGCCGACGATGATACCCACCAGCGCTACATGCCCTGGGTTGGTAGAGCGGCTTATAGATTGGGCTATGGCTGGTGACAAAATACATTTTCTTTTGTTAAGCTAACTGAGTTTCCCACAAAGGATGGGGGTTTGTCAGAGGACCCTGATGGTAGAGCTCTTAACCAATCCTGCTCTGGTCCCTCGGCACAAGAGAATATTAGCGGGGTGGGGGAGCAGGTGACTATCTCTGCGGAGACTGATACTGGGCCTAATCTGGCGGTTTCACTTTATCCCTCTGAGGTGACAAATAAAAGTAAGGACCTAAAGATCCTGAGTTGGAATATAGCTGGTATTTCAAGGAATGTTCCTGACTGGAACTCACTGATCGAGTCTATGAGATTTGTATCTTTCAAGAGACTTGGAGTGTGGAACCCCGTCATAAGGTCGGCTACACTACGTTTTTTGTTCCAGCTATTTCCTCACACACCCGGAGAGGTCGCCCTTCAGGAGGTCTTTTAATCTGGATCAATATCTCCTTGGGCTGCCACACTAGACAACTTCTTTCCAAATCTCCTGATATTTTAAGATTGTCAGTGAGGGGTCCACACCAAGGGCTTACAATTGCGATATTTAATATCTACGCCAGAGGCACTAATGGCGGCTCTGAATCTCCAATCATTTCTATCCTTGGAGAGGAGCTCAGTTATTGTAGCAAGAATGCAAATATCTTGGTCACAGAGGATTTCAATTGTACTTTTGAACCCCTGGTGGATTAGGACATTTTGGGCACTACCAATGAGGATGGTAGAATGGGCATCCCAGCCCTTACTATTCCGCCTATCAAGAGATGGTCCCAACGGTCCATGCAGCTTAACATCTTGACCTTAGAATTTGGCTTGAGGGCTGTGGATGGTAGAACCTCTTCAGACCCTTCAGGTGCCAACACATTTAACAGGGTAGACCATTCCTCATGGATAGACTACATTTTACTTGATCTAAAGCTCTGGAGTCACATGAGAGATATGGAGGTACTGCCAACTACAGATAGCGATCACAATCCGCTATCTTTAAGCCTAAAGTCTATGTGGTCATCCTCATTTGATGTTGCCCCACCACAATCCATAATAACCTCAGATGTTCGTCCATCAAATGGGGGAAGGCGCCTCAAATGGTGCATGGTTGTCCTTGATGATGGGCTGGTGCAACATTTAGGGGCCCTGATTGAAGGGGCAGTATCCAGGCTGGATACCACCATTTTGGCCCCGCCTGAGGTTCTCTGCCTTTTTTGCAATACCATTGAAGCCCTGGGAAGCCTACTCATAAAACATGCAGGGACTCCCACGCCAGGGGGGATCAGAAATCAAAACATAGTCCGGGGTGGTTTTCCAAAAAGTGCCGGATGTAAAAAATAGCCTTAGTGAAGGCTGTCAAGCTAAAAGATCTTGCGCTGATTCGGGGCTCCAGGACAAATTACGGGCTTACTATTAGGGAAGCTAGGAGGGATTGGGACAATCAGTTATGGTGTGATTTAAAGGTTGCCAGTGTAAGGAAGGATGCTGGAGGTTTTTGGAACCTGGTAAGGACCAGGAATAGGCCCGATTGTACCCTTATTACATGTAACATTACGGGGCAAGCGTGGTTTGATCACTTTTCCCTTCTTTATTCCACCCATCCTGTTGAGGGGTTGGGCCAACTACACCTCCTGCTTTGGGCCTCTCTGAGGCAAGCGAGGCGATACTTTTTACATCGAAGGAGGTGGAAGAAGTGATCAAATCCCTAGTGCCAAACAAAGCAGCAGGCCCTGATAGGCTACCGGGGGACTTACTCCGTATGCATCCGCCAGATTGGGGTAAGCTTATATCAACTTTACTCAATTCCATCATGCTTGGTGCGGCGATTCCAGACTCGTGGAAGGGGGCCGAGGTCGTCCCGATTTTTAAAAAGGGCTGTTGGGACGACCCAGCGAATTATCGCCCTATAAGTCTTATAGACTCCATACAGAAGGCAGCCGGAAAGGTTGTCCTAGGGAGAGTGCTCCAGTGGGAGGTCAAGAATAAAATTCTTTCAGAATTTCAAGCAGGTTTTAGGTCTGGCACTGGGACCATCGAGCAGGTTTATAGACTAATGCTCATTTATTGGAAGATGGTAGTACTAGGCAAAGGCAGTCTTTATCTCGCTTTTATCGATCTAAGGACTGCCTTTGACCTGGTACCTCGGGAACGCTTGTGGGGGATACTTCTCGATCTGGGGATTCCTGCATACATTCTGTCCTTATTGGTGAAGTTGCACAATGGGAACTATGCGCAGGTGAGGTGGGGCACACAGGGCCAGAAGACAGCCAAAATTCCAGTAGATAGGGGCGTCTGCCAGGGGTGCGTCCTTGCCCCCACCCTGTTCTCACTATATGTGAACGGGGTGGTGGAGCATCTCTTAAATCAGCCATCTGACGCTCCCTCTTAGGCGGGAAAGAAAATACCCACGCTCCTATTCACCGATGACACCCTGCTCATCTCAAAGTCCCCGATGGGCCTACAGAGCCTCTTGGACAATTTTCAATCTTTTTGTAATAGCAGGGGCCTCAAAATCAATACTGACAAAACCAAGTATTTGGTACTGAACCCCCCCAGGAAGCTTGGTCGCCCTTCTTCTTTAAACCTTGTGCCCCTGGAAAGGGTCAAGGAATTTGACTATCTGGGTATTCGTTTATCTGAACCTATGCAGTGGGGCCCTCACCTCCAGAAAATGCTGCTGGGTCACAAAAGGGTCGTGGGGGCACTGATTAAAGAGCAATGCTAATCCTCAGTAATGGCCTATTGCCCCAATCTTAGATATTTATAGAGCAAGCGGAGTTAGTGCAGCGCTTTACGGGGCTGAACTTTGGGGATTAGGTACTATTGACCATCTCTTAAAATCTGAAAACAATTTTTTAAGGGATTTGATGTCACTTCCCCATAGCATCTCCACGCTCCCCTTACTGTTGGATATGGGTTGTCGCTCGATCAGAGATCAGGCCCAACTGCGCCCGCTTTCATTGTGGGCACGTTTACGGAGAACTCCCGAACTAGCTAGCTATGCGGAGGGGCTAATGGAAATATTGTCAATGCCCGGCTGGTCAAAAATCGGGTGGCTTACCAATGTTAAAACACTATGTGATAATCTGGGTCTTGGAGATGCATGGGTATCTAGGAGTGCTCCCTTTAAACATGTTCTTAAAACCATGTATTGGCAGTGGATAGCTAACAAACTAAATTCAAACCCTAAACTTAGTAGGACATCCACTGAGTTCCTTAGGATCATGGATGTCGCCCTTTACGAACCCTATATGGATTTGATCTCTAAATCCTTTGATCGAGCGCTGTACTTCAAGTTCAGGTGGGTTTTCTCCCACTGAAAGAATTGTCTGCCCGTTGGAATATTCCAGCACAAACTTCTCCATTTTGCATATTTTGTACTTCTAAAGTGGAATCTGTCGCCCACTTTTTATTTGAATGCCCGGCCTACAAATCTCCAAGGTCTTTGTGGTTAAAACCATTATGCAGGGAGCTGGGTACCAGCCAGATACAATATAGTCGCTTTGCGAATCTTGAGGTCGGACACCCGGACCCTGTATGTCTGTGGTATGGCCAAATACCTTGGCTGGGCTTGGTCAATCAAATGTAAAAGGCTGAAACTCATTGTTTAATTGTGGTCATTTATTGGACCTTCTTACTTAATTTATTGAAAAGTGTATCATTTTTATCTGATTAGCCACTGGATTTTAACTAACATGGTTTTACTTGCTGTTTTATGTAATGCTTTTATGATATTTTTACTATCGAAATAAAGCTGATTGACTGACAATTATTTATTAGCATTATTATCGCGAAGAATATTCTCACCTAGCTATGGCGGGGTCACTGGAAACACTCTGTGACAACATATCGGGGCCTGCTCAGTGACTACAAAGTGTCCCTTTTGATAGACGGAGTGCACACTGCAGAAAGTAGAGGCTAGTGCATGATTTTCTAATGAGACACATTAATTCACGGGCGTCTCAATACAGATGCTTCAACTTTATCATAGTGGAGAGCTCTGGTTGGGAGAATTAATGTAGCCTCTTTGCTGCTTTTTCAATGATACAGGATATTACAATATTACTTGTGATTGCTGACAGGAGGGCAGTTAGTGAAAAAGGTACATGGGCAATGTGGTTTTTGGAATCCCCAAATTCTTCCTAGAAAACAGGTAGGTTTGGTCAGCTAGGTTGGCATTGATCAACCTGTTGGGGGCTACCTGGGTGGCTGAAAGGTTAAAATGGCGTTGCTCCCCTCAAGAGTTGTATGGCTTTGCCCCTGGTGGTTCTTTGGGGTTACACAGTTGACAGGGTTCATCTGTCCAGTGGACAGATTGCAGTGGCCCTGTGAAAATCATGTGAGCTGGAGAGGTGCAGCCGGAATGGTGAGGGGCCCACACAACCCCCTTCTGGAGGGCGGTAACCAGAGCAGGCTGCAGCTAAGAACGGGTTAATGCAATGCACCGTAGGCAGCGTAGTTCGAAGTGATCATTTGGCGGGGGCTGGCCCTGGGTGCACCACAAGGTCAATGGATGTGCCCACCACCAGAATCATGGGCCTTTGACTCTGGTGGTTTACTCACCAGTTGCACAGATGAAAAGGCTCATCTGTCTGGGGGAGTGAACAACATGTTCCTCCTGAACATTGCAGGGACCCTCAAGCGGCTGGCGGTACTAACCATGGGGGGAGTTGTCGGTGGTCAGTAAACCACCTTCAGCATGGTGGGGAGGTATGAAGATTAACAAGAAATATCTTCATATAGGTCGTAAAAAGGGAAATTGCCTGAACAAGGTCCTTGGGATGCCTTGTGGCTGGGACTATGGAAACAACTGCAATTGCCCGAGCAAGGTCCCTGGAATGCCTTGCAGCAGGGACTCTTGAGACAAGTGCTCAGACAAGGTCCTTGGGATGCCTTACGACAGGGATGCTTTAGGGCAGATAAAAGGGTAGGAAGTGGTCTGCACTGGGTGGACACAGCACTTGCAGCCCAGGCATAGCCATGGGGCCACAAACGGCAGTCATTCTGTAGTAAATTGAAGCCTGAAAGCAGTTGCCCGCTATACCAAGTAAGTGACAGAAATCGATCTGTCACAACAGTTTGTAAGTGATTTATGACAACCTTGATGAGACCAGAAAATGTAGGATCAGTGGGTCACTGGTCCCATCCTTGGGTGCACACTATAATTCCTCTATGATTCACAGAGGTTCCACACTTAGTTCATTGTTAATTGTTCGTATTTATTTTTTCTCAAAAAGCATATTCTGTTAGGTGAATTTATTCCATTCTCAACATATTAACTTTATCCTTTGCGCCAATCCAATGCATTTCGGGGCGATTAACTGCCCCTTCATCAGGGAAAAGGTACTGTAACAAAGTTGGATAAAAAAAGATATAAGCGATAATGAATGGGAACGTTATGGTGTGTGGTATAGGGAGGATACTAAGGGTGTGAGGGGAGGGAGTGGTGTTGGTAGTTTAAAGGTCACCTTAACAAACTTTTTCGACCCGTGTAGAAAGCATGATCGTGCTTTAAATGTGGCTTACGTGCGCTGAGGATCGTCAAAATGCACCAGTCTGTTGAAAAGTAAAGGGTGCGTTTCGTAAGTCCGAGTTTAAGTCAATTAAAATCAAATATGTGGTTGCCCTTGATGCAGTGCACTAACCTGTTGAAATTGAAGCTTAAGGTTCAATGTAAATCCGTTCGTGAACGCCGGTCAGGACGAGGACGTCTACTGCCGCGTTTGGTCAGTTACGAGTGTTGCGGTCACGATCATGCTTTCTACACGGGTCGAAAAAGTTTGTTAAGGTGACCTTTAAACTACCAACACCACTCCCTCCCCTCACACCCTTAGTATCCTCCCTATACCACACACCATAACGTTCCCATTCATTATCGCTTACATCTTTTTTTATCCAACTTTGTTACAGTACCTTTTCCCTGATGAAGGGGCAGTTAATAGCCCTGAAATGCATTGGATTGACGCAAAGGATAAAGTTAATATGTTGAGAATGGAATAAATTCACCTAACAGAATATGCTTTTTGAGAAAAAATAAATACGAACAATTAACAATGAACTAAGTGTGGAACCTCTGTGAATCATAGAGGAATTATAGTGTGCACCCAAGGATGGGACCAGTGACCCACTGATCCTACATTTTCTGGTTACATTTTGACGTCGTGGGACACTAGACGTCACTTGCGAAGCACCTAAACTTTGATAAACATAAGTTTAAACTCACATAAACTTGCTGTGCATCTACCCAAACTACTTGACAACCTTGATGAGACATCATGACTGGAAGGATGATGCATGGCAGGATTAGACACGTTATGGTTAATGTGCAATAAAGTATAGGATGGACACTGTATAACCTGTTATGAAAATGCCTTACATTGTAATACAAGAAATGAGCATGTTGATGACCCGTGCCATCATGACAAGTGTGTATGAAACTATGATTGTAATAAACTGCGGCTGTTTTAGCACCACAAAAGGTCTTGGTTGTACATAATTTATGGGAAGAAGGAACAGTGGGAGGGCCCATGAATGCTTGCACAGCAGGGGGAAAATATGGGATATCACCAATGCGTGAGTCCTATTATGTGCTCATATTAGAATTATACCTTTTGTTTTTTTTATTTCAGATTGAAATGTGTTTTTCACTGCGTTAACTGAATAAAACTTATCCACACAGTTTTGTTTCTGATATGCATTCATATACTTTTATTGTAAATACTTAGCAAGGTATTTTGCTCCAGTGTTACATGGAGCACCGCAGAAAGTTAATAGGGTGTAGCCTCTGCTTTTCTTGTTTCTCTCCCAGAACTTTTCCCCCCTCTAAGTTAGACCTGGAGTGGCTTTGGATCCAACCATCTCCCAAACAGACAAGAAGCTGCCAGTATCTCCCGCTGTTGCCTCCTGCAGTGCTCATCTCAATGCTCTGTTAATGTCTTATTTCCTGTTTCCCCTTCCTTCTGGCATCATACTCAGGTTGTTAAACACACACAATTGAAAACAATGTATCTTTTTCTATTATGATTAACAGCTTCAACTGATTGAAATGTGGCGACAAAAGTGTACGTACATTGTTCTAACATTCAACCAGAGTGCCTTAAAGAACAAACAAGACTGACCAAAAACAATGAAGGGTATTAATAAAACATGCATGATAACATAAGGTAACAACAATGAAGCCTTTAGTAATGGTGGGAAAAATCAAAATGATAATGAGTTTAAAGAAGTCCCTAATTAGTTCCATCAGTGCACCTGTCTGTCTCTGACTCATTCTTTGCAGTTCCCCTGTGTTATTCTCCCTGGCTGATTTTCACACTCCGACACTCAGAAACAACTGGTGGGACCTCAATATACCTCTATTGATGCCATTGCAAACATTTACTAGACAACCATCTATCAGCATTTGCTAGCCCCA
The DNA here is from genome assembly GCF_964263255.1 of Lissotriton vulgaris. Taxonomy (NCBI): domain Eukaryota; kingdom Metazoa; phylum Chordata; class Amphibia; order Caudata; family Salamandridae; genus Lissotriton; species Lissotriton vulgaris. The sequence continues at coordinate 583,308,093 of NC_141693.1, read as the reverse complement.
CATTCACCAACCAACAGTGCTTAATGTGAGCCAGTGGTTTCCAGTACCAGGTACTTATTGTTTCTCAACTAAGCACTACCCACGCACCCCCAATCATCTCACTTACCTCCAATCCACTCATCTTCAATGTTTAGCAGCTTACCTTCGCCTACATATTAAAATACACACACTCATTTCAAGCACTCCTACTCACTTTCACCCCAGTCTCCAACATGTAACTATCCACTCACTCACCCATTCTCTTCCTCATATACAGACTCAAAAAAACACATAACTAATGGCAAGCATGTTTACCAATAAAAATTCCAGACCTATTGACTTTTCTAACACCTGCATACTTTTGCGATCACCTGGCCTAATGTGAGGCTTCCCTACCTGAAGACACTATAGGGAGACTAACATTTTTCGACCATGACCAACAGGAAAGGGATAGTTGTACCTTTGCCTAACCTTGGGTTGACGTGTTAGGTCTGCATAGAGAAGGCTTTAGCGCGTATTTAATCTGACGTAATATAAATAAATAAATAAACAAACAACTAAAGAAATAAAAAGAAATAAAATATACATACTTACAGTGCATGCAAACGTTCATACTAAGAAATACTTAGCAACAGCTCTCTTCATGTATTAGCTTGCTCAACTGGCATTTATATTTGTATGTCCACTAACCACAGAATACAGAATAGAGCAATGGGACTCTTCACTTCAGCCTTTGGCACTCTTGCATTGCAAGAGAGCATTTTGCTTCATCAGGTGCATATCTGCCTAAAGAGAAGCAGTCTTCAGTTCCCGGGATGCTGCATAACTACTTTACTTGGCAAAGAATGTTGTTTTTCATTTCATTCTACATTGTTATTTTTTCATAATCCTCATGTGTTTAATCTATTTTTTCATACTATAGTAATCAACGCCAATAACACAATTTCTAGGCACCATTAAGTGGATCTATGTCGTTACAACGCGTTATTTTACAACGCAGACCGTTACAACGCAGTTTTTACAACGCAGGTACCATTACAATATATGCCATTACAACGCATGTCATTACATAGCAGATACTATTTCAATTTTATTTATTATGATTTTGGCTCTCAAAGAGGGCCACATAAAATATACAAAATATAGCACACAACAATTACAGCACAACCATTACCTTGCTCGGAGAGAGCAGCAAAATTATCCTAAGGTAAATACGAAACTGACATATAATTCAAAAGCTACACAAGTCGGACAGTCAAGGTACATCTCCATGGACATATTAATAAATAGCTAAAAACCCTTTAAAAAAGTTAAAAATGTGAAAACAGAACATTTCATTGGGAGGGGAATAAAGTGCAAACAGGAAATCGTTCAAAGTGACAATGCCAAGATCCAAACAAATAACTTTTATCCATCTACAACGTAATTTACGAAGCGCCGGGCAGATCAGCAACACATGCATACAGTCCTGGATATTTACTTTACAAAAATTACACAGAGGAGAGGAGCCATTCCATTTAAATAACAGTCGGTTTAACGGTAATAAATCATAACGTAAAAGAAACCAAAATCTACGGATACCATGTGGTAGGTTCCATCCTACATAGGGCTGAGGGAGTTTCCACAAATAGGAATCAAGGAGATGTTCTACCTTTCTTTTTCCACAGATTACTTTTTTATCCATCTGGAAACACAAGTCCCATGAAGCTGCTTTTAAAGCAAATTTTAACTGTAAAGAAGAGTACAAAAACAAAGCAGATTCATCTAATTTGAGGAGGATTACAGCTTTTCGAAAATTACGCACAAGTTGAGAAAACTCATTAAAATTACCCAGTAGTTCACTTTTGAGGATAGCTCTCATTGTCCCTACCTTAGCTCTTGCAAGGCAGGCCACCCATCTAACAAGGGCCGATAGTCCCTGTACCCAGCTACTCCTGAGGCCGAAATCCAGCCTACAGGCAGCTAAAGGGCACGCGTTGTTTAGGGAAGAGAGAGATCTTAGAAGTTTACCCTCTATCTTATTGCAAAAGTCCCACTTTTTCACATCAATAAGTTCAATACCATACAATATTGTTGCGGGGATTTTTGATCTGTACACTTCCAATAAAATCGGAAAGTGCCGTTTCCCCGTTGCATGGTAAAGAGAGTTTAAACCTTTGCCATGGGCAATAGCTTTGCGTGTACAATGTTCTATGTGGAGTTTCTCGCTCAAATTAGCCATGATAATTTTCCCCAAAAAAGTATAGGACTTTACCACCTCAAGTTTTTGGCCCCCTATAAACCAACCAAAATCAGCGGAGCGGCACCTCTTCTTACCAGCTATACACATAACTTTGCTTTTAGTAATGTTGATCTTCATATGATGATCCACAGCAAACATATGAAGCGCATTGAGCCGATTTGCAAGTCCTTTGGTGGATAAATCAAAAATCAGAACATCGTCGGCGTACATCAGGCAAGATATAGGGGACCCCCCGAGCACCGGGGCAATGCCCTCACTAGAAGAAAGGGCTACGGGTAGGTCCACCGTGTACAGAGAAAACAAAAGGGGGGCCAACAAACAACCTTGCTTAAGGCCATTCAAAGATGGAATTATATCTGAAAGACCCCTTTCGCCTCCCATCAACACCCTACACCAGGTATGTAGAGCCCGCACCAGCTCCAATAGGTAGGATGGCAGACCAAGCGCTGCCAGCTTTCTCCACAGCGTTCCGCGGTCCACTTTATCGAACGCTGTGGAGAAATCGATAAAGGCAGCATACACCACCCCACCTCTCACCTGAACATACTTATCCGTAACCACATGCAGGGCGGTCAGGTTGTCTAACGTACCGTGGTCCCTACGAAAGCTAGTCTGTTCTAGCGGCAAAATATTATTCTCCTCTACCCAATCGGAGAGGGCTTTCAGTAAACATTTCGCAAACACTTTTCCGATGGAGTCGAGGAGAGCAATCAGACGATAATTACTGGGGCTGTCCCTAACTCCCTTCTTAAAAATAGGGACCAGGATACTACCCCTCCACGAATCAGGGACCATTTTCGTCATAAAACATGCTTTAAACAGGGGAAACAGAATTTTACTCCACCTTACAGGATCAGATTTCAGGACCGTCATAGGGAGTTCATCGGGTCCCATTGCCCCGGAGACCCGCATGTTTTTTATCGCCATCTCAATTTCCTTCTCAACGGGGTAATTAGTAAGCCCCAGGGGAGTAGCACTAATGGCATTATCATTGCCTAAATTACCACTGTTGTCAATATCGTTACTTAAAATCCCATTCCCAGCATAGAGTTCCCGAATATAAGATATCCACTCCTCTTCCGCTATAGGGATAGGGGAAGGGCCTAGTCTAGACCCACACCCCTTACCAATTATTGTCCAAAAATCTCTAGTCCTACCATGGACCACCAATTCCCTCAAATTAATCCATACAATATCCTCCCTTTCTTTTTTTAATTTTAACTGGACTCTGCTTCTCTTTCTTTTTAACCTTGATATTTCTTTACCACGATCCATAACCCTATCAAGATATTGTTTGCGAACCAGTTTGTTTATTTCCTTATTCAGGCTATGCAGTATACTCGGGACCGCTACCCTATTTCTTGGTCGAAAAATTTTTTGGGCATAAGAAGTGATATTACGTACAAAATCTTCAAAATATGCTATTTCATTCCCATGCCACTCATTTAAGACTAATAGGGTCTCGTCTAGAAAGTCCTGTATCCCATTAATGGCATTGGGATTCCAATGGCACCTTCCCGAGGAGGCATGGAAAGCGACATCACTACCCTTAAGAGACCAAGATGCCATTGTCAGAGGCTTTAAGGAAAGAGTAACAAGTAATATACTGTGGTCGCTCAACGGAGTAAATATTATCTTAATATCCTGAACTAGAGGGAACAAACCGTAGTCTGAGATAACATAATCCAAGATAGAGGTCCCAAACGGAGACTTGTGAGTAAATTTTGCAGGCAAGTCAGACGGAAATCTCCCATTTAATATCAGTCCATCGACGGCCTCTAATTCATTTAATAGGATCTTCCCTCTTTTATTTGTCACTAATTTATCAGGGAAGAGTGCCTGCGGAACAAAATACGCCTCTTCTTTTGGTTTATTCCTAAATAGATTCAGGCTAAAATTAGATATTTTACAATTCAGGTCTCCTACCAACAGAATGTACGGGGGGGATGGGACATTTTTGATTAGGTCAATATAACGAAATACCTGCTTTAAAAGCACATTAAAACACTCTTCCGGAGGAATATAAACATTCAAAATTACCACAGGGGATTTTATCCCATTATTAAACAAATTGTCGATAGTTATAGCTTGGAACAATTTACTGGGATCCATGTAATAGCTAAATTTCCAATGTAATTTATTGGATAATAGGCAAGCAATCCCGCCCCTGGCATGGCCTTTCTTAGAGGGAACGGCGGGAACTTCCAGAACATAGTAATCCTTAGAGACCTTCAGCATATCAATACACCACGTTTCCTGCAGGCAAATCACATTTGCTCCTAGAGAAAAAAGCAACTCAAACTTCTCAGGGCTACTGTGAATCCCTGCGGCATTCCAGGAGATAATATTTAATGGGGTGTTAAAGGTGCTGGAACAATCTTGGATCATCTTTGGATTTAGTAGATAAGGCACTTTGCAGCCAGTTCCACTGATTATTGTCCTCTACCAGGGAGGCGTTCTGAGTCAGCGGAAGAGGCTTCACTTGTGAAACCAAGCGTTTTCCCTTAGCTACCCAAATCTTCAGGTCCCTAAGAGGGGAGGCTGCCCCCTTTTGTCCCTCCCTTCTGGTTATCTCCCCAAACTCCGAGATTTTATTTCCAGGGATAAAGATCGGGAGAATATCAATGCCTATACGTTGGAAGTTTTCAGCTTGCTGGAGGATTAGATTTACAATAATAGGAGAATAAAATTTCACCCTTATACTCGTTACATTGGCTTCACCAAACAGGGAGACTAATTCAATATCCCTAGTTTGGATATGATGTAAACTATCAATTTCACTAAAACGCTTAAGAAGCCAAGCTCTGTTTAAAGGCAAATCAACGTCGAATAAAGGTAAAAAGTCTAACACAAGAGTTTCAAGTGGAATGTTTAAAGTTGTTAAGGAGCGATCCGGGGAATGGCGATCTCCATTCCCAGAAACTACACGGAACGGAGAGGCAAAAGGGTTAAGGACCCCAGGTGGATTTTGTATAGCAGCTTCAGTCATTGGTGGTTGAGACAGACTGGTAGGGAGGCCCCCCCTTTGAGAGGTGGATTCCAAAGGCATTGGGGGACACAAAACGCTTTCTACCTTAAAAAAGGTACTAATGGGTAAATTCTGTTCAATATCAATCTCTGCCTTTCCAGAAGTAGTAGATAACTCCAAATCAATCACTTCATTCTCCAGTGTAGATACTGGATTTTGAAAAATTATCCGGCGCTGCCTTTTCTTCCTATATTTACGAGTTGGTTTCCTTTTATTCCCCTTGTTGCTTCTGAATTTCACATTTTTTGCCTTAGCCTCATTTGTAACCTCGGGAGAATTTATTTTATTTTCCGACATGAAGATGGGAAAAAGGTCTTGAGCCACTTTAGGTTCAGAAATGGATTTGTTTTCCTCCGTTATTATTAGAACTGAGTTATTTATACAGTTAGGCATTGCAGTTAAGGAAGTAGCCGCCGTATGTGGAATCAAAACCGATGTCCCAGCTTTCGTGTCAAGCTCTACTGAAGCCACGTTTATTTCCCCCCCAGGCCGACCATGTTCGGTCATGAGGGGAACATTCATAAAATCCGGTGACTTTTGTAGCAGAGTCTTCAGTATTTGGGTAACGGATTCCAAAATACAATCCGAGTTGCCAACAAATTTCCCTAAAAGAGTTAAAATAGAGGCTAGTAATTGTTCCAACGCAACCATGGATTCAGAGATAGGTTTTTCATATGCTTCCGATGGACGGCAGATGCCAGAAAGATTAAGGCCAGGGGTCCCGGAAGCGACTAACAAGTCAGACATATCCTGATCATTCAATGAGGGGGTACTACTATACAGCATTAGACCAGATGGGGTGGCACCCCCAGGGGATTTATTAGGGGCCAGGGACCCCCTATTCGCTATATCTACATACCGGCCACAGAGTTCATGATCAATAAGTAAAACGGATAAATCACCATCCAACTTATCCTTCGACGTGGTTTGAGACATAGGTGGAAGATTCATAGATTCCCTCTCATGTGCTAATGCATTGAGTTTGCTTTCCCCATTCCCTTCAAGGAAAACAGGGGAAGAAGGCACCACGGGCACAGGTAATTGTAGTGCGAGCTGCGATGAAGGGATCTCCAGGCATGTACTAGGTTGCATAGGAACCTCCTGAGACGGGGTGCCAGAAGCTTTTTTAGAGGGTAAATTAGCGTTCTTAGGGGAGGGCAAAGCCCAAAGCTCATACAAATGGCATTGACCCTTAAGGGGGGGATTATTTACCGATTTATTTCTCGTGCGAATAGTTTCCTTATTTGCACTAGGCATACCACCCACCTCCCTACCAGAACGAAGTTTCTTAGACATGTTATCAACAATGTGACCACGAGATTTAAGTTGCAACAATGAATTACCTCCGAATGAATGAATAAAATAAAACAATATACCACAATAATAATAATTGTCCCGGAGATGCGACAAAGGCCGCCCGAAAATAAAGTCAGAGGAAGATAACTGACAATGATGTCTTCCGCATATAGTCAGGCGTATTTCCAGTGGAATAAAGTATCAGTCACTATTAAGGCAATAATACAAACGATGAAAATAACCGGGCCCAGCCCAGCCTACCTCGGCCACTGAGGGCCACAGAGGGCCCGCCCTTTGCCCGGGCTTAGCCCGGCGTCCCGCTTGACGTGAAGGGCGTGTCCTAAATAGGAGGAGCAAGGGGCGGGAAGAGACACCAGGTGCGCTCCGGTCTTCACGCGCTGAAGCCTGGGTTCCGCAGTCCCAGCCCCTGTCTATCAGCCTCACAAACAGGAAATCCAAATGCCGCGTTTACTCCGTTTATGCTCGGCAGGAGCAGGCAACACCAAGCGCAATTCAAACACGGCAGCCAAAGAACAGCTGCGAGCGGCTCCCGCAGAGCGGGGGCCGCGAGCTGTAAGTACACTTGGCAGGTGATCAGGGCGGAGCGAGCAGCCAGCAAACAGGGCGGAGCAGGGGCGGGAAGAGACACCAGGTGCGCTCCGGTCTTCACGCGCTGAAGCCTGGGTCTCGCAGTCCCAGCCCCTGTCTATCAGCCTCACAAACAGGAAATCCAAATGCCGCGTTTACTCCGTTTATGCTCGGCAGGAGCAGGCAACACCAAGCGCAATTCAAACACGGCAGCCAAAGAACAGCTGCGAGCAGCAGATACTATTACAACTCATGCCATTACATCGTAAGAATTGGTAAGTATATCTTTTTTTTAAAAATGTAATAAAGTTAATGTAATTAGTTTAATTTATTAAATATAATTTAAAAATTGTTAAAACAGTAATTAATTTAATTTAATTTAATTATAGTAATTTAATTAATATTAAAATTGTAATTAATTTAATATATTTAATATAATATAATTAATGAAATATAATAAAATAAAAAAAATAGTAAATAATATAATGTAATTTATTACAATAAATATAATTTAAATAAAATTAAAATAATACTTAATATAATTTAATTTAATATAATTAAAGAAATGTAATTAATTTAAAAATTGTAAATAATAATAATTAAATGTAATAAATTAAATAAATGTAAAAATAAATTAATTTAATTTAAGTAATGTAATTCAATTAATTTTTTAATTGTAAAAATTGTAATTAATTTAATTAAATGTTATTTAATTAATTAAATTAATTTAATTTATTTAAAGTCGTAATACCCCTGTACCCCAAAACACAAAACCAAGCCCTAAAACCTAAAAATACCCCTGTACCCTAAAAACCAAACCCAGCCCTAAAATCTAGAAATACCCCTGTACCCCAAAAACCAAACCCAGCCCTAAAACCTAAAAATACCCATGTACCCCAAAAACCAAGCCCAGCCCTAAAACCTAAAAATACCCCTGTACCCCAAAAACCAAACCCAGCCCTAAAACCTAAAAATACCCCTGTACCCCAAAAACCAAACCCAGCCCTAAAACCTAAAAATACCCCTGTACCCCAAAAACCAAACCCAGCCCTAAAACCTAAAAATACCCCTGTACCCCAAAAACCAAACCCAGCCCTAAAACCTAAAAATACCCCTGTACCCCAAAAACCAAACCCAGCCCTAAAACCTAAAAATACCCCTGTACCCCAAAAACCAAACCCAGCCCTAAAACCTAAAAATACCCCTGTACCCCAAAACCCAAACCCAGCCCTAAAACCTAAAAATACCCCTGTACCCCAAAAACCAAACCCAGCCCTAAAACCTAAAAATACCCCTGTACCACAAAAACCAAACCCAGCCCTAAAACCTAAAAAAATACCCCTGTACCCCAAAAACCAAACCCAGCCCTAAAACCTAAAAATACCCATGTACCCCAAAAACCAAACCCAGCCCTAAAACCTAAAAATACCCCTGTACCACAAAAACCAAACCCAGCCCTAAAACCTAAAAAAATACCCCTGTAACCCAAAAACCAAACCCAGCCCTAAAACCTAAAAACACCCCTGTACCCCAAAAACCAAACCTAGCCCTAAAACCTAAAAACACCCCTGTACCCCAAAAACCAAACCCAGCCCTAAAACCTAAAAACACCCCTGTACCCCAAAAACCAAACCTAGCCCTAAAACCTAAAAACACCCCTGTACCCCAAAAACCAAACCCAGCCCTAAAACCTAAAAATACCCCTGTACCCCAAAAACCAAACCCAGCCCTAAAACCTAAAAATACCCCTGTACCCCAAAAACCAAACCCAGCCCTAAAACCTAAAAATACCCCTGTACCCCAAAAACCAAACCCAGCCCTAAAACCTAAAAATACCCCAAAATTACTTAAATTAATATATTCATATTTTATTTTTAATATTAATTAAATTAATAAAATAATATAAAATTAAATTAAATAAAAATAATATACTTACCTATACTTACGATGTAATGGTATGCGTTATTGCGTTGTAATAGTATCTGCTATGTAATGACATGCGTTGTAATGGCATGCATTGTAATGGTATTTGCGTTGTAAAAGTTGCGATGTAATGGTATAGCGTTGTAAAAGTTGCGTTGTAACGGTGCAATACCCATTAAGTATCCTCATTACACCCAGGATGGGTGCTGGCTAGGGAACCAGTGAGGATGTGAGGGCCTCAAGACTGCCCCAGCGAGCCCAAAACAATATAGCAGTCAATATGGCAAGATGTAGGTGTCCTGGGTTGGACCAGCACCCAAAAATAATTGAAAAATGTGGCGTGTGACTGTCAAATGTAATCATTAGTGAGCGGCCAGAGACCTCGTGTATTACTCCCTGCTCCTGGTAGGGTGTGTTTCATAATGCCCTTTGTGGACTAATTTGCATATGTTTCCGGCTTTTTGTTGCCCTAATCTGAGGAAGGGTACCAGGAGAATGGTACAAAAATAGTGTATGGGGATGAAGGAAGTGCAGCAGAATACAACATGCAGTATACAATGTGGCCACAACAAAGAAAGAGTTGGTGCTTTTGTTTGTTAGCAGAGAATTGCAGGAATCTCTTTCAGTTTTTCCAATGGCCGAATTATGTGACCTGGGGAGTGTAAAAGTTGGACTCTGACACGTGTTTAATGTTGTTTTGATAATATACGGTTTACTAATTAACTCTGACAATAGGCTTGCCTTGCATAATGATATGGTCATCTCTCAACAAAGCCAATAGGTCTACCTTTTATATATTGATCTGGTCACTAATTGGCAAAGCCAGTATAGTTGCTTTATTTAACATGACACCCCTTTATATTGTGATGAGGGCCCTGTTCGGCTTCCCCTGATAGGTTTGGGAACATGTCCTGTCAACCACAGGCCACAACAGCACCGCCCTCTCTGTACTGCAGTTACACCCTGGTTTTTAATATGCAGTAATTCTTCCTCTAGGCCAGTTGCTTTCCTGATGATTCAAGTCTTGCATATTGAGACGTTCAATTCTGATAAAGGAATGTAGATGGCCAGTGTTTTTGTGTACTATGTATCCAGTACTTTGAAGCAGATGAAGTGTTGGGGGAACCTAGTCTGGTTTTGCAGCCCTGGATGAGTGTTCAATCGAAACATTAAGCTGTTAAGCAAAGCAGCTGCTTCTTCAATAACATTGCTAGATGTGTGTGCCACCATGGGAATATGTTCCTGCAGCAGGTACAAGAACATGATCGGACACACAGCAAGATCACCTGGATCTCTCCTCCTTGCTGACTTCCAGTGTGATAATATGAAAAGGGAGTAGCATAGAGATTATGCACTTTATTAGCCATCAATTGTCCACCTCCATCGGCATAGCTTTGGCAGTTGAATCCTGTCTCAATTGAATAGTATAATCATTGATATACCTGTACTGGTCAAACAGGTGTAGCAGCATGCAGTAGGCTGAGTTCCAACTTGCTGTCACCTCCTGTGTGGGGGCTATTACAGGTACTTTATTAGCCTGCAAAATGATTCTCAATGGTTTCCAAGCTTTGAATCATCAATGATTAAAATGACTACAACATCTTTTTCAGGTAACCCATATGTCTCTGACTTATTTTTCTTTTTAGAGGAAGCCCTGCACAATCAGGTTTATGCAATGTGCTACTCACAGGGGACTTTGTAAGCAGACCTTTTTAGTGCACAATGTTCATAGGTCACTAGACCTAAAGCTACTTGCAACTTCTTAGTTTTCTAGGCATGCATGTTAAGACATTTAGATTTATAAGCAATTATCTGGCCCCATAAGCAAGCTTTAAGAGCTTCCCACTCAGAGAACATTGAAGCGGTGTCAATATTGGTTTAAAGAAACTCAACTATCAAAGCTCTTCCTTCTAGATTCCAATACTCATGTAGCAGCAGCATCTTATCAAAGCACCATCTAAGATAGGAAGAAGGCCCAATATTAGCTCAGATTTCTAGCATGATTAAAAAATGAACAGTGGGTATCTACTTGAAGATCTTTTGGACCAGGGGTAGCATGTGGAAGCAGGATGATGAGACAAAGTTGATCTAGTGTTTCATGGTGGCTAGGAGTTCACGATGATGCCTAGGTTTTGTGTGTGGTCTGTGGGTGTGGGGGGGTTCTAAGTGCTGCGGGCACCAGGAGTCATTCCAGGTGGAGGGGGTGGAGCCCATGATGTAGACCTTGGTCTTTTCTGAGTTACGTTTGAGGCAGTGGTTCTTCATCCAGGTGGCAATAGCCTTAATCCCGTCCTGGAAGTTGGTCTTGGCAACTGTGTGTTTGTTGGTGAGAGAACCGTGTGTCATTGACATTGGAGACGTTGTGGAGTCCATGTTTCCTGACAATGGGTGTGAGCATGGCCATGTAGATGTTGAAAAGGGTTGGGCTCAGGGTGGAGCATTGAGGCACAACACAGTTGATCTCTGTGGCTTTGGAGAGGAACAGTGGTAGTCTGATTCTCTGTGTTTGGCTAGTGAGGAAGGAGTGGATCCATTCCAGGGCTTTATTGTAGATGCCGGCATTGTGGAGTCTTGCACATAGAGTGCAGTGAGAGACATTATCCAAGGCAGCCAAGAGGTCCAGGAGAATGAGGGCTGCAGTTTTGCCCCGGTCGATAAAGGGTGCAGACATCATCTGTGGTGGTGAGGAAAGTGGTCTTGGTGCTGTGGTTGTTTCGGACACCAGATTAGGATAGGTCCAGGATGTGAATCGCTTTGATGAAGTTGGTGGTGATGGAGCAGCAGATGGTGCTGTAAAGTTTGGGGGTTATGGTTGTGCTGGCTATGTTAAAGATATGGTTTGGGCAAGGGTCAGCGGGAGCTCCTGATTGGATGTTCTTCATGATCTTGAGTGTGTTGTCCACAATGCTGGTATTCCAGCTGAGGAGGGTTTGCTGGGGTCTGGTGTCTTTGGGTGCAGTTGTTGTGGGTGGGGTGGGAGAGTATTAACCAATTATTTACTTTCTTGTTTGCTGCGGGTCCTGTACTTTATCTCTTTTCACGGAGACCGTTGCTGCAACTCGCCGCACTCGCTTTGCCGGTGCCGCTTCGTCTTTGGAGCAGCGGGAGCATTTAAACATCGGACCTTGACCTGCGGGAGCTGAGGACCTTGCGAGGAACTGTGGTTGCGTGTGGGCTGTGATTGGCGTGGGCAGAGACTCGATCTCCCAGGAGTCCCTGCACGACCGATGCCGTGCAGGGACTCATGGGAGTCCCTGCACTGGTCCCGCCTTCCTTGTCAGCCCCGCCCACAGGACCCGTGTGGTTATAGCCAGCCTGTCCCCCCTCACCTGTGGGCTACTTTCTTGTTTGCTGCGGGTCCTGTACTTTATCTCTACTCACGGAGACCGTCGCGGCAACTCGCCGCACCTGCTCCGCGGGTGCCACTTCGTCCTTGGAGCAGCAGGAGCATATAAACATCGGACCTTGACCTGTGGGGGCTGAGGACCTTGCGAGGAACTGTGGTTGCGTTTGTTCTGTGATTGGCGTGGGCAGGGACTCGATCTCCCAGGAGTCCCTGCACGACCGATACCACCTGGTCCTGCCTTCCTTGTCAGCCCCGCCCACAGGTCCCCATGAGGTTATAGCCAGCCTGTTCCCCCTCACCTGTGGGCTACTTTCTTGTTTGCTGCGGGTCCTGTACTTTATCTCTACTCACGGAGACCGTCGCTGCAACTGGCCGCACCCGCTCCGCGGGTGCCGCTTCATCCTTGGAGCAGCGGGAGCATTTAAACATTGGACCTTAACCTGTGGGAGCTGAGGACCTTGCGAGGAACTGTGGTTGCATGTGGGCTGTGATTGGCGTGGGCAGGGACTTGATCTCCCAGGAGTCCCTGCATGACCGATACCACCTGGTCCCGCCTTTCTTGTCAGCCCCGCCCACAGGTCCCCGTGTGCCCTATTTACAGGATCTGTCTTTCCGCTGCGCGGGAGCGCACAGGAGTGTCCCGGGAGAAGCCCGGGACAAGGGCAGGACCGTCTTAGGCCATCCGGGGCCGGCAGGGGTTGGGCTGGGCCACCCCCCTAACTTGTACTGTTCTATATCTGTGTAGAGTATTGTTTTCTTGAAAACTTTTGGAACTTAGTTGTTGGCAGTATCTGCGTTAAGTCTAGTACCAACGCGGATGCCAATGACAACCCGATCTGGTAAGGGGAAGGGGGTCGGGGGAGGTTCTGTTATTGGCTTGATGGACCAGTTTATCACCAGAACAGTCTCTGCTATTGACAAAGAGATTGCCAATACTGAACACCGTCTTTCTCACGAACTATTCAATCAAAAGCGCTCTTCCTTAGGTCCCACTGGTTTGATAGTTTCTCCTGTACAGCTAGTAGAGGACCTGCCTGTTGAAGGCTGTCTTGTTCTAGATTTGGCAAGAATAGGAGCCATTAGAGCGAGCCTCGACAGGCTTAATGTTCTTAATTGTAGTATATATCCGTCCACACAGCCCTTATTGGGGGTCGACTTGTGCTCTCCAACCGGGTATCAAGCTATTGTTAGTACTCTAATTTCCTCAGAGGAAATTCCGGTTCAGCCAGAGGTAGCACCCGCTGGCAGACCTAGAATTGTATCCATCAAGGGGAAAAGAGCCGCACTCCACCCAAGGGCTGACTACCTAAACCCCCCTAAAATAATTTATGGGCAAGCACCCTAAAGCACGTGTTCAATTAACAGGGGGAGGGGAGTCTGGAAATCACCAAACCTTCGTTTCCCACCCTGCCCCTCTTGGGGTCCCTCTATCCAGAGCTCAGGTGCCAAACACCCCGAGGAAGTCAGAGAGTGGGAAGCAGGCGCCCTCTAGTACATTAATTAATCCTGACAATCTGCTCTCCTTAGCCCAAATTGAGAAACTGATGAAGTCACTCATTCTCCCTGTTCTTGAGAGGGTGAAGGTTTTGACGGAGAGGCTCAATCGGTTCGAGCAGGCCACTCTCGATAACTTTTTTTCTCTCAAGTCCCTAATTAAATTACACACAAAAATTAGGGAGGGGGCTCCTGAAAAGATTAAAGCCAGTCAGATGGATTTAACATCTCCATTGTCTGGGCGGCAACTACCACCTGAGGAAGCAACATGGCCCCCGCGTGTGAAAATCCAACTACTCAAGATGGATCTATTGAATTCAATGTCCAAGCTAGTAAGAAGTCCAATGTGGATAAAGGATCCAATGGTTGTCCTGCAAGTCTGATCACCCAGAGTAAGGCTACTAAAACCGCTATGGGAAATAGCAAGGGCCAGAAGGATAAACATTCTGATCAAATTAAAGAATCTTGTGTAGCCAGACCGACATTGACCTTCCCACCATCAACCTACCCCCAGAATGCCAGCCGTATGTAGTTGTGCTTACAGGGGTACCTCTCCGTAAACCAGGCATTCAGGAATCGTATATTGAGCTTAAGAACAAAACGATGTTCTGGCTATCTGAAAATAGACCCCTGCCAAACACATTTGATGGCCAGGTTCTTAATGTCAGAAGATTTAGTTGGGTTGGGAATAGGCCCAAGGATTTGCCAGGGGACTGCATCTTAGTTAACTTTAGGGACTCCAGGGTTGCCAGACCTGGTTGGCCCAGTCGCTCCTCCTGCCGCGTGGCCACCCCGAGTGTGCCCGCTCTCCTTCACGCTGCTGCTGCCACTGATGAGCTCAAGACTACCCCTTTCTTTGTTGGCCCCAGTTCCCTGACTGTCCCTGTGCCTGCTCTTTTCGTTTTGGGTTTTCGCTGGTAACTGTACTTGTCTTGCTGCCGTTCTCGTGTGTGCCCTTGTTGTCCCTCTGTCCCTCGTTGCTGCCTTCCCCACCCACTCCCTGCCGCTGCTCTCCCGCGGCTCCACCCCCGCTCCCTCCGGCTTCCCCGCACGATCCGCACCACTCTTCAACCCGCTCCCGCCTCCCAGCTGCTCCTCCCTCCCACTCAGGTACTTAAAGAGTGGCTCAGCGGGCCAGGAGCTGTGACCTGACATGACCTGGTCAGTCCGGTCGCTCCTCCAGCCGCGTGGCCTCCCCGAGTATGCCCGCTCTCCTTCCCGCTGCTGCCGCCGCTGCCGGGCTCAAGACTACCCCTGTCTTGGTTGGCCCCGGTTCCCTGACTGTCTCCTCCTGCCGCGTAGCCACCCCGAGTGTGCCCACTCTCCTTCCCGCTGCTGCCGCCGCTGCCGAGCTCAAGACTGCCCCTGTGCCTGTGCCTGCTCTTTTCATTTTGGGTTCTCGCTGGTAACTGTACTTGCCTTGCTGCCGTTCTCGTGTGTGCCCTTGTTGTCCCTCTATCCCTCGTTGCTGCCTGCCCCACCCCGCTCCCTGCCCCTGCTGCCCCGCGGCCCCACCCCCGCTCCCTCCGGCATCCCCGCACGCTGCCCCCCACTCACCACCCCGCTCCCGCCTCCCAGCTGCTCCTCCCTCGCCCCACTCCCCTCCACTCTCCATTTATGGCAGAGTGCATGCGTACGCGCAGCGTTGACGCGCAGCGGGCGCGCCGATTGCGCGCCAAAGGTAAGCCCGTCTGCGCCCGTCCGCGCCTGGACCGTGCCCAGCACCAGACCCCCTGGCCCCCGTAGATGCCAGCCCACCCGCCGGACCTACGACCACGCCATCCTTAACGCTCTCAACACGGGCCGAATCCCTGGCTGCCACCGAGCCACCCCAGGACGCACCCACGGACACTTCACCTGCCAATCCTGCAAGTTCTCCTGCATCCAGACCTGCACCGCACCCGCCAAGACGAGCACCAGCAGCAACCACCTGAAATGCATCCTGCTGAACACCCGCTCCGTCCACAGATACGCCGTAGAACTCTGGAACCTCCTCGACACCACAGCTTCAGACGTCGCCTTTCTCACGGAAACCTGGATGAACGCCTCCTCAGCACCAAACATCGCCATCGCCATCCCGGACGGATACAAGATTACCTGGAAGGACCGTGCCAACCAGACAGGAGGAGGCATAGCCATTGTCCACAAGAACACCATCCGCATCACGACCAACTCCGACGACACCCTCACAGCCGCCGAACACCTGCACTTCCAGATCCACACCGACCCCAAGACAACCCTCAAAGGCACCCTCATCTACAGACCCCCGGGACCACGCACACAATTCAGCAAAGACATCGCCGTCTTCATCAGCCCACACGCCCTCCCCTCCGTTGACTACATCCTCCTCGGGGACCTCAACTTCCACCTGGAGAACAACAACGACCGCAACACCACCACCCTGCTGGACAACCTCGCAAACCTCGGACTCAAGCAACTGGTGACCACCCCCACCCACTACGCCGGCCACATGCTAGACCCTGTCTTCTCATCCAGCAAGGACATCTCCTTCAGCCACGCCACCGGACTCCACTGGACGGACCACAGTTGCGTACACTTCAGCTTCAGAAGGACCACCCTCCACCACCACCAGCAACAGGTTCCCCGCAGAAGCTGGAACAAGATCACAGCCGACCAGTTCTCCGCATCCCTGAGCCAGAACCCTCACGCCAGCTCAGCGAACCCCAACCAAGCCGCCAACAACCTCACGAGGTGGATCAGCAACTGTGCAGATGACCTCGCTCCACTAAAGACACCTCCCAGCAGACCCGGCAGCAAGAAAGCATCCTGGTTCACCGACGAACTCAAGAGCTCCAAGAAGAACTGCCGAGCCCTCGAGAAAACCTGGCGCAGAGACCCGACACCAGACAACATGTCCACCCTCAAGCTCGCCACTCGAAAACACCACCAACTGATCCACGCCACCAAGAAAACCGCATTCAAGGAACGACTGGACAACAATACCCACAACAGCAAGGAACTCTTCAACATCGTCAAAGAGCTCTCCAACCCCAGCGCCGGAAACAACAACATCACCCCATCGCAAGACCTCTGCAACTCGCTTGCCTCGTTCTTCCAAAGCAAGATCGCAGACATACCCAACAGCTTCAGCACACAGCCGACGCACCCTACAACCGCACCAACGCCCCCCACTACCACCCTCCACGCCTGGACCCCGATCAACACTGAAGTTAGTCTGCCCTGTTCCCATGATGCACTGGGCCAGGGACAGACTGATTTGCATATAGCCAGGTTCTGAGCTGGGATGGGGCAGTGAGATAAATAACGGTGATGGATCAAGCCCTGATCTTTGGACTGGGTAAGAGTGGTCTGCTCAATTCAGACACTCTGTTCATCACCACCCCCTTTTGTAAATCGATTTTGGCCACTATAGGTGTGGCAGGGTATACTCAGACATGAGTCCCTTTCTCACTGCTCCATCAGGATTCAAGCAAGCCGGGCCGAAGAGGCTGAAATGCCAGAAACCGGTCCCCGGTAGCTTGTCTCCTTTCTGGTAAAGAATTGGCTTGGTAGTTTAGTCTGCCCTGTTCCCATGATGCACTGGGCCAGGGACAGACTGATTTGCATATAGCCAGGTTCTGAGCTGGGATGGGGCAGTGAGATAAATAACGGTGATGGATCAAGCCCTGATCTTTGGACTGGGTAAGAGTGGTCTGCTCAATTCAGACACTCTGTTCATCACCACCCCCTTTTGTAAATCGATTTTGGCCACTATAGGTGTGGCAGGGTATACTCAGACATGAGTCCCTTTCTCACTGCTCCATCAGGATTCAAGCAAGCCGGGCCGAAGAGGCTGAAATGCCAGAAACCGGTCCCCGGTAGCTTGTCTCCTTTCTGGTAAAGAATTGGCTTGGTAGTTTAGTCTGCCCTGTTCCCATGATGCACTGGGCCAGGGACAGACTGATTTGCATATAGCCAGGTTCTGAGCTGGGATGGGGCAGTGAGATAAATAACGGTGATGGATCAAGCCCTGATCTTTGGACTGGGTAAGAGTGGTCTGCTCAATTCAGACACTCTGTTCATCACCACCCCCTTTTGTAAATCGATTTTGGCCACTATAGGTGTGGCAGGGTATACTCAGACATGAGTCCCTTTCTCACTGCTCCATCAGGATTCAAGCAAGCCGGGCCGAAGAGGCTGAAATGCCAGAAACCGGTCCCCGGTAGCTTGTCTCCTTTCTGGTAAAGAATTGGCTTGGTAGTTTAGTCTGCCCTGTTCCCATGATGCACTGGGCCAGGGACAGACTGATTTGCATATAGCCAGGTTCTGAGCTGGGATGGGGCAGTGAGATAAATAACGGTGATGGATCAAGCCCTGATCTTTGGACTGGGTAAGAGTGGTCTGCTCAATTCAGACACTCTGTTCATCACCACCCCCTTTTGTAAATCGATTTTGGCCACTATAGGTGTGGCAGGGTATACTCAGACATGAGTCCCTTTCTCACTGCTCCATCAGGATTCAAGCAAGCCGGGCCGAAGAGGCTGAAATGCCAGAAACCGGTCCCTGGTAGCTTGTCTCCTTTCTGGTAAAGAATTGGCTTGGTAGTTTAGTCTGCCCTGTTCCCATGATGCACTGGGCCAGGGACAGACTGATTTGCATATAGCCAGGTTCTGAGCTGGGATGGGGCAGTGAGATAAATAACGGTGATGGATCAAGCCCTGATCTTTGGACTGGGTAAGAGTGGTCTGCTCAATTCAGACACTCTGTTCATCACCACCCCCTTTTGTAAATCGATTTTGGCCACTATAGGTGTGGCAGGGTATACTCAGACATGAGTCCCTTTCTCACTGCTCCATCAGGATTCAAGCAAGCCGGGCCGAAGAGGCTGAAATGCCAGAAACCGGTCCCCGGTAGCTTGTCTCCTTTCTGGTAAAGAATTGGCTTGGTAGTTTAGTCTGCCCTGTTCCCATGATGCACTGGGCCAGGGACAGACTGATTTGCATATAGCCAGGTTCTGAGCTGGGATGGGGCAGTGAGATAAATAATGGTGATGGATCAAGCCCTGATCTTTGGACTGGGTAAGAGTGGTCTGCTCAATTCAGACACTCTGTTCATCACCACCCCCTTTTGTAAATCGATTTTGGCCACTATAGGTGTGGCAGGGTATACTCAGACATGAGTCCCTTTCTCACTGCTCCATCAGGATTCAAGCAAGCCGGGCCGAAGAGGCTGAAATGCCAGAAACCGGTCCCCGGTAGCTTGTCTCCTTTCTGGTAAAGAATTGGCTTGGTAGTTTAGTCTGCCCTGTTCCCATGATGCACTGGGCCAGGGACAGACTGATTTGCATATAGCCAGGTTCTGAGCTGGGATGGGGCAGTGAGATAAATAACGGTGATGGATCAAGCCCTGATCTTTGGACTGGGTAAGAGTGGTCTGCTCAATTCAGACACTCTGTTCATCACCACCCCCTTTTGTAAATCGATTTTGGCCACTATAGGTGTGGCAGGGTATACTCAGACATGAGTCCCTTTCTCACTGCTCCATCAGGATTCAAGCAAGCCGGGCCGAAGAGGCTGAAATGCCAGAAACCGGTCCCCGGTAGCTTGTCTCCTTTCTGGTAAAGAATTGGCTTGGTAGTTTAGTCTGCCCTGTTCCCATGATGCACTGGGCCAGGGACAGACTGATTTGCATATAGCCAGGTTCTGAGCTGGGATGGGGCAGTGAGATAAATAACGGTGATGGATCAAGCCCTGATCTTTGGACTGGGTAAGAGTGGTCTGCTCAATTCAGACACTCTGTTCATCACCACCCCCTTTTGTAAATCGATTTTGGCCACTATAGGTGTGGCAGGGTATACTCAGACATGAGTCCCTTTCTCACTGCTCCATCAGGATTCAAGCAAGCCGGGCCGAAGAGGCTGAAATGCCAGAAACCGGTCCCCGGTAGCTTGTCTCCTTTCTGGTAAAGAATTGGCTTGGTAGTTTAGTCTGCCCTGTTCCCATGATGCACTGGGCCAGGGACAGACTGATTTGCATATAGCCAGGTTCTGAGCTGGGATGGGGCAGTGAGATAAATAACGGTGATGGATCAAGCCCTGATCTTTGGACTGGGTAAGAGTGGTCTGCTCAATTCAGACACTCTGTTCATCACCACCCCCTTTTGTAAATCGATTTTGGCCACTATAGGTGTGGCAGGGTATACTCAGACATGAGTCCCTTTCTCACTGCTCCATCAGGATTCAAGCAAGCCGGGCCGAAGAGGCTGAAATGCCAGAAACCGGTCCCCGGTAGCTTGTCTCCTTTCTGGTAAAGAATTGGCTTGGTAGTTTAGTCTGCCCTGTTCCCATGATGCACTGGGCCAGGGACAGACTGATTTGCATATAGCCAGGTTCTGAGCTGGGATGGGGCAGTGAGATAAATAACGGTGATGGATCAAGCCCTGATCTTTGGACTGGGTAAGAGTGGTCTGCTCAATTCAGACACTCTGTTCATCACCACCCCCTTTTGTAAATCGATTTTGGCCACTATAGGTGTGGCAGGGTATACTCAGACATGAGTCCCTTTCTCACTGCTCCATCAGGATTCAAGCAAGCCGGGCCGAAGAGGCTGAAATGCCAGAAACCGGTCCCCGGTAGCTTGTCTCCTTTCTGGTAAAGAATTGGCTTGGTAGTTTAGTCTGCCCTGTTCCCATGATGCACTGGGCCAGGGACAGACTGATTTGCATATAGCCAGGTTCTGAGCTGGGATGGGGCAGTGAGATAAATAACGGTGATGGATCAAGCCCTGATCTTTGGACTGGGTAAGAGTGGTCTGCTCAATTCAGACACTCTGTTCATCACCACCCCCTTTTGTAAATCGATTTTGGCCACTATAGGTGTGGCAGGGTATACTCAGACATGAGTCCCTTTCTCACTGCTCCATCAGGATTCAAGCAAGCCGGGCCGAAGAGGCTGAAATGCCAGAAACCGGTCCCCGGTAGCTTGTCTCCTTTCTGGTAAAGAATTGGCTTGGTAGTTTAGTCTGCCCTGTTCCCATGATGCACTGGGCCAGGGACAGACTGATTTGCATATAGCCAGGTTCTGAGCTGGGATGGGGCAGTGAGATAAATAACGGTGATGGATCAAGCCCTGATCTTTGGACTGGGTAAGAGTGGTCTGCTCAATTCAGACACTCTGTTCATCACCACCCCCTTTTGTAAATCGATTTTGGCCACTATAGGTGTGGCAGGGTATACTCAGACATGAGTCCCTTTCTCACTGCTCCATCAGGATTCAAGCAAGCCGGGCCGAAGAGGCTGAAATGCCAGAAACCGGTCCCCGGTAGCTTGTCTCCTTTCTGGTAAAGAATTGGCTTGGTAGTTTAGTCTGCCCTGTTCCCATGATGCACTGGGCCAGGGACAGACTGATTTGCATATAGCCAGGTTCTGAGCTGGGATGGGGCAGTGAGATAAATAACGGTGATGGATCAAGCCCTGATCTTTGGACTGGGTAAGAGTGGTCTGCTCAATTCAGACACTCTGTTCATCACCACCCCCTTTTGTAAATCGATTTTGGCCACTATAGGTGTGGCAGGGTATACTCAGACATGAGTCCCTTTCTCACTGCTCCATCAGGATTCAAGCAAGCCGGGCCGAAGAGGCTGAAATGCCAGAAACCGGTCCCCGGTAGCTTGTCTCCTTTCTGGTAAAGAATTGGCTTGGTAGTTTAGTCTGCCCTGTTCCCATGATGCACTGGGCCAGGGACAGACTGATTTGCATATAGCCAGGTTCTGAGCTGGGATGGGGCAGTGAGATAAATAACGGTGATGGATCAAGCCCTGATCTTTGGACTGGGTAAGAGTGGTCTGCTCAATTCAGACACTCTGTTCATCACCACCCCCTTTTGTAAATCGATTTTGGCCACTATAGGTGTGGCAGGGTATACTCAGACATGAGTCCCTTTCTCACTGCTCCATCAGGATTCAAGCAAGCCGGGCCGAAGAGGCTGAAATGCCAGAAACCGGTCCCCGGTAGCTTGTCTCCTTTCTGGTAAAGAATTGGCTTGGTAGTTTAGTCTGCCCTGTTCCCATGATGCACTGGGCCAGGGACAGACTGATTTGCATATAGCCAGGTTCTGAGCTGGGATGGGGCAGTGAGATAAATAACGGTGATGGATCAAGCCCTGATCTTTGGACTGGGTAAGAGTGGTCTGCTCAATTCAGACACTCTGTTCATCACCACCCCCTTTTGTAAATCGATTTTGGCCACTATAGGTGTGGCAGGGTATACTCAGACATGAGTCCCTTTCTCACTGCTCCATCAGGATTCAAGCAAGCCGGGCCGAAGAGGCTGAAATGCCAGAAACCGGTCCCCGGTAGCTTGTCTCCTTTCTGGTAAAGAATTGGCTTGGTAGTTTAGTCTGCCCTGTTCCCATGATGCACTGGGCCAGGGACAGACTGATTTGCATATAGCCAGGTTCTGAGCTGGGATGGGGCAGTGAGATAAATAACGGTGATGGATCAAGCCCTGATCTTTGGACTGGGTAAGAGTGGTCTGCTCAATTCAGACACTCTGTTCATCACCACCCCCTTTTGTAAATCGATTTTGGCCACTATAGGTGTGGCAGGGTATACTCAGACATGAGTCCCTTTCTCACTGCTCCATCAGGATTCAAGCAAGCCGGGCCGAAGAGGCTGAAATGCCAGAAACCGGTCCCCGGTAGCTTGTCTCCTTTCTGGTAAAGAATTGGCTTGGTAGTTTAGTCTGCCCTGTTCCCATGATGCACTGGGCCAGGGACAGACTGATTTGCATATAGCCAGGTTCTGAGCTGGGATGGGGCAGTGAGATAAATAACGGTGATGGATCAAGCCCTGATCTTTGGACTGGGTAAGAGTGGTCTGCTCAATTCAGACACTCTGTTCATCACCACCCCCTTTTGTAAATCGATTTTGGCCACTATAGGTGTGGCAGGGTATACTCAGACATGAGTCCCTTTCTCACTGCTCCATCAGGATTCAAGCAAGCCGGGCCGAAGAGGCTGAAATGCCAGAAACCGGTCCCCGGTAGCTTGTCTCCTTTCTGGTAAAGAATTGGCTTGGTAGTTTAGTCTGCCCTGTTCCCATGATGCACTGGGCCAGGGACAGACTGATTTGCATATAGCCAGGTTCTGAGCTGGGATGGGGCAGTGAGATAAATAACGGTGATGGATCAAGCCCTGATCTTTGGACTGGGTAAGAGTGGTCTGCTCAATTCAGACACTCTGTTCATCACCACCCCCTTTTGTAAATCGATTTTGGCCACTATAGGTGTGGCAGGGTATACTCAGACATGAGTCCCTTTCTCACTGCTCCATCAGGATTCAAGCAAGCCGGGCCGAAGAGGCTGAAATGCCAGAAACCGGTCCCCGGTAGCTTGTCTCCTTTCTGGTAAAGAATTGGCTTGGTAGTTTAGTCTGCCCTGTTCCCATGATGCACTGGGCCAGGGACAGACTGATTTGCATATAGCCAGGTTCTGAGCTGGGATGGGGCAGTGAGATAAATAACGGTGATGGATCAAGCCCTGATCTTTGGACTGGGTAAGAGTGGTCTGCTCAATTCAGACACTCTGTTCATCACCACCCCCTTTTGTAAATCGATTTTGGCCACTATAGGTGTGGCAGGGTATACTCAGACATGAGTCCCTTTCTCACTGCTCCATCAGGATTCAAGCAAGCCGGGCCGAAGAGGCTGAAATGCCAGAAACCGGTCCCCGGTAGCTTGTCTCCTTTCTGGTAAAGAATTGGCTTGGTAGTTTAGTCTGCCCTGTTCCCATGATGCACTGGGCCAGGGACAGACTGATTTGCATATAGCCAGGTTCTGAGCTGGGATGGGGCAGTGAGATAAATAACGGTGATGGATCAAGCCCTGATCTTTGGACTGGGTAAGAGTGGTCTGCTCAATTCAGACACTCTGTTCATCACCACCCCCTTTTGTAAATCGATTTTGGCCACTATAGGTGTGGCAGGGTATACTCAGACATGAGTCCCTTTCTCACTGCTCCATCAGGATTCAAGCAAGCCGGGCCGAAGAGGCTGAAATGCCAGAAACCGGTCCCCGGTAGCTTGTCTCCTTTCTGGTAAAGAATTGGCTTGGTAGTTTAGTCTGCCCTGTTCCCATGATGCACTGGGCCAGGGACAGACTGATTTGCATATAGCCAGGTTCTGAGCTGGGATGGGGCAGTGAGATAAATAACGGTGATGGATCAAGCCCTGATCTTTGGACTGGGTAAGAGTGGTCTGCTCAATTCAGACACTCTGTTCATCACCACCCCCTTTTGTAACACTGAAGACACCATCCGCACGATGAACTCCATTCACTCCGGATCACCAACCGACCCCTGCCCTCACCACGTCTTCAACAAGGCCGACTCTGTCATCGCACCCCATCTACGGGACATCATCAGACCCTCCTTCGACACCGCAACCTTCCCAGAGAGCTGGAAGCACGCCGAACTCAATGCCCTACTGAAGAAACCATCAGCAGACCCCACCAACCTCAAAAACTACTGCCCCATCTCGCTCCTCCCGTTTCCTGCCAAAGTCATCGAGAAGACCATCAACAGACAGCTGGCCGCCTTTCTCGAGTCGAATGAATCCCTTGACCACTCGCAGTCCGGCTTCCGTGGCAACCACAGCACCGAGACCGCTCTCATCACAGCCACCGACGACATCCGAACCCTGCTCGACAACGGGGAAACAGCAGCCCTCATCCTCCTGGACCTCTCCACGGCGTTCGACACGTTCTGCCACCGCACCCTAGTGCAGCGCCTCAACAACATGGGAATCCAGGAGAAGGCACTGGACTGGATCATCTCCTTCCTCGCCGTAAGAACACAGAGAGCCCACCTCCCCCCGTTCAGATCAGAAGCCACCGAAGTCATCTGCGGCGTACCACAAGGATCATCACTCAGCCCCACGCTGTTCAACATCTACATGAGCCCCCTCGCGGCCATCGCACGCCAACACAACCTCAACATCATCTCCTACGCCGACGACACCCAGCTGATCCTCTCCCTCACCAACGACCCCGCCACCGCCAGAACCAACCTACACGAAGGGATGAAAGACGTAGCCGAGTGGATGATGAACAGCCGCCTGAAACTGAACTCAGATAAGATGGAAGTCCTCATCCTGGGATCGTCGCCCTCCGCCTAGGACTACTCCTGGTGGCCCCCTGCCCTGGGCAGCGCACCCAAACCAACAGACCACGCACGCAACCTGGGCTTCATCCTGGACTCCTCCCTCTCCATGACCAGACAAGTCAACGCCGTCTCCTCGTCATGCTTCAACATCCTTCGCATGCTACATAAGAACTTCTGGTGGATCCCCACCGAAACCAGGAAGACGGTCACCCAGGCCCTCGTCACCAGCCGCCTGGACTACGGCAACTTCCTCTATGCCGGAACCACTGCAAAACTCCAGAAAAGACTCCAGCGCATACAGAACGCCTGAGCATGACCTGGACATCCCCTGACACAGCCACATCTCCGCACACCTGAGAAACCTGCACTGGCTCCTCGTCAGCAAGAGAATCAAGTTCCGACTCCTCACCCACGCACACATAGCTCTCCACAACCAAGTCCCAAGATACCTCAACGACCGCCTGAACTTCTACACTCCCACCCGCCAGCTTTGATCGACCAGCCACACCCTCGCTGCCGCCCCCGCATCCAGTGAGCCACAACGGGAGGAAGATCCTTCACCTACCTGGCCACCAAGACGTGGAACTCCCTCCCCACCCACCTCCGCCTGACCCAAGTCCACCTCGCCTTCAGGAAGCAACTCAAGACCTGGCTGTTCGAGCAGTAGCGGCCCCCCCCCCCACCCCAAGCACCTTGAGACCCTCCGGGTGAGTAGCTCGCGATACAAATGCACTGATTGATTGATTGATTGATTGATTGATTGATTGATTGATTGATAATCTCCTGCCTACCACAGGGAACACAGGGATTGGCACATTTGAAGTTAGCCACTTTCAAATTCTCCCGGTTCCCCAACCCATTGCTAGTCAGCATCCTAGGGGTTGGAGGGACAATTGTCTACATTCCGAAGCCGACTATGATACCCACCAGCGCTACATGCCCTGGGTTGGTAGAGCGGCTTATAGATTGGGCTATGGCTGGTGACAAAATCCTTTTTCTTTTGTTAATCTAGCTGAGTTTCCCACAAAGGATGGGGGTTTGTCTGGGTGTAGAAAGGTAACAGAGGACCCTGATGGTAGAGCTCTTAACCAATCCTGCTCTGGTCCCTCGGCACGAGAGAGTATTAGCAGGGTGGGGGAGCAGGTGACTATCTCTGCGGAGACTGATACTGGGCCTAGTCTGGCGGTTTCACTTTATCCCTCTGAGGTGACAAATAAAAGTATTGGCCTAAAGATCCTGAGTTGGAATATAGCTGGTATTTCAAGGAATCTAGTTGTTCCTGACTGGAACTCACTGATCGAGTCTATGAGATTTGTATCTTTAAAGAGACTTGGAGTGTGGAACACCATCATAAGGTCGGCTACACTACGTTTTTTGTTCCAGCTATTTCCTCACACACCCGGAGAGGTCGCCCTTCAGGAGGTCTTTTAATCTGGATCAATATCTCCTTGGGCTGCCACACTGGACAACTTGTTTCCAAATCTCCTGATATTTTAAGATTGTCAGTGAGGGGTCCACACCAAGGGCTTACAATTGCGATATTTAATATCTAAGCCAGAGGCACTAATGGCGGCTCTGAATCTCCAATCATTTCTATCCTTGGAGAGGAGCTTAGTTATTGTAGCAAGAATGCAAATATCTTGGTCGCAGAGGATTTCAATTGTACTTTTGAACCCCTGGCGGATTAAGACATTTTGGGCACTACCAATGAGGAAGGTAGAATGGGCATCCCAGCCCTTACTATTCCGCCTATCAAGAGATGGTCCCAACGGTCCATCCAGCGTAACATCTTGACCTTAGAATGTGGCTTGAGGGCTGTGGATGGTAGAACATCTTCAGACCCTTCAGGTGCCCACACATTTAACAGGGTAGACCATTGCTCATGGATAGACTACATTTTACTTGATCTAAAGCTCTGGATTCACATGAGAGATATGGAGGTACTGCCAACTACAGATAGCGATCACAATTCGCTGTCTTTAAGCCTATTGTCTATGTGGTCATCCTCATTTGATGTTGCCCCACCACAATCCATAATAACCTCAGATGTTCGTCCATCAAATGGGGGAAGGCGCCTCAAATGGTGCGTGGTTGTCCTTGATGATGGGCTGGTGTAAAATTTAGGGGCCCTGATTGAAGGGGCAGTATCCAGGCTGGATACCACCATTTTGGCCCCGCCTGACGTTCTCTGCCTTTTTTGCAATTCCATTGAAGCCCTGGGAAGCCTACTCATAAAACATGCAGGGACTCCCACTCCAGGGGGGAACAGAAACCAAAACATAGTCCGGGGTGGTTTTCCAAAAAGTGCCGCATATAAAAAACCGCCTTAGTGAAGGCTGTCAGGCTAAAAGATCTTGCGCTGATTCAGGCCGCAAGGAAATATTACGGGCTTACCATTAGGGAAGCTAGGAGGGATTGGGACGATCAGTTATGGTGTGATTTCAAGGTTGCCAGTGTAAGGAAGGATGCTGGAGGTTTTTGGAACCTGGTAAGGACCAGGAATAGGCCCGATTGTACCCTTATTACATGTAACATTACGGGGCAAGCGTGGTTTGATCACCTTTTCCTTCTTTATTCCACCCATCCTGTTGAGGGGTTGGGGCCGACTACACCTCCTGCTTTGGGCCTCTCTGAGGCAAGCGAGGCGATACTTTTTACATCGAAGGAGGTGGAAGACGTGATCAAATCCCTAGTGCCAAACAAAGCAGCAGGCCCTGATAGGCTACCGGGGGACTTACTCCGTATGCATCCGCAAGATTGGGGTAAGCTTATATCAACTTTACTCAATGCCATCATGCATGGTGCGGCGATTCCAGACTTGTGGAAGGGGGCCGAGGTCGTCCCGATTTTTAAAAAGGGCTGTTGGGACGACCCAGCGAATTATCGCCCTATAAGTCTTATAGACTCCACACAGAAGGCAGCGGGAAAGGTTGTCCTAGGGAGAGTGCTCCAGTGGGAGGTCAAAAATAAAATTCTTTCAGAATTTCAAGCAGGTTTTAGGTCTGGCACTGGGACCATCGAGCAGGTTTTTAGACTAATGCTCATTTATTGGAAGATGGTAGTACTAGGCAAAGGCAGTCTTTATCTCGCTTTTATCGTTCTAAGGACTGCCTTTGACCTGGTGCCTCGAGAACGCTTGCGGGGGGTACTTCTCGATCTGGGGATTCCTGCATACATTCTGTCTTTGTTGGTGAAGTTGCACAATGGGAACTATGCGCAGGTGAGGTGGGGCACACAGGGCCAGAAGACAGCCAAAATTCCAGTGGATAGGGGCGTCCCCAGGGGTGCGTCCTTTCCCCCACCCTGTTCTCACTATATGTGATTGGGATGGTGGAGCATCCCTTAAATCAGCCATCTGACGCTCCCTCTTTGGCGGGAAAGAAAATACCCACACTCCTATTCGCCGATGACACCCTGCTCATCTCAAAGTCCCCGATGGGCCTACAGAGCCTCTTGGGCAACTTTCAATCTTTTTGTAATAGCAGGGGCCTCAAAATCAATACTGACAAAACCAAGTATTTGGTACTGAACCCCCCCAGGAAACTTGGTCGCCCTCCTTCTTTAAACTTTGTGCCCCTGGAAAGGGTCAAGGAATTTGACTATCTGGGTATTCGTTTATCTGACTCTATGCAGTGGGGCCCTCACCTCCAGAAAATGCTGCTGGGTCACAAAAGGGTTGTGGAGGCACTGATTAAAGAGCAATGCTAATCCTCAGTAATGGCCTATTGCCCCAATCTTAGATATTTATAGAGCAAGGGGAGTTAGTGCAGGGCTTTACGGGGCTGAACTTTGGGGAATAGGTACTATTGACCATCTCTTAAAATCTGAAAACAATTTCTTAAGGGATTTGATGTCACTTCCCTATAGCATCTCCACACTCCCGTTACTGTTGGATATGGGTTGTCGCTCGATCAGAGATCAGGCCCAACTGCGCTTGCTTTTATTGTGGGCACGTTTATGGAGAACTCCCGAACTTGCTAGCTATGTGGAGGGGCTAATGGAAATATTGTCAATGCCCGGCTGGTCAAAAATCGGGTGGCTTACCAATGTTAACACACTATGTGATAATCTGGGTCTTGGAGATGCATGGGTATCTAGGAGTGCTCCCCCTAAACATGTTCATAAAACCATGTATTGGCAGTGGATAGCTAACAAACTAAATTCAAACCCTATGCTTAGTAGGACATCTACTGAGTTCCTTAGGATCAAGGATGTCGCCCTTTACGAACCCTATATGGATTTGATCTCTAAATCCTTTGATCGAGCGCTGTACTTCAAGTTCAGGGTGGGTTTGCTCCCACTGAAAGAATTGTCTGCCCGTTGGAATATTCCAGCACAAACTTCTACATTTTGCATATTTTGTACTTCTAAAGTGGAATCTGTCACCCACTTTTTATTTGAATGCCCGGCCTACAAATCTCCAAGGTCTTTGTGGTTAAAGCCATTATGCACGGAGCTGGGTACCAGAAACCATATAGTCGCTTTGTGAATCTTGAGGTCGGACACCCGGACCCTGTATGTCTGTGGCATGGCCAAATACCTTGGCTGGGCTTGGTCAATCAGATGTAAAAGGCTGAAACTCATTGTTTAATTGTGGTCATGTATTGGACCTTCTTACTTAATTTATTGGAAAGTGTATAATTTTTATCTGATTAACCACTGGATTTTAACTAACATGGTTTTACTTGTTGTTTTATGTAATGCTTTTATGATATTTTTACTATCGAAATAAAGCTGATTGATTGACAATTATTTATTAGCATTATTATCGCGAAGAATATTCTCACCTAGCTATGGCGGGGTCACTGGACACACTCTGTGACAACATATCGGGCCTGCTCAGTGACTACAAAGTGTCCCTTTTGATAGACGGAGTGCACACTGCAGAAAGTAGAGGCTAGTGCATGATTTTCTAATGAGACACATTAATTCACGGGCGTCTCAATACAGAGGTTTCAACTTTATCCTAGTGGAGAGCTCTGGTTGGGAGAATTAATTTAACCTCTTTAGAGCTTTTTCAATGATACAGGATATTACAATATTACTTGTGATTGCTGACAGGAGGGCAGTTAGTGAAAAAGGTACATGGGCAATGTGGTTTTTGGAATCCCCAAATTCTTCCTAGAAAACAGGTAGGTTTGGTCAGCTAGGTTGGCATTGATCAACCTGTTGGGGGCTACCTGGGTGGCTGAAAGGTTAAAAGGGTGTGGCCTCCCTCAAGAGTTGTATGGCTTTGCCCCTGGTGGTTCTTTGGGGTTACACAGTTGACAGGGTTCATCTGTCCAGTGGACAGATTGCAGTGGCCCTGTGAAAATCATGTGAGCTGGAGAGGTGCAGCCGGAATGGTGAGGGGCCCACACAACCCCCTTCTGGAGGGCGGTAACCAGAGCAGGCTGCAGCTAAGAACGGGAAAATGCAATGCACCGTAGGCAGCGTAGTTCGAAGTGATCATTTGGCGGGGGCTGGCCCTGGGTGCACCACAAGGTCAATGGATGTGCCCACCACCAGAATCATGGGCCTTTGACTCTGGTGGTTTACTCACCAGTTGCACAGATGAAAAGGCTCATCTGTCTGGGGGAGTGAACAACATGTTCCTCCTGAACATTGCAGGGACCCTCAAGCGGCTGGCGGTACTAACCATGGGGGGAGTTGTCGGTGGTCAGTAAACCACCTTCAGCATGGTGGGAAGGTATGAAGATTAACAAGAAATATCTTCATATAGGTCGTAAAAAGGGAAATTGCCTGAACAAGGTCCTTGGGATGCCTTGTGGCTGGGACTATGGAAACAACTGCAATTGCCCGAGCAAGGTCCCTGGAATGCCTTGCAGCAGGGACTCTTGAGACAAGTGCTCAGACAAGGTCCTTGGGATGCCTTACGACAGGGATGCTTTAGGGCAGATAAAAGGGTAGGAAGTGGTCTGCACTGGGTGGACACAGCACTTGCAGCCCAGGCATAGCCATGGGGCCACAAACGGCAGTCATTCTGTAGTAAATTGAAGCCTGAAAGCAGTGGCCCGCTATACCAAGTAAGTGACAGAAATCGATCTGTCACAACAGTTTGTAAGTGATTTATGACAACCTTGATGAGACCAGAAAATGTAGGATCAGTGGGTCACTGGTCCCATCCTTGGGTGCACACTATAATTCCTCTATGATTCACAGAGGTTCCACACTTAGTTTATTGTTAATTGTTCGTATTTATTTTTTCTCAAAAAGCATATTCTGTTAGGTGAATTTATTCCATTCTCAATATATTAACTTTATCCTTTGCGTCAATCCAATGCATTTCGGGGCGATTAACTGCCCCTTCATCAGGGAAAAGGTACTGTAACAAAGTTGGATAAAAAAAGATATAAGCGATAATGAATGGGAACGTTATGGTGTGTGGTATAGGGAGGATACTAAGGGTGTGAGGGGAGGGAGTGGTGTTGGTAGTTTAAAGGTCACCTTAACAAACTTTTTCGACCCGTGTAGAAAGCATGATCGTGCTTTAAATGTGGCTTACGTGCGCTGAGGATCGTCAAAATGCACCAGTCTGTTGAAAAGTAAAGGGTGCGTTTCGTAAGTCCGAGTTTAAGTCAATTAAAATCAAATATGTGGTTGCCCTTCATGCAGTGCACTAACCTGTTGAAATTGAAGCTTAAGGTTCAATGTAAATCCGTTCGTGAACGCCGGTCAGGACGAGGACGTCTACTGCCGCGTTTGGTCAGTTACGAGTGTTGCGGTCACGATCATGCTTTCTACACGGGTCGAAAAAGTTTGTTAAGGTGACCTTTAAACTACCAACACCACTCCCTCCCCTCACACTCTTAGTATCCTCCCTATACCACACACCATAACGTTCCCATTCATTATCGATTACATCTTTTTTTATCCAACTTTGTTACAGTACCTTTTCCCTGATGAAGGGGCAGTTAATAGCCCCGAAATGCATTGGATTGACGCAAAGGATAAAGTTAATATGTTGAGAATGGAATAAATTCACCTAACAGAATATGCTTTTTGAGAAAAAATAAATACGAACAATTAACAATGAACTAAGTGTGGAACCTCTGTGAATCATAGAGGAATTATAGTGTGCACCCAAAGATGGGACCAGTGACCCACTGATCCTACATTTTCTGGTTACATTTTGACGTCGTGGGACACTAGACGTCACTTGCGTAGCACCTAAACTTTGATAAACATAAGTTTAAACTCACATAAACTTGCTGTGCATCTACCCAAACTACTTGACAACCTTGATGAGACATCATGACTGGAAGGATGATGCATGGCAGGATTAGACACGTTATGGTTAATGTGCAATAAAGTATAGGATGGACACTGTATAACCTGTTATGAAAATGCCTTACATTGTAATACAAGAAATGAGCATGTTGATGACCCGTGCCATCATGACAAGTGTGTATGAAACTATGATTGTAATAAACTGCGGCTGTTTTAGCACCACAAAAGGTCTTGGTTGTACATAATTTATGGGAAGAAGGAACAGTGGGAAGGCCCATGAATGCTTGCACAGCAGGGGGAAAATATGGGATATCACCAGTGCGCGAGTCCTATTATGTGCTCATATTAGAATTATACCTTTTGTTTTTTTTATTTCAGATTGAAATGTGTTTTTCACTGCGTTAACTGAATAAAACGTATCCACACAGTTTTGTTTCTGATATGCATTCATATACTTTTATTGTAAATACTTAGCAAGGTATTTTGCTCCAGTGTTACATGGAGCACCGCAGAAAGTTAATAGGGTGTAGCCTCTGCTTTTCTTGTTTCTCTCCCAGAACTCTTCCTCCCTCTAAGTTAGACCTGGAGTGGCTTTGGATCCAACCATCTCCCAAACAGACAAGAAGCTGCCAGTATCTCCCGCTGTTGCCTCCTGCAGTGCTCATCTCAATGCTCTGTTAATGTCTTATTTCCTGTTTCCCCTTCCTTCTGGCATCATACTCAGGTTGTTAAACACACACAATTGAAATCAATGTATCTTTTTCTATTATGATTAACAGCTTCAACTGATTGAAATGTGGCGACAAAAGTGTACGTACATTGTTCTAACATTCAACCAGAGTGCCTTAAAGAACAAACAAGACTGACCAAAAACAATGAAGGGTATTAATAAAACATGCATGATAACATAAGGTAACAACAATGAAGCCTTTAGTAATGGTGGGAAAAATCAAAATGATAATGAGTTTAAAGAAGTCCCTAATTAGTTCCATCAGTGCACCTGTCTGTCTCTGACTCATTCTTTGCAGTTCCCCTGTGTTATTCTCCCTGGCTGATTTTCACACTCCGACACTCATAAACAACTGGTGGGACCTCAATATACCTCTATTGATGCCATTGCAAACATTTACTAGACAACCATCTATCAGCATGTGCCTACCCCCACATTCACCAACCAACAGTGCTTATTGTGAGCCAGTGGTTTCCAGTACCAGGTACGTATTGTTTCTCCAACTAAGCGCTGCCCACGCACCCCCAATCATCTCACTTACCTCCAATCCACTCATCTTCAATGTTTTGCAGCTTACCTTCGCCTACATATTAAAATACACACACTCATTTCAAGCACTCCTACTCACTTTCACCCCAGTCTCCAACATGTAACTATCCACTCACTCACCCATTCTCTTCCTCATATACAAACTCAAAAAACACATAACTAATGGGAAGCATGTTTACCAATAAAAATTCCAGACCTATTGACTTTTCTAACACCTGCATAGTTTTGCGATCACCTGGCCTAATGTGAGGCTTCCCTACCTGAAGACACTATAGGGAGACTAACATTTTTCGACCATGACCAACAGGAAAGGGATAGTTGTACCTTTGTCTAACCTTGGGTTGACATGTTAGGTCTGCATAGAGAAGGCTTTAGCGCGTAGTTAATCTGACGTAATACAAATAAATAAATAAACAAACAACTAAAGAAATAAAAATAAATAAAATATACATACTTACAGTGCATGCAAACGTTAATACTAAGAAATACTTAGCAACAGCTCTCTTCATGTATTAGCTTGCTCAACTGGCATTTATATTTTTATGTCCATTAACCACAGAATACAGAATAGAGCAATGGGACTCTTCACTTCAGCCTTTGGCACTCTTGCAATGCAAGAGAGCATTTTGCTTCATCAGGTGCATATCTGCCTAAAGAGAAGCAGTCTTCAGTTTCCGGGATGCTGCATAAATATTTTACTTGGCAAAGAATGTTGTTTTTCATTTCATTCTACATTGTTATTTTTTTCATAATCCCCATGTGTTTAATCTATTTTTTCATACTATAGTTATCAACGCTAATAACACAATTTCTAGGCACCAATAAGTATCCTCATTCCACCCAGGATGGGTGCTGGCTAGGGAGCCAGTGGGGATGTGAGGGCCTCAAGACTGCCCCAGCGGGACCAAAACAATATAGCAGTCAATATGGCAAGATGTAGGTGTCCTGGGTTGGACCAGCACCCAAAAATAATTGAAAAATGTGGCGTGTGACTGTCAAATGTAATAATTAGTGAGCGGCCAGAGACCTCGTGTATTACTCCCTGCTCCTGGTAGGGTGTGTTTCATAATTAACCCTGGGCGTAGTGGGCGTAGTGGGGCTTCGCGGAGCTACGCGAAGTGGGCGAGAAACTACGCCCACCTCCGCACTCCGCGTAGCCCCACTACGCACCACAGGCCTGCCTCCCTCCCGCCCTCCCTAAATACTTTAATCTAAATGGTATAAAGAATTAAAAGGCACTTACCTTGCCCGCCGCTGCCCGCCGCGTCCCCGGGGCTCCCTCTCTTCAGCGCCGCCGTCTTGGCTAGTAATGCGCATGCGCGGGCGGCCGCGCATGCGCATTTCTCGTGGTTGGAAGCTGTTATGGAAAGGATACAATTTAAGGCCCTGGTTAATTTTTTCCAAGCCTTCCATGGCACATGCACTGCTTACCTTAGAAAAAGTGTGAGCCGTTATGTTCCTTCCAGGACACTCAGATTATCCATCGCTGACCAGGCCTGCATCCCCAAAGCTCGTCTCACACGCAGAGGTGGCAGATCTTTTGGTTTCCTGGGAATAAAGTGCTGGCAGCACTGAAAGCCTTAACAGTTCTCTCCCACTTAAAAAAACAGCTGAAAACATGGCAATATAAAAACGAAACCCTGGCGGGGCATGCACATGTCAACTGTTAGCGTCAGGACACTGCAGACAGAGTCGCTGTGCGCTATACAAATATTGGTCATTCATTCTGGATATTGATGCTGTCGAAGTTCTCTTATATCTTCTTAATCTTATGGTGGAAGAAGGTGCCTAGGTTATTGCAGATGTTGGGATGGAGAGATGTTTGCTGTCTCTGTGCTGGGTCTGTCAAAGTCTTTTATCACGGGGAAGAGTTTCTTACTGTTTAGTGCGCAGGCTTCGATCCTTCCCTGTAGGGCTGCTTTCTTTGATGTTCTAATGAGGTGGTGGTGTGCAGCGACAGTGATTTTGAAGGCTGAGTGGTAGTCCAGGGTTTTGCTGCTTCTCTTTTTTTTGTGAGCCTTCTACAGGTGCTTCTGCATTCGTGAAGGGCAGAAGAGAACCAACTGGTTTTCTTGGGGTGCCGCTTGCCTGAGGCCTTCTCCAGTGGAGCCAGTGTGTCGGAACAGTTGGAGATCAATCAGCTGAGGCTGCATGCTGAGGTGTTGGAGTTTGTGGATGTCAGTGGGAGTTTTTGCTGAGGCAAGTGGTGAGCTGTTCATCTGCGACCTTGTTCCAATATTTGTGAGGGTAGGTGTGGGCACGGTCATGTACAGTGGGTTTTGTGATGGAGAAGTGAAAGCAGAGGTGATAAGTCCACAGGAGCTCTGTGGTGTGGCTGATTGTGATGCTGTCACTGGCAGAGAAGATTGGGTTGCGTGTGTGTCCGGCTGAGTGGTTTGGGACAGTGACCCGTTGTTTGAGTCCAACTGTGGTGAGGTTCTCCAGCAGAGATGAGGCATTTCAGTTGTTGGAGTTGTCCAGGAGGAAGTTGAGGTCACAGGGGAGGATGATGTCTATTGAGGCAAGAGCGTGGGGCACGATGAAGTTGATGATGAAATAGCTGAAGGGTGGGTGGGGTCCAGGGAGTCTGTAGATGAGACTACCCCGGGGGGGTGTTCTGGTTGGTCTGGACCTGGAATTGGAGGTGCTTAATGTTGGTTGAGTTGTCTGCGTGGGTGGTGAAGCAGAGGGTGCCTTTGTGTACGATGATGATGCCTCCCCCTGGTTTGTATATGTAGATGATCACATATGGGCCATTTAAGAATAAGACTCCACATTTTTATAACGCATGACATTACAACGCATGTAAAAAAAAATACCATTACAACGCATTGCACTACAATGCATACCATTACAATGCATACCATTACAGCGTAAAATACTTTTAGGGCAACAGTAGGGTAAGTGTTGGATAGTGTAGGGGTAAAATTACTATTCCCACTCCAGTGAGTGCAACAGTAGGGTAAGTGTTGGATAGTGTAGGGGTAAAAATTACTATTCCAACTCCAGTGAGTGCAATGGTAGGGAAAGTGTTGGAGAGTGGAGTTGGAATAGTAATTTTTACCCCTACTGATGACACCATCCAGTGAATATGTGTCTTTCTGAAAAATAAATATTAGTGAGTTATGTTTAAATATTTAAATACATATATTAGTGTTTCACTTTGTGTATAAGTGGCTACATGTGTTGATAAGTAGCTACATGCGTATGTATATGGGTTATTTGATATTTTTATTAGTATCAGTTTGAGTGTCTATATGGTTTGGTGGGGGTATTACTTAGCACATAGATGCATGAGTGACTGACTCTTTGTATGTGTTTTGAAGACAGCATATGTACAGGACTGTATGGGTGGATGAGTGTCTATATGTGTTTGTTAGTGAGTGAATGACTGTCTCACTAGTGTCTTTATCAGTAACGACATATGTTTTAATCTAGTATATATGAATATTGATGTATATAAGTGAGTATATGTGAGAGTAAGAGATTGTAAGAGTTCCTGTTTAAATAAGTATGTGTTTCTATAAGTGATTGTTTAAGAGAATAAATATGTGTAATTTTCAATAGAAGTAAGGTGGAAGTGTGTGTATATCTCTATATTCAAATAAATGGATGTTCAATAGTTTATTTGCACGTGTGAATATGTGTGTGAGTAACTTTTGGATGAATGTCGGTGTGTAACAGGATGTATAGGTGTATCTCTTCATATGATGAGTGAGTATATGTATGAGTGACTGTATAGAACTGTTGGTGAATGAGTGGATGTGTATATAGATAGTGGAGGAACAGAATTGCTTGTTGTAACTGATATAGGTATGTCCATTTTTTAAAAATTTCAGTTTCTATTTTTGAATATGTGTCTCAAGGGTTACTTTACACTGAGAGGAGGTCTGTCACTGTGTCACAAGGATGGTGTCATCAGTGATGTCATGAGTGATGTCACTCACCATGTCATGAGTGATGTAATATGTGATGTCATCAGCAGTGCATTGCACGCGCAAGTTATAGTGAGTCCGACTAACTATAACGTGGGAATTTCAATGGTTTTATATCAGTAAAATTTCCAGCTAACTATAACTGGTGTGAAACCTATGTTTTTTTCTGTGAATTTAATAGGTTTTTTAAATGCTAATTCCTAACTATAACCGGTGTGAAACCTATGGTTTTTTCAGTGAATATATATATATATATGTAGCATTCTTAATCTTTTTAGAAACACTCAGTCACTGGATGATGTCATCAGTGATGTCATGTGAGAAGTCATCAGTGATGTCATCAGTGATGTCACTGACCATGTCATGAGTGATGTAATATGTGACGTGACCAGCGGTGATTTGCAAGGGCGCAAGTTATAGTTAGTTCGGCTTGTTACAAAATATAAATGAATATCCATATAAATTCATTCGCATGTACTTCCAAAGATTTCACGCTGATATAAAATCACATTACCTTGAGGCCTGGAGCTCAAAAGGGCTTCCTATCTGACCCTGACTGGACAAGCTTCAACAAGCTATTCTGGACTCCCTTACAGGTCACCTTGCTTGTCTTGACTACATGATATGCAAGTGTTACACAGTACAGAGCCTGCCTTTCTGGTCTGCCCATATCTGGCTGTTTTGCATGGCGCAGACATTGCATATCCATGACAGCCATATTTGTATTGGTGCCTTATTCTAGTTCCGCTGATATGGCATTTACTACTGTATGTAATACCTAGAAATCTGTCACTCTGGGAAGAAGTGGTCTGAGAGCCCCTAAGGTGGCAGATCTGACTTCTTCCATGCTAATTAGCAATGATGCATGCTTTTGGTACCATTAAATAAATTTCACTCTGTTTCTGAGCAAACCTATTATGTCTTGTGAGTTTCATTCATATGCTACTGGGAGGGTGCCAGTATTTCCCCATCACAGCAAACCATAACGGGTGAATTTCTTTAGTTTTGTACAAGTGAAATGTCAGCCTAACTATAACATCTCTGAGACCTGTGTTTTATATATATATATATATACATATATATATATACATATATATATATATATATATATATATATATATATATATATATATATATATATATATATATATATATATATATATATATATATATATATATATATATTACCTACTGGCGGTCGCCAGTAGGTATATATAGTTAGGATTTTTTCCCTATGGGATTTCTGAAAATTCTATGCCTAATAACTTTGGCGTTTGTGGACGGAATTGGCTGAAATTTTCAGGAAAATGGAACATTTTGTTTCTGAGCAGCCCTTGAAAATTTGGGGGGGTTTTGTGGAGGGGGGGCCGAGAAAAAAGGGGGGTCCCAAAACGCCTTTTTCCCATGTTAATTTCCATAGGGCGGTTGGACTCACTTTTAGCCCGAACGGCTGAATGGATTTTCACGAAACTTGGCAAAATTGTAGGGACTGTTAGCCCGATGTGCCTTTGCTAGGTCTCAATATATGTGCTCCAGTGGATTTTGAGAAATTAACGTTTGAATCAAGATATATATCTGTAACAGCGCTCCGGGCAGCGATCCGGTTAGCGAACCTTTCGCGTATCGGAACTTTGCGATGCGAAGCTGATTGGCCCTCCGGTGTCTGTCAACATTCTAAACAGTCCGGAGCGGCCGCCATCTTGTCTCTCGGTAGGATCGAGAGACAAGAGGAGGCCAAAACAAAGGGGGAAATTGCCATAAGGGGGCATAGTAGATCCTCGTTGACCCCCTAGGTTTTATGTGGAGGTTTTAAAAGGGCCTAGGAGGGTCCCAAAAAAAAAAATTAAAAATTTTTTTTTTGCGTGGTAAGCGCCAAGTTCGCGAACCGGAAAGCGTTCTGGGCAGCGAACTTTATGGATAAAAGAATGAAAGACTTTTCTAATACTGTATGTTAATTATTTGTTGGTTTTGTTGATTTTTTTTTAATATTTTTATTTTTTCAGCAATTTTTTATTGTTGTGATTGTGTTTCAAAATTTAGTAACATTTCTTACATTTAACTACTTTATGAATTACATATAAAAATGATTAAAGACTCAAACAATTTTTTAATATTACATATAATTTTATTTTTCGGATTGTTTTTCGAAATTTACTAGAACGTCTAGCATTTCACTGTCTGATATGTGTTCTTGTTCAGTGAACATAAGTTCAAACATTTGACCGTCATCATAATGAAGTAAATGATCCACTGATTCCACACATTGAACTAATTCATGGTCCCGTGATTGATCCATGAAATCAGAGTCATCATTGTCCTCAATTTCTTTTTCTGTGTTGGTCTCCAGAACAATTTCGAAGGAAACATTCTGCTCACCTTCCATTTTATTGCTGTAATTTGCATAAAAAATAAATATATCAGTAGAGATAGGGCACTGTTGGGTTTAAGTTCAGACAGGCATTTGTGAGTTTATACCAGAGAAGTAATCTATGGGCACTGTATGGTTTCAGGCGTGAAGTAGTACTATTAAAAAGTGCCTGTGAAGAAGCCTAAGTAAATTCATAATTATACCACAGAAACCTAAATCAGTCCATAATTATAATAAAGAAGCCTTTCTCAATGTCTAACTCTTACAGAGGGATAGTATATAACTATCTGAAAAAGTTTACCATATTTACTTATAGTGCACAATATACTTCAGTTTTAAAAATAACAACTTACCTTTAGAAACAAGTTGATGTTATTATTGATATTCTAAATGATATATACAACAACAAGTAGTAGTCAAAATGGCTGTGTTTCCTTCTCTCCCTTTATATATATACAGGTATATAACCAATCAAATGTCAGGTAATAAAAGTAGAAAATGAAAGTAACATTTTCATTGGTTGTCAATTCCAACACTTCAGATGTGTTTTGTGAAGTAATTTACCTCACGGTATTTGGAGAGGTCTACAGGCTAAATGGCTAAATGAAATTTCAATGAAATTTGTGAGAATGGAAGGGATTGTTATGTAGTATGAGCTAATGTATATTTGGTGAGAGTGTCTCTAGTCGTTTTTCTGTAAATTACTTTCCCACCTTTTTTTTGGACCGCTTTCCGGGAAGCGGCCCGGTTAGCGAACCTTAAGCGTCACGGGAATCCACCATTTTGTGTTTCGGTCGCATTAAGATACAAGATGGAGGGCAAATAATGTTTAGAATGGGTAGAAGGGGTCA
The DNA here is from genome assembly GCF_964263255.1 of Lissotriton vulgaris. Classification (NCBI taxonomy): domain Eukaryota; kingdom Metazoa; phylum Chordata; class Amphibia; order Caudata; family Salamandridae; genus Lissotriton; species Lissotriton vulgaris. The sequence continues at coordinate 583,267,419 of NC_141693.1, read as the reverse complement.
TGGTAGACTTATCTTGACCCCCTAGGTTTTCTGAGCATGGCTGAGGAGGCTTATATGTGCGGAAAAAAACACTTTTTAAAAAAAAATTCCGCGAGGTTAGCTTTCGGTTAGCGAACCGGGTAGCGCTCCGGGGAGCGAATTTTGTGGAAAATTAGTGAAAAAAGTTAGAGAAAAATAATAATTGTGAGTGATCAGATGTAGGGTAGCTCTGAGAAGAGCTTTTGGGTTTATGGTACATTTAGGTACTTATAAGTAGGTACCAATGCACAGTCTTAAATTCAGAATGAAAATTCTGTTGCCCTCATCTGAGAAGTGAACTCCATCTCCTCTGTAGATATCTTGCATGTAGTAACGCAAGTTATTGTTGTAAAGAGAGCCCATTCCATGGTCTCTCATGTAAGCTGAAACAGATTTGTTTACATGCTTCCTCGCTTTCTCAATTTGTGGACAAAATTGGTTGGACCACCTCCATTTCTGTCTTTGGCATATATTGGAATATACCAAGGCAGTTTTAGGAAAAAGTGCCATTAATTGCTCAAAGGTGTCCTTTAAAAGCATTTCCAGACCTACCCCTGTCAAAGTGCCCAAATCATTACCTCCACAGTGCACTATTAACAGGTCAGGGTTTGGCAAATGCATAAAGGTTTTCACCAATGGTATCAATTGGTGACATTTTAATCCTCTTTGGCCCAACCACTTAATTTCCACATCTTGTAAATTGAGGTTATGTAAATGTCTGCTCTCAGCATACCTTTGAGCCCAGTGGATGTAACTATGTCCAAGAATCCAGACCTTAAACATGGTGGGTGAAGGTTGGGCTGCAGTCAGATGAAGTGTGGTAATGAAAGGGCAGTTGAAACAGTAGGAGTTTCTAAAGAAAAAAAATTGTGGATTTACAATGCTAATGATTCATTAGCAGTGATTGGTGCATTTCCATTTCTGAAAACAGAAAGTTAGGGTGCATGGATGTGTTCCTTGAAAGATGTAATTTGAATGGTCAAGGAAGAAACATTTAATGAAAGATTGCACTGGATACGCAGGTGCACTGAGAGTTCAGAGTTCAATTGAAACATTGTTGTGTGAATTTGCAAACATGAGAGGTCTTCCAGGAGGTGGTTGCTATGGAAACAAGGCAGACAGGGCAGAGGGGGGAAGGGTTTTGATTTGAAAAAAGTGAGGGAAGAGGAATGATTGGCTAATATGAGAGATATGTGAAAAGAATATCTGTATTTCTGTGCTTTCAATAGCTGCAGCCTTTGGAGTGCATCCTTTTTCTTCTGCTGAAGACAATTTGGTGTATTTCTGAGACTGTTTTCAAAACTCAAAAAATATTTGCTAAGGTGAGAAAAGATTTATTTAATTTAGATAGAGAATAGTATGATTTAAGGAGAAAATGATGAAAAAAGCTGTGTTTACAAAATGTGGTTTTGTCTCTAGTGATATACTAATAGAATTAGTTTCATAGAGGAATTGTAATTGCATATTTGGTGTAACATTCTGGCATGCAGTAACACAAGATATTGTGATACATGGAGCCCATTTCATGGTCTGTTATGTAAGCTGAAACAGATATGTTGCATTTAAAAACGATTTAAGAAATCAATTACATTTCTGGATATGTACTGCTAGAGCTTCATAGGTTGTTTTGGGCCATATTTATAAGGTATTTGAGTGTCTAAGATATTATGTTCGCCTTTTAAAATGTAAAGTGTTCCTCATGGGGCAAGTGTCTTGTAAATACGCTCCCACTTGTGCTTTGCAAATTTAGATTTTGATTATGGGAGTTACCTAGCCATATTAATAGTGTCCCAAAAATGGTGCTAGGGAATTGCAGAAAACACTTTCATGTGTCTCAAGGACATTTTTAGTCATTTCTTCATGAATGCAGGTATACAATTGATTTATATGCTGTGTTTAAAAACGAATTTTGAAATGAATTAAATTTCAGGATATGTACTGTTAGAGCTTCATAGGTTGTTTGGGGTCATATTTAGAAGGCATTTTAGTGTCTTTGATGTTATTTTTCCCTTTTTAAATGGAAAGCGTTCCTCATGGGGCCCTGAGCAGTTCTTAGCCATGTTATTTAATTGGAAGTGGATAACATGGCTAAGAGCATTTGCTGGAAAATGCATGAATATCGCTGACTTTTCTGTTATATTCATGCATTGCGGCAGTTTTTTTTCACATTGCTTCATGGGTTGTTTGGGTTCATATTTAGAAGGCATTTTAGTGTCTTTGATGTTATTTTTCCCTTTTTAAATGGAAAGCGTTCCTCATGGGGCCCTGAGTAGTTCTTAGCCATGTTATTTAATAGGAAGTGGATAACATGGCTAAGAGCATTTGCTGGAAAATGCATGAATATCGCTGATTTTTCTGCTATATTCATGCATTGTGGCCGTTTTTTTCACATTGCTTCATAGGTTGTTTGGGTTCATATTTAGAAGGCATTTTAGTGTCTTTGATGTTATTTTTCCATTTTTAAATGGAAAGCGTTCCTCATGGGGCCCTGAGCAGTTCTTAGCCATGTTATTTTATTGGAAGTGGATAACATGGCTAAGAGCATTTGCTGGAAAATGCATGAATATCGCTGACTTTTCTGCTATATTCATGCATTGTGGCAGTTTTTTTTCACATTGCTTCATGGGTTGTTTGGGTTCATATTTAGAAGGCATTTTAGTGTCTTTGATGTTATTTTTCCCTTTTTAAATGGAAAGCGTTCCTCATGGGGCCCTGAGCAGTTCTTAGCCATGTTATTTAATAGGAAGTGGATAACATGGCTAAGAGCATTTGCTGGAAAATGCATGAATATCGCTGACTTTTCTGCGATATTCATGCATTGCGGCCTTTTTTTATCACATTTGCAAGCACTTCCTAGCCATGTTATCCAATGGGAGGTGGATAATATGGCTAAAAGCATTTGCTTCAAAGGTTGTTTGGGGTTATACACCATTTTTGGGAAATTATTAACATGCCTATCTAACTCCCATAATCAAAATCTAAATTTGCCAACCGCAGGTGGGAGTGTATTTACAATAAATTTGCACCATGAAGAACGTAAAATAGCATACTAGATACTCAAATAACTTATAAATGTGGCCCAAAACATCTTATGAAGCACTAGTAGTGCATATTTCTAGAAATGTATTGGTTTTCATTTAATGATTTACTTCATTGGTAGGTCTTCACATGTTTTTTTACCTTGGTTTTTTTCAGTGAAAATCTTATCTGCAACCATGTGTTGGCCTCACCTCAAATAAACAAAACAGGTGATGGACTGAATGTGGATCAATGACACACATTCACCCCAGTCTAAAGATCAGGGCCTAAACAAATCTTTAGATAGGCTACATCTTATCGTCATCCTGAATTAATGATCTAAAGTATTAGGGAGTGATTTATGAGTGTTGTATGCCTGTTTTGTACCATTGAGTGTCATTTTTGTGATGCAGTTCTGGTGGAAAATATTTGCTATGTTAAATAATTAGTACGGCATTAAGTTTTAGATGACTGTTATTTATTTACTGTTTGGTAATAGTGGTTAATAACATTTTATATTATATTTTTCCACAGGTTCAACTGCAGATTCTTTCATAGTTTGGTAAATGCCTTCCAGAAGTCGAATACGAAAGGCTAGAAAACGTCAAAGACAGCAGGATGATGTTTTATTGCAGCAGTCCTCTTCCCCAAATACTTGTCAAAACACCAAGAAAGGTCCGGGTAAGAGCACGAAATCATTCTTAAGAAATATTTGTAGTAAAAAAAATTTTGCTCAAAAAAATGTTTCAGTTCACAAAAAGAAAAATAATTTAAATGGAAAGGAGAGACCCATCACAAATGTTACTGGTAGAGGAAGAGATAACTCTGTGCATGATAGTAGAAGGAAACAACAGTTTAGGGACATTCGAACTCGGATGTTCCGTAATAGGATATTAGTTAATTTATTGAAAAATATTAAAAAGAAAGGCCAACAGAAAGCGGCATTTTATAGGAAGAAGAAAAATGTAGAGAAAATTATTGATCATGCTTTTGAAATTAAGCGAAAGTTGTTTATTTTGGTAATCAATAGAATTAGGAAACTAAGCAAGGTAATTTCTGATTTCAAAACAAAAAGTAGATGGAAGAGAGTAGTAAATCGTACTAACTTTTGTGAAGTTTTTTCCGGAGAATGGATGCATAGTTCAAGTTCTGAGGCATTTTTTAATGAGGAGACTTATTTTCAGGATAATGATTTGGTGCATGCAGTTGACATCAGTGGTCGAGCTTATGAAGTGAAGGATGGTTGTCCAGTTGAAAAAGAACAACTTGTGACAACAGAGACAGAAGAGGCGCTAAGTGATGAGGTTTTAGGAAGACGTCCTAAGGGTCCTGTGTACATTTGGAAGTGTAGTTCTATTTGCAGTGTGCGACAGGTTTCCATCAATTTGCTTTGTGATTTTATACGGACATTTAATAAGAAAAGTTTGAAGCAGAAAATGAAGTTGTTGCAAGATTTAGATCCTTGCAGAGTGAGACAAATGACAGGTTTCCGTGGTCATTCGCTGGCTTGTCTTTCCAGGAGAGTATGCCAGAGTGTTTTTCATCATTTCAGGATGCTAGCAGTGCATCATAATAAAGTGAGAAAATTAGTGAGAATGTTGTATTATGCTAAGAGTCCAGCAATTATGCTTAAACAGTTATGTGCTGCTCTTTTGCATGGTTCTGAAATAGATGTGAAGAATCTTTGTGAAGAAATTGAGTTTTGTTACTTTGGTAGTAAAGATGAGAATGTTCAAATTGACCCTGAAGTAGAGGGTAATGTGGAAGATAATGTACAGGTTTCCAGTACAGATAATTTTCAGAAGGAAATTGCCACGTTTCAGATGAAATCAAGTGAGAGGCCTAATTTCACTTGTGTATGTTGTCGACGCACTTATTATAAGAATCAGACTAAGGTAGTTGATTTATATGCAAAAAGTGAAAGGGAAAATAATAGTGAATGGAAGGATTTAGCCACATACTTGATGGTAGAAAATTATTTTGATTTGGGATCGGATCAACGTGTGTGTACTTATTGTTGTAATAAATTAAACCAAAACCAGATGCCTGCTAGGGCAGTTCATAATAATCTGGAATTGGTTGAGATTCCTTCTGAATTGAAGGATTTAAATACTTATGAATCTATTTTGATTCAAAGTATCCATCCCTTTCAGGCTATTGTAAGAATGGAGCCAAAGACAGGGAAGTTGCCTCCAGCAGATTTACAGAGAGGATTAAAGGGAAGAGTTGTTTATTTGCCTCTAGATTTGAAGAAAAACATTAACACAATTGGAATAGAAAAAGTGGAAGAGGAACCTCTGGTTATCTTGGTTAATGGGGTTCCGACAAAGAATAAGAAAATATGGCAAGATTTAGTGGATGTTAGGAAAGTCAAAAAGGCAACAGTGTATTTGAAGAAAAATAATAAGTACTATAAGAATGTATATGTTGCAGAAGAGGAAGTAAGTGATGAAGAGGATAGCGATTTGTGTGTAGGCCAAATTGAGAAAGTAGAGGCCTCTAAAAGTGAAGAAATATATGAACATTATAGTGTTCATCCTTTGCATTCCAAGGAAGTCATGGGGAATGCAATTGAGTTGTTTCAAATGAAACAAGCCAAAGGGAGTCCCATTAGTGTTTGGGAGGAAAGTTTGGAAGCTCGGTGTTTCCCACAGCTATTTCCCACAGGTCAAGGAGGAAGATATGATGAGCGACCTCATCAAATTCCTGCGTCTGAATACCGGACTTTACGATTGTATGCAGAAGATCCTAGGTTTCGGCAATGCATTCCCTATTTGTTTCATCTCCTGTTTGAAAGCGATCTGTCTGGACTGTCATATGCAGTGAACCACATCTTAAAAAGTGGTATACACATGCGAAACATCTCAGCAAGTGACTTTATGCATAAAGTCAATGTCCAAGACAGTATTTTGGATTCTCACTTAATTAATCTCATGGCGTGTCAGCGTGGTACTAATGAGTACTGGTACCGTCGTCATGGTGATTTAAAATGTATGCTGAGGAACTTAGGAACTCCAACATGGTTCCTCACTCTGAGCTGTGCCGAGTATGGCTGGGAAGACTTACTTGAATTTCTACGAGAGGCAAATGGAAATATTGAAAACATTGAATTCAAGACACCTGGAGAACTGTGTTCTTTGGATCCTGTGAATGTATGCAGGTACTTCAATCATAGATTTGAAGCTATGATGTCTTTCATCACAAATAAAAAGAATCCACCTCTTGGAGAGGTGTTGGATTTCTTCTGGAGAAAGGAGTACCAAGCAAGAGGTGCCCCTCATATACATATGTTGCTGTGGATCAAGGATGCACCTAAATTTGGAACAGATCCGGATGACTTAGTGATGAATTTCATCGAACAGTATTCTACGTGTGCTGTTCCAAACGCAACGGAGAAGAAAAGTCTAAGAGAACAAGTTCTACGTTTCCAAAGCCATCGTTGTGGAAAGTACTGTCGTCGTAAATTCAGAAACAAGGACAAGTTTTACACCAAATGTCGTTTCAACTTTCCACGACCGGTGATTTCTAAAGGAAGAGTGAACAGTTTGATGTCTTCGCTGCGACATAATGTGACGAGGAAATCACCCAAGAATACATACAATTTGAAAAGGAATGAAGAGTCCAAGTATATCAATGACTACAACCCAGTGATTTTGTCCATGTGGAATGCCAACATGGATATACAGTTTGTGGCTGACAACTGTATGGCTGTGGCTCGGTATGTGACATCTTACATCACCAAAAAAGAAAAGACCGAACTGAAGGATATGTGGGAGGACATTTCCCATGAAAAGAGCCTCAGCAAGAAGTTGTACAGTTTCAGTCTGAAGATGTTGTCGCATCGAGAAATCGGAGCTTACGAATGTTCTGATCGATTGTCTTCAGCAAGTCTCTATGCCAAATCCAGGAGTCTCGTTTGGGCGAGTCTTGGTCTTGCTGCAACCCGAAATCGAGTTCTAAAACCTGTTCGGGAAATTGAGTATTTGGCAGAAAAGGAACCAAACAGTACCGACATTTTGAAGACCAACATGTTGGATACATATTATCCAAATCGAAGCAGTCACCTTGAGAATGTTTGTCTATATGAGGTTCTCCAAAATTATATATTCAAGAGGAACATCAAAGAAGATATTGAGAAAGGAGTGTATGCTGTAATTGGAAGTGAGGGATGCCTGGTCAAGCAAAGAAAATGCCAATTAGTAAACCATCGAAAATTGAGTGGCGAATCTCCAGAAAAAAAGGAGTTTTTCTATTTAGCACTTTTGCAACTTTTCAAGCCTTGGCGTGCAGAAGAGGAACTGCTTGGAGATTTCCTCTGTTACGAAGACTCTTTCAATGCAGCCAAGGAGTCCATAGAATGTCCTGCTTTTTCTAGATATCAAGAAATGCTAACTTTGGAAATTGAGCAGGAAGCAACGATTGCAGCCGAGATTGCCAGAGACAGTTCTCAGGACAGTCAGAGTTCTGTTTCATTGAGTCAAGATCCACTTGGAGGACCTATTATCGAAAATGAAGCTGCCACTGCTATGAATGAAGTAGAAAGAGCCATGGCACATGCTCAGGAGGATTCAGTTAACTTACAAGACTTGGAAAAACAACTCAACGTTGAGCAGAGGAAAATATATGATGAAGTTACCAAGGAAATTGAGCACGGATTAAGTCATGAGAAGAAAGAGTGCTCATGTACATCGTTGAAGCCTGTCCGACTGTACGTGAGTGGAGAAGCGGGAACTGGAAAAAGTTTCCTCATTAAAGCAATCTCTTGTTATTTGCAGGAAAGGACTGAGTCATCGCTGTCTTGTGTTGTCACCGCTCCTACTGGACTGGCAGCACATAATATTAAAGGTATTACTTTGCATCGTCTACTGATGCTGCCGGTGGAGCATGACAACAAATTACAATACAACAAGTTATCTGGAGATGCTTGCTGTGAAGTTTCAAGAGTCTTGAGGAAAATGAAACTACTTATCATTGACGAAGTAAGCATGGTTTCCAATGTCATGCTTGCCTTTGTGCATTTGAGAATGCAAGAAGTACTTAAAACTGAATATGATGTCTTATTTGGTGGGAAACACATCATTGTTTTCGGAGATCTTCTACAGCTGACACCAGTAAAAGGTCAACCTGTGTTCAAAATACTCACGCATGAAGATACCAGGAAGTGCCTAGGGAGCATTGGCAACGTCAATATATGGTTAAACTTCAATTATGCAGAACTGCATCAAAATATGCGTCAGGCAAAGGATGAAGATTACAAGAATATTCTACAAGATATTAGAATTGGAAAAGTGACCGAGCATGGGAAAGAAGCTTTAAATGCACGATTACTGTCAAATTTATATCCCAAACAAGAGATTGTGCCTGAGAATATTTTTCAGAAAATTACTGCGAAGAAATCCGGGATATGTCTCATGCCAACTCTTGCAGAATGTGCCATCTTCAACAACAAAATGTTGAATTTAGAAAAGCAAGAGATTGTGAAACTTGAAGCTATCGACAAATTAGAGCATATGGGATCAACTATTATTTTGTCAGACAATTTGAAATCAAAATTGGATTCATTAGAGAAGACTATATCTAAGACAGCGGGTTTTGAAAAGACTCTGAATGTGTGTTTAAATTGCCGAATCATTTTGAGACGGAATTTACATGTAGAAAGAGGTCTGGTAAATGGATCAATGGGTAATGTTGTTGATTTTGAGAAATACAGAAATAGAGATGGAATAGAATTCTTAAGAATTAAATTTGATGGCATTGAGGAAGTACAGAGAATTACTCGTTGTTCTGCTAGGTTTTTGCTTGTTAAAGACTTATATGTTCGCCGTAAACAGTTTCCTGTTTGCTTGGCATATGCGGTGACAATCCATAAATCGCAAGGTTTAAGTGTAGACTGTGCATTGGTGAATATTGGCAGTTCTGTGTTCAAGGAGGGTATGGCATATGTGGCATTGTCACGAGTTAGAACTTTATCGGGATTGTACTTAATTGACTGTGATGTCACAAATATTTGTGCGGATCTAGATTGTGTTAAGGAATACAATAGGTTAAGAAGAGAGTATGCGCCACATTTGCCTCAATATCCTTTGTTTGAGAAACGTGTGTTAGGCCGGAAACGTAGAAATAGCAGTAATAGTAGGGAGGTTGTTGCAAAAAGACTAAAAGTCAATGAACCGAAAATTGTTAGCAGAAAGAAAGTGGATTCTGTTGAAGATGTTGTCGGTTTTCAATTTGAAAACAGTTCTGGTGTCAACTGCTATGCAAATGTAGTGGTTAATGTTCTCTTTTCACTAGAGAGTTTAAAAGAACAGATTGTGTTCAATTCAGAACAAAGTTTATGCTGCTTGTTGAATTCTGTGTTAGAGAAATGTAGCACTGATCGAAGAAAAGTAGAAAGTGTGTCTGAAGTTCGTTATCTGTTAGATGAATGTTCAGGTCAAACAGACTTCTCTGAAAATAATCAGCAAGATTGTCAGGAGTTTTTAATGTATATGCTTGATATATTGCAAGATGAGGGTGTAGATGTAGATCAACTGTTTGGGCTTTCTTATCAATGGCAGCATGACTGCGAGAACTGTATGGTATCAAGTACTACTAGTGTAGACTCAGAAAGATTTATATATTTAACTTTGCCAGACAGTAAATCAGTGTCCTTTAATAAGCTAGTAAATGCAGCGGATCACAACATGGAGTGTAGCCAATGTAAATGTGATATGATGTCAACATTATTTATACGTAGATATGGCCAGTATGTCATTTTAATGATGCAACGATGTAGGCCTGATGGATCAAAATTGTCAACTTTAATAAAAAATTTTGTGGCTTCTCAACTGTCAATATCAGGGAGGACTTTTGTTACTGTAGCAATTATCTATCACGATGGTCCATCAACAACATCAGGACATTATACAGCTTACTTAAAGTCTGGAAACGGCTGGTCATTCTGTAATGATTCTGTTGTAACTTTAAAAAAAAAATTGCCGTTTGACCTTAAAAATTCTTACCTGGTGTTTTTAAAACCAAAATTTTAAGTAGAGGGAATGTAAGTCTGCAATGCTGTCTCGATTAAAAATCCAACTATATAAACCTGATGCAAGTAAGTCTGCTTCATAGTAAGCAGTATCAGTGTCATAGGAAAAGGAGAACATGAGTGACAAAGAAGAGTAAGATATTAGTAGTCCAGGATTGTGAAAATAATCTCAAATATTTTATTTTTGAAAGTTGCGAAAATAGAAAATGTCGGGATTTGATTGGAAGAATTACAAGACTTGCGAATCGCGGCAACATGATTTGGCCTAGTGGAAACATGTGATATAATGAGAGAAGTTTTTTTTCTATGTAACATATTTCACGTATCGATGGAGGTTTTCTTTCAGAAAGTGGCGGGCTGAAAATATTTAAAGCACAACAGAGTGGATGCTGTTCATAGGAGATCGTTCGACGTCATTGAAAGTAAGTTAATTTTAAGGAGTTTTGAAATCAGATTTCTTAGGTTGTATGGGTTTTTTAAACACAGTCATTTTGATTGTGTTTTTTTTTCCCCGCTGTTGCATGATGAATACCTTCAAGTCACTGATTTAAGTGAAATTTGATACATTCTGAGAACAGCAAAAATAAACCATTTAACATGTATAATTAATGTTATGCTTTTTGTACTTATGATATACATTTAGAAATGTGTGGTACATATGGGTAAGCTGAGTTCTGTAAATATCAATTTTAATGCTTAGAGTGCTGTACTTCTGAGTAGTGTTTTTTTTTTTAAAAAAAAGAGGCCTCACCTCAAAGAAAGCTCTTGAAAGCACACATCTTATTTGCATCCTAAAACAATCATTTACAATGTTAGACACAATTTCATGATGGCTTTACATCTTTTTTGCGCTGCTATTGCATCACTACTGTGAGGCATTAGCAGTGCAAGAAAAACATCATGTTCCAAAATAGGCTCCAGTTCAGCAACATCAAGATACAGTTTCTTTCGAATATATATCTTTAGGATTGTGTAGGGGACGTAGAGAAGCAGAGACTTCTGTAAATGTCAAAGTTGTTGAAAAACTGTTTGTTTTTGAACCTTTTCCCTTGTCTTTTCTAATTTTTAAAAACATGTTTTAATATTTTTTGAAATGTTTGTTCTTTGTTTTACAGATTGAAAGTATTAAAAAATATTTTAAAAAGGTAACAAGAATTATAAGGTAAATGTTTTCCACTCTTTTTACCTGCAATGCACTGCTGATGATGTCATTGACACTATCTCTCATTTACTCTCTCTAGCTGTCTTTCTTTTTACATTATTCTCTGTTTACTTCCCTTATACTAACTCTTCTTTTTTTTAAAAAAATATTTTTTTAGTTCGCTTAAGGTTCGCGAACCGGTCAGCGAACTTGAAGCGAACCAAAAGAAATAGAGCTTGCCAGAGTGATAAACATTCTAGCAATTTTGTTTGAAAGGGGAGGTAGTTCTGAAAAGAACTGTTTTTTTTTGTTTTTCTTGTTTTATATTTTTTTTTTATTTTTTGAACATTTTTTGATTTTTTTGTATTTTTAGAACTGTTTTATGTTTTTTTTGTGTTTTTTATGGAGGGGAGACAACAAAAAACAGGCTTTCAAAACGGCTCAACTGGAGCAAAAAAAAAAAATTACTTTTTGGGTGCTTTAGGGCATTTATGATTTTCAAATGCAATGTTCATCAGGTTGACACTCATGTTGCCATATGACAACATAGCACCACAGTAAATGCAAGTTAACTTCATGTGCTGGAAGTTGGGTTGGATGTTTGGCACAGTCTCTTGTGCCTCTCTTCCCGTCAAAGACAATGTGGATGTAGATCTTGCCACAGGAGTTGCCGTCGGATTGTCTTCAAGATCCCTTAATTCAGCCCGGCTGTAGTTATTGGGATGCCACCTGCTCATGTGACGATGCATTGTATAGTTCCCCATACTGTACTTCTTTTCTGTGCCTCTCGACAATCTGTAGTCACAGATGAGGCAGGTGGCATATTTTGCATTTACTTTCTTAGATCCAGGAGGGATGCTGAAAAACTGCCAGATGAAACTGGTTTTTCGTTTAGAAACCCGGGGCAACTCTTCGACAAATTGTGGTTCCTCTCTGTCCTCTTCTTCTTGCTCATCTTCCTCTTCTCTGTTAGTCAAAATTTGACTAGGTGGTCCTCTCTTCTTATGAGGAGGTGGAGGTGGTGGTGGGGGTGCACCAGCTGCAGCAAGAATGGAAGCCATTGTGGAACTTCAGATAAATGGTCTTTCTCTCACCAAGATGAAAGTCAGAGTGAGGAAATAAGGAGGGGTTTACATGATTTTTGGAAAACAAAAGTTCTGAGCCAATGAAAAGTGTTATTTTTAGGTCACATGACCTAGTCATACATCATTTGGAAACCAAAAGTGAAATGAACCAATGAGAAGTTTGATAAACAAGTCACATGACCTGTTCCGCTTACGTTACGCGGCGCGCGCCGCGTCCCAGATCGCTTCCGGTTCGCGGTCCGGAGCACTTCCGGGAGCGCTAACGCGACGCGTCATTAGACGCATTACGCGATAACGTGATACGTCGCGCTTCCGCGACACGTCACTGTTCCGCTAACGTAACGTTGACCGGTTCGCGGACTAGATCGCGGCATCAAGATGAGCTAACGGAAAGCTTCCCGGTTCGCGAACTAGAAGCGAAGAAAAAAATATTAAAAAAAAAATTATCAATAAACATCTAAATATATTTTGGGATTTAAAGAATAATACATTTTACAGCTACAGATGTTAGCTTTTAAAAAACCAATGAAATTCACCGAAAAAACCATAGGTTATAGACCATATATAGTTAGAAATTTGCATTTAAAAAACCATTGAAATTCAATGAAAAAACCATAGGTTATAGACCATATATAGTTAGGGATTAGCATTTACAAAACCTTATTTTACTCACACAAAACCATTGAAATTCCATATATAGTTAGTTGCACTAACTATATATCGCGCACCCGCAATCCACTGCTGATGATGTCACATATTACATCATTCATGACATGGTCAGTGACATCACTGATGACATCACTGATGACATCTCAAATGACATCACTGATGACATCACTGATGACATCTCATTTGACATTACTGATCACATCACTGATGATATCATTCATGTGATAATACGATGAACCTCTTCAGACTCTAATATAACCTTAGATACAATCAGTGTAAACAGACACTCACAGACTGTCACTCATCCATGGAGTTACTCACACACCTAGTGAGTCATGCAAAGAATCAATCACACCTCCATTTCCTCAACTATACAGTTATACAAACTTTACTTATTCAAACATATACTAACACATATTTACTCTCTTATACAATCCCTGATACAAGTTCACAATGATCCATACAGCCACTCACACATTCACTGGCTCTTATGCACAGTTATTTATATATGTCAACTCTCACATGTACTGTGTTTTACATATGTACTTACTTTGACATGTAGCACTGAGATATCCATTCACTCACCAATACACTCATGCACACAGTCAACCGCCCATACAGCTGTTTCCACATGCACTTTTGAAACCATACATCTAGTGAATCAACTGCTCACACATCTATGCACAGAGTCACACACCTCCCAGCCACCCACACACACACTCAGTCTCCCATACAAATATTTGGGCAACCAATCAATAACCCATATAGTTACTCATATAGCTACTTATCAACACATGCAGCAGTTTACAGAACAACAGACATAATGATGCACAAATTAAGACAGTTTAGTCACTAACCCATGCACTCAGTGAAACACATTTAATCACTCACTCATACAGTCAGTCATGCACCTACTAAATCCTTCATCCAGACACTTATACATCCACTCATTCTTCAATATGTAAGACATATTTTAACTTTACAGAAACATACAGTCACTGGATGTTGTCATCAGTGATGTCATCAGTGATGTCATCAGTGATGTCACTGACCATGTCATGAATGATGTAATATGTGACATCATCAGCAGTGGATTGCGGGTGCGCGATATATAGTTAGTGCAACTAACTATATATGGAATTTCAATGGTTTTGTGTGAGTAAAATAAGGTTTTGTAAATGCTAATCCCTAACTATATATGGTCTATAACCTATGGTTTTTTCATTGAATATATATATATATATATATATATATATGAGGTACGTGGCGCTCCTTTAGGCAACCCACAGCATTCAGCTGAACAGTGGACACAGGAACCAGCAAGACCCGTAGTTGGTGCAAATATTTTTATTTTAGTATTAAGCCCAGCACCAGTCCGCCATGACGCGTTTCGGCTAGAGATAGCCTTGATCACATGACAACGTCACGAGGGCTGATCACCCTTTTAAAGTGCAGTGTGCCATCACATGGTAATAGAAACAGAAAAAATACTGTCAATGTTTCTAAACCTCGAGACAAATAATTACGGCATGAATGCCCGTATACTGTTCACAGTGTTACACAATTAGCATCATAGATACATGTTAAATATGTTAAACATTATGAAATTATGCACAATATAAAATGTTTTCACTTTTGCTATACAAGCTAATACATACATATTTACATGACACTGGCAATGAAAAACTTTTAAAATTCCTATAAAATATATATATATATATATTACCTACTGGCGGTCGCCAGTAGGTAGTTATAGTTAGGATTTTTTTCAATGTTAAATCTCAAAATTCTATTTGGAATAACTTTGGCACCGGTTGACGAATCTGCCTGAAAATTTCCTGAAAATGGCCTCGTTGAGCTCCGGTCCTTCCTTGAAAGTTTGGGGGGATTACGTCAAGCGGGGGCCGAGATAAAAGGGGGGTCCCACAACGCGTTTTCCCCATGTAAATTTCCATAGGGCGGTCGATTTCACTTTTAGCCCGAACGGCTGAATGGATTTCCAGCAAACTTGGCAAAATTGAAGGGACTGGTAGCCCGATGTGCCTTTGCTATGTCTCAAGATATGTGCTCCAGTGGATTTTGAGTAATTTAGGTTCAAAAAAATATATATATCTATAGGCGCGCCCCGGTATGCGCACCGGGGAGCGCACCGGGCGGGCCACGCGACTTGAACACGGAAAGCTGATTGGCACTCGGGTGTCTGTAAACATTCTAAACAGTCCGGAGCGGCCGCCATCTTGTGTCTCGGTAGGATCGAGACATGAGAGGTGGCCAAAACAAAGGGGGAAATTATCATAAGGGGGCAGAGTAGACCCTCCCTGACCTCCTAGGTTTGATGTGGGGGCTTTAAAAGGGCCCCGTGGGGCAAACAATTTTTTTTTTTTCGTTCTTTTGCGGGGGGAGCGCCCGGTACGCGCACCGGGAAGCGGACCGGGGAGCGTACTATGGGGAAAAAAGAATGATAGACTTTTCAAATATTGTATGTTTATTAATTGTTCTTTTTGTTGTTTTTTTTATTTTATTTTATTTAAGTACCAACATGTAGGTACCAATGCAGAGTCTATAATTTAATGTACACAGTCTTCTTTGTAGATATCTTGCATGTTGTTACAGAAGTTATTGTGGTATATGGAATTCATAGCGTAGTCTGTCAGGAAAGCAGAAACAACATGGAGGCAGGAGATGATAAAGAGATGTTAAATACACATTGGAGATAATATAGTGGGAGAAAGGAAGTAACTATGAGCAAACTTATTATGTAACACAAAAAAGTTGCACAGCATATTTTAAGTCTGACTTTACATTATAATCAATTTGGTACTAGTTTAAGAAATACATATAAAAATGAATAATGTCTCAAACAATTTTTGAATTATTAAATATAAATTTATTTTTCAGATTCCTTTTCCAAATTTAACAGAACTTCTAATATTTGATTGTCAGAAATGTCCTCATTTTGAATCAGGAAATCTACTGATTGTACACATTGAAGTAGTTCATAGTCCCGTGATTCATCCATGAATTCTGAGTCATTGGGTTCAATAACTTTGATATTGTTGCTTTCCAGAACAATTTCGTTGGAATTTTTTTGCTCTCCTTCCATTTTTGTGCTGTAATTTGCATTTAAAAAAATATGTCAGTAGAGATAGGGCACTGTTGGGTTTAAGTTCAGACAGGTACTTTGGTTTTTTTAATAGTGATTTTATCTTTGGGCAGTGTATGGTATCAGACTGTATGTAGAAATATAAAAAAGTGTATGTGATAAAGCTTAAGTAAATTCATAATTATACAAGACAAGCCTAATTCCATCCATAACTATAACAGAGAAGTCTATCTTATTCTATAACTATTACAGAGGGATAGTATATAACTATCAGAAAATAATTAATTAATTGCAGGTTTATATTCTAAATTAATTTAAAGTGCACAACATACTTCAGTTTTTAAAATAACATCGTACCTTTCAAAAAGAAGTTTAAGTTGTCAGTGAAAATGCTCTTGAAATGTACTTCAGGAAGTAGTAGTCAAAATGGCTGTGTTTCTCTCTCTTTCTTTATATATATATATACAGGTACATAACCAATCAAATGTCATGAAATAATAGTAAATAATGAAAGTAACATTTTAATTGGTTGTCAATTCTAACACTTCATATGTGTTTTTGTCATGTAATTTACCTCAGGATATTTAGTCAGGCCTACAGCATAATTGTCTCAATGGAATTCCATCAAATTTGGGTAAATGGTAGGGACTGCTATGTAGTAGGGACTATTCTATATTTGGTGTAAGTGTCTCCAGTGGTTTTTCTGTAAATTACTTTCCCACCTTTTTTGAGGGAGAGCTTACCGGTGCGCGCCCCGGTACGCCCACCGGCAGCGTTACAGGAGTCCTCCATTTTGTGTTTCGGTACAATCGAGACACAAGATGAAGGACAAACAGCGCTGGGAATGGGTAGAAGGGGGCACGGTAGACAGCCCCTGACCCCCTACGTTTTCTGAGGGGGGCTTAGGAGGCTCATAAAGGCTAAAAAAAAAAGAAATTGAATTTTTCGCAGGGGAAGAGCCCGGTACGCGCACCGGAGAGCGTACCGGGGAGTGTACTTTGGTGAAAAATAGTGAAAAAAGTTAGAAAAAGATAAACGTTTTGAATGATCAGAGGTAGGGTAGCTCTGAAAAGAGCTTTTGAGTTCTGTGGCTGATTTAGGTACCTACAAGTAGGTTCCAATGCACAGTCTTAAATTCAGGAGGAAAATTCTATTCCCCTCATCTGAGAAGTGCACACCATCTCCTCTGTAGATGTCTTGCATGTTGTAACGCAAGTTATTGTTGTATATTGAACCCATTCCACAGTCTCTCATGTAAGCAGAAACAGATTTATTCACATGTTTCCGTGCTTTCTCAAATTGTGGACAAAATTGGTTGGACCAGTTCCATTTCTGTCTTTGGCATATATTGGAATATACCAAGGTAGTTTGTGGAAAAAGTGTCATCAATTGATCAAAGGTGTCCTTTAAAAGCATTTCCAGACCAACCCCAGTCATAGTGCCCAAATCATTTCCACCACAGTGCACTATTAAGAGGTCAGGGTTTGGCAGATGCAAAAAGGTTTTCACCAATGGTATCAATTGATGACATCTCAATCCTCTCTGGCCAATCCACTTGATTTCCACATTTGATAAATCAAGGTTGTGATAATTTCTGCTTGCTGCATACCTTGGAGCCCAGTGGATGTAGCCATGTCCAATAATTGATACAGAATACATGATGTAAGAAGGTTCTGGTGCAGTCAGATGAAGTGTGGGAATGAAATGGCAGTTGGAACAGTAGGAGTTTACAAAAAAATAATTGTGGAGTTTCCCTGCTGTTGAATCACAAGCAATGATTGGTGGATTCAGTTAGTTGAAAACAGAAAGTTAGGGTGCATGGTTGTGTTGTGTGTAAGAAGCAATTTGAATGGTTAAAAAACAAGTCACTAAAAGCAATAATGCCCTGGATAAGCTGGTGTATTGAGAGGTCAAACATCCTTGCTGACTTAATTTGCAACATTGTAGAATAAACTTTTGAACCTGAGAGTTCAGTCAGGAGGGAGTTGCTATGGTAACAGATAGAAAGGTCTGAGAGGGGGAAGGGTGTTGGTTTGAAAATAGTGAGGGAAGACTTTTGATTGGTTGAAATAAGGCATATGTGTGTAAAGTTGGAGATTTTCTATGCCGATCTTGGTTTCAGTGTATTGAGTGCACACCTTTTGCTCTGCTAAAGAAAAATTGGTGTGTGTGTCTGACACTATTTTCAATCTCCCAAAGCATTTGTAAAGGTAAGTAATGATTTATTTAATTTAGATAGAGACTTGTTTGCTCTATGGAGAATATTTGGAAGCAGATATTTAAGTTTCAGTAGTGAAATTGAATGCTTGTACATAGGTCCTGTGTTGTGTTTCTAAAATGTTATTCAAAAAACGATTTTGGGTACAAATGAATGATATTTTCATTTGGCCCTTATTTATGATTACCTTGTGCAGCCGGTGCATCACTTTAAACATGGGAAATAAGTGACGCTCTTGTGGCGCAAGGCCTTCATAAATAAGGCCCTGAGTTTGTTGGCTGTTGATTTGTTTTTTGCTTTTTGATAATGCTTGATATCAACATTTGCAAGATAGAGGATTTGTATTTTGGGAAACAGTGAGGTTTCAAAAGTGATATTGAGTGGTTGTACATAGGTTCTGCGCAGTGTTTCTAAAATGTTATTCAAAAAACGATTTTGGGTGCAAATCAATTGTATTTTCATTTGGCCCGTATTTATGATTGCCTTGTGCAGCCGGTGCATCACTTTAAACATGGGAAATAAGTGACGCTCTAGTGGCGCAAGGTCTTCATAAATAAGGCCCTTATTTTTTTTGTTGTTGGTTTGTGTCTTGCTTTTTGATAATACTTGCTATGAACATTTGCAAAATAGAGGATTTGTATTTTGAGAAACAGTGAGGTTTCAAAAGTGATATTGAGTGGTTGTGCATAGGTTCTGCGCAGTGTTTCTAAAATGGTATTCAAAAAACGATTTTGGGTGCAAATGAATGGTATTTTCATTTGGCCCTTATTTATGATTGCCTTGTGCAGCCGGTGCATCACTTTAAACATGGGAAATAAGTGACGCTCTTGTGGCGCAAGGCCTTCATAAATAAGGCCCTGAGTTTGTTTGCTGTTGGTTTGTTTTTTGCTTTTTGATAATGCTTGATATCAACATTTGCAAGATAGAGGATTTGTATTTTGGGAAACAGTGAGGTTTCAAAAGTGATATTGAGTGGTTGTACATAGGTTCTGCGCAGTGTTTCTAAAATGTTATTCAAAAAACGATTTTGGGTGCAAATCAATTGTATTTTCATTTGGCCCGTATTTATGATTGCCTTGTGCAGCCGGTGCATCACTTTAAACATGGGAAATAAGTGACGCTCTAGTGGCGCAAGGTCTTCATAAATAAGGCCCTGATTTTTTTTGTTGTTGGTATGTGTCTTGCTTTTTGATAATACTTGCTATGAACATTTGCAAAATAGAGGATTTGTATTTTGAGAAACAGTGAGGTTTCAAAAGTGATATTGAGTGGTTGTGCATAGGTTCTGCGCAGTGTTTCTAAAATGGTATTCAAAAAACGATTTTGGGTGCAAATGAATGGTATTTTCATTTGGCCCTTATTTATGATTGCCTTGGCAAGCCGGTGCATCACTTTAAACATGGGAAATAAGTGACGCTCTTGTGGTGCAAGGCCTTCATAAATAAGGCCCTGAGTTTGTTTGCTGTTGGTTTGTTTTTTGCTTTTTGATAATTCTTGATATCAACATTTGCAAGATAGAGGATTTGTATTTTGGGAAACAGTGACGTTTCAAAAGTGATATTGAGTGGTGGTACATAGGTTCTGCGCAGTGTTTCTAAAATGTTATTCAAAAAACGTTTTTGGGTGCAAATCAATGGTATTTTCATTTGGCCCTTATTTATGATTGCCTTGTGCAGCCGATGCATCACTTTAAACATGGGAAATAAGTGACGCTCTTGTGGCGCAAGGCCTTCATAAATAAGGCCCTGAGTTTGTTTGCTGTTGGTTTGCTTTTTGCTTTTTGATAATGCTTGATATCAACATTTGCAAGATAGAGGATTTGTATTTTGGGAAACAGTGACGTTTCAAAAGTGATATTGAGTGGTTGTACATAGGTTCTGCGCAGTGTTTCTAAAATATTAATCAAAAAACGATTTTGGGTGCAAATCAATGGTATTTTTATTTGGCCCTTATTTATGATTGCCTTGTGCAGCCGGTGCATCACTTTAAAAATGGGAAATAAGTGACGCTCTTGTGGCGCAGGGCCTTCATAAATAAAGCCCTGATTTTTTTTGTTGTTGGTTTGTGTCTTGCTTTTTGATAATACTTGCAATGAACATTTGCAAAATAGAGGATTTGTATTTTGGGAAACAGTGAGGTTTCAAAAGTGATATTGAGTGGTTGCACATAGGTTCTGCGCAGTGTTTCTTAAATGTTTTTCAAAAAACGATTTTGGGGGAAAATCAATGGTATTTATATTTAGCCCATATTTATGATTGCCTTGTGGCACCAGTGTGTCTCTTTTAACATTGGACCCACACTGGTTCACTTAGTCCTTTCTGACACTCCTTCCTTTACTCTCTCTGTTCTTTCTCTCTGTCACTCCCCATGTCTTACCCTTATTCACTTATATCCACCCTCTTTCACTCCTCTTTACTTACACTCACTGCTATTTTCTTTCCCTCCGTCACTACTGTTTCTTTTCTCTGGTTCCGTCACTACATGCCATTCCCCATACTTAACTCTCCTTCCTTTTACTTATATCACCCATTCACATTCTCCCAGAACCTCTGCTTTAGTTTTCTTCCTCTTTCTTCTCTTCTTTTGCTCCCTTATTCATTTTCCTTTTCTCAGTTACTTTCTCTTACACATTTTCTCTGTTTTACTATCTCTTACACAGTCCCTCTGTGTTTCTCCCTCTAGCTCTCTTTCTCTTTACACCACTCTCTTTGTCCCCATTCGTCATGCTCACTCCTTCATTATTTTTTTTACATTTTTTTTTAAGTGCGCTAACGGAATGCGCCCCGGTACGCGCACCGGGGCGCTCACCGGTACGCGCACCGGGGCGCTCACCGGTACACGCACCGGGAGCGCTCCCAAGTGAAATTTAAAAAAAAAAGAATATTCTTTAAAAAAATATATTATATTAATATACAATATAGGGTTCATTTTTAGAAAAACATACCTTTCTCAGCTATAGACATTTGCGAAAAAATAACCTTAGAAATTCACTAAAAAGTACATAGGTATGAAGCCCTATAAAAAGTTAAGAATTAGCAGTTAAAAAACCTATGAAATTCACAGAAAAAAACAAAGGTTTCACACCAGTTATAGTTAGGAATTAGCATTTAAAAAACATATCAAATTCACTGAAAAAACCATAGGTTTCACACCAGTTATAGTTACCTGGAAATTTTACTGACATAAAACCATTGAAATTCCCACGTTATAGTTAGTTGGACTCACTATAACTTGCGGGTGTAATGCACTGCTGATGACATCACATATTACATCACTCATGACATGGTCAGTGACATCACTCATGACATCACTGATGACACCATCCTTGTGACAGAGAGACTGACCTTCTTTCACTGTAAAGTAACCCTTGAAACACATATTGAAAAATAAAAACTAACATTTTTAAAAAAGTGGACATACCTATACCAGTTACAACAACCAATTCAGTAATTCCACCATTTATATACACATCCACTCATTCACCAACACTTCTATATAGTCACTCATACATATACTCACTCATCGTATGTAGTGAGACACCTATGCATCCGTTAACACACCAACAGTCTTCCAAAAGTTGCTCACACACATACTCACACATGCAAATAAACTATTGAACATCCATTTATTTGCATATACAGCTATACATACACTACCACCTTACTTCTAAAGAAACTTACACATACTTACTCTCTTAAACAATCACTTATAGAAACACATTCTTATTCAAACAAGAACTCTTTCAATCTCTCACACTCACATATACTCACTTATATACACCAATACTCACATATACTAGATTAAAACATATGTAGTTACTGATAAAGACAGTAGTGAGACAGTCATTCACTTACTAACACATACATATACACACTCACTCACCCATACAGTCCGGCACATATGCTGTCTTCAAAACACATACAAACAGTGAGTCAGTCATTGATGCATCTGTGTGCTATGTAACACCCCCACCAAATCATACAGACATTTATACTGATACTAAAAAAACATCTAATAAGCCATAGAAACACACATGTAGCTACTCACCAACCCATGCACTCACTTATTACAAAGTGAAACACTGATACAAACATTTAAATATTGAAACAATACTCGCTAATATATGTATTCACTATGATACACTTAATAAGCCAGTTAACCAATCTTTTTTTTTTTTAAAACATCCATTAAGACACTTATTTAACCATTTATTCTTCCATCGACCTTTACATATACATATATAAAACATATTTATTTTTCAGAAAGACACACATTCACTGGATGGTGTCATCAGTGATGTCATGAGTGATGTCACTGACCATGTCATGAGTGATGTAATATGCGATGTCATCAGCAGTGCATTACATGCGCAAGTTATACTGAGTCCAACTAACTATAACTTGGGAATTTCAATGGTTTTATGTCAGTAAAATTTCCAGGTAACTATAACTGGTGTGAAACCTATGGTTTTTTCAGTGAATATATATATATATATATATATATATATATATATATATATATATATATATATATATATATATATATATATATATATATATATATATATATATATATATATATATATATATATATATATATATATATATATATATATTTATATATATTTTACTGGTGGTCGCCAGTAGATGGTTATAGTTAGGACCTAGTTTCCATAGTAAAAGTATTTTTTCTTTTCCCAATAACTTTGGCACCGGTTGACCATTCTTTGTGAACTTTTCAAAACTAGGGGGACGTTCCGGTCAGCTCCTGTCTTGAAAGTTTTGGGATGATTCGCCAAGAGGGAGCCGAGTAAAAAGGGGGGTCCCAAAACATGTTTTCTTCATGTTATTTTCCATAGGAATCTTTAGACACAGCAAACCCCCGAACTGCTGAACAAAATTACAATACATTTAGCAAAAAGGTAGCCCTTGGTTCAGAAAGAGCCTTTTTTGTTAAATGGGAAAATCCATTCAGTAGTTCTTGCGAAAATCAGAAAATAGAGGTCAGAAAATTATTTTCCCATAGGAAACTTTAGACACAGCTACAGCTCAAACTGCTGAACGGAATTACACCAAATTTGGCAAAAAGGTAGTGCTTGGGTCAGAAAGTGTCCATTTTTTAAATAGTGTAAATCTGTTCAGTAATTGCTGAGAAAATACAAAAAATAAATGTTTCGATATCTAGAGGCGCAGTGTATCCGTGAACCCTTCTGAGCATGAGCTTTATCCGAATTGGCTGTCACCACTTTAAACCAGGAAGTGTTAGCAGCCATCTTGTGACTCAGTAGAACTGAGTCACAAGAAAACAGTGAAACAAGTGCAAAAAACAAGAAATGGGGGCAGGGTAGAAACAACCTGACCCCCTAAGCCTGCTCAGGGAGGTCCCGCACAAACCCCAAGGTAAAAAAAAGCATTTAAAAAAAAATCGGCCACATTATCGCTGGGTGCGTGAATTCGGTCGAGAACATTTTAAAAAAGGAAGCTCGGGCTGATTTTTTTTACACTAATTTTCAATTTTCTCAAATTTGAGAGTGTATTTAATCTGTGTTTTTGGGGGTTATTAAATGTCAGCAAACATTATTTTAACATTTCTAGCATGTTGAGCAGCTAGGTGATGTTTGTCCAATGCTGTACTGTGGATTTAGTCAAGATTTCTGGGAAGGAAATCACCAACTTGGAAATCTACAGGTATTGTGTAATAAGTATGTATGTGTGGGAGCCTATCTATTAGTTTATCACCAAAGTCGTATTGGTGCTGTAGGAATGGGTGCTGCAATTACAAATATTAACTCTGCTCTTGAACGTGTGTACTTAATTGTAATTACCTACACAATGCATTTCTATCTCAGTCCTTAATCTGTGGTAAGAAGAGGGGCAAGAAGGGATACTAAATTTAACATGGATGACGAGTAACTTGGTTAAGTGGAAGTGCTAAGCATGAGCCGCTGTCCAAAAATTCAACAGGAACTCTGCCAGAATATGCCAGTGTGATTGCAGCGCCAGCACCTGGGCAGGTGCCAGCCAAACTCCAGGAAGGAAAATGTGCACCCTGGGAACTCTTTTTGTGCTGACAGTGCCAACATAAGGCTTTCCAACAGCCAGAGGGCAGGGAAGAGTAAAGGTGGCAAGAACTGGAACATGCTGGTCGAGAAAGCCGGGCAAAAGTGACGTCACCTGCCAGGGTTTTGAAATGGACAGACACTGCTGTCAATACCAGCAGAGGGCTGGTCCTCATGTATATCAGAAATATTAATATACCAGTGAAAATTAAAAGTTAAACCGGGAAATAACAACGCATATCTTGTGCCATGAGATAAACCACATATGCACAACAGTATTGCAGGCTTATGATTTTCAGCGCCACCAGAGGACAATTCTTGGCAAAACCCTGTTACCTTCCTAGACTCTGGCCGGTGATTGACTCTTCCGTTTTCTGTCACTGTATCCTTCAAACCTGGACAGATGAGTGTCATAAAACAATATGCCTAGTCACAGCTTACCTTGGGAGGCAGCCCCCCACCCCCTGCCAGGCACCATACTACAAGCAAAGATCACACAAGGTGCCGAGAGTTCAACGGATTTTTCCATGTTTCGTTGGGCTTTGCTAACAATAATTCACCCATCAGCACGTAAAAGGTTCTGCATTACTCGGCTGCGAAGATAAAAATTATTCTGGATAAAAATAAAATAGCTACCTGGAGTGTTTTTTGCTTCATAATATTTATGGTCCATGATGTGTCCTGATATTTATCTAAAAGCAGAGACAGATTACCAGCATTGAGTATTTCTGGTTGTGTTTGCAAATTCAAATTCAACAGTTTTGAATAACGTTGCTGGTTCTGTCGCTCACATCGATAGAAGAAGCAGTTCATAGAAATAGAAATATTGCAGTTTCAAGTAAAAGCACAGACGTCAGACACTATTCCAGAAGCGTCACCCTTTTCCCTTCATAAATGAGGGTAGAATCGAATCGTAGCTGCTGTATCCACCGTGTCAGCTGCTTTGGCCTAACAGTGGCACAGACCTTGTTTAACAGTACTCATAAAACATAAGACATTAATAACAATGAAGTAACACACACTCTGTGAGCTAAATTACTACTAGTTATCCATTGCAGTGTTGCTGGAATATTTGTAAAGTATGTTGTTTTTTGTTGTTTTTTGGGTCTAAAAATATATTGTGTAAACTGAAATACTAATAACTTGTTTTTGACAAACAGCAATTGCTCCTGTAGATTTCCTTATTACTAGTACTAAAAAAATAAAGATACATTTATTCCAAGGTCCTTATCTAATGGATTTAGAAATCACTTTAGAATGATGAAAGCCCTACAGTGTTCCCGTTCTTGGGTCACAAACTGTACATAGACAGCATGCGCTAAATAAATTATCTGGACAATGATACCGCTTGTGAAATGCCGTATTGCGTTTCTTGGCAAAGATTAGTTTGAAAAATATAGTACAGATGTTAGGTACCAGTTAATATGCACTGTTTCACTACCTATGAAGTCAAGGTGCTCGCAGCAGCAACCAGCTTCTCTGTTTAATTGTATAAGAAGTGTGAGTCGTCAGATTTTTCTCGACATTAAACATTTTTTATGGCATCTCTTGTTCCCACCACAGCTTAGGTACAGTGGTGGCGCGTTCTAGTGTTTGCACGTCGCGTAGTTACACGACGTGCCGGAGGCCATGTTTAGGCTGCGAGCGCATCGCGCATTGTGTGGCGCGAAAGCTTAGGCTACGGACGTGGCGCTCGCCGCTCTTTAGAGGCAATAATAAATAATTTCAATTACGCAACTCACACCAGGCTGCAGCGTCTTCATTGGGCAAGGTCCATACTTTACAATGGCGACGAGGGTGGGAAGCTAACCCTGGCATGCCACAGAGGAAGAACACTGCAGCAAAGGTCACCGAGGGAGACATCACCAAACCGGTGCACAGCAGAACCCCAGCAGCAAGCAGGATCGTGAAGCCAGAGGGACCAAAGGAGGCAGACGGTCAAGTGCGGACCAACAAGCCACCAACAGGTACCCTGCCCTAAAGAGCGCGGCAGAGCCCACTATCACCCAGAGGGAAGCATAATTAAGCTAAAGGGGGGAGTGAACTATTCCCCAGGGAAAGCGCGCAAAGCCACCCAACAGACTACATACAGGGATAACCGCGCTGGCTACCCCAAAAAAGAGCGAGGGGGCTGACGCAGTAGTCCCCGGTCCTACGCAGAGAAAGAGGAACAAGACAAGACACCGGGCAGTCCCAGAGGCCAAGAAAGCACACAATCCGCGATCAAGAGTGAGAAGATGAGTGCACAGGCAGGATACGCGATGGCGCCAGTGCAATTTCTGCCCAGGCCAGGTGAACCACTAATGAAGTGGGAGGACTGGCGAGAGTATATCGATAACTTCATAGGGGTATTGGAAGACGAGAACGGTTCAACTCCAAGAGGAAAAAACTCATCCTATTGCTCAACCTAGGCCCAGAAGGTCTAAGAATATATAAGAGCCTGGTACCAAAAAAAAGAGGAAGCACTGACGTTGATGTATATGCCCACGCCATTGATGACCTGAACGAACACTACAGGCCGGCGGTGTGCGTTTCTGTGGACAGGTTTAATTTTCAACAAAGGAAACAACGTCAATGGGAGACGGTAGAGGAATACGAGGCGGCCCTGAAGATACTAGCATCCACGTGCAGATACGACAACTGGGAAGAGGAATTTATCAAGGATCAGGTAGTGATGCACACCACAAGCACGGGCATGCAGGACAAGCCATGGGCCAGTGGGGACATGACACTAAAAGAGGTGATGGTGATCGTCAAGAGAGCAGAACTGGTGCGCAGGTGCGCGGAAGCAACGAAGAAGGAGACGGCGCCCAGCACCATGGTGAACAAAGTAGATGAAGAGGAGCCCCGCAGAGACTAAAAGTACAAAGGGTCATTGGCGAAGGGACCCAATAGATGGCAAGGCAACCCAGGCCCCCCAGGAAAACAAACAGGGGGCAGCAAGAAATCATGCTACAGATGCGGGAGTTGGTCCCATGAGGCGCATGACAGGAAGTGCCTGGCGTTCCGTGCCAAATATATGTACTGCGGCATCGTGGGCCACTATGAGAAAGTATGTCGGAGGAAGGCTTCGAAAGGCATGGTGAAATACGTTGGACAAGAAGATGAAGAACATGGCGAAGACACAGAAGAGGACGTTGTAATGGTACTCTGCATTTATGACCAAGTGCTGAGTGTAGATGGACAAGTGATGAGTGTGAACAGCAGAAGAACGATGAAACCCATCTTAGAAATGTCGATTGGGGGTGTACTGATAAAAGTGGTGGCCGACACAGGGTCGCCGTACACCATTGTCCAGAGAGCGGTGTGGGAGGAGAGTTTCGCCCCGCACCTCGGCCCGGAACTGGAGAAGCTGGACATCCGCCCAGTCACGTAAAATGGGGACCGCATTCCCATGGCAGGATTCAGACTATTAAAATTTGAGTTTAGAGGCCGTTCGGCGTTCTGCAAGCTCTACATATCAGAGAGAGGACCCTCAGTCCTAGGTTGGCTGGACCAAGGCGACCTAGGCATCAAGCTAGATCCAGGCGGAAAGGAACAAATACTGCTTCCTGAACTAGAAGAATGGCCCAACCTAGAAAAATGGAGAAGCGAGTACCCCAAAGTATTCGGGGCACGGTGGGAAGGATGGAGAAGTTCTCCCACAAGATAATCCTGAAGGAGGATGCCACACCAGTCGCCCACAAAGTGAGGAATGTACCTCTGGCGGTGAGAGAAGCAGTACAGGAAGAACTGCAGGACTTAGAAAGGAAAGGGATCATCGAACCCATCACATGCGCGGAAAGGCTGGCGCCCTTGGTGGTAGTTATGAAACCAAACGGGAAGGTCAGGTTGTGTGTCGACCTGCGCAAATTGAACAAGAACATTGTGGTGGAGAAGTTCCCCTTGCCCAGAATCAAGGAAATGCTGGCCAGGACGAGGGGAATCCAGTGGTTCTCTACTAGAGACTTGACCTCAGCCTACCACCAGATCGCACTGCACCCAGAGAGTTGTAAACTAACATCATTGCTCACCCCATTCAGGTGCTATCAGTTCTGCTGCATGCCATACGGACTGGCCTCGGCGGCTGCGGTGTTCCAGAAGCTGATGCACCAATTATTTAAGGACACCAACGGCGTACAATACTTCCAGGACGACATCCTGGTGATCGCGCGAGACAAACCTGACCACGATGGGAAACTCAGCAAGGTACTGAAGATCCTAGAAGGGAAGGGCCTCACAGCAGAATGGTCCAAGTGTCGGATAGGAATGGAGTTGGTGACCTACTTGGGACACGAAATAGGGGTAAGAGGGGTGACTCCAAAAGCAGAGAACGTAAAGGCAATTTGTGAAGCACCACCGCCTACCAACAAAGAAGAAGTCAGGTCATTATTGGGCATGGCGGAATATTATAGAAAGTTTGTGCAGCACTTTGCTTCCAAGACCCATCACATGAGACAGTTGACGAGAGACAGTACGGAGTTCCGTTGGTCAGAGGAAGCACAAGGGGAATTCGAGATCGTCAAGAAAGAAGTGGCCGGAGCAGTACCCCTCCAAGGATATGACCCCCAAGGCAAGACGGTACTCACCACCGATGCCAGTGACAAAGGTCTGGGGGCGGTATTGATGCAAGACAGGGGACAAGGAAGAATGAAGACAATCAGCTTCGCGTCCCGCACACTGAGCGAGACGGAAAAGAAGTACAGTGTGAAAGAAAAAGAAATGCTGGCCATCGTGTGGGCAACGACCAGGTTTAGGCAGTTCTTATGGGGCACACGGTTCAGATTGAGAACGGATCATAAGCCCTTACTGAATGTGCTGATGTCCAGCAGCCATGCCAATGCAACGCCCAGGATCTCCAAAATGACCATAAAACTGTTGGAATTCTGATACGATGTGGAGTACATCCCAGGCAGTAGGAACAGAGTGGCAGACCACCTGAGTAGAGCAGCGGCCATGGAGCAAGGCGGGGAAGATCAAGCAGGGGCAGAAGAGCTGGTAGCGCTCACGGAAGATCTGGAAAGAGTGATAGGAATCCAAGAATGGAAGAAAGCGTACGACGAAGACCAAACCTTAGAAGAGGTGAAAACGTACATTACAAAAGGATGGCCAGACAAAAGACAAACCGGTGAGGATCTCAAGCCATTCTACGAAATCAGGGATGAGTTGTCAATGGACGACCAAGGAGTCTTTGTGTACAGAGGGGAGAAGGTCATTCCCCCAGCAGGCATCATCCCCAAGTTATTAAGCATGCTCCATGAAGGACATTTGGGGATAGGAAAAATGAAATCAAGGACCAAGCAGAACTACTGGTGGCCTGGAATGGACGTGAGGGCCGAGAGACATGTTAGGGACTGCTCACAGTGCCAAGGAGCAGATAAAACACTCAAGCCTCTACTTCCGGCCATAGGCATGTTTGACCCTCCGCTGAATCCATGGGAGGAGTTGTCAGTGGACATCCTGGGTCCGATTCTAGATGTACACGGAGTCCAAAAGTATGTGTGCGTCCTAATGGATAGGTACTCGAAGTGGCCGGAATTGAAGGTAGGGGAAGCGATGGACACAGACACCATCATAAAGTTCTTGTCAGACACCTTTGTGAGGGAAGGCATCCCAAAGTCCATTTTGAGTGACAAAGGCCCCAAGTTCAGATCAGAAAAATGGAGTGACTTCATGCAGAGAAATGGCATCCAAGTCAAACACATGTCCATCTACCACCCGGCGGGAAACGGACTAGTAGAGCGATTTAACAGAGCGGTGATGGGCTCGGTCCAAGCGGCTATCTCCAACAACAAGGACTGGGAAAAGGAGATATGCCACATGGTGTGGGTGTACAGGATCACCCCCACAGGGACTGGATATAGCCCCTTCCAGAT
Organism: Lissotriton vulgaris; assembly: GCF_964263255.1. Classification (NCBI taxonomy): domain Eukaryota; kingdom Metazoa; phylum Chordata; class Amphibia; order Caudata; family Salamandridae; genus Lissotriton; species Lissotriton vulgaris. The sequence continues at coordinate 583,237,227 of NC_141693.1, read as the reverse complement.
ATTGAGGGGCCGCGAACCATTCACCCGAGACAATCGGGTATGGAAAGAAAAAATCATAACGAGTGAGTGGTCTCCTGCTGTGGTGCGAGCCAATCTGGAAAAAGCACAAGCCATTTACTCGAGACATTATAATAACCGGAAAAACGTGAAAGAGACGGAACTGGAAAAGGGTGAATGGGTGCGAGTAAAGTTGGCCACCCTACAAAGGAAGGGAGACAGTAAATACAGCAAGCCCATGCAGGTTAAGGAGGTGCTAGGCAGAGCGGCCCTGTTAAGCGATGGAAACGTGTGGTCACAGGATCGCATGGCGAGATGCAACAGAGTTGTAAGAAGGGACCAAGGTGGAGCAGACCTAGAAGACATGGGAGAAGGAAACGAAGAGCAAGAAGACAGGAGAGGAGAACAGCGAGAAGAGAGAACGGAGGACAGCAACCAAAGGACTGTGAGTGCTGGAGACACGACGAGTCTAGAAGGAAGCGCGGCTGCGCTTGGAGGTGGAGAGATGAACGAGAGGACTCAGAAGAGGAACACTCCACCTACCCCAGTAAGATTGACTCTGAGAGGTAGAGAGGTGGTCAAGCCAGCGAGGTTCAGAGACTTTGTTATGAACGACGGACTGTGAGTTAACAGTTTCATTGTTGGGAAAAAAGGGGAGATATGTGGTGGCGCGTTCTAGTGTTTGCACGTCGCGTAGTTACGCGACGTGCCGGCGGCCATTTTTAGGCTGCGCGTGCATCGCGCATTATGTGGCGCGAAAGCTTAGACTACGGACATGGCGCTCGGGCGCTCTTTAGAGGCAATAATAAATCATTTCAATTACGCAACTCACACCAGGCTGCAGCGTCTTCAATGGGCAAGGCCCATACTTTACAGGTAATACCTCACACTGCACCCCGTGCCTCTGTAAAACCCTGCACGAGGAGTTCTGTGCAAAACGTTCTCGCGTGCAGTAGTATTTCCACCACAAGCATGTGAAAATCTCCGTGAAAAACAGATACTGAATCAGACAAAAGGTCTGAGGAAAAAAAGATCCTCAAACATTGAATGATAGTCTCTGAGCAGTTCCATCTGTCAAGTAACATTTTTAGGCTAATAACCAGTGGCCATCTCTCTCTGCATTCCACTACCTGCCTTTGTCCTACTAAATCTCTTCGTTTCTCTACGAAAAAAAAAGGGTCAAAGAAAAAAACTCTTTCAGCAAAGCCCGGACTCTAAGCACCTGCCTTTGATGCAGCGCCCAGCTGGAGCGTTGAAAGGCAGCGCGCCGAAGAGAGCACTGCGAGGTGCCTCGTGCACACACTTCACCTTGCTATCGGCTCTCTGAGAGCCTGCCTGTGGTGATCTGGCTGCATTGCATCATTACTCCCTGTCATTGGAATCTAGAATGTTTCATGTGATTGCTGTTACTGGGTATTCTATGTTTCACAGTTTCTTGTGACTGCTATAGCTGTGACTTATATAAACTAAAATTCGTTTTAATATTTTAAAAAAATATATATATCTGTGTTATGCACATACTGTATAGAGCAATCATTTTTCTTTTAGTGAATATTCACAAATTGATTTGGATTCACAGTTAATTATTTCAGTTTTTTTTAAATGTTATATTGCTTTTATAGTTGAATGTTATATGTCTATTTAGGAAGTATAACCCAATATAGCCTTCACAACAAGTTTAGTTATCTTTCACCCATTGAGTCATGGCTACAATGCAAAATGTTGGTGCTCCTCCTCCTTTTCTACAGACTCCTGGTGACCCTCTAGTTCCGTGGTGGAATTGGTACAGGGCTTTTACTAAATATTTAGGAGCAATTGTTGGTAGTAGATGTCAGCCTGAACGGAAAAGGTTTCTTTTGGAACACAATTTCGGGTTCGAGGGTCAATCTATTTACGAGCATCTTCCACCCTATGTAGTTCCGCAAGATCAGGAAGATTTGGATGAATTTGAATTAGCTGTAAAGAAATTAGAGAAACAATTTGATGCACAACCTAGTTTAATTGTAAATAGACACAAGTTCTTTACAAGACAGTAGTTGCAAGATGCATCCTTTGTCACTTATGTTGCTGTTTTATGCATGTTGAGCAAAAAAACACATTTGCCCACGTACTCTTTGTTTATAATACAATTATTCCATAGACCAAATCATTAAATCTGGTCAGGTACTTTTATTTATACCTATCACTTATTTTTAGTAACACTTTTTGTATCTAGGGTTGAAAAAAGATAAACAAACCGCAAGGTTTAATGGCCCTAGTGTGATATATGATATAAATGAACAACAACATTCTTCTAAAGAGACATGCATAAGGTAGGATGTTTGTTCTACAATATTACTTCATGAATACATAACAGCTGTGTGAGAGTGCCTTCCACCAACACAATATTGTCGGACAGACAAAAAGAGGACAGCCCTAGTAATTCAGATTGTATACACTTTTTTAACTACATGATGAAAATTCATGATGTTGGTCTAAAAACCACGAACTACGATTGTGGCACATCCTCCTAGTGACTCTAACTTAAATAAAGCATAATGGCTCACAATTATAATCTTTCCAAATAAAGCGCTGTTTTTCATCGCGTTTTAAACTACATGTCCCATAAGACACTGGGACAGCAACTGCTTTTTTATACATTTCAAGAGGGCCACCACAGTAAGTTAGGCGATCCAGAGGGATCCTGATACTGGATGCGGACAGTGCACGCATTAAGGTATGCACCGCGCGCCCCCGTCCTAAACGCCAGCCCCCTTTTTTTTAAAGGATTGCTTTTTGTTTATAGAGATAGTCGGAAATGATAGTAAGCGAACGCCCCTTATGTTTACGATGTAGTGCGTGATATGAAAAGCCAGTGATTGAAACGGCCCTAACAGGGGCTTTGAGAAGCAGCAGCCTGTTCAATTACAGAACAGGTATGCCGATTTTCATAACTGCCACATGGCATCTTTATGTAGAAACTTGTTGCTCTAAGCGTGTTTGGGCCCTGTTACTTTAATCGGTCCTTTACTTTGATAGGTTTCAGACTTAATGATGGTTATTCGCCAAAGGAAAAAGCCACCCTGTATATAACTCAGGATACACATAAAAGGTATGGGACACTCGGTGATTAAAACGCGTAGTGTATTCACTTTTGCAGTGAAGTGTTAAAACATCGTTTATGAATCTCTTTTTTTAAACAGGATGGTGCACTTGGAGGTATGTAAACTCAAGACATGAGTGTTTGAAAGCTATGAAATGTTGTGTTGTGGCCTGCACTCTTACATGGTTTGCGCTTCACTTTTTAGAAACAAAGTTGCAATGCAGAGACCCACTAAATAGCGCGTCTTCATGACATATATGAAAATATCCCCCGCCTGATCAAAAACATACAGGTACAATTTGATGATTCTACAAACAATGAATGGTATACATGATGCATACAGGTTGTCAATAAAACTTTATTGTTTTCTTGCATCCTATACAGGAAAATAACAAAGCCCTGATGAGGTTTTGAGAACTGGTTACTCGAACCCCAAACGCGTCTGCATATCTGCGAGAGCTAACTATTTCATCAAGTCCTATAAAAAAATAGACATACGCTGTGTTGCTCTTGTCATTTGACGGTGCTTTGTATTATGTTTTTGGAATAAGACATTGATTTGGAAACAGTGTAAAAAATGAATGAAATCTTCATGTTTATTGTCATTTGGATGTATTTCTGTTTTGTGTGTATTTTTCGGTAAAGTTTGCCTCGTCTGTAATGTAATGGTTTTATATGTGTAAATAGGTTATACATGTTTTTTTGCATATATGTATTCTTTTTTGCCCAAAAAGAATAATTCCCCAACAAGTGATAGGTATAAAAATAAAAGTACCTGACCAGATTTAATGAATTTTTTCATTTGGTAATGGAATAATTGTATTATAAACAAAGAGTGCGTGGGCACTTGTATTTTTTTACTCTAGTTATAATGGTCCAGCCCACCCTCAGTCCCGATTACAGGACCTAACTCCTTTGTGTACAAAGTTTTATGCATGTTAGCAGCATAGTGTGAATTTGACAATTTCACTGATCAACTTATTTGGGATCAAATTGTTGTACGTTGTTATGATGAAAAAGTTCAAGAAAAACTGCTCACTTTGAGAAATCCTATTCTTGCTCAAACAATTGATATTGTAAAGGGAATTGAGGTTTCAAGTAAAGCACGCAAAGAACTCTCTCGAAAGGAAAATAGTGGTGTCTCTGTAGTTAATAAGAACTCAGTCTCAAGGGAAAAATATTACTCTAAAAAATTATAAAACAAAAAAACAACAAAAATAGTTTCTTTTCCAACAAAAACAATTTCTTTTCACAAAAAAATATTTCTTTAAGGTTTGGAAATTCAAAACATGCCTTTAATGGGAGACCTTGTCCTGCGAGAATTTTGAAATGTAAATTGTGTAGCAAAATCGGGCATTTTGCCAAGGTTTGTCAGACTCCCAAGGATAAAATAAATTCTATCATTGAAGGTGATAAAAGCGACAGTTCAGATGAAGAACAGTCTTGTTCTAGAGGTATTAGAGATATGATTGTTGTGGTTCAGGATGATGAATCTGACTGTGTGCATCCAGTCAGTCAGTCAAAATACTCTTTATTCAATTTTTGTTAAAATCATAAAAGGACAGCATACAAATACAATTTAAAACATCAATTGATCTGGTTACTAAATTATAACATGTTAGCTTCATTTTTCCAAAAAGTTACAAAAGTTAAAAATTATTACAATTGTTAAAAATCTCCGTTTAAAACCAAGTTTGGATTAAAATAAGGCTTTCTTAGGTAATCTTTTCTTCCTTGATCTGAATACAGCTGTTAAATAACAGGCAACACTGAACATAGTATGTGTATCTGCTAGCATTTGAAGAAAAATTAAAGCTGGCCTTATTTGAATGAAGCCAGCAGACACTTAAAACAGGAAGTAAATATTTTACCCTCTCCCTACTGTAGGAACCACAGAAAAATGTAAAATGGAGGGTATCTTGTACTGAGAACTGATGTCTGTGTACATCCTTATGAGTTCATAGAAACTGATGGAAAAAATGTGAGACTACTCATAGATTCTGGTGCCAGAATGACAATGATAACTGATGAATTGTTTGACAAAGTTTGGGGTAAACGTAGTCTTCTTCCTCCAGATAGAAATCCAGTTACTGATGATGGAAGAAAGATTGAGTTGTCTGGATATTTTGAATGTGAACTTAAATTTAAGGGACGCTGAATTTTTGGGAAGGTCTATGTTGCAAAAAAAGGCTTAAATATACTTGGTTGGTATGATCAAGGCCTGTTTGGCATGACACTCAGACTTGGGAGAAAAGTACAGCTGTCCTTAGTAGCTGATGATCAAGAAAGTGAGGTTACTGTTGTGAAACAAGAGAACGGCAATACTGTTGGGGAACATAACAATTCCAGTAAATGGTTTAAAAAGTTCCCAAAGGTTTTTAAAGACAAGTTAGGCAAAATAAAAGGATTTAAACATAAAAGTAAAGTGCAAGATAGTGTCACTCCAATTAAACACAAGTTGAGAAATGTACCTTTTAGTGTACGTCAAGATTTGGCGGACATTCTTAAGAAAATGTGTGACGATGGAGTGATAGAACCCATTGAATCGTCTTTATGGCTAAGTCCATTAGTTATCGCAAGGAAAAAAAATGGCAAATTGAGAGTGTGTATTGACTTGAGGAACTTGAACAAAGTAATTTGGGTCGATTCATATCCATTACCAAGGATTGATGACATTATTAGTACATTTTCAGATGATAGTATTTTTTTTTAAATTTACCTAGCACCTGCATATCACCAAGTGGTACTTGACAAAACTTCAAGACATCTCACAGCCTTTATTTTCTCCATGATCTCTTTTCAATTTAAACGGATGCCTTTTGGGTTGTCATCAGCGGCATCCGTTTTCCAATGTGTTTTGGAGAATGTATTGGAAGGAGTTGATGGGGTAGTAACCTATCAAGATGATACCTTAGTTGCAGGGCAGAATCAATTCATTCATGATCAACGAATGAATACAGTTTTAGAGAGATTGGAAATTTTTTGGTGTGGTTGCAAACCGTGAAAAATGTGAATTCACAAAGGACTCAATTGAGTATCTTGGACATGTGATGTCAAAACAAGGGGTTGAACCTAGGCCAGGTTTCATTGATGCTATATCTAAGGCTCCCACACCTAAAACAAAAGAGAATGTGGCCTCATTTTAGGGACTTTGTGAATTCTATTCAAAGTTTATCCATAATTTTTCTGCGAAAACAGTAACATTAAGAGAATTGCTCAAGAAAGACAAGAAATTTGTGCGGGAGAAAAATTGTCAGGATGAGTTTGATGTTTTGAAAAAAAGACATTACTTCAGCTGGTGTTCTTGCACCATTTGATCCTTCCCAGGAGTGCATTATTACTGTAGATGAAAGTGATGACGGTCTTGGTGCTACTATTGCTCAAATGAAAGGTAAAAATGAAGTAACCATTGGGTTTGCTTCGAGGTCCGTAAGACCTAATGAGAACATTTTTTCAGTTATTGAAAAGGAACTTTTGAGTTGTTGTTGGGCTGTTGAGAGATTTAAGTGGTTCATTTGGGGGAGAAAGTTTGTGCTTAAGACTGATCACAAACCTTTAGTCAGCATTTTGAGTAGAATCACTATAAAAGATCATACCCCAAGAATTGCACAATTGAGTTAAAAGTTATTGCAATATAATTTCACCATTGAGTGCATACCTGGTGGTAGAAATATTAGGGCTGATTATTTATCCTGTTCACCCATAAGTCTTACAGAGTTTCATGAAAATGGAGATGAAAATGATGAAGAATGTTTGATTTTGGTCATGACACTACTTTCAGTGAACAGGAGTGGTTTTCTGAATCATTGAAAGATATGGAATTGGAGAATGTAAGAGAGTATGGTATGTCTGGTTGGCCAAAAGAAAAAATACTTCCTCAAAATTTGTAGCCTTATTTCAAGATTGCTGACAAATTGTCTATTGAAGGAAAGGGGATGTTGGTACGTGGAGACAAATTCATCCCACCTGCTTCTTTGAGAGACAGAACCATTATGTATAGCCATGAGGGACATTTGGGTCAAACTATAACTAAATAGAAAATCAGGGAAAGTTATTGGTGAACTGGAATGTATTCTGCTATTGTTGCCAGTGTACATAGTTGTGTAGTGTGTGCAACAAGTGATAAAGGTTTAAAAACGGAAGCTGTTCCTTTACAGCATGTTGACCTACCAAGTACTATGTGGTCGAAGTTAGCTATAGATTTTATTGGTCCTTTTGGCACACTTCCAAGGAAATTGAGGTTCGCCATTGTTGTTGTTGATTATTACAGCAAATTGTGGGAGGTTAAGTTTGCAGAAAAACCTAATACTCTCAGTGTCATTATGTTTTTGAAAAACGTATTTGTAAGAGAAGGGTTTCCTAAAGAGATGGTGTCGGATAATGGGGTCCAGTTTGTGTCTAAAGAGATGAGAAGCTTTCTTGACAATAATGCGATCAAACACAAGTGTGTGGCTCTTTATCACCCTCAGGCCAATGGCCTTGTAGAAAAAATGAATCGCACATTAGTCGAGTGTATTCAATGGGGGATCCAAAACAAATGTGATATTTGTAAATCTGTTGAAGAAATGATGTGGTCTCATAGATGCTGTCCAAATCTGGTATCTTGTATTTCACCTTTCGAGGTCTTGCAAGGACGTCCACCTGCCTCAAGACTATGTCCTGCTTGGTTGAGAGAATTTCAACATAAAAATGATCATTTGCTAAACATTGATAAAGTTGTGAGATCCAAGGTGGAAAAATTTCAAAATAAAATGAAAATCATTATGATACTTTCCACAGGGTAAACCTCTGGAAAACAAACTTAAGGTAGGTGACTGGGTCCGCATTAAGGATCCTAATCATGTTCCTAAAGGGATGTTAAAATTTAAACCTCCGGTCACAATTGAGGTGGTGACAAAGAATGCAGTGAGAACCAGTCGGAATGAATGGTGCAATAAGGGAAGAGTGGTCAAGGTGCATTCTCATGATTTTCTTATGATCATGATGCCTCTTCCCATGATTCGAGGGTTTCTGTTCCTCCTGCTGTGTCTTCCCCTGATTTTCAGCTTGCTGAATCAAAGTGTAACTCCTATCCGTTATCTGAACGTAGAACCGGCAGACGAAATATTGTCATACCTTCAAGGTTTCGTGATTAATGTCTTTTCTTAAGTTTCTTACCTAAGTTCATTTCATTTCATTTCCTTTTTTTTCCCATTTTTTTTGTACAGGGCACAATAAGAGTAAAAAAAAAAAGAAACAGAAACAAGAAGAAACGAAGAGGCAAGATGGCGGCCGTGGCGAAGGCTGTGTGAACAGCCCTATCCCTTGCTCCGAGCACCCTGGAGTAGAAGGAGGAGACCTTTGCGTTTTGACCGACTACAGTGAGCGCCGCATGCTGGAGAAAACTCGTACCGGCGCTTCTTTTGAAAGTGCACATACTTGAACTGAGTGGCCCTGGTTCAGCTCCGGTGATTTCTTCATGATCCGTGTAGCCGTGTCTGATTTTACCAGAGGCGGTGCATCCAGCTGAAGATCTTCGCTTTCCTACGGCTTAGCTGCCGCAGCTGCTCCGAATGCTGGCTGACCTTTTCCGTATTCAGCGGCGTGCCCCGCTGTGGCGTGTAACGGTGTATCTGCTCTGGGCTCAGAGCAGCGTGTATCCCGGACGCGGGGGGTCCCGCAAAAAGAAGATGCAGCCTCAAGTTCTGGCTCAAGCTCCGGCTGGAACTCGTAGTCATAAACCGATTGAAGAAGATGAAAATACTGCAGGAGGTAACAGTGATGGCAGTGGCGTCAATGTGGAGAAAGAAACAATTACTTCCAGTAAGACTCCCGGTAAGACTGTATCCAGAGTGGGGAAAAATACACAGAAGGGGAGTGCTCAACTTCAGAAGCCTGCTGAAAAGCCGGCGGGCACAGGGGGGAAAGGCATCATCTCTTTGACACTTCCGGAGTTTTTTGAGAAACAATCGGTAAAAATGAGAAAAAATGAGAAAGCCTTACAGCCTAAAGACACTGAGTTATTGATAAACCAGGCTCTGGATAGCGCGAACTGTTGCACTATGGGAGATGGAGTCCTAGAAACTTTGGGAGATACACAGGATATGCAGGAGATTGGTCAAGAATCAGGCCCCTCATTAGTGTCTGAAACAATTTCGAGAGTAGAAATGTTACCCCCCCAGGAACTGCCGGAAAATTTTTACTCTCTATCTGATTTTTCTACAGATGAGAGTACGAATATTAGTAAAGACTGGGGTGATTGCAGTAACGAGAGTGGTTCAGTAGAGGGGGAGCTTAGCGGCAGCCCAGTTACTCCGAATGCTTCTGCTTCTACGGTCAGGAGACGGAAAAAGAGGGGCTCTCAACGGGTTGTAAATAAGGAGAGTGAATCCAATTTACTGGAGTTGGCTGAAGGTGTTTTTTCTGAAGCAAATCCTCAGGAAAAAAACAGTGCATCTAAAACCCTCGAGGGCATTGATCAGGCTGCTAATGCTAATGCTATAGTCGAGGATGGACCTCTTAATGACAATTCTAAGGAAATCACTCTAATAACTATTTATAACACTATGATGAGTCATAGGGCCGAAAGCAAAGCAGAGAATCAGCGCACTCAGGCGACGTGCTCAAAGGTAAAAAATGCAGTTCGCAGAGCTATCAAATTGTGCACAGAGACAGCTGATAGAGTCACTGAGGCAGAGGCGAGGATATCTGCTCTCGAGGATGAGACTATAGTGCAAAAGCAAGAGGTCGCTAACATTAAAGCCCACAGAGATGATATTTCTGATAAGCTGGCAAGTTTGGAGAACCAGGCCCGTAGAAATAATTTACGGTTTTTGGGTGTGCCCGAGAAAAAAGAAGGGGCTGATGTCAGGGGTTTCATCATTGGGTTACTAAAGGATGCTTTTCCTGAATTGACGACTTGGGACTGGTCCAAGGAAGTGCAGCGTGCACATAGATTTCCTTTTGTAATTAGGAAACCACGACAAGGTCAAGAAGAATATCCTAGGGCCATTCTGGTTTCCTTTAATAATTTTCTTGCCAGGGAAGCAATTTTTTCATTAGCAAGACCGGATAAAAAAGCCGAAGGCATGAACTGTCAATTTTTCGTGAGACCTGATTATTGTCAGGCCACTGTGTCCCAACGATGGCAACTGCGTCAACTTATTCCAGACTTCCAGAAGAAGGGAGTCACAGTGTTTCTGCAAAATCCGGCTAAATTGAAGACTATATTTAAGGGACAGATGAAATTCTTCTTTTCAGAAGTTAAAGCTAAGGAATATTTGGACACTCTATGATGCTCTAGGACATAATGCATATTTTTTGAGCTGGTAATGTTGCTGTATTAGATTATTCTAAGAAGATCAGTGTGTATCTTTTTTCTCTTTTGTGTTTTTACAGATATCGCATATGCATGAATTGTTCTCCTTCTACCTCCGGAGGGGGTCTCTAGGGCAGGGGATGCGGTACTCCATCTTTTACAGGAACTGGTAGTTCCTGAGCCTCATATGATGGGGAGGGTGGGGGGGGGGTTCCGGTTGGGAGGGGGGCGGTGGGGTTGGGGGTGGGGTTGGTGGTGGGGGTGTAAGGCAGAGGTAGTTACTAGTGTGCAGACATTAAGACACATATTACGTTTTGCTGATTTTTTTGTTTTTTTCTGGTTATTGCTACAGGATGGATAAGAAAATAAAATGTTGTACCTTAAATATTAATGGCCTCAACGACCCGAAAAAAGTAGGGATTCTTCGTAGAATAATACAGCTTTTAGGTGTTGATTTTTTGTGTATACAAGAAACTCATGTTCCCTGGGATAAACGAGCCCTTTTAAAAAATCTCGGGCTTGAACTTTTAGTCACCTCAAAACAAATGGGTGTTAAAAGAGGCATTGCAATCTGTATGAAGAAAGGGGTGGGGAAATGTCTTAGAACTTTAGCAGATAAATGGGGCAGATGGGGCCTCGTCGAATTAGTCGTGGAAGGGCATAAATTTACGGTTTGCTGTATCTATGGCCCCAATTTGGACGATAACGAAGTTTTTAATATTGTTAATGCAGAAATCTCAACTTGGCCTCAGCCTATTATTCTATGTGGGGATTTGAATATTCACATCGAGGCGAATTGGAATATTAGGTCTGAGAGGAAATATACTGGTCGTAAAATGAGGACTTATAGAGCTCTAAGAGAATTAGTACTAGGAAATGGGTTAGTGGATGTATGGTATAAATTGCAAGCTAATGACCCAGGCTATACCTTTTTTTCCATCCCTCACCGAAAGTTTGTCCGCTTAGACTATTTTTTTGTTTCTTCTTCGTTTATTGAGAACGTGAAGATCGAGGTGTTACCACAACTGGTCTCTGACCATAATCCAGTTATAATGGAATTATTCTTACCTTCTAAATGTGGTAGACCTAATATACAGTGGTCATTTCAGAGAAATCTACTACTTGATGAAGAATATCTTCAATTTATGGCTGGAATAATTAGGGATTTTTTTGAGCGGAACAATGGGACGGCCTCAATACAAGTTGTCTGGGATACTTTTAAGTCTATTGTGCGGGGGGAAACAATCAGTTATTCCAATTTTAAACGTAAGAAAGGCCAAGCCGATTTTAAAGATAGATTAGATAAAATCCGGGAGGCTGAAGTTAATCTAGCGTCTGCCCTTAGAGACAGGCAAGGCTCTGATGAGGCTCAGCGACTTTTAGTTATTGAGCGGTCCATTCTGTATTCATATGTAGCAGACCAGGTAGCTGTTAAATATAAACAACACAGAGCTGAGTGTTATGAATACAGTGAGCAGACAGGGAGGATCTTAGCTCAACGGCTCAGACAGAAAGCAACGCTAAATGAAATAGTGGGAATTAAGGACTTAGATGGAGTATTTCAGGAGACTAAAGCAGGGATACTAAAGGCATTTAGCTGTTTTTATAAGGTATTATATAACGACACCCATAACGAAATTAATAAAGCTAGTGATCCAATGGATTATTTGAGGTATATCGAAAATACACCGCTGATCGAAGATGATAGAGCTCTTTTATCAGCTCCTATTACATGGGAGGAGATTGAAAATGCAATTCTTAGTCTTGACGCGGGGAAAGCAATGGGGCCAGACCAAATCCCTCTTGAATTTTATCGCACCTATAGGAATATGCTCAAACCAGAGCTACTTAAGATATTCCATCAAGCTTTCCAAGGGAACCCACCTAGCTCATGGTCCATGGCTACAATTGTAGTATTTAGTAAAAAAGGTAAGGATCCCAAAGAATTAGGTTCATACCGACCAATATCCCTTATCACATCAGACAGTAAGATTTTCTCAAAAATGTTGGCCAATAGATTAAATAATATGATGCCTGATTTAGTATCTAAGACTCAGCATGGTTTTATTAAGAACAGAGACACGACAGACCATATAAGGCGTGTCATTACATTGTTAGATTGGGCACAGGCCACGGAATCTCCAGTCGGGGTTATCCTGCTAGATGCTGAGAAGGCTTTTGACAGGGTTGACTGGAGATTCCTGTGGTCTGTTCTGGCCTGGAAGGGTCTTCCGCTAGAATTTATTATGGCCATACAGGCGCTTTATTTTAGTCCTAAAGGAGCAATTCGTATAGGTATAGAAATCTCTGATTCTTTCTCAATAACCAGGGGGACAAGGCAGGGCTGTCCCTGTTCCCCTTTACTGTTTGCACTCTATATAGAGCCATATTTGAACAAACTTATTAAAGAAACAGGGATTCCACCAGTAAAAGTGCATAATGTTGATCACAAGGTTTTTGCCTATGCAGACGATGTTGCCATTGTGACCTCAGATGCCGCTTTAGCTATACCTAAAATTATAGAAATGGCACAGGAGTTTGGTGCACTATCAGGATATAAGCTCAACATCTCTAAAACTCAAATTTTACACTCATCTGTTGGTCAACCGACCGGTATAGCTCTAGCTCCCATAGGCACATACCTTGGAGTAACTATCTCGGCCAAGGTGGAGGATATAGTTGGGCTTAATTTGGACCTTTTGTTAATTTCTACAAATAGGACATTAGAAAGGCTAAATAATTTGCATTTATCACTTTATGGCCGTACAAATGTGGTGAAAATGTTGATTTTTCCAAAATTTCTTTATTTTTTTCGCACTATACCACTCTTCTTTCCTTCGTCCCTTTTTAATAAAATAGATCGAATGGTATCTAGGTTTTTATGGGGCTACCATCGTACCAGAAGGTCTCTAAAGTGGTGTATTCTGCCGAAACTGCGCGGTGGCCTGGGAATACCAAGCTTCCGACTTTACTATTGGGCAGTCATACTTAGACTTATGGGGATTCTATTATTTCATGATTTTAGTTTAGAAACATTCATGACACCATCTATATATGAAATGCTGCTGGGGGAGGAGGCGCGACAATGCCTGGTGAAATTTTTTGAACCGAGCTATTATAAAAAAACAAAGTTTAAGATAATGATATCCGCTTTTCAGATATGGAAACAAATAAATAAGAAATTTCATCTTTTACCAAAACTCAATTATTACACGCCGCTTTATGGAAATAGTCCTCTTTCTGGGATCTTCGCGGATCCCGCTATGCTTCGATGGCAAGTCTCGCAGGTTTATGTGTTGGGGCAACTATATCAAAATGGATCTCTTGTTTCATTCTCAGAACTACAGGAAAAATTCGGACTTATAAGGGGTGATTTTTTTAAATTCTTGCAGATTCGTAGCTTTCTGGAAACCAATAATTTATTACACACTGACTCAATGCAGACAAAAAATGTCCTAGAGAGCTGCAGAAAGAAAAATCGAATCGGTGTCGTATACCAACTACTGCTAGACAGGATGCAAGATGATTTAGTTCTTTATGATGAGAAGTGGCAAAAAAGCTTGGGAATCAAGGGAATAGATGTCTCTAGGGCTTTTGAGATATGTAATAGGGTCTTAGTTAATGGCTCTCTTAAAAGTCAGCATTTTATGTCTGCCTTAGACCTGTATTATACACCTTCAAAACTTGCAAAGTGGAAAGCACTAAAGGGCACATGCTGTAGTCGTTGTGGGTTATTTGCAGCCGACCTAAACCATATGTTTTTTTGTTGTCCGAAATTGACGCAATTTGTATCTAAAATTCAAGAATTTCTAAATATTGTGATGAATACTAATGTGATCTTATCATCTGCACTTATAATTTTTGGAATTCAAACTGAATCTGAAGTGTTGTCAGCAGCTGAAGAAGGTTTTCTATTTATAACCATGGCAGTATTTCGATCTTGTATAACTTCACGGTGGCTAGATAAGGACCCCCCAACTTTTAGTCATTGGCAATCTAAACTGTTAAATATATACAGGATGGAAAAGGCGGTTTATAAATTTAAGGGGCGGAAAAGAAAGATCTTTGCTCAAAAATTATGGTCCCCGATTGAAACTTGGATTTGAAAAAGCTTTCTATGTATTAAGTGTTATTTGACTATGTGATATAAGGGGGGGTCTCCCATCTCCAGAAGTATTCTAATGAATTTGTATGTGCCTTAGTGTTTTATTGGGTGCTATATAATTGCTTTTTTTTTTTTTTTCTTTTTCATTTTTTTTTTTTTGTTGTTTTTTCTTCTTGACTGCTGCAATTGTATTTGTTTATGTAATTTACCTCTGCCATAAAAATTAATAAAAAAAAAAAAAAAAAAAAAGAAACAAGAAGAAACAATATACACAAAGAACAAATCAATTTCAAATAATGCAATTACCTACATTACATTCTTAGGTATATCACTGCTTCTAGAGAACAAAACCTCACATCCTATATATAAGACATATCAGATAAGGAGAGAAAATAAATAAATTAGGTATACAAAAAGATTAGAAAAAACGATTCAAACAGGCTTATCTTATTAAGTCTCTAATTAACTAGTACTTCATTCTTTCCAGCAGGTAATCGGTTTCCAAATTTGTTTACCCAACTTTCTTCCCTTTTTCCCTTTCCTTGCATATATCACAGACTCTAAATTATATATTGACAACACTTTGGCTAACCACTGATGGTACGTCGGTGGGAGAGGATCGAGCCATGCCGAGGCTATGCATAGTCTCAGAACTGCCATGGCTAAGAATATGAAACTTCCATCTAGTATCTGCCCCTCATTATTAACTCCTAATATTATTATCGATTGAGTTAAAACAATCTCAGTTCCTAGTACTTTATTTAAAAAATTCTCTATATCCTTCTTGGTTGTTTGCAGGTGAGGGCATGATGCAAAAACATGTACCAGATCGACCTCTAAACTTCCACATCTGGAACAGCTAATGCCAGATGTGCCTCCCCATTGGGCAATTTTTGAAGGTGTGTAGTAGAGATGGTATAAAGTTTTATAGTGTTGTGCTTGTAATGAGGCTGAACACAAAAGTTTCTGCCCCATATCCAATGACAAGCAGAACTGATCTCTCCCTATATCTAAACTAGTTGCCCACTTGTCCGCCCATTTTCCCAAATCGTCCTGTTTCAGCTTTATCAACTCTGTGTAGAGCCTCTTGATCATACAATCGTTACCAGTTTTGACAACGTCCATTATTTAATTTTTCCCATAACCAGCAGATCCCCCCCTTTTTTTGCTGACAAAGCTTCTTACTTGGAGATATTTGAAAAATTGTTTTGTGGCTAAACCATAATTCATCTGTAATTCTGAGAATTGCATCAAACCTTGTGGACCGAAAATATCACCAAGCATCCTAATTCCCTGTCTCCCCCACACACTAAAAACTCTGTCAGAAAAAACCTCACTAGGGAGAGTAGGATTACCGCTCATCCTTGTGTAGGCATTATACTTCCCTAGACCAAACCTCTTAGCAAATGCTTTCCAAATAGTGTGTGCTGCTAGGATAGTCTTAAATCTTGTCCTTTTAAAATAACTTGCATCAGTA
This sequence comes from Lissotriton vulgaris, assembly GCF_964263255.1. Lineage (NCBI taxonomy): Eukaryota > Metazoa > Chordata > Amphibia > Caudata > Salamandridae > Lissotriton > Lissotriton vulgaris. The sequence continues at coordinate 583,221,269 of NC_141693.1, read as the reverse complement.
AATTTTAGAAATACATTTTCCGCTTCCGCCCCATAACTAATCCATATAGAGCTAATGTACCAAATTCATCCTGCCCTTCTGCTTCTGCTCCCCCGATCAGGCCCGCCATATATTGTATTGCTGCTGCCTAATAATAAAGTTTAAGATCTGGCACCGCCCATCCTCCCCATTCACGAGGGAGTGCCATAAATCGAAGCGCTCTCCTTGTTTTTCCCTTTGCCCATATGAACCGGTTGATCATATGCTCACAGCTCTTAAACCACTTATTTTCAAAAAGAAGTGGGATCGCTCTAAAAATATATAAAAATGTAGGCAGAATCATCATTTTTATGATGTTAGTGCGCCCCACAATGGAAAGATGTAAATTGTCAAGTCTGTCTAACTGCTTCCTTACTTTAACCATTATGGGTGTGATGTTCTTTTCCACTAAAGTTTTGAGGTCGGCAGTATTAATTACTCCAAGATACATCCCTGTTTGGACCACTCGGTTGTCATTACAGTCAGCCTGACAGTTTTTAATTATCTGCGTCTTGGATGTATTTAACGCGTACCCAGAATTGTGTCCAAATCTCCGTGCCTCAGTCTCTACCTGACCTATAGCCTCCGTTGGGTTTGATGTAATCACTCCCACATCATCAACATATGCAAGGATCTTGCATTGGCCCATGTGTGTGGTCAATGGGGTAATTCTTTCGCACATCTCTATTCTGTGGATTAGTGGATCCATATAGACTGCGAATAGAAGCGGGGAACACAGGCACCCCTGCCTCGTGCCCCGTTTTATCTGAAATGGCCGAGAAGATCCTGCATTAACTCGTATGGAAGCCACTGGAGCAGTATACAATGTCTGTATTGCTTTAACATATCCTTCTTTGAACCCTGCCCTCATTAAAACATGCTTCCGAGGACACCCTCACAGCTGCTGAACATCTTCACTTCCAGATACACACCGACCCCAAGACCACACATAGAGGCACCCTCATGTACCGACCCCCAGGACCCCGCACACAATTCAGCAAAGACATCGCAGACTTCATAAGCCCACACGCCCTCCCCTCCGCTGACTACATTCTCCTAGGGGACCTCAACTTCCACCTGGAGAACAACAACCACTACAACACCACCACCCTGCTGGACAACCTCACCAACCTCGGACTAAAGCAACTGGTGAACACCCCCACCCACTACGCCGGACACACGCTTGACCCAGTCTTCTCCTCCAGCAAGCACATCTCGTTCAGGCACTCCACCAGTCTCCACTGGACAGATCACAGCTGCGTCCACTTGAGCTTCAGAAAGATCACAACTCACCACCTCCCGCAACAGGTTCCCCGCAGGAACTGGAACAAGATCACCACCGACCAGCTCACCACATCACTGAACCAGAACCCTCCCGCCAGATCAACGGACCCCAACCAAGCAGCCCACAACCTCGCACAGTGGATCACCAACTGCAATGACGACCTCGCACCCCTGAAAACCCATCCTATCAGGCCCGGAAGCAAGAGAGCCCCATGGTTTAACGATGACCTCAAGAACTCCGAAAAGAACTGCCACACCCTCGAGAAAGCCTGGCGAAAAAACCCGACCACAGACAACTTGACCGCCCTCAAGCACGCCACCCGCAAACACCACCAGCTGATCCACACCACCAAGAAGTCAGCATTCAAGGAACAACTAGACAACAACACACACAACAGCAAGGAGCTCTTCAGCATCGTCAAAGAACTCTCCAACCCCAGCGCCGGAAACAACAACATCACTCCCTCACAAGACCTCTGCGACTCACTCGCCTCATTCTTCCACAGCAAGATCGCAGACATACACAACAGCTTCAGCGAACAGACCACGCACCCCACCACAGAACCGACACCCCCCACCATCACCCTCCACAACTGGACCCCAGTCAACACCGAAGACACCATCCGCACGATGAACACCATCGACTCCGGATCACCAACCGACCCATGCCCTCACCACGTCTTCAACAAGGCCGACTCCATCATCGCACCCCAACTCCGGGACATCATCAACTGCTCCTTCAACACCGTCACCTTCCCGGAGAGCTGGAAACATGTCAAACTCAGCGCCCTCCTGAAGAAACTATCAGCAGACCCCACCGACCTCAAGAACTACCGCCCCATCTCGCTCCTCCCGTTTCCTGCCAAAGTCATCGAGAAGACCGTCAACAGACAGCTGGCCGCCTTCCTCGAGTCGAACAGATCCCTCGACCACTCACAGTCTGGCTTCCGAGCCAATCACAGCACCGAGACCGCCCTCATCGCAGCCACTGACGACATCCGAACCCTGCTCGACAATGAGGAAATAGCAGCCCCCATCCTCCTGGACCTCTCCGCAGCGTTCGACACTGTCTGCCACCGCACCCTAGTACAACGCCTCAGCAACGTCGGAATGCAAGAGAAGGCACTGGATTGGATCATCTCATTCCTCGCCGGAAGAACCCAGAGAGTCCACCTCCCCCCGTTCAGATCTGAGGCCGCCGAAGTCATCTGTGGCATACCACAAGGATCATCACTCAGCCCCACCCTCTTCAACGTGCACATGAGCCCCCTCGCTGCCATAAACGCCAAACACAGCCTCGACATCACCTCCTATGCGGATGACACCCAGCTGATCCTCTCCCTCTCCAATGACCCCGCCACTGCCAGAACCAACCTACACGAAGGGATGAAAGAAGTAGCCGAATGGATGAAGAACAGCCGCTTGAAACTGAACTCAGACAAGACAGAAGTCCTCATCCTTGGATCATCACCATCTGCCTGGGACGACTCCTGGTGGCCCCGGCCCTAGGCAGCGCACCCAAACCAACGGACCACGCCTGCAACCTGGCCTTCATCCTGGAATCCTCCCTGTCGATGACCAGACAAGACAACGCCATCTCGTCTTCATGTTTCAACATCCTACGCATGCTCCGAAAGATCTTCCGATGGATCCCCACCGAAACCAGGAAGACAGTCACCCAGGCACTTGTCACCAGCCGACTGGATTACGGAAACACCCTCTGCACCAGAACCACAGCCAAACTGCAGAAAAGACTCCAACGCATCCAGAACGCCTCCGCACGACTCATCCTGGACATTACCTGCCACAGCCACATCTCCGGACACCTGAGAGACCTGCACTGGCTCCCGGTCAGCAAAAGAATCACGTTCCGCCTCCTCACCCACGCACACACAGCCCTCCATGACCTAGGCCCCAGGTACCTCAATAACCGCCTGACCTTCTACACTCCCACCTGCCAACTACGATCGACCAGCCACGCCCTCACCGTCATTCCACGCATCCGAAGAGCCACCATGGGAGGAAGATCCTTCTCCAACCTGGCAGCCAAGACCTGGAATTCCCTCCCCATCCACCTCTGTCTTACCCAAGACCACCTCTCCTTCAGGAAGCAACTGGCTGTTCGAGCAGTAGCAGACCCCCCCCCCCCAAGCGCCTTGAGACCCTCCGGGTGAGGTGAGTAGCGCACTATACAAATTTCTTGATTGATTGATTGACAGATAATCTCATGAGACCCGATCGAAGGCCTTCTCGGCATCTAACAACATAACTGCCATCGGGTCCCCTGAGATCTCTGTGGCATTGTCATATGGATACTTCATTACATATATTGCGTTAAGTTAGCATGAGTGTATTACATGTTTAAACAGCCGGTTTGCCTTCGGCTTCAGTTTTGCACACGACACATACTTGTTGTTGTAGCTTTCACCCTAGAAGCGATGAGGTGGTTTATTTGAGAATAATATGTTATTTCCATGCTATCAGCTTTGCCTGGTACACTTGGTACAACTGTCTGCACACTGAGAGCTGCACACTCTAAGATTAACCTAACACAAGGTTGCTGGGAGGCCTGATCCTCGCACCACATTAGACATAACACAAATAATGTTGATGCCAACATCTTGGGCTCTACGCGGGTTTAAGATAGAGTTACACGGAATGAACGTAGACACTTGGTGCTGCGCATGAAGAGAGCTGGTAGCTGTTGATGTGAACTGCTCCTACTGACATTGAGAGGTATGGGGCCGCCCTGCTAAAGCCCGAATGAGACCTTCATATATATAAAATAATATGCTAGATAGGGTGCGCGAAATATAGGTGCTATCGATTTCTATAGTTTTTGCATTATAACATGCTAGCACCTTTTGCTTACTATGGATTAGTGACTATGCTGCTGACTCTGATTATTATAATCTGCATTTTGGTATTATACAAGATACTGCGTTTGAGAACTTTGCATTGAATAATAAATATTTCAAACTTGCATTTGTGTTCTTTGATTCTCAGTTTTGGTTTGAAATGATTATATAACGAAAGAGTGTTCATGTGTTCCACGATTCCTGAGGTATTCTAAAGATCATGTTCTGGTTTGTCTAAGACATGGTTCATTCCATAATGATCCATGAGACACTGTAGCTAGCTAGGTAAGGAGATTTCTGACACTGAGATGAGTTTTGGATCATCCTAACTCACTGAGGTTCTAGATCTCTATGCACAGTTCTGTGGGAGAACGGAAACCCTGCTACATGGCGCCCAACGGATTGGTTGGCCGTATTTCATGACTCTCGAGTAGTATATCAATCAAACCTTAACACCTTCATTCCCGTTTCCGGTAAACGGTGGTGTCGGAAAAACCTACCTATTTTTGAAATAGGTCTTTTCAAGCTTGAATTTTTCTATAAACGGTTTCTTTGAATTACTACCCAGTTGTGCTACAAAGTGTTCTTTGTCTTTTTTCACTTCCGGTGCTAACATGGCCGTGGAAATTGCGCAGCATAGCCGAGTCGCGGTTCGCGACCACTTGCGGGCATATAATGTACCTGCGGAAGGCTTGGCTGTGATTCTAGTGGTGAGTGCGGAACATGCGTACCCGTACGAATTGTTTTATTCCTGGGTGACATTTCCGGAAATGGACGCTAATTCGGGTGTCTATCATTCATACACTGCCTCGGCTGTACCGGCGGCTTATGCTCCGTACAGGGCACTGGAAGTACCTATCGATGCTTGGCAGCACGGAGTTTGGTTTGGTGGCGTCCTACCCCATTCTTTAACGGCTCCAAGGTTAGGTCCGTTGTCCATTGCGGGCACGGCCTGGCCCGCCTTGGGTGGATTTACTCCACATCCTAATCGCACCACTTGTAGTGTAGCTGACCTGCGGCGTCTTCATGAGGTCGCGGTTGGAGTGATTAGAGCGCTTGTTCATTACATTGGTCGTAATATTCATGGCGCAGCCCCCGCAGGTGCGCAGCTTCGGGCAGAACAGGCTGGTTTGAAAATCAGTCCTGTCTTGGTGAATTCCGTTATGGGCAGAAAGCCAGACAATAAGGATGATTTTCCTTACTGGCTTGCCGAGAAATTCGACCAGCTGGAGGCTGTGTTTCCTAATACGACTCCGAGTGAAAAACACCGGATTCTTACGCTTAGTTTACCGAAAGATTTAGCCCCGGAACTTGCTGACTGTGAGACATGGGGTAAGACTTTTGCAGCGGTTTACTCGAGGTGCTTTGGCACACCGACAGTGTCGAACCTGTCTGCGATCCTCAAACGTGTTCAAGATGATCACGGACCTGAGTCGGCGGTTGAGTTGGGTATGCGCCTGAACGGTTCATTTGAGACAGTTTGCAGTATTATCCTTGCCAATGTAAAAGGGGATGCTGTGAACTTTCAGGTGGCCAATGGTCTGGCGTTAATTCCCGATGCCGAGAAACCCCGTCAGCTGGCAAGAATTATTGTGGCGGCTTATAAAACGGTTGGCCGCAATTCTAAGGGTGCAAAGGTTTTTCTTGAAAAAGAAAAGAAGCAGCCCCAGGGACAGTCTTCGGAAACAGGTGGACAGCCCAAGTCCAAAAAACAAAATTGGCCTAAAAAGCAGAATCAGGGTAAGCAACAACAACAACAGACACAGGTTTCTAGTCCGGCGCCTTCACAACCTGCGCAGTCGGATAGAGTTTATGAATTGCGCGATCGCGCTACGATTAAATCGCCTGAGAGATATCAGGCATCTGACCAACGCTCTCCTCGTTCCTTTCAGGACTCATCGGCTCCGTCGACCGGTGGTGGAGGGGGCGGCAGGGGCAGGGGTGGGCAGCAAGGACGTGGCCAGCCCCGCACGCGAAGTGAAGGGGATCAGCGGGACGACTCTACGCCAAAGAGACCGCAGTTTGCCAAGAAGAAAGTCGCAGCCTTAACGGCGCATCGATATGCCCCAGATAGTGAGAACGCGGCTTCGGAATCTGACGTGGGCTCTGACCTTGCTGGACAGCGCGGCGGAGATTACCATAGTGAGAGAGGCCCTCCGTCCACTGTTGAAGGTGAAAGCGACTGAGACTTTTATTGTGATTGAAACAGCTGATACACGTGTTGCTCCCCCTGAAAGACTTTTTGAAATTGTCCTGTTAATTGAAGGTGACATGCAGCGAACTGTAAAAGGGGTATTTTGGGAGAATCTTTCGGATACGTATGACATTTTGCTTTCGGAGGCTGACTGGCCCCTACCTTTTGTTCTCGCAGCTCCGCGAGGGGAGGAGGTAATCCTCCCCAGTTTCGCGCACACTGTATCGAGAGTGGAAGCGCTGCATTTTGCAGAAGAGTGGGCTCTGGCGCTTGCGCCGGCTGTGTACCGAAATCAGTGTGGCTGGGATAAATTGTCCCCTAGCCATGAGATTCCTTTACGGTCACAGCCGCAGCCACAACCCCAGTATCCCATACGGCGTGAAGCTAAAGCTTCGGTTGCGGCTATCCTTGAACAATTGGAATATCAAGGTGTAATTGAAACGTGTGTGTCACCAATGAACAATCCCCTTTTTACTGTGAACAAGCCGGACGGTTCATATCGTCTGGTTTTGGATTACCGGCATTTGAACTCGCATTGCCGTAACTGTGCAGTACAGAATACTCACGGCTCTGCCCTAGTGAATAGTCTTGAGCGTAAACGGTTCAAAACCACGCTTGACATTTCCAATGGTTTTTATGCACATAGATTAGATGGTCTAAGTTCCCAATGGACCAGTTTTACGTGCGGCGGCGTACAAAAAAAGTTTAATCGACTCCCAATGGGATATAAAAATAGTCCTGGAGTGTTTTCCGCCCGCATAGTCTCTCTTTTAGAGAGTTTCGATCCAGTTGCATGTTCATATGTGGATGATATTTATCTCACAGACGACGAGCTTTGGGTGCATCTGTGTCGAGTAAACAGCATAATTTGTAACTTTGCAGACATGGGTTACAAGTTTAACTTTGCAAAATCGCACATTGCGGAGTACACAGTGTTGTTTCTAGGTTATGAACTTAACCATGAAGGAAAGGGATTGGCTCCTCAGTTCCTGGAGAAGTGCGCGCAGTTGCGCTCTCCGACAACGCTGAAAAAATTACAGTCTTTGCTGGGTTTTTTACATTTCGGGAGGACATACATTCCGGAATATGCCCAGCGTATCAAGCCTTTATATGCCTTGGTACAACCATCTTTTTCCAAATCATGCTGGCTGCCTGAGCATTCAGCCATTCTGCAGTCCTTGCAGGCTGATATGCTAGCTTCTGACTACTTACAGACTCGTGATAACCAGACCAACCTGGTGATAAGAATTATCCCTGGGACGGTGGGTTTCACGTACCTGACTTTTAATGAAGGGGATACTGTACCTATTGCTTACAAGTCACACTTGTACACTTCGGCTGAACTGCGTTTTTCCACTGTGGAGAAAGTTTTAACGGCTGTGCAGATGGCAATTCTTAAGGAACGTGCCCTGTCGCAGGGAAAGCGCATGTTGGTTGTCACCCCGTGTCCAGCCTTGGAGGCGGTCACGAAAGCCAGTGTACCGAATTCTAAAGCTTTGCACCCTCGGTGGATTCAGTGGGCTACATCCTTGACATCTCAGGATGTCACGTTTATTTTTGACGCCGCTTTACGGTCGCAGGAGTATTTACAGTATGAATTTGTTCATCCTGCTCCTTTAGCAATGCGGCCGTTGGAGGATTTCCATTGTATCATTTACACGGATGGTTCGGCGCAGGTTGCGCATGGCTCTAAACACGCCTACGTTTCCGCTTGCGCCATTGTGGTCGGTGCCATGGTGAACGATGAGTTCAAGTCCAGTGTTGTGCACACGCAAATGCTAGGGGACTGCACCGCACAGTTGGCAGAGCTTCGTGCTCTTATGCTTGCATTGGAGTACGCTGATCCTTGTGTGACGACTTTAATCGTAAGTGATTCTTACTACTGTGTCCAGTCTTACAATGAGAACTTGTTCTTTTGGATTCAGAATGATTTTCGTGATTCCAAGGGTAGCACAATAAAACATAAAATGATCTGGGTCCGAGTGGCGGAACTTAAAGAGAAACTGCCGCTCGTGTTTGTGATTCATACTCTCGGCCACCAGCGCGTGGGGGTCCACGCTGTTGGCAACTCGCTTGCTGATGAAGCAGCGAAGTCAGCGGTATCAAAATACTTAGTTGCAGCGGTCACGAGGTCCAAAAGCAAAATAGATGATGACATCTTGGCGGCTGTTGCTGCCACGGAGAAGGGAGGTAAATATCCTGCGGGGTTCCCTTCGAAGTACACATACCACTTAAGTCCCGATAAGGTTCCTTATGTGAAAATTCCTGAAGTTGGAGAGCGTCTAGTTCCCAACTCGGATCGCAGAGCTTCTCTGATTACAGCGGCTCATGAAGGTGTGGCGTCTGCGCATGCGGGCGTCTCAGCCACTGTATCTCAGCTACAACAGAGGTTCTGGTGGCGGGGGCTGTACAAACAGACGCGCGATTATGTCCTTATGTGTGACATTTGTCAGCAGATCAAGCCTTCTACTGCTGCGCGTCCGCCTCAGACACAGTTGTACATCTCTAATAAACCACTTGGTTGTGTTTATTTGGATCACTGCGGTCCTTTTTCTTCTGATACTGCGTATAAATACATCTTAGTAGCAGTTGACTCATGCACACGCTTTGTATGGGTATGGCCGCATCGAAGCGCTGATTCGCGAACTGTCATTAAGGATTTGCGTGTCTTTGTGGGAATCTTTGCTTGTGGTACTTTCCATTCGGACCAGGGTCCGGCTTTCGCCTCTAAGGCGTATAAGGATGCTATGGTTTCGTTGGGAGTACAGGTGAAGTTTTCAAGCCCCTACAGGCCTGAGGGCAATTCTGTAGTAGAAAGAATGAACCGCGACTTAAAGCAATCTTTGACAGCCCGTGTTATAGGCACTGGTAGAAACTGGCTGACCCACCTCTATGGCGTGCAGCGTGCGCTTAATAATCTCCCTAGAAGGTCTCTGGGTGGGCGGACCCCATACGAAATGCTCTTTGGTATCAAGATGTATGTACCTGACCTTGATGGGCCGGACTACAAGGCCCAGGCCGGGGCCTTTGACGTAGATGAACATTGCAATGTTTTACAGAATCTACAAAAGACCAGAGACAGTCTTGCAAAGGAACACTTGCCCTCCACGTCGGATGATGCGTTGCAGATCCCGGTAGTTGGCTGGCTACCCCAAGTTGGAGAACTGGTTCGAGAGAAGATCGATAACAAGAAAGAGTTTGGTCCCTCATATCGAGCACCAGTCCGAGTACTTGGAGTGAAGGGCACAAGAACAGTCATTTTACCACCACTTCCAGGTCGTAAAGAAAACAGATTTATTTCTATTGACAATGTCAAGAAACACAGGGTGGCCGATTCTTCATAGCATGACACCGGCTGTATCCTGTCCTTCCATGGTGAGGCACTCTGTGCTGGCTATTACATCTGGTGCAGATCAGGAGGTGTCCCTCGAGATGCCTGCCATGACTAGTCCTTTATTAAATACTATTCCTGTTACTAACATTGATGAGGTGACCTATGCAGATCCTGCTGATTTATCCATATCCGATTTACAAGCTCGTTTGGCTAACCAATCCAGATTCTCTTTTGACTCTGATTCGGAACTTTCAAAGAAACCATCGACTATTGCAAAATATGCCACGTTGTTTAAAAAACATTTTTTAATTCCACCTTGGACATACATTTGGCTGATACTATTTTTATTTCATCTTTTTATGTCGATTGGTTTTGTGTTTTACTTTTTCAGACTGATCGATGGCCATTATGTGAAAGAAAGAACAGGAATTCGGTACCTTAATGGAACATTGGCCCCTCTGTCCTCCTCACATTCAGTACACAGACTAAAGAGAGACTTACATTCAGTACAGATTACTGCTTGGCCAGTCCTTGATGGGATTGTGTGGGATGCGGTTAAGTTTCAGATACATGGCCCCACAGAAGTTATTAATGTTCCTAATGTGCTTAGAGTAAACATGGGAGATGTGATTAAGCAAAATGTTCGTTCTGATGACTGGGATCTTCAGGCTGTAGAAGCATTGTTCTCTGATTTGAAATATTATGCGGCCTTTGATGCTGAGGATTTGTACTTAGATTCTGTCAATTATGGTGATTTGTTTTGTTATCAACATTATGGGAATCATTTCTTACACAAGACAAGTTCCAGGAGGGTTCCTGTGAATTACACTCAGTGGGAACATTGCCCTACTCCCTTACAGGGGAGCTCAAGTACATTTCTGGGAAAATACTCTTATTTTACAGATTTTAATCAATCAAATCCTGAATCGTTTTATTTTAAAGTGAACCAGAAATTCATGCCCAAAGTTAGACTTACAGATACAAAATTGCTGTATTCAAAGTCCTTTTTAGATAGGTTATCTGTGGATGGCTATGAGTTATGGAAGGATGCTATTGACCTTAAATCGGTTTGGGGTACCAAAGATTGGCAGGTACAAGGCACTGAGGCTTTGCATCGTGCATGTCTCATCCCGAATCACATGTTGTTTTTAAATTCTACTGTTTCTCAAACAACGTGTTTTGGATTGGCTACATCTAAAAAATTAAATACCCCTACTATCCCTGACTTAGAAGAATATTCAGGTTGGAGTAATTTCACTACAATATCCATCAGTGGGATACAAGCGCTTTTGCAGAATTCCTCCTTTAATATTTCCCATTTTGATCCGGAGGGGTGGCTTTTGTGGCAAAGAAGCACTGATGCTTGCCAACGTAGGTTTTTGGGTTTATCTGAAGGTTTTACGCACATCAGGCCAGATCCCAGGTTCGAGACAGATCACACTGTTACCACTTATTCAGTAGGTAAATTGTGTCAGAACTGGTTACAACATTCCACTTTGGCTGCAGTTAAACTACATCTGTCCCAGTTGAATGAGAATATAGAGCTAAATGATTTGATAAAAGGCCCGACTAGGGGTAGATCTAAACGCTTTATTTATGCTGTATACAATGAAATTTGGAAATTTTCACAAGTTGAGGCAGCTAAACGCCTGAGAGCTATTGATCAAGCAAATTTGGAAAAGGTGCTTGCAGTGGTCGATAACAGTATTAACATGCTTTCTTCCAGAATTTACACATTGGATAATATTGTTTCTTCTGTTGTTGATATTGTACATGATGAAGTGTCCACGTTATACCATGGTCAAAATCAATTGCGTTCTGTAATGCAGTTTGCCTGGACTCTACAGACAATTAAGGCTGGTCGAGTTCCCTGGACCTCATTGAACGTTTCATCCCTTTTCGCCCCTTTTAATCTTACTGAAAAACAGCGCATGCTTTCAATGCGTGATGCATCATTTTCTATGTTACATATTGAGAAGCTAGAATCCTTGCCTTTTTCTGTTGCTGAAACCACTACTGCCACGTGGCTTATTCATGGTTTAATTACATTACCATTTCCTTTATATAAATTTACTAACTGTATGCGGTATATTGCTATAGGACGATATGAACCACTAGGCAATGCATTCCTACATGAGGCATGGTCATTACCATACACATACAGATGTCTGAAGGATGGGAAAGAAGTGAATCTTAATGGTGAGGAATGCACACAGTCACCTGACCATTCATTAATATGCAGACACATTCAGTTACACGGTTCTTGTAATCAGGACCGCCCAAATTTAGCATGTGTTTTAAAAGGCACGCCAGTTCCAGCAGTGGTTCCCACATTTACATTATTAGCTAATGGTAGTTATTTGCTTTTAAACAACGAATTATGTTGTGGTTTATTAATTGGTGTGGCATATGTGGTAACTGTATCAGAGCGTGTAGTGTGCTGCAAGAATGTTCTATACCCACCCACGCATGGTTCTTCAGATGTCTCCATCTGGCCACGGATTCCAACCTTGGAAGCAAAATTCAATGGTTTAAGCAGAATAAGGGCCCTTTTGTCTCAAAAACAAGTGACCCTGAGTTCGGCCCGGGAAACTTATGTCCTTCACATAGCCAACACCCGCACAGAGGTGCAGGCGCTTTTAAATACTGATTTGCCGTTTCATTTCTGCGAGCTGGTACACCAGATATTTAATGCTTCTTCAACGACTGGGCTGGCACATTTTTTCAAGTTAGTCAGCAGTGGCCTCGTGACTACGTTTGAAAAGGTTTTTGGTATCATTCCCAAGTTTTTCCACACTATTTTTTCGAGTTTGTTTGGTGGACTACCTGTGTTACTGGCTGTAGCCGCAGGCATTCTGTTGGTGTTTTTCTTCATAAAACATGGATGCCCATCCTGCGCAAGACGCCGTTCAACGCCTCCTGACACTGTGCCGTAATCGGATGCTCAATTACTATGGAACATTGCCGCTTGCAGCATTAAGCACGGCCTATAGATTGTCATTTCGGTTCACCGACTTCACGTGTGTCCAACCTGTGTTTCACTGCCTGAGCTGCGAGTTCGATTGGGCCATTGATTTGTGCCTATGCTTGAGGACTGCTCCTGACGTCGATTTTGATCAGCTAATGCGTCCCGTGGTGGCTCACGAGCTGATCTGTTCTGGCGAGAGAGTTATGGCCTTGGCAGCGATAAATGGAGTTCTGGGCCAATGGGAGATCTCTGCAGCGGCGGATGCCTTTCTGACACACAGCGATCTGATGAACCCACCGAGTTGTCCTCTGACGTTACAGGAGGATCCGATGCTGGAAGAGCACGTATGTTCTTTCCCATTGCTAAATTGGATTGCTGAACTATTTTTGGATGATGGCAGTGATTTCATGCTGGAGGCTGTGGCAACTTTCTTTGCATATACTTTCCAATAGTGAGATGCCTGGGAGAAATGCTTTGTTGTGAAATATGACTTTCCCCTCGCTGGAATGGAGGGATGAACTATGTTCAGCTGATGGAGAGTACAATCATGTGATGTCACTGGGGATAACGTCAATGTGGCACATGACTTTGGAAATCGGATACGTGCCTTGTTTTTTCTCTTACAAACATTTGAATTGATGAAACCTGGTCCTACGTTTCATATTTTTGAGACCTGATGGTTGACTTTTGGTTCAAAAGTTTTGTTTTTATTTTTTAGATTTGAGGCCACTGTAGGCATTCATACATATTCATTCATACATATTTTTAGCTTATTTTAGCTCAAGATTATTGAACTTTGCTTTCAATTGTTGTGTCTGATTTAGTATTGCCTTTTCCCTTATGTTTGACGGTGCTCGGACCAATGGGGGGGTGTCATATGGATACTTCATTACATATATTGCGTTAAGTTAGCATGAGTGTATTACATGTTTAAACAGCCGGTTTGCCTTCGGCTTCAGTTTTGCACACGACACATACTTGTTGTTGTAGCTTTCACCCTAGAAGCGATGAGGTGGTTTATTTGAGAATAATATGTTATTTCCATGCTATCAGCTTTGCCTGGTACACTTGGTACAACTGTCTGCACACTGAGAGCTGCACACTCTAAGATTAACCTAACACAAGGTTGCTGGGAGGCCTGATCCTCGCACCACATTAGACATAACACAAATAATGTTGATGCCAACATCTTGGGCTCTACGCGGGTTTAAGATAGAGTTACACGGAATGAACGTAGACACTTGGTGCTGCGCATGAAGAGAGCTGGTAGCTGTTGATGTGAACTGCTCCTACTGACATTGAGAGGTATGGGGCCGCCCTGCTAAAGCCCGAATGAGACCTTCATATATATAAAATAATATGCTAGATAGGGTGCGCGAAATATAGGTGCTATCGATTTCTATAGTTTTTGCATTAAACCATGCTAGCACCTTTTGCTTACTATGGATTAGTGACTATGCTGCTGACTCTGATTATTATAATCTGCATTTTGGTATTATACAAGATACTGCGTTTGAGAACTTTGCATTGAATAATAAATATTTCAAACTTGCATTTGTGTTCTTTGATTCTCAGTTTTGGTTTGAAATGATTATATAACGAAAGGGTGTTCATGTGTTCCACGATTCCTGAGGTATTCTAAAGATCATGTTCTGGTTTGTCTAAGACATGGTTCATTCCATAATGATCCATGAGACACTGTAGCTAGCTAGGTAAGGAGATTTCTGACACTGAGATGAGTTTTGGATCATCCTAACTCACTGAGGTTCTAGATCTCTATGCACAGTTCTGTGGGAGAACGGAAACCCTGCTACAGCATCAAACAAAGTAATGACCTTACGTGTATGGTAGGTGGTACCCCTTCCAGGAATAAACCCATGCTGATTGCTACTCACAAAGTTTCCTATTATTCTGGCGAACCTTGTTGCCAATGCCTTAGAATAAATGTTTGTGTCAGTTTTCATTAGCGTTATTGGCCTATATGATCCAGGCTTAGTGGCAGGCTTCCCCTTTTTTAAAATGATCACAATTTCCTCTCCCCCCATGACCCAGGAATAGATTCCCCTGTTTGGGCTAGCTGCATTGTTTTAGCCAGATCTTCTCCAAGTATTTCACAGAATGTTTTATAGAATTCAATAGGCAATTGGTCAGGGCCAGCTGATTTTCCTGAGGGTAGATTTGCTATAGCTGCTTTAATCTCTACTACGTCCAGAGGTTCTTCTAGCCCTTCTGCCTCCTCTTCCATCAACCTTTCCACTGGGATATTCTGCAAGTAATCGCTTATTTCCCCAGAATCTCTAAACTGCTTATCATCGTACAATACCTCGTAAAACTTCCTAAATACTTCCCGTATTTCGTCCGCATCTGAATGTAGTCGACCTGTTATGTCCCTATTTTCCCTTAGCATTCCTGATGCTGCTATTTGTCTAGTACGGATGGCTAATGTACGCCCTACTGTCTCACTAAACTCATGGCATCTCTCCCTTTTTACCATAAAACTCTTAGCTGCCTTATTCGCAATGTCTTCTTCTGCATCCATTTTTGCTTTCATAACCTTGGTAAGCGCATGATCCACTGAAACCCCTGCTAATAAACATTGATGCAACTCCTCCTCAGCATCAAGGGCTGCCTTAGCCAAATTACTATTCCTGAGCTGTTCCTGTTTACGCTTGAATGTATTAAAGCTGAGAGTCTCCCCATGTACACCTGCCTTAAAGGCATCCCACACCATCCCTGTTGCCACACTTCCTCTATTGATTACAAAGAAGTCTTTCATCCACTTTGACATATGTTGTATGTATTTATCATCCTGTAGAAGCCCTCTTTCAAAGGTCCATACCCTCAATTTTCTAGTCACTGTTGACACTTTCAAGGTTAAAATAAGGGGGTTATGATCACTGAAAATCCGTGGGAGCCTATCTATCTTTGAACAAGAGAGAAATGCGTTCGATACAAAGAAGTAGTCCAGCCTTACACAAATATGATGTGGAGCCGAATAATATGTAAACCCTTTTTTGTCTGATCTGGTTTTCCGCCAGACTTCTGAAAGAACATTATTCATTATTAAACTGGTTAAGGCTTGATGTACCCTTTTTTGTCTGCCGTGATATCTACCAAAGGAGACTACACCTAATCCATCCGCCCCATTAATATTAAAATCCCCAGCCATAATGATACAGGGGGCCCAAGTAGCAAGTTCCACATCTAGAAATTCTAGGATCTCTGGGTCATCCTCTGTAGATCCATACACCACCCCCAAGGTGGTCCACTCACCCTCAAGAAAACATTCAACAAGTGCCCACCTCCCCCACTGATCTTCCAGTTTCTTTTTAATTATCACATTCTTATTTCTTGATAGTATGGCTACCCCTCTATTTTTGGCACCCTGCCTAGAATATACTAACACTTCAAAACCCAGCTGCTCCAGTAAGGATAGCCGCGAGGCTATGATATGCGTTTCTTGCAAGAATATAAAATCTACATTCATCTGTTTTAACGTAATAGAGACCATTTGTCTTTTCTGGCGATCGTTCAGCCCACAGACATTCCAAGTTACTAGTCTAATGCCCATGGGAATTTTTACTAATTTTCCTGACTGAAAAATCCATAAAGAAATTTGGAAACGATTTTAAATCTAAGCTCTCTGTATTTGTATTTATTTTAAACATGTTGCCAATATCTCTTCCCCACCGCCCACTCTTCCACTCACCAAGGTCTCCTGTTTCACCCTTGTGTTTTCCTACTGTGCCGTGCCCTGTACCCCTTCCCTCCCTCCCTCTCCCCTTACAGCCTACCCCTAAGCACCCTCCCCCCATACCCGCAAATAGGTCCAACAGACCTATATCTGACAGCCAAGGTCCCGAGGTTATTTAATTTCCATTGATTTTATGTTTTCATGCTATGTAAATATTTTATTGTTACATTGTTTACTTATCTAATTATTTATTTCTGTTTAAGTTACTTATCTTTGTGTAAAGAAGGGAGATGTTGTGGTAATCTGGCTGCATTGCATCATTACGCTCTGTCATTGGAATCTAGAATGTTTCATGTGATTGCTGTTACTGGGTATTCTATGTTTCACAGTTTCTTGTGACTGCTACAGCTGTGACCGATAAATCTGAATCCTGAAGTATACATATCTAGTGATTTGATACTTCATTACACTGCCTCATTGTCAGCGAGAGGGCCAGCTCTCTGTTTTCTACCCATGATGCCATATGCCGTGAACCAGGCTACATGTGGCCCACGCAGTGGCAAAGTGGGAGAAAAAAAAGTAGGGGAACGGTGGGCGGAGAATCAGAGGGCGGGGAATAACCCAAGGATTGGATCAGTGGGCGGAGCCAGAGGTGTGGCCAGAATGCGCAAACATCCCAATTTTTAGTATTTTTTTGGCATTTCGCAGCCCAGTTTAATTAACCAATGGATACACATGATTATTTAAGTTTATAATGAGTTCTTGACATTAGAACACATTCACAAAGTGGGATATGCTCCTAATCACAGAATGTGCCAAAAATGATGAAGCACAAGCCATTTGTCGCCGAGCCATTGAGTTTGCCATCAGCACTTCTCCCTTTTTCCACAACAGCAGTTAAAACATGAATGGCAAAATATCCTAGTTTGTAAATGTTTTCTATATAATTATGGCTCTGCCATATTTGCCTCATAATGCAAGATCTGCTGCATGATCTGACCATTTAAACTAATAAATTGTTTATAGCTTAAACGTATCAAAAGTTAATAAAAAATGTGACATGTTTTGCAGCGGAGTGGATCGCTTATTGCAAAGGTTGACTGATCATCTTTCTCACTGTTGCATTTGTATGTCACACTGATACTAATAAGGCAACATTTTTCCAGAGACTGCGAGCATGTGTACACATGTTAAAATAATAAAATATCAGAAAATATACTGCATTACGCTGCAGCCTTTTTTTAATGCATAATTTAGTCACCACTGCTGCATAATTTTATCCTCCGTTGCTGCATAATTATTTCTAGTGGCGCCACAGAAAGCAACACATGTTAAAAGTGCTTGTGAATAAAGCAGAGAGACTGTGAAGTGTTTTAACTTAGTTTGGGGTGCGTGTAAATTCTGCATTGCCAATCCCTGATGAGTTGCAGCTACTACTTATGAAACAAGGCCAATGGAGGTACCTATGGGTGAGGCAGACTGGCCCCAAGGGCAGGGCTGGGCCAGGCTTAGCACTGGTGGTGCCCTGTGCATTAAGGTTTGTTATAACACCCCAATGACAACCTCTGCCATGGATTCCCTCACTACCACTCTTTAACAGTGCCCCTCAAGTCTCCATAAACACACTCTCTCTCAGATGCATTTAATTTGATTTACAGCACCACCAATACCAGTTTAGGTTGTCAGAGAACTTTACATCACACACATTACTCAGAGACAATAAATATGTGTGTAAATCACTGTATAGAAAATGTTACATAAGACTAAGGACTACAAGGTGTAGGAGTCACATGAAAACCATACTAGTAGGCCATAAAGTTTAATAGTGATTGGTCTGGAGAAATACAAACTCAGAATTTAAAACGTAATACCATGGTTGGGGGATCTCTTTAATAATCAGAATTGTTTCCTGCCCAAAAGAACACACTTTGCAACACTAGGATTATCAATGACTGGGTAAAAAACGTAATGATCTGATGTATAACTTGCAGTTTGTATACAGCTCTTAGATGAAAGTTAATAGCTCACTGTTCTATGTTAGGAATGTAACTTATAAACTGCAAGTAACAAAAGAATCTCTCTGACAAAAGCAGTAGCCCACTGACCTATTTACATTTTGTGCACTTTGTGATCTGGATGGTACGTGTTCTTTGCAGCAGGAACATTAACCCTCTGAGCTACCTTTCAATGCATCAAAAACGTCCACTAGACAAAATGATCTCTCTCTAGGAAGAACATTAAACACCAGAGCCATCATGACATTTTTATTGTTGCCAAAAATTGCTGGAGGCCAGGAAGGAGGCAGCAAGCGCTTTTAAAACCTTAATATACAATCATAATGCCCCCACTAAAAGTTAGCACCCTGTGTGGTCACACCTGTTGCACTGCCCTAGAACTGGCCCTTCTCAAGGGTCCTGTGACCACAGTGATAGAGTCACTGTTGTTCTGGCTGTGCTGCTTCATAGGCCTGCCCGCAAGACAGGATGTGAACTTCAGTATGGATTGTGGTGGACAAACCTTGAATGTTAACCCACACTTGCCACTGCTAGAGTCCAGCTGCTGGTGCTAAGACTCCAGGGCTTCTAAGGTCTGGCGAAGCCTTCTAAGGTCTCGCATGGGATTGTGCTCTCTCAGCAGAGTGGTCTGGTGGACTGATTATTAAGGCTGAACACGTTTCCCCAGTTCCAAATTCAGCAGCTCTGGCCGTAGTGCCACATCCTCTCCACCACTGAGCACAATACTGACCCACTGAGAAAAACTCACACTGCCTTCAACTACAACCCAATTGCTGCCAGCTATAAACACCTGGCTGCGACTCAATGTAAATGACACACTAGACAAGAGCAATATGCAGCCTACTAAAAAAAAGTAACCACATCCTGGAAAAAGCAAACACTCATAGGTAATTCAAAATTTAGCAAACCATGTGAAATGTAAGCAGGAACAACATGGTTTCCTTAACGCTTTTACACTCACTATTCAGAAATCAGTTAGTGTTTTTGCCTGAAAAAGTGAGGACATGACTACAGGGCCCTGAATGGACCCATTTCAATGTCCA
Source organism: Lissotriton vulgaris (assembly GCF_964263255.1). Lineage (NCBI taxonomy): Eukaryota > Metazoa > Chordata > Amphibia > Caudata > Salamandridae > Lissotriton > Lissotriton vulgaris. Next base: position 583,201,861 of record NC_141693.1, on the reverse strand, counting down.
TTGCTTATATTATGACAAAACTGAAGCAGTATGGTAAAAAGACCACATCCCTGGATGCAGAGCCGCAGTACACATTTTGTTTTCCAATCCGCACTTTGCAGTACCTCCAGGATTGGTGTACTAGTTGCAAGCCCAGGGAAAACAAAGACAAGAAAAGAAAAATAGTGCATCACTGGCAAACTCTGTAAAAGTGACGCTAATGTGTTTGGGTGTGAATAAAATCAATCTGGCCAGTTTGCTACCACTCTGTCTTACTTTATTCAGTTATTTTTCATATTTTTAACCTTTTATTCCAGGTGCTGCACTTTGGAATTAAGATAGGACATGCCAAGCAAAAAAGTCTTTCTTTTTTGGATCCATTACACAGGGGAGCAAACAAATGAAAGGAGAGAAAAGAGAGTGAGAACCCCGTCTTGAAGTCACGGTTTTCAGTAAGAGAAGAACTGCTAGACCGAAAGAGAGGAAAGAGTGGGGGGGGGGGCAGCTGAAGCGGCAGAGCAGAAGTGGACACTGTATTTTTATTGGAAAAAGGAAAATACAGAGTCCTGTTACCCACCCTCGAACGAACGCCAGGAACGCCAAGCTTTATTTATAGGTGATAGTGATTTCTTGGGACGCATTTTCAAAATAAAAAAGTAAGGAACGGAATCCTTGGAATTGAAGAAGTAGGGGCACAGCGTGCCCTGACGATCCCGCCCACTTCGACCACTGGGCCCACAAACATGCCAGTGCAAATGTTTCCTTAATTAGGTGTCTTATCTCCAGTGGGCAGCCTCGCATGAGGCTGACTGGTTGTGCCTTTTTGTTAAATGGTGTACATCTGTTCAGTAGTTTTTTTTTTAGATATTAAAGGAACAAAATACATATATATCTGGGCGGAGCCTAACCACACATCCCATTGTGAAATATGATTGGCTGTCAGCACTTCATCCAAGAAGTGTTGGCAGCCATCCTGGGACCCATATACATGATAGCACCTCATTAAAAAGCATTGCGGTTAATAGAAGGTTTTAAGACTTTAGTTACATTATAAATCATTTGATTGAGTTTATTTACTTACTTACTTTGTTGATGGTACCATACTCATTTTAGGAATTGTGTTGTGTTCTGAGGTGATTTTACAATGTGAAAAAGCCTTCTGCTGGGATATCATGAATCATTTATGGGAGAAAACTATTTTCTCATGCTTATCCCACAGAGGTTTGGAAGGTGATCTATAAGTTAAACTGAAAGCATATTTTCCGGAAATTCACATTATCTTTCTCAGTCATGAGAGAATGAAGACTGACATTCTCAGTAAAACATGTACATCCAACAAGGGCAGAAACTGTCAGTTGATTCCTTTGTGTTCTACTGCAGCTTCCCAGAGTGTTCTAAAGAACAACTAGAGGGCTAACAGTCCTACTTATGACAAACGTATGGCACACCTGAAGCAATCTTGATTGGAATAAAGTGGTAAATCTTAAAACATTTATTTAAAAAGGAACAACATGAGGGGGTTCATTTTGCCATAGAAAGTATGATAAGTGCTGCATAAATAACAATTAGGGCACATTTTAAGGGACTTCTCATATCCTCTTCTATTTAATTACAAAATTCTGACATGCAGACTGAAACATGCACTTTCAATACCAGCAGCAGACTTCCCTGGTGAGCAGTAGCTTTACTATAGTGATCTAATAAGCAACTAGATTGCGAACATTATGAATTTATGGCAAATGTGTGACACATATAAATACCTTCTTGATGGAACCAAAGAAAAAATCTGAAAGTATTTCCTTCTGAGGAGATTGAAGTAAATGAGGAAATTAGGAAACTTCATAACAAACAAGTCTCCCAAGATGGCGATCAGAGACACAAGAGACCAAACGTAGCACAAATATCACCCAGATGCAGCCAAAGTATAGCCCAATGACAGAATGTCCCAGAGTGTTCTAAAGAAGAAGAATAGCGCTAACAGTCTTACTTATGACAAAAGTATGGCACACCTGAAGCATCTTGATTGGAATAAAGTGGTAACACTTAAAACATTTGCAACAGAACAAAATGAGGGGGTTCATTTTGCCATAAGAATTATGATCAGTGCTACAGAAAGAAACATTAGGGCACATTTTGACTTCCCAAATCCTCTTCTATTTCTTTAAAATATTCTGACATACAGACTGAAACATGCACTTTGAATACCAGCAGCAGACTTCCCTGGTGAGCAGTAGCTTTACTACAGTGATCTAATGAGCAACTAGAGTGCCAACATTCAGAATTTATGGCAAATGTGTGACACATCTGAATGCCTTCTTGATGGAAACAAAGTAAACAAGCATTGAAAATGCGATAGGTCTCTCCCTCATTTAATTTAAAGCAATGCTTTTTATAATTAGGTGGCTTTTTAGCTTTGCCTGTATTAGTGTTTTTCAAACTGTAATGCACATAACATGCATATGTATGCATATATGTATATGTATATCTGTGCATGCATTCATATTTGTATTTATATAGATATGCAGATTATATATATGTTTATATATGTATGTATATATATATATATATATTCACTGAAAAAACCATAGGTTTCACACCAGTTATAGTTATCTGGAAATTTTACTTGCATAAAACCATTGAAATTCCCACGTTATAGTTAGTTGGACTCACTATAACTTGCGAGTGCAATGCACTGCTGATGACGTCACATATTACAACACTCATGACATGGTCAGTGACATCACTCATGACATCACTGATGACACCATCCAGTGAATGTGTGTCTTTCTGAAAAATAAATATTAGTGACTAATGTTTAAATATTTAAATATATGTATTAGTGTTTTACTTTGTGTTTAAGTGGCTGCATGGGTTGGTGAGTAACTACATGTGTATGTATATGAGTTATTAGATTTTTTTTAGTATCAGTATGAGTGTCTGTATTGTTTAGTGTGGGTATTACTTACAACATTGATGCATGAGTGACTGATTCTCTTTTTGTATGTATTTTGAAGACTGCATATGTGCAGGACTGTATGGTGGAATAGTGTGTATATGTGTATGTTAGTGAGTGAATGACTGTCTCATTAGTGTCTTTATCAGTAACTACATATCTTTTAATCTAGAAAATCTGAATATTGATTCATATAAGTGAGTATATGTGAGAGTAAGCGATTGTAAGATTTCCTGTTTAAATAAGTATATGTTTCTATAAGTGATTGTTTAAGAGAATAAATATGTGTAAATTTCCATAGAAGTAAGGTGGTAGTGTATGTACAGCGCTCTATGCAAATAAATGGATGTTCAATAGTTTAGTTGCATGTGAGAGTATGTGTGTGAGTAACTTATGGGTGACTGTCGGTGTGTAACAGGATATATAGGTGTATCACTACATATGATGAGTGAGTATACGTATGAGTGATTATATAGAACTGTTGGGGAATAAGTGGATGTGTATATAGATGGTGAAATTACTGTATTTGTAAATTTAAGTTTCTATTTTTGAATATGTGTTTCAAGAGTTACATTACAGTGAAAGGAGGTCTGTCACTCTGTCACAAGGATGGTGTCATCAGTGATGTCATGAGTGATGTCACTGACCATGTCATGAGTGATGTAATATGTGACGTCATCAGCAGTGCATTGCACGTGCAGGTTATAGTGAGTCCAACTAACTATAACATGGGAATTTCAATGGTTTTATGCGAGTGAAATTTCCAGATAACTATAACTGGTGTGAAACCTATGTTTTTTTCAGTGAATTTATTAGGTTTTTTAAATGCTAATTCCTAACTATAACTGGTGTGAAACCTATGGTTTTGTCAGTGAATTTCAATGTTTTTTTAATAGCAAATCTCTATAGGTATGAAAAGTAATATTTTTTATAAAGAAATTTATATTGTACAATTATGTAATAATATTTTTTATATTTTAACTTTTTTTTTTTTTGCCCCGGAGCGCTCCCGGGGAGCGTACCGGGGAGAACCCCGGTCAGTGCACTTTTGCCGCGCGTACCGGGGAGCGTCCCGTTAGCGCTATTGCCGCAAACAAAAACAACATCGTGACGTTTCGCGCAGTCGCGTGATACGTCATATGATGAACTGCGTAAGCGCACCCGGAAGCACACAATCGCATACAATCACGCAACGTCTCGACGTGCTTATGCCGCGCCCCCCGGGGCGCGCCTACGGGGGGCGCCCCGGGGCGCGTAGCGTAATCGCGTCAGGTCATGTGATTGTAAAATAACACTTTTCATTGGTGCAGATCAGTTTTGGTTTCCAAACGATGAAAGTCTGGGCCATGTGACTTGAAAATAACACTTTTCATTGGTCCAGAACAGTTTTCTTTTCCAAATGATGAAAGCCCCCACCTTTTTTCCTTATTCTGACTTTGTCATCTGACTAAGGAAGACCTTTTAGGAGTTCTATCTCTACTCTTTACTAGTTTCAAATGGCTACATTAGCAGCAGCAGCTGGAGGATCTGCCCCACCACCACCACCACCACCATCTAAAAGACCACCAGAAGATTACATTGGTGGTCAAGAGGATGAGGAGGAGAATGATGAAGAGGAGGAACAGAGAAGGGAATTCCTGCCTGAAAATAAACAGCCCTACCAACCAAAAGAGCACTTTATTTGGGAGTTCTACAAAATCCCGAAAGGTTTTAAAAAAGTCAACGCTGCAAAGGTGACTTGTTTAATTTGTGGTGTTGAGTTGTCCAGGGGGAACCCTAACAAAAAGAATTCCTTCGGGAATCATACAATGATTCGAAACATGATGCGTTTGCATCCAAACAATTATTCTAAGGCAGAGTTAAGGGACCTCTGCAGTAAGCTACCCCCATCTTCGTCTAGACCCTCAACATCAAAACAACCCACTCCATCGGGTCCGTGGGCAAGAGACACATTGGCAACTATTCAACCTAAGTTTGTCAATTACAAAATCTTGTGCAAATATTGAAACAAGACACTTTGCTATGGTGAGCAAAGTATCGAACTTATCATGGTTGCTGGTGATGACCATAAGTGTCCAAGAAAACCCTAAATGTTCCTGATTTTTTTTTTGCTCCAGTTGAGCCATTTACAATTCCCTGTTTTTTGTTTCACCCCATGAAAAATACAAAAAAATATAAAAGTGTTCAGAAAAGCCAAAAAAAGTAAAAAAAATAAAAAAAATATAAAAAAATATAAAACAACAAAAAGAAAAAAAACAGTTCTTTTCAGAACTACCTCCAATTTATAAAAAATGCTGGATTTTTTGAAAACTCTATCATTCTTTTTTCCCCATGGTACGCTCCCCGGTCCGCTCCCCGGTGCACGTACCGGGTGCTCCCCCCGTGCAAATCGAAAAAACTATATATATTTTTTGCCCCGCGGGGCCCTTTTAATGGCCCCCACATCAAACCTAGGGGGTCAGGGGGGGTCTACTCTGCCCCCTTATGGGCATTTCCCCCTTTGTTTTTGCCACCTCTTGTGTCTTGATTTTACCGAGACACAAGATGGCGGCCGCTCCGGACTGTTTGGAATGTTTACAGACACCCGAGAGCCAATCAGCTTGCCGTGCGCAAGTCGCGTGGCGCGCCCGGTGCGCTCCCCGGGGCGCGTACCGGGGCGCGCTTATAGATATATATATTTTTTTTAACCTAAATTACTCAAAATCCACTGGAGCACATATCTTGAGACATAGCAAAGGCACATTGGGCTACCAGTCCCTACAATTTTGCCAAGTTTGGTGGAAATCCATTCAGCCGTTCGGGCTAAAAGTGAGGCCAACTGCCCTAGTGAAATTAACATGGGGAAAACACGTTTTGGGACCCCCCTTTTATCTCAGCTTGACAAATCCCCCCACATTTTCAGGGAAGGAGCGGAGCGGAGCAGAGCGGGCCACGAACTTTGAGAAGTTCGCAAAGATTTGTCCATATATATATATAAATGCATATGTATGTGCATATGTGTGCATGTTGAGAGATGTAGAGAGAGGTAGAGAGAGAGAGGTAGAGAGGTAGAGGTGTGGAGGTGTAGAGAAATATAGAGTAGAGACTGAGTAGTAGAGATTAGTATCGGAGTAGTAGGGAGTGAGTAGTGGAGAGTAGTAGAGAGTGAGTAGTAGAGTGAGTAGTAGGGAGTAGTAGAGAGTGAGTATTAGAGTGGGTAGTAGAGAGTAGTAGAGAGCAAGTAGTAGAGAGTGTGTAGTAGAGAGTGAGTAGTAGAGAGTGAATAGTAGAGAGTGAATAGTAGAGAGTAGTAGAGTGAGTAGTAGAGAGGGAGTAGTAGAGCAAGAGTAGTAGTGAGTGAGAAGTAGAGTAGTAGAGAGTGAATGATCGAGAGTAGTAGAGAGTAGTAAAGTGGGTAGTAGAGAGTAGTAGAGAGTGAGTAGTAGAGTGAGTAGTAGAGAGTAGTAGAGAGCAAGTAGTAGAGTCTGAGTAGTGGAGAGTGAGTAGTAGAGAGTGAGTAGTAGAGAGCAAGTAGTAGAGAGCGAGTAGTAGAGAGTGAGTAGTAGAGAGTGAGTAGTAGAGAGAAGTAGAGAGTGAGTAGTAGAGAGAGGGTAGTAGAGAGTAGTTGAGTGTGTAGTCAAGAGTGAGTAGAGTAGATAAGAGAGAGTAGTAGAGAGTGAGTTGAAGAGAGAGAGTAGTAGAGAGTGAGTAGTAGAGTAGTAGAGAGTGAGTGGTAGAGAGTAGTAGAGTGAGTAGTAGAGAGTGAGTAGAAGAGAGAGTATATGAGAGTAGTAGATAGTGAATAGTAGAGAGTGAGTAGTAGAGAGTAGTGGAGAGCGAGTAGTAGAGAGTAGTAGAGAGCAAGAAGTAGAGAGTGAGTAGTAGAGAGTGAGTAGTAGAGACTGAATAGTAGAGAGTGAGTTGTAGAGAGAGTAGTAGATAGTGAGTAGTAGAGAGTAGTAGAGTGAGTAGTAGAGAGTGAGTAGTAGAGAGAGAGAGTAGGAGAGAGTAGTAGAGAGTAGTTTGTCAGTGTCAGTCAGTCAGTGTCAGTCAGTGTCAGTCAGTCAGTATTGGTCAATCAGTCAGTGTCAATCAGTGTCAGTCAATCCGTGTCAGTCAGTGTCAATCAGTCAGCGTCAGTCAATCAGTGTCACTCAGTGTCAATAAGTCAGTGTCAGTCAGTCAGTGTCAGCCAGAGCAGCTCTGCCGACCTGTTTTTCTAGCTTTAAAGGAGCTCTGCTGACCTGCTTCTCTGGCTCTAAAGCAGCTCTGCTGGCTGACCTGCTTATCTTGCTCTAAAGCAGCTCTGCTGACCTGGTTCTCTGGCTCTACAACAGCTCTGCTGCCCTGGTTCTCTGCCTCTAAAGCAGCTCTGCTGACCCTGTTCATGGTTCTCTGGTTCAGGGCAGCTCTGCTGACCTGGTTCTCTCCCTTTAGAGCAGCTCTGCCAACCTGGTTCTCTCCCTCTAAAGTAGCTCTACTGACATGGTTTATCTGGCTCTACAGAAGCTCTGCTGACCTGGTTCTCTGGCTCTAGAGTAGCTCTGCTGACCAGGTCCTATGGCTCTGAAGCAGCTCTGCTGACCTGGTTTCTATGGCTCTAGAGAAGCTCTAATTACCAGGTTCTCTGGCTCTAAAGCAGCTCTGCTGACCTGGTCCTCTCCTGCTAAAGCAGCTCTGCTGACCTGGTTTCTCTAGCTCTAGAGTAGCTCTGCTGACCTGGTTCTCTGGCTCTAAAGCAGATCTGCTGACCTGGTTCTCTCCCTCTAAAGCAGATCTGCTGACCTGGTTCCCTGCCTCTAGAGCAACTCTGCTGACCTGGTTCTCTGGCTCTGAAGCAGCTCTGCTGACCTGGGTCTATGACTCTAAAGCTGCTCTGCTAACCTGGTTCTCTGGCTCTAAAGCAGCTCTGCTGACCTGGTTCTCTGGCTCTAAATCAGTTCTGCTTACCTGGTTCTCTGCCTCTAGAGCAGCTCTGCTGACCTGGTTCTATGGCTCTAAAGCAGCTCTGCTGACCTGGTGCTTTGGCTCTAAAGCAGTTCTGCTGACCTGGTTCTCTTCCTCTAAAGCAGCTCTGTTGACCTGGGTCGCTGGTTCTAGAGCATCTCTGCTGACCTGCTTCCTAGGCTCAAGAACAGCTCTGCTGACCTGATTCTCTGGCTCTACAACGGCTCTGCTGACCTGGTTTTTCTGGCTCTACAGTAGCTCTTCTCAACTGGTTCTCTGCACTCACGATGCACATACCCGACTTCATAAAAATATATTTAAAAATTATATAAGTTTATTATAAGTACAAATATATTATTTTTATGAATACCTTAGATAATCTCTTGCCCTAATATGTATAATAATTAAAACAATGTGCGGGAATCGCACACCCAGCACGCCCCAGCACGTACATGACATCACGCGGGACCCGCCACCGTGCAAGCGTCTCGTACCGTAAAGCGCATGTGTCATGAATGAGCGGGAGCAGGAGTCACGGACTGGTCGCATACCAATCACGCACATCACGTAGCATTTAATGTACATAGTGTAACTGAAAAACACGTAGCCGTTGCACACTGTACGCGGATCCTTCACGACTTTTCAGAAATGACGGCTAGAATCTGCGCACCCACCGTGATGTGTGCGCTTTGAGTGCGCGACCCCGAAAATAAATTGGGAATTTGTTTTTTGTTAAAGAAAATATTATAAATATATTAAAATAAAAAATGAAAACAAAAAAATGAATCAATATTTCAGTTTGAATTTTTTTTTGCAATTTTCAGAAAAATATATAATGTGATTTATTGAATAAAATATTAATAAATAAACAGTTACAAAACTGTAGAAAATCAGTACAAAAAATAGGTATAACTACTTTCTCACTTAATAATTATCATTTGAAAAACCTTTGATATTCACTGCAAAAAAACATAGGTTTCAGAGATGTTATAGTTAGAAATTAGCATTTAAAAAAGCTTTGAAATTTACTGAAAAAACATAGGTTTCAGAGACGTTATAGTTAGAAATTAGCATTTAAAAAAAACTAGAAATTCACAGAAAAAACCATAGGTTTTAGACGTGTTTAAGAAATTCCTCTGTTATAGTTAGTTCTGCTAACTATAACTCGCGCGCCCGCAATACACTGCTGATGATGTCATATATTGCATCATTCATGACATGGTCAGTAGCATCACTGATGACATCTCAAATGACATCACTGATGACATCACCGACGTGACAATCTGATACACCTCATCATACATTATTATAACCTTTCATCACTCACTGTAAAATACAGAGTACCATATTTGAAACCATTGACACACCAATACCAGTTACTACATACCCACTCACTGATTTCTAAGTCTACACACACAAATATCCATTCAACAACAGAATCATTTATACATGCAGTCACTAATTATTAGAACACTATCAAAATGCACTTTTACACATTTATAGACATTGACACATATGCAGTCATCCTACTCACTCATGAAAGATCTTAATCAAACTTACATTTACTCTCTTACACAATAATCCAACAACACCTCATTTATTCAAACACATAGTAACTCAAAGTTAATATGTTAAAAAATCACCATTACAATTATACACTCATTCATATAGTTACTCTCACAATCACTGACTCTTAGTATATACCTATTTATATACACCAACTCTCACATACAATGCCTTTTATTTTTTTACTTTGTTGAAGATGTACAACTAAAACATATATTCGCTCACCAACACACAAATAAATTTACTCAGTCACCAAAACAACTGTTTTCACATGCACTCTTAAACCTATACACCTAGTCAATCAATCATTCACACATCTATGCATAGAGTTACACACACCCCATCCAACCACACACAAACTCAGTGTCCCATACAAATACTCACCCAACTAATCAATAACTAATATACACACTCATGCAGTTAGAGACCATGTTATACAACAACAGAGACAGTGATGCACACATTCACATAGTTTAGGTACTAATCCATGTATTAAGTGATACACTTTTAATTACTCACTTAAACAGACAGTCAGACAGCTTTCATTTCAATTCAATAATGCTTTATTCGACTTCATATTGCAAAATCATAAAAGCACAGATTAAAAAAATTAAAAGAATCTTAACGAGATTAAAAGTTATTGTATAAAAAACAGGTGATAAATTCATTAACTGATTGAAATATACTGTGAACGAGCTTGTAGCCTCTATAATAGAGAAAAGACATCATATCCAGGTTTACACGTTCAATTCAAATATAAGATGGTATATATTCACTACATGCAACCACTCACATTGTGTTCCGGATAAGGGGCATCATAATCAGGCTTACATGTTCGGTACAAATATGGAATAGTGTATATTCGCTGCTTACAACCGTTCACATTGTACTCCGGAACCTAAAAGCTAACTTTAAAAAAGAGGAAACTGCCTTGATACAATTTCAGTCTCCAATTGTTGTAATTTTAAAAATGCGACCCTGCACCTGTTTAGCCCCCAACTTTTAAAGATAGGAATCAGAAACCTTTTCTTGGAACCAAGTAAAATTTGCAAAACAGAGGGCTGTGCATGTTAGTTTGGTGGGATATATGATCTGATGGGCACTTAGGCAGATCCTTTGACCAGTCATTGATTTCTGGGAAAGTTATCAGTCTATAGAAGGAGTCAGTATGGAAGCGTGCCAATAGCATCCGCGAATAGCTACTTGGTTCAAGTAACAAATAGGTTTGAAAACCCTCACAGGTGGTCATCAGCTGATTTTCCATGACTGAGCGTTTCACCTTTTTTCGGAAAGCCACCTTTTATTCTCCAGATATTCCAAGGCCACCTTTTTAAATGTATTTCTAGATACTGATTCCATACTTGTTGGTGTTTCAAAGTATTCGTGGTGTCCGATCTTATGCATCGTGTTTTTAATATACATGATCCATTTTATATTCGCAACTCTATCTAGGTTAAGGCAGTCTTTAATTATGTCTGTATTTAGGCCTGTCTCTGGTGTAACCCATATTTTGTGCCACATCAGTAAGGGGGAAATTTTTATGGTTTCAGTAATGTGAGTTAAACCCAGATCAATATGGCAGCTGTAAGTAGCCGTGGATCTAGGTACTGCTAATAAGTAACGGGCGAAGTAATTTTCGCATACTTGTATCAATTCCACATTTCAATCCCCCAAATTTCTGCTCCATAAGTACCGGTAGAAATGCACTTAGCTTTATAAATCTCCAGCAGTTCTGACTCAGGTCTCCCACCCAATTTCTTAGAGAAATATATCACAGCTCCTATTGCCCTGGAGAAGATTAATTTTTTCTCGCTGTCATAGCCGCCTGCCAGGTTCCATTCCTATCAAAGTTAATTCCTAGATAGGAAAATGTATTGGTACTCTCGATCTTGTTCTTATCTAGGAAAATATCACAGGTGCTCTTTGTCCTGCTTCTACAGGTCATAGAATAGGTCTTTGTAACATTTACTTTTAACGCTCTATCTTTCATGTATGCTGCAACTGTTTTCACATACACTCTTAAACCTATACACCCAGTCAAAATTCAAATTCAAAATACTTTATTCGGTTTACTTTTTCAGAAACCATAAAAGTTATATATTAAAAATACAATACGAAAACATGATAAAACACAGAAAAGATCGTCACCCTAAGACGAAACATTAACAGAGAATTAATTTCTTCATAGTAGTGATTTGGATGGCATCACATTATCATGTTAAAAAGAACATTAAAAGCGCGATTTCCAGTTAAAAGTCTAGGCTTTTTCTACATTTCATTGCACATTTTAGAAAACCGGCCACAAAAGGGATACAATTATGGTTCAGCGGTTGCAGATAAAAAAGAGCTGGACGTACTTGCCTAAAATTTAACTTTTTTAAAATAGGTTTTAAATAAAGGGATCTGGGCATTTCATAATATTTACAGAGGAACATAAAGTGGAGCAGATCCTGAGGAGACTTATTGTCGCAGCCACAGGATGCTAACACTTTACCTTTATGACTTCCCTTTAGTACTACAAGTAACAGATGAAAAAGATTTAGTCTAAACCTGGTGAGTAGGAATCGCTCAAGTGCAGATATTGGCAGAGTCAAATATGGTTCCATATCTGGGGAGGTTTTAAGCATCAGGTGTAACCGGACACTAGGCTTCAACAATTCTTTCTCCTCCCTATCCATAGTTTTGTTGAGAAGAAAAGAGTGTTTTACGAGCGTTATATCCTTTCTGGTTATACCTTCAGGTTTTATGAATAAATCTAGACGTCCCAGATCACTAAAACAGGTTATTAGATACTTAATCCAGGGATTTTGGTCCTGTGGTCTAAGTTTAAAATATCCCTCATAAGATTATGTGTAAGACCTAGGTGCTTGTTGAGCCAACATTGAAGCCAAAAAGTCAACGGGCGTAAGCCAGGGTATCACTTATGTAGGACAAACCAGTTTCTTCATGGACTGACAAATTCGCTGTTCCCGTAGGAACGCTCAATAATTGTTTTAAAAAGTTATTTTTAGTCACCTGAAGGCCTACAAGGCCAGTGTATCCCCAGATGTCACTCCCTTAGCTGGCTATAGATAAACTTTTGGTTCGATATATTTTTAACAATGCTACTACTGGTCGATTGTCCATTTTTCTGGCAAATCCGAAAAGTGCTGCATTTGCCCTAGTGAATATGCCCCTTTTTTTTATTTAAAAGTGCTACCCAGTTTAGCCAGTGATCTAAAAGAACACCCAAATAGGAGGAAGTTGAAAAGTTGGGCACTTTAGAACCATTCACCACAAAGGTGTACTTCCTATTGGAACTCGACCCCACCTGCATCACATAGGCTTTGGTTTTATTAATGGCCAGATCTCGCTTGGTCATAAATCCGGTAATGGTGTCAAGTAGGGTTTGTAGACCCTTGGGGGTGCTGGCGAAGAGGACTGCATCGTCCGCATAAAGCAGAACGAGCAGACCTCTCCGTCCCAAATAAAGGTAATCGGCACCTGTGTCCAGTAGGACTCCTTCTAGGTTGTTAATGTATAAGTTAAAAAGAAAGGGTGCTAAATTGCACCCTTGTCGTACCCCCCTTTCTGTGTTAAAATTCCTGGATACCTTCAGGTCTTTTGTATATCTGATATTGGCCTTAGTATCTCTGTGAAGGTCCCTTAGGAAGTCCACCAGGGATCGCTCCACCCCCATGGCCTCCATGGACTGCCACAACTTTATTTATTTATTTATTTTAAGAACTTGTAAAGCGCGACTGTCACCATTACAGGCATCCTGGCGCTAGTAGAATCCAAACCCAGATAGAGACAGAAGCAGTAGAGCAAACCAGTGAAGAGAGGTTAGCCAGGGAAAAGCCAGGTTTTTACCTTTTTCCTAAACTGCAAAAGTTCATTAGTGGCCCTAATCTCGAGGGGGAGAGTGTTCCAGAGTCTGGCGGCAGTCACCTGAAAGGATCTACCACCAGCTCTGACCTTCCTAAATCTAGGAACGACTACCAGTTTAGCATCCGATGAACGAAGGTGTCTGGAGGGAGTGTACCAGACAAACTTGGACCTTAAAGGGGCTGGACCGCATCCGTGGAGAGCCCTGAACACTATACAGAGGGCTTTAAATTGAATCCTCTGTCTAAGAGGAAGCCAATGTAATTTTGCCAGGGCGAAAGGTCCATGAGATCTCCTAGGCAGTCCCAACGCCAATTTCGCCGCCGCAGATTGGACCCTTTGGAGTCTGTCCAGTAGATACTCAGGGGACCCGAGCAGGAGGGCGTTACAGTAGTCCAACCTGCTCAGGATGGTACATCTAACCACTTGGGCCTGGGGGGGTAAGAGGGGCAGAACCTTCCTGAGTGAGCGAAGGATGGCAAAACAGCCGGCCGATGTTTTCTGTACGTGAGTGTCCATACTGAGCCAGTGGTTCAGCATGACTCCTAGGTTGCGGACAGAGTCCGCAGGCCGAACGATGGAGCTGGATTCCGGGGGCCAGAAATTGTTGGGAAACGGTTGAGGGATCCTTGTTCCAGCACTGAAGAGCACTTCAGTTTTCCCGGCATTAAACTGAAGCGAGTTTGCCTTTAACCAGCTTGCCGTGGTCCTTAAGCAGTTATGAAGGACCTCCACAGAGATGGACTCCTCTCCTTCCAAGGAGAGGATCATCTGCGACACAGTCAAAGGCCGAGGAAAGATCCATGAAGGCCATGTAGATGGTCCCAGGGCGGGCGATGGTGTATTTACCTAACATCAGATAGAGGTTAAGGCATTGGGCCATTGTCGAGTGACCTGGGCGGAACCCGTACTGGATGTCCGAGATTATCTTGTGCTCCTCAGCCCAGGTACTCAGTCTCTTTAAGATGGCTCCCCCTATAACCTTTGCTACTGAATCAATAAGTCAAATCGGCCTGTAGTTCACCACACAGTTACGGTCCCCTTTCTTATAAACTGGTACTATTGTGGAGACTCACCAGGATATTGGGCATCCTTCCTTGGCCGCTGCGTTACCCATTGCGGTCAAGTTCAGGGCCCAGAAAGAGGGATTAGATTTAAAAAGGTACTGTGGAATGCCATCCCGACCAGGGCCCTTTTTATTTGTAAGTAGATTTATAGCCACCTCTATTTCCTTCGAAAAAAACATCTCTACTTCGCTCCCTAGTTTCTTAACAGGTGTGACTGGCAGGGTAGACGTGTTCTTAAATATAGAAGCAAAATGGGACACCCATTCTTCCTCTGTTATATTGGAGCCCACTACTCTAACTCCTTCCGCATAAAAAGGTGAATGGTTGATTATGCTTCAAAATCTACTGCTATTAGATAGAGTCAGGGGGTATAAAAGCTTCCTCCATAAAGCTTCTTTTATTTCCATTTTACTTTTAGCCAGTACATTTTTATAAGTCTTCCGCAAGGTTCTGATCTGGGAGCTGTCTCTAGGCGTGGTTTTTAAACCTGCCTTTAATTCTCTTGCCGATTTTGAACATAAGTGGCAAAACCATCTTGGGTCTTTAGGTGGACCGGGATTAGCTGGAACTGATACCAAGCCTTCTACTTTAATAGCAATGCCCTCAAAGGATTTTAATATTCCTGGAGCCATGGAATCTCCATTAAGGCAGCAGGAAAATGCTGCTGCACAGGTAGCCTTTAATATATCATGGATGGAATTATTTGGCTCCATCTAATACATCGCCCTCCATCAGATGGTTTTAAGGTGTCACCCCTTTGCACTTGTCCCTTTTTTTCCATATGCTCCCTCCTAGTGTTACACAGACAGGGTTATGATCACTCTGTGCGGTTGGGATTATAGAGAAACCCTGGAGTAGGGGTACAATGGATCTGGACAGGAGGATGTGGTCAATGAACGAACCGCAGCCTCTACCTTTAAACGTAGGGTGGCTTTGTTTGCTGAGTGGTGGAGCAAAGTTTAGGGCAGAGAAAAGATCCAGCTCAATGAGCATCGCATTGAGGGCATTACCTTGTCTTGTGTGCTCAAAGTGAAGTCCTGTTATCATTGGGCAACCCATAGATCCCATGATAGTCAACTTGGGGTCACCACAATGATGAACATTAAAATCTCCTACAATAAGCAGGTTATTAATTTGAAGGCCGCAGCCCTGTTATATAAAAGTACTAGCAGCCCATCCCGACGTTGTCCGGGTATGAATTGCTGCCGGCCAGTAGTATATTGTTTTGTAGGATTTCGTTTTGATAGCATTTCTTATCTGTGACAGGCCTGTGAAACGCTCCGATTCACAGTGCACTGCTGATGCACTTAAGAGTGTGCGTTCAGCAGTGTGTGAACTCGAGTTTCCATAATTTATTTTTCCTTTCAATATTATATAGCACGAACTCGACAACACGGCATGAGCACAATTTACATTACAGAAGAACACATTCATTTGTGGTAGGCAAGGGGGAGACAAAGCGATTTTCCTGGAATCACAGGATGTTGAGCTGATGCCGAGATTCAAATGTAGTTCCCCAGCTCTAAAGTTCGCAATTCTAGAACTTATGGCGGGACGTGTGTCTAAAAGTGTTTGTCGGTGCTGGCCATCAATGAGGGAGACCTGTGCATTTTTCAAATGGGTGGTGAAAAAATATGAGTATGTTGCTGGAGATGTGGGCCGCCGTGCCACTAATGTACTTACCGGGGTGGGGGGGGGGGGGGTAAACACCCATTATTTTGAACTTTCTTTCCGCATACCATCACTCTGCATACTTTCATTACGAAAGTACCATGACTCCACAATGCCATTATAACGCATGGCACTACATTTTAAATGCGTTTACCACGCATACATTTACAACGAAATTCGTTGTAAATGCATGAATGGTAAAAACATGTTTTTTTATGTTTGGATAAGGTAAATATGGGTATAGGGGTATATGTTTTGGGGCACTGAGGTATATGTGTTGGAGTTTTTGGGTCTTTTAAGTGTTCGTATATAGTTTTGGGTTATGGAGTACAGGGGTAGTTTTAGGGTTTAGGGATAGGTATGGGTTTTGGGGTATAGGGGTATTTTTAGGGTTCAGGGATAGGTTTGGGTTTTGGGGTACAGGGGTATTTTTAGGGTTCAGGGGTAGTTTGGGTTTTGGGGTACAGGGGTTTTTAAGGGTTCAGGGCTAGGTTTGGTATACAGGGGTATTTTAGGGTTCAGGGGTAGGTTTGGGGTTTGGGGTACAGGGGTATTTTTAGGGTTCAGGGCTAGGTTTGGGATTTGGGGTACAGGGGTATTTTTAGGGTTCAGGGTAGGTTTGGGTTTTGAGGTACCGGGATATTGATAGGGTTTAGGGATAGGTTTAGGGTTTGGGGTACAGGGTATATTTATAGGGCTAAGATGGGTTAGTGTTTAAGGGTGTTAGGGTATTTTAAGGAGTAAAGGTGCGTTATGATTATGGGGTGCAGGGGTATTTAAAGGTAGCAGGGTGGAATTAGTTTTTAGGGTGTAAAGGGGAGCGCGGGGCAAGCACACCCTGAGCTGGAATGTACAGAACCTGGGAAGAAAAAACAATGAAATATTGGGTACAACGCTTGCTTTTCTTTCCACAATCCCACGCCCCACTCACGCCCACGCCCCCAGCACACAATATGAGACATGGCATGAAAGGCGGAACGTACCACACGCATCTAGCGTTTGTCACGCCCCAGGACACGCCCACAGCACAACTGAGACATGCCCACAAGGGACTACTTTGCTGGCACGGTTCTTTTACATTGTAAATGTATATGGTGGGCGCCTGCATAGCCTATGTCCTTCTGCTGCAAATGCCCTTTCCAACGCTGTATTGGGTGTTGTGATTGGTGTTGTTGTTCCTGAGATTACCCGCTTCAAAGATTTGGGCTCTCTCTTTATTATATTAGCATAGATTCAACTTAGTGATCCCACAGCTCTCATCTTTATGGGTAGCATTCTAAAAATGTATCACATAAAGGGTACTGTCTTTGTGTCCCAAGGAGATGACCTGAATATTTCTGTTATCGGAGGGAATGGCCCTAATATTACATCTAAGTGCCAACGATACAAAAATTGCCAATCCACCCCTGGCCCTTCCACTGGTGGCTTTGAGCCCTGGGACAAAGAGGCGTTTAAAACCCTCCAGTGCAAAATTACTATTAGAAAGCCAAGTCTCTTGTGGACATATTAGGGAGAAGTTAATAACAAACTTCACCCACAAGTGGTCAGTATCCTTTCCTGCCAACCCCGCAATGTTCAATGAAATTACATTGTCTACAATTCCCCTTAATACCAGAAGAGGCCACCCCAAGGGGGGCAGACAGAACTATTTCAGTGGAGTTAATTTCTTGGAGCCTCAACCGCTATAACGGAGACTTGGTAATCTTGTTTGTCTCCCACTGGTACTGGTACTGGCTCCGACCCTGGGCTTTTAACCTTGGAACAATTGTTTTTTGATAAAACATTTCTATTATAAAGAGTGGGGATTACATTTGTGCCACACAGTCAATCACAGTCGTTAAGACCAGAGAGTGCTGCAGATCTATTAGACCCCGCGAGGAGCTGGGTAAACCCATATCCGCCCCTGGATGGTTCATTTGGTTGTCTCACCCATGGTCGACCCAATCCCTGTTGTATTCTATGGTGAGATGTCCTGTTGTTTTGCCACCCGTTCCATGTGTCCAATCGTGCTCGGTTTGGTGCCCCATAGAAAAAACCTAAAGGTAAAATCTCAATACCCGAGCCCAAATACCCCCCACCGCACACTACTCCCCCAGTATCCTTTCTACTGGGGCAGGGCTGTTGAAATTGATCACAATACAATCTCCGTTTTTAGATTTTATTAACCTGCCCAGCCAAGACACCTGTCGTACCATTATAACGTTATTCCCTACCGTATTTCCTTCTGTAGTGTTACAAGACAGCCAATGAACAACCATATTTTTTAGTTGGCTGTAGTCCTCTTTAACTCCCTCGTTGAGGGGTGGTACATTGCCTAGCACTAACACCTACAGGGTGGATTCGGGGGGTAGGTCAATAACTGGAAGAATGGGCGTGGAATTGATGGTTTTATCCTGATTTCTTGCCCCCTCGATCTGTGCAGGTAAGAGTGTGGAGAAGGGGGTGTTCTGTCTACGGTGTTTACTACTTTCCTCTACAGTAGCTTGTTTGCCTAGGACCCCCAATAAGTTATTAATTTTTAAGATCCTCAGCTTACTGACTACACTAGATGTAGTCAAACAAGAGGCATATGGAGGAATGTTGGCCTGTTTGCTTGGGTCAGTAGGGGCACCCCCAGTCTGTAGGCTAGGACTTAAATTCACCAACATGTGAGTGTTTTCTGCAGTTGTCTTATACAGGTTTCCATTTTCTCGTTAATTATCTTAAGTCTCTCAATAAGTGGAAGCATTAATGATTTAAGCAGCTGTTCTCCTTGAGATACAGTGCAAACCGCGTCGCGGGGACAGCTACAGCGGGAATAAGAGACTGAGGGATGGTACTGTATATAGATTTAGGTGGTACAGGCAAACATATGACAGGTGTATTAAATGTTACGGTTAATTTGGATGTGATGGTCTTCGCCAATTTATTTGTTAAGTTGGATATTTTTGGTTTTCTACCTAGTTGACGGCCCCCTCCCCTCTTTCTTTTACCCGTTTGTTTGGGATATATAGCTGGGTTTTTTGGTGTATCAACAGCCTGAACAGTCTTGGTAGTTAGAGCAATGGGATAGAAGTCCTCAGAAGATAGGCTGCTACATGATGAAATATTCACAGAGGAGATGGGGATACATCCATCTAAACCATTGCTTGGGGATCTTGAGCTGGATACACTACGTCTTCCGCTGTCAGAATAGTCTGGTGTAACAGCGTTCCGTATTTCACCCATGGAAGATCGCTTAGAGCTCAAAAGTTCCAGGAATAGCCGCTTCTCTGTGAGGGCTATCTCCCGCTCTAACACAACAGCAGCTCCAGTGATAAAGTTGTCTAGAGTTCCAGTAATACTCCTTCCTCCATTATACTAGTTGCGCTCTTTCTCTTCTTCCCTGGATGATGGGCCATTTCTGTCGGGATGTCAATGAGAAACGCTGACTGGTTTGAATCAGGATACACTCTAGGACACACAAATAAGTTGTACCAAACAAGGGTGATTATCCAGATCCCCCTCGTATAGTCTTAATGGCTTAAAGGTGCAAGTTGGGGGGGTAGCCCTGACCGGCCTCGTCTGGCCCCGGATGGTCACAGACTGCCCAACCCTTGTGCCGGGCTTCTCCCGGCCCACTCCCGTGAAGCGGTTATTACAGTCGATTTTATAGAGAGGTAGGAGTCATCTAATGGGCCTCAGATGAGAGGGCGCAGGTCTCCTGGGACACGTAGTCCTCACAGGGAAATATCGGCATTGCGGGCTCCCACTGGTGCACCCGTTACAGTGTCCAACGTGATCCTCGGAGAATCAGGGCTGTTATGCAGTCAGCAGATTTGGCAGCACCTAGTCTATCAACCATTCATGCATCTATGCATATAGTCACACACAGCCCATCCAACCACACACAAACTCAGTGTCCCATACAAATACTCACCCAACTAATCAATAACTAATATACACACTCATGTAGTTAGTGACCAACTGATGCAGCATGTTATACAACAACAGAGACAGTGATGCACACATTCACATAGTTTAGTTACTAATCCATGGATTAGGTGAGACACGTTTCATTACTCATTTAAACAGACAGTCAGACAGCCACTAAATCCTCCATCCAGACAGTTATATACCCACTCAATCTTCAATACAGATTGGTGTATATATATATAATACATATTTAAATTTCAAACTTAACCACATTCACTGGATGATGTCATCAATGATGTCATTTGAGATGTCATCACTGATGTCATCAGAGATGTCACTGACCATGTCATGAATGATGCAATATTTGACATCATCAGAAGTGCATTGCGAGCGCGCGAGTGATAGTTAGCAGAACTAACTATAACAGAGGAATTTCTATGGTTTTTACGAGTAAAATGGCCAGCTAACTATAACATCCCTTAAACCTATGTTTTTTCTTTGAATAGAGACATATATGTATATATATATATATATATATATATATATATATATATATATATATATATATATATATATATATATATATATATATATATATATATATATATATATATATATATATATATATGCTTCAAAAGCTCGCCTCAGCCACAACTTTACCACAGACTTGTAATAAGACGAGGTAGACCCAATTTTGTGCTGATTTTAATTTATTTTACGAGTGCCACCAGCCATCACGACGTGTTTTGGCGGATCCCTGCCTTGATCACATGACAACAATGTTGTGAGACACACCTCTATTTAAAGTGACTGTGCATTATTAAACATAAAAAAATAGTTATCATTTTTCCTGTTATCTCTGTTCAACATTTGTTTAAAATGTAATTAACAATTGTTGTATACTAGTAAAATACAAATAAAATACCTGTAAAATATACATAAAATACATTTGTGATTTTGTTGTATTTGCTTAAATGCCGTTGCAAACAAACGCAATAATGATTGTCTAATACATTATTTCATTGTATCGAATTGTCTGTAATATACTTTTCAAGTGTGAAAATTATATTTCTACACAACTAGAATATGTTTAAACAATAAATAGTTATAAGGCGTAATTACATATTTCTATGTACAGAGTATTTTCCAGGATGCTTATATATATGTAAATATTCTTGTACTATGTGTGTCCCCAGAATCCCCTTATTTAAAATACCCTAGTGTATGTTTTGAAAAAGTGCATGAGTGAAGTGTAAAGTGTCACTATGTGACGCCATTTCTTTCTATATTGATTTGTATCAATTGTTGCAAACTATTCAACAACTCCAAATTTAGTATCCACACATTTGTTTTTAAGAGATAGTTTGTTAGTGGGTGACTTTGATGTTGGTTTTATGACTTTTCTTACCATGAATGATTCCCACAATAAATTACTCCATTTTCAAGTCTTGACATGGCAATAATTAATTCATTCTTAAATATGTTGCAATCATCATAAAATACCCTCATAAAAAAATCTTAAAAATCCCATCTTCAAAAGGTTTGTTGTAAAAAAACTTGATTATACATTTATAGATAAAACTTTACAATGTATAAAAGTGCCATCTTCTTGTATGTAAAA
Source organism: Lissotriton vulgaris (assembly GCF_964263255.1). NCBI lineage: Eukaryota > Metazoa > Chordata > Amphibia > Caudata > Salamandridae > Lissotriton > Lissotriton vulgaris. Next base: position 583,180,317 of record NC_141693.1, on the reverse strand, counting down.
ATTAATGTCATGATTGTACTTGATGTATATAGCAGCTAAATATTAGGAACAGGTATTGTTGATTAAAGGATGACGTATTGTAGTTATTGTCTCATAATTGACCGCTGGCTCAGTGCCATGTATCTTTGTTTTCATAGTTGTAAGCCTAGTTTAAGACAGATAATCCAAATAGGTATATAGATCCTAACTCATCTTTAATCCATTTGGTTGCTTGGTGTCTAATATTAATATGTAGTGGGTCTCTAACCGTCTAAGTAAGGCCTCCCTATCCCCACCTCTTCTATGTATTGGGATGGTGTATATGAGAAATTATCTCACATCCTTTGGTTTACCCCAGTGAGTTTCCTGAAAGTGCCGTGCTACTGGGTAACTTGGGTCATTGTTGTTGATCACCTGATGTGTTGTAGCACTCTTTTGTGGCCTGGTAATTTGGTACTTCCTACGTACAGTAGATTACAACTGCACTGTAGGACGCAGACCACATATTCACTTCTGCAAGTAAGATGATATCTAATTGTCTGGGGTTTTGAACCAAATGCTGTCATGTAGGTGGTTTTATTGACACCATGTGAGCAGGCTTTGCAACTCGGACATTTATAAAATCCCTTTCGGGCCAATGACCATCCTGTGTTATCTTTATATTCCGGACTGCTTCTTACCAGGATATCGGCCATGGATGTGGCCTTCCTGTATGTTATTGTCGGATGTTGAGGGGTCATCTTTTATTATGTGCCAATTGTGTTGTATGATTTTACGCAATTCCCTATGCTGTCAGCTATAGGTGATTATAACTTTGGGAATATCAGCTGATGTCTCTGTGTTTCCATTCACATTGTCTTGAGTAGTATCTACAGTCTTAAGTAGGCCTGCCCTTGACTGCAATCTTGATTTTCTGATGGCTGTGTCAATGGTTTTGGCACTATAACCACGATGCAAGAACCGTATCTTACTTTCTTGTTGGTGTTTATATAGTTCCCCCTCATCACTGCATATTCTGCGCAGCCTGAGCATCTCCCCATAGGGGATACTATGTATGAGGTGTCGGGTGTGCACTCGTTGCATGTAGCAACGTATTGTCAGCAGTTTCTTTTCTGTATAAAGTTGTGTTAATCCGTGCTTTATCAATATTTTCTTGTACGTCCAGGAAGGATACCTGATGACTACTAATATGTGATGTGAATTTTAAGTTTACATTGTTTTCATTTATGCATTTTATGAAAGCTTCTGCTTCTTCTAATGTACCTTTCCAAACAATTATCAAGTCATCAATGTATCTTAGCCAGGATACTATTTTGTCCCTGCAAGTGTTATGGTATTGCTTTCTGAGGACCAGCTCCTCCCACCATCCCATAAAGAGACAGGCATAACTGGGGAAGAAGCTGGCCCCCATGGCTACTCCCTGTACCTGACGAAACATTTGTTTATTGAAAAGAAAGAAATTGTGTTCTAAACAAAAGATTAACATGTCCATAAGCATTTTGTTGTGTTGAGTGTATTCAATGGGCCTTTTGGCGAGGAAGAATTCTACCACCCTTAATCCATCTGAATTCTTAATACATGTATATAGCGAAGAGACGTCGAGAGTTATTAAGTGGTAACCCTCTTGCCACTCAAATTTTCCAATTTTTAATAAAAAGTCTCCGGTGTCTCTCACATATGATCCTAGTCCTCGCACATGTTCCTGCAAGAAGAAGTCTATGTATTAAGACAAGTTCTCCAGGGGGCCGTCACATGCTGCAATAATTGGTCTGCCTGGAGGCTTATCCTTGTCCTTTTGTACCACAGAGCAGATGGGGATACACCCATCTAAACCATTGCTTGGGGACCTTGAGCTGGACACACTACATCTCCGGCAGTCAGAATAGTCTTCCGTATTTCACCCATGGAAGATCGCTTAGAGCCCAAAAGTTCCAGGAATAGCCGCTTCTCTGTGAGGGCTATCTCCCGCTCTAACACAACAGCAGCTCTAGTGATAAAGTTGTCTAGAGTTCCAGTAATACTCCCCCCTTTATACTAGTTGCGGTCTTTCTCTCCTTCCCTGGATGATGGGCCATTTCTGTCGAGATGTCATACATATTTAAATTTCAAACGTAACCACATTCACTGGACGATGTCATCAATGTTGTCATTTTAGATGTCATCACTGATGTCATCAGAGATGTCACCGACCATGTCATGAATGATGCAATATGTGACATCATCAGAAGTGCATTGCGAGTGCGCGAGTGATAGTTAGCAGAACTAACTATAACAGAGGAATTTCTATGGTTTTTACGAGTAAAATGGCCAGCTAACTATAACACCCCTTAAACCTATGTTTTTTTCTGTGAAAATACACTGAAAAAAACATAGGTTTTCATTTTCAGTTAGTTAGGAATTAGCATTTAAAAAACCTTTCAAATTCACTGAAAAAACATAGGTTTCAGGGCTGTTATAATTAGCTCAACATTTCTTTCGTACTCAACCACTGAAATTCCTCAGTTGTAGTTAGTTCTGCTAACTATAACTTGCGCGCCCGCAATCCACTACTGATGATGCCACATATTACATCATTCATGACATGGTCAGTGACATCCCTGATGACATCACTGATGACATCTCAAATTTCATCACAGATGACACCACTGATCACATCATCCAGTGAATGTGATTTGGTTTGTTATTTAAATATGTATTATATTACCTACTGGCGGTCGCCAGTAGGTAGTTATAGTTAGGACCTAGTTTCCATAGGAAATCCTCAACATTCTATTTGGAATAACTTGGGCCCTGGTTGAAGAATCTTAGCAAATTTCTCAAAGAAGATGGCTCGGTCCGCTGCGCTCCTTCCCTAAAAGTTTGGGGGGGATTGGTCAAGTGGGGGCTGAGATAAAAGGGGGGTCCCAAAACGTGTTTTCTCCATGTTATTTTCCATAGGACCTTTAGACTCGGCTACAGGTCGAACGGGTGAATGGATTTATAAGAAATTTGGCAAAACTGTACAGTCCGGCTCGCAGATTACGCTTTTTTTAGAATGGTGTAAATCCGTTCAGTAGTTGCTGAGGAAATTAAAGTTAAAGTCAATTATATATCACACATGCGCGCACCCAAACGGCTGCGCGCGCGAGCGGAATTTTGCTGCGTGACGTCTGTTAACGTTCGATTCGAAGGAAATCAGGAAGTGTTGACCGCCATTTTGTCATTGCGAGTAAATATATTGTTGATTTCAAAGCGTTGGAATATGGAAAGGGGAGAAGGTAGAGATTGTTTTGCTGCGTAGGTTTTCTCAGGGTGTGCAGTAAGGCCCTTAAAGGCAAAAATATATATATATATATTTTTTTTAAGTTGCGTGGTGCGCGCACTCGGTCGCGCACACCTTTTTACTAGAGTGTGAAAATGGAGATACATCAGTAGTTTGAGTGCTTAGATATAAGGTGGCTCTGAAAAGAGCCCTTGTGTTAATTGAGTGTTTTCTGCATTTATAAGTAAGTACCGATGCAGAGCCTGATGTTGCAGAGGAAGATTCTGTTTCCCTCATTCATGAAATGAACACCGTCTCTCCTATAGACGTCTTGCATGTGGTATCGCAAGTTGTTGTGGTAAATAGAACCCATGCTATAATCTCTGAGGAACGCAGAAACAGATTTATTTACATGTCTCCTTGCTTTCTCAAATTGTGCACAATGTTGATTGGACCAATTCCATTTCTGTCTTTGGCATATATTGGAATATACCAAGGCAGATCAAGGAAAAAGTGTCATCAATTGTCGAAAGGTGTCTTTTAGAAGCATTTCCAGACCTACCCCAGTGATTGTGCCTAGATCGTTCCCACCACAGTGCACAATTATAAGGTCTGGTTCTGGGAGATGCATAAAAGTTTTCACCAATGGAATCAATTGGTGACATTTCAATCCTCTTTTGGAAGTCCATGTTATGTATACATTTGGTAAGCTGAGGTTGCAAATTTGTCTGCTTACTGCATATTTTTCACTGCAGTGAATATAACTGTGTCCTATTAGCCAGACCTTCATTTTCAAGGGATTTGTAGTCGTCCTCCGATCGGTTCTGGAAGTGGAATGGTAGTTAGAAGTTGAAATTCTAAATAAAGAAAAAGGAAGAGGCTGGGTGTGGTTTAAAAAATAAAAATGATTGGTTGATTGTAAGAAGTGGAGATTGAACAGTACGTTGCATGTTAATGTTTATGTTAAACGAAAAGTACTATTGGGTGTGAAAAAAAAGACATGTAACAGAGCTGTGGATTGGCAGGTGTTTCTGGAGGGAAAACAGTGTTGTTACTTTGCTGTAGAACGTTGAGATATGAACTTTTGACCTGTGCCTTCAGCCAGGTGCAGAATGAGGTGTTACCATGGAAACAGCCAGAGATGGCAGTGGGTGATGGGTGACTTTTATGTGACATTGAAAATATTGTGAGGGAGAACCAACTGAAATGTAAATGCTTAAGTTACGCGCTCCGCATTGCTTCCGGGAAGCTGCGCTTCGCGCCTCGCGCACCGGAGCACTTCCGGGTACGTTAACGCGGCGCGTCATATGACGGATTACGCAACAATGCGATACGTCGTTGGGGCTCCACCGGAACTGATCGAATTGGTAGTCTACAGTGTTTCTGGATGTTTCAGACTGAAGCTGGCGTCAGCATGAGAGCACCCCGTGGCTACGTCGTGGCCATTCCGCGAGCAATCATGGCAGTCGCTCCCCACCGGAAGTCTGCAGGAGTCGGGGGCCTCGGTGACTCTTGTAGAATCTTCAAGGCTGAGGGGACGCTTTTGGGAATGGGGCTCATGCCCTAGCAGTCAAGCGTCCGAGTTCCAGGGTTGCCCAGACCCATCCTTGCAGGCCAGGCCCAAGTCTGTGGAGCCGACCGCCATTTCCTGAGCTCCGTGGCAGCTGCCTGTCGCTGTATCGGAAGAGTGGGTGCAATTCAGCCGGATGGCGGGTGAGACGGTGTAATAGCAAGAGCAGGCGTAATTCAGCTGGCCGAGCGAGGCACTGTGCCGCAGGAGCAGGCGGAACTCAGCTGGCCGAGTGAAGCGCTGGGGTGTAGCTAAGAAACCTCCACCTGGTGAGGTGGGAGAGGCTCGTTCGCGCCGCCTCTCCCTTCCAGTGCACCCCACGCCGTCTCCTGGCGCAGGTATATGTGATGGTCGGACCAGGGCACCGCAGGACGTGTCTTCAGGTCAAACGGATTGTGGGACAAGGTCCAGAATGGAAGAGGCATCAAAAGGCAAGAAGTTCGGCCTGACCCCGGGAGCCGGCCGCCTATGTCGGGGGGATCTCAGGCCATACCAGGGGAACAAGACTTGGGGAGGGGGCAGGAGCCAAGCGCCCCCTCCGAGTCTGCGTATCTTGGACCCTGAAGTATGGCACTCAACATTCAGAACTTATGACATTTGTGCAAGGCAGGGACATCGAAGCCTCTCAGGGACCAAGTATATCCAGCGTCCTTCCTACAGAAGGTGGTGGGGGTGGCGGCATTAGCAAGGCATCCCCCCACACAACTTGTCGGACCCTGAAGTATGGCTCTCAACATCCAGAACTTATGACATTTGTGCAAGGCAGGGACATCGAAGCCTCTCAGGGACCAAGCATATCCAGAGTCCTTCCTACAGAAGGTGGTGGGGGTGGCGGCATTAGCAAGGCATCCCCCCACACAACTTGTCGGACATGACCTCTGGATGTACTGGGTGTTCAATTTCAGAATTGAAACTACTAAGAAGCAATTAGAAGTGTTGTTTTCATGTTGCAGTAGGCTGCCATGTAAATAGTTATTTAATAAAAACGTTTTATCCTGTTACTTTGCTGGTGTGTTGTATATATTTATAATATTTGCATAGTGTTTGTCGTTATTTTGGGCGGGGTGGGCGGCGGAGCCGAGCTGTCTTGCAGCTATCATGGCGTCGAGCTCGGTTCCTCTCTCTAGTTTCATGTTTTTTCTAACGATTTATATGTTATAGTTTGCTAGCACGATACAGCGGATAGTCCGCATTTTATATATATGTCCTTTTTATTAGGGGGGGTCCTCCGGTGGAGTCGGACGATCTACCTCTAATAAACGGTCTGGGTTGAACCAACTACCAACAAACGGGGCAGAGATAGGCATGACGGGTTACAAAGGGGACAAAAGTGTGCACTACCTATCCTTCACTATCTGCAAAAACTAAACAGAGTATTGCGACTTTATGCTTATTTGTGAACAGAGAATGACCCAAAGAGAACCAATTTCGAACAATCATAGGCTATTGGTAGTGGGCAGAGAGGCCATGACACAGAAAATGGCTGTTACTTACGTGCATGATGGGGCCTAAAAGGGACTAGATGGCGTGGCTACTGTTTCGCGACTTTCACTTTACTTTTAACAATGGCTGTGGTGAACATAAATGAACGCCGCTTATGTATACCTAATTTTAGTCATTTTCCACAAAAAAGCTTTTAATATTTGCTATTAAAAAACCAAAGAAAATCACTGAAAAAACCATAGGTTATAGACCATATATAGTTAAATATCTGAAGTCCATCTCTGCACTCGATGGAGATGCAGGTCGTCGATCAGAAGATGTGCTGGCCACCTCTAATGGTAATAGAGTGGCCAGGGCTCTTGTCGTTGCCTCTGCAAATTGCAGAGGGTGCACTTGTTTGACATGCCGCACCATGGTATGTATGGAAAAGGAATATTTTTTTGCTGGATTTCTTCTTGAGAGAACCAAGTCACATATCGTGCAGGTTACTTTTGGTGCATTCACTTTCTTTTGATCTTCAGGATAAGTGAAAAATTGCCAGATGAAAGATTTTTTTTTTTTTATTAAAGGTAGTCGATCATTTTGGTCAGATTCGGAAGATGAATGAGATACGGTAGCCATTTCACCAAAGTCTTCCGAAAGATGTAGGACGTTGTTCTCTCTTGAGAGTAGAAAAGATAGTGAGGGAAGTGGGTGGAGTGCTGCGTGTAGATTCCAGAATTGAAACTATTAAGAACCAATTGAAAGTGTTGTTTTCATGTTGCAGTAGGCTGCCATGTAAATAGTTATTTAATAAAACGTTTTACCCTGTTACTTTGCTGGTGTGTTGTGTATCTTTATAATATTTGTCGTTATTTTGGGTGGGGTGGGCGGCGGAGCCGAGCTGTCTTGCAGCCATCATGGCGTCGAGCTCGGTTCCTCTCACTAGTTTCATATTTCTCATGAGGGGTTGTTCCTAATTTTTCTATTTTAGCGAGGTCAAAAAAAGATCTCATCAGTGGCCTACTGATTTTGCTCGATTCCTTTTGTTTTTTCTAACGATTTATATGTTATAGTTTGCTAGCACGATACAGCGGCTAGTCCGCATTTTATATATATGTCCTTTTTATTAGGGGTGTCCTCCGGTGGAGTCGGACGATCTACCTCTAATAAACGGTCCGGGTTGAACCAACTACCATCCTGATTTTGAATATCTTCTGAGCTGGATTTAAGCACACAATTGTTAAAGTATGAAACGTTTTATATTTCTAAAAAAAATACTAAGGTGTGTACATCCGGTAACGCACGAAAGTTTAAAAAGACATTCGGCTCCATTTACTGAAAAGTTTCATAAGAATAAAAAAGAAGTCTAGGTACAGTCTCTTTGACGTACTATAAGTTCTTTGAGGGGTGTATGAAGAAATTCAATAAGTTCAAATCGCAAGGTTTTTACGAAATATATAGGCCGGTGCGCGCACTCGGTCGCGCACGAAAGCCTGGAAATGCGATATCCATTTTATTGACAACTGTTGCCGAGAGTGCGCACACCGGGTCGCGCACGAAAGTTTAGTAAGGCTATTTTTATTTACAGACAAATTTTAATGTGTTTAAAAAAAGGCAAGGTACAGACTTTCGAATTCTGTATTGCTTTACAAGGAGTGTCTATGCAACTTGAACAGTAAAGAAAACGGCTTGTTTTCGAAAAAAATATTGCCAGAACTTTATTGCCAAAAGTATAGGTTGCATACACGACATTTTTCTGAATTAGCATTTTAAAAACCAATGAAATTCACAGAAAAAACCATAGGTTTTACACACGTTATAGTTAGGAAGTAGCATTTAAAAAACCTATGAAATTCACTGAAAAAACCATAGGTTTGACACATGTTATGGTTAGCTGGAAATTTTACTGACATAAAACCAATGAAATTCCACGTTATAGTTAGTTGGACTCACTATAACTTGCGCGTGCAATGCACTGCTGATGACGTCACATATTACATCACTCATGACATGGTCAGTGACATCACTCATGACATCACTGATGACACCATCCAGTGAATATGTGTCTTTCTGAAAAATAAATATTAGTGAGTAATGTTTAAATATTTAAATATATATATTAGTGTTTCACTTTGTGTATAAGTGGCTACATGTGTTGGTAAGTAGCTACATGCGTATGTATATGGGTTATTAGATGTTTCTCTTAGTATCAGTATGAGTGTCTATATGGTTTGGTGGGGGGATTACTTAGCACATAGATGCATGAGTGACTGACTCTCTGTTTGTATGTGTTCTGAAGACAGCATATGTGCAGGAGTGTATGGGTGGATGAGTGTGTATATGTGTTTGTTAGTGAGTGAATGACTGTCTCACTAGTGTCTTTATCAGTAACGACATATGTTTTAATCTAGTATATGTGAATATTGATGTATATAAGTGAGTATATGTGAGAGTAAGAGATTGAAAGAGTTCCTGTTTAAATAAGTATGTGTTTCTATAAGTGATTGTTTAAGAGAATAAATATGTGTAATTGTCAATAGAAGTAAGGTGGAAGTGTGTGTATAACTCTATATTCAAATAAATGGATGTTCAATAGTTTATTTGCACGTGTGAGTATGTGTGTGAGTAACTTTTCGATGATTGTCGGTGTGTAACAGGATGTATAGGTGTATCACTTCATATGATGAGTGAGTATATGTATGAGTGGATGTGTATATAGATGGTGGAATTACTGAATTACTTGTTGTAACTGATATGGGTATCTGCATTTTTTTTTAAATTTCAGTTTCTATTTTTGAATATGTGTTTCAAGGGTTACATTACAGTGAAAGGAGGTCTGTCACTATGTCACAAGGATGGTGTCATCAGTGATGTCATGAGTGATGTCACTGACCATGTCATAAGTGATGTAATATGTGACGTCATCAGCAGTGCATTGCACGCGCAAGTTATAGTGAGTCCAACTAACTATAACGTGGAATTTCATTGGTTTTATGTCAGTAAAATTTCCAGCTAACTATAACATGTGTCAAACCTATGGTTTTTTTCAGTGAATATATATATATATAGCAATTTGCATTGAAGAATGAGTGGATATATAAACATATATATCTGGATGGATGATTTAGTAGCAGTGTGATTGACTGTTTACTTGACTAATTTACAGTGTCTCACTAACTATATCGGATAGTGACTCAACCGTGTTGAATAGCTGTATCAATTTGTTAGTTTTTGTGTATAACATGCTGCACCAGTTGGTTACTAGCTATATGAACGTCTATATTAGTTATTGATTACTTAACTGAGTATTCGTCTGGGAGAGTGAATCTGTGTGTGGTTTTTTAGGGGGTATGACTGCCCAAAGATGTGTTATAAGTTCATTCAGTAAGTATACGAGGTTAAGACTACATGTTAAAACAGTTGTTTGGGTGAGTGAATATCTTTATGGGTGTGGTGATGAGCAGATCTATCTCTCAATGGTACACGTCCAACAAACTAGAAACATAAAAGGCAGTGTATGTGACAGTTGTTGCACATAAATAAGTATACATGAGACTCAGTAATTGTATGAGTGACTGTATGGATAACTGAATACTTGTAATAGTGATTTTATAACACACTGAGTATGAGTTACTGTCTACATGAATAAATGAAGTGGTGTTTGTATAAATGTGTAGTTGAGTAAATATAAGTATGATCCATTGTTTGCATAAGTGAGTAGGATGACTGCATAAGTGAATAGGATGTGTACTTGCGTGTAATGTCGATATAGGTGTATAAGTATATTTGATAGTGTTGCATTGATCATTGACAGCATGTTTGAGTGAATGTATAGGTAAGTGATTAGATGAATGTGTAGATCTAGGAATCACTGAGTGGGTTTTTAGAAACGTGTATTGGTGTGTCAATGGATTCAAATATGGTACTCTGTATTTTACAGTGAGTGATGAAAGGTTATGGTAGTGTATGATGAGATGTCATCAGTGATGTCATCAGTGATGTCACTGACTATGTCATGAATGATGTAATATGTGACATCATCGTCAGTGGATTGCGGGTGCGCTAGTTATAGTTAGCAGAACTAACAAAGAAAGAGGAATTTCAATGGTTTTGTACGAGTGAAATGTCCAGTTAACTATAACAGCCCTGAAACCTATGTTTTTTTTCAGTAAATATATATTACCTACTGGCGGTCGCCAGTAGGTATATATAGTTAGGATTTTTTTCCTATGGGATTTTTGAAAATTCTATGTCGAATAACTTTGGCGTTTGTGGACGGAATTGGCTGAAATTGTCAGGAAAATTGCACATTTTGTTTCTGAGCAGCCCCTGAAAATTTGGAGGAGTTTCGTCAAGGGGGGGCCAAGAAAAAAGGGGGGGTCCCAAAACGCGTTTTTTAACATTGAGTTTTCCATAGGGCGGTTGGACTCACTTTTAGCTCGAACGGCTGAATGGATTTACACGAAACTTGGCAAAATTGTAGATACGGTTTGCCTGACGCGCCTTTGCTATGTCTCAATATATGTGCTCCAGTGGATTTTGAGAAATTAACATTTTAAAAAACAGATATATCTGTGACAGCGCTCCGGTTAGCGCTCCGGTTCGCTTACCTGACACGTAACGGAACTTCACGAAGCGAAGCTGATTGGCTCTCGGGTGTCTGTAAACATTCTAAGCAGTCCGGAGCGGCCGCCATCTTGTGTCTCGGTAGGATCGAGAAACAATAGGTGGCCAAAACAAAGTGGGAAATGAGCGTAAGGGGGCAGAGTACATCCTCCCTGACCCCCTAGGTTTGATGAGGGGGCTTTAAAAGGGCCTCGCAAGGTTAAAAAATAATAATTTTTATATCGTTTTTTTGCGGGGGGAGCGCTCGTTACGCGCACCGGGAAGTGTCCGGGAAGCGTAATATTGGGAAAATAGGATGAAAGAATGTTCAAATATTGCATGTTTATTGATTGCTATTTTTGTTTTTTTTATTTATTTTATTTAAGTACCAACATGTAGGTATCAATGCAGAGTCTAAAAATAAAAATACATTGTTTCCTTTGTAGATATCTTGCAGATTGTTTCAGAAGTTATTGAGGTATATGGAATTCATAGCGTAGTCTGTCAGGAAAGCAGAAACACCATGGAGGCAGGAGTTGATAAAGAGATGTTAAATCCACATTCGAGATGATATGGTGGAAGAAAGGAAGTAACTATGAGCAAACTTAAAGTTGCACTGTATATTTAAAGTCTGATTTTACATTAAAATCAATTTGCTACCAGTTTAAAAAATACATATAAAAATGAATATTGTCTCAAACAATTTTTGAATTATTATATATAAATTTATTATTCTGATTTATTTTCAAAATTAAAAAGGAACGTCTAATAATTCTTGGTCAGATTTTGACTCATTTTCAATTAACAAATCCACAGCTTCAACACATTGCAGAAGTTCTATGTCCATTGATTGATCAAAGAATTCTGAATCATTTTCTTTGTCTTGGTTGCATTCTGCAATTTCCACGTTATTTTTCTGCTCTCCTTCCATTTCTATGCTGTAAAATGAATTTTAAAAAAATATATCAGTACAGATAGGGCACTGTTGGGTTTAAGTACAGACAGGTAGTTTGGTTTTTTAAACAGTGATTTTTTTCTTTGGGCAGTGTATGGTATCAAACTGGAAGTAGAAATATGAAAACATTTATGAAATAAACTCTAAGTCAATCCTTAATTATACAAGACAAGTCTAACTCCATCCATAACTAAAACAGAGAAGTCTATTTTATTCTATAAGTATTACAGAGGGATAGTATTTAACTATCAGAAAATGTTTTCCTAATTAGCTTACAGTACAGAACATACTTCAGTTTTTAAAATAACATCTTACCTTTCAAATAGAACTTCAAGTTATCAGTTGAAATGTACTTAATATGTACTTCAAGAAGTAGTAGTCAAAATGGCTGTGTTTCTCTCTCTTTCTTTATATATATTCAGGTACATAACCAATCAAATGTCATGAAATAGTAGAAGATATTGAAAGTAGCATTTTCATTGGTTGTCAATTCTAACACTTCATAAGTGTTTAGGTTAGGTAATTTACCTCAGGATATTTAATCAGACTTACAGCATAATTTTCACTATGAAATTCCATCAAATTTGGGGAAATGGTAGGGACTGCTATGTAGTAGGGGCTATTCTATATTTGATGAAAGTGTCTGTAGTGGTTTTTCTGTAAATTACTTTCCCACCTTTTTTAATCGAAACGCTTACCGGTGCGCTCCCCGGTACGCGAACCGGCAGCGTTACGGGAGTCCTCCATTTTGTGTATTGGTAGAATTAAGACATGAGATGGAGGACAAACAATGTACGGAATGGATAGAAGGGGGCACGGTAGACACTTTGTGACCCTCTAGGTTTTCGGAGGGAGGATTAGGATGCTGATACATGCAAAAATTAAGAAAAACATTTTTTTTAAATTTCGCGGGGGGAGCGCTCGGTACGCGCACCGGTAAGCTAACCGGGGAGCGTACTTTAGTGAAGAAAAAAAAAAGAATACATTTTACATCTTTTGATATTTGCTATTGAAAAACCATTGAAATTCACTGAAAAAACCATAGGTTATAGACCATATATAGTTTGGAATTAGCATTTACAAAACCTTGAAAATTCACTGAAAAAACCATAGGTTATAGACCATATATAGTTAGGGATTAGCAATTACAAAACCTTATTTTACTTGCACAAAACCATTGAAATTCGCATATATAGTTAGTTGCACTAATTATATATCGCGCACCCGCAATCCACTGCTGATGATGTCACATATTACATCATTCATGACATGGTCAGTGACATCACTGATGACATCACTGATGACATCTCAAATGACATCACTTATGACAACATCCAGTGAGTGTATGTTTCTGTAAAGTTAACTGAGTGGATGTATAAGTGTCTGGATGAAGGATTTAGTAGGTGCCTGACTGTACAAGTAACCCAATCCCCGTAATCTCCAGAAAAAATGGCAATGATTAAGGCATGGATGGCCATTAACTTAAAATACCACAATTTACATTGCCAAATTATGTTAAACCCTAAATTAATAGAGAACAAAGGGGTGGCGGGGGGGGTTATTTCTGTAAACCAAATAATATCAACAGCATTTCAGTGTAAAGTGAGTGTACTACAGACAGTGACGCAGTTCAGGAATCGGGGATAGTGTGTATAGGTGTGATAGTAGCTCTTCCCCTGCATTGAGTCCTCCTGGTGACTTGGTTTGGAGGTCGATAATATATCGTGACTCCAAACGTCTAAGTCGCCGTTTAAGATCTCCACCCCTGATATCTTGAGGGATGCAATCTAAGCTGAAGAAGCTCAGTTGTGTCCTATCGCTGTTGTGGTGACTCGCAAAATGCCGGGCCATCGGATAATTTTCATCTTTGTTAGCAATGGCCCGTTGATGCTCTAAGATCCTAAGCTTAACTGCTTTCGTGGTGCTTCCTACGTACATCCGTCCGCAGGGGCACTTCAGGCAGTATACCACATAAGTGGTTGAACAGGTGATGAACTTATTAATTTTGATCCTAGATTCCCTATGTGGCACCTGATAGCTCAATACCCTCTGGCTGTTACTGCAGGCCTTGCATTTCCCGCATGGTTACGAGCCATGCATTGTCTGCAGTTCTCCTTTTGACTTACCCTTCTGTAGGTGGCTAGTGACCAGCCTATCTTTTAGTGATCTCAATCTTCTAAAAGTTATCAAGGGATGTTGTTGTAGGTCCTTCCCAATTACATTGTCAGATTGGAGGATCCCCCAATTTTTGACCATGATGGCTCTCACTTTGTTTGCTGCCACTGAATAGTTGGTGATAAGTCTTATAATGCCACTCCCACCTTTGGGAATGTCCACCTTTTTGTCTTGTAGGAGGGTATGTCTGTCGACTTGCTCTGCCTTCTTCTCAGCTTGTTTGAGGGTAAATGCAGAGTAGCCGCGAGATTTAAAGCGTCTCACGCTTTGTTGTGCGGCCTCTGCGTAATCTCTCTCCAGAGAACTGTTGCGCTTGATCCTCAACAGTTCCCCGTAGGGGATGCTCTTAACCAGGGAGGTCGGATGGCTGCTGCGTCCGTGGAGGACAGAGTTACCCGCCGTCTCTTTTCTGTAGAGGGCGGTCTGGATTGTGCCCGATTCAACGAAAACCCTGAGATCTAAATAGTTAACCTCTCTCTTACTCATTGTACAGGTGAAGTGCAGGTTAAGGTCATTTTGATTAAGAATCCTAATGTACTCTAGTGCTGAGAGTTCAGACCCCCTCCAGATAAGGAAGAGGTCATCAATATACCTCCTCCAGCATATCACATTGTCCACCCAAGGGGTTTTGTCGTCTGCCCAGGCCACCTGCTTCTCCCACCAGCCCACGAAAAGGTTCGCGTAGCCACCAGCCTCGCACCTTACACGGAATGTCCAACCACGAAAAGACGAGCGTAGGATCAGATTTGGTGCTAATTTATTTGGGGGAAACACCACCAGCCGCCATCACAACGGGTTTCGGCAGATCCCTGCCTTGATCACATGACAACATTGATGTGTACCACCTCCATTTTTAAAGTGACAGTGCATTCATAGACATGGAAAACATACCATAATCATGTATAGTAAGGGATCAAATGCTTTTTTCCTTTTTCCTTCTTCTCACACCACAAAGTTCATATTTTAAGTATAAATACATTATATAAAGGGAAAGATGAGTTTTTCTAACATGATACTTTATGGCCATGTAATTTTCCAACAATGTGTGAATTGATTATCTGTAAACCAACTGATCTTGACAATTTCTTGCTCAAATGCATAGAAGCTCTTTGATGCCCCATAATGTTCGTTTCCATGCTAATGTAAACAATTGAAAGTGATAATGTGGAACCCAAATATTTCCCAAATGAGAAAATAGTAAAGTGCAAAATGTGTTCGAACTATAGCTACCTCGCTTTACTTCTAGATGTGCAAATTTACAAACTAAAAAGTGCTGTAGTGCCTGTTGAAAGTATATTTAAACTTATTACACTCCTTCCTAAATTTAAATGGCCTTTGACTTTAAGTTTTACCACTATCGCAGGATTATGTGCAAAAGAACAGAGTGTGGAAATTGCCTCTTGGTTTCCTATATTGGATGTTTCAACTAGAAAAATACAAATTGATAAATGATTCCCATAATTATAAATATGATATTTTCTAAAATCAATCATTAGTACTTTTTAAATAAATACATACAATAAAAATCACATAAATATAATTCATTCATCATAAAAATTTCCGTAAAAACTAGCAATATTAAAAGTACTCATAGTAAATAAAATATTGCATTCAGTATATCATGATTTTCAAAGTGCAAAAGTGGTTGTAAGGCGTAAATATTTCCTATTTCAAATTTGTATTAGTCATTGTAATTCATTGGATTTAAACCAAGCAAAAGAAAGGAAAGGAACTCTTCTTAGTGCAACGTAATATATTTAGGTTAGCTATCAAAAATAGGGAACAGGGATTTTTATTTTAGGTATGTATAAAAGTCCTCGCTCATATTAAGCCCATTTGGCTGTTTTGTGTCGAGCTGTAATATGTAGTGGGTTTCCAGACGTCTAAATTTCCCTTCCTTGTCACTTCCTCTTCTTTGAATTGGGACAGTGTCAGTGACATAATACTTCAATTCTTTTGGATTCCCACCATGATGTTCCTTGAAGTGACGTGCTACCAGGTAATTCGGGTCATTGTTGGTTATGGCCCTAATAAGTTGTAGCACCCTTTTATGTGCTGCCAACTTAGTGCTCCCAACATACATTAAGCTGCAACTATATTCTAGTACATATACTACAAATTCACTTCTACAGGTCAGATGGTACTTTATCATTTGCGGTTTTACACTAAAGGCTGTCAGTGTAATGGTTTCCAGGATGGTTCCGCTGTAGCGTCAGGGATCTGGAGAATAGTCCTCAGCCTTCCCCTACGGCCTTCCGACTCTATCAGACTCTAGAGTATGGAATGGCACGCCAGGGGAAAACAGGGAAACAAAACAAGGAAAGGCGGGGAAAATAACAGGTCTTGACTGTGGACTTCAGTGTGGACTCTTGATGCAGAAGACAGGCTGTAAGGGAAGGAACAGATTACTATCTATGCCTGGTTACAAAAAGTGTATATGCACAATGCCTACTTATATACATAAACAGCACCTACCACAGCTAATCATATGGACCTTGAAATATTGCTGGTGGGTAGAAATTTGGTGTTCGTTTTCTGTTCACAACAAGACAAAAATATAGTAAGTACTCTATCCCACTCTATGCTAACATGTGAAGGTAAGTGGTTTGGAATTCTCACCCCGCTATTCTATGGAGAAACCTTGAAGAACAACCAATTTCTATTTCAAGGTGAGATGCGTTTGTGCGAGCCTCTCCTTTGAAGTATGTACAAGGTTAAAATCTGCCAGACGATATCACAATTAGTCATCTACCACAGTAACCACACAACATTTATATAGAGAGGCAGCGCAACACGCTGTTACCATGATTCTTAGTAGCTGTGCCTTGAAACACACCACACACTGGTCCACGCAAGTGCCCCAAACAATAGTATTCCAAAATGCCAAAGGGAAGGCTGGTGGGGTGATTCACCCAACGGGAGACAGCTCCGGCCAGTGAACCCAGAGACAGACGCTGCAGGCAGCGCCCGGCCAGGTGGTGGGAAAAGACCCGGCCGCCGGGCTGAGCACCAGGAGAAGGGAAAACCTGGAATGGAAGTACCCGGCCGGATGGCGGGGAAAACCCGGCCGCCGGGCAGAGTACCAGGAGAAGGAAAATTTGGAATGTCTGTGCCCGGCCGGATGGCGGGGAAATATGAACGGAACAATGAAATAAGGAAAACAAACACGAATTACACCAAACGTGTTTGTACGGACTCCCAAGTAGGTAACAGAATACGCTGACACCAGATTGAAGAGCGTCAGCGCGGAGGTGTAATCAAACGAGGAAGGCCACAGATTACAGCAGAACAGAACGCCTTAACGGAGGGGGCGGAGAACCAAAAACAGGAAACAACTGACCAAAGATCGTAAGTCAGGCAAATCCTACGGGGACAGAACACTCGGAAGAGAGGGCTAGACGCTAGAACGCAAGCGGTGTTCCGTTGGTGTGATGCGTCCTATATAGTGCTCAGGCAATTGGAACTTCTTCGCGAGTGGGACAACGGGGCATGACAGCCAGGAATGAAGTTTTGTTGCACCCGTAATGACAGGCCTTAGAGTTCGAACATTTAAAAAATCCCTTCCTGGCAGTAAGCCACCCGGCTTCTTCCTTGTATTCTAGACTGATTTTAACCAGTGTACCGCCATGGAGATAGATTTCCTATATGTTATCAAAGGGAAATCTGGGAGCCACCTGCCTATAATAGGATTGTCTTTGACAATGAGCCAATTGTGCAGGATAATCTTGCGCAATTCCTTCTGTTGTCTACTATAGGTCAAAGTTAGTCTAGGTGGGTCTCAAGGGACTGCCAAATATTTCTCTAGGGTGTTCTGGGACAGTACCCTGTTCTGTAACAGATCCTCCCTTGCCATGAGCCTAGACTTTTTGATAGCTATATCTACGATTTTGGCACTATATCCTCATTCAATAAAGCGCAATTTACTTTCCTGTTGGTGTTTTTCTAAATCCACCTTACTGCTACATATCCTCCGCAATCTAAGCATCTTCCTATAGGGGATGCTCTGTATTAAGTGCGGAGAGTGTGCACTTGTTGCATGAAGCAAAGTGTTGCCTGCAGTTTCCTTACGAAAAAGGATGTATCAATGTTACTGTTGTTTATGGTAACCTTAACATCTAAAAAAGGGACACTGTGGTTACTTATACAGGACGTAAATTTCAAATTCACATCATTATTATTGATACATTCAATAAAATCCTCTGCTTCATTCACTGTCCCGTTCCAGATAATAATTAGGTCATCTATATATCTTAAACAAGACACCACCTTTTCTTTGTATGTGTCTTGATATTGCTTTCTGAGGACCAGCTCCTCCCACCAGCCCATAAACATACAGGCGTAACTGGGGGAGAAGCTGGCCCCCATCGGAACACCTTGAACCTGTCGGAACGCTTGTTTTTGAAAAAGAAAAAGGTTATTTTCTAAACAGAAAGTCAACATGTCCATCAACATTCTATCATGTTGGGTGAATTCAATGGGTCTCCCTGATAAAAAATATTCTACAGCTTTCAGACCGTCACAATTCTTTATACAGATGTATAGAGAAGATACGTCTAAGGTAATGAGTTGATAACCTTCTTGCCACTTTACCTTACTAATTTTGCATATAAAGTCACTTGTATCTTTAACATAAGATTCCAAGCCTTGAACATGCTCTTGTAGGAAAAAGTCTATATATTTAGATAAGTTCTCTAATGGTCCATCGCAGGCTTCTATAATTGGCCTGCCAGGCGGCTTCTCCTTGTTTTTATGAATCTTTGGTATAAAGTAGGCTTAGACTTAGAAAATGCTTTATTCGGTTTCAATTTTTTTAAAACCATAAAAGCAGCAATTCATTTGAAAATATACAAACATGCTTCAATTAAGAACAGCTAATACATTTTCTTTTCTTTAATATACCTTTTAAAAAACCCAACATGATTCCATAACAATACTCATCATTCAATGACTGTACAAATAGAAGGGCCGGTCGGCATTGCTGCCATAAACCCTGCCTCAAGAGAGGTTTAATCCATCTGGCCCGTTCAAATTGAGTAATATTTACAAAAGAAAATCACATGTAATAATGATTGATTTGATAGATTATCACATGGAAATTTGAAAAGAATTCTGGACCAGTCATTAGTGTTCGGGAATGAGACCAGGCGAAAAAAAGAATCAAATCTAAACCTGGTCAGAATGCACCTGTCATACCCCCTTATACACCATGCAAGATAGGGCTGGATAGTGACAGAAGTCAAAATAAGTTGATGTTTCATCACTGAGTTTTTACTTATCTCCAGTCCCAGTCGTAATTGATCAAAATGGTTCATACACAATGCCTTAAGATCTTTTCTAGAAATATTGAGTAAGGAATCAGGTTTACTAAAACATTCTGGTCTACCCAGGTCATTAGAAAGGTTACAGATGTAATTCAACCATAGGATCTTTCTTGCCTGATGCAAGCCCATAGCATCTTTGATTATGTCCAGGTTCAATCCTAGATCAGGTGACGTCCAGGCTTTATGCCATAATAGCATCGGTTGGATTTTTATAACATCCGTAACATAGCGAATGCCCAATTCGCTATGAAAATTAAAAACAGAAATACTTTGGAGAACTGCTAAAATAAATCTTAAAAAAGCATTCTCTATTAATTGGATTGGTCTGACGTCGCTGAATCCCCAAACTCCTGCTCCATATATGGCCACACTGATACACTT
Organism: Lissotriton vulgaris; assembly: GCF_964263255.1. NCBI lineage: Eukaryota > Metazoa > Chordata > Amphibia > Caudata > Salamandridae > Lissotriton > Lissotriton vulgaris. The sequence goes on along the minus strand of NC_141693.1, from coordinate 583,160,665 downwards.
AGCTTGATAAATTTTAAGTAAAATTTCCGGTGGCCTCTTACCCATCTTTTTAGCGAACAACATCAAAGCCGTTGTTGACCTCTTAAATAGGAAGGCCCTGTTCTTAATTGCAGGTCCCCAGGAACATGAGTCCTCTAGTAAAATCCTGAGATAGGAAGAGGTTTTTGTGGGTTCAATTTTGTCTTCCCCAGCTACTAGAGTACAGGACCTACTCTTACCCTTACCACATGACATGATATATGTTTTTTTTACAATAAGCATCAAACCCCTATTCTCCATAAAATCAAGATAAGTGCTCACGGCCTTCTGGAGACCGAGATGGGTTCTAGCCATTACGACTGCATCATCTGCATATAAATGAGAGACAATATTAGCGTGATATCGGCGAATCTCTCACTTTGGCCACCAATGTCTCCTCCATTTCGTTAGTGTATAGACTGAAGAGGAACGGGGCAAGTACGCAGCCTTGTCTTACTCCTTTTTTTACATTAAAAGGGTTGGCACATTCTCCTTTTAACCCAAACCTCACCTTGGCAGAAGCCCCCGCATATAGTTGTCTCAAAAATAATATAAGGGGTGTCTCTACTTTTAATCCTTCTAGGATCTGCCATAGTCTACTGTGGTCCACGAAGTTGAAAGCTGCAGTGAGGTCAACAAACACCGCAAATACATTGCCTTGCTTGGTTTGAGTATATTTTCCATGTATCATAATAAAATTTAAAACCTGCTCTACAGTACCCCTCCCCTCCCTGAATCCATATTGAACCGGGCTTAGGAACTTATTATCTTCTGCCCATTGCTGTAATCTGTTCAATTCTCTACCTGCTACTTTCATAAGGGAGTCGAACAGGGAGATAGGTCTGTAGCTTGCCGGGTATTCCCGGTCGCCTTTTTTAAAGACAGGAATAATTATGGATTCCGACCATGATTCAATAAAACCCCTTTCACAGCTAGCATTCAATACTCGTGTCAATAGTGGGGACCATAACTCATGCTTATACTTATACAGGTCAATCCGAGTCCCGTCCGGTCCTTGAGCCTTATCTCCTTTACTCTTTTTTATCGCCGTTCGAACTTCCCCATGCGTAAATAGGATACCGATTGGCACAAAATTAATATGGTCATTTTATACTACTTGGTTGTTTGCTTCAGCGAAGTCTTTATCCCGCAAACCATAGACAGAGGAAAGAAAGTTGACCCAGGTATTTTCGCTTATTGCCACCACGATCCTTGCTTCCCCGCAATTCGAGAAAAAAGGGGCCTTCACTGCCTCCCAAAATAATGAGCAATCCCTCCATAGGGATACTTCATACAAATTTGTCCAGGGCTGCTCCTTGATATCTTTCTTGCGCTTATTACTTGCTAAGCTATAGGCCTTCCTAAGCCCTCTAATTTCCTCGTAACCCATTACTGGTTTATGAAGGGCGGCTTTTAGTAGTGAGTATGCTTTTGTGCAATGCGAATCAAACCAACCTTTTTTTAAAATATTTTGGTTCCTACATGGGCGTTTTAAAATATTTTGTATTATCCCAGTTATTTGGGAAAAGGCACTTAGTAGCTCGCAGGAGGAAATATCATCCTTTAAACACTCACCTATTGGGATTTTTGCCTGCAGCAATATTTTAGAACTCAAGGTCTCAGGATCACTCTTGGCCCAACATATTGAGTATCCATTCTGTCGACCCAGCACACAACCTTGAGTCCAGGCTAAACTCTGAACCACTGAGCCTATGCCTTTATCAGGCAAGAAGATAGTAACGCTTTGAGGCAGATGATCACTAATCCCAATTGGGTGGGTAATAAACTTCTCCAGCCATGTTGCATAACAATTGGGAAAATTGATATAATCAATCAGTGTACTGTAGCCACGACCTACAAATGTAGGACTAAAATCAATAGGTGGACCACATAACACATCAGCAAAGCCAAGATTGTGCATTACCATGACTTCATTTAAACTTTCTCCCACTGTTGAGTGTATAAAGTGCGGCACTTGGCCTATGTCCTCTTCATCTCGGTCCCCAAAACCGCACGAGGACTGTGTACAAACATTAATAATAAAATCCCCACCCCATATTAAAAGAGAGTCCTTCCCCGGTATTACACTTAGCCTCTTAATTTCCTCATTAAGCCCAGATAATACATCACAGAAAATACCCCTATTCATATTATTGTAAAAGTTGATAACAACAATCTCCCCTGCAGGTGAAATATCAACAACAACAATTTGATAGTAACTGGTTGATTTTAACATTTTTATCCTCAACACTTCCAGCAGATTAGAAATGTACAGGCAAATCCCCCCCTTGTTTCTCCCATGAGTAGAGCGACATTAAGGAATATGGTAGGTTTTAAAACCATTGATATGTATTTCTTCTATCAACCAGGTCTCCTGTAAACATAGGATATCAAAATCCTTAATAAAATAAATCAATCTGGGTTGTCGACCTTGGAATGGAGCCCGGAAATATTCCAATACATTAACTCACCTGTCCCCCAGCATACTTATTATGGGACCCTGTGGCCCTTACTCTCCCCTCCCCATTTTTGCCCTTCCTATGCTCTATTGTGGCACTTATACTTCTATCCTTACATTCTACTATTACCGGGTCAGATCCCACTTGCTTACTCACTGGGGGGTCATATCCCACAATGTCATGTCCTATTGTTGAAATATCTCTCATTTTGAATATACTTGGGTAATTAGATGTTTTTACGCTATCTTTAGGGAGCAGGGGGGATGTGACTGCAGGAGGGATCCCAGGTTGTACCATATCATCTGTTTCCATAATGTCTACTACTGATACCCCAGCACCATCACCATGGGGGACTTCAAAACTTTAACTATTAACAGGTATTCGGGCAGCCTTGTTCGACATTTGTCAATCCACTTCCTCCAATGAATACAGTGGGCCAAACCCGTTTGAGACTTGTAAATCATACCTCGTATCGTTACTGTAGGAGCTATAATGACAACCCATCAGAGCTACATTATGATTAACAGGCAGTTTGGGCTGGTAGGAAAAAACCAGGGTCAGCACATTTATCCCTATATATATATATATATATATATATATTACCTACTGGCCAGTAGGTAGTTATAGTTAGGATTATTTTCAATAGAAAATCTCAACATTCTATTGTGAATAACTTTGGCGCCGGTTGAGGAATCTGCCTGAAAATTTCCTCAAATTTGCCTTGCAGCGCCCCGGTCCTTTCCTGAAAGTTTGGGGGGGATTTGTCAAGCAGGGCCGAGAAAAAAGGGGGGTCCCAAAATGTGTTTTCCCCATGTTAATTTCCGAAGGGCGGTCGACCTCACTTTTAGCCCGAACGGCCGAATGGATTTCCACCAAACTTGGCAAAATTTGTAGAGACTGGTAGCCCGATGTGCCTTTGCTATGTCTCAAGATATGTGCTCCAGTGGATTTTGAGTAATTTTTGATTCAAAACAATATATATATCTATAAGCGCGCTCCGGTACGCGCTCCGGGGCGCGAACCAGCGCGCTATGCGAGTTCGCGCACGGAATGCTGATTGGCTCTCGGGTGACTGTAAACATTCCAAACAGTCCGGAGCGGCCGCCATCTTGTGTCTCGATAGGATCGAGATACAAGAGGTGGCAAAAACAAAGGGGTAAATGACCAAAAGGGGGGCAGGGTAGACCCCCCTGACTCCCTAGGTTTGATGTGGGGGCCATAAAAGAGCCCCGCGGGGCAAAACATTTTTTTTTTCCGATTTTCGTGGGGGGAGCGCCCGGTTCGCAAACCGGGGACCGTACCGGGAAGCGTACCATGGGGAAAAAGAATGACAGTTTTTAAAAAAAGTAGCTGTTTTAAAAAAATGTTCTTTTTGTTGTTTTATTTTTGGTGCCAATGTAAAGACTAAAATTTAATGCACACCGTCTTCTCTGTAGATATCTTGCATGTTGTTACAGAAGTTATTGTGGTATATGGAATCCATACCATAGTCTGTCAGGAAAGCAGAAACAGATGCTTTAAGCACTCCCTGAGAAGTCCTAGGGGATCATGGGTAGTCTATCCTGCTCCCTTATGATGAAAAAGAGATGTAAAATACACATTGGAGATAATATAGTGGGAGAAAGGTAGTAACTATAAGCAAACTTACTATGTAACACAAAAAAAGTTGCACAGTATACTATAAGTCTCACTTTATATTATAATCATTTTGGTAATATTTCATGAATTACATATGGTAATGAATAATGTCTAAAATCATTTTTAATTATTAAATATAAATTTATTGTTGTGATTTTTCAAAATTTAAAAGAACTTCTAACATTAGATCATCTGGAATGTCCTCATTTTGATTCAATGATTCTATTGTTTCAACAATGTCAAGTAATTGTTGGTCCAGAGACTGATCCATAAAGTCCAAGTCATCCATATCTTCCTCAGGATCGTTCTCAACAACAACTTCGAAAGAAATATTAATTTTCTCTTGTTTTCCTTCAATTTTCTTGCTGTAAATTGCATAAAAAATAACTATATCAGTAGAGTTAGGGTATGGTTGGGTTTAAGTTCAGACAGGTACTTCTAAGTTTTTAACAGTGAAGTAATTTTTGGGCAGTGTATGGTTTCAGGCAGGAAGTAGAACTATTAAAAAATGCATGTGATGAAGCCTAAGAAAATTCATAATTATACCAGAGAAGCCTAACTCAATCCATAATTATAACAGAGAAGTCTATCTCAATCTCTAACTCTTACAGAGAGACAGTATATACCTATCAGAAAACGTTTTCCCAAATTAAATTAAAGTGCACAACATAGTTCCCCTTCCAAATTAACAACTTACCTTTTTCAAAGTAGTTGAAGTTTTCTGTGAAAATTCTTTCAATATGTACCTCAGGTAGTATTAGTCAAAATGGCTGTGTTTCCCTGTCATTTTTCATATATATTCATGTACTTAACCAATCAAATGTCAGCACATAAAAGTACAAAATGTAAGTAACATTTTAATTGGTTGTAAATTCCAACACTTTCATATGTGTTTTTGTCATGTAATTTACCTCAGGATATTTAGACAGGGCTACAGCCTAAATGGCTCAATGGAATACCACCAAATTTGGGAAAATGGTAGGGACTGCTATGTAGTAGGGCCTATTCTATATTTGGTGAAAGTGTCTCCAGTGGTTTTCATGTAAATTAACTTCCCACATTTTTTAGGGAGTGCCCACCGGTTCGCGCTCCGGGGTGCGCCGGAATACTGCGCATACCGGTGAGTGCGCCGGTACGCGCACCGGGAGCGCTCCAGGGCAAAAACATTTTTTTAAAAACAAAAAATATGTATATACATAAAAAAAAACTATTACATAAATATAGAATGTAGGATTCATTTTATAAAATATTACATTTCATAGCTATAGAAATCTGCTATTCAAAAACCTTTGTAATTCACTGAAAAAAACATAGGTTTCACACCAGTTATAGTTAGGAATTAGCATTTTAAAAACCTATGAAATTCACTGAAAAAACCATAGGTTTCACACCAGTTATAGTTAGCTGGAAAGTTTACTGACATAAAACCATTGAAATTCCACGTTATAGTTAGTTGGACTCACTATAACTTGCGCGCCTGCAATGCACTGCTGATGACGTCACATATTACATCACTCATGACATGGTCAGTGACATCACTCATGACATCACTGATGACACCATCCTTGTGACAGAGTAAAAGACCTCCTTTCAGTGTAATGTAACCCTTGAAACACATATTTAAAAATAGAAACTAAAATTTTCATATAAATAGAGATACCCATACCAGTTACAACAACCAATTCAGTAATACCACCATCTATATACACATCCACTCATTCACCAACAGTTCTATATAGTCACTCATACATATACTCACTCATCATATGTAGTAATACACCTATACATCCTGTTACACACCGACAGTCATCCAAAAGTTACTCACACACATACTCACACATGCAAATAAACTATTGAACATCCATTTATTTGCATATACAACTATACACACACTACTACTTTACTTCTAAGGAAACTTCCACATACTTACTCTCTTAAACAAACACTTATAGAAACACATACTTATTTAAACAGGAACTCTTACAATCTCTCACTCTCACATATACTCACTTATAAACATCAATACTCGCATATACTAGATTAAAACATATGTTGTTACTGATAAAGACACTAGTGAGACAGGCATTCACTCACTAACACACACATATACACACTCATCCACCCGTACAATCCTACACATATGCTGTCTTCAAAACACATACAAACAGTGAGTCAGTCATTGATGCATCTATGTGCTAAGTAATACCCCCACCAAACAATACAGACACTCATACTGATACTAAATAAAAACATCTAATAACCCATATACACACACATGTAGGTACTTACCAACCCATGCAGCCACTTAGACACAAAGTGAAACACTGATACTTATATTTAAATATTTAAAAATTACTTGCTAATATATGTATTCACTAAGATATACTTAATAAGCCAGTTAACCAATCATTTTTTTTAAAACATCCATTTAAGACACTTATTTAAAAATGTATTCTTCCATCGACCTTTACAAATACATGTATAAAACATATTTATTTTACAGAAAGACACACATTCACTGGATGGTGTCATCAGTGATGTCATGAGTGATGTCACTGACCATGTCATGAGTGATGTAATATGTGACATCATCAGCAGTGCATTGCAGGCGCGCAAGTTATAGTGAGTCCAACTAACTATAACGTGGAATTTCAATGGTTTTATGTCAGTAAAATTTCCAGCTAACTATAACTGGTGTGCAACCTATGGTTTTTTCAGTGAATATATATATATATATATATATATATATATATATATATATATATATATATATATATATATATATATATATATATATATATATATTTTTTTTTATTTTTTTACCAAGCACACTTCCTCACGATGAAGGACGGCACCGACTGCGTGAGTTTACTCAAGATTGAAGTTTATTTTTCAAAGCTGCTGAAAAGACGCGTTTCGGCGGAAGCCTCCGCCTTGCTCACTTCACCTACTCAAATGTGATAACAAAACATATATACCTCTTAACAAACACAGTTGCCTCACTGTGATTGGTATCTAGTTACTCTGGTAACACATTGTATGGTCATGTGATAAAGCAACAGACATAGAAAAGTTCCTATTGAGCAAATGTACATTTTTAGATAAGGAAATACAATCTGCCATAGCAATTCTAAAGCATAAACTTTCTTGGCATTGCATATCAAATAAACAGAATAATTGCATGTATGTCTATTTAAGAAAATTAAAGTGTTGGCTTTGCAGATACATGGCATTATCCGTAAACAACAACCCGGGTGAAAACCAGCAAGGAGTCATATCACAATTAATACAATAACCAACCGGAAATTCAGGGCACTCTATATTATACCCTGTGAATATAATCAAACATAGTCCTGGTTACACGGCTTCTAGAGCATGTGCGTAATTCTCTCAATATAACAATGATATTCTTATGCAAATAAAAATGGGTCATTACATGAATGACAGAAATACTCTCTTTCACCATCATGAGTTTCATTAACCATGTTTAAGGGAAAAACACAAAGGTTGCTACACGAGCCTCGTCTCCAAGTGGATTAATATATGTGTGTCTTACATGAAGTATGAACCATGATCATACGCATATTTGGAATTAGCATCATATCATGCCTAGATGTGTACATCTATTTTAAGGACCCCAAAGTTTCACCCGGATTGTTTAACACCTTTACTGCTAAGGCAATATTTTACTGCTCATTTAATTTCCATTGAAATCAATGAAAAGTGCCTGACGAGTTACCCTTGTCATTAGCAGCCAAGAGGTTAAAACCCTGACGTTACCAAACTAGATAGGTGCCACATTGCTTAAAATAATTAAACACAAGTTACAGAGGAAACAAAGTATTTACACAAGTGATGGTGTAGGTGTATCACAAGCGGGAAGAGGAAAACTGCTAGAGTATGCTGCAATAGTTTATAAATGTACTGTTAATGCTTCATCGGCATTAAGCCCATTCGGAATCTTAGAATCCAACAAGATGATGTATCTTGATTCTTGATTCCAGACGTCTAAGGGCAAGTCTGCGATTCCCCCCTCTGATACTTTTTGCAACGTTGTCGATGACAAAGTATGTCGTTACTGATAAAGACACTAGTGAGACAGGCATTCACTCACTAACACACACATATACACACTCATCCACCCTTACAATCCTACACATATGCTGTCTTCAAAACACATACAAACAGTGAGTCAGTCATTGATGCATCTATGTGCTAAGTAATACCCCCACCAAACCATACAAACACTCATACTGATACTAAATAAAAACATCTAATAACCCATATACACACACATGTAGGTACTTACCAACCCATGCAGCCACTTATACACAAAGTGAAACACTGATACTTATATTTAAATATTTAAAAATTACTTGCTAATATATGTATTCACTAAGATATACTTAATAAGCCAGTTAACCAATCATTTTTTTAAAACATCCATTTAAGACACTTATTTAAAAATGTATTCTTCCATCGACCTTTACAAATACATATATAAAACATATTTATTTTACAGAAAGACACACATTCACTGGATGGTGTCATCAGTGATGTCATGAGTGATGTCACTGACCATGTCATGAGTGATGTAATATGTGACATCATCAGCAGTGCATTGCAGGCGACACACCTAAAAAAAAGCAAAACCCAAAATAGAACATTTTAAAAGTCTGTAAATATAAGGAAATGGAGGCGAAAAAATAAGTTGAAATGCTTATCTTGGTACGCATACAGCAAAGAGCAAAAGGAGTCCAGCATGGACGATTGCTGGCCTCAGTTGTAGCACAGGCAGCCCCTGGCTAAAAGGGAGCATGCATTTATGTTGTGAGATTAAAAATTTAGCAATTATTTAGACATAGTCTCCGCTACCAGTAGTAATTCAGTGGGTTTCATAGAAGTCAAAAGATTAAGAACCGCTTGTATAGGTTACTGCTCAGTGATACTGACCAAGGCTGTCTGCACTTACTCAAAAAACTAACAAGCCAGAGCCTACCAGGCAAACACAATAACAAGAGGAATATATTTCTGTATGCTATGTAAGACATATCTGGATGGAATATATGTATGTAAGGAATGGATGAATGCGCACTATCCTCTGCGCTTACTTTTTAACACAAAAATGCCTAACCAGAGCATTGAACCACATCGGAGCCTTGCCCACAGCATCAAACTCAGCCAATCTGTACTAAACCTCAGCAACATGCTGCTTCAAGCACTCATGCAGGCTGCTCTCGGCAGAGCGAACAAGGTATACAAACTCCTGCCTACAACCCTTCAAACACAACATGCTGGGGAATGCAACTAATTGGATCAGGAAAGAGCTCACGAGCCAACTCCAGGTCTGGACAATAGGCAATATACAACTGATAGTAACACATGATATTGAGGTTAAAGTATAATCAAAGTCTAAAGTGTAATCAAATATAGAATAAAGAGAATTGGATTTTTATAATGCAACCACCCCTTTCAAATATCAGTGCCACTCCATTGTTCTTGTTCATCTTTGAAGTGTTTTTGATATATTAGCAAAGTCGTCATTGATATATAATTGAAAATGTAAGAATTCCCATAATGAATCCTTGCACTTTTATTTATTCTCTGTGTTTTGAACATTGGACAAGAGGCTTATAAGAATACTAGCAGCCCGTCCCGACGTTGTCCGGGTATGAATTGCTGCCGGCCAGTAGTATATTGTTTTGTAGGATTTCGTTTTGATAGCATTTCTTATCTGTGACAGGCCTGTGAAATGCTCCGATTCACAGTGCACTGCTGATGCACTTAAGAGTGCGCGTTCAGCAGTGTGTGAACTCGTGTTTCCCTACTTTATTTTTCCTTGCAATATTATATAGCGCGAACTCGACAACATGTCATGAGCACAATTTACATTACAGAAGAAAATATTCATTTGTGGTAGGCAAGGGGGAGACAAAGCGATTTGCCTGGAATCACAGGATGTTGAGCTGATGACGAGATTCGAACGTAGTTCCCCAGCTCTAAAGTTCGCAATTCTAGAACTTGTGGCGGGAGGTGTGTCTAAAAGTGTATGTCGGTGCTGGCCATCAATGAGGGAGACCTGTGCATTTTTCAAATGGGTGGTGAAAAAATATGAGTATGTTGCTGGAGATGTGGGCCACTAATGTACTTACCGGGGTGGGGGGGTAAAACACCCATTATCTTGAACTTTCTTTCCGCATACCATCACTTTGCATACTTTTATTACGAAAGTACCATTACTCCACAATGCCATTATAACGCATGGCACTACATTTTAAATGCGTTTACCAGACATACATTTACAAAGAAATTTGTTGTAAATGCATGAATGGTAAAAGCATGTTTTTTTTATGTTTGGATAAGGTAAATATGGGTATAGGGGTATATGTTTTGGGGTACTGAGGTATATGTGTTGGGGTTTTTGGGTCTTCTAAGGGTTCAGATATAGTTTTGGGTTATGGGGTACAGGGGTAGTTTTAGGGTTTAGGGATAGGTATGGGTTTTGGGGTACAGGGCTATTTTTAGGGTTCAGGGCTAGGATTGGGTTTTGAGGTACACGGATATTTTTAGAGTTCAGGGGTAGTTTGGGTTTTGGGGTACAGGGTTTTAAGGGTTCAGGGCTAGGTTTGGGGTGCAGGGGTATTTTAGGGTTCAGGGGTAGGTTTAGTTTTGGGGTACAAGGGTATTTTTAGGGTTCAGGGGTAGGTTTGGGTTTTGAGGTACCGGGGTATTGATAGGGTTTAGGGATACGTTTGGGTTTTGGGGTACAGGGTATATTTATAGGGCTAAGATGGGTTAGTGTTTAAGGGTGTTAGGGTATTTTAAGGAGTAAAGGTGGGTTCTGATTATGGGGTGCAGGGGTATTTAAAAGGTGCAGGTTGGAATTAGTTATTAGTTTTTAGGGTGTAAATGGGAGCGCGGGGCAAGCACACCCCGAGCTGGAATGTACAGAACCTGGGAAGAAAAAACAATGAAATATTGGGCACTACGCTTGCTTTTTTTTCCATAATCCCACGCCCCGCTCACGCCCATGCCCAAGCACACAATATGGGACATGGCATGAAGGGCAGAACGTACCACACGCATCCAGCGTTTGTCACGCCCCAGCACACGCCCACAGCACAACGCAGACACGCCCACAAGGGACTACTTTGCTGGCACGGTTCTTTTACATTTTGAATGTATATGGTGGGCTTCTGCATAACCTATGTCCTTCTGCTGCAACTGCCCTTTCCAACGCTGTATTGGGTGTTGTGATTGGTGCTGTGGATCCTAAGATTACCTGCCTCAAAGGTTTGGGCTCTCTCTTTATTATATTAGCATAGATACAGGTAAGGTGCAGGTATTTTCTCTTCCTACGATAATTTATTCATGACACACACCCAGCTTTTCTTTAATTTGACACATTGAATACTTTACGTAAGAAATGTATTCATTTCACCCATCTGTTCTTCAATTCAAATCACTTTATATACGTTTTCGTTTCACATGATATATTAAACTATGAATGCATTATCTAAATAAATTGAAACATTTAAATGTAGTTTTTTGAGTTTAGGACAATCCAAGCGTGATTTTATGATTATATTTAAGAAACAATATGTGACTCACAAAAAAAACCAACCTAAAAGCATTCAGAAATATACATTTACAAACAATAAGCCTCTGGCAAATTAAATATGCTTCACAATCGTTTTTGTGCATTGGGAGCCTTTCTGTGCATGTTGTTATGCACCATGATTTTCACTCCCCAAGGATTACAGCATTATATTTATGGAAATTACAACTTTTGTAGTCCACCTCTATGTGTTCGCACTTATACTGTACAATATGATAGTCTTCTTTGCTACCATTCCCCAACATAGGATGGCAGAAGCGTCTTGAAATACTGGGCATGAGGTGCAGTTCATCTGGTGTGATTTTTTTTCCGTTGAATGTCATGTTACCTTCTGGTTCCTTTGAATGGAAATGCAACACATTGGACAATAGAGTTTCTACATAGAACAGATAAGCTTTAATCAGTCTCTGGCGAACATTGTTAGATGCCTCGTCCGCTGAATTCTTGATTCCCTTCACTTTTGGTCAAAATCAAATCATCTCTGACCTGGAAGCATCTGCAAATATGGGCAAGCATATGTGGGACGTCCGCTGGATGAGTGGCAGGATAGCCTACCTTACGAGATCTACATGACCCTTAAAGTTTTACTGGCACCCCGAGTGAGGTTGTTTGAGGTAAGGGAATGGAATTGTCTGCTCAGAATCCCTGAGGTCTCAGCAGAAAGAACATGCTGCAACAAACACCGGCCATTGTGCCATCTGTCTGTTAATGAGTTCATGCATATCCATTATTGCTAAGAAAACTAGGGCCCGGATTTTCAAAGCCTTGCTGTCCTTGCGTCATGCAAGGACAAGGCCAAGGTTTCAGTAAGATTAAAAAAGCCATGCAAGGGGCGGTTTGCACCAACTTCTGTAACTTTGTAAAGAGATTCAACACAATGACTTGCACTGCTTGCATTACAATTCATTGGGGTAGGGGTTCCCTGGGGGAGAATGGGCGTTCCCATGCATTCACCCATAGAATTTGGCACAATCCCAGATATACCAAAGGCAGTAAACCTGGGATTGTGCCAAAAACCTGCAACTTAATAGAGAGGCATAACAAGGAGAAATGTATTAATTTCTCCTTTTTCCTTCCTCTTTGTATGTGTGATGCATCCTGCATTCCGCACAAAAAGAGGGAATTGCCCCTAAGGATTGTTTTTGTGGAGGAAGATTTGTGTACAATATACCAGCGCTAGCAGGGAGGACCAGAAGTGCCCCATATCTTAGCACATATGGTGCATTACTGCTCTTTCAGGGCCTCATTTACAAAGAATGATGCAGCACTGCACCACAAGTCATGTTGCCGCACCGAGCTGTGTCATTTTGAAAGCACCGAGAAGCATTGCAGTAACAAAAATATGACGTATCATGTGCTTTCCCCTGCAATGGTGCACAATTGGCTTCCATGTGCTTGCCCAGGCACCCTTGCGTCATGTTGTAAGGGGGCCTGTAGTGTGGGGGTGATTGCTTTTGTGCAGGAAGGGACACTTTCCTGCACAAAACAATCATTGATGGCATTTTCCTCTTTCTATGCGTGCTGCAGAATGCAGCACACATAGAAAGAGGAAGGAACAAGAACAAATAAAAGTAAAAGCCACTCCCACCCCACTCCTGGGAATGTGTCAGGTTCCATGAATGTTGATTGGGAACACCCACAGCAACTCCCATGGAATGCCCCTTTCACGCAGAGCTATGTTTGAAAGAGTCCCATAATTACAAGGCCATTAAAAATCACACAGGGTCCCCACATAGCCGTATAAATATGGACAGGCACAGTCTGCCACTGGTGCATCAAAAAAAGGGATGCAACAGCTTTTTTTCCTTTAACAGCATTTTATATAGCGCAAACTAGACCTGAAGGTATCAGAGCGTTTTACACGAGCCCCAGTTGCGTTACATGAGGACACATTCATTTTTGTTAGCCACAGGGAGATTAAATGATTTGCCCAGAATCACAGGATGTTGAGCTTCTTTGCAGAGACTCGAACCCAGTTCCCCAGATTCGAGGTCCACCGCCCTAGCCGTAAGGCCAACAACTCTCAGGAGTTGGCCTAGCTATGAGATCATCAGTTTTGCAGAATTGCTTGTTGCCTAGCATTGCATGAAAAATAGTATAAGTGTCCTGAATTGTCGAGACCACGTAAGTCATTGAAAGCTGAATCTCGAATAGCTGCATTTTCTTAGGATTCTTGTTGCACAAAATGCAATACAAGTACTGACTAGAATTGTCACATAGGGGCCGATTAGGATGGTGGTGAATCTGCATCCTCCGGGCCGGCGGAAGCCACCGCCCGCCTGGAAGATGCGGATTCACCGCCGCGGACATTTGAAATACCCACCGCCACATTAGGATGGCGGTGGGATCAGCGGTGGACGGCAAGTCCGTCCGTCGCTGATTCGCAGTGTATGCAGGCAAATATGGTGGCGGCGTCTGCAAGACACTGCCAGCCATATTAGGATGCCGGCTGAAACGTGTTTTTCCACGGCGGCTTCTCTGCCGTGGAAAAGCATGTGGTCTTTTGTGTTTGGGGGCCTGTTGCAGGCCCCTAGGGTGTCGGGGGTGGGGGTGCACATGGGGGGTACCTATGGTACTCCTCTGCATTTACATGCACAAAGCGGTGCCTGCCGCTTTGTGCATGTAAATGCAAAGCATTCATTTTCAACCTTGCAGCGGGTGCTGCTTCAAGCAGCACCCGCTGCAAGGTTAAAGATATGGGATGTGACCGCAAGGGTGGCGGTCACATCCTTATTGGTATGGAGGGACCGCCGCTGCCCCTTTTGGATTGCAGCACAAAACCTTTTCATGTCTATGATGTCCTTACTGATCTACAGATCTTCAGGATCAAACCCCCATCTAAAGTAGACTATCAGCAGAAAGTCCTGAAATAACAGGCGGAAGTACAGACTGTATTGGAAAGGGTACCAAAACTAGATGTACTGCTAAAATGTGTCTCAAACTGCAAATACAGCAATCATAGCTTTCTGTATGGTAGATTGAAAACCCTTGAAAATAGGCCCTGATAAGAGTGGGTTAGCTTGCTAGCCGCAGTCATCGCTCAGTGACTTAAAAGCAGTTTCAGAGCCTATAACTATGGTAAAATTAGGAAAATACTGCTATATTCCAATTCTTCGCTGCCTACTCAAATCAGACAAAAGAGATAAAGGCAGAATGCTATTGTCTATAATTGTAACTATCCTCTCAAAAACTTCTACAGGTGTGGAGATTCTGCATTCTGCTTCGTTGTTCATACTTTTTCTGTCAGATTCCATTTTGGCTTCCGCGCCGCATTTCCTTATCCAATCCCTTAGTAAAGAGGAGTATTTCACTTCTTGTGCTGCAGCTCATTGAATTCTTTTCGTAGCTCTCCACCTACCGTTAGGTAGCTCTCCTGTGTGCAGCCCAGTCAACTAAAGTAGAAGCTTTTGCTTCAGGGAATTATTTTATGTATACCAAAATTGAGAGTGTGTATTCAAAGACGAAAATTGTAGTATTTTCAGCACTCATAAGTTGATGTTTGGGGAAAAAGTGACATCATTTCCAAAATCTATTTAAAGTAGATATTTGAGTGCTAAACTTTGTGGCTTGGGGAGACACATTACTCATATCATGCCTTAGGTACATGGGGCATTGCATGAATGTAGGATATTACCCATATAGAGGAATTGAAAGGGGCGAAGCCTTTTTTACATTACCACGGGTGACCTTGCCTGATGCACTGAGGTGATGATTCCTGGTAATATTGCATGCAGTGGTTTCAAACGTAATCATGTCCGACACGGTCACTACTACAATACTAATAATAGTAGCTCTATATGAATTTCATTGAGCATGAATAGCTCATATCACAGAAAAGGTTGGACAGACCCCTGACTTATTGTATATTTCCAAATATTCACTGCATATATTTATTGAGTGATTGGCTCCTCCATGCCTCCCCTAGGGAGCCGAAAGGGTGAGGAATTGAGGGGCCATGCCTATACCTTCAACATCATGGCTTTCTGATAAATTATAATTAATCCTAGCTCTGGTAATTATCATAGCATATTTTAGGATATATTTGACCAACATTTAAACCAAAGGAAAGAGTGGTGAGGCTGAGGAAAAACAGAACTCTCAAACTTGATTCAAGCTTTAGCACTTCAATGGCCAGGTATGCAGGCACAAAAAATAGAATATGTTTTAGTGCCCCCCCCTGAGCACACCTCCATATTTTTCTACCCACTCTCCTTCACAATTGACGACAATTAATGGCTATAGTCTTGTATCCAACCTGAGTTCCAGGATAAACCAGAGATAATTGATTCCAACCAATATATATCAGGCCATGAATAAGAAAATGTCTCTTGAGGAGGTGTTTAACACCGTCGCTGTTAGTGATATTTAGCTCCGGTGCTGACTTGTTGGAAATCCCATTGTTCATGACGAGCTCAGCTCATCATCAGCACAGCTCCACTGTACCTCATGACGAACTGAGCTCGTCATGAGCATCGAAGGGGTTATAAGGAGATGTCACTGGCTTAGACTGCGGAGCCAAGTTGGGTTTCAGGGATATGCAGATTAGATGGGTGAGGTAACTAGACTGATTACTCAAATCTGAAGGAGCTTTCAGGCGACTTCAAATCTCTGAGGCATGTGTTATTAACAAAGTTGTGCACCCCTGTAAACAGCCAGTCCTGTCCCCGTAACTCGAAGCTAGGACGGGCATCTCTTTAACGAAACTACATCACATTTCAGTAACAGCACAAATATGCAGTTTGCACCCAAAACCCATCTACCTCTACAAATATCCATTCCCTGTATTCTTGCTTTTTACCCTGTGCAGCCCTTTGCTCTATACAAATACCACATAAATGCTCAGCTTACACCAACAGACCTGTGGATATCAATCATTTGCCAATCTGCTTGGTTTTGTTCAGCTCACAGCGAATGAACAGACAATATAGGGATGCACTGTCTCTGCCACAGTTTTTCTTTGTGCCTGAAATGGTTTGGTGCTCCAAATGTTTTCAACCTTTGGGCTATTGGTTTAAGGATTCATCTCTAAACCTGTAGCAAACATCTTCTTAAATTCTTCTTAGTTTTCTATTTCAGTTTTTCCCCTTTTCCAAATTTAAGTGTTCTACCTTCCCTTTTGGTACCACCGAGATGGATCTGATCAACTTTGACACTCTCGCCAGGGCTGAGCTGCCTAAGCTTTGCAAAGAGAAGGGGATAAAGGTGGACAAGAAGGCTACCACACTGGATCTCCAGATAGCCATAAGAGCCTTTGAGGATGTATAGAGGTTGCAGACCAGCCCAGAGGATGATGACCCAGAGAAGGTCGATGTAAACTTGAGTGATGAGGAGATAGAGGAACCCAGACATGGGTCCTAAGCTGCAAGGAGAGCACAGCCCACATAGAGTGTATGCCCAGGAGGCCGGAACTGGGGAGGGTGCAAGGTTTCTGCACAGAACCTGTCCAGAGAGGAGCTGGAGGACAGACAGATAAAGAGGAAGCTCACACTGCAGTTGTCCAAGGTGAAGCTAGAAGCAGTAGAGCAATGAGCTGAGGCAGTAAGATCTTTCGGCAGGGAGGGGGCTGAGGCAAAGAGAGCTTTAGCAAGAGAGAGAATACCCTTGAAAGCAAGGAGGATGGCCCTTAAGCTCTGTCTCAAGGAGATGGACATCAGCGCCACACAGGCAGATTCCAGCATTATTTGTGGCAGCATTACCACAGTGTTCACTAGAGAAAGGAAGGTCCCTGTCCCACAGAATCTGGTGTCAAACTTTGTTGTGGGGATGACATAGACTAGTTTAAGGCTGGTAAGGTTGCACTGGAAATTAATAGGGTCACTGAAGAAGATTGAGGGAGCACAGCCTCTCAAGGCATATTCCCAATTTAGGGATGAATGTCCTGTTAGCGTTAGGGTTAGGAAAAGGGGAAAGGCTGAAGTATTGTCTTGTGAAAGAGACCTTGATCAGGGAATATGGGATGAGAGATGCTTACGTTCAGAGAGATTGAGCACTCAATTAGTTCCTGGTTCAGCCCAGTGGTGCTGGTACCCAAGACGGCCCATCAGGCGATGCCCCAGAATTCAGATTTTGTGTGGACTGCAGGGTGCTCAACTCAGTCACCAAAATTGATGCTAACCTCATCCCCAGAGATGATGAGCTAATACATCGGTTAAGGACTGTCAAGTTTATGAGTACCTTTGACTTGACTTCTGAGTATTGGCAGATAGCCCTAACCCAGAGGGCCACTTATTTTTTAAGGTAATGCCATTTGGATAGAAGACTGCAGCTGCCACCTTCCAGAGGATGGTGAACCAGGCCTTAGCGGGAATGGAGGCCTTCATTGCTGGTAATCTTGATAACATATCTGTCTTCAGTAAAAGTTTGGAGGGCCACCTCTTTCCCCTGCAGGAAGCACTTCAGGCTCTGCAGTGTGTAGCCCTAACTATCAAGGCAGACTTAGGACACCTTGTAGGTGTGGGTAGGGTGCACCACCTCTAGGTCAAAGTAGACAGTATCTTTGCCTGGGAGGATCCCAAAACACAGAAAGAAGTGAGGACCTCCATTGGCCTCACTGGTTATTACAGGAGGTTTGTCAAGGGATATAGCACCATTGTTGTCCCATTACTGAGATGACTACAAAGAAGCAGGCCAAGAAGGTGATCTGGACAGCGGCCTGTCAGTCAGCCTTTGACACCCTTAAACAGGCCAGGTAACAGCCCCTGAGCTGAGGCCCCCTGATATTTCTTAGGAATTAATTGTACAAACTGATGCAGCGGAGCATGGCACAGGGGCAGTCCTATCACAGTACATGAGGAGGGCCAGGAACAATATGTAGCTTTCATCTCTAGGATTCTACTTCACAGGAAATAGAGGTGAATTGGTATTGAAATGATAGCCTTAGCTGTGGTCTGGGCACTGAAGAAGCTGAGACCATACTTGTTTGGGACTACCTTTCTAGTTCGGACAGACCACAGACCTCTCAGATAGCTCGTGCAGATAAGAGGAGTGAATTTAAAACTGTTGACAATGCCTATCTCCCCACAGGAAATGGATGTCAGTGTAACACCATCCTGGGTCAGACCACTCGAAATGCTGATGGCCTGTCCATGTTCCTCCACCTTAGTGATGAGAACTGCCAGGGATACGGTAATTATCCCCATTTTCTTCCGGGGATGACACATGTTAGAACTGCCAGCCAAGAAGCCTCCATGTACAAAATGGGGACTCACTCTTCAGTACACTCCTGGACCTGTGGATACTACAGAAGGACTGCTGTGCTGCTTTGCTGCCAGATGGACTGCCCCTCTGCTGCCCTGTTGCCTGCTATCTTGCTTGTTGAGAAGGAAGACTGAACCTGCAGCCGTCCTCTCAGGTTGAAGTGACTCCAAGGGTCAGCAGACTGACCTCTTGTCTTGAGCTCCAGGGAAATAACAAGCTCCAGAGGCTTCCTTCAGCTGCCCAGATGACCTGCATGCTGGACCTGCAACTGGACCTGCAGTTGGACCTGGTGGCTGAGCCCTGCTTGCTCCTGAAAGTGTGAATTCCTGACCCCCAGGTGGTGCCCCGCAGGTCCTGAACCCTTGTTTTGTCCTCAGTTCAGTTCCTCTCCCACGAAAAGGAGAAATCCTGAAGTTTTAGGCTATTTGGAAATGCGAACGGACCTTCTCACACCAAAATCTTGCCTCCCGTGCTGCCTGCCAATGGAAAATTCCAGCGAACCCGACTCTATTTGCCACATTGACCACCAAAAATGCCCCGAAGCACAAAATCTGCACTGTGTGATATAGCTTCGATCACTCTCAGTGACTGCCAAACACCTATGGCCTCCTCCCTTCCATTGCTTCAATGCAAACTCTGCTCCCTGTGGAAGATGAGAACACTGTGTCCCAGGGAGCAGCTAGTGCCCCTGACAAAGGCCATGCATCCACCTGCCGAGCGGACAGTAAGTCCATCACTAGCAGCCAAGAGTATAGTTCAAGCAGGACACCAGGATACGCTGAAGTCCAGCAAGACCACAAGGTGGCAAACAAGCCCCAAGCAGGAGTGCACCAGCTCAGGCCCAAGCTGTACAGCGTGCTCAACCACACCCAACAACCTCCAATAAAGTACACCACCTCAACCTGCAGCAGCCGTGGAAAATAACACAGACCTGCTGAAGTTACGTGTGCTTAGCCATTCGTGCCACTGGAAGAGCGACGGGGATACTACGAAAGGCACAGTGCTCCATGGTGCGTGAAGATTTGGGGTGAGCAGTACTTATGTTGAAGGAAGTGACCCTTAGGGGCGTCCTGGGTTACTTATAACCATCTGCTATGCCTTCCAAAGTAATGAAGAGTCGGTCTGACAGTAGTGAATACAAACTCCACATTTATTAGCAATACTCGGCAGAGGAATCCAATCTGACTTGCAGCCTAAGATGTCTGTTGAGGGACTGATCTCCCCAGCAGTTTACAACACCTAATGAATTTTCCCAAGAGCCTCCAACCATGCCCACAGTGGAAAGTTACCGACCTGGACCGAACATGAACAAAGAGGGACCAGAGGGATGAGCTACCACCTGCCAGATGGGTACATGCTAACGGCAACTCAAGGTTACCGTGCTGAGCCTCAGCGTCTTCTAACATGGGAACAGGACTACACACTTGGATAGGTATGGGAGGGCAGAATGCCCATTCATTAGTAAGTTGGGAAACAGCCTTGAACAAAAGTAAAAAAATAAAAACAAAATACAGTCTTCTGCTGAGACAAGCAATACGAGAAATGAGGCCTAGTTCAGGCACAGTCTAAGCAGCCTGATGGGAATACGCAATACAAAATGGAGTCACACTCGCTAACTAAAGCCTGCACATTACGGGGATAACTCAGTGGGTTGTATAATGTGAATACAAATGGCGTCTATTTAGCAACACACTTCTAACCTAATATAGCATGAAACAAGTGCATTGCAGGAATGGGAATTTTAAACCTAACAGACCCTCCTTTTAGTATGGTTGGCTAAATGATTTATTAAGGCTAGCCGGTAGGGTCTTTACAATTCCAAGTGGGGAGAACGAAAATGCATAGTCACTCATGTTACAAGGGAGAATAAAGCAACACACTTAGTATTAAAATCCACTTAGTACTCAAAAATGCCCTCATCTATGAGCATCATATCCTGGATATCCTGGATCATCACAGTAGAGACCTTGTTATCACACCCTGACAATCTAGGGGTAGGGGTGAGCCTGCTCACCAAATAGGTGCAACATGCTGGAAGGCATTTTATACATAGGCAACATGTAAAGATGACACCTGCGATTGCTACTATGCAAGTAATATCTTCCAACCACATTATGTCAGAAGACTTCAGAGCCACCCTTGGAGGGACCATGAACCATTATCCTGATGGATATCTGAGGCAAGTTTGTATACTCTATGTATAGCGGAGTACACATTAGGGGCATTATCAGGAATGTACATACAACAGCTGCTGCAGATGACGCAGCAGGCTCCATCCCTAACAGCTAAAATGACGTCTAAAACCATCCGATTTTGAAGAGCAATGAACCTTGTAGCCTGAAGCTCGACTGTAATATTATTTAGTATACCTGCAGTAGTATTAATAACTCCTTCAAATACTTCAACAACTCGACAAATATTACGACTATTGAACATGGGGCCCCAGAAAGGCAGAATACCCTTCATTATGTCAGTAAATTGCTGTAGGGAGGTATCTGTCTGATCAATATCATCTGGATTGACAACTCTCTTAACTCGATGAAAATAGAAATCCCAAAGCTGTAGTCTATGACCCTTGTGATGATTAGACGGTGCAATGTAAACGGGAAGTAAGAGGAAAGAGATATAACACCGACCAGACCATCCCCTGGGAAGCCTTGTATAAGCCTGTTCCCCACAGATGAAGTATACATTTAGAGGTGTAAGCAAATGTGAGCTACAAGAGTGTTCGATTGGTATGTGTAGGTATACCTGCTCTGTCCTACAGAAACGTTCCCTGAGCATTCAACACAGAAACTAGCTGTTGCATTGATCACAGGGACGGGCATGGCTTTGTCTTCAGCGACATTTTCTTCCAGGAAACATTTAAATTATTCAGTAACATTAAAGACTTGGAAATCCAACATTTAATTTTGTCACTAAGTGACATTCTCATTAGCTTTAAAAACGTTCATCCAAGCTTCCGGATGCAGGGTACCCTCCTTGCCAAACACCCCAAGACCTTGGTGTACCACTATATATTCCAACACTGCTTCGAAATCAGACTGCACCAATTTCATTGCGTCAGCATGATAGTGCATGTATACCATTGAAAGCAACTGGAACCATGCCTCACAACTACCCAGGTATGACAGGGGCAATGACACCAGCAAATAATTTGTGTGCATAACGGAGGAAAGTAACCCACACACCCAACAATTTGTGTCATTAGTGGTTCTGTGTACGTGATGAAGCATCTGTAGAAAAGCCTTCTCAGTGTAAGTCTGTCTAGGTCTCTCTTCATGTGGAGCCAGTGTAACAAATAGGTGCTCAGGTGGATCCGGGGTAGTCCCTATCAAAGTGTGCAAAGTATGTTGTTCTTCTAAATACCAGACCACCCCAAATAGTGTGAGCGTTACTATGAGGATGACTACTACCATTACTACCCCTCACCCAGTAGACCAACTAAACCACACAGGCCATTCTGCTTAAGTGGAGGTGCCACCAGGGGATGTTCCTCCTTCATGACTGCATGCCAAATGGGTACATAGAAGGAAACCTTAGTCATTGGAGCCACAAAAATACAACCAACCAGAAGGGTTCAAGTCACCCAGCATCTGCCTAGAGCCTCACCGGTAGGCTCCTGTTGTTCATCAACAACGGTGTAATGAAGCACTTCCACAGGGGAGCTGTGCGATTGCAGCCCTTGCTGAAAAACAAATCCTCTTCTCTCAGGACAGGGCACCTTTCTTCCTTGGAAGAAATGCTCAGCTTATCCTGTCTAGTATCCAGGTCAGTGCACCAATCTCTGTTCCCTATTCTTATCACCAGTAGCTTAGACAGTATAACTACAACCTGGTCCTTCCCTAACTCCTAGACTGCCCCTCTGATGTATTTTCCTTTCGTTGAGGGCGCAGGTTGTACCGGGTTGCTCCAGGCGCTGTCTCATCAACAAAAAGGGGTAGAATCTCAGGGTTAGGTGGGCATTGAGACTCGGATTCTGGTGTATTAGAAACAGGATTATCCGGGGCAGCCCTTATTTCTGGTGGGACCACCTCCAACAAAGCTGCCTCACTTTCTTTGTCCATCTGCGCCACCTCAGATGGGCATCAGAGAAGGGAACGAAGCAGGGCACCCACTCTCCTCTTCCTGGTCAGCAATGCCTTTGATGACCCACCGATCATGCAGAAGGGGAACAACATCGACATCCAAAACATTCTAACTTACTTAAACAAGGCATCCTAATATATGACACTTACGCTGTCCCCAACGGACAAGTATAACTCAATCAAAAATAATAAAAGGAAAAATAAACAAGAGAAAAATTGTTTAAAAAAACCCCAAAATGGTCTGAAAACCACCCACTGCAGTCCAGAGACTGTAACAAGTTCAAGAAGACAGGCTCTAGCCCCAGACCTTTTCGAGAGAAGACCAAATTACCAGTTGGCCTGGAAGATTGTTCGCAAACACTCTGTGTCTTTAAAAAAAAATCCACAAACCCACCAACTTCAAGCCCAAACAGCCCAAAAGACTGTACCAAGACACAGCCAGTCGGCTCGTGCCGTTCAAGCAAGGCAGTATGAAAACTGGATCAAGACAGTCAGGAAACTGTATAAAAAAACAGCACAGAGGCCTGTGCCGTTCAAGAATGGTGCAATTTTTCCAAGAATCAAATCACTCACCTGGTGCACTCAGGTCGAGTCAAATTATTCTCCACTGCCGACTCTTCGGACCCAGCAGTAAACGCCAAGGTTTCGCCTTCTCAGGACCCCAAACGGTGACCACTAGACAAGGAGTCGCCCAATCAGATGGGCGGGGCAGCTGTGAGAACCAAGCTCGATCCTGTGGGGTACCTCAATCTGCCTGACCGACCGGATGCATCCACGACCCTGCAACCCATTTGCGGGTGAGTTGGTTTACTTTGCTGGGTTAAACAAAAATAGTGGGACTGTGCTGTTCCTTTGCGGGGTCCCTGTTCAGGTGCCAACTGAAGGAAGTGGCCCTTAGGGGCAACCCAGGTTACTTAGAACCACCTGCTCTGCCTTCCCTAGTAATGAAGAGTTGGTCAGACAGAAGAGAAGTCAAACTATATATTTATTAGCAATACTCTGCAGAGGAGTTCAATCTGACCTGCACACTAAGATGTCTGGTGAGAGACTGACCCCCTAACAGTCTACAATACGTAATGAATCTTCCCAAGAGCCTCCAACCATGCCCACAGTGGAAAGTAACTGGCCTGGGCCGAACATGAACAAAGAGGGCACAGAGGGATGAGCTACCACCTGCCAGATGGGTGCGTGCTATCGGCAACTCAAGATTACTGTGCTGAGCCTCAGCGTCTCCTAAAATGGGAGCAGAACTACACACCTGGATAGATATGTGAGAACAGAATGGCCCATTCATTAGTAAGCCGAGAAACAGCCTAGAACAAAAGAGAAAATTATAATGAAATACAGTGTTCCGCTGAGGCAAGAAATACGAGTAATCAGGCCTTGTTCAGGCACAGTCTAAGCAGCCTAAAAGGGATTACAAAATACAAAATGGAGTCACACTCACTAACTGAAGCCTGTACATTACAGGGATAACTCAGTGGGTTGCATAATGTGAATACAAATGGCTTCTATTTAGCCACACACTGCTAACGTAATATAGCATAAAACAAGTGCATTGCAGGAATGGGAATTTCAAACCTAACAATGCTTATTTGACTTATTGTTGTTACAATTGTTGTCTATCATTAGAGTGGTGGAGTGACCTCTTCACAAGCTCGCAGAATGTTTGTGTGCTGCTGAGGTCAAATGAGATCAAAACGAGATGTTCTGCTGAGTGCTGTTACTTTTTGGGTGGATCCCCAATGGACTCAAGGGGAGGCCATGCAATACTCCATCAGTGTGCAGCAACTCTGTGGAATTTTGCGGAGTTTTTCGGTAACTACTGAATTCCACAGAGTAAAACTGCGAGCTCCATCAAGGCTGACTTCTGAATCCCCAAAATTTTAATAAAACTACTCTTAACTGATTTGTACAGTAGCAAGAGGAAACCACAACCACATGGAAGCGCGAATGATATACTAAAAATAAAGGTATCTGTAAAATAAATTGCTGCTAAATAAACACGACAAAACTAAATGTCAATAGAAAACAATTGAAAATAGATAATTATACATATTTCCTTTTCTTTGGTGAAAAACAGTAATAAATCTTAGATGTTGTAAACTTTTACAAAAATATATAAAATGGAAAAAGTTAAAACATATTCAAAATAAAGAGATAATTAAATGTATTAATCTAGAGTAGTTAATTATATATAAAATTGAAAAGTGCTTGTACGAATGTTTAAAAAATACATTTGTTAAAATACATATTTTAGTTTCAAACCTATTCTTTAAAAATAGTACAAAACAGTAGGTAAAATGTGACACATAATGTAGTTTAGAAAAATAAAAAGTAAAAATATAAACATTATAAAAATTTGAACACAAATAAAACATTTTTTGAAAAATAAGGACAGAGAAGGGCAGTAAGGCACAAATAACTGCACCACCCAGTATAGTCACTCATAAGTCACAACTCGTGTACTGCCCATCTTAAACGACCAGCTTCCACATGGTCAAAAATTAAATACAAGTTTAACAAAAAGATGAGAGGCAATACAATTTTAAGATACATTTAAGTGTAAATGATATTCCAGTCACTGTTTTCTGTGAGAGCAGAACAATTCTTTATTTAGTTTCAATTGCATTGCCTCTCTTCTTTCTGTTAAACATGTTTTAAATAATGACTGTTAAAAAATGTTATAAACAATATTTAAAAAACTGAAAATTAAAAAGGAAAAGTATAAAAATGTAATAATGGTTGTCAAACTAAATATTGCTACTCAACAAATAAAATTAATGTTACCAAAAAAAAGTCAAATTAAAAAATATGCAATAACTCTAGAGTCAAAACTAAATTGGAGAAAGGGTTTAGCTTTCAAGGGGTAACATTTGCTAGTTTCACTCCACTATAAGCTATGTTAGGGAAAGTGTTGGTTTTTGGGAGGGGGTAGATTTACTATTCAATCTAAGCTACGGTCTTTGACGTTCATGTAACTTTGTGTGTTATTACTTGAAATTACTGCAAATACAAATTCATAGGTTTCCCTAAATGATAATCTTAAATTCATCCTTGCATCAATATTTGATTCAAGGATAAATTAGGTAAAGGAATCACACACTACAGCCACTTGCGTTTTGTTGTTACTGTGCTTTTGCAATAAATTCTTATTGCAAATTGCATCATTCACAGTAAATGTTCATTAATAATGGTGCATAATTAAGCAAAGTGGCATAATTAGGAAGCTTTGGGTAACAATCATAACGCAAAACACCTGAAATTATGCAAATCATGCCGCTGTACTTTAAATTTCACCCAGTCCTAATGTAAGTGTTAGGCAAAACACTTTCTTGAGCCTTTTGGTGAATCGCCCTATGGGCCCACTTGTGAATTTTCCGGAGGTATGGTGTCAGACCTTGAAGCCTTACTTGACGCACACTCTCAAATTTCCATTTTTGGGGATTTCAATTTTCATTTTGATGATCTATCCTGAAAATACTCAGCTACTTATTTCAACTTATGTCCAATTGTGGGTTTGGACAGCTAGTAAATTCTCCTACCCATTCTATGGGTCGTAGTTTGGATGGGATGTTTACCAATCATGGTGAATTGGATATTCAGGATGTCCAACCCCTTGGCTGGGTAGATCTTTGGGTGATTCTCTTTAAAGTCCTTTGTTCCCGCTCTACATATGGGACCGGCTCGATCCCCCCAAAACATATGTCCTGCAGAAATCCAAGTAAGCTGACCTTGGAAATCCTGGAACAGGCTCTTGAATCTGCTAGTGCCAGACAGGATAGCTCATTTGCATATGTCTTTGAAGGCTTCCAAGCTTGGGCTATCACAGCTTTGGATATTGTAGCACTTCTACAAATTATGACTGCAACCAGATGTAAGCCAACTGCTCCCTGGTTTTCAGTAGAAGTTAAGTCCCTTAGGCAGGAATGCCATAGAAAGGTGCTGAAAATGAAAGCTAAGTCCTGTCTTATGGAAAAAGAAAAGCATAAAGCCCTTCTCTTGGGTGATAAGCAGCCCATTGTGTGAATTAAAGCAACCTTTAATATAGAAAAGATTAGAGCTGCCAATAATGTTTCTACGCCGTTGTTTAAAATAATGAAGGAGCTGTCCGATCCGCCCTCCCAGTGTTCATTTAATCCATCCCAAATATTCTGTGAGAAGGTAAATTTTTACTTTTGGGATAAAATCAGTGACAGGTCCTCCGCTAAGGTGAAGGAGCATTACCACACTGCTTTTTTTGCAGTGACACAAAGGAAAAATAAAATGATAATAACTCGCAATATTATCATTTTATTTTCTCCTACTTCTGCCCTCTTTGCGTTAGGGAGTGGGGATAGGGGAGGAGTGGTAGCACCCTCCTAATGTGTGCAATGACTGCTTCACCGGCCCTCTCGGGCCACCCAAAACTGTCTTGCACACTGTGCATGTTCTGCTTTACAGCCTACGTGGAGGGTATGCCCAGGCCCCCAGCCAGTGTCTGAGCACCGAAACACATCACTCAGACCTATCACAATGCTGCTAAGGCAGTGTTTTAATGGTCTGACTTGTCGCCTGGGTGTGCTTCTGGTAAGGCCAAGCGAGGGAGGAGTCAAAGGCGAGGAAGCGGCGAGAAGGTATGTTTTTTTTTTTATTCTGTCTTGCCACTCCAACCACCGTCCCCTAACTCCCGCATCCTCCCCCCTCCTGCCCCCACACCCCTACCTCTGACCAGTGTCAGCCGCTGCTGGATAAAATCCTCAAACAATTTTCAGACTTCAATGCTCCTCTTCTGATAACTCTGCTACCTGCTCCCAAGAGAATCTTCTCTCTATAGTTCCTCCAATTTATGTTCAACAAACCAAGGATTTTTTGTTGAGTCTTAAATCTGGCTCTCTTGGTGACCCTTATATGCCTAAAAATCTACAAGTAGCTTTGGATCCTATTGCTAAGTTCCTGCAGAAGTTGTTTAAAATTGCAATGTGGTGTTTTTCCTATGGCCTGAAAGCAAGCATTTGTCACTCCAATTCTTAATAAACCAAATACTGTCCCTGGCGACATGTAAAATCTGTTCTCCATCACTCAGCGGCTAGCCCCTGCTAAAATTTTAAACAAGTTACTTAACCAAGAATTGGTTACATATATTGATAATCATGGTGTCCTCGACCCATCTCTGAATAGGTTTCGGGCTTGTCACAGCACCAAGACTGCTCTCACTGCAGCAGATGATAGTATGAGCCACCAGGTCGATAAGGGTGGGGCAACTATCCTGGTAATGCTTGATCTGTCTGCAGCATTCAAAACCATCTCACCAGTACAGATGGAACAATGGCTGCAGTGTGCTGGTTTGGCAGGACTTACTTGCACCTTATCTACTCTTTTTTGACCAACCGAGTACAGACTATCCACTATGCTGGCTTTAAGGCAGAGGCATTCAGCCTTCCTTGTGGGGTGCCTCAGAGCTTCTCCTTAAGCCCCACATTATTTGACCTTGGCTGAATTGGTGCACTTAATCAGGTTTCAAGTACTATCATACAATGAAGATGCTCAATTTATTATCTCCATCTGCAGTAACCTGACCACAGTGGTGAAGAGGTTCAGCAGATGTATGTCTAGCATTATCCCCTGAATGAGAGGCAACTCTTTGAAGTTAAATGTAGACACAACTGAGGTTCTTCTGGTTGGGTCTCGGAAACCTATATGGTGGCCGAAAGCCTGTGGATCTCTCCTGACTCTAGGAAAGGCAGCAACAAATCATGCTGTCATATTTGATGATATTTTGAGCTTTGACACACAGGTCAGTGATACTACTAGTACTTGTTTTTCATCATAACGATTTGAAAAATCTTTGATTATAAACCTGGCAGAGTTGCACTAATCAGTAATCATTGCCTTAGTCACCTCCCAGCTTGATTATTGTAACGCACTGTACCTCAATATTAACAGATCTTCCCTGAATAAACTTCAGGTTGTACAGCATATGGCTACCCAACTCATTCTAAATATCCCCAAGATGTTCTCAGTTAGAGACGGTATCTGCTCTCTTCATTGGCTTCTAGTTAGGAAGCGAGATTTCCTTCAAGGCTCTGTGTACTGTTTTCTCGGCATTGCATAAGATGGGTCCTGGCCAATTGCATGCTCTATTTCGTTGTTAGGCAGAACAAAAGAGAGGGGTCCTACACTAGCAAAGGTACAGGACACTGAATAGACTATAGTCTTACAGATTATTTCCCTTTGGGTTGTAATCATACCATATACATCAATACTCAGACAATTGCCACTCACCACACAATCATGCACTGGCCAATTAATCCAAAAATATAAATGTTCATTTTCCAATATTTCAAACAAACGGGGAAAATCAGATTGTTAAAAAATTACAAGATATTAATGCACTGTTCCACAATATTCTCCTCCAAGTTTTACAAATGCTAAAAAAATCAATTCATAGCATATTACACTGCAAAGGGGACAGATCATCAGCAGAAGTTTGCTGATGATGATCTGTCCCCTCTGGTTCTGATCTGGGTTTTTAGCATTTGTAAAACTTGGAGGAGAATATTGTGGAACAGTGCTTTGATATCTTGTATTTTTTAACAATCTGATTTTAACTGGTTTTTGAAATATTGGAAAATAAACATTTATATTTTTGGATTAATAGACTAGTGCATGATTATGTGGTGAGTGGCAATGGTCTGAGTATTGATGTATATGGTATGATTACAACCCAAAGGGAAATAATCTTTAAGACTGGTCTATTTTGTTGTTACACACATAGTTGGTCTCTCAGAGCTGCTCACCTTCAAAAATGTATGATGCCCAGATTTAGAAGGGACGATGGTCAGGGTGTTTATTCAGTTGCCACTGACAAGCTGTGGAATGCTCTGCCCATTTATATTTCTGAAGCAGACTACCTTATGACGTAAAAAAAAACACTTGAAAACTTGGCTTCTCTCACTATAGTTAACTATCTTCTTTGGTTTGACTCCGTTGATTAGTCTATTTTGCAAAAGCCCTTTGGTCCCTGAGGGTTTTAGTGTGCTTTGTCAGGCTATATCATATCCAGTCATATCATTGGAGAAAGCATTATACTTCAAGGGGATTTCCTTTACAATTCCCATTCTAACCTTAGCCACACTGTGACAAGCATTGGACAATGAGTAGGGTACATATACTATTCATTCTCCAATCAAATCTAATTTGGGGAAACCATTCAACCTTCTCAGGGTTGGATATACTACTCCCCCTCCAATATATGCTACAATGGGATAAGTGTTAGACACTAATGTGGGTAGATTTTGTATTCTTACTCCAATCTAAGCTACAATAGGGAGATCTATGAATGTTGAGAGGGTTAGATCTGAGCAAAATTGGGGAAGGTGTTGGGCTTTGAGTGGGCAAGAGTTATATTCCTAATCCAATGTAAGCTACATTGTGAAAGACATTGATAGGGTTAGATATACTACTCCCATGCCAAAATATAAGCTGCAGTGGTGAAGGAGTTATACATTGAGGGAGTTTTTTCTCCTATTCATACTCCAATGTAATCTACATTGGAGAAGGTGCTGGAGGATGAAGGAGTACATTTACTATTCCCACTCCAATCTAAGCTTCATTGCAGATAGATTAGAATTTTGTGTAAGGCAGCATAGCTATACCCACTCCAATGTGCTCTACCTAGAGGAAAGCATTAGGCATTGATGAGGTCTGTTTACTATTCTTCTCTAATGTAACTTATGTTGGAGAAACCACTGGATATTCAAAGGGGCAGATATACTATTCCCACTCCAATCCTAACTACTTTAGGGAAAAGGTTATACACTGAGGGGGCAAGAATTACTTTTCAAACACTGAGGAAAGTGTTGGACATTGAAAGGATGAGAAATACTATCCCCACTCTAATCTAAGCTACATTAAGGAAAGTGTTAGACATTGTGGGGGGTTCTATTTTGTATTCCCACTCCAATTTAACCTACAGTGCAGAAAGTTTTGGACATTGATGAAATAGATATACTATTCCTACTCCAATCTAAATCATATTGTTGAAAGCGTTCAATGTTGAAGGGGGTATATATAGTACTACCACTAAAATGTAAGCTACACTGGGGAAAAGTTTGGACAATGAGGAGGGAAAATTTACTATTGACACTCAAATCTAAGCTACACTCAGGAAAGCATTGAAATTTGAAGGCATGAAATTTACTATTTCTACGCCAATAGAAACCACAATAAAAAAAGTATATCAAATGTACAAAATCTATTAAAACTAAAAAAATATAGGTAATAAATAATGAAAAAATTAATAAAATACACTGTATTAGAGAACATTTAATATTATTAAAAATGGTTTCAAAGTTCCAAATGTTTGTATGCATATAGTTATTGCAAACATTATTGAACTAAACAAATAAATGCATAAAATAATGTGTAATCATTTAAAAAAGACTGCAAACAAATAATGTAAATAGAAACATACAGAATATTTATAAAAATATCAAATTCATAAAAATGTTTTATGTTTTTCATCAAAATATGTATTATCATTTTTTTGGGGGGAAATTAGGCAGTCAAAATTACAACTCCGCACTTCATTGAAGCACATATTAGATATAGTGAATACCAAATTCAGTTCACTGTTATGTACATAGCCTATGACATTTAATATGTTTCCATTGTTCTGAGGGTATCCATATTACATGACATTTTTCATGAACCTTGTTGCCCCTCTGATCATTAATTACTTCTGTCCTGTAAAAATGCAATGTAAGCTCTCACCATTGTGCAATACAGGGTCGATTTGTTTTCTGCCAATAGGGAGCAACTCATAATCTTGAATTCGTGATAACAGTATTTACAAATTCTCTATATTTTTAGGAGCCTTATGTGGGGGTGGGTAAGTGTGGCTGGTATGGGCTATTGCTCAGGCAATAGAAGATCCCTCAGTGAGTTAGTGTCACTTTCACCACATCATCCCCTATCAAGTGTTTGATCCACTGATGGTGTAAATGTATAAGTCACACCTCAATATACATTGCACAACCTCAGGGAAGAGGGTTAGGGTTTTGATTAATGGATAGAACAGGTAGATTGGGAAACATGAGACAAATACAAAAACTAGAGAACAATATTCATCAGATCGATGAACAGCACATCATCATCATCAAATCTGTTGTGGAAGGGAATGAAGGAATGAAAATTCAATTATATGTATTGTAAGTAAGACTTCAGCTTCCGAGACCCACGTTCTTATGTATATATATTACCTACTGGCGGTCGCCAGTAGGTATATATAGTTAGGATTTTTTTGAATAGGGATTTCTGAAAATTCTATGTTGAATAACTTTGGCGTTGATGGACGGAATTGGCTGAAATTTTCAGGAAAATGGCCCATTTTGTTTCTGAGCGTCCCCTGAAAGATTGGGGGGGTTTCGTCAAGCGGGGGGCGAGAAAAAAGGGGGTCCCAAAATGTGTTTTTAACATTGAGTTTTCCATAGGGCGGTTGGACTCACTTTTAGCCCGAACGGCTGAATGGATTTCCACCAAACTTGGCAAAATTGTAGGGACTGGTACCCCGATGTGCCTTTGCTATGTCTCAAGATATATGCTCCAGTGGTTTTTCCGAAAATTAACTTTGAAAAATATATATTGGGCTACATTGGGCTATATATATATGTTAGAGCCCAAATGTAGCCCAATGTAGCCCAATGTAGCCCAAAGATGGCCACCAGAGACAAAAAAAACAAATGTAGCCCAAATATCAGCCAGATGTAGCCCAACTATAGCCCAATGACAGAATGTCCCAGAGTGTCCTAAAGAACAACTAGAGCGCTAACGGTCTTACTTATGACAAGTATGGCACACCTGAAGTCATCTTGATTGGAATAAAGTGTTAACACTTAAAACATTTAATTTGCAAAGGAACAAAATGAGGGGGGTTCATTTTGCCATAGAAATTATGATTATTGCTGAAGAAAGAAAAATTAGGGCACATTTTGAGTGACTTCTCAAATCCTCTTATATTTCATTAAAAAAAATTCTGATATGCAGTCTCCCAAGATGGCCACCAGAGACAAAAGAGCCCAAATATCAGCCAGATGTAGCCCAACTATAGCCCAATGACAGAATGTCCCAGAGTGTTCTAAAGAACAACTAGAACGCTAACAGTCTTACTTATGACAAAAGTATGGCACACCTGAAGTCATCTTGATTGGAATAAAGTGGTAACACTTAATACATTTAATTTGAAAAGGAACAAAATGAGGGGTTTCATTTTTCCATAGAAATTATATATATATATATATATATATATATATATATATATATATATATATTCACTGAAAAAACCATAGGTTTCACACCAGTTATAGTTAGGAATTAGCATTTAAAAAACCTATTAAATTCACTGAAAAAACCATAGGTTTCACACCAGTTATAGTTAGCTGGAAATTTTACTGATATAAAACCATTGAAATTCCCACGTTATAGTTAGTCGGACTCACTATAACTTGCGCGTGCAATGCACTGCTGATGACATCACATATTACATCACTCATGACATGGTCAGTGACATCACTCATGACATCACTGATGACACCATCCAGTGAATATGTGTCTTTCTGAAAAATAAATATTAGTGAGTTATGTTTAAATATTTAAATACATATATTAGTGTTTCACTTTGTGTATAAGTGACTACATGTGTTGATAAGTAGCTACATGCGTATGTATATGGGTTATTTGATATTTTTATTAGTATCACTATGAGTGTCTATATGGTTTGGTGGGGGTATTACTTAGCACATAGATGCATGAGTGACTGACTCTTTGTTTGTATGTGTTTTGAAGACAGCATATGTACAGGACTGTATGGGTGGATTAGTGTCTATATGTGTTTGTTAGTGAGTGAATGACTGTCTCACTAGTGTCTTTATCAGTAACTACATATGTTTTAATCTAGTATATATGAATATTGATGTATATAAGTGAGTATATGTGAGAGTAAGAGATTGTAAGATTTCCTGTTTAAATAAGTATGTGTTTCTATAAGTGATTGTTTAAGAGAATAAATATGTGTAATTTTCAATAAAAGTAAGGTGGAAGTGTGTGTATAACTCTATATTCAAATAAATGGTTGTTCAATAGTTTATTTGCACGTGTGAATATGTGTGTGAGTAACTTTTGGATGAATGTCGGTGTGTAACAGGATGTATAGGTGTATCTCTTCATATGATGAGTGAGTATATGTATGAGTGACTATATAGAACTGTTGGTGAATGAGTGGATGTGTATATAGATAGTGGAAGTACAGAATTGCTTGTTGTAACTGATATAGGTATGTCCATTTTTTAAAAATTTCAGTTTCTATTTTTGAATATGTGTCTCAAGGGTTACTTTACACTGAGAGGAGGTCTGTGACTGTGTCACAAGGATGGTGTCATCAGTGATGTCATGAGTGATGTCACTGACCATGTCATGAGTGATGTAATATGTGATGTCATCAGCAGTGCATTGCACGCGCAAGTTATAGTGAGTCCGACTAACTATAACGTGGGAATTTCAATGGTTTTATATCAGTAAAATTTCCAGCTAACTATAACTGGTGTGAAACCTATGGTTTTTTCAGTGAATTTAATAGGTTTTTTAAATGCTAATTCCTAACTATAACTGGTGTGAAACCTATGGTTTTTTCAGTGAATTTCAAAGGTTTTTTTAATGCTAATTCCTAACTATAAGTTTCACTTTATAAATAAGACTGTTAGCACTCTAGTTGTTCTTTTTAACACTCTGGTACATTTTCTCATTGGGCTACAGTTGGGCTACATCTAGTTGAATTTTGGGCTACATTTTCAATTTTTGATCTCTGGTGGCCATCTTTGGGCTACATTGGGCTACTTTGGGCTACATTTGGGCTACATTTTGGCTCTAACATATATTAAGCCCAATGTAGCACAATACATATTTTTCTAAAGTTAATGTTTTTTACAAACCACTTCAGAATAGAGCTACCTGTCCCTACAATTTTCCCAATTTTTTTTTTAAAAATTATTTTGGGGAGCGCTCCCGGAGCGCGCCCCGGGGAGCGCCCCGAAAAGCGTATTTTTACAAAGCGCCCCGGGGCGCGCTCCGGGGAGCGTCCCGTGTGCGCTGCTATAGATATATATATTTTTTTGAACCTAAATTACTCAAAATCCACTGGAGCACATATCTTGAGACATAGCAAAGGCACATCGGGCTACCAGTCCCTACAATTTTGCCAAGTTTGGTGGAAATCCATTCAGCCGTTCGGGCTAAAAGTGAAATCGACCGCCCTATGGAAATTAACATGGGGAAAACGCGTTTTGGGACCCCCCTTTTATCTCGGCCCCCGCTTGACGAATCCCCCCCAAACTTTCAGGGAAGGACCGGACCGCCATGAGACCATTTTCCTGAAAATTTCAGACAGATTCGTCAACCGGCGCCAAAGTTATTCAAAATAGAATGTTGAGATTTAACATTGAAAAAAATCCTAACTATAACCACCTACTGGCGACCGCCAGTAGGTAATATATATATATATATATATATATATATATATATATATATATATACATATATATATATATATATATATATATATATATGTATATATATATATATGTATATATATATATATATTCACTGAAAAAACCATAGGTTTCACACCAGTTATAGTTAGGAATTAGCATTTAAAAAACCTATTAAATTCACTGAAAAAACCATAGGTTTCACACCAGTTATAGTTAGCTGGAAATTTTACTGATATAAAACCATTGAAATTCCCACGTTATAGTTAGTCGGACTCACTATAACTTGCGCGTGCAATGCACTGCTGATGACGTCACATATTACATCACTCATGACATGGTCAGTGACATCACTCATGACATCACTGATGACACCATCCAGTGAATATGTGTCTTTCTGAAAAATAAATATTAGTGAGTTATGTTTAAATATTTAAATACATATATTAGTGTTTCACTTTGTGTATAAGTGGCTACATGTGTTGATAAGTAGCTACATGCGTATGTATATGGGTTATTTGATATTTTTATTAGTATTAGTATGAGTGTCTATATGGTTTGGTGGAGGTATTACTTAGCACATAGATGCATGAGTGACTGACTCTTTGTTTGTATGTGTTTTGAAGACAGCATATGTACAGGACTGTATGGGTGGATGAGTGTCTATATGTGTTTGTTAGTGAGTGAATGACTGTCTCACTAGTGTCTTTATCAGTAACTACATATGTTTTAATCTAGTATATATGAATATTGATGTATATAACTGAGTATATGTGAGAGTAAGAGATTGTAAGATTTCCTGTTTAAATAAGTATGTGTTTCTATAAGTGATTGTTTAAGAGAATAAATATGTGTAATTTTCAATAGAAGTAAGGTGGAAGTGTGTGTATAACTCTATTTTCAAATAAATGGTTGTTCAATAGTTTATTTGCACGTGTGAATATGTGTGTGAGTAACTTTTGGATGAATGTCGGTGTGTAACAGAATGTATAGGTGTATCTCTTCATATGATGAGTGAGTATATGTATGAGTGACTATATAGAACTGTTGGTGAATGAGTGGATGAGTATATAGATAGTGGAAGTACAGAATTGCTTGTTGTAACTGATATAGGTATGTCCATTTTTTAAAAATTTCAGTTTCTATTTTTGAATATGTGTCTCAAGGGTTACTTTACACTGAGAGGAGGTCTGTCACTATGTCACAAGGATGGTGTCATCAGTGATGTCATGAGTGATGTCACTGACCATGTCATGAGTGATGTAATATGTGACGTCATCAGCAGTGCATTGCACGCGCAAGTTATAGTGAGTCCGACTAACTATAACGTGGGAATTTCAATGGTTTTATATCAGTAAAATTTCCAGCTAACTATAACTGGTGTGAAACCTATGGTTTTTTCAGTGAATTTAATAGGTTTTTTAAATGCTAATTCCTAACTATAACTGGTGTGAAACCTATGGTTTTTTCAGTGAATTTCAAAGGTTTTTTAAATGCTAATTCCTAACTATAACTGGTGTGAAACCTATGGTTTTTTCAGTGTATTTCATAGGTTTTTTAAATGCTAATTCCTTTGTATATCGAGTTTCTAACCTTTTTTTTTTTTACAATTTGCTGTTTTTTTTAAGTATTCATTTTTTTTATAATTTTTTTTTTTTGCGCTCTGGGTGCGCGCTCGGGGAAGCTTTCAGCTAAGCTCTCCTGTAAGCTTCTCCGTGCGCTCATCTGAAAGCGCACCCAGAGCGCAACTGTCGTTCGTCAAAAAAAAATATGAATGAAAAGTTAATAATAATGCAAAACATTTCGTACCATACAAATAAAATTTGTTTTTTTTAATATGGAAAATGATTATGCATTTCTATTAAAGATTGATGACGTCACTTCGGCGCGCAACGTACGTGCCCTCGGAAGCGCATACGTGCGCGGCGCCTAAACGCACGCAAAAGCGCCTACGATCGCGCCACGTGTGCGCCCCGGAAGCGCCTACGATCGCGCTGCGTAAACGCACCCGGAAGTGCACCCGAGCGCGCATCGTAAGCGCGTCAGGTCATGTGACCCTAAAATAACACTTTTCATTGGTTGCTAACAGTTTTTTTTTACAATGAATGAAATCCCCACCCATTTCCTTCACTTCTTCTTTCACTTTTGTGACTGAAAGACCTGCCTTTTTTGCTGCTCCATATTCCTGGATTCATCATGGCTGCCAGATCATCCAGCAGTGAAGATGACTTCATTGATGAAGAGCCACCTACCCCAAAGGTGAAGGGACATTTCATTTGGAAATTCTTTAAATTCCCAGCAGACCAGAAGAAGGTGAATGCACCAAAAGTAGAGTGCAGGATCTGCAAAAAGGTCCTGTCACGGGGTAACCCCCAAAAAAAATACTCTTTTGGCAACTTCACTATGATTCGCCATGTGGAGACCAGGCACCCCCAGAATTTTGCCCGAGAAAGTGTCAGGGCTCTGGCACAGGAGGTTCCCAGAGGTGGGGCCTCTACATCAACAGGAGGAGCAACTTCTTCTGGAAGAGAACAATCTCAGGGGCAGGTGGCAAACATCCAACCTGCATTCAACCATGGGGTCGTCAGATGCAGATACTGCAATCAACTCCTCACCTATGGGGAGCAAAGTGTCCTGCTCATGGTTCGGGCATTAGAGAACCATCACTGCCCTTCCCACCCCTAATTTTTTTCTTTTCTTTTTGCTCCTGTTGAGCAGTTTCTATTCCCTGTTTTTGTTCCTCTTCAGTTAAAAGAAGAAAACCAAAAGTTCTTTTCAGAACTACCTCCAATTCTCATCAAAGAGCTATAATCTTAAAAAATGAAGAGTAAGTGAAATATAGTGCATTGATAATTGAAAGGAGAATGAGTAAGAAAGAACAGAAAGGTATGAGAGGTGAAAGGAAGTGAAGTAGGAGGACTGAAAGAAGGTGAGTGTTAGAAAAGAAATTTATGACACAGTGAATAAACTGGAGGCCTCATTTCTGAAAAGTGACGCATCGCTACGTGAAAATAGCGATGCGTCACTTATCTGGACGCACTCCTTATGACATTCCACATATGTCATATTTAATATATGACTAATCAATTCGCAAGGAGTTACAGATATGTCAGTATTTCTGACATATCTCTAAACACAAAAGTAACGCATTGCAGGAGTGCGTCACAAAAGTGACGCAACTCCAGTAATGTGTCCTTTCACATGGAAAAAGCACCATGTGAAAGGTTTGCTGTGAAGCAGGCGCAAGATTTTGGCGCAACTGCATCCTAAAAGTGACGCACTGCGTCATTATTACCAAGCTTTTTGCAAGGAACACCCCCTCTGCATGCATTATACCTGACACTATTTTTTAAAAAGTGACGCATCTAGGTACATGGGTCACTTTTTAAAACTCTGCGCCATATTGTATCTGCATCAGGTATAATGTATGCAGAGGGGGCAATCCCTCGCAAAAAGCTTGGTAATAACAACGTACTGAAATCTATGAGATTTCCCTGCGTCACTTTTAGGATGCTATTGCGTCAAAATTTTGCGCCGGCCTCGCATCACTTTTATGTTTACACATATGTCAGAAATACTGACGTATCTGTAACTCCTTGCAACATGATTCGTCATACATTAAATATGACACATCTGGAATGTCATAAGGACTGTGTACAGAAAAGTGACGCATCACACCAGCAGTGTAATAAAATGTGCCTCGTTGCACTATATTTAAAGGATGCAACAGCATCCTAAAAGTGACGCAGTGAAATCTCAAACATTTCACTGCGTCGCTATTACAAAGCTTTTTGTGGGGGAACACCCCCTCTGCATGCATTATACCTCACGCAGATATAATGTGGCGCTTGATTTTAAAAAGTGACCCATCTACCTAGATACCTCACTTTTTAAATATAACGCAACGCAACACATTTTTTTACACTACTGGTGCAATGCGTCACTTTTCTGTGCGCACTCCTTATGACATTCCAAGTAACGCATTGCTGGAGTGCGTCACAAAAGTGACGCAACTCCAGTAATGTGTCCTTTCAAATGGGGAAAGCAGCATATGAAAGGTCTTGCCTCAGTCTAACACCTGCTGTAAAGCAGGCACAAGATTTTGACGCAACAGCATCCTAAAACTGACGCAGTGAAATCTCAAAGATTTCACTGCGTCGCTATTACAAAGCTTTTTGCGGGAGAACACCCCCTCTGCATACATTATACCTGACGCTATTTTTAAAAAGTGACGCATCTAGGTACATGGGTCACTTTTTAAAACTCTGCGCCATATTGTATCTGCAACATGATTCGTCATACATTAAATATGACACATCTGGAACGTCATAAGGAGTGCGCACAGAAAAGTGACGCATAACACCAGCAGTGTAATAAAATGTACCTCGTTGCACTATATTTAAAAAGTGACGCATCTAGATAGATGCGTCACTTTTTAAATATTGCATAACAATGCGCATTTTTTTACACCGCTGGTGCGTCACAAAAATTGATGCACAGGAAGCGCAAAACTAACAGCGCAAGGCCTTCATAAATATAGTCCTGGATTTAGGGGGTCACAGGGGGTCTACTCTTCCCCCTTATGATCCAATCAGCTTCCTGCGCGCAATTCGCGTGTCGCGCCTGGAGCGCACTCCCGTGCGCGCACGGGAGAGCGCATATCCCCGCGCAAAACGAAAAAAATTTTTTAATGCCCTGCAGGACCCTATTTTAGTCCCTACATCAAACCTAGGGGGTCAGAGGGGGTCTACTCTTCCCCCTTATGGTCATTTGCCCCTTTTTTTTTCAAACCCCTTGTGTCTCGATTTTACCGAGACACAAGATGGCGGCCGCTCCGCACTGTTTAGAATGTTTACAGACAACTGAGATCCAATCAGCTTCCTGCGCGCAAGTCGCGTGTCGCGCCTGGAGCGCACTCCCGTGCGCGCACGGGAGCGCGGCTATAGATACATATATTTTTTTGAACCTAAATTACTCAAAATCCACTGGAGCACATATCTTGAGACATAGCAAAGGCACATCGGGCTACCAGTCCCTACAATTTTGCCAAGTTTGGTGGAAATCCATTCAGCCGTTCGGGCTAAAAGTGAAATCGACCGCCCTATGGAAATTAACATGGGGAAAACGCGTTTTGGGACCCCCCTTTTATCTCGGCCCCCGCTTGACGAATCCCCCCCAAACTTTCAGGGAAGGACCGGACCGCCATGAGACCATTTTCCTGAAAATTTCAGGCAGATTCGTCAACCGGCGCCAAAGTTATTCAAAATAGAATGTTGAGATTTAACATTGAAAATTATCCTAACTATAACTACCTACTGGCGACCGCCAGTAGGTAATATATATATGTATATATATATATATATATATATATATATATATATATATATATTACCTACTGGCGGTCGCCAGTAGGTATATATAGTTAGGATTTTTTCCCTATGGGATTTCTGAAAATTCTATGCCTAATAACTTTGGCGTTTGTGGACGGAATTGGCTGAAATTTTCAGGAAAATGGAACATTTTGTTTCTGAGCAGCCCTTGAAAATTTGGGGGGGTTTTGTGGAGGGGGGGCCGAGAAAAAAGGGGGGTCCCAAAACGCCTTTTTCCCATGTTAATTTCCATAGGGCGGTTGGACTCACTTTTAGCCCGAACGGCTGAATGGATTTTCACGAAACTTGGCAAAATTGTAGGGACTGTTAGCCCGATGTGCCTTTGCTAGGTCTCAATATATGTGCTCCAGTGGATTTTGAGAAATTAACGTTTGAATCAAGATATATATCTGTAACAGCGCTCCGGGCAGCGATCCGGTTAGCGAACCTTTCGCGTATCGGAACTTTGCGATGCGAAGCTGATTGGCCCTCCGGTGTCTGTCAACATTCTAAACAGTCCGGAGCGGCCGCCATCTTGTCTCTCGGTAGGATCGAGAGACAAGAGGAGGCCAAAACAAAGGGGGAAATTGCCATAAGGGGGCATAGTAGATCCTCGTTGACCCCCTAGGTTTTATGTGGAGGTTTTAAAAGGGCCTAGGAGGG
The DNA here is from genome assembly GCF_964263255.1 of Lissotriton vulgaris. Taxonomy (NCBI): domain Eukaryota; kingdom Metazoa; phylum Chordata; class Amphibia; order Caudata; family Salamandridae; genus Lissotriton; species Lissotriton vulgaris. The sequence goes on along the minus strand of NC_141693.1, from coordinate 583,119,094 downwards.
TCCCAAAAAAAAAAATTAAAAATTTTTTTTTTGCGTGGTAAGCGCCAAGTTCGCGAACCGGAAAGCGTTCTGGGCAGCGAACTTTATGGATAAAAGAATGAAAGACTTTTCTAATACTGTATGTTAATTATTTGTTGGTTTTGTTGATTTTTTTTTAATATTTTTATTTTTTCAGCAATTTTTTATTGTTGTGATTGTGTTTCAAAATTTAGTAACATTTCTTACATTTAACTACTTTATGAATTACATATAAAAATGATTAAAGACTCAAACAATTTTTTAATATTACATATAATTTTATTTTTCGGATTGTTTTTCGAAATTTACTAGAACGTCTAGCATTTCACTGTCTGATATGTGTTCTTGTTCAGTGAACATAAGTTCAAACATTTGACCGTCATCATAATGAAGTAAATGATCCACTGATTCCACACATTGAACTAATTCATGGTCCCGTGATTGATCCATGAAATCAGAGTCATCATTGTCCTCAATTTCTTTTTCTGTGTTGGTCTCCAGAACAATTTCGAAGGAAACATTCTGCTCACCTTCCATTTTATTGCTGTAATTTGCATAAAAAATAAATATATCAGTAGAGATAGGGCACTGTTGGGTTTAAGTTCAGACAGGCATTTGTGAGTTTATACCAGAGAAGTAATCTATGGGCACTGTATGGTTTCAGGCGTGAAGTAGTACTATTAAAAAGTGCCTGTGAAGAAGCCTAAGTAAATTCATAATTATACCACAGAAACCTAAATCAGTCCATAATTATAATAAAGAAGCCTTTCTCAATGTCTAACTCTTACAGAGGGATAGTATATAACTATCTGAAAAAGTTTACCATATTTACTTATAGTGCACAATATACTTCAGTTTTAAAAATAACAACTTACCTTTAGAAACAAGTTGATGTTATTATTGATATTCTAAATGATATATACAACAACAAGTAGTAGTCAAAATGGCTGTGTTTCCTTCTCTCCCTTTATATATATACAGGTATATAACCAATCAAATGTCAGGTAATAAAAGTAGAAAATGAAAGTAACATTTTCATTGGTTGTCAATTCCAACACTTCAGATGTGTTTTGTGAAGTAATTTACCTCACGGTATTTGGAGAGGTCTACAGGCTAAATGGCTAAATGAAATTTCAATGAAATTTGTGAGAATGGAAGGGATTGTTATGTAGTATGAGCTAATGTATATTTGGTGAGAGTGTCTCTAGTCGTTTTTCTGTAAATTACTTTCCCACCTTTTTTTTGGACCGCTTTCCGGGAAGCGGCCCGGTTAGCGAACCTTAAGCGTCACGGGAATCCACCATTTTGTGTTTCGGTCGCATTAAGATACAAGATGGAGGGCAAATAATGTTTAGAATGGGTAGAAGGGGTCATGGTAGACTTATCTTGACCCCCTAGGTTTTCTGAGCATGGCTGAGGAGGCTTATATGTGCGGAAAAAAACACTTTTTTAAAAAAAATTCCGCGAGGTTAGCTTTCGGTTAGCGAACCGGGTAGCGCTCCGGGGAGCGAATTTTGTGGAAAATTAGTGAAAAAAGTTAGAGAAAAATAATAATTGTGAGTGATCAGATGTAGGGTAGCTCTGAGAAGAGCTTTTGGGTTTATGGTACATTTAGGTACTTATAAGTAGGTACCAATGCACAGTCTTAAATTCAGAATGAAAATTCTGTTGCCCTCATCTGAGAAGTGAACTCCATCTCCTCTGTAGATATCTTGCATGTAGTAACGCAAGTTATTGTTGTAAAGAGAGCCCATTCCATGGTCTCTCATGTAAGCTGAAACAGATTTGTTTACATGCTTCCTCGCTTTCTCAATTTGTGGACAAAATTGGTTGGACCACCTCCATTTCTGTCTTTGGCATATATTGGAATATACCAAGGCAGTTTTAGGAAAAAGTGCCATTAATTGCTCAAAGGTGTCCTTTAAAAGCATTTCCAGACCTACCCCTGTCAAAGTGCCCAAATCATTACCTCCACAGTGCACTATTAACAGGTCAGGTTTTGGCAAATGCATAAAGGTTTTCACCAATGGTATCAATTGGTGACATTTTAATCCTCTTTGGCCCAACCACTTAATTTCCACATCTTGTAAATTGAGGTTATGTAAATGTCTGCTCTCAGCATACCTTTGAGCCCAGTGGATGTAACTATGTCCAAGAATCCAGACCTTAAACATGGTGGGTGAAGGTTGGGCTGCAGTCAGATGAAGTGTGGTAATGAAAGGGCAGTTGAAACAGTAGGAGTTTCTAAAGAAAAAAAATTGTGGATTTACAATGCTAATGATTCATTAGCAGTGATTGGTGCATTTCCATTTCTGAAAACAGAAAGTTAGGGTGCATGGATGTGTTCCTTGAAAGATGTAATTTGAATGGTCAAGGAAGAAACATTTAATGAAAGATTGCACTGGATACGCAGGTGCACTGAGAGTTCAGAGTTCAATTGAAACATTGTTGTGTGAATTTGCAAACATGAGAGGTCTTCCAGGAGGTGGTTGCTATGGAAACAAGGCAGACAGGGCAGAGGGGGGAAGGGTTTTGATTTGAAAAAAGTGAGGGAAGAGGAATGATTGGCTAATATGAGAGATATGTGAAAAGAATATCTGTATTTCTGTGCTTTCAATAGCTGCAGCCTTTGGAGTGCATCCTTTTTCTTCTGCTGAAGACAATTTGGTGTATTTCTGAGACTGTTTTCAAAACTCAAAAAATATTTGCTAAGGTGAGAAAAGATTTATTTAATTTAGATAGAGAATAGTATGATTTAAGGAGAAAATGATGAAAAAAGCTGTGTTTACAAAATGTGGTTTTGTCTCTAGTGATATACTAATAGAATTAGTTTCATAGAGGAATTGTAATTGCATATTTGGTGTAACATTCTGGCATGCAGTAACACAAGATATTGTGATACATGGAGCCCATTTCATGGTCTGTTATGTAAGCTGAAACAGATATGTTGCATTTAAAAACGATTTAAGAAATCAATTACATTTCTGGATATGTACTGCTAGAGCTTCATAGGTTGTTTTGGGCCATATTTATAAGGTATTTGAGTGTCTAAGATGTTATGTTCGCCTTTTAAAATGTAAAGTGTTCCTCATGGGGCAAGTGTCTTGTAAATACGCTCCCACTTGTGCTTTGCAAATTTAGATTTTGATTATGGGAGTTACCTAGCCATATTAATAGTGTCCCAAAAATGGTGCTAGGGAATTGCAGAAAACACTTTCATGTGTCTCAAGGACATTTTTAGTCATTTCTTCATGAATGCAGGTATACAATTGATTTATATGCTGTGTTTAAAAACGAATTTTGAAATGAATTAAATTTCAGGATATGTACTGTTAGAGCTTCATAGGTTGTTTGGGGTCATATTTAGAAGGCATTTTAGTGTCTTTGATGTTATTTTTCCCTTTTTAAATGGAAAGCGTTCCTCATGGGGCCCTGAGCAGTTCTTAGCCATGTTATTTAATTGGAAGTGGATAACATGGCTAAGAGCATTTGCTGGAAAATGCATGAATATCGCTGACTTTTCTGTTATATTCATGCATTGCGGCAGTTTTTTTTCACATTGCTTCATGGGTTGTTTGGGTTCATATTTAGAAGGCATTTTAGTGTCTTTGATGTTATTTTTCCCTTTTTAAATGGAAAGCGTTCCTCATGGGGCCCTGAGTAGTTCTTAGCCATGTTATTTAATAGGAAGTGGATAACATGGCTAAGAGCATTTGCTGGAAAATGCATGAATATCGCTGATTTTTCTGCTATATTCATGCATTGTGGCCGTTTTTTTTCACATTGCTTCATAGGTTGTTTGGGTTCATATTTAGAAGGCATTTTAGTGTCTTTGATGTTATTTTTCCATTTTTAAATGGAAAGCGTTCCTCATGGGGCCCTGAGCAGTTCTTAGCCATGTTATTTTATTGGAAGTGGATAACATGGCTAAGAGCATTTGCTGGAAAATGCATGAATATCGCTGACTTTTCTGCTATATTCATGCATTGTGGCAGTTTTTTTTCACATTGCTTCATGGGTTGTTTGGGTTCATATTTAGAAGGCATTTTAGTGTCTTTGATGTTATTTTTCCCTTTTTAAATGGAAAGCGTTCCTCATGGGGCCCTGAGCAGTTCTTAGCCATGTTATTTAATAGGAAGTGGATAACATGGCTAAGAGCATTTGCTGGAAAATGCATGAATATCGCTGACTTTTCTGCGATATTCATGCATTGCGGCCTTTTTTTATCACATTTGCAAGCACTTCCTAGCCATGTTATCCAATGGGAGGTGGATAACATGGCTAAAAGCATTTGCTTCAAAGGTTGTTTGGGGTTATACACCATTTTTGGGAAATTATTAACATGCCTATCTAACTCCCATAATCAAAATCTAAATTTGCCAACCGCAGGTGGGAGTGTATTTACAATAAATTTGCACCATGAAGAACGTAAAATAGCATACTAGATACTCAAATAACTTATAAATGTGGCCCAAAACATCTTATGAAGCACTAGTAGTGCATATTTCTAGAAATGTATTGGTTTTCATTTAATGATTTACTTCATTGGTAGGTCTTCACATGTTTTTTTACCTTGGTTTTTTTCAGTGAAAATCTTATCTGCAACCATGTGTTGGCCTCACCTCAAATAAACAAAACAGGTGATGGACTGAATGTGGATCAATGACACACATTCACCCCAGTCTAAAGATCAGGGCCTAAACAAATCTTTAGATAGGCTACATCTTATCGTCATCCTGAATTAATGATCTAAAATATTAGGGAGTGATTTATGAGTGTTGTATGCCTGTTTTGTACCATTGAGTGTCATTTTTGTGATGCAGTGCTGGTGGAAAATATTTGCTATGTTAAATAATTAGTATGGCATTAAGTTTTAGATGACTGTTATTTATTTACTGTTTGGTAATAGTGGTTAATAACATTTTATATTATATTTTTCCACAGGTTCAACTGCAGATTCTTTCATAGTTTGGTAAATGCCTTCCAGAAGTCGAATACGAAAGGCTAGAAAACGTCAAAGACAGCAGGATGATGTTTTATTGCAGCAGTCCTCTTCCCCAAATACTTGTCAAAACACCAAGAAAGGTCCGGGTAAGAGCACGAAATCATTCTTAAGAAATATTTGTAGTAAAAAAAATTTTGCTCAAAAAAATGTTTCAGTTCACAAAAAGAAAAATAATTTAAATGGAAAGGAGAGACCCATCACAAATGTTACTGGTAGAGGAAGAGATAACTCTGTGCATGATAGTAGAAGGAAACAACAGTTTAGGGACATTCGAACTCGGATGTTCCGTAATAGGATATTAGTTAATTTATTGAAAAATATTAAAAAGAAAGGCCAACAGAAAGCGGCATTTTATAGGAAGAAGAAAAATGTAGAGAAAATTATTGATCATGCTTTTGAAATTAAGCGAAAGTTGTTTATTTTGGTAATCAATAGAATTAGGAAACTAAGCAAGGTAATTTCTGATTTCAAAACAAAAAGTAGATGGAAGAGAGTAGTAAATCGTACTAACTTTTGTGAAGTTTTTTCCGGAGAATGGATGCATAGTTCAAGTTCTGAGGCATTTTTTAATGAGGAGACTTATTTTCAGGATAATGATTTGGTGCATGCAGTTGACATCAGTGGTCGAGCTTATGAAGTGAAGGATGGTTGTCCAGTTGAAAAAGAACAACTTGTGACAACAGAGACAGAAGAGGCGCTAAGTGATGAGGTTTTAGGAAGACGTCCTAAGGGTCCTGTGTACATTTGGAAGTGTAGTTCTATTTGCAGTGTGCGACAGGTTTCCATCAATTTGCTTTGTGATTTTATACGGACATTTAATAAGAAAAGTTTGAAGCAGAAAATGAAGTTGTTGCAAGATTTAGATCCTTGCAGAGTGAGACAAATGACAGGTTTCCGTGGTCATTCGCTGGCTTGTCTTTCCAGGAGAGTATGCCAGAGTGTTTTTCATCATTTCAGGATGCTAGCAGTGCATCATAATAAAGTGAGAAAATTAGTGAGAATGTTGTATTATGCTAAGAGTCCAGCAATTATGCTTAAACAGTTATGTGCTGCTCTTTTGCATGGTTCTGAAATAGATGTGAAGAATCTTTGTGAAGAAATTGAGTTTTGTTACTTTGGTAGTAAAGATGAGAATGTTCAAATTGACCCTGAAGTAGAGGGTAATGTGGAAGATAATGTACAGGTTTCCAGTACAGATAATTTTCAGAAGGAAATTGCCACGTTTCAGATGAAATCAAGTGAGAGGCCTAATTTCACTTGTGTATGTTGTCGACGCACTTATTATAAGAATCAGACTAAGGTAGTTGATTTATATGCAAAAAGTGAAAGGGAAAATAATAGTGAATGGAAGGATTTAGCCACATACTTGATGGTAGAAAATTATTTTGATTTGGGATCGGATCAACGTGTGTGTACTTATTGTTGTAATAAATTAAACCAAAACCAGATGCCTGCTAGGGCAGTTCATAATAATCTGGAATTGGTTGAGATTCCTTCTGAATTGAAGGATTTAAATACTTATGAATCTATTTTGATTCAAAGTATCCATCCCTTTCAGGCTATTGTAAGAATGGAGCCAAAGACAGGGAAGTTGCCTCCAGCAGATTTACAGAGAGGATTAAAGGGAAGAGTTGTTTATTTGCCTCTAGATTTGAAGAAAAACATTAACACAATTGGAATAGAAAAAGTGGAAGAGGAACCTCTGGTTATCTTGGTTAATGGGGTTCCGACAAAGAATAAGAAAATATGGCAAGATTTAGTGGATGTTAGGAAAGTCAAAAAGGCAACAGTGTATTTGAAGAAAAATAATAAGTACTATAAGAATGTATATGTTGCAGAAGAGGAAGTAAGTGATGAAGAGGATAGCGATTTGTGTGTAGGCCAAATTGAGAAAGTAGAGGCCTCTAAAAGTGAAGAAATATATGAACATTATAGTGTTCATCCTTTGCATTCCAAGGAAGTCATGGGGAATGCAATTGAGTTGTTTCAAATGAAACAAGCCAAAGGGAGTCCCATTAGTGTTTGGGAGGAAAGTTTGGAAGCTCGGTGTTTCCCACAGCTATTTCCCACAGGTCAAGGAGGAAGATATGATGAGCGACCTCATCAAATTCCTGCGTCTGAATACCGGACTTTACGATTGTATGCAGAAGATCCTAGGTTTCGGCAATGCATTCCCTATTTGTTTCATCTCCTGTTTGAAAGCGATCTGTCTGGACTGTCATATGCAGTGAACCACATCTTAAAAAGTGGTATACACATGCGAAACATCTCAGCAAGTGACTTTATGCATAAAGTCAATGTCCAAGACAGTATTTTGGATTCTCACTTAATTAATCTCATGGCGTGTCAGCGTGGTACTAATGAGTACTGGTACCGTCGTCATGGTGATTTAAAATGTATGCTGAGGAACTTAGGAACTCCAACATGGTTCCTCACTCTGAGCTGTGCCGAGTATGGCTGGGAAGACTTACTTGAATTTCTACGAGAGGCAAATGGAAATATTGAAAACATTGAATTCAAGACACCTGGAGAACTGTGTTCTTTGGATCCTGTGAATGTATGCAGGTACTTCAATCATAGATTTGAAGCTATGATGTCTTTCATCACAAATAAAAAGAATCCACCTCTTGGAGAGGTGTTGGATTTCTTCTGGAGAAAGGAGTACCAAGCAAGAGGTGCCCCTCATATACATATGTTGCTGTGGATCAAGGATGCACCTAAATTTGGAACAGATCCGGATGACTTAGTGATGAATTTCATCGAACAGTATTCTACGTGTGCTGTTCCAAACGCAACGGAGAAGAAAAGTCTAAGAGAACAAGTTCTACGTTTCCAAAGCCATCGTTGTGGAAAGTACTGTCGTCGTAAATTCAGAAACAAGGACAAGTTTTACACCAAATGTCGTTTCAACTTTCCACGACCGGTGATTTCTAAAGGAAGAGTGAACAGTTTGATGTCTTCGCTGCGACATAATGTGACGAGGAAATCACCCAAGAATACATACAATTTGAAAAGGAATGAAGAGTCCAAGTATATCAATGACTACAACCCAGTGATTTTGTCCATGTGGAATGCCAACATGGATATACAGTTTGTGGCTGACAACTGTATGGCTGTGGCTCGGTATGTGACATCTTACATCACCAAAAAAGAAAAGACCGAACTGAAGGATATGTGGGAGGACATTTCCCATGAAAAGAGCCTCAGCAAGAAGTTGTACAGTTTCAGTCTGAAGATGTTGTCGCATCGAGAAATCGGAGCTTACGAATGTTCTGATCGATTGTCTTCAGCAAGTCTCTATGCCAAATCCAGGAGTCTCGTTTGGGCGAGTCTTGGTCTTGCTGCAACGCGAAATCGAGTTCTAAAACCTGTTCGGGAAATTGAGTATTTGGCAGAAAAGGAACCAAACAGTACCGACATTTTGAAGACCAACATGTTGGATACATATTATCCAAATCGAAGCAGTCACCTTGAGAATGTTTGTCTATATGAGGTTCTCCAAAATTATATATTCAAGAGGAACATCAAAGAAGATATTGAGAAAGGAGTGTATGCTGTAATTGGAAGTGAGGGATGCCTGGTCAAGCAAAGAAAATGCCAATTAGTAAACCATCGAAAATTGAGTGGCGAATCTCCAGAAAAAAAGGAGTTTTTCTATTTAGCACTTTTGCAACTTTTCAAGCCTTGGCGTGCAGAAGAGGAACTGCTTGGAGATTTCCTCTGTTACGAAGACTCTTTCAATGCAGCCAAGGAGTCCATAGAATGTCCTGCTTTTTCTAGATATCAAGAAATGCTAACTTTGGAAATTGAGCAGGAAGCAACGATTGCAGCCGAGATTGCCAGAGACAGTTCTCAGGACAGTCAGAGTTCTGTTTCATTGAGTCAAGATCCACTTGGAGGACCTATTATCGAAAATGAAGCTGCCACTGCTATGAATGAAGTAGAAAGAGCCATGGCACATGCTCAGGAGGATTCAGTTAACTTACAAGACTTGGAAAAACAACTCAACGTTGAGCAGAGGAAAATATATGATGAAGTTACCAAGGAAATTGAGCACGGATTAAGTCATGAGAAGAAAGAGTGCTCATGTACATCGTTGAAGCCTGTCCGACTGTACGTGAGTGGAGAAGCGGGAACTGGAAAAAGTTTCCTCATTAAAGCAATCTCTTGTTATTTGCAGGAAAGGACTGAGTCATCGCTGTCTTGTGTTGTCACCGCTCCTACTGGACTGGCAGCACATAATATTAAAGGTATTACTTTGCATCGTCTACTGATGCTGCCGGTGGAGCATGACAACAAATTACAATACAACAAGTTATCTGGAGATGCTTGCTGTGAAGTTTCAAGAGTCTTGAGGAAAATGAAACTACTTATCATTGACGAAGTAAGCATGGTTTCCAATGTCATGCTTGCCTTTGTGCATTTGAGAATGCAAGAAGTACTTAAAACTGAATATGATGTCTTATTTGGTGGGAAACACATCATTGTTTTCGGAGATCTTCTACAGCTGACACCAGTAAAAGGTCAACCTGTGTTCAAAATACTCACGCATGAAGATACCAGGAAGTGCCTAGGGAGCATTGGCAACGTCAATATATGGTTAAACTTCAATTATGCAGAACTGCATCAAAATATGCGTCAGGCAAAGGATGAAGATTACAAGAATATTCTACAAGATATTAGAATTGGAAAAGTGACCGAGCATGGGAAAGAAGCTTTAAATGCACGATTACTGTCAAATTTATATCCCAAACAAGAGATTGTGCCTGAGAATATTTTTCAGAAAATTACTGCGAAGAAATCCGGGATATGTCTCATGCCAACTCTTGCAGAATGTGCCATCTTCAACAACAAAATGTTGAATTTAGAAAAGCAAGAGATTGTGAAACTTGAAGCTATCGACAAATTAGAGCATATGGGATCAACTATTATTTTGTCAGACAATTTGAAATCAAAATTGGATTCATTAGAGAAGACTATATCTAAGACAGCGGGTTTTGAAAAGACTCTGAATGTGTGTTTAAATTGCCGAATCATTTTGAGACGGAATTTACATGTAGAAAGAGGTCTGGTAAATGGATCAATGGGTAATGTTGTTGATTTTGAGAAATACAGAAATAGAGATGGAATAGAATTCTTAAGAATTAAATTTGATGGCATTGAGGAAGTACAGAGAATTGCTCGTTGTTCTGCTAGGTTTTTGCTTGTTAAAGACTTATATGTTCGCCGTAAACAGTTTCCTGTTTGCTTGGCATATGCGGTGACAATCCATAAATCGCAAGGTTTAAGTGTAGACTGTGCATTGGTGAATATTGGCAGTTCTGTGTTCAAGGAGGGTATGGCATATGTGGCATTGTCACGAGTTAGAACTTTATCGGGATTGTACTTAATTGACTGTGATGTCACAAATATTTGTGCGGATCTAGATTGTGTTAAGGAATACAATAGGTTAAGAAGAGAGTATGCGCCACATTTGCCTCAATATCCTTTGTTTGAGAAACGTGTGTTAGGCCGGAAACGTAGAAATAGCAGTAATAGTAGGGAGGTTGTTGCAAAAAGACTAAAAGTCAATGAACCGAAAATTGTTAGCAGAAAGAAAGTGGATTCTGTTGAAGATGTTGTCGGTTTTCAATTTGAAAACAGTTCTGGTGTCAACTGCTATGCAAATGTAGTGGTTAATGTTCTCTTTTCACTAGAGAGTTTAAAAGAACAGATTGTGTTCAATTCAGAACAAAGTTTATGCTGCTTGTTGAATTCTGTGTTAGAGAAATGTAGCACTGATCGAAGAAAAGTAGAAAGTGTGTCTGAAGTTCGTTATCTGTTAGATGAATGTTCAGGTCAAACAGACTTCTCTGAAAATAATCAGCAAGATTGTCAGGAGTTTTTAATGTATATGCTTGATATATTGCAAGATGAGGGTGTAGATGTAGATCAACTGTTTGGGCTTTCTTATCAATGGCAGCATGACTGCGAGAACTGTATGGTATCAAGTACTACTAGTGTAGACTCAGAAAGATTTATATATTTAACTTTGCCAGACAGTAAATCAGTGTCCTTTAATAAGCTAGTAAATGCAGCGGATCACAACATGGAGTGTAGCCAATGTAAATGTGATATGATGTCAACATTATTTATACGTAGATATGGCCAGTATGTCATTTTAATGATGCAACGATGTAGGCCTGATGGATCAAAATTGTCAACTTTAATAAAAAAATTTGTGGCTTCTCAACTGTCAATATCAGGGAGGACTTTTGTTACTGTAGCAATTATCTATCACGATGGTCCATCAACAACATCAGGACATTATACAGCTTACTTAAAGTCTGGAAACGGCTGGTCATTCTGTAATGATTCTGTTGTAACTTTCAAAAAAAAATTGCCGTTTGACCTTAAAAATTCTTACCTGGTGTTTTTAAAACCAAAATTTTAAGTAGAGGGAATGTAAGTCTGCAATGCTGTCTCGATTAAAAATCCAACTATATAAACCTGATGCAAGTAAGTCTGCTTCATAGTAAGCAGTATCAGTGTCATAGGAAAAGGAGAACATGAGTACAAAGAAGAGTAAGATATTAGTAGTCCAGGATTGTGAAAATAATCTCAAATATTTTATTTTTGAAAGTTGCGAAAATAGAAAATGTCGGGATTTGATTGGAAGAATTACAAGACTTGCGAATCGCGGCAACATGATTTGGCCTAGTGGAAACATGTGATATAATGAGAGAAGTTTTTTTTCTATGTAACATATTTCACGTATCGATGGAGGTTTTCTTTCAGAAAGTGGCGGGCTGAAAATATTTAAAGCACAACAGAGTGGATGCTGTTCATAGGAGATCGTTCGACGTCATTGAAAGTAAGTTAATTTTAAGGAGTTTTGAAATCAGATTTCTTAGGTTGTATGGGTTTTTTAAACACAGTCATTTTGATTGTGTTTTTTTTTCCCCGCTGTTGCATGATGAATACCTTCAAGTCACTGATTTAAGTGAAATTTGATACATTCTGAGAACAGCAAAAATAAACCATTTAACATGTATAATTAATGTTATGCTTTTTGTACTTATGATATACATTTAGAAATGTGTGGTACATATGGGTAAGCTGAGTTCTGTAAATATCAATTTTAATGCTTAGAGTGCTGTACTTCTGAGTAGTGTTTTTTTTTTTAAAAAAAAGAGGCCTCACCTCAAAGAAAGCTCTTGAAAGCACACATCTTATTTGCATCCTAAAACAATCATTTACAATGTTAGACACAATTTCATGATGGCTTTACATCTTTTTTGCGCTGCTATTGCATCACTACTGTGAGGCATTAGCAGTGCAAGAAAAACATCATGTTCCAAAATAGGCTCCAGTTCAGCAACATCAAGATACAGTTTCTTTCGAATATATATCTTTAGGATTGTGTAGGGGACGTAGAGAAGCAGAGACTTCTGTAAATGTCAAAGTTGTTGAAAAACTGTTTGTTTTTGAACCTTTTCCCTTGTCTTTTCTAATTTTTAAAAACATGTTTTAATATTTTTTGAAATGTTTGTTCTTTGTTTTACAGATTGAAAGTATTAAAAAATATTTTAAAAAGGTAACAAGAATTATAAGGTAAATGTTTTCCACTCTTTTTACCTGCAATGCACTGCTGATGATGTCATTGACACTATCTCTCATTTACTCTCTCTAGCTGTCTTTCTTTTTACATTATTCTCTGTTTACTTCCCTTATACTAACTCCTCTTTTTTTTAAAAAAATATTTTTTTAGTTCGCTTAAGGTTCGCGAACCGGTCAGCGAACTTGAAGCGAACCAAAAGAAATAGAGCTTGCCAGAGTGATAAACATTCTAGCAATTTTGTTTGAAAGGGGAGGTAGTTCTGAAAAGAACTGTTTTTTTTTGTTTTTCTTGTTTTATATTTTTTTTTTTTTTTTTGAACATTTTTTGATTTTTTTGTATTTTTAGAACTGTTTTATGTTTTTTTTGTGTTTTTTATGGAGGGGAGACAACAAAAAACAGGCTTTCAAAACGGCTCAACTGGAGCAAAAAAAAAAAATTACTTTTTGGGTGCTTTAGGGCATTTATGATTTTCAAATGCAATGTTCATCAGGTTGACACTCATGTTGCCATATGACAACATAGCACCACAGTAAATGCAAGTTAACTTCATGTGCTGGAAGTTGGGTTGGATGTTTGGCACAGTCTCTTGTGCCTCTCTTCCCGTCAAAGACAATGTGGATGTAGATCTTGCCACAGGAGTTGCCGTCGGATTGTCTTCAAGATCCCTTAATTCAGCCCGGCTGTAGTTATTGGGATGCCACCTGCTCATGTGACGATGCATTGTATAGTTCCCCATACTGTACTTCTTTTCTGTGCCTCTCGACAATCTGTAGTCACAGATGAGGCAGGTGGCATATTTTGCATTTACTTTCTTAGATCCAGGAGGGATGCTGAAAAACTGCCAGATGAAACTGGTTTTTCGTTTAGAAACCCGGGGCAACTCTTCGACAAATTGTGGTTCCTCTCTGTCCTCTTCTTCTTGCTCATCTTCCTCTTCTCTGTTAGTCAAAATTTGACTAGGTGGTCCTCTCTTCTTATGAGGAGGTGGAGGTGGTGGTGGGGGTGCACCAGCTGCAGCAAGAATGGAAGCCATTGTGGAACTTCAGATAAATGGTCTTTCTCTCACCAAGATGAAAGTCAGAGTGAGGAAATAAGGAGGGGTTTACATGATTTTTGGAAAACAAAAGTTCTGAGCCAATGAAAAGTGTTATTTTTAGGTCACATGACCTAGTCATACATCATTTGGAAACCAAAAGTGAAATGAACCAATGAGAAGTTTGATAAACAAGTCACATGACCTGTTCCGCTTACGTTACGCGGCGCGCGCCGCGTCCCAGATCGCTTCCGGTTCGCGGTCCGGAGCACTTCCGGGAGCGCTAACGCGACGCGTCATTAGACGCATTACGCGATAACGTGATACGTCGCGCTTCCGCGACGCGTCACTGTTCCGCTAACGTAACGTTGACCGGTTCGCGGACTAGATCGCGGCATCAAGATGAGCTAACGGAAAGCTTCCCGGTTCGCGAACTAGAAGCGAAGAAAAAAATATTAAAAAAAAAATTATCAATAAACATCTAAATATATTTTGGGATTTAAAGAATAATACATTTTACAGCTACAGATGTTAGCTTTTAAAAAACCAATGAAATTCACCGAAAAAACCATAGGTTATAGACCATATATAGTTAGAAATTTGCATTTAAAAAACCATTGAAATTCAATGAAAAAACCATAGGTTATAGACCATATATAGTTAGGGATTAGCATTTACAAAACCTTATTTTACTCACACAAAACCATTGAAATTCCATATATAGTTAGTTGCACTAACTATATATCGCGCACCCGCAATCCACTGCTGATGATGTCACATATTACATCATTCATGACATGGTCAGTGACATCACTGATGACATCACTGATGACATCTCAAATGACATCACTGATGACATCACTGATGACATCTCATTTGACATTACTGATCACATCACTGATGATATCATTCATGTGATAATACGATGAACCTCTTCAGACTCTAATATAACCTTAGATACAATCAGTGTAAACAGACACTCACAGACTGTCACTCATCCATGGAGTTACTCACACACCTAGTGAGTCATGCAAAGAATCAATCACACCTCCATTTCCTCAACTATACAGTTATACAAACTTTACTTATTCAAACATATACTAACACATATTTACTCTCTTATACAATCCCTGATACAAGTTCACAATGATCCATACAGCCACTCACACATTCACTGGCTCTTATGCACAGTTATTTATATATGTCAACTCTCACATGTACTGTGTTTTACATATGTACTTACTTTGACATGTAGCACTGAGATATCCATTCACTCACCAATACACTCATGCACACAGTCAACCGCCCATACAGCTGTTTCCACATGCACTTTTGAAACCATACATCTAGTGAATCAACTGCTCACACATCTATGCACAGAGTCACACACCTCCCAGCCACCCACACACACACTCAGTCTCCCATACAAATATTTGGGCAACCAATCAATAACCCATATAGTTACTCATATAGCTACTTATCAACACATGCAGCAGTTTACAGAACAACAGACATAATGATGCACAAATTAAGACAGTTTAGTCACTAACCCATGCACTCAGTGAAACACATTTAATCACTCACTCATACAGTCAGTCATGCACCTACTAAATCCTTCATCCAGACACTTATACATCCACTCATTCTTCAATATGTAAGACATATTTTAACTTTACAGAAACATACAGTCACTGGATGTTGTCATCAGTGATGTCATCAGTGATGTCATCAGTGATGTCACTGACCATGTCATGAATGATGTAATATGTGACATCATCAGCAGTGGATTGTGGGTGCGCGATATATAGTTAGTGCAACTAACTATATATGGAATTTCAATGGTTTTGTGTGAGTAAAATAAGGTTTTGTAAATGCTAATCCCTAACTATATATGGTCTATAACCTATGGTTTTTTCATTGAATATATATATATATATATATATATATATATATATATATATATATATATATATATATATATATATATATATATATATATATATATATATATATATATATATATATATATATATATATATATCTGCAGCAGCCACTACTGGTTCTCGTGAAAATCAGAACCCTCCAGGCAATAGGAGACGGACCACAGACTGGATACACAGATGGTTTTATTTCAAGGGTTGAAAAGAGCGAGGGCAAGACGCGTTTCGGGCTTCCAAAGCCCTTGTTTACATGCATCGATTCAACGTCATTTTTTCAGTTTTATAATGCAGTGCAAGCCCGCCTCCCCGCCACTTCACACTCTGGTCACATGATCATAGAAATAAACAAAAGAATTTGAATTATACATGATCAAATTATTATACATATTAATATGAAGGTGCATTTGCAACAAAATATAAATAAATGTTATTTGCTAATAGCTAATTGTTCACACATTTTTTTTAGGTATAAAAATTGCATTAATTTTATTTACTCTTCTGGGATAAATCCCAATACAGGCAGTGGCCAATGTGCTAAATTACGCAACGGACACGGAACATTGTAAACAGATATAATTTCCTTTCCTTGGTGGTTTGGGATGAATCCCTGTGCAAATAATAGCGAATGCCTATGCGGGCAATAGCAGATGTGCAAAATCACGCAATAGGAATGGAACGTTTGGGATAAATCCCTGTGCAAATAATGGCAAATGCCTGTGCAAACATAGC
Source organism: Lissotriton vulgaris (assembly GCF_964263255.1). Taxonomy (NCBI): domain Eukaryota; kingdom Metazoa; phylum Chordata; class Amphibia; order Caudata; family Salamandridae; genus Lissotriton; species Lissotriton vulgaris. The sequence continues at coordinate 583,102,769 of NC_141693.1, read as the reverse complement.
AAATGTGCAAAATTACGCAATTAATATGGAACAATTAAATTGATGCCATTTTCCTTTTTTTCGTGCAAATATTAAAAATGTCCAAAGTTTCGCGACCTGTAAACAGTGGAGGAACGGGATAAGTGGTGAAAGTGCAATTACTAATGTGTCATTGAATCGCAGTCTGCAATTCATGGAGTTATTAAAGTGCATAAATGCGGATTGAGGGAAAAATAAGACAGAAAAGGGGAAACAAAGTGCTGTGAGTGTATGATGATAAAATTCTGTGTATACAATGCATGTATGCTAATCTAGACTTTAAGGGAAATTAGCATTTTTCTCCTTCACCTTTAGTCTGATGAAAACCATACATAAAACCTATTAATACCAGTGTAAATATATCATCATATAAAAAGATATAGCAAAAGACACCAAATATATAAATAAGTGCTAAAAATTCTCACATCTAAGGTACATAAATAAATACCTAAAAAACAGTGAAAATATGTACATAGTGAAAGAAGCAGAGCAATATATAGGAAAGTGGCTGACAAGGAACTTGACCAGCCACTTTGATTACATTATACGAACAAGATGTTTATAAGGTGATGAATGTCAAAACAGATCACCACCCTAGATCACAGGGAACCTGACTTATCTAGGGGGCTAATGAGGTGCTGACAGGAAGCCAAATTTCGTTATATTTATTACAGCTAGTAGATATTTAGAGTGAGTGATTATAAAAAGTGGCGTAGATCCTCGGTATTGTTAAGACCATTCGGCCATTTGCTGTCGAATTCGAGATCAGGCTCGACTCTAATCGCCTCAATTTGAGCTCCCTGTTGCCTCCTCTTCTTGGTTTTGGGACAGAAGCTATCACATAGTAAGAGAGACAATTAAGGTCTTTATTATGTGTACTCTCAAAATGGCAAGCCACCCGATATGCCTGGTCACTATGAAGGATAGCTCTAATATGCTGCAGTATCCTGATGTGCACTTGCTGTTTTGTACTGCCAATATAGTTGAGGCCACATATATATATATATATATATATATATATATATATATATATATATATATATATATATATATATATATATATATATATATATATATATATATATATATATATATATATATAACCTACTGGCGGTCACCAGTAGGGATATATAGTTAGGATTTTTTTAATAGGGATATCTGAAAATTCTATGTTGAATAATTTTGGCGTTGATGGGCGGAATTGGCTGAAATTTTCAGGAAAATGGCACATTTTGTTTGTGAGTGTCCCCTGAAAGTTTGGGGGGGTTTCGTCAAGCGGGGGCTGAGAAAAAAGGGGGGTCCCAAAAGATGTTTTTAACATTGAGTTTTCCATAGGGCGGTTGGACTCACTTTTAGCTCGAACGGCTGAATGGATGTCTATGAAACTTGGCAAAATTGTAGAGACTGTTTGCCCGATGTGCCTTTGCTAGGTCTCAAGATATGTGCTCCAGTGGATTTTGAGAAATTAACGTTCCAAAAAATATATATATCTGTGACAGCGTCCCGGTTAGTGCCCCGGTTCGCGTACCAGACGTGTAACGGAACTTCGCGAAGAGAAGCGAATTGGCTCTCCGGTGACTGTCAACATTCTAAACAGTCCAGAGTGGCCGCCATCTTGTCTCTCGGTAGGATCGAGAGACAAGAGGTGGAAATAAATGAAGGGGGAAATGAATGAAAGGGGGCAAGGTAGACCCCTCCTGACCCCCTAGGATTGATATGGCGATTTTCCTCGAACCGGGTAGCTCACCGGTAGCGTAACGGGAGTCCGCCATCTTGTGTTTCGGATGAATTTAGTCACAAGACGGAGGATAAACAATGTTGGGAATGGGTATAAGGGGGCACGGGAGACATATCCTTACCCCCTAGGTTTTCTGAGGGTGGCTGAGGAGGCCCATATATGTAAAAAAAAACAGCCTTTTTTTTCAAATTTTTGCACGGTTAGCGCCCGGTCCGCGCACCGGGTAGCGTTCTGGAAAGCGTAACAAGGGGAAAACCAAGGGAAACAGTAAAATAATATTGGTGGGTTATCCTGGAGGTGACGCACCTCAGCAACGCTATAATTGATTGAATGCCACCTCTGCATGTGGCGGTGCATAGTATAGTTTCCAAAACTATACTTTTTGTCTGTGCCTCGGGACAGAACTGCATCGCAATGAGGCTTGTCACCAGCCGGGCATTGACCTTTTTTTGCCCTCGAGGGTAAGAAAAAAATTGCCATATAAAATGGTCTAAGCGGTGGGATTGACGGGGCTCTTCACGCAAGAACTGCCTCGGCTCTACCTCCTCTTCCTCTTCTTCTTCCTCTTCCTCTGGGTTTGGAAGGAACTTTGCAGGTGGTCCTTCCTTCCTAGGTGGTTGTGGTGGTGGTGGGGGTCCACCAGCTGCAGCTACTACAGATGCCATGGCTGAACAAGCAGAAACAGGTCTTCCTCTCACAAAGATGAAAGTCAGAGTGAGGAAAAAAGGTGGGGGCTTTCATCATTTGGGGAAAAAAATGTTCTAAACCAATAAAAAGTGTTATTTTCAGGTCACATGACCTGTTACGCTTACGTTACGCGTCCCACTCCACGCCCAGAGCGCTTCCGGGGTGCTGCGCTTCGCGCCTCGGGTCGCGCTCCGGAGCACTTCCGAGTGCGATAACGTGGCGCATCATAAGACGCATTACGCGGCAACGCGATACGTCGCGCTTATGTGACGCGTCACGATGTTGTTTTCGAATGCGGCAGTTGCGCTAACGGAACGTTTCCCGGTGCGCGGATCGGGTCGCGGCACCAAATTGAGCTAACGGGAAGCCATCCGGTGCACGGACCGGTAGCAAAAAAAAATAAAAAAATTTATATACATAAAAAAATTATATTAAATACACAAAAAATATATTTTTCCTTTAAAAGAAGAATACATTTTACAGCTTTTGATATTTGCAATTAAAAAACCATTGAAATTCACTGAAAAAACCATAGGTTATAGACCATATATAGTTAGGAATTAGCATTTACAAAACCTTGAAAATTCACTGAAAAAACCATAGTTTATAGACCATATATAATTAGGAATTAGCATTTACAAAACCTTATTTTACTCACACAAAACCATTGAAATTCGCATTTATAGTTAGTTGCACTAACTATATATCGCGCACCCGCAATCCACTGCTGATGATGTCACATATTACATCTTTCATGACATGGTCAGTGACATCACTGATGACATCACTGATGACATCTCAAATCACTGATGACATCTCAAATGACATCACTGATGACATCACTGATGACATCTCAAATGACATCACTGATGACATCTCAAATGACATCACTGATGACATCACTGATGACATCTCATTTGACATTACTGATCACATCACTGATGATATCATTCATGTGATAATACGATGAACCTCTTCAGACTCTAATATAACCTTAGATACAATCAGTGTAAACAGACACTCACAGACTGTCACTCATCCATGGAGTTACTCACACACCTAGTGAGTCATGCAAAGAATCAATCACACCTCCATTTCCTCAACTATACAGTTATACACACCTTACTTATTCAAACACATACTAACACATATTTACTCTCTTATACAATCCCTGATACAAGTTCACAATGATCCATACAGCCACTCACACATTCACTGGCTCTTATGCACAGTTACTTATATATGTCAACTCTCACATGTACTGTGTTTTACATATGTACTTACTTTGACATGTAGCACTGAGATATTCATTCACTCACCAATACACTCAGTCAACCGCCCATACAGCTGTTTCCACATGCACTTTTGAACCCATACATCTAGTGAATCAACTGCTCACACATCTATGCACAGAGTCATACACCTCCCAGCCACCCACACACACACTTAGTCCCCCATACAAATACTTGGGCAACCAATTAATAACCCATATAGTTACTCATATAGCTACTGATCAACACATGCAGCAGTTTACAGAACAACAGACATAATGATGCACAAATTAAGACAGTTTAGTCACTAACCCATGCACTCAGTGAGACACATTTAATCACTCACTCATACAGTCAGTCATGCACCTACTAAATCCTTCATCCAGACACTTATACATCCACTCATTCATCAATATGTAAGACATATTTTAACTTTACAGAAACATACAGTCACTGGATGTTGTCATCAGTGATGTCATCAGTGATGTCATTTGAGATGTCATCAGTGATGTCATCAGTGATGTCACTGACCATGTCATGAATTCTGTAATATGTGACATCATCAGCAGTGGTTTTTTCAGTGAATATATATATAAATGTTATGTCCGCTAGGTTTAAAAAATACCAATGTATGGAGGCATGAACTCATACAGGTCTGAAAATTATGATTGTTAAAAGTAAAATGATATTGTATAATTGCCAAATTGGGTGGTCCATCCGCATTCTTCCCCAAATGTCCGTCTCCTTTTGTGCCTGGCTGAACCGGTCCGGTAGGGTAAGCAGTAGTATTATGGAGCTTTTGTCTTTCATGTAGGAGTAGAAAAGGCCTGCGGATTGTAAAAAAGAGATGATAGTGTGGAGTCAAGGAGAAGAACAGAAGGTTACCTTTCTGAGTACTATACCAAGACTAAGAGGTAGAGCAAGAGCATAGGCTCGAGCAATCATTCATTATGACTTATGTGCGATCAAATGAGAAATGAGAGCGGTTTTACAACCAATACTAGACAAGTAGCTGCATGTACTTAGCTGATCTATTGCACACTTAGCCGAGTGTGTACATCATGTGATAATGTGACATCACACGTCTGTCTCCAATTTCAACAGGCTCCCCCAAAAACAACCACATAATAGAAGAGTTTCACATTTGAGCAGCATCTCTCCAGTACACAGAGCTGAGTATGCTGCTTAGAGTCATCATCATGTTGGTTTCCCTTTGAAGTTGATACATTCCTTCTTCTGGCTGTTGAGGTTGTCCTGTCCTGAGTCTTTCCTGATTCTGAGCAATGAATCAGTCTGAGTCCCTCCCGATCCAAATAGGATTAAAAGAGATAGATCTATAGTGCACTGCTAATCGTGAATGAGAACAGAAAACACATTTTTGTATTTTATGTAGATTTGTGTTTGTTAAGTAAACTGACTGGTCTGGTCTCTGATGAATTAGAAAACAGCAGGAGTGAACCATGCAAGTAAACCTTGTACAGTTTAAAAGGTCCAATCACCTTCAGAGAAAATCATTCATCAGGCCCCAAACATTGCAATTCATTCAAATACAGTATAAAAATTAGTTGACCACCCTTTCACATTGCCTGCCACCACATGAATCATCAATCGTCACTCATAATTACTCAAAGATATTTCACTCATTGTTGCACTAGCTACATTTTTTAATACAACCTCAATGGTACACAATTGTATCTCCTATTTTGATGGATGCAACACAGTGGCAGTTTGGGAAATCAAATTATTTTACTGAGCCAGACCAGCCTAGGGGATGAAAAAAAAAGTATAAGCAAGGGATGGAGCAGGCATTGCCTCAAATGTCCTTGAATGAAATGGGGAGGCTTCTCCATTCCACACTGGTCCAACTTCAATCCAGTCATATTTGTGGCAAAAATGGTGGGGCTCCATAACTCAGACACAAAAGCATAAAATATTCCTCTAGTTATATCCATTTTTTCTTTTTTGGAAAAGCAGTTTGACAATAAATAATTAAAAAGTTCAATTGTGGCCTACTCAGTCACGGAAGTAGAGTCCAACCTCAAACTCCGGTGGTTCACCCAGAAGTCGTTCAGCTAACACATTTGAATCTGACCATTCACCATCATCCTTCTCCTCATCCACCTACTGTGGTATTTGAGGAACAGTGTAATTGTGTGGTACAAGGCATTGGCTCATTTTGATCATGGTGAATCTCTCCACGTTTTGAGGTGAGACACTGGTCCTGCCTGTGATAACTATGCTAGCTGTACTGAACACATGTTCATCAGACACCCTGGCTACCAGACAACAGCGATACTTTATTGCCAGCCTGCTGAGCTCTGGCCAATGGTGCATCTTCCCATACAAATAGAAAAATGAGTTTTAATCTGCGTAGACCTTTTCGGCTCATCTAGGTTGTCTTTGAACATCCTGTGAGTGGTCATTGATGCTGCCACTTGCTCAAATTCTTTTACCTTTGCCTCTGTACTTGACATAAGCCCTGCTCCTTGAAACCAAGCAAATGCAGAGGGTTGGTCAGATTATTCTGTTCCTGTTGTTGTTATTGACAGTGTTCTTGTTGCTGGTGTTGGCTTCTGTGAGACAACAGAACTGCCCTCCCTGGTAGTTGAAGGCTGCACCCCAGAAACGTCTGCCTGTGACTCTGATTTTTAACCATTCCTCTTCTAGGTATCTTGCATGTGTAAAAATCTATGTCCTGTATAATAAAAACTTCTATTTATGAAAAGGAATGAAAGTGGGTATTAATTTTTTGCACCATGGATCAAGTATTGCGGCACAGGTGTACTCTTTGGATGGCACAATATCTCTTTGTGTCCTTGGATTAAACTCTCAACCAAGCCAGGTATTTTTTGCTGCTGCCATTCCCTCCTGCAATCCTTTGTGAAACCTTTTTTTAACTGGCTCTGTAGCAGATAGAACAATTGGATAGCTTGCTCATCGTACTGTCCTCCTTGCTGACTTCCCATGTGAAAACCTTAAAAGGAAGTAGAATCTATGTCAAGCATTTGACTAGGCCCGATTTGTCCACCTCCAGGGTCATGCTTTTTCGAGTTGCATTCCGCTTCTCTTTGAATGACATGGTCATTGATCAATTCATACTGCTTAAATAGACTTTGTACCATGCAATAGGTTGAGGTCCAATATGTTTGCACCTCCTGTGTGAGGGCTTTAACTGGTACTCTATTAGCAGACTGAATGATCCTCAACTGCTTCCGGGCTTTTAAAGATTCCGTCAATCAGTATCAATCAACAGGATTGATAAAGCACAGCTAATCACCTGTAAGGTTCTGACTGAAATGATTGCAGATTCTTCCACTCTGGCTCTCCAACCGACCCCTGCCCCCACCACGTCTTCAACAAGGCCGACTCCACCATCGCACCCCAACTCCGGGACGTCATCAATACCTCCTTCAACACTGCTACCTTCCCGGAGAGCTGGAAGCATGCCGAGCTCAGCGCCCTACTAAAGAAATCAACAGCGGACCCCACTGACCTCAAAAACTTCTGCCCCATCTCGCTCCTCCCTTTTCCTGCCAAAGTCATCGAGAAGATCGCCAACAGACAGCTTGCTGCCTTCCTCGAGACTAGAGGGACGAAGGTTTTTGAATCAGTAAAAGGGTGCACTGCCAGTTCATACGCATATAGTTTCAGAAAACAAGAATTTCTTAGGTGCTATACGGCGAGTGGACAAACCCAAACCACTCCTATGAGTAAAGACACTACTCCTGTCAGATAAAAAGGTTTGCCGTAGCACTCTGTGAAGTAAAAGACGTTTTGTACAATGACAATATACAAGCACATCCCAGAAAACCAATTGGCAGAAGTGAACAAAGTTCCACAAGATGATTAAATCTTGGAGTCTTTAATGAAGATTACAGCCAGCTGACACGTGTTTCATCGCCTTCGCGATTCCTCAGGGCTGAAACAAACAAATAAGTAGCATATAGCATATTCTTTTGAACAGATAAATTACCATACCAGACCATGCTGTCTGGGTATTGTAGACATAAAGTAAATGCTTCCTCCAGCAGTGAACATACAGTGATTTGTTCAGGCTCGTTTTTTCTAGTGCTACCACAACACATCCGTGTCGAATAAGGTGTCTATAGTCGATATTATATAAAGACGTGAGTGTACGTGATAGTGGCTGTGAGGGGTTTGTGTAGGGGGAGATAATTGCTGCCTGTATGTGTTCAATGATCCCAATGACACATAGTGACACAAAACCTGTTGCGAGAGTGTCCTGACCGTGTGCGGCTCTTACATCCTTCATGCCAAACTTGTGATATAGTGCAAAGTTGTGTCATTGAGAAGACATACCTAGACGGCCGTGTCAACATCCGAAGGTCTGTAACATTGTTGAGAGAAAATAAAATGGAGAGATCTCATCACTAACTGAGTTTCAGTGATGTTTGGACAAGATATCACCATAGTGAGACTAGCTCAAAGTTGTATGCAAGTTGACTCACCGCTTGGCTGGTGATAATTCCAACCCAGCCGGGACTTCCCCTAGTGGCACTGGTGTGAGTGCGTCCAGATGCGGTGAGAGTCCTTATGTCTGTGACACAATCAAGGTAAAATGTGTCACTACAGATATGCAGTATCGCCATCGTCCATTGGTGGCTCTAGGCAGAAATGCCTATGCAAGAAATGTCACAGAATTCCCTCACTAGAGTTCTATTAATATATAAGCATGCGGTGGAATTCCCTATCCAATAATATTGCCAAAATTTACTCATTATCAGCTGCAATTCTGTTCCATACGTCGAGTGTTGTAAGTTAATCTATACACGGTAATTCATTTCGACTTACATATATTTAAAGGCATATGCGTATAGGTCGGGCTCGGAAATCACTCGGTGTCTGTCACCAAAATATCGAACTTTCTGTGGTCAGAGAGCGTGCTGCTAAAAAGAGAGTAAAGCTTACATCAGTAGCTACTATGTTAAGTAACCCTTGCGTAATAATGTCTATCAGAGGTTGATCGCTATCTTACCAGTATCAGTTCTTTAGTAAGAAAACCTGGTGCGGTTCCAAGTGTATTTCGTATCAAGCTATTGGAAATAAGTGAAAGCGGGATTTAGAAAGCTAGCTCGTAGTTAACGAATGCTCAGGTTAGGCGTACACATTTGTATTGGTGTACGTATTACACCCGCTTACCCGTGTGCGGCATTTCCACGAAGCGGACAGCGAGTGCAGCTCTTCCGGGCCCGGTTCCGTGTATGGACATGTGACCGCGTACCCGCCTACCTATAAGCGCGTCATAAGCGTGAGGCGTTCCCTACACTGCCAGTGCAATTGAGAGTAAAAGGGTCGGCCATCTTTGCACGACAATATATTGTTATATCTCTACCTGATATATGGGGTATTCTGTTGAGATTACGTTTATTTAGTAGAGACGAATAATGTGAGATGTGGATAAAAATTGTCTAATTCGACGTGAATATATTACTGTCAGTAAGTGATCAGTAATTCGCCAAAATGACGTTCACAATACTCTAGGTAATGCATACAGAATTGAGTGTATGTCTTATCTTATGGGATTCCACTCCTTTTCATGCTTAATCCATGCTCCCCAGTGCAAAGTGACATTCCATTTCTAATATTGTGTACCCTAGTGCATTATGCACCGTGATTTAAAATATATACAAAATCGCTTTTATCCTCTATGTGAGAAAGGCCCAATCATACTGTGACTGCCTATCACAATACAATCAGTACATTATCATAGTCCATGTTTAGGTGTTTACATCAGTATTGTCGGTACGGGAGACACATCCCAGCATTTAGGAAAGACTTTGAATCAAAAACATTCCTACATAAGTTTCCACATATACAGTTCTGCAACATTGGTGATTCTTTTGACCATCATAAATAAATGCAACATAATAATCTCTATGTTCAGTCACCCAAAAAGTATTGCATCTCATGGTCATAATTCAATCCCAACTTTACAGATTTCAAACGATTTTACTGATTCAAAAACCTTCGTCCCTCTAATCTATTTGCAGTCTAGGGTAGCCGCCACGCATTTCCTTTACCCAAAGTAGATCTCTAGTATACCATTGCTAGATACACTAGGCAACGCCAAGATGGATCGCACCAAAATGGCAGAAGAGTTGTTTGAGAACTTAGCAAAGGGCATGTCCACTCAAACTGCTTCCACCAGTACCAATCCCCCTCGCATTGAGGGCCTCAGAGATAAATTCATTAAACTAGAACGCTTAAAGAAGCTAGAAAATTCAAAATGGTGGGATGGGGCAACTCTTAAACAGTATCTGAGGTTAAAGCGTGTCCCTAGAGGTCTGAGAGGCCAAATTTTTCCCACCTATGATGACCTAGACGCCGACCTCATGATTAAATGGGAAGAATCTCTCTCTAACAACTCTGTCACGTTAATGGAAATACTCATTGGTTTTGTGTCACTATGTGTCATTGGGATCATTGAACACATACAGGCAGCAATTATCTCCCCCTACACAAACCCCTCACAACCACTATCACGTACACTCACGTCTTTATATAATATCGACTATAGACACCTTATTCGACACGGATGTGTTGTGGTAGCACTAGAAAAAACGAGCCTGAACAAATCACTGTATGTTCACTGCTGGAGGAAGCATTTACTTTATGTCTACAATACCCAGACAGCATGGTCTGGTATGGTAATTTATCTGTTCAAAAGAATATGCTATATGCTACTTATTTGTTTGTTTCAGCCCTGAGGAATCGCGAAGGCGATGAAACACGTGTCGGCTGGCTGTAATCTTCATTAAAGACTCCAAGATTTAATCATCTTGTGGAACTTTGTTCACTTCTGCCAATTGGTTTTCTGGGATGTGCTTGTATATTGTCATTGTACAAAACATCTTTTACTTCACAGAGTGCTACGGCAAACCTTTTGCCTTCCTCGAGACGAACGGATCCCTCGACCCCTCGCAGTCCGGTTTCAGAGCCAACCACAGCACCGAGACCGCCCTCATCGCAGCCACCGACGACATCCGAGCCCTGATCGACAACGGGGAAACAGCGGCACTCATCCTCCTGGACCTCTCCGCAGCATTCGACACTGTCTGCCACCGCACCCTAGTCCAACGCCTCAGCAACACCGGCATCCAAGAGAAAGCACTGCAGTGGATCATCTCGTTCCTCGTCGGAAGAACACAGAGAGTCCGCCTCCCCCCGTTTCGATACGAGGCCACCGAAGTCATCTGCGGCGTCCCGCAGGGATCTTCACTCAGCCCCACCCTCTTCAACATCTACATGAGACCTCTCGCTGCCATCGCACGCCAACACAACCTCAACATCATCTACGCCGACGACACCCAGCTGATCCTCTCCCTCACCAGAGACCCCGACACGCCAGAACCAGCCTCCACGAAGGGATGAAAGATGTCACCGAGTGGATGAAGAACAGCCACCTGAAACTGAACTCAGACAAGACAGAAGTCCTCATCCTGGGACCATCACCCCCCGCCTGGGACGACTCATGGTAGCCCCCAGCCCTGGGCACCACCCCCAAGCCAACAGACCATGCACGCAACCTGGGCTTCTTCCTGGACTCCTCCCTCTCGATGACCAGACAAGTCAACGCCGTCTCCTCATCATGCTTTCACACCCTTCGCAAGATCTTCCGATGGATCCAGACCGAAACCAGGAAGACGGTCACCCAGGCCCTCGTCACCAGCCGACTGGACTACGGAAACACCCCCTACGCCGGAACCACAGCCAAGCTACAGAAAAAACTCCAATGCATCCAGAACGCCTCCGCCCGACTCATCCTGGACATACCCCGACGCAGCCACATCTCCAGCCACCTGATGGACCTGCACTGGCTCCCCGTCAAAAAGAGGATCAGGTTCAGGCTCCTCACCCACGCACACAAGTCTTTCCACGACCTGGGCCCCAAGTACCTCAACGACCGCCTGACCTTCTACATGCCCACCCGCCAGCTATGGTCTACCAGCCTCGCCCTCGCCACCGTACCACACATCCGAAGAGCCACCATTCGGAGGCAGATCCTTCTCCTACCTGGCGGCCAAGACATGGAACTCCCTCCCCATCCACCTTCGGCTGACCAAGGACCACCTCGCCTTCAGGAGACAACTCAAGACCTGGCTGTTCGAGCAGTAGCGGACCCCTTCCCCCAAGCACCTGGAGACCCTTCCGGGTGAGTAGCGCGCTATACAAGTGTTATGATTGATTGATTGATTGCAGGTGGTCAGTATGATGTTGACTCGGTTAATTCTTTTTAGAAAATCCCGCAAAATCACATTGATGTATCCACCAAACACAGGACCCTATAGTAACCACCATCTACAATGGTCCTAATTATATTACAGGCATTTTTCTTGGCAATAAATCCTGAAACTTCTAGTTTGCAGCCATTCAAACAACTTGAGGTCTTCCCAGATGTTCACATCTGTATGAGATGTCTTCATGGTGAACATGGCTACTGTTGCATGCCACTGAAAGCACTCAAATGTTTTTTCAGTAGTGAGACCTGTAGACAGCTATTGCCACACCCTACAAGAGAAATCCAGTGTGCAGTGATACACATGCAATCAATAGCTTGACAACTGGTGCGCATATCAGTTGTCAGACGGATAGTGTGAAGAGCACTTTGCTGCAAAGCTTGTCCAAATAATTGCAGTGCATCGTGATGGAGCACTGGAACAGCAACTCTGGCAAAATAGGACCTACCTAGAACCTTGCATTTCAGGCAGATGCCCACTTAAAATTTGAAAAGTCCTGCTCCTTCCACAAACAAAAAATGGACGATGTCCTGTGCTAACAGTTAATAGGGCCCCTTCTGCCCTAAACATGCCTATAATATTAGCATGATTTTTTTTTCTTTTCTGGTGCCACTGATGCAGGTGAGTTCCTGAGAGAAGAACTAGGAAGTGGTAGACTCAATGTGCATCTTGGTGTAGTCACTGTATGCTGCAGTGTCTCTACCTGACTCTTGTGCCATTTCGAGTTTGCTGAGGATGGTGATACTGGCACACTGCTGGGGCCATTGCTGCTTTATGGAAAGCTGCCACCAACTTCTTCCTCATCGCCTTCACCTCCCACCATAATCAAATTTGATTCCTTTCTCTCATCACCACCACCACCAGAAGCATGTTTTTGAAGGTGTGCCTCCCATCGGATTGCGTCATGTCTCAAACTGGGGAGTAAAACATTTTTAATAGGGCTACTGTTGCCACTGCCAATGCGAGAAGAATTAGAGGTAGGTGGTGTATCAATGATTTCCTCTCTGTAGTGCATACTTTGACTGAGGCAGTGGTGGTTGCAGGTCTCAGTGAGGGCCTTACAAATATGGAAGGTGGCAGTGGTGGTGGTACAGTGTCACGTCCCTTAGAGCAGATTGAACAGGAAGGGTAATGTAGGTTTCCTCTGAGCCAGCTTCCATGACAATGAATGGTTCATACTCCTCATCCCCTTTCATAGTTTTGAGGTTTTCAGGAACTTTTCTTTTACCTTGTCTATACTGGTGGGTCTCGGACTCCGCCGGGGTCCAATTCATGTCCAGATCATCAGAAGGAGGGCTTGGAGGAGATGCTGGGTACCCTTCCTTTTTCTTACTGGAGATATAGAAGCCAATTTGGTTCAGGAAGAGGTACATCTTGCTCAGCAGGCAGCTCAACCTTCTGTTCTACTCCTACTTTAGGAAGATGTACTATTGCTGGCTGTGGCTCCTGTTATCCACTTTGCTCAGTTTCCTGCGACAATTGACCACTAATTTGTGGCTGAGACACATCCAGTTCTGAATCACGGCTTATCACCATGATTGCAGTGTCTGCCTTGCTGAGAAACATGTCCTTGGGCTTAATTTGGGTGGAGCTGCTCCCAGCTTGCTCCTCAGAGGGTGGTGCGGCAGGCATACATCTCCTGAAAAAGATTTGGGACGGAACATGAGTGGTGAAAATCAGCATCTTCTTCTCCTTAGTGGCCACTTTTCTGGCAGCACCTTTCTTCGGGGCGATCTTGAAGCTCTGTCCGTGGGCAGTGGCACTTAGCTGCATAAGCAGAAGGGACCAGAAGACTCAAATGTTGTGGTCATGACACTTTATGGTTGGCTTCTATCTGGCAATACTGTGATGTATGGCTCTTGTGCATCTAAAAGCAAACAAGCAAGAAATACAATTAGTGAAACACTGCATTTTTGTATTTTGAATTACTCATAGTGTAGATAAGTTAGTGTGGTTACTTTTTTCCTAAATAGTTAACAACAATAATGTATCTATTCCAAATTCACACAACACCGCCATAACATAATATTACATTTTCAATCAAGTTAACAACATACATATGTAACTGTTTGCTTTACATACATCTAAGGGGAGATACCTGTGGCAGTCAGTGAGGTGCAGGGGAAAATGGAATAACCCTTCAAAAATGAATGGTGGTGTGCACCTATGGCAGGCAGGGGGGTCATGGGAAAATTGAATCATCCTTAAAAAATGAATGCTGAATCACAGCTGTGCACTTCAGGACACAGGTTGTCCGGGGAAAAATAAGTAATGACATTCCGCACAAATGAATGCTGGTGTTCAAAATTAAAAGATTAAAACAATTAAAATAAAAAAACAATTAATAGGTGGTGTACTAGCGGACTATGAGAAACCAATTGCAAATTAAGGAGGTGCAGGCGAAAATGGAAAAAATGCATATAATATTAAACAGTGTTCATATACAACTATAATGATCCCCAAGCATATTAAGGGGTCGATTCCGAATCGGGAAACTAATCCGTACGACGATTCAAATTCGTAGCCCTTTCCCTATGAATCGTACAAATCCGTCTGAATGGCGTAGTTCGATCCGTAGGACAAAAATACAACTGAATCTTTGCGAACAGTACGGAAATCAAGGGAAAGTACGTACGATACGGACACTCACGGTGAACCGTATGAATCGTAAACATGCTGTACGACCCGACAAGTACGATCCGGACCGGATAACGAGAACGCGATTCGTACGGAAATCGTTGTATGAGCAATTCGTACGGAAAGCCACACAATCACATACACACCGTACCCCTGCAATCATGGGGTTATGCACCGTACCCCTATGCACTGTACCCCTATGCACCGTACACCTATGCAACGTACCCCTATGCACCGTACCCCTACGCATCGTACACCTATGCAATGGACCCCTATGCTCCATACCCCTACGCACCGTACCCCTAAGCACCATACCCCTGCAATATGGGGTATACTCGCGTACCCCGGGAGGTCCGTTTCGTATTCGGTTCGAGTCAAAATCTGATTTTACGGATGTTTTGATCTCCCGTGGAAAAAGAGTTGTATGGAGTGCTGATGTGACGAATCGTACTTGCTGGGTCAGAAAAAGCTGCTTCAATCCATACGGTTGTCTCGTACTGCGTGTTCCGAATGCGATTCATACAGATTTTTAAGTAGTATGGTCTTTCATACGATTCCTACGGAGACACGCTTTGGGTTCGCATCGTACTTTATCGTACGTACAAGGACGTTTAAGGTGTACTATTCGTACGGGAAATATGCTCCATACGGCTATTCGTAGGGGATTTTACCAAATCGGAATCAGCCCCTAAACTGATATCAGGGAAAAGTAAAAATAAAGAAGCAATACAAAAAGGCATAACCAGGGCTGGACTGTCTACCAGGCCTTTCTAATTCAAGAATGGAAAACCAAATGGCTTTAAAGTATGCTTTAAAACAATTTGTTTCACTTTTTTCACTTAGAAGCAAATGCAGGTCCCCATCAACATGAATCAGCCCCCACAGCAGAATAATCGGGCCTCAGTTTGGCAGCCGACTAAAACGCCCAGTAGCCAGTTTGGCCCTGGGCATAACCCTCTCCCATCAATCTCCTTAGAGAAAAGCTTTGACAACTGGAAAAAAAGGATTAACATAGTGGTTGGCTGCACAAAATGGCCACTGGCCACATGGTGAAACAACAAGAAAGGAGGAATGGACAACAAAGCACACATGCAGGCCTAAGGCAAAATCACACTGGCTGGCTGCAAAAAATGGCCTCCAGCCATATCTTCAACCAACAACAACAAGAAAAGAGGCACGGACACAACAAAGAACATATGCAGATCTATGGCAAAGGCACGCTGGTTGCCTACACAAATTGGCCACTGGCCGCATGGTCAAACAACAACAAGTGAGGAGGCATGGTGGACATAACAAAGAACACATGCAGGCCTATAGAAAGAGCACACTGTCTGACTGCAATAAATGACTGATGGCCAAACAACAACAACAAGCAAGGTGGTATGGACTGTACACAGAACATATGTAGCACTATGACAATAGCTCACTGGCTGGCTACACAAATGGTCACCAGCCACATAGTCAAACAACAAGCAAGGAGGGATGGAAAACGAGTAGCACATGTAGGCCTATGGACTCTGACTACATAAAATTGCTCCCAGTCACATGGCATGGAGAAAACAGACAAATTGTAGACTATGGCAAACAGACACACACACTGGCAAGGCAAAGTAGACATGATAACTGTTGTATATAGAAAGAAGACTCCAAATCCGGTAAGGTTGCAGGTAAGCAGTTTAATACAGCAGACAGAAAAGTAACAGGACCGTAACCTCATCTGGCCAGGTAGTAACTGCCACAGAATGGAATGGCAGACAGTGACACAGAGAGAACTATGCAAGCAGTCTAGAAGGTTGGAGCCAGAGCATGCAGGGAGAGGACAGATAGGGAAAAGCTATGTACAACACATCTCCCTCCTTTGGGAACAAAATGAAAACAAGGGAAAGAAAGAGCAAAATAACAATAACAGCTGTTAATGAACATAGTCACTCAAGTAAGCTGGAGGATGACGGGAACGTGGACACCTTGAGGAGACATTGGAAGAAGAAACACCAGAGGTAGTATCAGAACACTCATGCATATCATCACACGCAGATGAAGGAGCATCGCCACCACCCACCTCCCCCCGTACAGCAGGTGAGTCACGCGACTCGGAGTCTTGTCGAGCAGACAACATATAGCCACTGCAGCCTGTCTCAGAAGGAATAAGATCGGAATCATGGGTATTGGAGACCTCCTTCTGATATAAGGCAACCCTT
This sequence comes from Lissotriton vulgaris, assembly GCF_964263255.1. NCBI lineage: Eukaryota > Metazoa > Chordata > Amphibia > Caudata > Salamandridae > Lissotriton > Lissotriton vulgaris. The sequence goes on along the minus strand of NC_141693.1, from coordinate 583,085,962 downwards.
CTGTAGTTCCACTTAGCACCATTCTCAAGAAGAACAAAATGGGGAAAAGCTTTCTTAACCCGGAAGGGACCAGTGAACTTAGAAAGGCCCTTGGAGCAGCGACCCGGCTTAACCTTGACCAAATCGCCAGTGGAGATGGGAAGAGGGGAAATATTTGAAGGGGAAGAAAGCTTGTTATCATCCCTCAACCAGGAAGGAGTTAGCTTGGACACAGGGGAACGCCCTCGCATCAGTTCAAAAGGGGATTTTCCAGCCTGCCCATGGGGTGTTGAGCGGTAAGCCCAAACCAGCTCTTGTACACGCTCATCAGAAAAACACCCGCTAGCAACTGACATCTGTATAACACCCTTGACTAGTCGGTTGACCCTTTCACACAGACCATTGCTTTCGGGATTATAAAGACAGGTGCGGTGATGAGATATACCACATTCACGCAAGAAACAAGCCATTTTGGTAGAGGTGAGCTGGGTGCCGTTATCTGTAATGAGAACTGAAGGGTAACCCTCATTCACAAAAACAGACTTGAGGAAAAGAATGGTGGAGTCAGTTGTAATCTCCTTCATGAAACGTACAGTCAACCACTTTGAGAAACAGTCAACAACAACCACCGCAAAACGTTGATTTACGGGCAATTCGCACATAGGGCCAATGAAATCTAAACATATTGTGTGCCAAGGCAAGCTTTTAAAGGAAATGCTGCCAACAGATTGAGAACCAATGACCTTGAGACGCTTCTCTCCTTCCACGCACAAGGAGCATTTGACAACACAATCCACAGCATCACTGTTGATTGAGGGCCACCAGAAATTTTCTTTTACACGCCGCTGAGTAAAAGTTTGACCCAAATGGCCCTCATGAGCTAAACCAAGAATCCTGCCCCTCAAAGAGCTTGGAGGAACATAACGATCACCCCTCATGAGAACATTTTTCCCACACACAGACAACTCATTGACAACCTTAAGAAAGGGTCTGACAGCTGGTTCCAAGGCACTTTCTCTTCTCGCCCCCTTGAGAACAAGATCAACTACAGCTTTCAAAACATGATCATCATCCATGCCTTTGGACCACTCCTCAGCTGAAAAGGAACTCTCACACAAAGACACGACATCATGTAAGGAGGCAACAGCCTTGTCATCACCCTGTTCACACAAGGAATCCCCGGGGTTGGGAAAAGAAACCGGGAGACGCGATAAACAGTCGGCTTGTACATTCCTCCAGCCGTGAACAAATTCAACTTCAAACTGGTAATCCTGAAGGCGAGAAGCTAACCTGGCCAGCCTAGGGGAGCCCTTGCCTGTACCACCAGGTGCCAAAACATTTACTAGGGGTTTGTGATCCGTGCGAAGAACAAACCGAGAACCCCATAGATATGTTCTAAAGTAGTTAACGCCCCATGCAGCCGCAAGAGCCTCTCGCTCGATAACAGAATAGTTGACCTCAGAGGTCGACAGAGGCCTCGAGGCAAAAGCGACAGTTTTCTCACCACACTTATGTTTCTGGAGGAGAACAGCTCCGAGACCAACACCACTGGCATCAACCATCAAAATAGAAGGACGTCTAATGTCAAAGGGTGTGAGAACACCTGAAGACTTAAGTTCAGTTTTGATACAGTTAAAGCAAGACTCTTGCTCACTCGTCCAAGAGAACTTGACCCCTTTCTTTAGTAAAACTCTTAAGGGAGCAGTCTTTGAGGAAAAATCTTTGATAAACTTAGAATAAAACTCAATTAGCCCCATGAAGGACCTGAGTTGTTCTTTATCTACAGGAGGAGGAGCCAGCTCTATCGCTTCTAAGAGATTTTTCTTAGGCCTTACACCCTCAGCAGAGAGACAGAAACCCAGATATTCAACCTCTTCAACCAAGAACGCACACTTCTCTCGGCGCAACGTGAGACCCGCATCCACAATTCTACCTAAGGCATTGCGTAAAACATCATTGTGCTCCTCCAAGGTATTGCCAAAGATGAGAATGTCATCTTGGAAGAAGATAATTTTATCTAGCCCCTTGAACACTTCAGAAACCATGCGCTGGAAAACACTGGCAGCAGAGATTAGACCAAACGGTAAGCGAGTAAACTGGAAAGTTCCCTCACCCGTGATAAAAGCTGTAAGATGCTTTGAGGCATCATCCAGACGAATCTGGTGATAGGCATGCTTGAGGTCTAGCTTGCTGAAAAACCTAGCTCCCTTAAGGGTGGAAACTAATTCGCCTATTAGGTAAAGGGAATACATCGGCCACCACACATCTGTTCAAGGAGCGTAGATCCACACAGAAACGAATCTTGTTGTCAGGTTTGAGCGAGATGACAACAGGAGAAACCCATGGGGAGGCTTCAATCGGTTCGATAATACCCCCCTGTAACATCTCATCTAAAACAGCCTTGACCTCAGCCCGCAAGGCAAAAGGAACACGCCGCGCTTTGTGCTGTACGGGAATACTGCCCTCTTTTAACAGTATCCTGTGTGTGTACCCCTGTAGCTCACCCAGTTCCTCACGAAAAACCTGACTGTGACTGGCAAGTATGTCATCCACGTAACAATCATCCACAACAAGAACGGGATCATCAGCTCTGGGATTGACAATAATGTGTAGATCGTACTGGTGAGAACGACCCAGTATTGCGGGACCATCCACAGACACATAAATCTTGCCCTGGGTTGACCTGTTCTTGAAAACAATCATTGCATTGAAGTAACCAAGGAGGTTAATTTTTTCCCCTTGGTAACCGGATGGAAAGATGTCACAGACCTCCAAATGTTTGTTACCCCAAACCTCATACAACATAGACGAGGGAATGATAGTCCACTTGGACCCAGTGTCAACCATCAAGTCAACGTTTTTTCCATCAACTAAGAACTTTGCTTTAATAATACGCTCCCTCTTCTCATCACACGCGCACACTGAATCATACAAAATCAGTATTTTGTTAACATCACGCTTCAGTTCATTGTAATCACACACCACAGTAACCCTCTGATTGGCTCTATTCTTACACACTTTTGCAAAGTGGCCTATTTTACCACATTTTAAACATTCTTTGTTATTAGCGAAACAAAATTTTGCATCAGAAGAATGAGAATAACTCCCACATCTAGAGCACATTTTAGACACAAACTTGTTACTAGGTTGCGACTGTGATCTACTGAATGGCTGTTGAGACATATTTTTCTTTTGTAATACATAACCTTTCTTTCTGACAATCGCAACAGCAGCAGCTTCATCATCACTGATATCGCTATTAGTTAATTTATAAGATACTTCCGCAACCTTGGTATCCGAACTAGATTTTGATAACTCTTTAATACATTTTTCGCTCTCCTCGACCACCTTAGCAAGTTCGATTGCTACCTTCAGAGTAGGGTTCTTAGCGGCCCACAAGCGCTCCTGAATTTTTCTATTGTTGACCTGTACCACCAACTGATCCCTAATATGCTCGTCAGCCATTTGACCGAAGTTGCATTTGACTGACAACTCACGAAGGCGAGCAACAAAGTCATCAATACTTTCGCCCTCAAGTTGTTTATTTTTGTAAAACCTATAACGTTGAAGAATTAGGTTTTCTTCCCTTCCAAATCTGTTCTCCAGTCTGGCAATGGCCTCTTCAAATTCATCCAAAGGTTGTGACGTGGCGGAAAGAACTTGAGGTAAATATTTAAAAAGTCTTTGCCCTTCCTTGCCTAATGTGGTCATCAGGATGGCCTTCTTACGTTTGGCAGAGAAGCCCTCACCATCCAAGGCTTCAATGTAGTCATTAAACATAATGACCCAGTCTTCCCAAGGAGTGGAAGGATTGCCAGGTTCAGTTAGAAACTGAGGAGGAAGAGCGATGTTTATAGATTGCGCCATTACAGACCAGCAGCCAAAACAATATGAATACCAAGCACAGGGAGTTCAGTGTCGCAACGAAAGTACAATTCTTTTGAACTTTGACCAGTAAAAAGATTCAGCGCTGCACTTCCTAGCGTTAGGAGTAATCACCAAATGTTAATAAATAACGTATCATTCTTATGAACTTTGACCAGTAAAAAGATTCAGCGCTGCACTTCCTAGCGTTAGGAGTAATCACCAAATGTTAATGAATAACGTGCTTACTTGTGTGGAAACCTTGCGTGCCAACGACTTTAACTTGAAATGAACCACTCGAGCGAACTGCTCGCATCGGACTGATGAACTGCACAGAGCGGACTGAGGAAGTAAACAAAGATGGCCGCCAGCGTATGTCGTCACGAAGGTCACGTTAATGACCTTGCGTAGACAGCACGCAGCAACCGGAGGTCCGTGCAGTAGTGCGCAGTCAATGCGCGAGACTCAGCTCGAGACTCCGCTCGTGGAAGCAGATCCAGCAAGACCGTTGCTATGGCCACGCGGGACACACACAAGTGACGTTCAACTCCGTTGCTACGCACCTCAGGCTTGTGACGCTGTGGGTAGCAACCACGGAGGCAAAGAACAAAAACGCTGTTTTAGGAAGTTGAATCCATAAAATCTCGACATCAGACGGTTGCAGAAGGAGAAGACATCGAGAACTCAAAGCGCTGACACTCGTGGATTCGTCGAGGAACGGATCGCTGTTGTAGGATAATCTTTTCTTAGGCTGTAGCAAAAATTTGGCCAGATGCTCCCATCCTGAAGTCGCCAAAATGTTGTATATAGAAAGAAGACTCCAAATCCGGTAAGGTTGCAGGTAAGCAGTTTAATACAGCAGACAGAAAAGTAACAGGACCGTAACCTCATCTGGCCAGGTAGTAACTGCCACAGAATGGAATGGCAGACAGTGACACAGAGAGAACTATGCAAGCAGTCTAGAAGGTTGGAGCCAGAGCATGCAGGGAGAGGACAGATAGGGAAAAGCTATGTACAACAATAACACTTAATAAAACACTACCATTTATTCAGCAATGCCAAAAACTAAAATTAAGTGAGCTATGAAACATTTACAACAACGCACATACTCCCAAGGCTTCGAAAATTAACCCACAAAATAACACTTTCTGTAGAAAAAAAAATAAAATATAAATAAAAACACCTTTTTAATTTAATCCAATGCCATATCTGCCCTAAAGGATGTTTTAAACAACAAATACCACAGAAACAGTTGTTGTATGTACCCCTGACTAGTACTGGGCCTACTGGCTCAATGGCCCCTGGGCAGACTAGGTCACAAAGAAAAACAAATGAACAGTGTAAATGTTACAAACATGGAGAAAATGTGCTGAACTGTGCATAATTTTTACATACAAAAGATAAAAAATTAAATGCAATAAATAATAAATGGGCCCCTATTGAATCTCCAGGTCACCCAACACAATAAAATGTAAAAATCAAATAAAAGTACACATAAATATTTGCGCATGCTCTCTATCAAACAAACAACACCCTTACACAAACTTTTTTCAACTTACTTGTGATATCACAAACGAAAGTCCTTAAATAAATATATATATATTACCTACTGGCGGTCGCCAGTAGGTAGTTATAGTTAGGACCTAGTTTCCATAGGAAATCCTCAACATTCTATTTGGAATAACTTTGGCCCTGGTTGAAGAATCTTAGCGAATTTCTCAAAGAAGATGGCTCGGTCCGCTGCGCTCCTTCCCTAAAAGTTTGGGGGGGATTGGTCAAGTGGGGGCTGAGATAAAAGGGGGGTCCCAAAACGTGTTTTCTCCATGTTATTTTCCATAGGACCTTTAGACTCGGCTACAGGTCGAACGGGTGAATGGATTTATAAGAAATTTGGCAAAACTGTACAGTCCGGCTCGCAGATTACGCTTTTTTTGGAATGGTGTAAATCCGTTCAGTAGTTGCTGAGGAAATTAAAGTTAAAGTCAATTATATATCTATACGCGCGCACGGGTGCGCGCACTCAAGCGGCTGCGCGCGCGAGCGGAATTTTGCTGCGTGACGTCTGTTAACGTTCGATTCGAAGGAAATCAGGAAGTGTTGACCGCCATTTTACCATTACGAGTAAATATATTGTTGATTTCAAAGCGTTGGAACATGGAAAGGGGAGAAGGTAGAGATTGTTTTGCTGCGTAGGTTTTCTCAGGGTGTAAAGGCGAAAATATATATATATATATTTTTTTTTAAAAGTTGCGTGGTGCGTGCACTCGGTCGCGCACACCTTTATACAAGAGTGTGAAAATGGAGATAAATCAGAAGTTTGAGTGCTTAGATATAAGGTGGCTCTGAAAAGAGCCATTGTGTTAATTGAGTGTTTTCTGCATTTATAAGTAAGTACCGATGCAGAGCCTGATGTTGCAGAGGAAGATTCTGTTTCCCTCATTCGTGAAATGAACACCGTCTCTCCTATAGACGTCTTGCATGTGGTATCGTAAGTTGTTGTGGTAAATAGAACCCATGCTATAATCTCTGAGGAACGCAGAAACAGATTTATTTACATGTCTCCTTGCTTTCTCAAATTGTGCACAATGTTGATTGGACCAATTCCATTTCTGTCTTTGGCATATATTGGAATATACCAAGGCAGATCGAGGAAAAAGTGTCATCAATTGTCGAAAGGTGTCTTTTAGAAGCATTTCCAGACCTACCCCAGTGATTGTGCCTAGATCGTTCCCACCACAGTGCACAATTATAAGGTCTGGTTCTGGGAGATGCATAAAAGTTTTCACCAATGAAATCAATTGGTGACATTTCAATCCTCTTTTGGAAATCCATGTTATGTGTACATTTGGTAAGCTGAGGTTGCAAATTCGTCTGCTTACTGCATATTTTTCACTCCAGTGAATATAACTGTGTCCTATTAGCCAGACCTTCATTTTCAAGGGGTTTGTAGTCGTCCTCCGATCGGTTCTGGAAGTGGAATGGTAGTTAGAAGTTGAAATTCTAAATAAAGAAAAAGGAAGAGGCTGGGTGTGGTTTAAAAAATAAAAATGATTGGTTGATTGTAAGAAGTGGAGATTGAACAGTACGTTGCATGTTAATGTTTATGTTAAACGAAAAGTACTATTGGGTGTGAAAAAAAAAGACATGTGTGTCTATATGGTTTGGTGGGGGTACATACGCATGTAGCTACTTACCAACACATGTAGCCACTTATACACAAAGTGAAACACTAATATATATATTTAAAAATTTAAACATTACTCACTAATATTTATTTTTCAGAAAGACACATATTCACTGGATGGTGTCATCAGTGATGTCATGAGTGATGTCACTGACCATGTCATGAGTGATGTAATATGTGACGTCATCAGCAGTGCATTGCACGCGCAAGTTATAGTGAGTCCAACTAACTATAACGTGGAATTTCATTGGTTTTATATCAGTAAAATGTCCAGCTAACTATAACATGTGTCAAACCTATGGTTTTTTCAGTGAATATATATATATATATATATACAGCAGACAAAGAGAGTGCTCCTTCTACCTTAAAATCCAAAGAAAAGTGACCAGGGAATAGTCATTTTCCCCCCACGCTATCCAGCACTTTCCCTACTGTTTCACTTGCTGGAGTGGGAATAGTAATTTTTACCCCAATGCTATCCAGCACTTTCCCCATTGTTGCACTCACTGGAGTCGGCATAGTAATTTTTACCCTTACGCTATACAACGCTTTCCCTACTGTTGCACTCACTGGAGTGGGAATAGTAATTTTTAACCCCTACGCTATCCGGCGCTGTCCCCACTGTTGCACTCATTGGAGTGGAAATAGTCATTTTTACCCCTTCGCTATCCAACGCTTTCCCTACTGTTGCTCTCACTGGAGTGAGAATTGCAATTTTTACCCCTACGCTATTCAGCACTTTCCCTACTGTTGCACTCTATGGAGTGGCAATAGAAAATGTTACCCCTACACTATCCAACGCTTTCCCTAATGTTGCACTGTATGGGGTAAGTATATATATTAATTTATATGCATATGTTTGATTTATTTTAACATTTTATGTATTAGTTATTATGTTTAAATATCTTTTAATATTTTAACTATATTTCTTTTAATTATATGTATTATTTACATTATTATTAAAACATTAAAAATACGATATTTTTAACTTCAATATTTTTGACAACTATATATTTTTTTCGATATTTTTGTACTTACCTTTATGTAGATTGGACTTCAATATTTTTGTGTTCTCTATTTCTGTGGCGATATTTTTGCAGGTCGATTTTCTGTTTGTCGATATTTTGTCACACATTCACTTGTGGGTATACTATAAAATGAAAGATAACACAATATTGGCGGTAGGGGCCTGTGATCAGGTCGCGGATCGACCAGACAATCCCAACATGGCGGCCGCAATGACGGCAAGCGTAAGTGAAGGTAGCAATCCTCCTGTGAGAGAAGGGAACGGCAGAAAAGGGGCAGAAATGTGGGAGGACACTCTTGTGAGGTCAACGTACGCGGAGTGTGAAGGAAGACCTGAGGACGCGACGGAGACACAGGAGAGTACGGAGGAGCACACTGGAACCAAGGATCCTGAAGGAGAGCCGGAGGTCGGAGAGGACGTTGTGAAGCTGCTAGCAACTCGAGGAAACAGACCCAGGAGCAACACGAGTGGGTCCAGCCCTTTCCCAGATGAAGAAGAGGCTTTCGCTCCTAAACCCAGGGCTCAGGAGGATTGTGGGTTCAGGCAGAGGCACCTCTATCTTTTGTTTACGGGTGGTGGGCAGGACTAACGGGCACCCAAGTGTAATTGGGCACAGTCTTCCCTCACTAAGGCATGAGGCACATTAGGAACGGTGAAGGGTGCACTTAACCTTCCCCCTCTACCCACCATCAGATTTCCAATACCCTTACCCCTACCTATGCTTATCTCTGTTTCCGGTACCTTTGAGAGGAGAGGAAGTGTCGATCTCAGGAGCAGGATGAGAACCCGAGAGTATCATGGACCCACCTGTTGACCCAGCCTATAGGTAAACTCACGACAAGAGAATCCACAACATTGCTGTCTAATCTTCCTCTTTTGGGTTTCCACATTACATGGACTGTGACTGGTGTAGCTAATAAAATATTCACAAAAGCTACTCTGGGTCATGTGTTTCTAGGAAAAGTGTCATACTCAGAGCCTCAATAAGAGAAGTAAATTATAGAGCAGCTTGATCATGGCCATTCTCCTGTTCTGACTGTTTGAGTATGAGCAAGTAAAATAAAGCCTTTTCAACAAACATGTGGTGAATAATCGCTTACTTGGGCCTGCAATCTTCACAGTAGAGTAGCAAAAAGTGGTTCTCTTACTCTTACATACCACAATATATATTTAAGAGGAGAGGCAAAGATTACCAACAAAGCAGACAACAGCAACAGACTAGTACAGGCAGGCGGAAGTTGGCTACAGAAACATGGAATATAGAAAAAAGTGATAATGTAGGGATAACAAGAAAATAACAAACATTTGATGGAGGAGTTGAGAAAAAAGAGACAGCATAAAAAATAAACATGGCAATTTAATTTTAATAGTGGAAATAGTAAAAGTTATGGAAATAAGAAGAACAGGATTTAACGGGGCCTGCTGAACCATCAGCACCGGTGCTTGTGGTTCCACTATGCCACAGCAATGATGGTGGCAGCCCCTTCACCCGGCGTAGATGCCTTCTAGCCCTTGGGTGTTTGTGATAAGAAACAAAGGTGATAAAAAATACATTAGTGGTACAGCTAATCTATCCAAAAATATTTTGGCAGACAGATGCGGTAGCATTGTACTTTTCTAAATGAGATTGCTTCCAGTAATAATATTGCGTTGACCTATTTATATTTCTTAAACCTAAGTCCTATTCCTACTTTCCTAAACCTCACCTACATTTGAAACTACTAATTCAGTGCAATGAATGATTTCTGCTTCTCAACCCCTTTGATTGGCAACCTCAGTCCTCCTTTTTAATGCATGAATACATACTATACATCATTGGGATATTGGGACTGTATGAGCTACATAAAGAAATGCACAAAGAATGCTAACTCACAGATTTTACTACCACTATCTTAGTGACATGACCAATAGATTCTGCATTAATTCTTAAATACTCAGACCAAGCGAGCTCCAATAAGTTCGATTAGGTAACATAAAAAAACTGGTTTGCTCAAGCTCTATCACATCTTATTTCTAATGTAAACTTAAAAAGCCAAAGAGTGTGACCAGCATGCTATTTGAGAATAAAAATTTGCATTTTAGAAAACAAACAATAAATAATTCCTTACCAAGCCCGGGAACTTCCCTGTCTGGCAGTATGGCCAAGCATTTTATCAGCTGCTCTGTTGTACCCTGACCCCAGTGATCCAGCGCACACACTTGCCACCCTCCCCCACTGCATCCGATGCTCCCTCAGGGTGTACCCACTGGCCGGCCTGTTGACAGCATGGACAGGGTTTGCACCGCAAATAAAAACAAGTGCACTCACCTCCATCTCTAAAAAAATGGGATAGGACCATACCCCTTGACGGCAACAATGATTGCAAGGTGTGCAGCTTGTTGCAGCCACACTACCACGCTGATTGCTGCTGGTTACATTCACATGGCGCTGGGGTGGGAAAAAAGAAGAAAAAGAAATCAGCAAAGCAGAAAGCAAGAACTGAGGGAAATAGAAAGAGAAATCAAAAAAACTACAAAAAATCACTGAAAAAGTCATGAAAGACAAAAAAAGTAATGTACACAAACACAAAGAGACACACTAAAAATAAAGTTAAAATGAGGGGTGGTTGAGTGGGATGGGGGATGATTGGAGTAGATTTTAATCAGATTGGAAAGTCAGGCCCAGCACGATGCACAGAACAGGAAGCCGGTACAAGAAAAGGAGCACACCCGTGCAGACTATGTGGTGTCATTCGCCCTGATTTTTCAGCAAGGAATGCTCTACTGGCCTGAAAAGGCAACACAAATGGGCTGACGCGCATTCCTCTGCACGTTTGTGGACTTCCATTTGAATCTGTCGGAGTTTTTTTGGAAAGTTATGGAATTTGCGGAGCACAACTCCTCTACCTCCACCCAGGCCTAGTGTTTAGTTTGGCCTTACATGTTAGTACCCAATATCTCAACTTTCTTAATCATACCATAGCATATTCAAATCAACTCAGGCAGGTAATAAGTCAGGTTGAGTCCAAGGTTGCGATCATGATGCACCAGTTAATTCCATGTAGGACACAAACTTCCTTTTGCACCCAATATGGAATTTCTAGTTGGCTTGGAACAATTTAGCAGGAGTTTGCACTTGTGATTCATGGCGGATTGACTTGACACAAATTCGGGTGCAAATTGTGGAAACTCCGGGGCATATTTATGAACGGGGTTGCTTAGCACTTCCACCACTCAATGTGGTGCATGCACCATGCAAGTCCATATTATGATTTATGCAGCCACACAAAGCCACCTTGCTTGGCCCTTAGTGTGGTATCATAAATCCTGAGTCATGCAACACAGTGCTAATTGCTGTGTTGCATTGCATTACGGTGCCCTGGGAGGGCATTCCATAGGCATTGTGTGGGTGTTTCCTCACAACTCCCATGGTTTTTGATGCGTTCCCAGATATACCATTGCAGGTAGACCTGGGAATGTGCAAAAATTATACGCCTTCTCGGGTGAGGCATAACAAGGAGACATATCTTTATTTCTACTCATTAGTTCCTCTTTCTATGTGTGCTGCAAAGAAGAATATGACTCTCAGGATTGTTTTTACTCAGTAAGGTGCCCCTTCCTGCACAAAAGCAATCCTGCATTCAACAGAGCTGTCCTTTCACCATGGTGAAAGGATTTTTGCATTTGCGCTAGGCAGTCAAAATGGTGCCATTGCAGGGACAATAGAAGAAATGCACTGTATTCTTTTAAATATGTCACATTTCTGCCCTTTTCCTGTCGCGCAGTGCAGCCCAGCAAGGTGGCTTGCGGCGTGACATTCTCATAAATATGCCCCTCTTGTTTTTGCAGGTACAAATTAAGAATAGCATTCATTAGTTCATTGTTATTCTTCAATTTTTGGAGAACTGGTTTCAAATTGGACATCCTTTCATTTGCAAACCCTACTCCTTATGAAATTTACATGTGCTCATTTTACAGCATCAAAATACGGACCCATTGTGGGATAGGTCTCAAAGTGTATACACCACCAAAAATACCTCGAGTATTTAAAAAAAAAATGTAATTGGATATGAATAAAATCAACCCCTCTTTGTAGTTAAAATATATTGATTGGTAGTGTGTAGGGGCCACATGTATCTAAAAATGTTGCAATCGCAAACAATGCAAATCGGTTATTTTGACCATTGGCTAATGGAAAATAGCCTTTCAAAATGTATGAAAGACTTTGGAGTCACAATTTTAGGTAATCGCAAAAATAGCAATTACCTAAAATTGAGATTACAGATAGGGAATCGTAATGTGCGATTCCCTTTTCCACATGTTCTAGCATTTTCCAAATGCAAACTGTGTATTTAGGAAAATGTTATTTCCATCGACTCAAGTCTATGGTAACCATGTGCAAATTTTGAAAACAAATGCACAAAATGCATTTTTCAAAGTGCAATGTAGCGCACATGGACTCTAAATGTGTACATTCATTTTTTTGGGGCGCTTCAGGGAGGCCTTAGGCCCCAGGGTAACCTTGGATCTGATTAACCTCATTTGCGATAACCAATTAGGTAATCACAAATTAACTAATGCAGGACCATTCGGAAAGAATGAAGTAGTATTACCTAATGGCGATCACCTATTTTGCGAATCTCTATTTGGAATATTAAGGAATTGCTAAATCTGTGGTAATTCCTTAAATGCATAACATTTTGTGATTACCAACTCGCGATTCGGTAAAAATCGCTTTTTGGTAATTGCAAAATGTTTTTGGGATACATGTGGGCCTAAGTGTTGTAGGAGAGGTAAATGGTCTAAATATCGATTCCAAAATATCGAGTAACCTAAATATCGAGTCCAAAATATAGAATGGACAAAATATTGACTGGGCAGAATATAGACATCCAAAATATCATTTTGAAAGTAAGTGATGTAATATCGAATTTAAAAATATAGACAGTCAAAATATCGAAGTACATAATATAGGTTATTAAAAATATCGGCTTTTTAATAATATCGAATTTTTTAAGTGTTTTGTAGGTTAGTATATGTGTGAAAAGTGTATATTTATTTGTAATTTATTGTAAGTAATTAATTTTATGTTATTTAGTTTTTGCGTAATTTAATTCTGTAGCGGGTTGTGGGTTTATAGGGGAATAGGGTGGGAAGTGATTTCATTATAATTAATTAAATATGTTAATTAAATAATTAGTATATATTTTGAATAAATTGTCAATTAATTTTTTAACTGTAATTAATTATTTGTTAATAGATAATTTTTTTTTATAAATTGATTAATTAATAATTATGTGAGTAATATTATTTTATTTTCTGTAGCGGGATGAGGGTCTATAGGAGAATAGGGTGGGAAGTAATTTAATTATAATTAATTAAATATGTTAATTAATTATTTGGTATTTATTTTGAATACATTGGTAATTATTTTTTAATTGCTAATTAAAGAATTGTTAATTGATAAATAATTTTTATTAATTGATTAATTGATAATTATGTGAATAATATGATTTTATTTTTTGTAGTGCGTTATGGGTTTATAGGGGAATAGGGTGGGAAGTAATTTAATTATAATTAATTAAACATGTTAATTAATTAATTAGTATTTATTTCGAATAAATTGTTAATTAATTTTGACTTAGTAATTAATTAATTCTGAATTGCTAATTAAAATGTATTATTTGATTAATTTATGATTATGTGATTTATATCAATTTATTTTCACTAGAGTGGGATAGTAAAATGTACCCCCACGCTATCCAACGCTTTCCCTACTGTTGCACTCACTGGAGTGGGAATAGTAATTTTTACCCCTACGCTATCCAACGCTTTCCCTACTGTTGCACAAACTGGAGTGGGAATATTAATTTTTACCCCTACACTATCCAACGCTGTCCCTACTGTCGCACTCTCTGGAGTGGGAATAGTAATTTTTACCCCTACGCTATCCAACGCTTTTCCTACTGTCGCACTCTCTGGAGTGGGAATAGTACTTTTTACCCCTACGCTATCTAAAGCCTTCCCTACTGTTGCACTCTCTGGAGTGGGAATAGTCATTTTTACCCCTACGCTATCCAATGCTTTCCCTACTGTTGCACTCTCTGGAGTGGGAATAGTCATTTTTACCCCTACGCTAACCAACGCTTTCCCTACTGTTGCACTCTCTGGAGTGGGAATAGTAATTTTTACCCCAACGCTATCCAACACCTTCCCTACTGTTGCACTCTCTGGAGTGGGAATAGTAATTTTTACCCCTACGCTGTCCAATGCTTTCCCTACTGTTGCACTCACTGGAGTGGAAATAGTAATTTTTACCCCTACGCTATCCAAAGCTTTCCCCTGCAGTTGCACTCACTGGAGTGGGAATAGCAATCTTTAACCCTACGCTATCCAACGCTTTCCCTACTGTTGCTCTCACTGGAGTGGGAATAGTAATGTTTACCCCTACGCTATCCAACGCTTTCCCTACTGTTGCACTCTCTGGAGTGGGAATAGTAATTTTTACCCCTGCACTATCCAACGCTTTCCCTACTGTTGCACTTCCAGGAGTGGGAATAGTAATTTTTACACCCCCGCTATCCTAAGGTAAACACATTGTGTATTTTTTAATAATATTATGTGTTTATATATATATATGTTTTAACAGATATGATTGTATATTTTTTATATAAGTTAAACTAATTATTTAATAATTTTAAGGTCATTTAAGTATTTTTAAGTATATTTTGGCTATGTATTTTTAATATTTTTTTATTTTACATTATTTTGACCAAATTCGATATTTTTACAATGTATATATATATATATATAAACGATATTTTGGATTCGATATTTTGGTACTTACCTTTTTTGTAGATAGGAATTCAATATTTTGTCTGTCGATATTTTGGCGTCGATATTTTGGGTAGTCTATATTGTGTCCGTTGATATTTAGTCAGTGATCCTAAGTGGCATCAGAGGACACGAAGAAGCACAATACAATTTCTTTCATCATTTTGTGAATAGTACACCTCAAAAATTACAACGACTGAATTGGTGCATTCATCCGTGTATGTTAATAAAGAAAAAATAGAGTGAAATTCTAGATTAAAAAAATAAAATACTTCCATTTATTTAGTAGAGATGTCGTTTTAAAATGTACAACTGATAAATTGTTTGCTATTTAATCCCACATTGCTTTCTGTGTAAAAGGAGGAGGAAGTAAGCTCAGACGTTTAGATGTGGAAATTATGCTTTTTGTAGAGCCCTTCTGCTTGATTAAATATTAGTCTTGAATATGTTACGATTATGCTTCTCAAGTGCTAGGAAATAGATTGTGTTTACTCCAGCATACACGGTATTTTTGCAAAATTACATTTTCAAGGTTGATTCATGTGAAAAATGTCTGGCTGCTGCGCCGGAATATGAAAGCTGAACGAGCCAATGGCTCTAGATATGACAGTAAAAAATATCAACTGTGCAGAATATTCTATAATTGAATATAATGTCTGGGTAAAATAAGACGAAGTCTGGAGGAGCCTGTCCATTTTTATGCAAAGGTAGGCATTCAACAATAAATGATCCCATTAGTGACAGCAGTTTTCCATACAAGGTAAACTTGAAAAGGCAGCCTTTCATTATGATTTTGTAAACCAAGTTTAAAAAGTGCAGGCCATTAAGCCAACATAAATTGCAAAAGCACCTGCTTAGTGTTGAGAATGTATTAAACACAACATTTGCATAATATGAGTCTCTGCACATAATTTGTTCCCCCCTAAATCGTATGAACAAAAAGGTATTGCATAGTACATAATGCACAAATGATGCACTCTAGCAACGAACCGACGTTTGCATTAATCATTCTGCACCTGCTGGTAGGCGGTTGCGAATGACGTTGTTGGTCTTGTCGGTCAATACACATGTTGGTGTCATTTCACAGAGTACAGGGTTTTTATTTGAGTGGTCTGGCTACTGTCTGGCTACTGGGAACTTTCGGCACTCACAAATTAATGTTTTAAGGTAATCGCTGTATGGCAGCAGAAATGGGACATAGGAAGCACACATTCTGAGGGTAGTCTCCCAGGGCCTGATTGAGCTGATCAGAGTTTTCCGACTCCTGCACAAACTCCTGCTTTCCGAGGGGTTGGAATTTCAAATCGGGTGGGCATATTCACAACAGAATGGAGAAGCGTGGCGTTGAGCAAACATAGCTGACGCCACGCTTCTTCATTCTGAAAACACAGGGATGCGCCCTACTCACAAGAATGTGCGTTTCCCCTAGCTCTGGCACTGAGTTCAGCTGCCAAGCGCCAATGCAGGCACCTTTGCTGTTTTCTTATAAAAAAAATTAAAAAACCCTGGTGAGTGGGCAGAACTAACATAGTGACCTCCTGGTGAAGTTTAGTGCCTTTAGCAGAGTCACCCCGCTTATGGTTCTGCTGAAGTCACAGACTTCCACACCAGCCTGGTAGGGACCTTTATATGTGAGGAAGCCCTCCACTGGGGAAAACTGAGGATCTGGGGGCATATTATCAAGAAAGGGCCTTACATTATCGCCGCTTTTATCGGCAGGAAACTGCCGATAAAGCGGCGATAATGGGCTTGATAATATGCTCTATGAATTCCAATCGAAGCCCATGTTAGATGTAAAGACATGTAACATGGGCTTCGATTGGAATTCTCTAGAGCATATTATCAAGCCCATTATCGCCGCTTTATCGGCAGTTTCCTGCCGATAAAAACGGCGATAATGTAAGGCCCTTTCTTGATAATATGCCCCCTGGTCTCTGCTGTCCTGGCAGGAAGGCAGGCTGCTGACCAGAGTTTGAATGGTCCATATAATTAAATTCAGTTGGATGGCCTGTCACATACCAGTTCCTAAAGCATAATATAGAGGGTGGGAACACGGGGTCCAATTCATAACCATTTGTCTGTGACTTACTTCTAAACTTCTCCTGTATATCCCTGAGTATGTGACAGTGACTTATGGAAAAATGCTTCACAAAAAGCTGAGGGGCAGGTTTACAAGCATCTTGTTTCACTTTTGCACCGTTGTTGCATTACTTTTGTGAGGCAGCGGTGGCATAAAAGTTGTGTCCCATTTACAATGAGACGCATACAGGGAGATGCGTCACCTTATAAAGAACTGCTTGACATTATACCGGCGACAGGTACAATTTATGCAGGGTCGGCATTCTCACGCAAAAGTGACGCAGTGAAATCTTGTAGATTTCACTGCGTGACTTTTAGGATGCCACTGCGTCAAAACCTTATGCCAGCTTGAAGCAGGCGTAAAGAGTGACGTAGTGTATTCGGAATAGGCCGAAACACACATTGCTGGAGTTGTGTTGTGCTTGCGACACAAGTCTAGCAATGTTTGACTTTTCTGTCAACAGATGCATCAGAATTTCTGATGCATCTGCCAATCCTTGCGCCATGGTGCGCCGTATTTTCAATATGGCGCCTTTATGGTGACGCAATGGTTTTGCATGTTGGCGCAGGGAAAGTGCCGCATCTCTACAGATGCGTCACTTTCTTGTAAATCTGCCCCTGAGTATTTACCAATGCAAGCTCGGGGACACTGGGAGGACATTCCACACATTAGGGCCTGATGGAAGAACATCTTATTTGCCTTGATAAGATTGAACCTGTGCATCTTAGGTAGGGACGTAAGACAAATAGGATGAACATACACTTTTTTGTGAATGCCTTTGGTTCAGTTACGACCCTGGTCAGCATTCATCAAATATGCTTGAGTTCAGTTGCTGTGCAAAAATAAAATGTCACTGTTGGGATTACGCACCACATAAAGATTAGTGTTCCGTGCAGGGTGCCACAGGATACATTAGGACGCAATGGGAAGCAACGGTAATGTGCACTTTTAGTATCACAAAAGGAACCTTTTTGAATCTCCCATTACTACCAGCAGGCATTAGGTAATTTTAGCACTAGCACATACTGCTTAGGTATAACATACACAGCGCCCCCAGAAGTCAGCAGCCGGTGCAATGGCGCCAGTCGCACCGCCCTAGAGCCGGCCCTGCTGTACTTTTCAAACCGATTTATCTACACATTTATGTAAATCACATTGTTCACATTTATTCTTTTGCAATAAGCACTAATTAAGTACTCATCAAGGGGCCTCTGAGATAGTTTATGATTGTTTAGCAGCTTCTGCTGCCGCTATTGAAGAAGGTGGTGTTGTGTTGTGTGGGCCGTAGCAGGGGGCAGCCACCAGGGGCTCCTACACTCAGGGGGAACCTGTGACCTGTAGGCCTAACACGTGGCCTTGTGCTCTAACAATAAGACACGGACACTGGGGTGGTGTTTACGGCTCTGCACCCCGTTGCCGACTGGCGTACCTGCGTGCGTGGGCCCTATTATTACTTAGGTCACGTGATGCCACAGAGGACGCACATTGCGCCCCATGCGTAGATAAACTAGAACACACCATTCCTTACCAAACACAGAAAAACGAAAGGAAAGCATTACAAATGAAAATACGTGTGGAGGAACTATAGGCAGCCACTTTCAGTCTCTCTGACTCATTCCACAGTCTCATTGCAGGGGTACAAAAACTGGGTAGTGGAACAGTCTTACGTGAAATGGTCGCGGAGGTGGCAGGACGGCCCTGGGTTTCTTCTTAGTCGATATTGAGACGCTCCTCTGCCTGGAGTGACACCAGCCCCAGCCGGGGACAATGAGCCACTGCTACACCCATCTGAGCTATCTCCGCTCGGTTCCCCGCTGGCCTTCTCTGATGCCTCAGAAGGTAAGACATCCTCACTGGTCACGTCTGTAAGTTCCTCTTCTAGAGGGCAGTCAGTCGGGAGTGGAGACCCGACTGCCACTGGGCTCGCACAGGCCCTGACCTCTGGCAGCTCAGGCATAGTGGCAGCTAGAGTCTCGGGATGAAACCGTTTGAAGTGGGACACGTTGCAAGTCACAGTCTCTCGACCCCTGGTCGCAATGACACGGGTCCCTTTCACGTTGACCACTGTCCATGGCTGTGTCTTGTATGTCAATCGGAATTTGCTACTGGTGACCCGATTCTTTAGTTGCACGAGGTCTGCCTGGGAGATTTGGGACGGTCTGGCCCTCCGACGCTTGCTCTTGCGGTCATAGGCTTTCTGCCGCCGGGCTTCAATCCGGCTTTCATTGGAGGACTCGGGTCTCCAGTGCGGGTGATGAGGGATGGAGTCTGCAACCACTCACCCCATGAGCACATGTCTCGGAGCGACGCCTGTGGTTGTATGAGGGGTCTGTCGGTAGCTCCTCAGGAATGTGAAGATCGCCAGTTCTATGGACTGTCCCTTGTCATGAGCTATTCAAACCACTTTGTTGAGGGTTCTAATGAAGCGCTCTACCTCGCCGTTAGCCTGTGGCCACCGGGGGGTTATTCTGCAATGCTTGATTCCGAGGGCGTTAAGATAGTTGACTAATTCTTGTCCCTGAAAGGGGGGTCCATTGTCGGTTCTTATTTCTTTCATCAGCCCATGTGCTGCTAGGATCTTCTCAAGTTTGGGGATGACCTCCGTGGCACTGGTGGTGGCTACCATGGTGTGCCTCCCATCCAGAAGGCTGCCAAATTCCAGACTGATGCACTCCCAGGGATGTTGAGGCCGAGGTTCGGCAATGACGGGGGCTTCCTGCGGCATGTCCCCAGTGGCCTGACAGGCTGCACACACTCTCACAGTGGCTTCCACGAGAGTGTCCATGAGCGGAAACCACACCTTGGTTCTTAATCTAGATTTTGTTTTAACCATTCCTTGGTGGCCAACGTGGGCCAGTTGCACTGCCTGGGCCGTCAAAGCTGACGGTATTACCAATCTGTGACCTCGCAGCAAACACCCGGTGTCATCTTTGTTGAGTTCCTCTCTCACATGATGGAGGCTCTCCATGATGTGTTGAGCTTCGGGTGTTAATATTTTTCACTCTTCCTTGGCCCTATGCCAATGTCCACTCTGAATGGCCTGGATGGCTCTTTGTAGGCAGTCGTCCTTTCAGGTGGCTTTGACAATACTTTTCACAGACATAGGCAGTGGGCATGACCGGGCCATAACACATCTCACGTAGGCTTCAGTGTCCTCTGCGTCCTCCCTTTCCTCTCGTGTGGCTGCTCTCGGGTGTTGTGACAGATAATCCGCGGGATTCCGGGATCCTGGCTGATACTCTACTCGGCAGTTATAGTCCTGGGCTTCTATGGGAAATCACAAGGGCATATTATCAAGCCCATTATCCACGCTTTAATGGCAGTTTCCTGCCGATAAAAGCGGTGATAATGTATCGCCCTTTCTTGATAATATGCCCCAAAGAATGTGCAGAGGGGGGAGGCCGGGGATGTTTTAAAAAGAATGGACTGTGGGCGGATTAATAGGAAAAGATTGGACTGTGGGTAAAG
The DNA here is from genome assembly GCF_964263255.1 of Lissotriton vulgaris. NCBI lineage: Eukaryota > Metazoa > Chordata > Amphibia > Caudata > Salamandridae > Lissotriton > Lissotriton vulgaris. The sequence goes on along the minus strand of NC_141693.1, from coordinate 583,065,547 downwards.
GCCAGGTGGGTAGGGGAATTGATGGGAAGGTTGACCCAATAGAGAGTGGGATGAGGGGGATGGGGGGATGGGGGATGGGGGCTGAAGAGGCATGCACTCTAAGAGTGCATGCTGAAAAGAACAAACACATTGGCCATTCCAATCAGTTTCGCCATATTAGTGTTTTATGAAAATATGTCCTTGGTGCAGTGCAGAGTTGGAAAAGCAATCCAATGACACATGTGTGGCTCAGACCGGGCGGGAGGGTAATCCTTGCCCACTTGTAGTTGCCTTGTCATCTGACTCTGGCCTCAGAGAGGGCCGAGCCATGGAGAAGCCATGGAGAATCACCAAGACAACTCAGCAGTAGGCACCTTTGGGGTACCTGGGCCCAGCAGCAGAGCAGATCCTGCAGAGGACATGGAGGTCAGAGGTCTTCCCCTGAATGGGTCTTGTTAGTGCTATATAAAACTCCCAAAAAAGAAAAAAATACATGAAGCAGAGTAAGGACAAGCACATTTCCTTCCATAAAGTGCTATAAAAGGAATGATATGAAGAATGAGGAAAGAAAAATAATTTCATGAGGTCAGACGTGGAAGGTTGTAGTTTATCCAGAGAAAAGAAAGGGTAAACAAGCTATGCTTCCAAGCTGCACAGATGTAGAATACGGAGAAAAATCAACTCATAAGAAAGCTATCTGATACGAAACTCATTCATTCATGAGCAAGTGGCTGATCCAGTACTTAATTTGAGCTGGTGGGGGTTCCCGTGCTCAGCACTGGCACTAAGTTCTCAACACCAGTATTAATGACAGTGCATCACATCGTGGCGCTGTTGGTCTATGAGCACAGCAGCAGTGTTTAATAATTCCACATACGTTAAAAATTAATCATACCTGCCACCATGCCAATGATAGGTTTAGGTGGCCTAGAATAGTTTGAATTGTCGCACTTTTGGGCGTGTGATGGTTAGTAGTTGTGCTGGTACTCTCATTGGCAACTCTGGCTGGGGCAGTTAGTGTGCCAGTTGCAGTGGCCTCTCGTGAAGGGCCCTGGAACCTACTTTTTCACAACTTGAGCTCTGGGCTGACCCAACACCTACTCTATATAGTATTGTATACAATGCTGTAAGCCACAGGTAGCTGAAGATATCTGTAGCAAGACCACAAATGCTGCATCAAAGACACCTAACTAGCAAAGATGTTTTTTTGGAGGTTTCTTTGCAGTTTATGTATCACGAAATCGACCCGAAAGTATGGGAGTGCTTTACATGAGCACCAGTTGCTTTCAACCGAATGCCCACCACATGCCAAGGAATGGCCAAACATGCAACTACAGACAGAAACAAACATCAACATTCTTTGGCGCTCATCCATATACATAATGCTCACTACACATAACAGGATAGTGCTGGCCACTATCGGACATATATCATTACTTGCAGTGTATTTTAACTTTACCAGCCAGTACCCAATAAGATTCACCTCTAATTTGCATAGCATAACAGAATACAGTGTTCACAGGCCACTTAACTCCGGTCAATAATTAGAGTTCAAAGGCACTGAAATGTAATACCATAGCGCATGATAATGTAGTTATTCACTCCTAGCAAGTCATTACTTATTCTTAGCCAAATCCTGTGTATTTGCATTCTCTCTGTCTCGGATCAGCATATCTGTGTCTTCAACATGATCGGAACCATTATAGTGGCTGAATTTAGAAGTCGGTATGAGAGCTTGCCCCGGACGGCATCATTGATGTTTGTCATTTTTCTGTGGAACTCGTCTGTATTTGTTTTGTGTTATTCATTGTCTTGTTCATTTCCACCGTATTGCTCCGTGTTTTCATCATACCCCATGATCATGTAATGTTCTATGATCACATTATGACTGTTGACCTTGAAGATTGCCTTTTGTGCTTTCCGCAGTTTTTCAAAAGTGCAATATGTCCTAGGCAAATCTGACATTAGTAAACGTCCATTTCTGTTCGTTAGTCTCGATTTAAGAAGAATTATGATAACATTGTCACTTCAATAATTCACAGAGCAAGGAAAGGCAGTAAGGATTTACAGGTTGAACAATATACACAAAAGTCACAGCAAAATCTTATTTGCCAATGTTGCCCACCTCTTAGGTCCACTGCCTGAAAACCCCAATATTACAAACAAAGAAAGAATAGAGAGGAAACAAAAAAACGAACTGCACAGAGAAAATATCCAACAAAATGTTTATATGCGTTCCTGAATGAATAATAGTCCTTCATTGATGTTCATAAGATGATCGTACGCTGTTTTTCTCAGTGGAAATAAGAAGTTGTTAGATACCTTAACCTTTAAATAGTTTCAATTCAGAAACAGAGACCTATATGCGCCATCCGAGGATTGCCTTACCCGTTTGCTTTCTTCGTTTATAATATCTGCCCTGAGGAAGCCCAACGGGCGAAACACATTTGCTGTGTTGATTGTTCATCTTTTTCAAGATACTTTATGAAGATTGCAATACAATCATTTTATGAACATCAATGAAGTACTATGAATCATTCATGAATGCATATAAACATTTTGTTGGATATTTTCTCTGTACAGTTCGTTTTTTTGTTGCCTCTCTATTCTTTCTTTACTTCAATAACTCAATTGACTACTACTTGTCTTTAACTTCGTTTCACGGCTGTTTTTACTTTTGGGGAGAGGTGACTCTTTTAACCCCTTGGGCACAGCCTCGATTCTGTGCCTGTGCGGCACATTCCAATTGCGGGTGCGGTCATGTCGGCCGTGAGCCGTCATCAGCACACGAGCACTGTGGGCCATGACGGCTCCCGGCTGTCATCAGCATGGAAGGGGTTAATGAATGTTGAACACATCTTACTAACCTGAATTTTGCTGTACACTGGTCTGTTTGCGCTTTACAGTGAAACACAAACAAGTATTGTATAGTCAGGCGGGTGCTGCTTGTGCTGTCTCTGCCTCCCGTCATCAATTAGGTACCCCACTATTTTGTTGCACATGCGTACGATGCCAGGCATCGCTCGCATACAGCACAAAGAGTGTGAATTACGCCACCAATCACGACGCACACAAGCATTGAAAATGCAATAGAACTCGGATTTTCCCGAGCCCTATTGCATTTTAAATGGAAGAACAAGCACGAACGTAGGCACATACGGGAAGCGGTTGGAGGGGTGCTTGTGACACAAGAAGTTACAGACTGCGGGAGGGAACAGGGAGAGACGGAGAAACCAAACATTTTTCGAAGTGAAGGGGATGATAGCCTTGGAAGTTCAAAAATGACGTTAGGACAGTCAGGAGGCGGGACTAAAATGCTGAAAACTAATCAAAATGCTGAATTTTTGATTGTAGCCAATCAAAGTTATGCCTGCAAAGTAGGCGGAGCTTCCCTCGCTATACTGGATACAGCATCTTTTGTCGAGACAGCGCATGCACTGCCTAGGCGAAACCTAAAAATTGTCTGCTGAAGTCTGCGTCCAGTGGAACGACACTGGCCACAGTAGGCATTACTTGGTTTAAGCTCCATGGCAGTGATAGAGACTGAAGGCCAGGAGAAATAAGAAGGCGCTGACCATTAGGAATCAAGGAAATGAGAGTGCTGTGGGAGCCAATCAATGGTAAGTAAAGGTTTAGTAATGGCTGAGATCTAGGGTTCTTTTACTTTGTATTTTTATTTACAAGAGATATTGCAAGCACAGCGGAAGCACTGTGCAGGCGAAAACTAAAAAGGCTGACTGAAAGAGAGGCTGCAGACTGATTGTCTCCCTTGAGTTTTACCACACAAATCTACATGAGGAATGAGGAAAATGTTTCATCTTACTCATATGCAGCTGCTTAATGTCGAAAATCATTAGGTAGTAAAGGTGCTCACTCAGATTGTGGGTGAATTCACAGAATCTTGTTAAATTTATTGGATAAAATGATTCAATATTCTCACTCTGACATGCACGATAAGCAGATATCACATCTGTGGTCGCAGATCTAATGATCTACTCACAAATGTAGTTTCAGAGGATTGCTGGTTTTACCATTCACTTTATTCTCAACCACCAAAAGTCTGAATTTAGCAGTGAGGTGCCCCTGGGGGCAGAGGGGTAGAGAAGCAAGGCCTAAAGGCATGCCATCCCTAGTGCTCATTTGAATAAGTAGACCTGCACACTGAACGCGAGGTAGAGCATGGCTTAGGGACAGGCAGGTGGATGGGATTGGATGTAAGGTTATATAACGAGGGCTCATGAGTTCAGCCTCATAGACTGACTCCTGATTTGTTGGCCTTAGAGTAGGCAGTTTTAAATGGTAGGTCCACTTTTACATGTTATGATCTCAATTTTCTGGCATTTAGATTTTTAAAGTCTGTTCCATAGGTAAAGATAGAAGGCACTAACTAGGGACTGTCTGGCCCAGGCTACCCATTTACCTGTGCCTGGTCCTCCAACCAGGCCTAGCCCTTGTAGACCAGCTCTGATGCTATATTCTGAGGCCCCCAGCCTGGCACAGGTCCATGACCACTTTTTCACTCACTTCCGCATGTTTTTTATGCTGTGTTGTGCTGCCTCTTTTCTCCCAGAATGTTTGCCTCTTTTCTGGGTGTCTTTGCCTTCTTTTGCCTCTTTTTCTCATCTTTTTTTGCTGCTTTTGCTACCATTCTCCTGCCTGCAGCCTTCTTGCCTTTTTCCCCATGCTTCCCTCTCACCTGCTTTCCAGCAGCTTATGGCGTTTCCTCCAGCTTTGCCCACAGCACCCTGAACGTCTCCCCTCCTGCGCCTACTTAATGGGAGTTGCAGCATGGGTGTGCTCCTGGCATGCCAAAAGTGCATTAAAAGCAAGCCCAACTATATATGCCCATGCCCAGCGCTAGAAAACCTGGTCCTCCATCCACAGCACTCACAGACATGAGGCAAGCTTTGACCACTCCATAGTGCTTTGTTCTTATTTAGTGTAAGCTGTGTTACACAGCAGCCCATTCTGCTGTGTAATATCCTTTACAACTGTAGGGGTGGAGGGGAGTTGGCAAGCAACAAGAGGGAGAAGGGTAGGATAACAAAGAATGTGAAGAGGGAGGCAGCAGTTGGATGTTTTAAAAAGAGTGGAGGGTGGGCGGGTTAAAAAGAAAACAGTGGATGGCAGGTGCAGGCTAGGTGGGTAGGAGGATTAATGGGGGTTGAGAAGATTAACCCAACAGGAGTGTGTGAAGTGGGTGGAGGTGAAGGTAGGGGCTTCAGAGGCATGAACTCTAAGGGTTCCTGCCAAAGAGTCTGCAGGAGCCTGCAGCCACTAGAAGGACAATGGCCCTAAGGAGCTGTACTTGTCCACGCTCCAAGGTAGGGACAGAGTTTAACGCTCGGGAGGAGGAGTGATGCAATGAGGTCGCACTACCAATAGAAAGCAAGAAAACTAGAGTGATATGGGAGTCAACCAATGCAAATTAGGGTAAGAAAATGGCAGGGTCTAAGCCAGTTTTAAGATTTCTTTTATTTCCAAGACACTCCAGACAAACGTCCCAGCAATCCAACCAGCATTCCTCAGCCAACACAGAAGGCATATTCTCCTGATCCTCCTATCATTTCTCCTGTGTAACTCCATGCCGACTCCTGCTCCCAGCCTCCACCTCCCACTGACTACCTGACACACACAACCACACACCACAGGTCACTTCCCCCCAGTGCCCTCAACCCACCCTGGCCTGCTTCCTCCCTAAACTTAAACTAAAGAAAAGGGTTTTTAGGATAAGGGGAAATACTGGGCGCTCTACTACTATTTAACGCATGGATATTGTGAAGCAAGGTAGAAACGGTGGTGCAACAAGGTGAGGGGATAAGCCCTGGAACCACTAAATGAGTGTGTAGTGAGGGCCTCACACTAAATACAGACAGCTAAATGCCTATTGCACATCTGAAAGATAGAGTAAATGTTTGTGCCACGATGGACACTGTAGCAATCAATTTGTAGATGTCAGAGAGAACACCAATGTCTTTCAAGATCAGATCTTGATTTAATATTCTTTATAGCCAGCTGACACGTGTTTTGACGCATGGGAATGTAATGATTCCGCGACTCCTCATGGCTGTAGGTTTAAAGTGGTGCATCAAAGGTCGCTAAGTCGGTGATATTTCCGACCCGGCTCCGCTCGAGACCAGGTAATGCATATGGGTCCGGTAGAAGTCTAGAGGATGAACCTCAGTGCAGGTGATCTGTCATCAGAATTTGCATGCTTGGCGATGTGGAGGTTCGTGAATTCTTCAGAAGAGTGTTGCTCCTAATGGGTTTGTAGGTGGTGGCGTCCCGTAGGTCAGTAAAGTAGTAGTAGTGGAGTTCAATCGCTCCCAGCAGTTAGATGTATGAAGCGTATTCTCTGGTAGCGGTATGGGAAGCCGTGTTCCGGGTCCGAACCCGGAACACGGTGAATAGCGCCTACTTATTCAGAGGAGAACTAGCCATGAACTTCAAAGGAAACCTTCATTGCTTTGTTACATCTGTAAACACTTGTGTACATCCGGAACACTTGGGGCCTCATTGCGATATCGGTAGGAAAGCATTCCGACCGACTCAGTGTCGGAATGGTTTCCAACCAAATCAGATTCGGGGAGTCCGACCGACCGAATACTTTGCTACCGAACACTGTTTGGTTGGACTCTTATTAACTTCAATGGGAGTCGGTGTTCCCACCGACAACACCGGCTCCCATTGAAAAATGGGGTGGATTCAGAAAACCTTTGCACCCCGTGGCAGGCTGCCCCTAAAGTCCACCTCAGGCTTCATAGTTCTCCTGGTGATCGACTCCAGCTTCTTCATCATCCTTGATATCCTTAACTACCAACAGGAGGACCTCATTGACCCTAACAATAATAACTTCCTGGAGGACCTGACCACACTCGGATTCAACCAGTGAGTGAAAGACCCACCCACACCACCGCCCACACCATCAGACATCTTTGTGACCACATGATCAACAACTTCAGTGATATTGTGGTGTACTCACCCCCCTCACCTAGACAAATTAACACATTTATCCACTTTGACCTGCAAACCTCCCATTGGTGCTGAACTGCCCCCCTAAAACAATTGTTATAAACTGGAACTGGGTCCCAGACAGACATGGACACAGAGCTACAAGCCTGTAAACCAAAACACTACCATGACCTCTCACAATCCATAGCCAACTTTAACACCTGCATCACATCCTGTACAGAAACCCTAACCATGCTCAAATCCACTGCCAGGACCAGGCCAAGAACAAGCTGGTACACAAAAGAAACTCAAATTAAGATGAAGCAAGACCCAAGATGAAACCTACAAGTCAGCCCTCAGGTTTTACTACAAGCAGACCAGATCCACCAAGCTTTCAGCACTGATCAAAAACATCCAAAACAGAATAAATTATGACAAAGAAATCATCACCTCATAAAGCATTTCAGTTCGCCTACCGCCAGCTCCAGAACCATCAACCCATCCCAGGTCCTTTGTACCTAGCTTTCCCATTATTTTAATTTCAAGATCAGCAAAGTCTACAATAACTTTGACCACTGCCAGACCCACCAATATTGCAGTCCTCCTGCACAGAAACACAAATCCCCTCAGGCACTGTCATTAACTCCTGGACATCAACATTGTGGTACAAACGACAGTGGCCAAACGATCCATTCACTCAAGATCTCAGTTGATTTCCTGCTTGTGATTCCCTGCCCCTGCAGCAAAATAAGGACCCTATTCACACAGCCTTAACTCTAACACTCAACAACTCCTTCAGCACCGTTACTTTCCTTGATGTATGGAAGCTCTTCATCATACTCCCCATTATGAAAAAACCCTCAACACACCCTAAGGCAATGGTTAAATGTCAACTGATCATCCTTCTGCACTGTCCTGTTAAAGTCTTGGAGAATTCATCAACAAAAGACTGGCCGACCACCTGAATAACAATCATCTCCTCAAGCCCCCCTCTTTTTTTTTTTTTGCTTAATAAACAGTAAGTATTCTTGATCAGCAGATAAGTTTTCAGAAGGAAAATAAATACCAAAAATAATCAAAGAAGAACATAGCTTAATATTAACATTGAGCAAGTTAGTCAAAATTTTTTCAATCTTATCTATATATAACGCCAATTTGAAGCAGCTGTAAAACATATGGCATGAGTCCGCTGCTAAAATTCCACACCGGCTACAATTAATACCTTTCGTGGCCTTCCATTTGGCTAGTTTAGCAGGTGTGTAATAGAGGTCAAGGGTAGACATATAGTGTTGACTTTTAAGAGAACTATTAATAAGTACTTTATTACTCAACTCAAAGGCCCTTGCCAAATCAATTCCTTCTATGCTCAATTTTCTTTGCCATTTCTGGGCCTGCTGATCAAGATCATCTTGCAACCTATTAATCATTAATTGATAAATCGTACCAATACGGCTGTTCTTCCTACAACTCTCTAGAATATCAATAGTCTCCATAACATCATTATATAACAGATTTTTTTTTTCCAAAAAGCTACGGATCTGTAAATATTTAAAGAATTCATTCCTAGAAAGGCCAAATGTTTCTTGAAGTTCAGAAAAGGACACAAAAATCCCATTTTGATACAGTTGCCCCAATAAATGGATCTGTCTCATTTGCCACCGATATATTGCCATATCTTGAAAAATCCCCGGTAATGACGTATTACCAAAAATAGGTGTATAAAAATTGAGCTTTGAGGTTATCCGCAAGGTTTTATTGATTTGTCTCCAAACTAAGAAAGCAGATAAAAACACCTTGAATTTTGTTCTTTTGTAGTAACTTGGTTCCATGAACTTCAGTAAACATTGACGCACATCAGCGCCCATTAGCATTTCAAAAATAGAGGGTGCCATAGAGGTTTCGGTAACATGGTCATGGAATAATAGCACCCTGATTGCTTTAAGAGTAATAGCCCAATAATACAGTCTAAAGTTCGGGAATCCCAACCCAGCACGTTCTTGCGGGAGAGTACACCACTTTAAAGATCTTCTTGAGCGGCGGTACCCCCACAAAAATCTGGACAGCATCCTGTCAATCTTGTTAAAAAGAGACATTGAAAAAAATAGGGGAATAGTTGGGAAAAGATAAAGAAATTTTGGGAAGATCATCATCTTGATTACATTGGTTCGTCCATGTAAAGATAAGTGTAAATTATTTAGCCTTTCTAAAGTTCTGTTAGTAGATATGAGCAAAGGATCCAAATTTAATCCAACAATGTCATCGATTTTAGGAGAAATGGTTACGCCAAGATATGTGCCAGTAGAACTTAATGGGATGTCAGTAGGTGTACCAATCTCAGAGTGTATGATCTGGGTTTTTGAAATATTAAGTTTGTATCCGGAAAATTTACCATATTCTTGAGCTACTTCAATTATTTTAGGTAGCGCAGTGGTAGCATCAGAGGTTACAATGGCCACATCATCTGCGTACGCGAGAACTTTATGGTCTACCTCGTAGAGTTGAACTGATAGAATATCTGGTTCCATAATTAGTCTGTTCAAATAGGGTTCTAAATAAAGAGCAAATAAAAGCGGGGAGCAGGGGCTCCTCAAGCCCCCCTCAATTTGGATTTAAGTTCAACCACAGTACAGAGACTATCCTCATTGCACCAGAGATGGCATTTGATTGATCAGGGACAGAGAAGAAACCACAGCTCTCATCCTCCGCAATCCATCTTCCACCTTTCTACCATCTCCCACCCCACTCTCTTTTCACAACCCCACAAACTGGCATGAGAGGGCCCACTCACTGCTAGATCTGCTCCATCTACACTGGATGCACCCAGACAATCAGCCTTGCCAACTACCTGACGATCATCTCTCAGCCCTACTCAGTTTGATGTCTAAAGGCTACCATTACCCAAAATCATCCAGTCCTACAGAAACAACAATATCTTCTATGACGATGATACCAACCTCATTTTTCCCTCTATGATGAAACATCCAGAATGCCGACCAACTTAATCTCATGCACATTTTAAGTCACCAGCTGGATGAAGACTGAAAAGCTTATTTGCAAGGAATTGCCATTAGACAGCATCCCAAATCATTTTCCTGCGCTGCACCACGCCAATTCAAAAGGACAGGAATGCACCATATTTACAAGATACAGTGCATCCTGTCCTTTCAGCCAGTGTCGGCACAAATTTTGCAGTTGTGTACCAATGCAGGCACCCTTTTTTATATGTGAAATAATATATGTGAAATAATATTGCATTTAATTTTTAATATTGTTTGTAATATTGTTATTATGTTTTTAATTTTCAGAAATGTTTAATTTGTTTTTGTTTATTTACATTTAATTAATTACAATTTAAATATTTATTTTCAATATTTTTATTTTGTTTTAAAAAAAAGTTTTTTGTAGGTATTTTATTTGTTTGCAATGTAGTACTGACTGTTGTGGGAATAATATATGTTTATTAATTTTAAAATCCAACACTTTACCAACTGTTGCTATGACTGGAGTGGGAATAGTAAATGTTACCCCTCCACAATCCAACACTTTCCCTACTGTGATTATGACTGGAGTGGAAATAGCAAATTTATTCTCTCCGCAATCCAACACTTTCAGTTCTTTTGCACTGACTGGAGTGGGAATAGTAAATCTGAACCTTCCGTAATCCAACATTTTCCCTACTTTGCACTGACTGGAGAGGGAATAGTAAATGTTTCCCCTCCGCAATCCAACATATTCCCCAGTTTTGCATTGACTGGAGTGGGAATAGTAAATTGCAGCCCTCCGCAATCCAATACTTTCCCTACTGTTATTATGAGTGGAGTGGGAATAGTACATTTTACTCCTCCGCAATCCAACACTGTCCCTACTTTTGCACTGATTGGAGTGGGAATAGTACATTTTACTCCTCCGTAATGCAGCACTTTCCCTACTTTTGCACTGGCTGGAGTGGGAATAGTAAATTTTACCCCTCTGCAATTCAATACTTTTCCTGTTGTATTGACTGTAGTGGGAAATACTAATGTTTTTGTTGTGTTAATTGTAGTCGAAATAGTAAATTGTAGTGTTTTGCACTGTGATATTTTATATAATTTTATTTTTAATGTAATTAGAGTATCAAATATTATTAAATATTATTTTTGTTTGATGTAAAAAAAATACTGTTGTGTTGTGGTAGGTGGGAGTATTTATTTTTATATTTTTATATTTATTTAGTAAAATTTCTTTTTTCTATACAGTGGAACATTTATATGTATTTATTTGAATTTTTAATATTTTATTTTATGTTGTTATATATAATATTTATATAATTATAGGCTTGATTTATTATAACAATGATAATATTTATAATTTACAATCTTTTTCTGTTTGTAACTTATTTTAAATTCAATCCTGAGGAATATGTGTTGTTTACTTTTTATTAAAATTTGATTGGGTTTCCTTTTTGTAAGATTTTGGTGCTCATTAGGATGCCAGGTGGAATCACTTCTGCTCGACACAAACTCGGCTATTGGACTGACCGACACCCGAACACTGTTCTGTCGCATTCCTATATTTCACTATGGGAGCATGCATTATGGCCGTAAACCGGCCAAAATGCATGGTCCCATAGTGAAATAGGAGGTGCAGTTCATCCTGCACCCGTGGCAGGCACCTCAAGCTGCCTGCCACAAGGTGCAGTGATCAACAGCGGGGCATCATAGGTGCCCCCTCTGCCTCCAATTGGAGGCCATGCATCAAAGGGGGCTCTCCTGGGGGCCCCTAACACGATTTCGGACATGGTTTCCATGTCGGACAGACCAGCATGGAAACCATGTCAGAAGTAGAGACATATTTATTTGTTGCTATAACAGTAAACCTACCCTGCCTGCAGCTGAGGTAGTTAGGAACACCTTTTATAAAAGGATCCAAGCCATCAGAATCAACGTTGTATTCTATGTACTCCACCTCATCCAACTTCATTTGATGGATGAGAATCTCAATGCATAAAATATAGAAAGAATTACATAAAAAATGCCTCCTGGATTTTACAATAGTCCTTCTGACCAACTAAACGAGGAGAGGTTCATCATTATTGATAATGTCCCTGGAGCTGATGGCCATGAACCATAGGACACATTACGTAACAGGGAGCAGCTTGGCTGAGGGATGTCAAGACCCCTGTAACAAGGAAGCAAGTTATTTACCAACTGCGTACCTGGGCCAGTATTATGTAATGTACGCACTAGCCCCGTTGTGCCACGGCATACCTTTACGCAGGGGCACCACGAGGGTGCGCACAGGGACACTCAATCATAACTAACACCCCCCTTCAGAGCAGCCCCAGACTTGCTGATGACCTGGGGCTGCACATTTATTCAATAATGGAAGGACTGCTTGCAAGCCTTTCTGTGCTTCAAAGTCTCAAAGCGCATGCATCACCCTGCTGCACTTTAAAGAGGGGCAGAGATACCACTCAAGGCAGTTAGAGTAAGTGACTGATTCCTCCTTCCATATGATATGACGAGGGACCTTGAGGCATGCTTGCCCCCTCTTCAGAGACTCCGCCCTCAGGGGGTCGCACTGTCAGTGGACTACCCCTTTTGAAGTGCACTGTCATTGGACTTCCTAAGGGATTGTTGCCTGTGCATCTTTGTCCGTAATAGTTCAAGTTTCAAGTTTGTTTTTGTTTGTAACTTATTTTTATTTAAATCTTTAGAAACGTAAGTTTTTTAATTTCTTTTTAAATTTGATTTAGTTTCCTTTTTGTAATATTTTGGTGCTCATTATGGTGACAGGTGGAATCAATTCTGCCTGACAACAACTTGGCTATGCGACTGACTGACACCCAGTTGGCAGCCCCGACCTCCCATTAGGATGCGACCGCACACTGTTCGGTCACATTCCTCCATTTCACTATGGGAGCATGCATTATGGCCATAAACCAGCCATAATGCATGGTCTCATAGTAAAATGGGAGGTGCAGTTCATCCCTGCACCCCATGGCAGGCACCTCAAACTGTCTGTCACAAGGTGCAATGTTCAACAGGGTGGCACAATAGGTGCCCCCTCTGCCTCCAATCGGAGACCATGCACCAAAGGGGGCCCTGCCGGGGGCCCCTAACATGATTTCTGAGATGGTTTCCATGTCGGACAGACCAGCATGGAAACCATGTCAGAAGTAGAGGCATCTTTATTTGTTGCTATAACAGTAAACCTACCCTGCCTGCAGCTGAGGTAGTTCAGAACACCTTTTATAAAAGGATCAAAGCCATCAGAATCAACGTTGCATTCTCTGTACTCCACCCCATCCAACTTCATTTGATTGATGGGAATCTCAATGCATAAAATATAGAAAGAATTAAGGAAAAAATCCCACTGAATTTAACAAAAGTCCTTCTGACCAACTAAACGAGGAGAGGTTCATCATTATTGATAATTTCCCTGAAGCTGGAGGCCATGAACCATAGGTCACAATTTGTAACTAGGAGTAGCTTGGCTGAGGGATGGGTTAGGGAAGGGAGTGCTAGGGCCAAGACCCCGGTAACAAGGAAGCAAGTTATCTACCAACTGTGTACCTTGGCAAGTATTATGTAATGGACGCACTATCCCTGTTGTGCCACAGCACTCCTTTAAGCAGGAGCGCCGCAACATGCTGCTGACCTGGGGAAGCACATTTATTCAAATATGGAAGGGCTGCTTGCAAGACTTTCTGTGCTTCAAAGTTTCAAAGTGCATGCATCACCCTGCTGCACTTTAAAGAGTGGCAGAGATACCCCTGAAGGCAGTTAGAGTAAGTGACTGATTCCTCCTTCAATATGATATGAAGTGGGACCATGAGACATGCTTGCCCCCTCTTTAGAGACTCTGCCCTCATGGGGTGTACATTGTCAGTGGACCATCCCTTTTGAAGTGCACTTTTATTGCACCTCCTAAGGGCTTGTTGCCTGTGCACCTTTGTGCGTAATAGTTCATGTTTCAAGTTTGTTTTTGTTTGTAACTTATTTTTAATTAAATCTTAAGACATGTGTGTTGTTTAATTTTTATTTACATTTGATTTGGTTTCCTTTTTGTAACATTTTGGCGCTCAGTATGATGTCAGGTGGAATCTATTCTGCCCGACACCAACTCGGCTATGCGACTGACCGACACCCAGTGGGCAGTCCCGACCACCCCATTAGGATGCGACCGAACACTGTTCAGTTGCATTCCTCCATTTCACTATGAGAGCATTCATTATGGCCATAGCTCTGCTCGGTACAGCGCTGCTGCTCTAGCTTAGACCCTGTATATTTCTATTGATGGGCTCACAGGTTTGTAGCTGGATTTTCTGAAAACTTTTGCAAGCTCCCCGATGTTTCTGCTTGTTTCAAAATTGATTCTTTAATTTGCGCCCCCCATTCTATTGTTTCTAAGATAGTTATACCAAGATAATCAAAAGCAGATACTCTCTCTAGGGATTTACCGTTTAGGCTTGGGTTTGGTCGGGTACTTCTGGCTGAGTTGAACGCCATACATTTTGTATTTTGGAGGTTGATCTCAAGCCCTCTTTCTCTGCAAAACGCCTCAAATCTATTTATTACCCTCTGTATCCCATAGGCGTTATTGACAATAGCAGCATGTCATCAGCAAATATCATGACTGAAATTTTACATGATGCCAGGTTAGGGACATCCAGATCTTTCTCACTGAGTAAAAAATCCACTAGCCCATTTATATATAGGCTAAAAAGAGTCAGGGCGAGGACACATCCCTGGCGGACACCTCTACTCACATGGATGGGGGGCGTGAGTTTTCCTTCCTTGCCAAATCTGATTTGCGCATAGTTACCCTCATGTAACTGCTTAATGATTTGGCACAGGTATGGCAGAACCCCCATCTCGTGGAGGACCGACCACAGCTTCTCTCTTAGGACCAGAACGAACGCTGATTTCAGATCTACAAATATTAAGTAGAGGCTGCCACCCTCCAGACACACGATCTTCAGTGTAATATCTGCAGCCTGAGGATTGGATCCAGGGTGGACATTTTTTCTCTGAATCCTGCCTGGAGAGGACTAAGTATCTCATGCTCCTCCATCCAACTCTGTAACCGAAGCAGCAACACCTGCACAAAGATTAGGCTTATTTGCCTGTAATTTGTGGGTAGCAGCGGGACCCTTTTTAGGTCTCCGCCTGCCAATGCGCTTGCGCATTGCTGGGGAAGATTGTAGTAAGGGCAAAAGAACAGTCTACCAACGGCGGATCACACGCAGTTCATGTGAGTTATGCGAGTGCATAAACCAGCAATGTCACACCACTATTTGTCTGTGCCTCCATCAGACTTCAAAGGATCTGCTCCCCCCGCTCCCCCGCATCAGACTTCAAAGGAATGGGCTCCCGTTCTGCTCCCCCGCCCCTCACCACAGCAATGCCAAGACCTTGTCATTTGTTCACCCCCATGAATCACCATGATTACTTGTGGCATACAAACTTCTCCCCTTATAAGCTCTGCATGCAAGTGTTTGTGTTTCCTTTCTCTTAATCAGCGCAGTGCCTCTTCACGGCCACCCGCTTCATCTTTCACACCAGACCACTTACATTTTTTATCGTATTTCCTAATTAGTGCCCACATAGGTACATGCAACAATGCACTAGTCCTTCCATCTTAAACTTGGTTTTCCTTGCATTACAACCGAAATAAACACAGAGACAACAGAGGAATTTCTATTTGCGAGAGCTGAGTCTGCTCTGATGCTCCACGACGTGCTGCCACTCTGCACCACACTTTAACTGTGGCCACAGCACGGTTTCGGCAACAAATGGCAGAACCACTCCTCCTATAAACGTAGCACGACTTTGCTGCTCCTTCAACCATGGCCTGGGCTTTAATCAACATGCAAGCATTCCCGTAATGAACGAAGTCACCTTTATTTAGTTTCAGCTACAGCCCCCCCCCCCCAGTAACAGATTTGCTTTTGGCGTGAGGCGATGTTCTGGGTTTTGTTTTAGTCTAGCTTCCCCGCATTTGTAAGCCCGAATTATTCTTCACGCCACACACTGCTGCACGCCTCACACTGCTTCACGCCTCACACTGCTGCATGCCACACACTGCTGCATGCTGCACACTGCTGCATGGCTCACACTGCTGCATGCCTCACACTGCTGCACGCTGAACACCACACATTGCTGCACGCCTCACACAGCTGCACGCCTCACACTGCTACAAACCACACACTGCTGTCCGCCTCACAATGCTGCACGCCTCACACTGCTGCACTCCTTACACTGCTGCACGCCACACACTGCTGCACACCTCACACTGCTGCACTCCACACACTGCTGCACACCTCACACTGCTGCACCCACACAGTGCTGCACTCCACACACTGCTGCACGCCACACACTTCTGCACGCTGCATGTCACACACTGCTGCATGCCTCACACTGCTGCACACCACACACTGCTGCATGCCATACACTGCTGCACGCTGCACGCCACACATTGCTGCACACCTCACTCTGCTGCACGCCTCACGCTGCTGCATGCCACACACTGCTGCACGCAACACAGTGCTGCACGCCTCATCCTGCTGCACGCCACATACTGCTGCATGCCTCATACTGCTGCATGCCTCACACTGCTGCACGCCTCAAACTGCTGCACGCCTCACACTGCTGCACGCCCACACTGCTGCACGCCACACACTGCTGCACGCCTCACACTGCTGCACGCCTCAAACTGCTGCACGCCACACACTGCTGCACGCCTCACACTGCTACACGCCTCACACTGCTGCACGCCACACACTGCTGCATGCCTCACACTGCTGTTCGCCTCACACTGCTGCACGCCTCACACTAAATATGGGCGTAAAATCCGTTCCGCTCGCGGATTTTGCGGATTTTCGGAAAATTCGCAATCAGCGAGATTTGCGAATTTTTCCCGCAAAATCCGCAATTCGCACGCAGCAGATTTTTTTTTCTTGGTGATACAATTTTGCGGCGCGCGGCGTTTACTTACCGTCATTCATCGTTTGCCGAGTTATTTTTTTTTATATTTTGCGAGTGCTGCGCCATTTTGGATCTAGCTGCGGGATCCCGCGGGAATTTGGCAAGCGCGATTACATAATCGCGGCTTGCCAACTTGTACAGCGAGAGTTTGTCAACGCGAGTACGCCGTGATCACGTATCGCGGTACTTCGCAATTGCGAGCTTGGATATGCGGCGAGCAGCAACAATCTCGCACTCGCGAAAATACAAAATTTGCAATTCTGCACAAGAAATCCACCAGCAAGCAGCATAAACCTTCTGGAAATTATGAATTTTATCTGAATAACTCCTCAGGTTGACAGTTGCCTGCACTTTTTTTGCGAGGAGTCCATTTTGGGGAGGGGGGGGGAGGAAGTGCCCCACAGTCTTCAACTTCCTGTTCCTGTCCAGCAGGCTCCTCCCAGTGCTTTGTCCATCTCCTGGTCACTTTTCATTTGGATCTGGAGCTGGAAGGATTACTTTTTGTGGATGCTGCTGGATATTTGGATTTGAGGCCTTTTTGACTTTCTTTGGATCACTTTTGGATTAGATATTTCACATGTAAGCTTGTTTGGGGCATTACAGTTGCTGCAACTACAATTTTGGAATTTTCGATTTTTGGGCTGTTTTGGGGCCTTTTGCCCAGGGGTACTCAGTGGTGGGTGCACTGAGTATTTCTGTGGGGTGTCTTGAATTTAAACATCATGGAGGGGCTGGATGGCTTGGGATTGTTCTGATTTTTCAGTGATTTTCACAATCACTGGGCGATTTCGCTCACTACCTTTTTTTGCCAGGAAGGCAGTGGATAGGGTGTCTTCTGGTCACCAACATTGATGGACTGAGCGTCAGATGGAATGGAGGAGTCCCGCTAATAAGAGGAATGATTGGATGGATGCAACTTCCCAAATTCAACAGGACAACTATAACAACATACATACAGTAGTATTGCTTCTTTTCTAATTTTTAAGTAATGGTTATGACCGTGAACTTCTACGAGTGTGACTCTTCATTTCTTTGATCTCTGCTTCTAAATTCATCCCTCCAGCCATTGTATAGGTTTTACTTCTGCTATTTTCCAAGCTAAATTAATGTACAAAGGGTTTCTCAGACTGCAGAGATATGCAAGTTAAAAAGCATAACAATTAATGCAGCCCTGTACTGTTGCATTCTTTCTTCCACAGTTGTCGGAAGTACTACTTACTTTTCACTGACATGCATGCAGTAGTGCATGCACTTTCAAAGATTGATGGATAGGTTTGTACTCAAAGATTTGTTTATGTTCAATTGTTTGTCCATGCAGTGCTATTTTTTCTTGTCTCCCAAAACCTTTCCCAAAAACCCCCGTACCCATCCATTTTTCAAACCCTAACCCTCTTCCCCCGGGCTGTGTGGTTTTGATTGATGTGTGACTAAATTACAGCAATAAATCCACACACTTGCTGGGGAGGATAAGGTGATAGCAACAGGCTGGTGAAGAAATCCGAGGATATATTCTTACTCTGCTTGACAAAGACCCATGGCTAATGTCAAAGAACTTCAAATGAATTAGTAGTTATACTTTACCATTTGTTAGGCTACAATGTGGCACTCTTCTAGTGTACTGTCACCTGCTATATTCTCTATTTTACCGTTGTATTGCTCAGGACAAACCAGTTTTCATTTTTTTTTTTCATAGGCATGCAACTGCCTCTGTGTCACACCACTAGTACCACCGCTATGAGGAAATTTCATCCGCCCAGGATTGCCAACCTTAATCGCCATTTCCCGTGGAGCCATCCCTGTGCCTAGCCCTACTTTGAAACACACATTACAAGTAAGATAAGCGTTTGGTGGGAGGGAGTATAATGGAGTATTAGGAGAGACGAGAGACTGACGGTAGTACTACTAAAGTCCTAGGACTCTTGTTTGGGCATTTACACTTAAAGGAAGAAAATGGAACTAAACTTTCAGGAAAACAAAGTTACTTTTAAACCCCCACCTACCAGGCAAGCAGTATAAACAGGTATGGTCAGATAAAGTTTCAAAAAGTATATTTTTATAGCCCTAACAAAATAATCTCCCGCAAGACCCTCCCTAACCCCAACGGTTGTCCTTCAAAAGTCCCAAACCCAACTCCCGATTCCCACCCCCCAAAAGTCTCTAAAAAAGGGGCAAGGGACACTATGGGTTGATGCTGTTGACTTTTTGGGCCAGGGCATCATACTCCTCGCGGAGCACGGCGTGCTCTAAGCGGAGCCCCTCCAACACGTTGGTAAAGTGGTGGAGCTCCTGCTGAAGGCGGGACACCCTCAGGGTACTGCGGCGCAGGCGTGCCTTGCAGTTGCAATGGCTGTGAGAGGCAGCTGTTGTCCTTGCTGCTCGGCGTCGGCGTTTGGCTTTGGCAGCCCGGCTTGGTCTGGCTGGAGCACTGTGCTGGGTGGCAGCCCGTGGGGGCATGGAGGCCGATGCAGCCGACGTTGTTGTCATGGTCGACTGCGCACTTTCGTCGTCCTCCAGGGCCACCAGCCGCCGATATTCAGCAACAGTGGCATCGATCCTCCGTTGCCGGGCCGCTCTAGCCAGCTCCTTCCTCCTTGTTGGTTTGGAAGGAGCATCTATATGAAGAAAGAAAGACATAGTCTGTAACCAATGCTCTTTAAGATTAACTCAATCATTCAGCAGAAATTTGTGTTACAGTACAACTAGCAACTTGCAAGCGCATTACATAACTATTGAGGCCAGTATCTATCTAACCTCCCACTTCTTCATCCTTGCTCTAACATTAGTGGGAGTTTAAGGAACAAATTCTACGAGCACTATGGACTTCCATTGGAGTTGACTATGAAAGTACACTAGTCTTATTCTTCTTCTTGTCTCTTGTTTAGGAAAATTGGTACGTTATCTTCTGCAAGCCGGCATAATGCCAGCGCAGTGAACTTGCACCCGAGAAAAAGAGACGCACGCCATGATGAGTGACCTAGACTTGCGTTACTGTACCGGTCCAGTACATGCAGGTGGTGAAGCTCTTACTTTTCTATTACGGGTGGCACTGAGAATACTCTGTTACAAGGGCTACTGCTTAATTAATTTAACTTTCACCCTACAGTGCAAATGAGTACTAGAAATGGAAAATGAAGAAGATAAATAATCTGATTATCTATCACTTCACATGGGATGTTTTTGCTTACATATGGGATGACTTTAGGTGCTTTGCTTTTTATTGAATGACCAGTGATACATCCACACATGAATGACTGAGTACTACTAAACTTATTAAGAGAGGTAGGGAGTGGCCACCGTAATAACCGGATCGATGCTGTGCTTGCAATACAAACTACTGCTACTATTGATGGTAGTATTTGGACAAAATTACAACTTCTTTTCCTTGCCTTTCCTACACTGGAACGGACATGCGGGTGCAGTGTTACATGCTCTTCAAAGTTACACTTAGTTCATCCACTGACCGTCTACTCTCTCTAGATCATGGGTACTCACAAACTTTCTCTCGGGGGCTAAATTTACAGTGTAGTTTGTGGCCAAGGGCCGCACTGGTGGGGGCGGAGTCAGAGGGGGCGGGGCTAAAGCAAAACGAAAACTTGTGACCTTGAGGTTGCACACAGGTCCCTGCAGCAGATGCCTTCATCCACTGAGCCACCAGACCCAGCATTTACATACATCTCTCTCCCTCCCGCTCTCCCTCCTGCCCTCCCACTCCATCTCTCTCTCCCTCCTGCCCTCCCTCTCCCTCCCCCTCTGTCATCTCACTGTGTGTGTGTCTGTCTGTGTCAGCCTTCAGCCCGGGCTGAGACAGCTTCCTCAACACGCACACACAGACAGCCACACCAAAGTACTTAACAGGTCTTTAAAAGACCATTAACATATTATTGAGGCTTTGTTTGTTGTAGTGCCCCTGCATCTCCACCCTGACAATCACTGCTCGCCCGGCCCCACAGAGCAGAGGCTTTGTTCTATTTCACCTCTTTGTGGCCCTGCATCTCCACTCTGCTCTGTGGGGGCCGGGGGAGCAGTGATTTTCAGAGTGGAGATGCAGGGGCGCTAACAGGTGAAATACAACAAAGCCTCTGCTCTGTGGGGGCCGGGGGAGCAATGATTGTCTGCAATGTCTGCGCACCGCCAAGGAAGGCTTGCCGGGCCGCCACCGGCCCGCGGGCCGTACTATGAGTACCCCTGCTCTAGATACACATATGCTATCTAAGAGTCAGATAGTAGCATGATCCAGGCATATGGACACATACAGTTTCTGTGTCACCCACCCAGGCTGTTGTCCTTCCACCCATCATTGCTTCATCATTCACCCAGCCATGCATCTCATATTCTTTCCTTCCCAGCCACGTCTTCAATCTCAAAAAGTAAGGAATATATAAGAGCTTACCTCTGCCTGCCACCACCACCGTCTCAACTCTCACAGCCGGCACTACAGCCGCCGCCTCTTCCCCTGAAGAATTGCCCTCCGCCTCCGTGTCGAGCACCACCACCTCCGCGCTGGCCCCGCCACCAGATGTTCCACCTACAAAGTACATTTAAGAATGTTAGAATAAACCACTCACTAGTATTTGGTCTAGGAATGAAGACATGTGAAAACAATGTAATTTGTGACTGTCTACTCTAAAGTAAAAAAAAAATTCCCTTTTTCCAGGGAAGGGTGTTGTCTTGCTGCACTTTTTGGCACAACTGATGAAGGCTGGCTTTTTAACACGCACCATTTTTCTCCACACAGACAGGAGATGGACTTCTAACAACAAGATTAAGTTGAAACCAGGTGAGAGCTCGGGTCGACCACAAGAAATGTCTTCAATTAATCGTCAGCACTAACCACTTTTCCATTATCAGTTAAACGTTTAGTTTTATTATGACTTCATTTTAATAAATGTGTTTACTTTTAATAAAGCTTTTAATCATCATTGGGGATCAATCATCGATGAATTCAGGAGGTAAATGACTGTGCCACACTATGTAGTCAGTCAGTAAGGACATTGGGGGTTCAAAGTCTGTTATCAAAGAGGTATGTGGAAACTCTAACAGCGCCTATTATAATTGATAAGCAATGCACTATTTATTGTCCATAGTTCTGTTTCTGCAGAAGAATTGTCCCCGCAACAGTAGTGGTATGGATTGTCCTCCTATCCAAACCAAAAGGTAGTATCTTATTCTTTCTTGGTGGTCATTCACATTTGATAGTTGGGAATTTTCAAAGCAGATAGAACACTTCAAAAGACATTATGGACAATCCCAGAGGACTGCACTAAGTTGATAGAGCTATTGCTGACTAGAATGGGAGTTTCGCCAACCGTGCAATCTTAGTTAGCTACACAGACAGACTAATAAGAATAATCTAGTAATACCACAGGGAGTCATAGTAGAGGCAGGATAAGAATTTAGATACAGTCCACAAGAAGATCAAAGACGATTTTGAAAAAATCAAATGAGGAACGCTAGGAAAAATAGGTACTAGTCTAAAATGAAAACTTACTGGGGCCAGCAAAGAAGCCCTCGCCTGCCCGATCCTGGCCCTGTTCAACAGCATCCTCCGCCGCCTGCTGCTCCTGTGTCCCCTCGCCCCTGGGGGGAGGTGACGTACAACATGAAAGAAAGAACAGAAAACATGGATGATTGTTGCTTGTCAATGTCAACCAAATCAAACATTTCAAAACAACAATAACAAAATATTTCCGCGAAATTATATTGATTAGGGTTAGTTTTCATTGATTTGCGGACCTGCGACTTCGAAAGTCACGTAACTCACTAAACAAAGTACTGAAAGGTTCACCTAGGACTGGCAGGCAGCATGCCGCAGGCAAGACACAAAGTGACAGACAAACTCCATTGTGATTTCAGTCAGATCAGTGACAACACTAACAGTTGCCTGCTACATAACCAGTCATTTAACTAGTCAAACTATCAATCCACCGCCACTATTTTTCTTATTGTTAGGGGTACAAAGGAAGGGGCAGATTTAAGCCCCTTGCGGCTCTTTTGCTCCATTCTTGCGTGACTTTTGGTGCGGCGTATAATATTATAACAACGTGACGCATTTGGGAGATGCATCCCGTTATAAAGCCCTGCGCCATCAGGGGGAGTTCCGGCGCAAGGGAGGGCATTCCTGCGCTGGAACACATCCTAAAAGTGGCTGAGGGAAATCTACAAAATTTCAATCAGTCACCTTTAGGACAATGATGCGTCATACAAACCCTGCACCTGCTTGAAGCAGACGTACGGCTTGACCCAGCATTGGGGAGATAAGGTACCCCAGAGCATTGCTGGAGCTGCGCCATCGTTGCGACGCAACTCCAGCAGTAAAGCTTCGGTGACGTTTTGGGCCCATGGTGCGCCTCATTGCAAATACGGCGCACCATGTTTGGTGGTGGTAGCGGGCCGCACAATTACTGGCGCATCCCTGCTACTTTGCAGGGATGCGACGGTAATTGCAATTCTGCCCCTTAGGGGCATACTTACTTACGCGTTCTGGCGCATCTCCAGAGATGCGCCAGATCAAATGCGTCACGCAAAACTACCCTTGCGACACGGCAGATGCGCCTCATTTACAATGCGACGCGCCCTGGCGCAAGGGTAGGCACTTGCGTGACGCATCTCAGCACGTAAGAGCGGCACATCGCTGGAGTCACGTCGCCAACGCAATGCAACTCCAGTAATGCTCATGGCCACCCAATACTTAACATGCTGTGTCAGTCCTTACGCCTGCTTCAAGCAGGCATAAGGAATTGAATTGACGTAGCAGCGTCGCAGAAGTGCCTGCGTTAAATCTTGTAGATTTCACGCAGGTACTTTTGCGAGGTGCACAGCCGCCGGACCGCCCACCCTGCGTACTAGGAACGCACCCATTGTGGCGCAGGCCCATGGCTTTATAACGTGACGCATCTCCCTAGATGCGTCACGCTGTAAATGACTCGCAGGGATGCGCCACGTTTACGCCGCTGTTGCGTCACGCAAGGCAACGTAAACGTGGTGCAAGGGGCTTGTAAATGTAATCTTCCCCCCGGTGTCTAGCATTACGCAGTTCTGTAAAGTACACTCATACATAATAGTTACTCAGGCCAATGAGACCACAAAATAGAAAACAAATATGCATAGTAGCAACGCCACTGAGAAGGAGAGCAGTGCACCTGAAATGCACAGAAGATTTTGAAATATAATTTAACTACAATGTAATCGTCAGCAGCATTATTGGCTTGCTCCATGTAAAAAACTAATATTTGCAATACAACAGCACAGAGCAGGAGAAAACATAGTAGTGAGTGATGAAATAGCTACTACTACTCACCAAGCCCGGGGATCTCCAAGCCGAGCTGGTCCAGAAGGTCGCGCTCCCGGTCCAGGAGGTCTGTCCAGCGGTGGGTGGCCTGGCTGTGGTTGCGCTGGACCCCGGAGAGTTGGGACATGGCCCAGCACACCTTCTGCCACCGCTTCCGGCGCTCCCGGATGTTGTAGCTGCCGGCCGCGATCCTGCCGCCACCCGCGATGGTCCTGGGCAGGCGGCGCTGGACGAAGTAGACCAGCGCGCCCAGTTCCTCCGGGCTGAAGATCTCCCGTCGCGTCACCTGCTCCCCCCTCAATCGCCCACATGCTGTCCTGGCACAGGGTCCAGGACTCCTCCTCCCCGCCGCCGCTGTGGCCCTCAAGTGCCTGGGCAGCTTCACGGCGCCTGGCTTCACCATGGTCTGGGCAGGTAAGGTAGGAAGTAGAAAATTAAGAAAGAATAGGATAGGGAAGAAGAAAAGAAAAGAGTTTAAAAAAGTAGTTTAAAAGTAAACAAAAATAGCGGAAAAGACAAAAATATACAGCTAGGAAAAGAGAGGGATAGATAAGAAGCAAAATCGTTCGAAAAAAAACTGAAAACAAGCAAAGGATGGCAAAGATAGCAAGAGGATAAACACCATGCCCAGACACAGGAAATGCATGAAAAACAAGATGGCCGCCCGTTCACGAGCGCGAAAGTAAGTTCGCACGCGATTTTCCTCGCGATCGCATGCGAACTTGTACTCGCAATGCGCTTACTTCGCGAGATTATACATAGCGGGCCGAAACGGAAATACGTCACGCAAACAAAATGGCCGCGCCCGTACTCGACCTTGGGGTAAATTCGCGTGTTGCGCTGCAAGCGGCTCGCGAATACTGCAAAAAACCTCACGAAACAACAAGCCGCAAAAAAATATAAAGCTCATTCGCACAAATTGGCGGCTTCCGCGGTCGGTTTCGCACGACGCCGCGCGAATAGCGCGAAATTACCGAAAAACGATTTTTGCAAAAGCAAAACAAATGAGCAGGTGCAAAAGGTCAATCTCATGATTTGTAACGATTCCCTGTTGTGCTTCCTGAGGGGGCCCTCCAGAATTTGGTTGCCTACTTGCAACTATTGTGTGACCCTGCTCTGACCGTAACTGTATGCCACAAAGGTCCTGATTTACAGCTAAGGGAGCAAACAAGCAGGTGCCAGGCTGGAACTTCAAATTCAGTGACACATTAATTAGCCCCTAATTCATTATTGTCAGTTGGGGCAGGGCAGGTGTTGTTAATAAACTAACCCCACATTAATTCATGTCAGTTGAAGCAGGGCAGGTGTGCTTGCTTTTCCCCCCATCTTCTACAGTGATGATGAACCAGAGGGTGGCATTGATGTAACAGAGGGTGGCATGGGTCAAAGAGAGGGTGGCAGTGGTGAAACAGAGGGTGCTGGGAGGCTGTGATGATGAACCAGACGTAGAAACAACATAGTCGCGACCGTTGCGAGCCGACAAGTAAGTTCGCAATTGCGAACTAGTACCAAATCCTCGCGAACTGGCAGAAACCCTTGCGAACACGAAAAAATAAATCCGCAAATTCGCGGGAATTCGCAGATTTTGCGGATTGCGAGTTCGCAAATTCGCAAAATTTCGCGAACGCCAGATTTGCAAAATTCGCCCATGCTTACCTCACACTGCTGCAACTCACACACTGCTGCGCACCACACACTGCTGCGCGTCACACACTACTGCACGCCTCACACTGCTGCACGCCTCACACTACTGCACGCCACACACTGCTGCATGCCACACACTGCTGCACGCCTCGAACTGCTGAACGCCTTGCACTGCTGCACGCCACACACTGCTGTACGCCATGCACTGCTGCACACCACACACTGCTGCACGCCTCACACTGCTGCATGCCTCACACTGCTGCATGCCTCACACTGCTGCACACCTCACACTGCTACACACCTCACACTGCTGCATGCCTCACACTGCTGCACGCCACACACTGCTGCACGCCGCGCACTGCTGCATGCCGCACACTGCTGCACAACATACACAGCTGCACGCTGCACGCCACAAGGCTGCACGCCTCACACTGCTGCATGCCACACACTGCTGCATGCCACACATTGCTGCATGCCTCACACTGCTGCACGCCACACACTGCTGCATGCCACACACTGCTGCATGCCTCACACTGCTGCACAACACACACTACTGCACGCCACACACTGCAGCATGCCACACACTACTGCAGGCCTCACACTGCTGCAAGACTCACACTGCTGCACGCCTCACACTGCTGCACACCTCACACCACCACTAAATCACTCAGGGACACAACCATATCACTCTGGGACACCACCATATCACTCTGGGATACCACAACATCAGTCTGGGACACCACCACATCACTCTGGGACACCACCACATCACTCTGGGACACCACCACATCACTCAGGGACACTACCACATCACTCAGGGGGATCACTAAGGGGCACCACCACATCACTCAGGGACACCACCACATCAGTTTGGGACACCACCACATCACTCTGGGACACCACCACATTACTCTGGGACACAACCACATCACTCTGGGACACCACACATCACTCTAATACACCACCACATCACTCAGCCCAACGACAACAGCATCACTCAGCACTACAACAGCATCACTCAGCACCACAACAGCAATGTCCTTGCTTGCTACCAACAAGCATTGCCATAGCCAATAGGACTCGCGTTAGGAAAGTGTAAGCTATTGGCTTTGTGAATAACAGTGCTATTAATTTATATATTTTCAAAGCCAGCACATATTAAAAAAAATTGTCATTTATAATACCAATAGCTCACACTTTTTTTCGAAACTGTGGTCTCAAGACCTCAACTTTCACCTTGAAAAGAACAACGACCGCAACACCACCTCCCTCTTGGACAACCTCGCCAACCTCGGACTCAAACAACTTGTCACTACCCCCACCCACATCGCAGGTCACACACTCGACCCTATCTTCACCTCCAGCAAACATGTCTCCTTCAATCACACCACAGCTCTCCTCTGGACCGACCACAGCTGCGTTCACTTTACCTACAACAAGTCCACTTCCAACAACCATCCCCAACCCACTCTGCGAAGAAACTGGAACAAAGTCACCATCGACCAGATCTCCTCATCGCTTTTTCAATACCCCCCCGCCCACTCCTCAAACCCCGACCAAGCAGCCACTAACTTCACCCAATGGTTATCCAACAATGCCGACATCCTAGCACCACTGAAAAAACGACAAATCAAACTAGGCAGCAAGAAGGCCTCCTGGTTCAACGATGATCTTAAGAAATCCAAGAAACTCTGTCGCTCCCTTGAGAAGGCCTGGAAAAAAGACCCAAACACCAGCACCAAGGACGCCTTCAAAAACGCCACCCGCATACACCACCAACTGATCCGGAATGCCAAGAAAGCCGCTTTCAAGGACCGACTAGATAGCAACGCCCACAACAGCAAGGAATTATTCAACATCGTCAAGGAATTTACCAACCCCTCAGCCAACTCCAACGACATCACCCCCTCTCAAGCCCCCTGCGACTCCCTAGCCTCATTCTTACACAACAAAATTGCAGACATCCACAACAGCTTCGACAACCGACCCGAAGACCAACCCACCCAACCCTCTGCAGGACCCCCACCCCCCTTGAACATCCTCAATGACTGGAACCCAATCTCCACTGAAGACACCATCCATCTGATGAACTCTATCCACTCAGGATCCCCCACAGACCCATGCCCTCACCACATCTTTAACAAAGCAGACTCCATTATAGCACCACACCTCCGAGACGTCATCAATTGCTTCCTCAACTCCGCAACCTTCCCGGAAAGTTGGAAACACGCCGAACTCAGCGCCCTTCTGAAGAAACCCACAGCTGACCCCTCCGAACTCAAAAACTACCGCCCTATCTCTCTCCTTCCATTCCCGGCCAAAGTCATCGAGAAAGCGGTCAACAACCAGCTCGCCGCCTTCCTCGAAACCAACAAATCCCTCGACTCCTCACAGTCCGGCTTTCGAGCCAAACACAGCACTGAAACCGCCCTCATCGCAGCAACAGACGACATTCGAACTCTACTGGACAATGGAGACACAGTCGCCCTCATCCTCCTCGACCTCTCCGCAGCCTTCGACACAGTCTGTCATAGCACCCTTCTACAGCGCCTCAGAAACGTCGGAATCCAAGGAAAAGCACTAAAATGGATCACCTCGTTCCTCACCGGAAGAACCCAGAGAGTCCGCCTTCCACCATTCAAGTCAGAGGCCAATGAAGTCATCTGCGGCGTACCACAAGGATCTTCACTCAGCCCCACCCTCTTCAACGTATACATGAGCCCCCTCGCGACCATCGCACGCCAACACAACCTCAACATCATCTCCTACGCCGATGACACTCAACTGATCCTATCTCTCACCAGAGACCCTAACACTGCCAAAACCAACCTGCATGAAGGAATGAAAGAAGTAGCCGAATGGATGAAGCTCAGCCGTCTGAAACTGAACTCAGACAAAACAGAAGTCCTCATCCTAGGCACCTCCCCCTCCGCCTGGGACGACTCTTGGTGGCCAGAGGCCCTTGGAAAAGCACCCATCCCAACCGACCACGCACGGAACCTGGGAGTCATCCTAGATTCCTCACTCTCGATGAACAGACAAGTCAACGCCGTTTCTTCATCTTGCTTCAACATTCTTCGCATGCTCAAAAAAACATTTTGTTGGATCCCCACCGAAACTAGAAAAACAGTCACCCACGCACTGGTCACGAGCCGCCTGGACTACGGAAACACCTTATACGCCGGCACCACTGCAAAACTCCAGAAAAAACTCCAACGCATCCAGAACGCTTCAGCCAGGCTCATATTAGACATCCCGCGTAAAGAACACATCTCTGGGCACCTGAAAAACCTCCACTGGCTTCCCGTCAATAAGAGGATTACTTTCCGTCTCCTAACCCACGCACACAAAGCACTTTACGAAATTGGACCCGAATGCCTCAACACACGACTGTCCTTCTACACCCCCTCCCGCCAGCTACGATCCTCAAACCAAGCCCTTGCCACTGTACCTCGCATCAACAAAACCACCATGGGAGGGAGATCCTTCTCCTACTTGGCAGCTAAAACCTGGAACTCACTTCCCACTCACCTTCGCATCACTCAGAACCACCTAGCATTCAGAAAGCAACTTAAAACGTGGATATTCGAGAAGTAATTCCCCACCCTCCTTCAAGCGCCTTGAGACCCTCTGGGTATGTTGCGCGCTATATAAATCTCTTGACTTGACTTGACATAATACTCTGCCCAGGATCACCGGATGTTGTTGAGCCACGCCAAGATCTAAACATTATTCCCCAGCTCCAACAATGGCAGTTTTGAACACAGGGCCCATCCGCTCCTGCATCCAACCACCAAATGCATTACTACCAAGCCGATGCTCCAGCAGCAGCCCCCACCACTTCACCGCTACCCACCGGCACCTACCCTCTAGAATCAACATAGCATGCCCAACCACGGTCCAAGCCCGTCACAAAGCACCACAACACCCATCTTCAATCCCCAGGAAGCGCAGCTCCCCACACATATCTCCTGCAAACCTGTCTCCCTCCGTGCCCAGCATGCCCACCACGAATCACAAACCATCTGAATACCAGTGCACCACAGTACCCTTTCTGCCTAAGACTACATCAATTATTTGAAGCCCCTACCCATACAATTTTTGGCCTCAGTGCTCGGACTGCTGTTTTAAAAAATCACAACCAGCATAAACTCATTTAATCATGAACTCTCATCCCCATCCTCAGTTTTTTAGGTTTCGACTATTCTATCCCGCAGGAATAGATAGGCGAGAATTATAGTAAGCACTTCAAAAACTCTACCAAACTTGCGGATCACGCACAGTTCATGTGAGCTATGCACGTACACACCATCGCCAGCCACGTCACACCACCATTTGTCTGTGACTCGCATCAGACTTCAAAGGTTGCCGCTCCCCCGACCCCCGTGTGCACATCGCGCACCACCATTTGTCTCTGCCTCGGCATCAGACTTCAAAGGCTGTCGCTGCCCCGCCATTCTCTTCCACTGCCTCCTTCTTTAACTCCCTGTTCTGTTCTCCCATGCTGATCTGCTGCTCTCTTCAACCCACCCCCTTTCCTAAGTCCCTGTTCTCTTCTCCTGTGCTTCCACCCCCCTCATTCTCTAACTCCTTGTTGCTTTCTCCTGTGATGATCTTTTTGCTCTCTTCAATCCACCTCCTTCTCTAACTCCCTTTTCTCTTCTCCAGTGCCGATCTGATGTTCTCTTTCACCCCACCTCCTTCTCTAACTCCCTGTTATCTTCTTCTGTACTGATCTGCTGTTCTTTTCCACCGCCTCCTTCTGTAACTCCTAGTTCTCTACTCCTGTGCCGATCTGCTGTTCTCTTCCACCCCACCTCCATTTTTATCTCCCTGTTCTCTTCTCCTGTGCTGATCTGCTGCTCTCATCCACCCACCTCCTTCGTTAACTCCCTGTTCTCTTCTCTCATGCTGATCTGCTGTTTTCTTCCACCCCACTTCCTTCTCTACCTCCCTGTTCTCTTCTCCTGTGCTGTTCTGCTGCTCTCTTCCACCCCACCTCCTTCTTTAACTCCCTGTTCTCTTCTGCTGTACTGATCTGATGCTCTCTTCCACCTGCCTTCTTCTCTAGCTCCCTGTTCTCTTCTCTTCTCCTGTGCTGATCTGCTGCTCTCTTCCACCGCCTCATTCTTTAACTCCCTGTTCTCTTTTGCTGTGCTGATCTGATGCTCTCTTCCACACTGCCTCCTTCTTTAACTCCCTGTTTGCTTCTCCTGTGCAAATTTGCTGCTCTCTTCCACTGCCCCCTTCTTTAACTCCCTGGTCTCTTCTCCTGTGCTGATCTGCTGCTTTCATCCCCCATACCTCCTTTAACTCTCTGGTCTCTTCTCTTCTGCTGTGCTGATCTGCTGTTCTCCTCCACCGCCTCCTTCTTTAAGTCCCTGTTATCTTCTCCTGTGCTGATCTGCTCCTTTCGTCCGACCCCCAACTCCTTCTTTAACTCCTGTTAGCTTCTCTTCTACTGTGCTGATCTGCTGTGCTCTTTCACTTCGCCTCCTCCTATAACTCCCTGTTCTCTTCTCCTGTGCTAATATATTGTTCTCTTCAACCCACTTCCTTCCTTAACTCCCTGTTCTCTTCTCCCGTGCTGAACTGCTGCTCTCTTCCACCCACCTCCTTCTTTATCTCTGGTTTTTCTCCTGTGCTGATCTGCTGTTCCCTTCCTCCTTCTCTAACTCCCCGTTCTCTTCTCCCAGGCTGATCTGCTGTTCTCTTCCTCCCGCCTCATTCTCTAACTCCCTGTTCTCTTCTCCTGTGATGATCTTGCTGCTATCTTCCAACCGCCTCCTTCTCTAACTCCCTTTTCTCTTCTCCGGTGCTGATCTGATGTTCTCTTCCAATCCACCTCCTTCTTTAACTCCCTCTTCTCTTCTGCTGTGCTTATCTGATGCACTCTTCCACACGCCTTCTTCTCTAGCTCCCTGTACTCTTCTCTTCTCCTGTGCTGATCTGCTGTTCCCTTCCTCCTTCTCTAACTCCCCGTTCTCTTCTCCCATGCTGATCTGCTGTTCTCTTCCTCCCGCCTCATTCTCTAACTCCCTGTTCTCTTCTCCTGTGATGATCTTTCTGCTATCTTCCAACCGCCTCCTTCTCTAACTCCCTTTTCTCTTCTCCGGTGCTGATCTGATGTTCTCTTCCAATCCACCTCCTTCTTTAACTCCCTCTTCTCTTCTGCTGTGCTTATCTGATGCACTCTTCCACACGCCTTCTTCTCTAGCTCCCTGTTCTCTTCTCTTCTCCTGTGCTGATCTGCTGCTCTCTTCCACCCGCCTCATTCTTTAACTCCCTGTTCTCTTTTGCTGTGCTGATCTGCTGCTCTCTTCTACACCGCCTCCTTATTTAACTCCCTGTTCACTTCTCCTGTGCAAATCTGCTGCTCTCTTCCACCGCCTCCTTCTTTAACTCCCTGGTCTCTTCTCCTGTGCTGATCTGCTACTCTTATCCCCCATACCTCCTTCTTTAACTCCCTGGTCTCTTCTCTTCTCCTGTGTGATATGCTGTTCTCTTCCAATCACCTCCTTCTTTAAGTCCCTGTTATCTTCTCCTGTGCTGATCTGCTGCTTTCGCCCACCCCAACTCCTTCTTTAACTCCCTGTTCGCTTCTCTTCAACTGTGCTGATCTGCTATTCTCTTTCACCCCGCCTCCTTCTCTCACTCCCTGTTCTCTTCTCCTGTGCTAATATGTTGTTCTCTTCCACCTGCTTCCTACCTTAACTCCCTGTTGTCTTCTCCTGTGCTGAACTGCTGCTCTCTTCCACCCCACCTCCTTCTTTATATCCATGTACTCTTCACCTGTGCTGATCGGCTGCTCTCTTCCACCCACCTCCTTCTTTAACTCCCTGTTCTCTTCTCCCATGCTAATCTGCTGTTCTCTTCCTCCCGCCTCATTCTCTAACTCCCTGTTCTCTTCTCATGTGACAGGACTATGTCCACCCAGCGCCCCCTCTTCCTGCAATATTGAAGAGACAACCTGTCGCCAGTTGGAGAGAGTGTCCCAGTGGCACTCCCTGGGTATGGCTCGTGTAGTTCCAGTACAAGGGCGTTATGATCACTGTCGTGCCATGTCATGACCTGAAAGTCAGATACCCTGTGCCATGATTTAGAGTCAATTAAAATATAATCCAGTAGAGAACCTGTCCCGTTTCTAATAAAAGTGAAGTTGCTGGACGTGTTAGACATTGTTCTTCCATTGCAGGCCCTTAAAGAATATTTTAGAGTGAGGCAATTCACTTGAATCAACACAGGGGACCAGATTTTGACTGAAGGACAGGCAGTCTTTGGGATAGCCCAATACGTGCCATCTAGTAGCTCAAACTGCAATTAAAGTCCCCTCCTATAATCACTATATAGTTGTCAGAGATGGTTGCTTGAAAGGACATTAGTTCTTGAAGTGTTTTTGACTCCTGATCCAGGCTGACAGGTCTCGAATACACATTTATTAGGGCTATAGTGGTCTTGGGTGGGATGTGGTGGAGGACACACAAAATGTCGTTTGAGGATGTTTCGATCTTTAAAGCTGAACAGCCTAGGTGAACACCCACCCATGCCATGTGCTTAGTCCACCTCAGGGTCTACCTTTTCCGTCTATTACTGCGGGAATGTTGAATCTGGCAAAACCCAGTTTTTTGACTGCCCCCTTGCCCATGTTTCCTGGAACTAACAGATCTCATGTTGGTCAATGGATTGACCCCATTCAGGGGTATCTATCTTAGAGTTTAACCCCGCTATGTTCCAGGAGAGGACTCGCAACTTTAGGCTATCTGGGGCGTGGGATTTGGTGGAAACTGCAGTGGTGATTGGGAGCAAGGTTCCACAGGACCCAGAGTCAGCTCTGGCAGACCTGCAGCACTGTATAGGCAGGTGGTTGGTGTTCAGGGTTGTATTGTGGCCCTTGTGGTTATCTGCTGAGAAGCCGCTCATGCTCCCACAGGTTACTCCATCCCCTCACACCGAGTGGAGCCCTACATTCCCTTTGATTTTGACCAATCCCGCTTGGGGTACCTCGGGGCCTGTGGCAAGAGTTTTGACTAGTTAATCTACTCCATCTAAACTGCTGAATCTATTTATTGTAGCTATATTGTAGATTGGAAATCTGTACCAGTGAGGATCCAGAGCTCCATAGTTGTGACTTTTGTTTTTCAGTCTCCAATCCCACTCGTGTTGCCTTCTATCTAGGTGTGATCTCTCTGGTGGATAAAAATAACCCAGTGGCAGAGCTCTGATAGTACCCATAGGTCTCCCATCATCTCTACTTAAAATGTATTTGCAACATTGGGATTTCTGAAATTAATCACTATACAGTCTCCATGCATATCCTTAGGTCTCCATCCTAGCCAACCCACTCTATGTGTTGAGGATTTCTCCTGCGTTTTCGTACCTAAAGTGTCCGTGGTTAGCTAACCAGTGCATGCATTTGTTTTTTAGATCTTGGTGTGGTTCATTTTGACCTGCTCCAAGCTCAGGGATACCAGTGAGAATAGGAACATATGGGGTTGAGGCAGGTGGGAGGTTAATAACTGGTAGGGGGGATTTTCTTTGTTTGCTTCCATACTGTAGTTAGAGACTACCCTCACTCATTGTTTGTTTGGCTGCCATTGCCTAGTGGGGTGTCCATGTGGAGTCGTTGGGTTTGCTCTACTCTCAGTTAGGGAGGGGTATCTATTACTGTTAGCTCTGCTGCGAGCTATAGGTTGTTGTCTCTCTAGATTTGGTGCGAGGGTAGCCGGGCGATCATTGCGTTTAAGGGTTGGAATGGTCCTAGTGATGTTGGGGATGGGTAGATCTTTGGGTCCAGTGTCGAGCCCAGCATTCTCAACAGCTGCCCCCCTATTGCTTGTCCAGTCAATAAGCTGTGAGGTTAGATTGTCAACCCTTTCTACAAGTGTTTGAAGCTCGTACTTTACTACAGCCCTTACTTGGATTTGCAGATCCACCATTAACTTTGTGACCCAGACTGGCTGTTCAATAACTGTTTCCAGGCTACTTACAATACCTCCCAACCCAGTGTTCCTGTCATCTATCTTCTCTCCCGTGGCCTTCTTCCTCCTTGCCATTGTTTTTGTTTGAGTTTTGGGTCCCCCTTTTGTGGCAGACTTCGAGGGTAGTTCTACCCTTGATTGCTCAGAATTGGCTGCTTCAACTATGAATATTTGGCCCCTGGACGTATCAAATGGGATGGTTCCTGTAGTTGGCGAGGTGTCTAAATCGACCAGAGGGAATTCCAAATTAGGGGTTAGAGATAATCATCTCTCTGTCCATTCTATTTCAGTTGCCACCGCTCCTATTGCCTTTTCTAACATGCTTTCTATAGATGTCGGTTGGGCATTGGTTTTTGACTTGGGGGCTGCCTGTTGTTTCTTTTCAACACACATGCATTTGCCCATTGTCCTTCATTTTTGGGGTTTACCTTGTGTATGGAAGGTGATGTTGTGGGTCACTACTGGTTTAATCAAGGCGGGAGGAATGGAAATAGAGATTGGGGACCAACAAACGCAATAAGCAAGGTGCACAAGTGCTCAATCGAAAAGTGCACAGTGTAGGATGTATGTGCAAATGTGCATGTCTCAAAGTGCAAGAGCGCAGAAAGCAAAGTGCAAATGCAGAAATACAGATGTATAACAAGCTACAGTTTGAATCTACACAGGGGTGGCTAGAGTGCCATGGATAAATGACCTTGTAACGGACATCTGGCTAAGTATTAAACGCAGGAGGCGTTCAATGCTGTGAACTAATAGATTTGAAACCAGCTAAAACCTAGAATATTTTAACAATAGGGATTTTGACAGTGTCAAAAGACCATGAAATCCCATAAAAAAACCTTTATGGCTAAAATATCTGGAAAACAAAGAGTCAAAAAAATGTGCCGTCTGGTTCTTAACCGTTAACTCTCATTAAAATAGTTTAAGGAACCACATTTTGCAAGTTCTTCAAGTCTGCCCTGCCTTAGGTTGCCTCCTCTAATTATGGGGTCTGCACAGGTATTGGGAATGGTGGTTAAATCGATAGTCACAGGGGCAGATGATTGATATAAACTGAAAGTGGGGTATAAGGGTTGAATCTCACCGCCTTGCCCTCCAAGTACTCAGAGGGCCTGCTCCTTTGCCAAGTCCCAAGAGTGGAGGATCCAGATGAAGCAGCCAAGGGGGGTGACCCAGCCCAGCCTCTTCCTGTCTCTGATGGGTGCAGATGGGCCCACACTTGGCCCGGGCATGCCCGCATGCATCCCGCGGTGCAGGAGGTCAAAGGCGCTCTTATCACGCCTCCAGGCGCGAGGGCAGCGTGACATGTGCGGGGCTGCTGGGGGATGTAGTCCTCACTTTGTTCTCCCTGTGAGTGCACCCAGCGCCCAGGGATATCTGGCTGTTTCCCTCACGGCATGGCGGACAGATGTGCAAGATAGCTGTTCCCCTCACGGCGAGGCTGGGCAAGGATAAAAGGTAGCCGTTCCCCTCACGGCAGGTGTCAGGTGAGCTCTGCTGGACCTTGGGCATCCCGCAGTGCAGGAGGTCAACAGCGCTCTTATCAAGCCGCCAGGGGCGAGTGTGGTGTGACGTGCACCGGGCTGCTAGGGTATGAAGTCCTCACGTTGTTCTCCCCGCGTGTGCACCAGCGCCCAGGGGTGTATGGCCATTTCCCTCACGGCGTGGCAGATAGTCTGTCTTCCTATCCAGGGACTGCCATGCAAAAAATGGTAATTCTCCCAAAGGTATCCGGATGGTTGCACAAGAATAAAAAAGATACAAAAAAGGTGAACTTAAAGCAAGACAAAGGGCATTTGCTTCATCATTGGGTTCCCTCTTGCACATAGTGCCCGCAAGGTGCAGAGTGTGGGCTAAAACTCTCCCTTAGAAGAGGAGCATGAGGTGTTTTCTACTCAATGTGATATGTGAGTGAGGGGCAGAGTGCTAAATAATATCAAAATGTGTGTGTTAAAACCACCTATTATGGGGAGAATAATCTTTATTCGAAATCCCTAATGGATGGAATTAAAAACAGTGTAACAATAGGGATAAGGATGTTCCCTATCTGACTAGGTCAACATGTTTCTGCTAAATGATGTAAATTCGTAGCATTCTTTAGGACCAATGTCTTGTCACTCTGTGAAAATTCGTGAAGGTTAATCTAACAAAAAACCCAAACTTAATTATTTGTATGGATGTCTTCAAGACCAGCTTCAATATGGTCCGCCGTCATTTGCGGATCAACTCTCTGCTTTTACCTTCAAATAGGTCCTCTTATCCAATGCTGGGAATCGACTTTACAAGTATGTTTCTGCCAGACGAGAGGCCAGGAGGGGAGGCAAGTAACAATATATCAGTAACTATCCGTTTAGATAACTGATTTGCTCATTCACATTCGTAATTAGCAATGTATAAGCTGTTAAGCCAAGGGCTGAGTTAGGGCTCAGAGCAGTGGCAATCCTTGCAACCCTGGAATAATGAGTTTCATGAATTTTAACATTTCTCTTATTTTCCTATTTTTCTGGTGGGTCTTTTGGCGGGATTTACTGAGTTCACAGAGCTGTGCAGGTGGGGTGGCTAGAACGCCTGTAACCAATAACGGTATAGCGGATGCTTTATTGAATACGTCATATGTTTATGGCGCTCTATTTAGAAGGCTTGTCATACAGTTAAAAATAAAGCTGAGTACACCCCCAGGAGCGTAGCGTAATGCTGGCGCAATGTATAAGAGTACCTTAATATATTCCATGTGCTTGACTCCAGGAATATAGTGTAAGTTCATAGTATGATACCACTCTTCACCCTTTGCAAAAAGCATAGCAACCTTCATAAGTGGGGAGATTGTGCTGCTTGCGGCCAGGATAATAGAGGTTGTCTATACATATCTCGCTTCAGTTCCGGTGCAACTGTCTTGCTATTTCAGTGATGTTAACGTGCACATGCTCAGTTGTCGAAGTGCATGATTTACCAGCAAGTTAACATTCCTGATAAAAGGAGCCAATAAGAACGCAGTAGGGAGTGGAGCCCCCATGGTCTATTATGAAGGCCGAGGTTGTTGGCTGGGAAGCCGGTCAAACTCAGGAGTAGGTAAGGGGTGTGTTACCCTCCCACCTCCGGTACAAGCTTGCCAGGTGTGAGGGATTACACCTGGGAATAGGTATCCTGGTGGCAGTGCTTACATTGCAAAAGAGGGAGGGCAGGCGCCCAGATTCCTGCTGCTGAGACGCACACTGAAAAATATAAGTGCTGGTCCTCATGAATACCTTTAGTGGTCAGCACGGGCTTCCACTGACAGAGTAAGCACCGGCCTGTGGGCCAATGCGGTGTGTGGTGCCCCCCCCCACCTCCGGGATGGTGGAAGATATTGACATGGGGTGAAGTTGTCACAATCATTTCCTGTACATTTTCTCTAAGAAGGAGCAGTGATGCCCTGAGTGGAGCATGTGACTGGTTGTTGCAAGAAAGATATTGACATGTGGTTAAGTTGTCACAATCATTTCTTGTACATTCCCTCTAAGAAGGAGCAGGGATGCCCCTGAGTGGAGCATGGGAATAGTTGTTGCAAGGTGGGGCCTGCTGGTACACTGTGCACAGTGGTGGTCACAATAAGTATGTGCTTCTCCCCTGATGGTGAAGGAGTCGGACATGCAGTGAAATTTTCCCAATCATTTTCTGGTACATTCAGTTCAAAGGCAGCATTATTGTGGTTGGAAGTGATTCCGCGAATGGCCTGGGCTGGTGGTGTTCCGCTAAAGTCATGAACGAATCAGTAAAGAAGTTGAACCATTCCATAAAAAGCATTTCTAGCAAAAGCCCTTCATGCGTACTATTAGACACAAATTGCTACATCCCGGAATGAGGGATTTGTTTCATGAGGATGGGGTACATTTGTCTGCCTAGGGGATGGCGATCTTTATCCACACTGTACGGGGGGCTATTGCCGAGCGCAGCCAGCGCCAGGTAAAGGGGGTAGGATGGAACTGTGCGGTGGATAGGCAGGGAGGGGACTGACCTGCTGGTAGTCCTGGACTCTACTGCCAAGGGTAGGCGTGGGGAGTGGACTGACCTGCCGGTGGTCCTGTCTCTACTGCCCTATCCGCGACGTATGGACTGTGTGGACTCTTTGGCAGGCTGTCTGTATTCAGGTACCTCGGTGGGTCGGTGCGCTATGCGGTGACAAGTATTTCAAGCAATTCAATGTTTGCTGTAGCGGGTTGGGGCC
The DNA here is from genome assembly GCF_964263255.1 of Lissotriton vulgaris. Classification (NCBI taxonomy): domain Eukaryota; kingdom Metazoa; phylum Chordata; class Amphibia; order Caudata; family Salamandridae; genus Lissotriton; species Lissotriton vulgaris. The sequence continues at coordinate 583,026,535 of NC_141693.1, read as the reverse complement.
TGCCGGCACAATGTGCGCAGCAGAGTGGGTTGGCCAAGTCGGCCAACAAATTTAAGTACATGTGTATGGCGAACCTGAAATCAATTATAATGTTATGCCTAATGCCTTACTGCCTTTGACATGTGGATGTCGCAAAAAGTCTGCTATTGTGGTTCATGATATCGATCCAAGTAGTACTTTACTCCCGTAGTGGTTGTGTAGATTTATATGATTTGATGTGAATAAAAGTCTATGCCTTCGACAACATAACCTATGTTTGGATATTTTTGGGCCCAGTGGGGAATGAGGGGTGTCAAAAGTGAGGTGGAGTGAGTGTTTTATTGTGCGCGTGATATTGAAAGTGCAATTCTTTGTTTAGATAGCAGCAATGTATAAAATCTAATGGATACAATAAAATGCTTTAATGCCACGGCTTGAAGGCCGGTGCCAACTTTCTGGTTAAGTAGACAAGTTGACCGTAAAAAGGCTGTCTCCTTTGGGCAGCCTGGACAGTTTAATCTATGTAAAAGTGTATGATGTGCTGTTATCCTGGCTTGGTTGAAGTGAAGACACGTCAATCTAATCTTACAAATGAGGACTGCAAGAAAGTTCAGGTGTTTGACAGTAAAAGAACTGTTAATAAAGTGGCAGTGAGATCAGGATCTTAGGCAAATGGGGTTGTGATGTGAGTCCTGCTTTCATGTGCTTCCTCCTATTGACTACTGACCTTTTATGCTCCTGTTTTGTTCGGAATAGGGTGTCCCGGCTAAAATGGACTTGTGCAGAGAAAAAAATAAAGTACCTGAAACTATCCAGATGTCGTACGGTCAGTTAGCTGATTTATTTTCCTATCCAGTTTTATTATGTATTTCTTTAGTCTGCAATAAGCTGAATATCTAAAGAATTGAAGCAAGCTATGATGGTCCTAACCCCTTCTGGTTAAAAGCTGGTCCTAAAATGTTTTTTCGATCCACCACATTTGCTTTGAAAATACCGATTTAGTGAACCATGGTTTCAGGGAGTTTGCGCAGAGTTGACAGACCTCTGTACTGGTGGTGCATTTCCAGGGTGGCAAGTACAAAAATTATGGTAGGCATCCCAGACGATATTTCAGAAAAGTTGTTTTGGTTTGTGCTTTTCTCGATTCGCCTAGATACAGCTGAGCTGCTCATTTATCATAGCATGCAATATTAAGCCAGACATGCCGCCTCCACGTAAACACTTTTTTGCCTGCCAGTAATTAGTTACTCTTGATTCTTTTGATTACAGTGGCCTTTACTAGTGAGTAGTTGATAATTAAATCCCATTCTTTAGCTAAGCCGAGAGTAGTTAGTGAATTAAACAAAAAAACAATGGTTCGGTCGGAAAAGGCATATCAATTGAATGTGGTACTTAATCAATGGATGTCATCATATATCCCACATATGATAGATACATGTACTAATAAACACTGACCACATACACGAACGATGAAAAAGTCAATCTTTAGTATTGAGCCTTTTCAAGGATTTGAATTAAGCAATGATTCAAAATGTACTGTCCAAAATACACAAAACACATGGACTGTGAATACATAAGGGATACAGGTCGTGACTGGTGACTGGATATTTACAACTGATGACACATATCTACATAAATGAAAAACATTTTAAAGATATCCATAGTGTAACACGATGAAGTCTCAGGGAAAATTAAATTTTTTTTTTTTGCTCAATGGGACTTTGTGCAGACGGATATATAGCATAGAACGTCTCTAGTTAGTGAGCACGAAAAATAGGATCTGGACGGAGAGTGGTTTCTGCTTAAAATGTTTTCACCGAGATGACTATTCAGGGTTCCATTGTTGACATTCTTAAGCAGATTTTAATGAATGTTCCTTGTGAGGATTTTCTCCGAATGAGTGGTGTATCTGCCTCTTAGAGCTTTATTGCCATAGGCTATGGTTAGGATTAATTTGGACTGTGTTATTTTCAGAAGAGGTGTGAATGTTGATGTTGCTATTGACAATTGTAGACATTTGAAGGCTGTGGTGAGGGGGTTGTCTTTGCATTTGTGCTGGAGTATGAGGCTGTGGCATTCAGAAGCCTGTGAAGGGCAACACTCCTATAGCTAAGCAAAACAAAGTCATCTGTGTACATTACACAGGGCAGCAAGGTGTTACCCAACTTTGGGGCATGTGAGTTTGCCTGGGCGAGGCTTGCATAGAGATCCACTTAGAAAAGAGGGGGAGCTAGTACATACCCTTGCCTTAATCCTTGCTGGGAACGGATCTTTCTATATAGCTGGGCACTGTCGCCTAACTTTATTCTGACCCACGTGTCGGTATGGAGTAGATTCAGAGATTGCAGTAATGGGTGAGGTATTTTCCAACTGGCAAGTTTACTCTAAAGGTTTCCTCTTTCCACTCAATCAAACACTGCCTTATAGTCTATAAAGCATACGTAGAGGGGCGAGTTGATTTTACTGTGTAGGTTGAACAGCAAGGATAGAGCCATCAAGTTGGATGTAGTTCCCATGTCTTTGGCAAACCCTGTTTGATTATTTGGGATCAAGCAACTCTCGCAGCCAAGGATGATAGCTCTTCAAGGAGGCAAATCGCAAAGTATTTTAAATCCAACATCCAGGAGCGCTCTGAGTTGCTATTGGTGGGATCAGAGTTGATGCCACCTTTTTAGAATGGAGACATGTTAGAGCCTTTCCACAAGAAGGGGATGGTACTTAGAGTGATTATGCTCTTGTATACTGGCCCCAAATTAGTTTCCCAGAACGATTTGTCCTCCTTAAAGATGGCTGTTGGAATGCCATTTGGCTCTCTGGTTCTGTCTCAGCGGCTTCTTGAAAGCTGGTGCTGGATTGCTGCTACAGGTGCAGAGGGTTAGAGGCCTGTGTTGCTTTGATGGAGTTTGAGACTCTGGTGAGGATGTTACTTGGTGTATTGCAATCTTATCCATGTGCAGCATACTGTAAGGTTGGCCAAAGTGGCATGAGAGGTATTCATAGTAGTACGCTTCTTGTATGTTAAAAACGGATTGTGTTTTAGACGGGTCGCTTAGGTTGTTGGCGATTTTCCAAAAATTCTTGTGTTTGTTGGCAGTGCGGTCGTGCAGCAGTTTGATGTATATGTTGTTGCTAGCCTCCCTTTTTTGGTCCCACCTGTATTTTTGTAGGCGGACTTTGCCTCTATCAGTTTATCTTTAAAAAAAATTGTGTTTTGGAGCTTTATGATTCATACAACACTTTAGTTTTTTTTGTTTTTCAATTAACTTGCAACTTAACCATTCTATGTGGGTTCCTATTGATTCATCTTGAGGCCAAGTACTGTTGAAGAAATTGATAGGAGAATTGCTCTCAGGGAGAATGGGGAGTGTTATATTATGAAACCATTCAATTAATTACCATGTATGCCTTCACAGGGCCGTCAGTACAATGCATGTATTGTTACCACGCATGCATTTACAACGAGAAAATGTACAACTAATATGCCTTTACCACCCATGCCTTTACCACGAAAATGTCTTTGGGAAGGCATGGGGCACAGAAAGACAATAACAACAGTTATGATAACATATATGAATAAAAAGAAAAAGGATACTTGTAACAGATCTAAACCAGTGGTTAGAAATTGAAACGTCCTCAAAAACTCAATGTTTAATCGGAAACAGCGGTATATATGTTTCATCCGCCCCACATTGATGTTGTGGCAGTTATCATTGGGCGTTCCAATATGTGCTTGGTGCCAGCCTCATCCACAGGCCCTCTGGTATAGAGTGCAGTGTCCAGAGATATATGGGTTGCCCACACCAAATGATGAAAAAAACGTTTCAAGAGTTCATGAAAAAATATTTAAAGAAGAGAAGGTCACCCTTGTGTTTTATTGTGAGGTGAGATTCAATTGGCTTAAAATGAATTAATACTATAACAAGATCGAGTTACTGGATCTTTCTAGTATTTCAATGGATTTGTCGACATGTTTCAGCTCCTTTTGGCCCCACAGGGTCTATAGAGCTTTCGTCAGGACTTACATACATATAGGTATTTCACTTACACAATTCGTGCAGTCAACTTTGAGTGTACCTTTTCTGGTCCTCAGTAATGGAAACTCACTCTCCACAATCTGTAATATAATTGAGAGAGGCACACAACAGTACAGAGAATTATTCAACTGATATAGTGTTTTTGGTGCAGGATATCGTCAAGGAGAAAGAGTAACCTCTTTTCACAACTCCAGCTGCTTATTAGTGCTGGTATATTAAATTTGAAAGACAAAGGAAGATGATTAGGCATGGGATAAATGTGTGGGTTAAGTCTCTGTAAATAGTATCTTCTCATGGGAGTTCATTAAGGCTGTGTAAATAGTTGGCCCTCTGTTTGTAACAGCATATTACCGATTCTTATATTACCACATTGAATGTCGTGCAGATTGTACTCTACCATTATCAATAGCTGTGACTGTGTTTATTGGGTATATGGTACTAGCCCTCTATATTCAGCCTCGTGTTTATCGATTTTCTTTCGGTTCACATCAGGTCATAACAAACTGGGAGAACGAGATCTTATCTACAACAGCTTGACAAACAATTGTTTACAATTGTTATCGTTGTATTTATGTTCTCATTCCGCCTAAAACTCTAAGCCTTTCTATCAGGAAAGATGGGCGGAGGGGGGTCTACCAGAAAGAAGACTGCCTCATAGTCGATTGTTTACAAGGAAGCTGGTGCTACTCAGAGTGCATGTAATACGGTGGTGAGGTAAGGATAACGAATCTTACCTGTATTGTAGGAGTGTCAAACTTCAGCGGGGGATATCGCTTCTTAGAGCGCAGAGCTGAATACAAGGGGTGGGTCATTAGAAATATAGATATTGCCTCTTACCGATATGGAGAGAAGAGATGGAACACGCCATTACCCGTGTGGTGCGTCCTTCACCGACTTGTGCTGACTCTGCCCCCGGAAGTTGAAGCTTACGAGTTGAGCTTCTATTTAAAGGGGCTGTAACGTTATAGGTGCGTTTCTAAATAACTTTATGTGCTGTTATTTTAACTCCTGTGGACAGTAGACTTATGTGATGTTTTGAAACTGCTACATTATTAATCCGTAATTGACAGAAAATTATCGGATTTCTATTGAAAGGGGATTTGAGGCACACAGTTTTTCGAACCTGCTCATTGTGTCATGGAATCAGTAATGGGGGACAAAAGTCTCATAAGGAATAAGAGATGGTTTCTTTATTAATCAATGTTGGCATGAGGTTGTGGATCATAAACAGTTCCAATATAGGGTGCAATAGATGTTTTCCTTTTCTGTGACTGTTTATGCAATTGAACCTGTTTAGATCATTATTGGTAGGGTAGTTATTTGGCAAATTGATGCCAAGGGACATTATCATTGAGACCTTGTTGGTAAGTTTTGAGTCGATTCACCCACCTCTGTTCCTTCTCATAGAGTATTTTCTCAGGGTTCTGTGATTTATCAGTTAACATTTCTATTACTGTCCAGTGTAGATCGTCACAGGAGTGGTTCCTTTCAATGAAGTAAGCACATAGTTTCGTGGTGTTCTTCTGCAATCTTATATTGCTTCTGTGTTCCCCAATTCTTGTTTTAACTTTTCGACAAGTCATCCCTATATATTTCTTCATGCACGGACAGCTTACCATGTAAATAACATGGGTTGAATTACAATTGGTATGCTGTCTTTGTGTCCATAATAGGGTTTCTGATAGTTGTAATGTTTAAGAAGCTCTGGTTGTTTTACATGCTACACAATTTCCACAAGGGTAATGCCCTGTTATGGGTGTCATCGATACATCTCTTGTTTCTGCTGATAGTTTATTTTTTCTAGGCCGTGTATGTACCAACACATCTTTTAGATTTTTTGTTCTCCTATTGGCAAACCTTGGTTTTGGCCAGTCGAATCTCCCAGTATTGAGTATATGCCAATTTTTATTTACCAGTTTTTGTACTTCATAGGTCGAAGGGAAAAATGTGGTCACAGAGGTGGTTATGTTTGGTATTTGTTCTTTTGGGTGGATCTGTAGTAAGCAGTCTCCTGGTTGGTTGCTTGCTCTTTTTTTGCATTTAGAGATGGTTTTCTCAGTGTAATCTCTGTTTCTCAGTTTCTCACTCAGTTCCTGGGCCTGTATTTTATAATCCTCATTCTTACTGCAGTTTCTTTTCAACCGTAAAAATTGGCTGTATGGGAGGTTATCTCTTAATGGTTTAGGGTGGTAGCTTTTGTAAGATAACAAGCTATTTTTAGCAGTGGGCTTGGTGTAAGTTTGGTTTGCAAGATATTGTTTTCTGAGAGGATTGTGAGATCCAGAAAATCCAGTTGTGTGTTGTTGGCAGTGTAGGTAAATTTTAGCCAAGGATTGAGTCTATTCAGCCAGTCCGTAAAGAGTGTAAGGTCTTGTTCTGTATTCCAAATTAAAAGAATATCGTCAATGTATCTCTTCCAGTATATGTTATTTTTGTTATGTTATTTTTATTTGTACCGCGCACAGCTGCCCCAGCAAAGGGGCGTCCTGGCGCTTTGAGAAGGTAAACACAACACAGCATTAAAAGCGGGCAGAAAGGAGAAGAGACACAACAGATGAGCTAAACAAATAAAAAGGTCTTGATAGCCCGTCTAAACTGAAGGAGCTCATTGATGACCCGGATTTGTGGAGGAAGAGAATTCCACCCGCTCGCTGCCAGGACTCGAAAGGAGCGGCCACCAATTCTGCTCAACTTAAAACGCGGGACCACTGCTAAGTTCTGGCCTAACGATCTAAGAGTGCGAGAGGGGACATAGGGGATCAGCAGTTTCTCCAAGATTTGTGGGGAAGTAGCATTGAGGATTTTAAATGCAAGGCAGAGAACCTTGAATCTAATCCTCTGCTGCACAGGGAGCCAGTGGAGAGAGCGCAGGGCATTGGACACCGAGCACCGCCTAGGCAGACCTGTCACCAGTCGGGCCGCAGCGTTTTGAACCCGCTGGAGCCGCAGAAATTCTGACTGGTTAACCCCCGCCAATAGGGGTATATAGAATACCGGAAGAGAAAGGATTTGTATCGTTCAGGACGTGCTGATTTTCAAAATGACTTACATATAAACCTGCTACCGACGGTGCGAATGCACTCCCCATGGAAGTTCCATGAATTTGGAGGTACAGGTCTCCATTGTATTCAAAACAAATTTCTTTGAGTGCTAATTTACAGCATTCAAGGATGAAATGTCTTTGGGTATTGTGTTGCAGGTCCTCCATGTATAGAACGTCTTCAAGCATCTGAATGGTTTCGTCTTGGGGTAGGCTGGTATACAGTGATTCTAAGTCTATGCCGACAAGGAGCATAGAGGTAGGGTAAAAAATTTTGTTTGAGATCTGTATCACTAGATCATATGTATCTTTCAGATACGTTGGTGTCTTTTGTACCAGAGGTTTAAGGTACTCGTCTGGGAACTTAGACAGGGGTTCTAAAATTGACCTGATGCCTGAAACTATTGGTCGTCCAGGCGGGGGGGACCTGTGTTTGTGGGTTTTCGGAAGTGAGTAAAAATATGGGATCTTTGGTTCTTTTGCTTGTAAAAATTTGCTTCTTTTTTTGAAATCCACATATTTGTTTCCGCTTCATAAACCATTATAGCTATGGTGTTCAGAAGTCTTTCTGTGGGATCTGTTGTGATCTTCTCATAACATTTTGTATCTTACAAAAGGGTGTGACATTGTTGATTGTAACCTTCCTTGCTTAGAATTACAATCCCTCCCCCCTTGTCCGCTGGTTTGATTACTATTTTGTCATTTGATTGTAGGTCCTCTAATGCCAAGCATTCTTTTTTGCTTAAGTTTTGAAAGGTTTTCTTCTCATTGGTTTCCATGGAATCTACTCCTTTTAGGAGTGCTTGCTCAAAAGTTTGTAGTTCTGGAGGGACACTGCCTGTTGGAGGGTCGAACGTCGACTTTCTTCTGCAAGAAGTATCTCCTTCTTGTGGTGAAGTCAATTTCTAACCACTGGTTTAGATCTGTTACAAGTGTCCTTTTTTCTTTTGATTAATTTGACATTTATCATGGGGAAATAAATTGAACACAATCATTTTCCTCCTCCCTACCAGTTGATTAACTATTAACATATATGAATACACATTATTCGATTGCAGGTAATATGTTCCAATATGGACACCATAGCAACACCAGCCATTTGTCTGTTTTTAGTGTTGAAATGGTGAAGTAAATAGGAAACGCACTTTAGTGCAGGCGTGGGACAAAGGCTTTGGAAGCCAAATTGTGTCTGACACTGTACACGCTTTTCTGCGTGCTGATTAAACACTACAACAATGCTTGGAGTACAGGTCTATAATTTACTGTTTATGGCAGGTGTCTAAATTTAAACATGCCCGGGTGCGGGCAGCCAATGAGCACCCCTAACGTTCAAGCACCAAGTCATCAAACGGAGGATTTGTTTTGTTAACTTGCCCCCCCACGACATTAAGCAAGACCAGTTTTAACAGGGATCTGGAGGTCTTTCCAGCAACGAAGATTGCCTTTGTGGCTAAAGGCAAGACCATACACAGGAGTCAGCATGAGGGAAACCTGTCTTGTCGACATGGTGTCCTGAAAACAGAGCACTGTTTAAGCTGTTGGGCTCACTCAGAGCCCAGCTAACATCACAGCAAAATAATATCGCAGATGTGTAAATCGAGGCAAGACTGGCAATAGCCAAGGGGGTATTCAAGGAGGAACTTAGAACAAACAGAGATGAATTGACAGTACTGTCTGCAGTGAATACAAGTCAAGCACCATTCCATGTCCTATAAAACAAGCTGGAGAGACAAATGAATTGAAATTTCGAAATGGTGGGAAGTGCAGTCCCTAAAGAGATATGGAGAAGTAGGAAGAGTTCCCAGAGGACTAAGAATCATGATAACACTGACATAGTACAACCCGCATCCTGATTTGATCAAAGAATGGCCGGAGATAAATGCAGAAAGCTCGAAGAGAATGATTATGGTATTAATCTAATATGCATCTATCAATAAAGATACAGAAATAGAACGAATCAAAGAAATTAATGATCAATTAAATCTATATACTGATAAGGATGCAGTAAGTTTGATAAGGACATGAAGGTTCGCATCAAGAAGTATGAAGAAGCCCGCCTCCAGGAATTTTTATTTGGGTGGGCCAAGGGCGCATTCGGGTGGGCCACTGTGGGCCCAATTTGTTGCTTCTAGAGGTAGCCTACAAGGCCTGATTACATCATATGTACTTGCAAACAGGCCGCATGATACAACGGATTGCTTCTGTGTGTACACACAGCATGTGGAGAATTATTTGAAAGTAAGTTGCAGTGAGGTTTGGACCTAACTGCAAAGCCTTGAATTACGTCTGGCCAGGCAGTAAGAGCAATGTGTTGCCCTAACCCTGGAATTCCAGCAGGCCAGGCTTCAACACAAGTACTTGAATGCTAAGCATATTATAAAGCGTTCAAAATTATGGAAGTACATATTACTAAATGAAAGCCTTGACACCAGTGCCCCTCATCACTCCAAAGCGCCTCCCCCTCATGACCTCCTCCTCGGATTTCCTCATTGCCATCCTCCAACACTGTCCTTCATCTATCCGTAGCCTCTTCCCCTCATGACCTCCTCCGACTCCCTCCCTACCACCCTCCACAAGTTCCCCTCATCTCTCCATAGCCCCTCCCCATGACCTCCTCCTCAGACTCCCTCCCTACCACCCTCCACCAGTGCCCCTCATCTCTCTTTAGCTCCTCCCCCATGACCTCCCCCTCATACCCCCTCCCTACCACCCACCACCAGGGCACCTCATCGCTCCAAAGCCCCTCCCCCACATGACCTCCTCCTCATCGCATTTCCTCACAGCCACCCTCAACCAGTGCCACCCATCGCTCCATAGCCCCTTCCTCATGGCCTCCTCCTTAGACTCCCTCCCTACCACCCTCCACCAGTGCCCCTCATCTCTCAGTAGCTCCCCCCATTAACTCCTCCTCAGATTTTCTCATTGCCACCCTCCACCAGTGCCCCTCAGCGCTCCATAGCCCCTTCCCCCATGATGTCCCCCTCGAATTCCCTAATAGCCAGCCTCCAACAGTACCCATCACCTCTCTGTAGCCCCTCTCTCGTATGCATCTCATGTGTTGTCTAGCGCTAGGCATAGTGTAGGGTGTCAGAGTACTTTACATCATGCACACATTATGCAGAGACAATGAATCATACAAGTATGTAAATAAGTCTACAGGGAATGTCACATAAGCTAATGAGGATTACCAGGTGTAGGAATCACATGTCATCCATGCTGCTGGGCAATATGTTTTAAGAGGGTTAGGTCTGGAGAAGCACAAACACCGATTTAAAGCATACCCCAGTGGTTGAGGGTTGGCTTAACTGATTAGAATGTATAATGCCCAAACAAACTCTTTATTGCAACATTAGAATTATGAAAGACTAGGAAAATGTGAACTAAAAAGCAACACAAAAAAAATCTAATTATACCATTCTGGTTTGAATGCAGGTCTTTGATGACAGCTCAAAGGTCACTGTCCTATGTTAGGTTTGTAACTTCTGAACTGTAAGTAATCAAAGGATCTCTGTGACAAAGGTAGTAACCCACTGAGCTATCCACGTTAACTACAGTTTGTCTGCATTTAAAAACTACAAACAGACAAAAGATTGCTCTCCAGTAGGATCATTAATCCCCAGAGTTATCTGGACATTTTAATAGTTGTCGTGCCTCCTTGGCAGAACAAGTCATTATAATGATACTAACGATTTAAACAAACGATTTCAATAAAATATACACAGCACACAAAGTATGTCTTGCTCACAGATGAAAAAACGCAACAATAGCCACACATTCTCTTACCTGCTCCTTACAAACTCTGTCAGAGCCCAATCTGATAAGCAGCTCAAGGGGTCAGGAAAATGAACCCACATAAACAAACTCTTCACCAGCACTGAAAAGAATGAAATATATACATGCAGCAGGACGGTACATAAATCCAGTGCCAATGAACGAGTGGGCAGGGACACCGCCCACCTTTCTAATAGGAGGTGCAGATACGTGATTGGGGGAGCGAGCCCAGACCCAATCACGCAACTCCTAAAGAAAGAAGGAAAATAACGTTCAGAGAACGTTTTAAATTGCAGTGGCCGTTTTATGTTGGCCTTGCTGATGTCACTGCCAGGGCCACGGTTTATGTTTGGGTGGGCCAGGCTCATGTTTGGGTGGGCTGGCCCACCCGGCCCACCCTCTAGAACCGGGCCTGATTAACAGTTAGAAAAGCACACAAGTTCCAAAGGGACAGAAAATATTATGAAAACAGGAGAATGTACTCGTTCAACCAGAAAATTCAACAATATCAGAAGAGAAAGATTAGATACAAATAATCAGGTAAGGCAAGATGTATCTTAAAGTGACATAAGTTCAGACACAGTATCTCAATAAGATTGCGAGGGGTCGAGAGATAGAAGTGGCCCCGCCACAACAGTTCAAGATGAATTCAGTTTTTTAAGATTTGCCGGTTTACAAACCACAGCTCGCAGCAACAATGCAGAGGCAGATGTGGCAGAGGCGTGGGAGCCAAGGGACAATTGTCAAATACTGTAGATGATTGGGAAGGACATGTTTCTTAATCAGGTTGCTCTCAAACGTTACTGGGCCTTCAGCATCTTCCCAATGCCCTGAAATGCCTATAATCCTTAGTTTGGACCTGCAAGAATGATTTTTAAGCTCCTCCTGATTTATTTTTAAGACCCTTACTGTTTCTTAATCTGCTGCATAGCCCCAAAATCCTGGGTAAATGTATCCTCACAGTCAGAGATGCGCTGCTCCATTGCTACCATCTTGTCGGGAGCTTGTGTTGCTTTTCCCTCGAGGTTGGTTGGCCGAGCAATTACCTGCTTAGCAAGGATTTGTTGAATATTTTTTACAGATTTTATCTCATCGAAAATTTCGCATACAACACCTTGGAGGGCAAGGGAAAGATTTAATACTTCTGAATCTTCAGTGGAATGTAATCCCCCTTTTCGTATAAGTCAGCCAATTTCATAGTTACGGTTAAAGTCCCGTTCCTAGAAGGATTCGAGCCTCACTATCTGTTTGCTCCATTAAAGTATGAGGGCTTTGATTCCACGCTGGGATCCAAGCCTAGCATGGGTATATTGCTCGAGGTGCTTGGATTATTGCTGTCAAGAAACAAAGGAAAATGATCCATAGCCCTACTTCTTGTACGAAATTCCATTGGATTGACTCCAACTTGGCCCAGTGAGCTATTATTCAAGTAAGCGAGTGAGCTACTGCATACTTCTGGTGCTTCGTGAATTTTTAATACATTGTCTCTGGTACTTGATACCTCCTCTACAGTATTGTCTATGGGCTGCCCCTCTCCCGTAGATGTCGGCCTTAGCGCTTCACAAAGCTGTGGCTCATCAATCACACCACATTCTGGCCCAGCTGTTTGCAACTCTAGGAACTATAAAGGGAGAACAAAAGAATCAATTTGAACTAGCACAGAGTCTGCAATCTTGGGCCCTGGCCAGCGTGCAAACAAACCCTCGAGGGTATAAAATAGATTGGAGCCAGGACTAGAGCAAGAGAAGAACTGACCAGATCCAGTTTTGCGGAGAGGCAGAGAATATCAATATTCAAAGGCTGGCACCAGGAATCAAAAAAAGGGATCTTCAGAACATCTCCTCGGAAACGACCTGGACCTGTGGAGGATTCAGAAGAAGGACTGCACTACTGTTTAAGGAAGAGGGACTGCCCTGATGACTAAAAAAGGAAGATTGGACCGGCTTGCATAGACCCCATGCTACTGAGAATGACTCCAAGGATAAGTTGGTTGACATCCTGTGTAAGCTATAGCAACACAACAATCTTCCATAGGCATACATGCAACTGCTCAGCTGACCAGCACCAATTGTGTTGCACATACTCACCTGAAAAACAAGTTTCTTTTGCAAGGGTGATGCTAAATCCTCCTGACCTCCGGGAATTCCTCTCAGCACTCCTCAGGGTAGAGAGTCTTAGCATGTCTCCCAAAAGGGAACGGGAAAATGGGACGAGAGAGATAAGACAGAGACTGCACTCCAACCCCTGGATGCCACTTGTTGTGTGACTCTGCACACTAGAGAATCGCTAACCAATCCCCAGTGCATGTACTCTGACCTCAAAAACATGGTGAAACCGGCTACACTCCTGCTCGGCCTATTTTGCTAATGTACAAGTACCTAATATACAGTACTAAGTGAACCCAAGGCCTATAAGTTAAATGTCACTAGAGAACTGCAGCGCATATTGTGCCACCACTTACAGTGACAATGCAAAACGTCTTTCCAGGCTTGCCCTGCTGCCTGGGAAGGCAGTTCTAAAACTGCCAATTTGATCTGGCAAAATAAACTTTTTGCAAGGCCTAACCCTTCCTTTAAAAAAAGTATAATTTACCCCTAATGTAGGCCATACAGACCAGAGGGTGGTGTGCATTACATTTAAAAGGTAAGGAATGTTTACTTATATTTTACATGTCCTGGCAGTGACAAGTCTCCAATTCTGTTTTGTAAAACTGTGATAATGCTGGCTCTCCCATTGTGAAGCACTGAGTTACATTATAACACTTTACCATGCTTAACTTTACTTTGGAAATAGCTAGAAAAATTGCACAATGACTCATTCGAATTGGAATATAAAATCCAAATTATTGGCCCAGTCACATCTATTTTGAAAATTGCTCTTTTATGAAGTTGTCATGTTCCTCCATATTCCTCCCTGAGCAAAATGTACCTTTCTGCCACGGCTCAGTGTCAACTGGACTGTTCATGCCGACCCTGTGGTGAAATATGTAATTCTGCCATTAAGGGGACAAAAGGTGTAGATGTGGGTAGATGGTTTTGCCCCTGACATGGGCGGCCATCTGGGCTGTTCCTAGGTACATAATTTACTTCAAAGGTTGCTCACCCTGTCAAAGGCAGATGCAGCTCACACCTGGGCCTTTCACCTATTTTGTCTTCATAGCCAGTCAGAATTGAGGACTCTATTTTCTCAGACAAAATCTAATGCAGAAGGTAACTATTTTACAAGGCCAGCCTGTGCCCTGTGTTCAACCAGTACTCCATTATGGGTGGCCTTAAACCTTACTATTGTCTCGGTCTCATGCCTCCAATTGCCCAAGGTTGGCGCTTACGTTATTTGGGACAAAAATTCATTTTCACTTGTAAAAATTCATATCTCTGCGTACTCTTGTTGGATTTTTATCATTTTGGGCATGGGGTGGGATTTTTTATTCCATTTAGTTTTCAACTTTTCAAATGTTTTATTACTTCAAAGTGTTCTACACATGTTTGTAAGTAGAGCCTCTCTACTTTGTTCCATAACTACCAGTTGCTGAGTTCAGGTGTAATTTATTGAAACCTTTACTGGAGCTAAAAAGTATAATGACATTATTACCTGTTGTGTACTGCAATTCACCTCAACTAATAAACCACTTTCTCACATTTTTGATGAGCCAAAATGGCTTTTTTGGTTTGAGTGCGGTAAATTATTCATAACTGATACTAACTGACCCTTCACTTTGTGTCTTATCCAGATTGTTACCATAATTTGGAAGGGGTGAATCTAGTATTTCACTGTTTTTACTTTCTCTCACCTCATATCTTACTTTTCAGCTGTGTGGATTAGTAAATAAAAAGCATAATATTTGTCGGGGAGAAAGCACAACATTAAAAAAGAGCACTGCGTGAAGGGCTGCAGAGCAGCAGTTGGCGTGAAGTAGATGAGGCTGAAGGGGGGAAACAGCACACATGGAAGAGACTAAATCATGGTGAGTGAGGAGCAAGAGAAAGACAAAACAACACAGCACGCAGGCAAGAGTTTAATGGTGGGAGTAACACACTAGATAGATGGAGAGAGCGAGTAGCACATAAGGGAACATGAGGGTGCAGAAAAATCATACAAGTGACTGCAGTTGGTGGGTGAGTTGGGGAGGTAGAAGCAAATGTGAGAAATAGCAATGTGAAGCACCGGAACCCGTGCTTAGGATGGGAGCAGAAGCACAAAAGGGACAAAGCTGTAAAGCACATGCACTCTCATTGAGTACTTAACAAAAAAGAAAAAATAGTTTTTTAAAAGTGTGCAGAAGGATGTAAGGCAGCCAATCAAAAGATGTTAAAGAGACTAAGCTCCTTGTGAAGGAGAAAAACCAGAAGAGGATGAAAAGCCATTGAATATGAAGCATGCAAATGGGAGTGACAAGAAAGCCAACTAATGGTAAGC
Organism: Lissotriton vulgaris; assembly: GCF_964263255.1. NCBI lineage: Eukaryota > Metazoa > Chordata > Amphibia > Caudata > Salamandridae > Lissotriton > Lissotriton vulgaris. The sequence continues at coordinate 583,011,295 of NC_141693.1, read as the reverse complement.
AATGGATGGTCAGTAAGCTTGCCCTAGTCCTAGTATTGGGAGTTTTAGTTATTGTTGTTTTGTTGGCTACCAGGCTCACCCTACGCTATACTATGCATATGGCCCATTACACAACCTCAGGCTGCTCTACAACTAAACAAACGTATACATGGCTACACTAGGTAAATATAAGGCAATAACCTGGTATGTATTAGAGGGATGGGATCATTGCACAAACGCCATAGGGTCCATGCACAATTAAAAAGCCAAAAAGCACAGATCGCCCTAATCCAAGAAACTCATCTCACTAACTCCGAAGCAGTCAAACTCCACAAAAAATGTAGAGGGCAAATATTTAATAATAACAAACAGAAGGAGTGATACCAGGACAGGACGTCCTATCATGGAGAATGGGGATAACGAGAGAAAGAAGTTTTTTCTTCATCGGGGTCCACCTGAGTGACCGAATGCCACTCAGGTGTGCTACGACGCCTGCAACTGCAGCGGAGCTGGTTTTTTGTGTGAAAAGTGTGAAGTGGTGAAGATTAAAAAGTGTTATACATGTCCTCTCTACAAACTTTATTGTGGAGTCAGTATATCACTAATAAAAACAAGTGGGATACTACTAATGGTGTGATTCGACCAAGGAGTATCAAATTCTGAGTGAAAAAATGGTCAACATGTTTCAACCGTGTTTGAATTGTCCGTTTTCGTCAGGACCAAGAGAAATGAGCGGGGGGGTCTACTCGCGCTAAGGTGCATCCGTCCCTGACTCACCAGTGTGCTATACCGTGTACCTACGGTTTAGCTTTTTTACGAACATCCATGTAAGCGTAATTAGTTTCTAATAGAGATTGTGCCCCATGGATGTCAGTCGGGCCGCCTGAGAGCATTTTGTCAGTAGGCAGTGGCCCGGAGGATACCTATCCAAATCGTACGACAATCCGAGGGCAAATATTTACCACATCTTTTTCTGCAGTTGCGAGAAGTGCACTTATATGGATTAGACACAGGGTTCTGTTTGTGATTATTAAGCAGTGCACAGACACTCAAGGAGACATGTGCTGATACATGGTACACTAGATGGCATACCTATAGTTATCAGCAGCATATACGCCCCAAAGTACGAACAGGACATATTTCTCACTAATTTGAACACAGTGTTGGCGAACTGGGTAGAGATTCCATGGGTGCTTGGTGGAGGCTACAATTCAATCCTAGATGTCCCTCTAGATCGTCCCCCTGCCCCCATCCGGGGAGTCACCTCAATTAAGCAAGCTGGGTTTTTGAGGTCCTTGGCAGAAGGCTGGGCGATGAAAGATGTATGGCGCCTCAAAAACTCTAAGAAAACAAACGGGTGTGTGGAGGGTCGGGGGGAATATTTAGTGACCTCTCTGCTCGCTCCCCTAAAGCAAGGTACAAAACACAGAAGAGCAGACCAGGTCTATAAACGGCATGTAACTGCAACAGCAACCGTGAGACACTGATGGTGAGTGTGAGAGACGAAGGACTGTGGAACAAAAAAAGAGAGGCTAATGGTCACAAGAGACTCAAGAAAAATTCCCATCAGACCACCCATGTGGTGGAGTTTGCGTCATGTGGGAATCACTTAACTTCCCATCCCAAGTGCGACCATGTAGTGTCGAGGCGGGAAGGGCTGTCAAGACCATAGTCTTATTGTGGCATTCTAACGTAATGTCAGTGAAAAATGTGCAGTGCTCCAAAAAAATGTGTAATATTAAAATTGATTGCCAAGACTCCAAAGAACATTGCAACAGAAGTCTAAGTATCAAAGGTTAAAAGCACGCCAAGTAGTAAGACTACTTAATGGCGCTGTGCAGTACGGTCAACATGTTTCAGCTTTCAGAGCAATGTGCCCAGCTTTCTTCAGGACCTTAAATAAAAATCAGCTACTGCAACAACATATGATGTGTTTAAGTGAAGGTAGATAAAGATGTACTGATACAAAGTTACATATATACCAGGTGCTTGAATGTCCACTGGTGGAAAAAGTGTCTTCTTCCTATCAGGAGAAGAGGAACACAAAAACAATATGTCAAACAAAACTAAGTCTCAAGCATCCACCTATCGTGCACACACAGAAACCGTGCAGACATTCCTACAGAAATCATTTGACATTCTGCATTTTAGAAAAGCATACTAGCTTTGCGCGCAAAAGTAGCGGCTTCCTGAACGCGACTTGCCGCGAGGGTGCCTAATTCCGAGTTCTATTTTGGCTCCAGAGTGACTTTTTTTCACCCAATCAATAGGAGCTTTATAAGGAGCAACGGCGCCATTGTATTCACCTCCACAGCCGCTCGCGTTTCAAGCGGGGGCACCGACGGACAGGTGGGTCACAGAAAGTTCGCTTCTGTTCTGTAATTTGGCCATAATTAATCCCCGTTATTAGAGCCAGTTCAGCTTGTTCTGGTATGGTCCTTATTTTTATCTAATTGTATCTACTTTAGGGCCAGAGTACTCCCTCTGATGAGATGCCTGTATGGGATATGAGCCCATCAATATGGGTGATTGAGACTATTACTTAGGGGCGCTTTTGAGTTATCCACTCAGACACAAGAACTGGAGTCCCCATTAGGTCTTGAGCTCTCCTTCATGTGCATACCTGGGTGGGCTAAGATTGCACACTCTTGTGAATGAGTTTTTCTGGTAATACTCTGTGTCTTAGTTCAGGGCATATAGCATCATTTTTCATAGGATTCACCTTGGGACACACATCTAAAGGGATGTCTTCATGGTTCACTAAGTGTGCTACTCCTATGTACTCTTTTAAAAAAACTTTTTTGAAGTGGTCAGTGTTGGGTGTGACATTTTACTTACTATCACACGTCAGTTGGGTTATATGTGTAGAACCATTGGGTGAAGCAGAGTAAAGTGGTGTGCTTACTGTGTCTTGTATTTTTTACACTATAGAGCGGGGCCTCATACTCCCGAGCGGTTGCCGGGTGAGGTGAGGCCATCACCCACACAAAGCTGGGTGAGTATCAGTGAGAGGTATTTCCTTAAAGTGACAAAGCTAGTATGCTTTTCTAAAATGCAGAATGTCAAATGATTTCTGTAGGTATGTCTGCACGGTTTCTGTGTGTGCACGATAGGTGGATGTTTGAGACTTAGTTTTGTTTGACATATTGTTTTTGTGTTCCTCTTCTCCTGATAGGAAGAAGACACTTTTTCCACCAGTGGACATTCAAGCACCTGGTATATATGTAACTTTGTATCAGTACATCTTTATCTACCTTCACTTAAACACATCATATGTTGTTGCAGTAGCTGATTTTTATTTAAGGTCCTGAAGAAAGCTGGGCACATTGATCTGAAAGCTGAAACATGTTGACCGTACTGCACAGCGCCATTAAGTAGTCTTACTACTTGGCGTGCTTTTAACCTTTGATACTTAGACTTCTGTTGCAGTGTTCTTTGGAGTCTTGGCAATCAATTTTAATATTACACATTTTTTTGGAGCACTGCACATTTTTCACTGACATTACGTTAGAATGCCACAATAAGACTATGGTCTTGACAGCCCTTCCCGCCTCGACACTACATGGTCGCACTTGGGATGGGAAGTTAAGTGATTCCCACATGACGCAAACTCCACCACATGGGTGGTCTGATGGGAATTTTTCTTGAGTCTCTTGTGACCATTAGCCTCTTTTTTTGTTCCACAGTCCTTCGTCTCTCACACTCACCATCAGTGTCTCACGGTTGCTGTTGCAGTTACATGCCGTTTATAGACCTGGTCTGCTCTTCTGTGTTTTGTGCCTCAAAAACTCTACCAATCATGAATGTTCGTTTTATTCTCCACTGCACCCGCTAAATTCTGGATCAGATAGAATATCCTGCTCCCTGCCCATCACACCCCAAATTTCCCAGACTACATATCTAGGGAAAACCCTTTCCGATCACAACGTACTCGAGATCACCTTAGGTTGGGGAAGAATACCCACCTCTGTCACTACATGGAGGTTATGGCAGTTTGATTTTGGAAGACACAGCCTTCCATGACACATCAGGGTTGAGCATCATGAATTATTTAAATAAAAATGCTAACTCTGCCTCCTCAACCTTCATGGAATGAGATGCATTTAAGACAGTGATCTGACGGCTATTGGAGCGACGGTGGGAGCCCGCCAGGAGGTACATAAAAGCCTAACAACACTAGAGGCCTCTCTAAATACACTTGAGCAAGAAGCAAGTAATGACCCCTCCAAACAGGAGAAGTTACAAGAAGGGCGAATAAGGCACTCTGAACTCCTTGAGCAACTCCGATCGATAGATTACCAGGCATACACCCAACACAAACATGCAGAAGCGGATAGATCGGGACTCTATTAGCGCGATTACTATGAGAAGTACCACCCCCCATCCCTATACATGAGGTGGCACTACCAGACGGCGCTGTAGTACACACTCAGGAAGACATCAACCTAGCCTTCAGTAAATATTATGAGACAACATACAGTGCCCCCAATGTTGCAATAGCAGAGCTCATAGAGACATTCCTAGATGGCTTGACCTACCTCAAATTAACGGAGGCTGCCCAAGAGGAATTTACCGACGCCAATACATGGGTTAAATTAGTGAGGCTAATCGCGAGCTCCCACGCAATAAGACCTTGGACCTGGATTGTCTGCATGCAGGATTTCTATTCTACTTTTATGCATAAATTAACACCACACCTTAAAGTTTGTACCAATCAGCTCACGAGGCCCATTCTCTCCCACTAACCACTATGCAAGCACTAGTCATCTCCCTCCCCAAACCGAGCAGAGATCTGCGAGACATGCTGCTCTTCCTCTTGCCTACCCAATACAAAATATTCCGCATATTCTGGCTCGCCGTCTTCTTCCTTAGCTCCAAAAATTGATTCACACTGATCAGTGCAGTTTTGTCCCAGGCTGTAACACATCTCTGAGCATCAGGCGCCTGCACTATGTCATGAGGCTGCCTCTGAGATTTCTTGCAAAACTGGATCTATCTCCCAAGATATACTGTAGGCTTTCAATACCTTAAACTGGGAAGACATGGCAGCAACCATAAATACATTTGGCATTCCACTAGGTTATATAGAGAGGGTCAAGTTATAATATACAGCTCCTACGGCCCGGGTCTGAACTGGTTCCCATAAATCCTGACCTTATCCTGTGGCAAAGGGCATGCGACAGGGCTGTCCCCTGTCACCACTGCTGTTCATTTTAGCTTTAGAACCCCTTATCATTAAACTCCGGATGAAAGCTGAAAACAAAGGAATCCGACTGGGAGAGACAGTACATGTAGTGTCAGCATATGATGAGGACCTCATACTATATATAAATGACCTGACAGAAGACCTAGATCCTATTCCAAATATATTCCAACAATTCAAACGTATATCAGGGATGGCCATTAACGAACAGAAATCACATGCATTCTTTATGTATCATATGGAGGACTTGGAATCCATTACATTTGGACAACTCACCCTGTTAATCGCCCCACAAACTTTCAAATACCTGGGTATAGAGATTTACAGGACCACACAGGACTGTATAAAAGGTAATTTGATTAAAACAATCAGGTCGTTACGTGCACAGGTCTCTTTTTGGACATCATTACCCCTCTCAGTAATGGGTAGAACAGCCATTTGTAAGATGGTGGTTCTCCCATGATTATTATATTTCTTTACGAATCTGCCGGTCCTGATCCCTGCCATAGTTTTCTGGATATTAGATTCCCTCCTTTCGGATCTCATCTGAGGGGATGTAAAAGGGTGAGCTTGATTAAGATGCAACAGAGGCAAGATGAGTGAGACCTGGGGGCCCCGGCCTTTTGAGCATACTGCCTGGCTAGCCAGCTGCAATGGCTTTCATACTGGCTTGCAAGATGCAAAGTGCATGAAATCGATTATATTCCACACACATTTAGTCGGTGCACGCTGCATACACTATACCTACCTGGGACTGGAGTGCCCCCTGGCATCCCCCTTCTAATTAGAATAGCTCTTCTATATTGGAAGAGGGCATTACAATACAGCAGGCGGAATGCCCCATATGCACCTAATACCCCTTTACTGGGAATCCCCACTGCAACAGGACTAATCACTAGATGCAGTATCTGCCAATGGGCACAAGAAGGGGTGACAACTGTAGGAGTGCTGTTTATAGATGGTATACTAGCAGACCATGAAAACTTAGCTCACACTCAGGGAGTTCCCCAGTAATTGTTCATACTACATGCTACCATCACCCACTACATTAAAAAGTGCTTGTCTCTGGATGGGAACAAGCTCCCTACCCATGGATAAATATACGGCTAAACCTGATCGGAGAAGAACGCCACCTAATCAGATGGTTATACAAGGGCTCCAGGTTCACGCCCCTACGAGAAAAATGGATGAGGTGTCTTGGAAGAGAGCTAACTGATAAGGAATGGTCCTCTCTACTGGAATTCCCCCAAAAAGTGTCCCGCAATGCTAAATTCAAACTCATACAGTACATTATCCTACACAGGGCATACCTTTCCCCACACCGCCTTAATAATATTTATGTTGACACACAAGTTTGCTGCCCTACGTGCCAGACACTTATATACTACACATGTATCTGGCATGCCTGCACCTGAACGAAGTTTGGTACATAGTTGGGCACATGGTAAAAGACTCTGCAGGCACCTCTGAATGGGATACAGAGAGAGCTGCCTATTAGGACTACACCACCGCCTGAAAACATAGAAAGTATAGTATCGCCTTGCATGGCAAGCGTTCCATCACAATGAGATGGAAATCAGCTTTCCACCATACACTAATCACCTGGCACGAAGCGATGACCTGTTAGGATAGAGCAGAGAGTGCTGTCATTAGAATGGAGGAGCTCTGAGGGGTACATAAAACACCCATTTCTTTGGAATGGGATCAGATGCTAGAACCACTAAAGGCCACTTTTGAGCCCTCCAATACCCAGAACATGACATCCCCCCACCTCCGCCGAGCAGCAGAAAAACCAAAATGATTCCACATATAACTATGCCACTCATTACGCCACCCAATAGATGTTGTTTGCACACACAATAACCTATACATGACAATCCAAGGTACAAGACATGTGGGTGAGCCAGAAGAGAGGGGTGGGCAGCTATGGGAAGTTAGTTTTATTTCTTTCCTTTTTGCTCCTATTCCCTTGCATTTGAAATCCTAGGAGATGTAAAAATGTAAAAATTACTGTCAATAGTAGAGTTGTAATGCAGATGAAAGTCAACAGACGTCAAGTGGCGCATAGAACAAAGCAAATGTAAGATCCTAAATATATTGTTAATACGCACACCTTGAAATGTTGTAATAGTATACCATTGGTCAAAATAATGCAATATTGTGATACAATATGTCAAACTAAAACCAATAAAAGTTGTGTTTAAAAGAAATGGATGGTCAGTAAGCTCCCTGTAAATTCACAATATGTTTTTTTCAATCTGAAAGCACATGCTTTACAAAGTCTTATTTTAACAACGTATGATCTAATGATTCTCATGCATCATTTGACTTTTTTTTAGCTTATTTTATATTGGTATTTCACAAATTGTGAAACTATCATTTATCAATAGAAGCACTATACAGATCATCTTTTTTTTTGTCACAGTGTTTAGTCACATTTACGTTTGGTAATAGTTCACATGCACAGGGAGGCTTTTCTCTGATTTTCCTGGGATGCTATTGGTTATCCAACAACCACATATTGTTAACCTCACTCGCTTCAATTGTTCTTAGTGCAGGGTTTCCCAAACTGTGGGTTGCAACCTACTGGTGGGTACGGAGCAAAGTTTTGGCTAGCTGCGAATGTCCAACTATTGACTAAATATCCTTTTAAACTCCCGATTTACCTTGTTGCATTTGCTGTACTTCAAAGACAGAGCCAAAGTGTCAGGCTATGTCTTCTGACATATTGCTGCTTATTTTTAGGTGGAGCCGATAGCTGCAGCGTGCATGCGCTGCTCGCTCTGTGAGGCATGCAGTAATGAAGTATGCAGTGGAAGCTTTGCTCACTTTCCGCTCATGTTTTTAATTGGCTCTTGTCATTGTCTCTCATAAATGCTGCCTTCTGATTGATTATGAGGCTTCTAAGTCCCTTCTTTTTATGGCCATGTCATTATTTGTACCCTCCCATGGCTACTGGCTCCTTTTCGATTGTTACTTTGTCCATGCCTTCTTGCCCCTTTCTCCCCACTCCCCACTCCCCCTGCCTGCAATCCTTTTGTCCGTGCTTCCCGCCGTCCCGTTGTCCATGATGCAATGCAATAGGTCTCATGTAAATGCGAGTCATGAAAGGATCTGCTGTGGCAAAGCCTGCTTCCTTGTATCTTTCTACTTTTAAAGCTGGCACTATCGATTTGCTTGGCGCTCCAAGCATGGACAGCGTGCCTGCTTGGTGTAGTTGTCCAGGCGTAGGCAGTCGCAGCCCGAGCATGCAGTTTCCCCAAGAAGCTGTGGCTGTGCTTGGGCTAAGGAGCTGTAATCTCTCCAGTCTGCTATGTCTCCTGGAGCTACCCAGAGCACCAGACATGGTGCACTCAAGATCAGAGGGGACTACTGGAGGATGGAACACCTCAGCCTTTGCTGTTCCTGTTCAGTGTAACAGGTTAGTGTCGGAGAATGGAGGCAGCGGTGGAGCAGGTACAAATAGCTGCAACACCCCGGGTGAGAGTCACTGCTTTCACCCGGTGTCCTGAGACTAAGATCCGCAGCCAAACCAGCACACTCACAAACAGATAATTAGATGCACAGCCATAGACTAAGACCCTCAACAGCCCAAAGTGAAATCTACCTCTTCCCCAAGTATTGCATCTGCAGTTCCAAACACAATGCTCGAATCCAAAGCCCGATACCCACAGCCCCAGTACTACAACAACAACCAAAGCCAGACATCAGTATCCTTATATTTTTTTTATTTATTTTTTATTAAAAAACCGGTATTAGCATAAGACAATCAAGATAAAGTTTTACACAATAAGTAAAATATATACAAGAAGAAAAACATGGTATAGGAGGAAGAAAAACAAAAACATAATAATACAAAAATGAATAAAATATCATTTCAATACATTGGATAGCATTGGAGCAAAAAATGAAAACAATAAAGTCAAACATAAAGTTTTGTTAGTCTCAGCCGAATCCACTTGGAGTTAACCCAGCTTTCCAAGTGGAGACGGCTCGCCATAACTCCTCCCCTCGAAGCTTTGCTTTACATCCTCTGGTGGCAAATATAGCCGATTCATAACTATAAACCGCTAGAAAGCGAGCTAGCCACATTTGAAAACTGGGAGGTGAAACTTCTTTCCAACGGGCAGACAAAATTAATCTCAATACCGCTGTACCTAGGAATAATAATCTTTCTTCAGATTTAGAAAGTTTTAAAGAATCATCATAGCCTAAAACAAATAGGGTGTCAGACTCGGGAAGTTTACGACAAAATATTTTCTCCCAAAATGAGGCAATCATACTTTTTATGACAATAAGTTCAGAGCAGTTACTAAACTTGTGTATTAGAGTAGCAGGTCCTTGTGCACATCGCTGGCATCGATCGGTCTCTCTTTTGCCCCACGCAAAGAGTTTGCCAGGGGTAAAGTAGAGATCGAATACTGTTTTGAACATCTGAGCTTTTAAATTACTAGCCATAAACAAGTTGTTACTCATCTCCAGGACTCTGTCTACATCAACATCTGGGTTGTCAAGTTTCACCGCCCATTTGGTTTCTGTCTGTTCAATATCGTCATGTGTATTAGTTAGAAGAATGTCATAAAATGTTCCTATTTTAGTTTTTAGACTGGCGATTGACTCAATTAAATCAATTTTTGAGAGACAGATTGAGGCACTTTTTGCCATTAATTTAGCATGTAGTTGTGCAAACTTAAGAAAATCCCCATCAGAAAGACCAAATTTTAATTTTACGTCGAGAAAAACAGTGTCTGAACCTTTTAACCAAACATCGTTAACTATTTTAATACCCATCCTTTGCCATTTCTTTGCTGTAGAATCAAAGTCAAGACCAAGTGTAATGGTGGATTGAAGCAAAGGTGTATAGCGGTTGATTTTACCGATCTGCATACGTTTTACTACTTTATTCCAAATTATCCAGGCACTTTTTAAGATTTCACCTTATAATAACTTGCTTCAGTCTTTCGTAGTAATAGGCCGATGGCATCTTGGCCAATTACAAGCTCATATATTGAGGGGATTAAGGTTGTATCTGTTCCAATGACTTCGAATGGATCTAACACAATAGGATTTAGCTGTTTAAGAAAAGCTGCCCAATGATAAAAGGTAATATTGGGTAACGTAAGCCCACCCCTACCTAATGGAAGAGACAAAAAGAAAAATTATCGTCTAGTTGTCCCGTGTTGCCACACAAATTTAGACATAAGTGTGTTGATCAAAGTAAGGATTTTAGGATCAACAGATAGAGGAATAGTTCGAAAAAGATATAAACATCTCGGCAGTATATTCATTTTCAAATAGTTCCCCCTGCCTATAATAGATAGGTAAAGACCATTTACTCTATCCAAATCCGTCTTAATCTTGTCTAGGAGTGGATCAAAATTATTTTTCACTAGAGTCTTAGTATTAGTGCAGATAATCACTCCAAGATAAGTAGCTGTTTTGGCTCTTCTTTGATCTGGACAGACAGTATTATCGGTGCATACAATAATAGGCTTTCCTCTATTGAGAGAATAACCCGAGTAAGTGCCGAATTCTAAGGCCAATCGTTCAATTTGGTGGATCGCCTCGATTGGGTGGGGTGTTAACACAGCGATGTCATCAGCGTAGGCTAGGACTTTTGTTTCGAATTGATTACAGAGAACTGACTTAATAACATTACTTTCCAAAAATTTGAGAATTAAGGGGTTGATGTAAAGAGCGAAAATAAGGGGCGAGCAGGGACACCCCTGCCTTGTACCTCTTGCAATATTAATATATAGCCAGACTCTGAGCCTAACATTAAGAGTTTTGCTTTAGGATGTTGATACATAGATTTTATGGATTTCAAAAATTTAGGGCCGAAATTGACACGTGCCATGGCAACCCACAAGTAGTACCATGACACACGAGCAAAGGCTTTCTCAGCGTCAAGCAGGATCATTGACATCTGGTCCCCCGTGACAGACATGGCATCAAATAGGGCAATAGCCCGATGGGTATGATCTGTAGTTCCTTTACCCGGAACGAAGCCATGTTGCCACGGAGAGACCAGATGCCCCATGACCCCACTGAGTCTGAGAGCCATCACTTTTGCATATAATTTGGAGTCCGAATTAATCAGAGATATTGGGCGATAGGATGTTAATTGCTCTGGTGATTTTCCCTTCATAGGAAATACAATAATGCTAGCCTCGTCCCAAGAACATGGAGAAATACCATTAAATTGAACCCCCAAAAATAGATCCAAAAAAAGGGGACATAATTGTTGGCTAAGAATTTTATAAATATCAATCTGCAATTTGTCTGGGCCCGCTGCTTTGCCAGATGTTAACAGCAATAAAGCAGACTCTACTTCAGCCATCGTGATCTCAGCTTCAAGCTCTTCTCTTGCAGTATCCTCTAATAGACTAACGGCTGCCGGGTTGTTGAGAAAGCTCGCCAGAAAATTATCGATATCTTTTTCAGAGGTAACAACTTCTTCAGAATACAGCTTTTGATAATATCTTTGAAATTGAAGGATGATGTCAGCAGCTTGCACGTAAGTCTGCCCGCCGTCTACAATTGTAGAGATGGTATTTGATACATTTTTTTGGCGGGTTCGAAGTGCAAGCTGTTTACCCACCTTTTCACCGCTTTCATATACCTTCCTCCTATAAGCTCTATAAGTTTGAGCGGCTTTCTGACTGAGATTAGTATTAAGCTCAGCTTTTAGAACCGCTACCTGAAGCAATTGATTGCTAGCATCTCTGCCCTGTGCAATTAAGGAAGTGTGCTCTAGCTCAGCTTTAGCCAATGCAGATAACTTTGCTTCATGATCCTTTCTTATTTTTGTTCTGGCAGAATATTGAAAGCTAGTTATCTCTCCTCTTAAAGCGGATTTGTACGTGTTCCATACTGTATTTCTAGAAGCACTAAACCGATTTATATTAAAGAACTCTTCAGTCCACTCTTCAGTCCAGGTTTTAATGTGAGTAATAAATTCACGGAGTGCTGGACTCGCCCCTCCCTCCCGCCTCGGTCTGACGCCGGTGATTAGCGCCGTTTGTGCAGAGGGCGTGGAGGGTCCGAGCCAGGCACTTCCGGCAGGGAACAGCAGCGCTCTAGTTGTTGGGACGCTGGGGGGGATATAAGGCGGATGTGCTGTCGGCAGCGCAGCGGACGAGCGCAGCGGGCGCGACGAAGGCGCGCCGGAGTTGCGCCTGAGTTAAGCCCGTCTGTGCCCGTCCGCGGCCGACTGCGGCCCAGGGCCAGTCCCCCTGCCTCTTCTTTACACCAAGTCTGCTGGAGTTGAGATGACCTACTTCTCCTCCGCAGAGAGCTGCGTGGACTTTGCGCTCACAGCATTGAGGCAGGAAACAACGTAGGCTGCAGCCATTGTAATTACACTTTCAACATAGGTAAGGCACAAACCGCATGCCAGCATACTTTGGTATGTGGTCTACTGAATGTACGCTCCCTACGTAAATACTCTCTTGATATCCATGACCTTCTTACTGGGAAACAATGGGATCTGTTTTTCCTCACGGAAACGTGGCTTGATCAAGACTCCATGCCGGAGATCATTGAGGCCATTCCAGAAGGTTACTGTCTGCAAAGGCTAGACAGGATACAGGGGAGAGGGGCGGCATAGCCATTGTTGTTAGACAAGACTATCAATGTCAGCTAGATCGCACTATGATTGACGACAGCGAGGCAGGTGCCTTTTCCATATCCATTAATGGCTGTTTCACTCTGAAAGGCCTTCTAATTTACCGCCCTCCGGGCTCCTCTGCAGCCTTTATTGAAAAGCTAGTGGAAGGCGTCACAGAAGCCGCATTACGCTCGGACAAATACCTGGTTTTAGGGGACCTTAACCTACATTTAGATACCTCTACGGATAGGGTGGCGAGTGATCTATGCCACACGATGGCCAGCTTGCAGTTCGAACAGAAGGTATTGCATCCTACCCATAAGCTGGGCCACCTTTTGGACCCAGTTTTCGCAAACTGGAACCAAGTGGACGCACAAACCCCGGTTCCCATCCCATGGTCTGACCATTTCCTTGTCCCCTTTACCATCAAAATGCAGGGTCCCCGCCCCAGTGATCCCCCCGCTGATAAACACCCTAGGCGTAGATGGGCAGCGTTCTCCCAAGCCAAATTCAATCTGGCACTCACCAAGAAGGGTCATCCTGGGGGCGATGGGATAGATGAAATCAATACCAACTTTGACCAACGCATCTTGGAAGCCCTGAATCAGGTGGCACCATTGGGTATGGCGAAAATGGGGGGCCGAGTGCAAAGATCGGCACCTTGGTACAATGAGAATTTGCGAACGGCCAAAGCAGCATGTAAACGTGCCGAAAGGCAATGGAGGATTGCCTATTCCACTCAGGCCAAAACAGTTTACATAGACTGCAGACGTGCCTATCATACGCTGATTAGGAAGGCCAAATCATTGTACTACTGCAATAAGAGAGAGGAAGCAGAGCAGTCCACCAAGGAGCTTTTCTCTATTTATAAGTCGATTGCGATAGGAAAACCCGCCGCGGTGCCTAAGAAACTCTGCACCACGGAGGGCTGCAACCGAATTGCTGAGTTCTTTGCAACCAAGGTCACCAACATTTATAACTCCTTCCCCCAGAGGACAGACAGTGGCTCTTCCCCCTCGGATTCCTCCAGAATGAGAGGGGAACAACGACTTACCACTTTTGTTACTCCTTCCACTACGGAACTTCTCCGTATCTGTGGATCTATAAAATCCGGCTCCCCCAGAGATCCGACCACTCCTAGTCGGCTAAAGGACAGCTTGCCAGTACTAGAGCCCTATGTGCGTCAGCTACTGGACACCTCCTTTGAGTCTCAGGTGGTCCCGAAGGCTTGGAAGCAGGCAGAGGTACTTCCTCTGCAAAAGAAGACCAACGTTAGTTTTGAAAAACTGGACAACCTCCGTCCCATTTCCCTCCTGCACTATATGGCGAAGGTGGCGGAAAAAATAGCCAACATACAGCTTATGCAGTTCGTGGAGATGGCTTCGCTACTCCACGATTCGCAATTTGGCTTCCGCCCCCGTCACTCGACGGAGTCTGCTCTTCTCGTGGCGGTGGAAGCACTTAGACAGGGAGTGGACGAGGGCCATACGATGGCATTGATCCTACTTGACTTGAGCGCAGCATTCGACACTGTGGCACATTCCACCTTGCTACAGTGTCTGAATGGAGGAGGGGTGACAGGAGCTGCGCATGGCTGGATCAAGTCCTTCCTATCTGATAGGTGCTTTCAAGTCAGATTGGGTGACTGCTACTCCAGGGAGATTGAGTTGGGCCAGGGCGTACCTCAGGGTTCGTCCCTGAGCCCAACCCTATTTAACATCTACGTCTCCCCCCTGGCAGCCATTGTGGAGGGATATGGTCTTCGCCTGGTGTCCTACGCCGATGACACGCAGTTGGTCATTTCCCTATCGCGTGCGCCCGGCCTTGCAGCAGACATCTTCAGGAATTGCATGAAAGATCTTGCTGCCTGGATGTCCGCAAACTGTTTAAAGTTGAACGGTGGCAAGACCGAGGTGCTCGTGGTGGGGGGTGCACCGTCTGCGTGGTCGTCGGCGTGGTGGCCACCCTGTTTGGGGGAGGTTCCTGCTCCCTGCCGAGAGGCCAGGAACCTTGGTGTGTGGCTGGATAAAGATCTCACCTTTGGCCCACAGGTCGGCCGGGTGGCGGGGATATGCTTCAGTGTTCTGAGAGCCCTCAGGAAAGTGCTAGATCTGCTTCCCACTGCTGCTCGAAAGACGCTGGTGCATTCCCTGGTCACCTCCCGACTTGATTATGGGAACCTGCTCTATTTGGGGGCCACAGGCAGGGTCATGGGCCGCCTGCAGGTCCTTCAAAATGCGGCAGCGCGGCTGGTTCTCAGACTCCCTATGAGGTCTTCCGCCAAACCAGCCCTACGGGCCCTCCATTGGCTCCCCATTGAGAGAAGAGTGGAGTTTAAGGCCCTTGCCACATGTCATCGCATCCTGAGCGGCAAAGCACCTCTTCCGCTCCAGAGCCTTGTTTCCCACTATGAGCCTGCACGCAGTCTTCGGTCCTCTCAGACCGGGCTGTTAAAAGTCCCAAGAATATTCAAAGCTCGTATGGGAGGTAGATCCTTCAGATACCTTGCTCCCAAGTGCTGGAACAATCTTCCGCTGGAACTTCGACTTGAACCTTCCGAAGTCCAGTTTAGGAAAAAACTCAAAACGCACCTTTTCAGCAGATAGCTTTTGTGGGAGGAGGGGGGACAGCCACTTCACTTGTCATAGCGCGGGGACACGCCAGTGGCGTAACCAGGCGCTTAATAAATGTCCAATAATAATTATTGGACAGGAGTTTCCTATCAAACGACCAGGACCGCTGTTGAGTGTATTGTGAGTTAACTGTAATCCTAGGAATCAATGCATTGTGATCAGATAATATTCTTGGGGGTTTGTTAATAGTTGCTTGTGGTGCAAGGTCTCCAGTAACAAATATGTAGTCAATCCGGACTTGTTTTTGATGGGGATGTGAAAAATAAGTAAATGCTGAATTGTGAGTATTGTTTTGTAGCCAGACATCAATTAATCCATAATTAGCTATGAGCCTCTTGACAGCTTGATATACTCTGTGTTTACGAGCATTATTTTTTAGTTTGGGGGTGGTATTGGACAGTATTGGTATAAGTGAGATATTAAAATCGCCGCACAAAACTAATGGGCCCTGCCAGGTGGCCAATTCAACCTCGAGTGTCTCGAAAATGGTAGGATCATCTTGATTTGACCCATATATAGTACAGATAGTTATTCCACAAGCAAGTTTAAGAATAGCCCACCTACCTTGAGGGTCTGAAAGATAACATAGTCCTAACCCAAGATTTGGTTTGGCTAAAACTGCCACAGCCCTTATATTCGAGGACTGTGTAGAGGCTACCAGTAGATTATACCCCTTCAAATTTAACCATGATTTCTTAACCCATGGAACGTGGGTTTCTTGAAGGCAAAGTATATCAACAGGATTTAGTTTCAATAGCTCAGCCAAACGTCTTCGTTTATCCCCAGTTAAAAGCCCTCCAACATTCCAAGTTTGAACGCTTAATCTACCAATTGTTTATAGGAAAAAATAGTAAGATCACTTTAAGCAAATAAAGCGTTGCTTTAAGACAAGTATCTAGCTCCAATTTTGTTCCATTGAACTTCCCCTTGATTAAGGCTTTAGCTGATATACCTGGTTGTTTTTTTTTTCGTTTTGTGCTTTCACCCCCCCTACTAACCTCCCCGTGCCCATCCCTGCCTCCCTCCCCACCCTTCCCTCAGACCCCCCATTAGAACCCCTCCCCCCAATTAGTAGGCAATCAGACTCAAACAGAGTCTGGGTGATGCAGTCACAGCACGACATCCAAGCTACTGCCTTTTTACAATACTTAAATAATGACAAATAAGAAGGAAAGCCAGAAGTTGTGAAATAGAGGGAACCCGTAATAGTACCCAAAACTTATAACAAACATTTAAATATTGAATGAAAAGCGTTAAATCATTGAGTTGGATTGTAACAATGCTTCCATTTGTACCATTTTTTACCCTGATTACAGCATAGTCACACATACAAGAATAACTATAATATTATCAATTCTAAGAAAGTTCATCAAGGTAAGCCTTCGCTTTGATTTTGGGCTGGAAAATTTTTGTGAGGCCGCCATATATAATTTTTAACTTCGCAGGATTATTCAAGTAGGCTTGTGCGCCTTTTTCCTGGAACGGCTTAATCAGAGAGCGAAGCTGCCAGCGTCTCTCCACAGTAACGTGGCAAAAGTCTGGTCTTGCATAAGCTGCACAATATCTGTAGGCGCAGTCAGAGCGAGGATGAATATGATGGATAGAAATAAATGATAAAGGAGTTCCATGTAGGTATCAAAAGAAACATTATTGAAAGAAAGCAACATAATCATAATTGCATAGATTCATCAACTGAAATTGCGAGTGCAATAGATGCGAAACAGCTATTGCGATCGCAATTTCCGCTACCGCAATTCAAGAAGCAAAAAACCACCAAATTGCGAATTCACAAACATAAATTCGCAGATTGAATGTGGAACCCCCTTTGCGAATCTGTAACAGCAATTTCCCACTTTTTGTGTGAATTATTTTGCAAATTGTCAAATAAATCGCAAATTCAATTAATCAAAAATTGCAAATTGCGAAAAACACCAAAATCGCTAAATGCGAGTCGCAATTTAAGGAGAAGTCAAACCAGGTGGTAACCATGAAGTTCAATTGGGAAAAAAATAAAAAAATCTCTAACAAGAAACAGATGCGGGGTAAAACAAACACACTTAAGGAGACAAAGTAGGAGCATGAGGACATTCACAATGCCAGGTCTCTACATCGTGGCAAGGCGGCTGAGGCTCCAGGCTGCAGCCCGGAACCGACACAGGATCTAGGAGCGCATCTTCCAACTGAGGATCACACTCCTGGGCCAGACTGAAGAGGAGATGTACTCCAAATACAGGCTGAATGGGGCAATGATAACTAAGCTCATTAGAGACCTTGACCCCCTGATGCAGCACCCAACAAGGAGGACCAATACCGTGCCCACCCATGTCCAGGTCCTGTGCAGCCTGCACATCCTGGCCTTCGGAAGCTTCCAGGGAATAGTTGCATATGCAGGGGGGATCTCCCAGAGCACACTGTCACGCTGCCTACAGAGTTTCCTGGACGCCATGCTGAGCCGGATTCAACACTACATAACCTTCCCAACAGAACTTAACCCAAAGAAAACTGGACTTCTATAACACCGCCCGATTCCCCCATGTAATTGACTGCATTGACTGTACCCACATCCACATTTGTCCACCCGCGGAGACAGAATGCATGTACCGGAACCACAAGTCCTACCACTCACTCAACATCCAGATGGTCTGCACTGAGAAGACCATCATCACCAACATTGTGGCCGAATACCCGGGGAGCATGCATGATTCGTTCATCTTCAGGCACAGTGGCACACACACCCGCTTGGCCAGGGGTGACTTTGGCGAAGGACATCTCCTAGGTAAGTACACATGCCCACATACAGTATGTCAAGACCATGTAGCTGCGCATAACAGGCACTGACCCTCTGCTCTTATCCTTCATGTGACAGCACCTACGGCCTCCGTGAGTACCTCCTCACCCCATACCTGAACCCTGCTACACCACAGGAACGGCGTTACAATGCTGCGCACATTCACACAAGAAATTTAATTGATCAGACATTTGGGATGTTAAAGAGCCAATTCCGCATCCCACACAAGACTGGTTTGGCCCTCAAATACCAGCATGAGGTCTGCTGCTGCATCGTGGCTGTGTGTGCCATACTCCACAATATTGCCACCAAGCGGAGGATACCTGTGGAGATCTCTGGTAGTGAGTAGGAGGGGGACAACCGGCCACCTGCACATGTGCATCATGCAGGCGGGGAGAATCCTGCAAAAGGACACAGGCGCCGCAACAACATCACACTGAACTATTTCTAGTGCACCCACACCCCTCACACAACACTTCACTCATGCATACCACATGAAATAATGACATGAGGAAGATTTGTGTTCAAAATATATTCTTTTTCTTATGTTGAACAAGATCTAGAACTTTTTTGATTTTTCAAACAACATAACTACTGTATTGTGTCATACAGCCTCTTGTATGCAGAGCAGGCTTGCATGGTACATCAGCATGGCACTGCTGCTAACGTTCTGTCATTCACTGGCACCTCCTGCCGGATGCACCCTGTCGCCTCTTCAACTCCAAGTTGGGAGTGTCCAGCCGTGATGCTGCACTGGGCCTGGTACTGCGGCGATTTTCTGGTAGCACCGGCACAGACTGGCTGCTCAGGCTCATCATCACCCCCCCTTGCATGGCCACACACCTGTTGGTGTTGAACTGCGGTGGTGACCTGCTCCAGGGCCCTTGCTACATCTTGGCAGCATTGCACCATTTGTATTTGCATTGCCAGTGACCGGCGCGACAGTTGGGATGTTGCGTTCCCTATCATACCGGTATATGCAGAGAGCCGGGTCAGCAGCTGGCAGTGGCGTCGGCGGGTGATGTCCTGCTGCGCCACCATCAGTTGGCTGTTCTCCTTCACTGCAGCCATTAACTCCTGCACACTTTTGGTAAGCTGATTTACATTGTGTGCAGTCTTGTACAGCTACAGCTGCATGGCTGCCATGTCCTGTGCCTGCTTGCGGTGCACAGCTAGCATCCGGGCTTCGATCCTAGCCCTAGATCTTGCAGGTGTATGTGCAGGTGTGCAGGTGTATGTGACGGTCCAGTTTGTGGGGCTGGATGGCTCTCTCCCTCCGTCTCATCTGGAGTCTCCTCGATATGGAGTTCCTCGCTATCTGAGGTCTCAGCATCTGCAGCACCTGTGATGTGAATGGGTGCATGATTAATGATATGAATCTTGCACATGGGATGTTGCAACATGCGAGCAGGCTTGCATTCCCTGACTGGCTTTAAGGATATGTTTCACTTGACAGTTCTGGCTGTGTGTGGCTATCAGGGAACATTGTCACACTACAGGTCCCACAATGCAATAGGGCGTTTCTGATGTGCAGGGACTGCATTACTGGGGTTATCAAATGGCTAGCTCTGGGGGCATGGGCATTGTTAAAGGACAGGGTCGCAGTTGCATGGCTCTTACCTTGTGATGGTTGTGTGGGTCGGGAGGTGTCCAGCTGAGTGACACCCATGCAGGCTGCATGGTTGATGGTGTCCTCAACCAAGTCCTTGAATGGTGTGTTGGCGGCAACTGTGGAGTCTCCTCCTCCCATGGCCAGTCTCTCCCCCAGCCTATCTGCTATGCGCATCTTGGCATGGCCTCTGAGGTCATACCACCTCTTCTTAAGGTCACCGATTGACCGCTGGGTCCCTCCTATGGCGTTTACCTTCGCCCTGATGAGCAGCCAAATGTGCCTTTTGTCAGCCTCGGGCACCTTCCTGGATAGCTTCCCAAAAAGCTTGTCATGGTTCTTGCTGACTCCCTCAATCAGGTACTCCAGCTCCTGTTCGAAGAACTTGATTTTTCTTTTCCTGCCAGTTTCACTGGATCCTGCTGCATCCTGGGACATTGTGGGTTAAATGTATGTTCTGTTGTGGGGCTGCAGGGTGTGTCTCCTAGAGCTCTGTGCTGTGCCTCCTCCTCTCTCCAGCTCTGTGTTCCAAATGAGTAAGGGAACTGCCTACTTCCTGGTAGTGATGTCATCATTGTGCTCAAAATGCGACTTCCCGTTTTTGCAATCTCGCAATTTGCGAGATCGCTATTTGCAATTTCGGTAATTGCGAAATCACAATTTTGTGTTGGGAAAACAGACGATTCTGCGATTTTTTTGCGATTTTTGGAAATTTGCATTCAGCGATTGCGGCCGATTGCGATTCGCATTTATAAGGCCCATTTTTTTTATGCATCCCATTCTGCGAATTCCAATTACCTATTCGGTATTTTTCGCAAATTGGAATTCACAGAATGGGTGCTTGATGCATCTGGGGGAATATGTCTTACCTGCCTCCCAGCGCACCTCAACTAGTCGTCAGCTGTGCTTAAAATTGAAGGATAATAATGAAGTGTGGCTCAATGGTTAGAGCGGCAGACCTTGATGCAGAGCGCTGGCCAGGGACCAGGGTTCGATTCCCGCCTCGGCGGGATCGGGCTTAAAATTCCTCTGACCGTATATTCTCTCCTCAGTGCCGAATCTAAGCATGGGCCCCACGCTGCAACTCTGGGCAATAGCTTGCTTAGTCTCCAAAACGGCCCCCAATACACAAGGGATGCCTGGTTTCACCAATGGATGCCCATGAGTGGACACCTCACAAGGAAAAGCCAGGAGGGGTTCCCTTGTGGTAGGAGTACAAGCGCAGGGATGCTTACCGGTTACTGTTCGCGCTATACAAATACAACACATTTACATATACAGCCTGGACCAAGACGTCTGTCTCCAGTTCCGACCCAGTATGTGCCCAGTGAATGCGAATATAGTGGGAGATGTCGGCATGTGTGGAAAAAAACAAGGGCTCCAGCCTGACCGACGTGAGTGGACACATAGGTGTGGGTAGGCCTTGCAATGGTATGTTAGGGGGATAATGAGTGCGGCATTGGCTTACTTAAGAGCGTGTTTTCATTATGAAAGTGCATTGCTAAGTAATAATGGTAGGTTAGGTGGTCACGCCACACCTGGCAGTAGTAATGTATGTGTTGTACCTTGATCTGGACTGATCTTGTCATCTACAGAACTACCTTGTACCATCCTGTAACCAGCTAATAAACCTCTACTTAAGATATACGTCATGGCTACGTTTAGAGTTTCTTACAATTCATCCTTTCAACAGTATGTTGTGTGCCTAACCGCAGCAGACCTTGTGTACATCTGATCTCAGTTAAGTGGAAACGTGCCAACCAATAGGATAGCTATTGCAATTGGCCAGCAAACCAGAAAGCTTTGAAGTCTGAGGTGCCCATCTTTCCCTCTTCTGGTGGCAATTGCAGTTTAAGGAGAGTCACTCTGCAACACAAATGCCCCAATGGCAAATCTGTCAATTACAAATTAAGAAGTCTACAATAAACAGCATGAACGACTACAGGCAATTAAAACAAAAAAATGCATCAGACGGAGTAACATAACTATTTCAGATAAAGCACGCTTCTGCATGACGTAATGTGATCCAGAATCATATTTGGTAGTTCTATATACCATTATGCCTGAATAGCTAAACGTGTGTAGTGTCACTGGAACATTATGAGTGCCGATTAGTAGTGTATCCCTACCTAGGCACTCTTGAAATTAAAATGCATGGAACTTGGCATGGTTGATGAGGAGACCAGACAGATCGGCAAATGAGTATAGCAAGGTGGCTGTGAAGTCCATAGTGAGGTCAAAGACGCATTTTATCATGTCTTGCAGTATACACCAGCCATCCGCCATGTGCCTGATGCTCTGTGTCAAGGTTCCATAGCTAACACAAGGAGGAGTGGCGAAAAAGGACATCCTTGCCAAGTACCGGGGTATGTTGAGTCTGGTGAAGATATATGCAAACCTGTCCTAGCTCTAGCAGTAGAGTTAGTGTTAAAGCAGGATCGATCTGACGTAGGTGTAGGAATACCAAATCTAACTAGTGTTCCAAACATATAATCCCATTCCAGCGTGTTGAATGCTTGCAGAAGGTCAAGGGAGAGGCAGCCTGCTATAGGGTAATGGGCTTTGGCCGACTCCATGAAGTGGTGCAGGCTTCTGATATTTAAGGAGGTACTGCAACGCGGAATAAAGCCACACTGATTGGCATGAATTAACTCTGGGAGCAAAGGGAAAATTCGCAATGGCAGCACTTCGCTCAGTATCTTGTGTTCAGTAGTTAGTAAGGATAGTGGTCTATAGGAGGACAAGTCCTCCAGGTTACAGCCAGGTTTGAGCAAGGAAGTGACTGGAGCTTGTCGGGTGGAAGGTGGGAGAGAGCCCATCTCTAGAGATGCATAATAGAGAAGCCCAGAGGAGCTTCGCCAGGGGTGGAAGTAAATGGGAAATAAAGGTGGCATAAAATTTGATGGGTAACCCATCCATTCTGGGTGTATTATTATAGGGAAGTTCATTGACTGAGTGAAGGAGTTCTTCTTGTGTCAGAGGAGCTCCTAACTTCACTTTGCGGTTTGCTGAAAACTGGGGTAAGTGCAGGTCCTGAAGAAAGGCATCATTGGCGGTGCAGGATGGAGGGGGGCGACGTCTACACAGTTAAGCAAAATATTCCTAATATGCAGTATTAATATCTTCTTGGGTGGTACAGCATGCATTGTTGGATGTAACCACTGAAAGGCTAGGGGTAGGGGCCAATTGAAGCCAGATATTATGAACTAGAAGTGCACCTACTCTGTCACCTTCAGTATATAACTTTTGTGTGTAGGTACTGTATTCTATGACATACAGGCGTAAAAAGAGTTCTGCATAAGTAATGAAACATTCCTGTAGATTGTCTGTGTGGGAAGTTGGCTCTCCATATGGTATGCCACTCGAAGGTTATACCATGCACAGAATCCAAAAGTCCCCCAAAAGAGTACAGGGCTCAATGCAAAACCGAAAGGGATCTATTAGTGGTAATGTGGGCGAGCAGCCTTAGGTCCAATGTAAAGGAGTGTAAGACATGTATTGCACAACATTGACCAACAACACCTGATTAGTAGATCAACACCAATTTTAGAAAAATTAGCTTGTACTTTATTTTAAGACCAAGCTCTTCTCAATATGATAAGCACATATTTAAATAGAAATATTTTCATCTTTCAAAAGTTGACAATTTCTGAGCAGTTCAATGTTATCCTATTAAGGAAAACAATAATGCGGTAATACGTGTAAATATAAAACTTACAGTTTCAGTCTCAGAGACCAAAGATCAGCAAGTTGCATGGGTCAAATGAGTACCAAAACTGTACCACCAGCGACACTGGGGCGGTCGAATGCAGAAATAAAAATTGGAGTTCAGCCCAATGTGTTTCAGAGGACATTGGGGGTGCTCGAAGCCACACTGCTTGCAGGTAAGTAAATTGGTTGCAGGGGCCAAGGTTTGAGGGTTAGGTCAAGCACAAGGCAGCCACAAAGCAGCACCAGAGATACACCACCAGATGCAAACGGGCGGCCGGGTGCAGGGTGCACATTCTGCGTTGGGCACCCAATGCTATTCAATGAGGATTCTGTGTTCAACAAACAGGCTGCAAGCGTCACACGCGAAGTTGAAGACGAGAGACCAATGACAGCAGAGGTAAGTAGAGGTGTAGGGGCTCATAGGGGCACTGTTGATTCAGCTCATCAAGGTGCAGGGGTTTTGGATAAAGGGGTGCCTTTAGATGTTGCAGTCTTCTTACCTGGGCCGTCATGGTCAGGGGGGACCTCAGGATTCAGGCCGAAGGTGTCGTGTGGGGTCAACCAATGATGGACTTGAGGTCAGGGTTGCTGGAGAATCTTCACTGGACAGGTGAGCTACTCAGACTGGGGCCGTGGGTTTCAGGTGCAGAGTGGGCAGGATTCACGGTTTCAGGTGGATCCGGTTTCCTTGTAGCTGATTCTTCCCGACAGGACCACTGTCCTTGGGAGGTCTGGTCTCTGTTGAAGAATAGGCAGTCTTCCTCAGGTTTATGGAGGTCGCTGATGAGAGGACATGGTTTGTCTTCTCTGCAGAGTCTTTAAAGCTGGAGACAGGCCGGTAGGGTTGGGTCCAAGTCAGTTGTCATCTTCAGGCTTTGCTGCACAGTGTCTTCTTCATCCTTCTTCTTCTTTGGTTGCAGAAATATTACTTCTAGGTTTGGGGGAGCCACCTAAATAATACATTTAGGGGTGTATCAGGGTAATAGTAGGTAGGGCCAATGGGCACCTTACCAGGGGTGACTACACTCACTATTATGCCACCCTCCTATGGGAGGGGGATAGACCTATCCCTGATTGAAGGAGTCCTCTCATCTTCAAGATGGAGGGGACTGAAAAGTGAGCTTAGCTTTGCCTCCTCCACCTGATGGGTGGAGTTGGCAAAGGTGGGCACATCTACTAGCCTTTTTAATATTTCCGGGGGCTTCCCTTGGCTGCCAGCAGCAGAGGCTGGGGGTTGCATTACATAGGCAGCAGGCTTTTTAAACTTCCCTTTTGAACACAGGCTCATCCAGAGGGAGGAGGATTGACATCTCTGTCCAGGGTGTGCATTGTTTCTGGCGAGCAGAGGCTCTACCCCCAGGGTTCCAGAAACATGTCTGTGATTGGCAGGCTACCTAAAGCCAGTCAGAGCCCACACCAAGGTAGGCAGGTTTTCAAGGAGCACCTCAGAGCTGCCCTCTGCGTACATGTTTCAATAAATCCCACACTGGCATCGGTGTGGGTTGATTGTAAGGAAATTTTGGTATCAAACACTTATGTGTTTAGTGAATCCATCATGGTGCTGGGGAACTCGAGTTGTTGAGTTTCGAGCCCATGTACTCTCTATTGCTTCCCTGGCACTTACATTATTATGGAATAGACCCACATATTGTCGGGGTATATCTGCTTATGTAGAGCCTGCATCTGTGATATAGTGCACCTTGCCTTAGGGCTGGTAAGGTCTGTTAGAGGGATGACATACCTATATCTTATTCAGTGCTATCTAGCATGGTACACAGGTAGTCTGCCAAGTCAGCTTTGTCATTTGGTCTGCACCAGGTCATGCATGCTGCAGTGGCAGTCTGCATGACTTAGATGAGGGGTCTTTAAGGGACCTTCTTTAGTCCTCATGCCCATGGTAAATAGGTACCTTTTACTAGGGACTTACAGGGGGCCTGAAGGGCAAATTTGGAAATAGTTGTTAAGGAAGAAGAACTGGGACAGGGTACCTTATTGACAGGGACCATGTGCACTACAATCAAAACCACTTAAATGTCCAGGCAAAAAGTGGGGGGGGCTAACATTGTCAAAAAAGGGACATTCTCACAGTACGCATGAGTGTCATCATGTACCATCTCAAGCTTTAGTATTCCCAACCATGATTCAGCTTGTGTAAGGGCACTCAAAACTGTTTCACATGTCTCACCAATGTGGATATTTACACCTCTATATCGTTACTTTACTTTTCTCCCACTCTATCAGCAGATTGGAATGGGATAGAAGGATGATTCCTGCCTCTCCACATTGAGTGCACTCCATAAATCAGACAAGGACTACCCTGCTATCCATTCTCATAGTGATTTTTCCTGCCTAACCAATGGGGCATTAGGAAGCGCGAGATAGGAATGATCAAAGTATGTGTCCAAAACTGAATAAAAATCTCCTCCAATCAGCCAAGTGAGGTGGGACCAGGAAGCCAGTATGGAGGATATTTGTGTCAAGAAGTCATCCTGATCTGTGTTTGTAGGGTAAACACTGCCTAGCACTAGTTGTTTCCCGTGGACATAGGCGTAATGACATTTGCATCTACTTTAGAATCCATTGTCTTAAAGGGTACTCATGCCCATACCCAATCTGCTTCCTTTCAGTCAAACATTTAGTCTGCAGTTGGTTCTGTTTGGTGACTCGATTGCTTATTGTTTAGTAGTCAATACAACACAACAAATAAAGTTTTATCAATGTCGAATTTAAAAATACTATTATTGTTTAGAATAACCAATGAAACACACACAAAAAACAATTCATTAGTTCAGAAAAAGTATTTACTGTTTTAAAGAAAGAATATATAGCTGTCACATGAACAATTTTTATCAACGAAAGAGCAAAGTGACTCCAGTGAATCAAGTGCAATAAAGTGACAAAGTGAAACCATGAAAGAAAAGTATACATATTACCTACAAATAACACAAATAAATCCTATTAGGCAATGAGGTTATGTCCCTTCCTATGTTTATATTACATGTTTTCCTATGGCCCTGTAAGATTTCTACAGCATTGGGGCGAGTAAACTGGTGGAAATGAACAGAAAGAGTGTCAACGTTTCAACCCAGTGGTATGCTTAGTTCAACATGCAGCACAGCGGGTCTTCCTTAGGACTGAGGATGCAGATGTGGACAGCCTATAAAGTGCAAGATAATTTATACATATGTCCGGTGTGTTCATATGAGTAAAATGATTCTATCACTAGGTGACTCAAATAGTAAAGGACTCACCAAGTCTTGCTGTGGTACGTATCAAACAGTAGAGCTTCGGAAAACAGGGCGATGTCATTAAGGGATTCCAAGAACCTGTCAATATCATGGGCGATTAGTATATGGGAACACACCACCATCCTGTGAGAGTCTTGAATCACAGTATAGAGTAAATGCATGGTTTGCGGATGAATACACCGTATTCCAGAACCACATACTGAAACATGGACCCAAAGGTGCATGACCTACCTTAAAAAAGAAGTTGGGATGAAAGAATGGCACATTGAATGAGTATCCACCTTCCGTTTGGAATTTGGGATTTAAGGTATATCGAACAATTGGTTAGACTGTGTTGTGGAGCATTAATGAAATACGGGCAATGAGGTGCATGGCCTACCTTGAGTGTGAGGCGAAAATCTCCCATCCGGTTGGAATCTTTAAACAAGAAATAATGGAAAAGATGTTGGAGAACTGTAAAACTGCATGGCATCCAGACCCGTTTCAACGCTGTGTAAAGCGTGTGTCTTACTTTCCTGACGATGTTGTGAAGAGCCAGTTTTGGGTTTAAAACTAGATAATAAATATCTGCTTTAGAAACCACCATCCGGTTGGAATCTATAAGTAAAGTTTTACAAGATAGTAGTTTCGTGACATGAGAGTATATGCACGAAACTAGCAAGCCGCAAGAAATGCCTGTCTCCTACCTTCAGCAATGCAGCGAATAAAAAACCTTCCCAACCATTGGAGAGGACGGTCAAGAGTGCAGGTATATGACAGACGGGAGCTGAGCGAGCCACCACGTCAGGACTGATTCTGCTGTTCAGGACGTTTGACAGGCTGGGTGTGCATGCCGAGGTGCAGCAGCTCAATTTGGGCACGTGTATGGTCACTTAACAGATTAAATGGAGCCTGTTTCAGGGAGGACACAGAAATTTCCTAGCAGATAACGAAAGTGACAAGGGATTGAGACCCTGACCGTAATTATAAGTAGATCGAAAAATTATATTTAAGGTGATTGAAGAAAAATTAACATTTAAATTGGGTACAATATCAACAAAAATCATTTATATTGGATACAAAATGCTTTAGATCCAGGACAAAATTATTTGAACCGGCGCCTTGTGGGCTATAAGTAATATTTCTGATACACTTATATAGGGACAGTCATTTGAAAACAAGACTGACATGATGGGATACTAATCTCATTTTAATCTACTGTCCACATTTTATAGAAACTGTTCATTGTAGTACACATGTAAATCTCATTAATAGTGTACATACTTTAAATTTTAATTTAAGATTAAAAAAAATGAACAATCGGCAAGTGGGCTATCAGTGTCTTATTTACATAGTCCTGAACAGTATTTGTTAGAGACAAGATAATTTAACAGAAAGTGTGTAACCAATTGGGTGTCACTGGCATGGTGGAGTACCAATCTCATATTAACCGCTCGTAGCAGGATTCTGTTGTTCCGAGGTTCGCCCTGCCATTTGTTGGCCTCTTTGCTGCTTCCCTTTGTTGTGGCACTGTTGGAGGGGATTAATTGTGCAAGCGCCTGACTGCAAGGACTCACACTGCGGGAGCCCGGGACTGCGAGGACCAGCATTCCTCGGATTGCCAACAGCTGGTGCCTCTTCCCGGGCGTGCCCCGCCTCCTCTCACTGCTTCATTACTGCTCGCGGCCCCCGCTCCGCGGGAGCCGCTCGTAGCAGGATTCTGTTGTTCCGAGGTTCGCCCTGCCATTTGTTGGCCTCTTTGCTGCTTCCCTTTGTTGTGGCACTGTTGGAGGGGATTAATTATGCAAGCTCCTGACTGCAAGGACTCACACTGCGGGAGCCCGGGACTGCGAGGACCAGCATTCCTCGGATTGCCAACAGCTGGTGCCTCTTCCCGGGCGTGCCCCGCCTCCTCTCACTGCTTCATTACTGCTAGCGGCCCCCGCTCCGCGGGTGCCGCTCGTAGCAAGATTCTGTTGTTCTGAGGTTCGCCCTGCCATTTGTTGGCCTCTTTGCTGCTTCCCTTTGTTGTGGCACTGTTGGAGGGGATTAATTGTGCAAGCGCCTGACTGCAAGGACTCACACTGCGGGAGCCCGGGACTGCGAGGACCAGCATTCCTCGGATTGCCAACAGCTGGTGCCTCTTCCTGGGCGTGCCCCGCCTCCTCTCATTGCCTCATAACAGACGCTTTCAACGCGCATCGCGGGACCCGTGCGGGACTCAGCACGGGGCTAAGCCCGGGCAAAGGGCGGGCCGTTGTGTGGCCGTTAGGTGGCTGAGGGAGGCTGGGCTGGGCCCCGTCTCTTTCATTCCCATTGTGTTCTCCCCTACACCTGAGTTCCCTACGTATATAATAGTATTTAATCTTTCCCTATGCGTAGTACCCTGTCGCTGACTCTACCATTCTGTGCTACTTATTGTTGCATTACCATTGCTTGGTCTGGCCGTTTTTATTCTCCCTTCTTTTATTTTATTTACTCCTATCACTCTGAGGACCAAAGCTTTGTCAAGCACCTTATGGTCCTGAACTGACATTCCTGCTTAAGCCCCATAGTTGTGTATTCCCCTGCCAATACGGACACTGCTTCACCAGGCATTGCGGGGGGAAACCTCAACAAGGGCACATTAGATAATTACTTCAAGAAATCTACTTCAGAAATCGAAAGGGAAGAAGCCCTTGCAGAGAGAAGGGTGGAGCGTCGTCGTTCCATCGAGGGTTACAAGGCCAGACTCTCTCTGACATCATCCCCGCATATCATAACGTCCAGACCAGGGGTGGCCCCTAATACTGAGGACCCTTTCGCTACCCAGGGAATCCCAGAACTTTTGAGGCACATTTCTCCCACATCACCCTCTCCTAGGGCCCCACTTAGCCCACCTACCATCGCTCCCTCACCATCCTGTAATTTAGTCGTAGGTCAGGAAGTAACACCAGCTACTTTCCATATTGGTAAAATCTCCGCCAAAAATCAACTGAGGAAGATATAGGTCCCGAAAATTCATGGTCCACCTCCCAATAAGAGAAGGAGGAAGGGGGGTCCTATTCAAAAGGGCAAAATTAGCCATTCTGAATTCGGCAAGGGGAAAGGGGGGGGTGTAGCTTCTGCTCCTAAATCAACAGTGGATACAAGACCCGTAATCACTTTAGTGACTAAACAAGAAACACCTCCACTTACTATTGCCACCACCTCCTCAAGTGCCAACACCAAGGACACTCAGCCGATTGCCTCGACCCTGGAGCTTCTTGAGCAAATGTTGAGGTCGCTCACTTCTCCTATTGTAGATAGATTATTGGCTATTGAACAACGGCTAGGGAACTTGGAACAGGCTATTGTCAACAAGCTGGACAAGCAGAAGGCCCCTCTCATTCCTAATTCAGCATTGGCTGCGGTCGGTTTACCCAATATCCTTAAACCCACTGCAGCCAAGACGGCTCATACAACATCTATTACCACCACAACAGCCTCATTCCCTAAGCCCAATGCCCCTGCTAAAATAGTGACCCACAATCCTCAAGGGAATACAACCTCTACCACTCCTTCTCGACCTTCCATGCACATGGATGGTGTTATCCCGAAGGGTGGAAACAGTACGGCTGCAAGACCATCGCAGCAGGCTGGAGAGAGGGAATCCCTAAGCAGAGTAGCAAAACGTAGAATTCCTCAGGTTGAACTTCCTCCGGAAGCACTACCCTATGTAGTGTTGCTTACGGGTGTTCCCACCCTTGACCCTGATAAGCGAGAAGGTCCACAGCAGCTCACAAATAAAACCATGTATTGGCTGTCTAAGAACAGGCCACTCCCAGGTAATGTTAATGGGGACATTGTGCACGTGCGCCGACTCCCCTGGTTGGGGGGGCGTGAGAAAGACATTGAGGGCGACTTGATTGTGATCAACTTTAGGGATCCAGAAGCAGTTAGGCACATTTTGAGCTGGATGCCTGGGAACCTAGGCAAATCAATCATGCCGTGTGACCTTACATACTTCTATCCCAGAGCCTTAGTAGCTCCCCTGTCATGCCCTTGGCCTTCTATGGCCCTGACAGGTACATTAGGTCCAAAACAAAACAATCATTATTTCCCCCCGCAGCCTGGCCTCAGGGTCTTAAAGAATCCATATGGGTGGGAATCCATTCCGCAAAGGGGTTATGGTACCAACCCTAGGAGGTCGGACTATTCACTTGAAACAGGGGGGATGGATCATTTGCTTCCTTTCACACCCCTGGAAGTTAGCAATAGATTTGAAGCTTTTTCTGGCTTGGATTCTTGTGATTGACGCCTGGGTACCTCCCCTAGTCATCCTGCTTCAGAGAGGGGGTTAAGCGTACAGGATGCTAAATCTTACTTATCGGGTGCAAACTCCCCCCCTCAGGTGCCAAGTGATTCCCACAGCACGATTCAAACCCTTTCAGTCACATCCAACCATAGTCCATCTCCTCCTTCAGGGATTCCCATCTCACATGTAAGCAGTGACAGTGACACTACAGGGGGGCAGGGACTTACATTGCATACTCCTTCTAGAGCCCTGAGGGTACTGTCATGGAATGTTGAAGGCATTGCCAATAAAATACACACTGAAGACTGGGACTCCCTAATAACAAATAGTGACATCTGTCTCTTTCAAGAGACATGGGCGAGGGAACCCGTGCTCAAAACTGGCTATGCAACATTTGATATTCAGGCCACCTGGAATGGCAAGGGGAGGCCCTCGGGTGGTCTGGCGGTGTGGATAGCGTGCCACATTGGTTGCACAGAGGAAACCATAGCCACGTCCTCTCAAGACATTCAGTGCGTCGTACTGAATTGGCCTGGCGCCCCCAAGCTGGCAATTATAAACGTTTACTCCCGCCCAGTTGGCCCAACGGCGGAGTCCACCACACTAGAAGACCTTGTGTCCTTTTTGGGTCAGCTGCCGACCGATTATAAGGTGGTAATAGGTGGAGACTTTAACTGCCACTTCGAGCCCTTAGAGGGCTTGAGGGAAGGGGCCCTTACGGCAGAAGATGACTTCTGGGGCATTCCAGTGTGTCAATCGCCCCACCCCAGATCCTGGCCCCCACTTGCGGTCCAAATTATGTCACTGACCCTTAATTTTGCGCTAAGAGCTTG
This sequence comes from Lissotriton vulgaris, assembly GCF_964263255.1. Lineage (NCBI taxonomy): Eukaryota > Metazoa > Chordata > Amphibia > Caudata > Salamandridae > Lissotriton > Lissotriton vulgaris. The sequence goes on along the minus strand of NC_141693.1, from coordinate 582,979,427 downwards.
CAATGGACGTACACCCTCAGACTCTCCCTCAAAATGCACATTTAATAGAAAAAATCATGAGTCACGACTAGACTACATCTTTATAGATACCAGTCTCTGGTCAAAGGTAGAGGATTTTAAAATAATCCCCCGCACAGATAGTGACCACAATGCTCTCCTACTCTCCCTGGCCTATCTCCCAGCATATCCCAGATCACTACCACTTGAGGATAGAGATGATCAGGATAATCTGGTACTAACCTCTAACAGGCGTAGGGTGAGATGGCAGAAATTTTCCAAGTCAGAAGAAAATAATGGGAAAATTTACGATCTGGTGCTGCCTAAATTCGAGGCCTTGGGTGATCTACTTAGTCAATCCAGCTCCCAGGATTTACATAAAATTCTACCTCTTATACATGAAGACATAGTGGGTGTTTTAGGTGAGGTTCTATACCCCGAGGTGCCAAAGCCCAAGCAAAAGACCAGAACCTCCTCCTGGTATAACTCCGATTGCAGAAAGGCCAAGTCTGACCTTATCACCGCAGTTAAGGATGGTGTCGCACGGACCAGGGTGGCCGAACTGCAGCGTCAGTATAAGGCCATAATGGCCCGTGGGAGGTCAGACTGGGACTGGGATAGATGGCAAGATCTTTCAGCAGCCCTAATAACCAAGGACTCAAGAAGATTCTGGTCACTAGTCACCACTGGCTGTGGGGAACCCAAAGCTGCAGTCGAACCCAATATTGCAGCATATATATGGGAAGATCACTTCAGCAACCTATATGCAGATACCCTAGAGAATACTGATGCTGTTGTTGCAACACTTCTATCCCTCCCTGGAGACACCTTGGAGTTCACGCTAGGGGAAGTGGCCAGTGCAATAGATGGTCATGCGTTGGGAAAGGCCCCTGGCCTTGACAAATTACCAGGTGACCTTTTTAGGTCCCAACCAGAGATCTGGGCACCTTACCTCCATATTCTCTTCAATTCAATTGCACGTGGAATGGCGATCCCCTGTACTTGGTTGGGGGCAGACATAGTCCCAATCTTCAAGAAGGGCTGTTCGCTGCTCCCATCCAACTACAGGCCGATTAGCCTCATAGATGTCCCCCAAAAGCTTTATTCCCGACTTCTACTGGACCAACTCCTGGACTGGATGGAGGAAAATGAAATCCTAAGCCCCCTCCAGGCTGGCTTTAGGAAAAATACGTCCACCATGGATCAAATCTTCCGCCTCGTCCTCCTTTTTTGGAAATCGGTGAGCATTGAGGGAGGGAGATTGTACATGGTGTTCGTAGACCTGAAGTCAGCATTTGACTTGGTACCACGGAAAAAACTATGGGAGTTCCTGAAGGAGATGGGAGTGCCCACTAACCTACTACAGGCCATAATAAGACTCCATTAGGGCAACTTTGCCCAGGTACGATGTGGGCGGGGTGGAGTTTTGTCAAAAAGGTTTCCTGTTTCCCGGGGGGTCAGGCAGAGATGCGTCCTTGCCCCTACTCTTTTTTGTCTCTACGTGAACAGTGTCATCTCACACTTAGTTAGCGTTAGGGATAATGACGCCCCGGTTTTGGCTGGCAGGAGGGTGCCGGCAATCATGTTTGCCGACGACACCCTCCTGCTCTCCAAATCGCCCATGGGAATCCAGCGAATCCTAGATGGTTTTCGTCTTTTCTGCAGGCAGTATGGCCTCGAGATCAATACAGGGAAGACCAAATTCATGATTTTTAACCCCTCTCCTACAACCAGACCTAGCCCATCCCTAAATTCCACGGTACTGGAGAGGGTCAAAACATTTCAGTACCTGGGCGTAACCCTACATGAGAACTTATCCTGGGGACCACAGATCTCAAGTTCGCGAATAAGGCTTTCTCAACTTTCTGGGGCTATCCTAAGGGTTACGAACACCTCAACCTACAAACCCATAGCTCCTGCAGTTGAGATGTACAATACACAAGCGAAATCAGCTGCACTCTACGGTGCGTGTTGAAAACAACTTTCTGAGGCGTCTTTTGGCACTCCCAACTGCAACTCCACTGTTTCCCTTACGCCTAGATTAGGGTTTACCGTCTATTAGGGAGGACCTTGAATCCAAACCTTTAAGATTCTGGCACAGACGTTGGTCAACAAATGAGCTCAGACACTACAGGCAAGATCTTGTGCATGTTATGAATTTAAATCACAGTGATAAGATCCCCTGGCTATCCTTCGTCAAAAGAGAACTGTTCTGGCTCAGTTTTAACGAGCTGTGGGAGGCCCCGGAAACAGGCTGCAATAGGGTCCCCCGGAAAAGACTTGTAGAAACCTATAAGGAACAAAATCTTGTCTCTCAGGTGATTGCACCGCGCATCGGCACTCTAACCCATCGTTTTATTGAATCCAAAAATTCTTATAAGTTTGAAACCTTTATGGATTTTATTTACCCTATTATGGCAAGGAAGCTATTCATACAGTGGCGGTTTGGCACCCTACCTATTAAATCCTTTACTAGCAAGTGGACCAATGGAGGGGACAAAACTTGCCCTGGCTGTAATTCCTGCGATGAGGAGGAAAATTATGTTCTGTTTTTTTGCCCTTCCTACAAGTCACCCAGGAAATATTGGCTTGTGCCCTTATGTAGGAACATGGCAATAAGGAACTGTGTAACATCCGTCAGAATACTGAAAACTGATTCCTCCCCACACATTGTCTTCGCAGTTGCAAAATATCTTTTGGCCATGTGGCGCATTAGGTCCAAGTTGATTAAGGCAAAACCACCATAGGATGTATGCCTACACCACTGTCATTGTTTTTTTTTTTTTTTTTTTTTTTTTTTTAATCCTCCTTTGCCGTCTTGCCGCCCCTTCTTCTCTCTAATCCACCTCTGGGCTTTTATTATCTCTTGTGCTGGATTTAGAGTAATAGGGCATAGACACCACATATTCTGGGCCTGGCATTCCTCTAAGCTATCCTTCTTCCCAGCCTGACCCAAGATGTGTGTCCTCCACCAACTCTCTTTATCGTACTGGGGTAGTTACAAGTTCCAGCGAGACAGGCACGGGCTTAATCATTGGACTTTAACATAAAATTAATTTTAACCAAACTTTTGCAGGAAGGGTAACCAGAATCCTCTGTTTCTTTTAGAGGGATCTAGCATATCAAGCTTTGCCATGTACCTCATGGCTAAAACCCAATCTAATAAAGTGGGACTAAGTGGTGAGACCCACAATTTACATAACAACCAACAACATAGCGTAAAAAATAAGTCTGACATTATTATTCAAAAAATTATTTTGTAAATCCATTCTCCCAGTAATAATTAATTCAGGGCTTACCTCAATGGGTTGATTCAAAGTTTTGGAGAGGGAATTACTCACGTCTAACCAGAAATTCTTGATACTTGGGCAAGATACGAACATGTGTAAGTCGTCAACATTTGGAGCTTTGCATTTTGGACATCCAACAATCCCTCCATCTTTGAATTTAGAAAGCCTGTATGGAGACCAGTATGCCCTGTGGATGGTAAACAAGAGATTTCGCCTCAGATTTGCCGGTTTAACAATTTTATATAGCATGCACATAGTTACTTGCCATTGGTCTTCTGTGGCGATCCTTGGCAAGCTTTCCTTCCACAGGGTCTCTGGCAAATCAAATGTTCCATCCTCCAAGTCTAGTATTCGCCAATACCAGAAAGCTACTTCCTTCTCAAATGCCCCCGTCTCCAGCTTTGACTCAAACTCATTTTCCACTCCAATCTTTACTTCCAAGTGGCTCGCCCAGCTTTGAATCTGTAAGTACTTATATTTAGAAAAAACTGAGCCCCACTTTTGTCGGCAACTATCCCAAGGAATTAAATTGCCATCTTGAAACAAGTCCTTCCACCTTTGCAGATCAGGTTCCTTTTTCAAACTTAAAGCAAGCAGATCTCGTGTCCAAGAGGGGGCTCCAGGAGAATCCCATATCGGAGCGCTATGGCTAAAATACGAGAGATTAGATACTTTTCTAATCTTAAACCATGTCTCCGCAAGGTCTCTCAGCGTCTTGAGTTTCACCTTTTTAAAAAACTTAGGGTCTCCAAACTTATACAAAAAACCAAACTCATGATAACCTGATCTCTTCAGCATTATCGCAAAAAGGCCTCCAATCTGAGAGTTAACAGGGGTACCCAACAGCATCCTGCAATTTTTTAAACAGAAAGCCCATGCATACATTCGTATGTCTGAAGCCGCCAGTCCTCCTTTTTCAACTTTCCTCCTGATTTTCATCCACGAAATTCGAGAGGATTTTGATGCCCATATAAATGATGTTGTCATACTTTGTAACTTCGCCAGCCATTCCTTTTTGAAGCCCAGCGGAATAGTCTCGAATAAAAAGGTAATCTTAGGTACAATCACCATCTTAACAAGATTAGATCTTCCATATATTGACAGGGGTAAATTCATCCAACCTTTTAACGTCTCGCCAACCTCTTTCCTCACCCTATCGTAATTAGTTTTGGCCATATCTTCGACTTTCTGAGTAATCCTAACTCCCAGGTACCTCATCTCTTTTGTTGTTTTAACATCTTCAGTATCAAGGTTCCAAGTCATTATTTCAGTTTTGTCTTGATTTAACTGATATCCAGAAATCCTACCAAACTCCTTTGTCGTATTCACTAAATTTTCCAAGGTTCCAACTAAATCAGTAGAATAAACAATAATGTCGTCCGCATAAAGTCCAAGTTTCTTGGACCAATCCATCACAACAAAGGGAGGTATCTCTGCTGAAGCTCTAATTTTGCATGCAAGAGGCTGTATATATATGTTAAAAAGCAGCGGTGACAAGGGGCATCCTTGTCGGGTGCCCCGCATTACTCTGATAGAAAGTGTGAGGGTTCCATTTACTAGTACTCTTGATGTAGGTGCATGATACAGAGAAAAAATAGATTGTGTGAACTTATCCCCTAAATTAAGATGGTGCAAAAGGGATTTTAAATATACAAAATTGACTCGATCAAAAGCCTTGGCAGCATCTAGCGCAATGACTGCCAAGGGATAATCATATTTAGAGGCTACATCAATCATACCTATCAGTGAAAAAGTAAGATCTTTTAAGTACCTCTTCTTAATAAAACCTCTTTGATCTTCATGAATCAATTTATGAATGACTTTACCTAGCCTATCAGCTAAGATTTTTGAAAAAAATTTGTAGTCGCAATTCAAAAGTGAAATCGGCCTATATGCATCCATACTTTTTGGAGATTTCCCTGGTTTTAAAATTAAAACAATAGTAGCTTCGTTCCATGAGCTTGGGATTGCCACTTCTCCTCTAAAGATTTTATTATACAAAAGACACAAAGTGGGTGCCACCGTATCTCCCAAAGCTTTATAAACCTCCACAGGTAGACCGTCTGGTCCAGGTGCTTTCCCTCTTTTGCCTTCCTTGATAACTTTCATCAACTCTTCCTGAGTTATTTCCCTATTTAATTCCAACATATCCTCATTTGCAAGCGGTGGGATTAGGGGCAGCCAGGAATCAATCTCGAGCTGATCTGGACAGAGATCCTCTGTATAAACATCTGCAAAGTATTGCTGAAACGCTTCTACAATCTGTTTATTTTCTGCAATAACTTGATCTGTCCCTGGTTTCTTGATCTCCTTAATTTGATTCCGTATAGCATCTTTCTTGGCTTTCCACGCTAGTAGCTTACCACATCCCTCTCCATATGAAAAGTGTGCCAACTGACTGGCCTCCCATCTCTCCTTAACTCTTTGAGTGAGTGTTGCAGTAAGTTGAATTCTTAAATCTAAAAGTTTTTTCTCGCATGACCCATCTAGGATGGTAACTCCCTGCGAAATTCTAATAAGTTCGGCCTCTCGGATCTCTTTTTCTAGATTAGAAACTTGACTATAATATGCTCTACGTTTTTTTGCACCTAGAGCTCCCATTCTACCTCTCATAAAAGCTTTGCATGTTTCCCACACTATGTCTTCCCTAGCCGATCCCAGGTTAATCTCCAAAAAAGTTTGTGTCTCTTCTTTAAGAGTCTCTAAGATTTCAGAATCCGCTAAAATTGTGCGATCTAATCTCCAAACCGGGGTCGTGTCTTCTGGTTTCAGGCTTAAATTTAGACCTACAGCAGAATGGGGGAAAACATGGCGGCCGGCTAGGAAGCGGGTCGCGGACGTCCGAGGAGTGGTGATGTCAGGCTCTGTGCAGTACTGCCGAGTGGTTTTGGCGGTTTCTACAGTTTTTTTTCACACAGAGCGTAGAGCAGAGAGCGAGGACCTGTGGGGTCACAGCGGCATTGAGAGATGAAAGCTACGCTATAGAGAGCAGCGGAGCAGAGCAGCAATCTCGGCTTGCAGCCGTAAGCTGCAGTTAATGGCGGCATAGCGGGAGAAAGAAACCCATACCTGAAGTGGAGGGCAACTTTTAGCGGACACCACGGCGAGCTACCGGTCTATCTTGGAGGCCATCTGTCGGCTCGATTCAGTCGATCCAAAACGGATGGCGGAGGGCTCAGCTCTACAATCCGCTGAGAGTGAGGGGGCGGAGTCACGACATTTACCGGTGGGGAGCTGGCAGAGAGCAGCGTCTGGAGTCAGCAGAGGGAGAAGAGTGCTGGCAAAAATTGGAACACCGACCAGTGGCGGCAGGGGTCAAGGAGTGGAGACACTTACGTCTAGCCCTTCGCAGCTGTGTGGCAGTAATCGGACCGAAGGAGCAGATCTTGGCGTGGAGCAATTAAGCGTGGAGCAAGTAAGCAGGGGGCTGATAGTGGGAAGGAAAATAACTAGATACCAGTTGAGGAGTAACAGACCAGGGAGGCAGGGTGGTCTGTTGGAAGGGAGCAATTCTGATAATTCTGATAATTTACAAGGAGGTCCATTCTCTTCTTCAGTCAAGTGCAAGAAGGGTCATAAAAACGAGGCGGCAAAAACAGAGATATTGTCTAACCCTACGTTTTCACCCTCAAAGAAAGAGAGAAGAAAGAGACAAAAAAAAGAAAAGGCTGGATTAAAGACCTCTATAACCCCCTCACTTAGTTCTTACTTTAAACCTGTCCCTAAGGTTTTGGTTTTGAAACCGGGTTCCTCCCCCCAGCTCCAACCCCATCTTAGGGTTGAAGAGGTAGTAGAGACGGCTGATCAGGATTGGTCAACCCTCTTATCCCCTAATCCTTTTCAGGTTCTAAACACAGAGATGGAGGTAGAAATGGCTGTTAGCCTTGATACAGACTCAGCACAGTCCCTCACTAAACAGATACTTCAAACTAACACATCAGAATCAGCAGTGGGGTGTCCAACTGTGGTTCCTACTGAATTCCAAGAGAATGAAGCAATTGATATATCTATAAAAAGAGATGAATTGTCAGTTAATGGGGAAAAAAGTCCTCCAGAGGAAATCAGTCCCACACAGCATGAGAAGTATGCCTCAGCAGATCTGTCCGTAATAGAACTTTTAAGAAAACTGGAGCAAGACATTCATTTAGGGTTTGAAGCCTCTAAAAAAAATCAAGAGCGTATTAGCGCTACATGCACTTTGTTAGAGGACAAGATCGACAAATTGACTATACGTACAAGCCAGATGGAATCTGAGATAAAAATGGTGCACGGAAGAGTGTTGGACAACCGCAAGGAGATAGAGACATTATACTCTCAGGATAGAGAATTAGATGAGAGGGTAGAAAGATTGGAAAACATGCAAAGGCGAAACAACCTAAAAATTCTTAAACTTCCAGAAGGGAAAGAGGGAACAGACATAAAGACTTTTGTTGTGCAAATGTTAAAGAAAGAGTTGTCATTAGATGAAACTGAGGAGTGGTTGGCCCGTGACATTCAACGAGTACATCGTGACCCCTTCAGGCTAAATCCAGATCGGGTTAAGCCAAGAAAAATTCTAATTAACTTTGCAACATACTCATTGAAGGAAAAAATTTTGCAACTTGCTTTAAAGAAAAAGTCTATCTTGATAGATGGAGTATCAGTGCATATTAGGTCGGATCTATCTCCAGCAACAGCTAATAGGCAATGGGAGATGGGAAAACGTCTGACACCCTTAAGGGAGGTAGGAGCCACAGCTCAGTTAAAATTTCCCGCCTTCCTAAAAGTTATGTGGCACAACAAAATGTATACATTTCGTACAGTTGAGGAAGTTGATGCTTTTTTGGATGTTACCCAAGTAGCATAGTAAATAGCTTAGAAACAGAAACCTGACCAAAAAAAAAGAAAAAAAAAGAAAAAAATATATATATATATTTAAAAAGTGACATCACCACTGAGACGTCCACTGGCCTGGGCCATGGGAGTAATGGTTGGGTTTTCCGGGGAGGGAATTGAGAGTGTGGGGAGGGGAGGGGAGGGAACAGGGTCAGGGAGAAAAAAAGAAAATATTCCTCATGAGCTATCTTGCTGCGTCCTAATCAGTAGGGAAATCTTGTCACTATATGATAAATATCATGAGCAGGGCTAATAAAAAGGAGCTAAAGTTCCTCACTTGGAATGTTAACGGGCTCCGAGTCAAATCAAGGAGAATACTAATTTTGAAATACTTAGAAGATTCGCCAGCACAGATCATTATTTTGCAGGAAACACACTTAACACAAAAGGAATGTAAGGATATATTCACTACTCAAAAATGGATTGGGAAGGCTATCTACACATCGCAAGACTTGGTTACAAAGGGAGTGGCTATTCTAATTAGAAGAGGTTCTGATATAGTAGTTGAAAACAGTTTAGTAGACAGTAGAGGGAGATGGGTGATATGTAAGTTACGATTGCCGGGAGAAATACTAGTAGTAGTCGGTTACTATGGCCCAAATATTGACGATCCTACAATCTTAGAGAAAATAGAAGTTGAACTATTGGACTTCTCAGGTAAAATTGTCATGGCAGGAGATTTTAACACAGTATTAGATGCTAAGTTGGATAGAACTGGTAATCCTAGGGCAATAGTGAACAGTAAAATGACTGCTAAAGTGAAGTCACTTATGGCTCAATTAGGGCTGTGTGATATTTGGCGACTTAAAGCAGCAAATCAGCCAGGATACACGTTCTATAATAAGAAATATAAACATAGTTCAAGGATTGATTTTTTCCTGACAGATATTAGGATCAAAGACCAAGTTATCAGTGTAGAACATATAGGGGCACATTTACCACTGTCATTGTTACCTCTGGCTTCCGTTGACAACGTCTCCTATCACATTCTGTCTATTCTAATCTCAATGATATGAAATGTTGTTGCTTGTTCCTTTTATGTATTTTATATACTTAATTTTAAATGTCATGGAATGCTGCTACTTGCTACCTGTATGCATTTTTATATGTTTGATTTGTAATGTATGTATGTCTTTTATGCATCTTTTATGGCCTAAATGGCCGAAATAAAGAATTTTTGGATTGGATTGGATTGGATATTAACCTACTGTACACACCTCTAAGAACCTTCACATTGTTGTAAAAATGTGAGTGTAGTATCATTGAATAAACGTTCAAACATGGTGTGCTATTCATGTGTAGGAAAAGTGGCCCCAATGGTACACATTACCTCCTCGTAAGTCTTCCTCGCCACATGATTAACAAAGTGAGCTTCAGCTCCACACCAGAACCCTCCAAAGCAAAAATGTAAGCCTCCCATGCCTCCATTCCCTTCCCAATATGGCCAACCCATTACACCCATAACCTCTATAAGAAGCGGGCCGGCCCAACTCGTCAGCCTGTTTTTGTGGTTCTGGGCTGCAGATTCTCTAGATCGTGTTTCTGGTAAGTGGTTCCTGCTGTTGCAGGTACGTGGGTCTATGGTTTGCGGTCCTGCTCTAGCTGACCCTTGAGATCTAGTACCCTTCCCCCTTCCTTCTCCTGGGTTCCTGTCTGGACCGGTTAGGCTCTGCCATAGCAAGCCGTGGGTTGGCGGGGGTGGTCTGGGGCTCTTCCTTGAAGCCCCTTCTGACCACCGTCCAGGTAAGCTCTGGGGTTGTGTTGATTGTTGGTGCCCAGGCCTCTCGTTAGTTGCTCCTTGGTTCTGGGGTTTGCTTTCAGATGAGCTTTTCCCTGGGACTGGCAGCATTTTACTTGATCTCCCGTGCCTAGCAATAGGGATGTGCTCAGGTCCAATTCTCTGATACCCGATTTCAGGTCTAATGCGCGCTGGCTTTTGGCTTTCGTCTGTGCCTCGGCTTCCCATTGGTACCCCTTGCTCCTGGGATTCACCTTTGATTTTTGGTGGTGCGGGCAGCTTTTCCAGACTCTCCTGTGCCTCACTGGGGTACCGTCCTGGCGGGAGCCGAGACTTTGGCAGTTTTGGGTTCTGGGGGCCGACGGCCCATTTTTGCAAGCTTCAGCCGCACCCCCATTGGTCTTTTTGCAAGAGGCCTTGTGGCGGCTGCCGCTCCCAGTCCATGGTTTCTGCGCGGGCTGCGAGGCTTTTCATCTTTTTGTTTTCCAAGCTCCTTGGAGCTCATGCGGCTTACCTGCTTGTGGCCGGGGCGGATGCCTTCCCCGCGCAGGCTTCTGCCTCCAGTTGCAGTCACAGCCTCTCCTTCGGGAGTTACTCACTGCTCTACTACGTGGCGGGGTGCAGTTTTCCGCTGCGTTTCTGGACCGGCCTACGTGGGTCTTCCAGCGCAGCTGGTTCCCTCTGGTGCAGCTGGCCCGGGTCTGTGGTTGCTTCAGTCTGTGGCTCAGGGGTTAGAGGCGGCAGACCCGGAAGCTGAGATCGGTCCTGGACCAGGGTTCAATTCCCCGCCTCGGCGGGTCTTGGGCTCAAACATTCCACTGACTCGATAATTCTCGTTCCGGTGCCTACTCGACTCACGTGTTCACACTCTGCGACTCTGGGCAATAGCTTGCTTAATCTCCACTACGGCCCCTCGCGGCGGGATGCCTTGCTTTCACCTTGTGGATACCCTGCTGGGGTTATCTCACAGGGGAATACCAGGACGGGTTCCCAAGGCAAGCGCCATGATGCCTTCGGGTGATACGTGCGCTATATAAATCGCAATACATTTACATTTACATTTACAGTTTCTTCTGTTCTTGGCAGTGGCCTAGACTCTTCCAGTCCCAAGGGGCTGGCAGCCGGCGTGGGCTGTTACGGGGCTCCACTGTGGTGGTATGGCTTTTCTGCTGCTGTCTCATTTCGGTCTCCTGCACCGTGATTTTTGGGTCATGGTGGCCAGGTGCTGTATGGCGAGTTCAACGTACTCTGGGTGTGTGTCCGTATATGTATGTTGATTTTTTAAATTAATTTTAATACTTATATAGCACATGCTGTCACCCTATGGGTATCCTGGTGCTTCCGACTCGAAAAAAGTGACCATAGTAGAACAGGTCGGGCCAAACAGATAGGAGGATGGAGATTAAGCTTTAGGGAAAGAGCCAGGTTTTTAAGCTCTTACAAAACTCTATCAGGGAGTCCATTTGTTTGAGATTCAGGGGTAGTTCATTCCAGAGGCAAGCACCCGCCACATTAAATGCCCTCTCTCCCGACCTAGCACGTTTGAAACTGGGGACCGCCAGTCGGCCGGCACTAGAGTTGCTATTTTGCCTCTTGGGCTGGTACTGCATAAACTTTTTCTGCAATGAGACTGGGCCCAGGTCATGCACTGCTCTGATAACCAGGTAGAGGGATTTAAAATGAACCCTTTCCTTAATGGACAGCCAATGTAGCTCTCTCAGAGCTAAGGTGGGGGATGAGAGTCGCAGCCTATTGAGTGCTAATTTTGCTGCTGCAGACTGTACTCTCTGCAATCCCTGAATGATGTATTGTGGGGCCCCCAAATACAGAGAGTTGCAGTAGTCCAGTCTGCTTAGCACTGTGCTTCTTACCACCAGTGGACATGACTCTGTTGGTAATAACGGAAGTATTTTACGAAGCATGTGTATTAGGGAAAAACATACTTTGGCGGTCTTGTTTTCATGTGACTCAATCTGAAGGTTACCATCAATCAGAACCCCCAGATTCCATACCTTATTGACCGGCACTATTGGTTGCACCTCGGGAGTGAGTTTAAACTCAAATGGTAAGGGTTTGGGCATCCTGGCAGAGGAGCAATACAACACCTCAGTCTTCCCGCTATTAAATTGAAGGGAGTTTCTCCTGAGCCAGTCAGCCGTATGATGCATGCACCGCTGGAATATATCCAGGTATATTGCATATTCACCTTCTAAGGAGAAAGCCAGCTGTATACCATCAGCATAGTTAACTAGGCTAAGTCCAAAGGACTTGATAATAGGAAGCAAGGGCTGCAAATATACATTAAAAAGAATAGGACTAATCGCAGAGCCCTGTGGCACCCCATGTACTACCAGAGATTTTCTGGAGGAGAATGGTGCTAGGGTCACTACCTGCTGTCTTCCTTCAAGATAGGACTGGAGCCATTGCAGTGCCCGTCCCTTCACACCTAGCTTCTTAAGTCTCTCCACTAGGATGAAATGGTTCACCATGTAGAATGCTGCCGAAATATCGAGAAGCACTAGAACAGTAGCATTCCCATTGTCGGCTCACATGCGCAGATTGTCCATCATGGTGACAAGCACTGTCTCGGTCCCATGGCCTGGTTGAAAGCCAAATTGGTCTCTATCAAGCAGGTAATTATCCTCCACAAATCACGGCAATGTTCTACTAACTGCTTTCCCCAGGATTTTGACCAGGTATGGCAGGAGAGAGAGCTTGCCGTAGTTGAGGGGTCTAGGGTGGGCTTTTTGATCAATGGGGTCACCACCGCCTGTTTCCTGCTCTCCGGGACAATTCCTTCCACTAGAGATTGGTTACAAATCTGCCTCAACCAAGGGAAGGTTTCTTTGCCAAATGACTTCCAGATTTTATGAGGGAGGGGGTCAAGAGAAGAGCCCGAGGTCACACTGTGCGCCAGACTGTTAAAAGCGCCATCAGTAAGAACCAGAAAGTTATCCAAGATCATTGGCTGGGGAGGATCTTCATCCACCGATTGTTCTAGATCGTCTAGGCCATCATTATTTAGATTGAAAGTGTTAACAATTATGGCAATTTTTTCCTGAAAATAGAGAGCAATTTCATCACCTAATGTTTGTGATGCTGCAACCTTATTGTTCAAGCAAGTGGGGGAAGATAAGTCCTTAATGATTTTAAAAAGGGCTTTTGATCAATTCGGGTCCCCAACAGAAGTAAAAAAGCAATGCAGTAGCAAGATCGGCTGTGGCTTTGTTGAACTTTGCTAAACGGATGGGGGCCAGACCAATGGAGGCTATCCTTAAAGTATATAAAGCCAAATGCCTGGCAATAGCCATCAATGGCTCTGCCATCTGGGGATACACAAATCATGATAACATCCAGAAGGTGGAGAACACATTTCTAAGATCCCTCCCCTCTGTCCCACAGTCCACCCCTACTTTCACAACACACTCAGAGTTGGGGTTGGGGTTCGTTACAGACTTTTTAAAATCCGCCCCTGTAACTTGCTGGCTCAAAACCTGGCTCAACCAGGAAATCTCCCTAAACCACTTGATCCTTAAAGATTGCCTCGCTCTGGACAGAGCTCACAGAATCCCATGGTTGGCTTATGTGAAATCAATGCTTACGAACGTGGGGCGACCTGAGCTCTTTCATTCGCCAGAACGTATCAAAAGAGAGGATGTCAAGGTGATTAAATCTGCATTGCTAAATGTGTTTATGGCAGAGCGGGAGGAGTTAGAGATGAAAAAACTGTTTGTAAGAAGGAACTATGCACTCACAACAGCTCCTGGTCTTGAACTCTATCTTGTTTTAGTAACAAGACCGTTTCACTGGTTTCTTTTAACCAGATTCCGTTTTAACCTAATACATTTTATGTTCGGCTCCTATTCAACCTGGGAAAATGCAAATCCATGTGATTGTGATAATTTTTCAATACAGGACACACTACATTTCACCATGTTTTGTGAACAATATGCAGAGATCAGGAAAAAATACCTGTTACCTATTTTGAGGGAGGCGGGATTCCTTCAGGTTAGACCTGCGCTCCTGTTTTTGCAACTTCTATCTAGTGCACGTGTCACATTTCATGTAGCAAGCTTTCTAGTACCGGGTGTCCGTATTAATAAGAGACGTCTTAACTTACGGCACAGCCCCACTATGATTTAATCACTCTAGTGGTGAGGGCACCTTTTTAGCTTTGGAATTAACTGCCGAACGGAAGATCTAAAATGTTTTATTGAAGTGTTGAGATATGTCCTCGTTTTTAACTGTGCTATGTTATTTATTCCTATTTTTGTAATCAATGTACTGTTGCTGTGTAGTTGCCGTGATTATTTGTTCTTTGTGCCTTTTTCTGATTTTTATTAATCAAATAAAAGTGATTGACTGACTGACTGACAATTCGGCGCTTGTATGATAGAGGTGGCATAGAAGTCTGCCTTAGTTTTAAGAATAAGTTCTTTATATTTCAATTGTACTGATCTCAGATCTTTTTTGTCTTCCTCAGTATACCCCTTTCTCCATTTCCTTTCCGCCTTCTTACGGAGCGCACACAACTGTTTCAGATCTTCGTTATACCAGGGGGCCATGATTTTATTCCTATTTTTAACTTCTTTATTGAAATTGTCTGATCCAGAATGTCTGTTATATAGCTGGTATAGATATTATAATGTTCCTCAGTCGTAACTGTGGATATGAAGTAGTTTTCCTCCGGGACAGGCATATGGGTTCCAATGTTATCTAATTTGGCCCATTCCCTGCCTCTCCTATAGGTATTCGGCTGACTAGTTCTGGTCTTTAAGCAAGGCAACCTGACCACGAAATGAATCAAATAATGGTCATCCAGGACTGAGGAATTATGTTTAATACCTTGGAGGTAACTTGATTGGAGAATAGTAAGTCAAGAATGTGCCCCCCTTGATGAGTGGACTGTTCCACAAGCTGTGAGAGATTAAAGTTTGCGCATATGTGTCTCAAATCTCTCAGATTACTGCTGAGATTCCCATCCTCCCTAAGATTGAAGTCTCCTAATATAGTCATTCTAGTGTGCGTCAAAGTTAGATTGGTGATGGTATCTAGGAGATTTTCATATTGCATGGTGCTGCCTGGAGGCCGGTAGCATAGCAATCCTCTGAGTAAACTACCACTGAGGGCCTGCAGCGAAAAACCCATGATTTCTATCCCCTTCACTTCATCTATCAGTAGGGGCGTAAAGTTCAGCTCCTCCTTAAAAATCACTCCCACTCCTCCCCCTCTGCCTACAGTTCTTGGCTTGTGAAGGATTTTGTATCCGTTGGGACAGGCAAACCCTATTTCCACCACTGACTCCGCAGTAGTCCATGTCTCTATCAAAAACAGAGAGTCTAGTCTCATGTCTTCAATCAAGCTTGAGACTTCCGCATGGTGCTTAACAAGTGACCGGCTATTAATCAGTCCACATATAAGGGACTTTTCCACAGTTGACTCAGGAGCCATAGGATGAGTGGCTTTGCAGTTTGTCTTACAGAGATTCATGAGTTGTTCCCTGCCATAGATCAGGCGCCCTTAATCGTCATCCAAACAGAAAGCATGGCTGGCGCTAAGCGCGTCCGGGGCACGGACGAGCGCAGACGGGCTTGCCTCTGGCGCGCCATTGGCGCGCCGGCTGCGTGCTTGCATTTCCCTGTGTATATGTGCTGACCAGTGAGCCCTGCCCAGACCCTAGAGCACCTTGCAAGATGGCGCCGAAAAAAGGCAACACGTCTGTTCCTCCCTCACCCAAGATGGCGCAGCTAGAGTGGTCGAATGTTTCAAGTGTTTTAACTCCGTTCGAACAGCGGGTGAACAAAATAAAACTTTTATTGTGCGGGTAAGTGGCTATTAGTTCGAGTGGTCAGTCCGGAAATATCCCAGCTAAAATGTAAAATAAAGAGCTAACAGCTCACTACAATTTAAAAAAATGTATAATCCCTGTAGATCTTATGTCTTCCTCCTAATTCAGCAAGGTACAATTTCTACAGTCTAGGGCTGCATCCTTGCATTTCCACATTTATATGTGCTGACCAGTGAGCCCTCCCCAGCCACTAGAGTACCTCGGAAGATGGCCCCGAAAAAAAGGCAACAAGTCTGATCCTCCCTCACCCAAGATGACATAGATAGAGTGGCCGAATGTTTCAAGTGTTTTAACCCGCTCGAACAGCGGGTGAAAGAATAACATTTTTATTGTGCGGGTAAGTGGCTATTAGTTCGAGTGGTCAGTCCGAAAATATCCCAGCTAAAATTTAAAATAAAGAGCTAACAGCTCATGACGATTTAAAAAAGATGTATAATCCCTGTAGATCTTATCTCTTCATCCTAATTCAGCGAGGTACAATTTCTACAGCCTAAACATATTTGGCTTTTCCTGGAGGGGTCTCATTCCCCCGTTGGTGCCGTAGTCTACGTTTGCCCTGCTGCTTTCGTTGGATGATAGTGGTGAATCTGGGTACTGTTTAGTGCTTGAATCCCCCCATTCTGGCCTAGTGTTCTCGGACCTGCTTCTAAGTGCAGTGTGTGTTTGGCGGCTTATGAATGTATGCTTTGTCTGGGTTGGTCCTCTCTGTCCTGCATTTGTTGCTCTATAGTTTGGTCTTTATTAGCTACTATGTGTCACTGTGGCCTCAAGCTTGTGATCTCTGTCTCTTACTTTGTGGGTTACCTTTTGATAGCCTGGTGTTTCGGTGGTTATTGTCTCTTTGTTAGACACATTGGGAAATATCACTTTTTTTGTTCTCCTTATTTTGCTAGTTGTGCACGTGCTTCATCCATTTCCCCTGTGGGTTGTGTGTTCTTGTCCTGGGATTTTGCAGGCATTGGGGGTGTTTCTTGGGACCAAAGCTTCATTTTGTTTGCTGTTTTGGTCCCCCTGCTCCTTCTTCCCTTCTGGGCTTTGGGCCTGCGGTCGTTCTGTCCTTTTTTTCCTGTTCCCACCTGCGCTCCTTGTTGTGCGAGGTCTGGCCTGGTTGTCCAGGGTTGGGCGTCCGCCTGGGGATTCCAGGGGCTGTTGGCTGCTGCGTGTCTCTTGGGAGTGGGCTGATGTTGGCTCTTGATCGTCCTTCTCTGGGCTGCTTCGGTGGTCTCCATGTGGGCTTTTGCTTCTCCTCCTGGAGGGCTTGCCCTTTCATTCATCTCTGGGGCAGCGGCCACAGCATCCTCTCCTCTCCCAGTCCTGCTCCCTGGCTCGTCAGGCCACTAATGCGCCCCCATCCCGGCTGTGCTTTTCCTTGCTACCTGGGGGTTGGAGGCTCTGTTGGGAGACTTCTGTTTCCTCTCCTCCCCTCCTGGGTTGCTCCGGTCTCGGTTCCGTGGGTCCTGCCCCCTGCCGGGCCACTCCGGTTGTCGGATGTTGGGCTCCCCTGCTCGTGTCCAACCTGCTTTGGCTCTTTATTTGGTCTACTGCCTGTGGATGGTGGCGGCTTGGTCAGGCCTGGGGTTCGGTTCCCGTCTCTTCTGGGGTGTGCGTTTTGGCCTGTTCTTGCTGGGTCGCCTTTTGGCCGCCTCTCTGCTCCTTCTCCATCGGGTCCTGTTCATCTGGTTCCGGCTGCCCTATTTGGTTTTGCAGCTCTGCTCTAGTGGGCTCCGGTGTTTCTGGCCTCTTGGTGTTTGTTCGGCCATGAACCACATGGCAGAAATATCCCTTGCAGGTGCCCGCTTGGGCTGGGCCTTGGTCCACGGGCCCTTCTAGTGGTGGTCCTCACCTTAACTTACCTGACCATCCCAACATGTTCATGCCTTAGTTGGGGCCTTCCATGGGGTGTGTTTCGAGTGGTTTTGTGCCCTTTTGGCTGACTGTGCTTGCCCGATCAGTCAGTTGGAGGTTCTTCCCATCCGGTTAGTCTCAGTGCTTCTGGGCCCTCCTTGGTTCCGGTTCCTTCCCAGCCTTGCTGGTTTCCGTGGGTGTTCCTTCTCTTGTTCTGGTATCCCCTTCCTGGGTGGTGGTGGCCTTTTGCCATCCTGTGTGGCGTGCTTGGGTTCCCGGTCCGTACTGGGTTGGTTTATCACCTTGATTGCCCCGACAACCATTGAGACCTCCGTCCCCACGACCACCATCCGTACCAACTGCCTGCTCTCCTGGACCAACATAAACGACAACCACACCATCAAAATCATGAACACGATCCACTCCAGATCCCCGACAGACCCATGCCCACACCACATCTTCAACAAAGCCAGCACCACCATCGGACCCCATCTTCGGAAAGCCATCAAAATCTCCTTCAAGACAGCAACCTTCCTGAAGAGCCGGAAGCGCGCCGAGATCAACGCCTTACTCAAGAAACACAAGTTGGACCCCAAGGACCTCAAGAGCTTCCCGCCCACCTCCCTGCTCCCGTTCCCAGCAAAGGTCATCGAGAAGACCGTCAACAAACAACTGACCCGCTACCTCGAGGGGAAAAGCATTCTGGACCCATCCCAGTCTGGGTTCCACAGCAACCACAGCACCATCACTACCCTCATAGCCGCCACCTATGGCATCAGGGCCTGCTAGACAATGGAGAATCTGTCGCCCTCATCCTCCTGAACCTGTCAGCCGCCTTCGACACAGTCTGCCACCACACACCGCACACACCTCCTTGACACCGGGATCCCAGAGAAGGCCCTGGACTAGACCACCTCCTTCCTCTCCGGCAGAGCACAGAGCGTCTGCCTACCCCCTTCCGCTCCGAAGCCACCAAGATCATCTGCAGCGTACCCCAGGCCTCATCCTTCAGCCCAATGCTGTTTACCTTCTACATGTGAATGAAGAACAGTCGATTGAAGCTGAACTCGGACAAGATGGAAGACCTCATCCTTGGATCGGCCCCCTCGGCCTGGGACGACTCTTGGTTGCCGACCGCACTGGAAACAGCTCCAACACCCACTGACCACGCTGGCAAACTAGGGGTCATCTTCAACTCCACCTTCTCCATGACAAAGCAGGTCAACACCATCTCTTCCTCCTACTTCAACACCCTCCGCAAGCACCGCAAGATCTACAAGTGGATCCACACTGAAACGAGAAAAGCCGTCACCCAGGCCCTTGTAAACAGCAGGTTGGACTACGGAAACGCCTCGGCCAAACTCCTGAAACAACTTCAACGTATTCAGAACGCCTCTGCACGCCTGATCCTCGACCTCCCTCGCCGCAGCCACATCATACCCCACCTGAGAGACCTGCACTGGCTCCCCATCAACACGAGGATACCCTTCAAGCTCCTCAGCCACGCACACAAGGCACTTCACAACACCGGACAAGCATACCTCAACAGATGACTCAGCTTCTACACCCCTACCTGCCAGCTTTGCTCCACTTACCTCACTCTCGCCACAGTCCCCCACATCCGAAAAGCGACCTCTGGCTGCAGATCGTTCTCCCACCTCACCTGAAACATCCTCCCATCCACCTACGGCAGACCCAAGACCAGCTGACCTTCAGAAGACTCCTCAAGACCTGACTTTTTGAGCAGTAGCAGCTTCCCGCCCCCCCCCCCCCCAGCGCCTTCAGACCCTCGCGGTTGAGTAGTGCGCTTTATAAATGCTATGATTGATTGATTGATTGATTGATTGATTGGTTGGTTCACCTACTGGCGGGTTTCTCGTCTGCCTTTTGTTGGCTGTTCCTTGGCTTGTTTGGGGTTTGCCCCAGCCCTGCAAGGGCTTCTTGTTTCTATTCTGGGTGGTTTCTGGCATGACTTGTCCTCTGGGGGGTTGCTGGGATGGCCCTTTTGGCTTTTATTCGCGCGGTTGTGCTGTCCTTGACTGGGTCACTTGGTTCCACTTTCGGTTTGAGTTCCCAGTGGTTGCTCTTTCTGCTTTCTCGTCTGGGCTCCTGGTTTGGCGTTTTCCTCTGGTCCCTTGGATTACGGAGGTCCGGGCTTGTATGGCCTGGACGGGGCTTTTGTCTCAATGGTGGTGCCCACCTGGGTGCTTCTCTCTTGTTGACTATGGGTTGGTGGCTCTGCGGACTGCTGTGTCCACTAACAGCGCTTGTGTTTGCCCTCTTGGTCAATGGTTCAGATCCTGGTGGGTTGACTCAACCTTTCCTTCTTCTGTGATTGATGTTGTGTGTGCCTTTGCGCTGGGTGTTGTTAAACATCTGTTCCTCGGCTCTGAGATCCCCTTTTTGCGGGTGTTGGTCCATCTAGCTATTACTCTTTGGTGGGTGTTGTGCTTCTGGCTGACACGGGCCTGGGGGTTGTCTTCTGCCATTTCTTTAGTACTGTGCCACGTTGGTATGTGTTCGGACTGTGCTTTTTATTGTCCGGGGATATTGGGATTCCCCGGTTCTCCTTCCTCGGGCAGGGCCCTGCATTTCCTGTGCGGAATCTCCATACCGGTTTTCTATTCGCTTTTTTGGACATGGAGGCCCCTGGTGGGTTTTTGCTTCCTCTCTGATGGCTTGGCCCTGGGCCTGGTCCCTTCCGCTCTTCGGGCTCAGTTGGCAGCCTTCTGGGTTTTCCGCTTCTTGCTGTTGGTCGATTGGGGTCCCTTGGGGCCGGGTCATTCCTGCGGCTTCCTGGGTCTGTTTTGTCTGCTTCCTGCCTGTTTTCTCTCCTTGGCATCACACTCCCGTCCGGGGAGTCCTCTGTGCACCTTGGGGTCCGTGTCCCGCCTGTATCTCTACTTGCTGGTGGGGTTTTGGTGACCTTCTTGTTTTTTGTGTTCAGTTGGCGTACTGGGTTCCTTTCGGACCCTCATTCCGTTCTTACAGCTCCTACCAGTCTGTTGATTGCGTCTAGTTCCGTTGCTTCCGTCCTCGTTTTTGTTTACTGCTGTGGCCTTTTTGCTGGGTCACTGTGGTAGGGTTTTCCTCAGTTTCTTCGGTTTTGCTCCCCTCTAGTTTTTGGCTTTCCGTTGGGCGGTTCTGGTGTGTTGGGACCGGCTTGCTGCTTTCTGTTCTGGACCTTTTTGTTGTTGCTTTTGGGAATGTACGGGCTGGTTCAGTATCTTCTCTGTCCTCCTTCATTGCTTGGTTCAGGCAGATTTTCTCGTGTCCCTTCGGGTCCAGGTGGTCCGGGTCCTCAGGCCTCCCGGTGTCTCTGTCCATGAGCTGGTTCTTCCTGCTTGTGGTTGCCTCTCTCTTGGATGGTCCTTCCACTCATCTGGTCTTTTGGGTTTGCCTGCTTCATTGGCATTCCCTTGTGTTCTCTTGGTTTCTTCAGAATTTTCCATGAAGCCGCTTGGCTTTGGTATGTACTCACTTTGTTAATCATGTGGCGAGGAAGACTTACAAGGAGGTAAGGCCCCGGTTACTTACTGGTAACCTTTGTTACTCCGAGTATAGTCTTCCACGCCACATGAGTTCCCATCCCTCCCTCCCTGTCTGGCTATCAGCTTCATGTTTATGCTTGGTAGTTTCAGGCTGATGTGTTGGGCCTGTTACACAAAAAGATGATGGACGAAATGTTGAACATTGTCAAACATTCACCCCTAGTCACAGATCTGGGTTTAATCCATCGTTATTTTGCTCACCGCGCCACCCCAGTTCAGACATAGCCATATGCAAATCAGTCTTGACGCAGTGCCTCATGGGAACAGTCCCGACTGAACTGCCAGTCCATGTCTTACCTGGACAGGAATCAAGCATCCTAAGACCAGTTTTGGGCTTTCAGCCCTCATCAGCCAGGATAGCTTGACTCCAGTGACGTAGTGAGCACGGGACCCACGTCTAGGCATACCCTTCCCACTAGGGTGAAAATAAAACCCAAAAAGATGGGTTAAACCCAGATCTGTGACTTGGGATGAATGTTTTGCCCTTGTGCAACATTCCGTCCATCACCTTGTGTGTTTTTTCTGATGGGTTGGGCCTGCCCATCTCTTATAGAGGTCATGGGTGTAATGGGTCAGCCATATCGGGAAGGGATGAGAGGCATGGAGGCTAACTTTTTTGCTTTGGAGGTTTCTGGTGTGGAGCTGAAGCTCACTTCGTTAATCATGTGGAGAGGAAGACTATACTCGGAGTAATGAAAATTACCAGTAAGTAACCGGGACATTAGTGGTGGGAATGAATTACATTCAGTCACCTATTCCTATGGCAATACAGTGAGCTATTAATCAATTGTACGTTTTCATTGAGTAAGAGTGTTAACGTGAATACATTTACTCTCTACTGCGCTTCGATAATCTAACTGGACGGTGGTGTCTTCCATATACTAATCTCCTGTGATGTTGACTGGTTCTCGGAACCATTAATGACATTGCCCTATTTTCAGAAGCTCTACTGTTTGATACATAGCACCGCAAGACTTGGTGAGCCCTTTACTAATTGAGGCACCTAGCAATTGAGTCATTTTACTCATATGAACACACCAGACTCATGTTTAAATTATCTTGCACTTTATAGGCTGTCCACATCTGTGTCCTCAGTCCTGAGGGAGACCTGCTGTGACAAATGTTGAACTACCCATACCTCTGGGTCAAAACTTCAATGTTCTTTCTGTTCATGTGCACCAGGTTACTCGCCCCATTGCTATAGAAATCTTACTGGGCCATAGAAAAAACATATGATATAAATATGTGAAGGTACAGAACCTCATTGCCTAATAGGATTTACTTGTGTTATTTGTATGTGTTATGTGTGATTTTCATTCATGATTTCACTTTGTCATTTGATTGCACTTTATTCATGAGAGTCACTTTCTCCTTTTGTTGATAAAACTTGTTCATGTGACAGCCATATATTCTTTCTTTAAAACAGAGCAAATACTGTTTCTGAACTAATGACTTAGTGTTTTTAGTGTGTTTCATTGGTTATTTTAAAAAATATTAGCATTTTTGAATTTTACATTGATAAAACTTTCTTTGGTGTTTTTTTTTGTCCTCATACGCCAACAAAGATATTTTCGGTATTGATTATACTGAGAATCTTTATGAAAGCTCTTTTTGCAGACACCCAATATGAATCTTATGGAACCACCATGTCTATAGTCAGCTCAGTCTTACACTTTACCAGACCATTGGACTGATCTTAGGGTGGTTCGTTCCGCAAAAAGGGCCCTTCTTGTGGTGGTCCTCACCTTAACTTACCTGACCATCCCAACATGTTCATGCCTTAGTTGGGGCCTTCCATGGGGTGTGTTTCGAGTGGTTTTGTGCCCTTTTGGCTGGCTGTGCTTGCCCGATCAGTCAGTTGGAGGTTCTTCCCATCCGGTTAGTCTCAGTGCTTCTGGGCCCTCCTTGGTTCCGGTTCCTTCCCAGCCTTGCTGGTTTCCGTGGGTGTTCCTTCTCTTGTTCTGGTATCCCCTTCCTGGGTGGTGGTGGCCTTTTGCCATCCTGTGTGGCGTGCTTGGGTTCCCGGTCCGTACTGGGTTGGTTCATCACCTTGATTGCCCCGACAACCATTGAGACCTCCGTCCCCACGACCACCATCCGTACCAACCGCCTGCTCTCCTGGACCAACATAAACGACAACCACACCATCAAAATCATGAACACGATCCACTCCAGATCCCCGACAGACCCAAGCCCACACCACATCTTCAACAAAGCCAGCACCACCATCGGACCCCATCTTCGGAAAGTCATCAAAATCTCCTTCAAGACAGCAACCTTCCTGAAGAGCCGGAAGCGCGCCGAGATCAACGCCTTACTCAAGAAACACAAGTTGGACCCCAAGGACCTCAAGAGCTTCCCGCCCACCTCCCTGCTCCCGTTCCCAGCAAAGGTCATCGAGAAGACCGTCAACAAACAACTGACCCGCTACCTCGAGGGGAAAAGCATTCTGGACCCATCCCAGTCTGGGTTCCACAGCAACCACAGCACCATCACTACCCTCATAGCCGCCACCTATGGCATCAGGGCCTGCTAGACAATGGAGAATCTGTCGCCCTCATCCTCCTGAACCTGTCAGCCGCCTTCGACACAGTCTGCCACCACACACCGCACACACCTCCTTGACACCGGGATCCCAGAGAAGGCCCTGGACTAGACCACCTCCTTCCTCTCCGGCAGAGCACAGAGCGTCTGCCTACCCCCTTCCGCTCCGAAGCCACCAAGATCATCTGCAGCGTACCCCAGGGCTCATCCTTCAGCCCAATGCTGTTTACCTTCTACATGTGAATGAAGAACAGTCGATTGAAGCTGAACTCGGACAAGATGGAAGACCTCATCCTTGGATCGGCCCCCTCGGCCTGGGACGACTCTTGGTTGCCGACCGCACTGGAAACAGCTCCAACACCCACTGACCACGCTGGCAAACTAGGGGTCATCTTCAACTCCACCTTCTCCATGACAAAGCAGGTCAACACCATCTCTTCCTCCTACTTCAACACCCTCCGCAAGCACCGCAAGATCTACAAGTGGATCCACACTGAAACGAGAAAAGCCGTCACCCAGGCCCTTGTAAACAGCAGGTTGGACTACGGAAACGCCTCGGCCAAACTCCTGAAACACCTTCAACGTATTCAGAACGCCTCTGCATGCCTGATCCTCGACCTCCCTCGCCGCAGCCACATCATACCCCACCTGAGAGACCTGCACTGGCTCCCCATCAACACGAGGATACCCTTCAAGCTCCTCAGCCACGCACACAAGGCACTTCACAACACCGGACAAGCATACCTCAACAGATGACTCAGCTTCTACACCCCTACCTGCCAGCTTTGCTCCACTTACCTCACTCTCGCCACAGTCCCCCACATCCGAAAAGCGACCTCTGGCTGCAGATCGTTCTCCCACCTCACCTGAAACATCCTCCCATCCACCTACGGCAGACCCAAGACCAGCTGACCTTCAGAAGACTCCTCAAGACCTGACTTTTTGAGCAGTAGCAGCTTCCCGCCCCCCCCCCCCCCAGCGCCTTCAGACCCTCGCGGTTGAGTAGTGCGCTTTATAAATGCTATGATTGATTGATTGATTGATTGATTGATTGGTTGGTTCACCTACTGGCGGGTTTCTCGTCTGCCTTTTGTTGGCTGTTCCTTGGCTTGTTTGGGGTTTGCCCCAGCCCTGCAAGGGCTTCTTGTTTCTATTCTGGGTGGTTTCTGGCATGACTTGTCCTCTGGGGGGTTGCTGGGAAGGCCCTTTTGGCTTTTATTCGCGTGGTTGTGCTGTCCTTGCCTGGGTCACTTGGTTCCAGTTTCGGTTTGAGTTCCCAGTGGTAGCTCTTTCTGCTTTCTCGTCTGGGCTCCTGGTTTGGCGTTTTCCTCTGGTCCCTTGGATTACGGAGGTCCGGGCTTGTATGGCCTGGACGGGGCTTTTGTCTCAATGGTGGTGCCCACCTGGGTGCTTCTCTCTTGTTGACTATGGGTTGGTGGCTCTGCGGACTGCTGTGTCCACTAACAGCGCTTGTGTTTGCCCTCTTGGTCAATGGTTCAGATCCTGGTGGGTTGACTCAACCTTTCCTTCTTCTGTGATTGATGTTGTGTGTGCCTTTGCGCTGGGTGTTGTTAAACATCTGTTCCTCGGCTCTGAGATCCCCTTTTTGCGGGTGTTGGTCCATCTAGCTATTACTCTTTGGTGGGTGTTGTGCTTCTGGCTGACACGGGCCTGGGGGTTGTCTTCTGCCATTTCTTTAGTACTGTGCCACGTTGGTATGTGTTCGGACTGTGCTTTTTATTGTCCGGGGATATTGGGATTCCCCGGTTCTCCTTCCTGGGGAAGGGCCCTGCATTTCCTGTGCGGAATCTCCATACCGGTTTTCTATTCGCTTTTTTGGACATGGAGGCCCCTGGTGGGTTTTTGCTTCCTCTCTGATGGCTTGGCCCTGGGCCTGGTCCCTTCCGCTCTTCGGGCTCAGTTGGCAGCCTTCTGGGTTTTCCGTTTCTTGCTGTTGGTCGATTGGGGTCCCTTGGGGCCGGGTCATTCCTGCGGCTTCCTGGGTCTGTTTTGTCTGCTTCCTGCCTGTTTTCTCTCCTTGGCATCACACTCCCGTCCGGGCAGTCCTCTGTGCACCTTGGGGTCCGTGTCCCGCCTGTATCTCTACTTGCTGGTGGGGTTTTGGTGACCTTCTTGTTTTTTGTGTTCAGTTGGCGTACTGGGTTCCTTTCGGACCCTCATTCCGTTCTTACAGCTCCTACCAGTCTGTTGATTGCGTCTAGTTCCGTTGCTTCCGTCCTCGTTTTTGTTTACTGCTGTGGCCTTTTTGCTGGGTCACTGTGGTAGGGTTTTCCTCAGTTTCTTCGGTTTTGCTCCCCTCTAGTTTTTGGCTTTCCGTTGGGCGGTTCTGGTGTGTTGGGACCGGCTTGCTGCTTTCTGTTCTGGACCTTTTTGTTGTTGCTTTTGGGAATGTACGGGCTGGTTCAGTATCTTCTCTGTCCTCCTTCATTGCTTGGTTCAGGCAGATTTTCTCGTGTCCCTTCGGGTCCAGGTGGTCCGGGTCCTCAGGCCTCCCGGTGTCTCTGTCCATGAGCTGGTTCTTCCTGCTTGTGGTTGCCTCTCTCTTGGATGGTCCTTCCACTCATCTGGTCTTTTGGGTTTGCCTGCTTCATTGGCATTCCCTTGTGTTCTCTTGGTTTCTTCAGAATTTTCCATGAAGCCGCTTGGCTTTGGTATGTACTCACTTTGTTAATCATGTGGCGAGGAAGACTTACAAGGAGGTAAGGCCCCGGTTACTTACTGGTAACCTTTGTTACTCCGAGTATAGTCTTCCACGCCACATGAGTTCCCATCCCTCCCTCCCTGTCTGGCTATCAGCTTCATGTTTATGCTTGGTAGTTTCAGGCTGATGTGTTGGGCCTGTTACACAAAAAGATGATGGACGAAATGTTGAACATTGTCAAACATTCACCCCTAGTCACAGATCTGGGTTTAATCCATCGTTATTTTGCTCACCGCGCCTCCCCAGTTCAGACATAGCCATATGCAAATCAGTCTTGACGCAGTGCCTCATGGGAACAGTCCCGACTGAACTGCCAGTCCATGTCTTACCTGGACAGGAATCAAGCATCCTAAGACCAGTTTTGGGCTTTCAGCCCTCATCAGCCAGGATAGCTTGACTCCAGTGACGTAGTGAGCACGGGACCCACGTCTAGGCATACCCTTCCCACTAGGGTGAAAATAAAACCCAAAAAGATGGGTTAAACCCAGATCTGTGACTTGGGATGAATGTTTTGCCCTTTTGCAACATTCCGTCCATCACCTTGTGTGTTTTTTCTGATGGGTTGGGCCTGCCCATCTCTTATAGAGGTCATGGGTGTAATGGGTCAGCCATATCGGGAAGGGATGAGAGGCATGGAGGCTAACTTTTTTGCTTTGGAGGTTTCTGGTGTGGAGCTGAACCTCACTTCGTTAATCATGTGGAGAGGAAGACTATACTCGGAGTAATGAAAATTACCAGTAAGTAACCGGGACATTAGTGGTGGGAATGAATTACATTCAGTCACCTATTCCTATGGCAATACAGTGAGCTATTAATCAATTGTACGTTTTCATTGAGTAAGAGTGTTAACGTGAATACATTTACTCTCTACTGCGCTTCGATAATCTAACTGGACGGTGGTGTCTTCCATATACTAATCTCCTGTGATGTTGACTGGTTCTCAGAACCATTAATGACATTGCCCTATTTTCAGAAGCTCTACTGTTTGATACATAGCACCGCAAGACTTGGTGAGCCCTTTACTAATTGAGGCACCTAGCAATTGAGTCATTTTACTCATATGAACACACCAGACTCATGTTTAAATTATCTTGCACTTTATAGGCTGTCCACATCTGTGTCCTCAGTCCTGAGGAAGACCTGCTGTGACAAATGTTGAACTACCCATACCTCTGGGTCAAAACTTCAATGTTCTTTCTGTTCATGTGCACCAGGTTACTCGCCCCATTGCTATAGAAATCTTACAGGGCCATAGAAAAAACATATGATATAAATATGTGAAGGTACAGAACCTCATTGCCTAATAGGATTTACTTGTGTTATTTGTATGTGTTATGTGTGATTTTCATTCATGATTTCACTTTGTCATTTGATTGCACTTTATTCATGAGAGTCACTTTCTCCTTTTGTTGATAAAACTTGTTCATGTGACAGCCATATATTCTTTCTTTAAAACAGAGCAAATACTGTTTCTGAACTAATGACTTAGTGTTTTTAGTGTGTTTCATTGGTTATTTTAAAAAATATTAGCATTTTTGAATTTTACATTGATAAAACTTTCTTTGGTGTTTTTTTTTTGTCCTCATACGCCAACAAAGATATTTTCGGTATTGATTATACTGAGAATCTTTATGAAAGCTCTTTTTGCAGACACCCAATATGAATCTTATGGAACCACCATGTCTATAGTCAGCTCAGTCTTACACTTTACCAGACCATTGGACTGATCTTAGGGTGGTTCGTTCCGCAAAAAGGGCCCTTCTTGTGGTGGTCCTCACCTTAACTTACCTGACCATCCCAACATGTTCATGCCTTAGTTGGGGCCTTCCATGGGGTGTGTTTCGAGTGGTTTTGTGCCCTTTTGGCTGACTGTGCTTGCCCGATCAGTCAGTTGGAGGTTCTTCCCATCCGGTTAGTCTCAGTGCTTCTGGGCCCTCCTTGGTTCCGGTTCCTTCCCAGCCTTGCTGGTTTCCGTGGGTGTTCCTTCTCTTGTTCTGGTATCCCCTTCCTGGGTGGTGGTGGCCTTTTGCCATCCTGTGTGGCGTGCTTGGGTTCCCGGTCCGTACTGAGTTGGTTCATCACCTTGATTGCCCCGACAACCATTGAGACCTCCGTCCCCACGACCACCATCCGTACCAACCGCCTGCTCTCCTGGACCAACATAAACGACAACCACACCATCAAAATCATGAACACGATCCACTCCAGATCCCCGACAGACCCATGCCCACACCACATCTTCAACAAAGCCAGCACCACCATCGGACCCCATCTTCGGAAAGCCATCAAAATCTCCTTCAAGACAGCAACCTTCCTGAAGAGCCGGAAGCGCGCCGAGATCAACGCCTTACTCAAGAAACACAAGTTGGACCCCAAGGACCTCAAGAGCTTCCCGCCCACCTCCCTGCTCCCGTTCCCAGCAAAGGTCATCGAGAAGACCGTCAACAAACAACTGACCCGCTACCTCGAGGGGAAAAGCATTCTGGACCCATCCCAGTCTGGGTTCCACAGCAACCACAGCACCATCACTACCCTCATAGCCGCCACCTATGGCATCAGGGCCTGCTAGACAATGGAGAATCTGTCGCCCTCATCCTCCTGAACCTGTCAGCCCCCTTCGACACAGTCTGCCACCACACACCGCACACACCTCCTTGACACCGGGATCCCAGAGAAGGCCCTGGACTAGACCACCTCCTTCCTCTCCGGCAGAGCACAGAGCGTCTGCCTACCCCCTTCCGCTCCGAAGCCACCAAGATCATCTGCAGCGTACCCCAGGGCTCATCCTTCAGCCCAATGCTGTTTACCTTCTACATGTGAATGAAGAACAGTCGATTGAAGCTGAACTCGGACAAGATGGAAGACCTCATCCTTGGATCGGCCCCCTCGGCCTGGGACGACTCTTGGTTGCCGACCGCACTGGAAACAGCTCCAACACCCACTGACCACGCTGGCAAACTAGGGGTCATCTTCAACTCCACCTTCTCCATGACAAAGCAGGTCAACACCATCTCTTCCTCCTACTTCAACACCCTCCGCAAGCACCGCAAGATCTACAAGTGGATCCACACTGAAACGAGAAAAGCCGTCACCCAGGCCCTTGTAAACAGCAGGTTGGACTACGGAAACGCCTCGGCCATTCTCCTGAAACAACTTCAACGTATTCAGAACGCCTCTGCACGCCTGATCCTCGACCTCCCTCGCCGCAGCCACATCATACCCCACCTGAGAGACCTGCACTGGCTCCCCATCAACACGAGGATACCCTTCAAGCTCCTCAGCCACGCACACAAGGCACTTCACAACACCGGACAAGCATACCTCAACAGATGACTCAGCTTCTACACCCCTACCTGCCAGCTTTGCTCCACTTACCTCACTCTCGCCACAGTCCCCCACATCCGAAAAGCGACCTCTGGCTGCAGATCGTTCTCCCACCTCACCTGAAACATCCTCCCATCCACCTACGGCAGACCCAAGACCAGCTGACCTTCAGAAGACTCCTCAAGACCTGACTTTTTGAGCAGTAGCAGCTTCCCGCCCCCCCCCCCCCCGGCGCCTTCAGACCCTCGCGGTTGAGTAGTGCGCTTTATAAATGCTATGATTGATTGATTGATTGATTGATTGATTGGTTGGTTCACCTACTGGCGGGTTTCTCGTCTGCCTTTTGTTGGCTGTTCCTTGGCTTGTTTGGGGTTTGCCCCAGCCCTGCAAGGGCTTCTTGTTTCTATTCTGGGTGGTTTCTGGCATGACTTGTCCTCTGGGGGTTGCTGGGATGGCCCTTTTGGCTTTTATTCGCGCGGTTGTGCTGTCCTTGCCTGGGTCACTTGGTTCCAGTTTCGGTTTGAGTTCCCAGTGGTAGCTCTTTCTGCTTTCTCGTCTGGGCTCCTGGTTTGGCGTTTTCCTCTGGTCCCTTGGATTACGGAGGTCCGGGCTTGTATGGCCTGGACGGGGCTTTTGTCTCAATGGTGGTGCCCACCTGGGTGCTTCTCTCTTGTTGACTATGGGTTGGTGGCTCTGCGGACTGCTGTGTCCACTAACAGCGCTTGTGTTTGCCCTCTTGGTCAATGGTTCAGATCCTGGTGGGTTGACTCAACCTTTCCTTCTTCTGTGATTGATGTTGTGTGTGCCTTTGCGCTGGGTGTTGTTAAACATCTGTTCCTCCGCTCTGAGATCCCCTTTTTGTGGGTGTTGGTCCATCTAGCTATTACTCTTTGGTGGGTGTTGTGCTTCTGGCTGACACGGGCCTGGGGGTTGTCTTCTGCCATTTCTTTAGTACTGTGCCACGTTGGTATGTGTTCGGACTGTGCTTTTTATTGTCCGGGGATATTGGGATTCCCCGGTTCTCCTTCCTCGGGCAGGGCCCTGCATTTCCTGTGCGGAATCTCCATACCGGTTTTCTATTCGCTTTTTTGGACATGGAGGCCCCTGGTGGGTTTTTGCTTCCTCTCTGATGGCTTGGCCCTGGGCCTGGTCCCTTCCGCTCTTCGGGCTCAGTTGGCAGCCTTCTGGGTTTTCCGCTTCTTGCTGTTGGTCGATTGGGGTCCCTTGGGGCCGGGTCATTCCTGCGGCTTCCTGGGTCTGTTTTGTCTGCTTCCTGCCTGTTTTCTCTCCTTGGCATCACACTCCCGTCCGGGGAGTCCTCTGTGCACCTTGGGGTCCGTGTCCCGCCTGTATCTCTACTTGCTGGTGGGGTTTTGGTGACCTTCTTGTTTTTTGTGTTCAGTTGGCGTACTGGGTTCCTTTCGGACCCTCATTCCGTTCTTACAGCTCCTACCAGTCTGTTGATTGCGTCTAGTTCCGTTGCTTCCGTCCTCGTTTTTGTTTACTGCTGTGGCCTTTTTGCTGGGTCACTGTGGTAGGGTTTTCCTCAGTTTCTTCGGTTTTGCTCCCCTCTAGTTTTTGGCTTTCCGTTGGGCGGTTCTGGTGTGTTGGGACCGGCTTGCTGCTTTCTGTTCTGGACCTTTTTGTTGTTGCTTTTGGGAATGTACGGGCTGGTTCAGTATCTTCTCTGTCCTCCTTCATTGCTTGGTTCAGGCAGATTTTCTCGTGTCCCTTCGGGTCCAGGTGGTCCGGGTCCTCAGGC
Source organism: Lissotriton vulgaris (assembly GCF_964263255.1). NCBI lineage: Eukaryota > Metazoa > Chordata > Amphibia > Caudata > Salamandridae > Lissotriton > Lissotriton vulgaris. Next base: position 582,947,931 of record NC_141693.1, on the reverse strand, counting down.
CTCCCGGTGTCTCTGTCCATGAGCTGGTTCTTCCTGCTTGTGGTTGCCTCTCTCTTGGATGGTCCTTCCACTCATCTGGTCTTTTGGGTTTGCCTGCTTCATTGGCATTCCCTTGTGTTCTCTTGGTTTCTTCAGAATTTTCCATGAAGCCGCTTGGCTTTGGTATGTACTCACTTTGTTAATCATGTGGCGAGGAAGACTTACAAGGAGGTAAGGCCCCGGTTACTTACTGGTAACCTTTGTTACTCCGAGTATAGTCTTCCACGCCACATGAGTTCCCATCCCTCCCTCCCTGTCTGGCTATCAGCTTCATGTTTATGCTTGGTAGTTTCAGGCTGATGTGTTGGGCCTGTTACACAAAAAGATGATGGACGAAATGTTGAACATTGTCAAACATTCACCCCTAGTCACAGATCTGGGTTTAATCCATCGTTATTTTGCTCACCGCGCCACCCCAGTTCAGACATAGCCATATGCAAATCAGTCTTGACGCAGTGCCTCATGGGAACAGTCCCGACTGAACTGCCAGTCCATGTCTTACCTGGACAGGAATCAAGCATCCTAAGACCAGTTTTGGGCTTTCAGCCCTCATCAGCCAGGATAGCTTGACTCCAGTGACGTAGTGAGCACGGGACCCACGTCTAGGCATACCCTTCCCACTAGGGTGAAAATAAAACCCAAAAAGATGGGTTAAACCCAGATCTGTGACTTGGGATGAATGTTTTGCCCTTGTGCAACATTCCGTCCATCACCTTGTGTGTTTTTTCTGATGGGTTGGGCCTGCCCATCTCTTATAGAGGTCATGGGTGTAATGGGTCAGCCATATCGGGAAGGGATGAGAGGCATGGAGGCTAACTTTTTTGCTTTGGAGGTTTCTGGTGTGGAGCTGAAGCTCACTTCGTTAATCATGTGGAGAGGAAGACTATACTCGGAGTAATGAAAATTACCAGTAAGTAACCGGGACATTAGTGGTGGGAATGAATTACATTCAGTCACCTATTCCTATGGCAATACAGTGAGCTATTAATCAATTGTACGTTTTCATTGAGTAAGAGTGTTAACGTGAATACATTTACTCTCTACTGCGCTTCGATAATCTAACTGGACGGTGGTGTCTTCCATATACTAATCTCCTGTGATGTTGACTGGTTCTCGGAACCATTAATGACATTGCCCTATTTTCAGAAGCTCTACTGTTTGATACATAGCACCGCAAGACTTGGTGAGCCCTTTACTAATTGAGGCACCTAGCAATTGAGTCATTTTACTCATATGAACACACCAGACTCATGTTTAAATTATCTTGCACTTTATAGGCTGTCCACATCTGTGTCCTCAGTCCTGAGGAAGACCTGCTGTGACAAATGTTGAACTACCCATACCTCTGGGTCAAAACTTCAATGTTCTTTCTGTTCATGTGCACCAGGTTACTCGCCCCATTGCTATAGAAATCTTACAGGGCCATAGAAAAAACATATGATATAAATATGTGAAGGTACAGAACCTCATTGCCTAATAGGATTTACTTGTGTTATTTGTATGTGTTATGTGTGATTTTCATTCATGATTTCACGTTGTCATTTGATTGCACTTTATTCATGAGAGTCACTTTCTCCTTTTGTTGATAAAACTTGTTCATGTGACAGCCATATATTCTTTCTTTAAAACAGAGCAAATACTGTTTCTGAACTAATGACTTAATGTTTTTAGTGTGTTTCATTGGTTATTTTAAAAAATATTAGCATTTTTGAATTTTACATTGATAAAACTTTCTTTGGTGTTTTTTTTTTGTCCTCATACGCCAACAAATATATTTTCGGTATTGATTATACTGAGAATCTTTATGAAAGCTCTTTTTGCAGACACCCAATATGAATCTTATGGAACCACCATGTCTATAGTCAGCTCAGTCTTACACTTTACCAGACCATTGGACTGATCTTAGGGTGGTTCGTTCCGCAAAAAGGCATAATCATTGGACAAAGTTGATTTATAGTCCATCGAGCCAAATAATGCAAGGAGTCCAAAAATGCTTCCTTCTCTTCCATACCACTTTATCTAAGCTAAGAGTGTGCCTGATTGCCCTAACCCAATCTAAATATATTGGTGCCTTAGTACTCAACCACAATTTACATATTTCTCTACGTGCTAAAATAATTAAGTATAAAAATAACTTATTAATATCTTGAGATACTATCTCGTAATTGAGGGGAATTCCAAAAAATACTTGTTGTGTACTAACCTGTATTTCATACCCAAAGAGGGCTTTCATACCTTCTTGTACTTAAAAACCAAAATTGCGATAGTTCGGGGCATGTCATAAACATATGGAGATCCTCTGCTTTTTCCAGAAAGCACTTTGGACAGCAGGGAATAGGCTCCTTTGAAATCTTATGTGCAATAGAAGGGGGTTCCCCAGGGCAAATAAGTGATATCATTCTTTTTCTGTTCGTCTGTGTGATTCTTTACGCCACAATTCTATGGCATCCTTCTGGGATTGTCTGGCTTTCTTTTTCCATAATGCTTCTTCTACTCTCATGATGTACTCGGCATCCCATGTCCCTGAGGCAGGCATCTAAACTTCTCTTCCGGATTCTTGGTGTACCCCACCCATAAGTCTAAATACAGCACAGCATCTAAGCCGTGTTTGTGGTACATAAAATATCCTGGAGTGTCCCGAGGTGGGACGGGAACTGCTTCTTCGAGTATCCCTTTTCTAGTACCTATCTGACGTAATTTAGAAAACAGCGGCATGGTCGAATTACCTTAAAACGTGGACACAGTAAAACACAGTAATGAACAGCAAAACAGTCACTCATACCACAACATTAAAACACTTACAACAGGTTACCTGATACACAAAAACACATAAGAGCCAGACTGAAAACTCAAGTTGCAACACTAGAACACTGAATCACTGAGTTGCTAGACTAGATGCACTGCTAAAACAGTACAGACCGGTCCCATAAAGAGACACGTCGGACTGCATCCACCTAAGTGAACACGTCAGGACCAGATTGTGTACCCAAATCTGTCTTTACCGAGCACAAATTAATGAACCCGTCTAGATGCGTTCCCAACAACGGTACTCACCGGGAAGCAAGAAAACTGAAGGCCTCGGAACGGAAACTGGACTGGACTGGACTGCGTCAGGTGACGATTCTCCTACGCATGCGCTTTGGAACAGGTGGGCCTCCGGACACCTCGGACCTTGCTCTCTCGACTAGGGCTCTGGTCGGGATCCTCCGCATTCCTCACCACCTCGTCTGGACGCCGGACCCCAGTCTCCGTCTCCCTCGTGGGCCCGAGGGAAGATAGCGGGAAAACCCGCAAACGTGCACGGTTTCCGTCGGGGTTGTAGAAGGGGTCAAAGGCCGCGTGACTTCACCGGCGAGTGGGGAAGGGGGGGAGTTCCTGTTCGGGCGCCAAAATATGTCCTGTGTAATTTGTATTACCAGATATCTGATTTGGTTTTTCAGAATTGGAATGTGATTAGTCTGAGGAATATTCGAACACATACACTCTGATTTAGCTTGATTAATCAGGTATCCAGAGACTTGACCAAATTGCTCTGCCGCTTTGTAAATAAGTGGAATTGATTTGATAGGGTCAATGGTATATAACATCAAATCGTCCGCATAAAGGGCGACTTTCTTCACCAAGTTCTTATATTTAAAGGGTAGAATATCTTGGTCTTGTCTGATCTTTTCTGCGAATTATTCCCTGTATAAATCGAATAGTAAAGGTGATAGAGGACACCCTTGTCTTGTCCCCCTTTGGATTTTTATGGGAGAAGATAGACTACCATTTATCAATAATCTGGCCGTCGGAGCTTGGTAAAATGCTGCTATTGTGCCACAAAAGTGTTTCCCCAAATTGACCTTTGCTAATACTTTAGTAAGGAATTCCCAGTTGACACGGTCAAAAGCCTTTGCGACGTCCAGGGTAATAACCGCAAATGGGATTTTGTATTGAGAAGCTACATCAATCGCTCCCACCAATGCTTGTGTGAGCTCTTGTATAGAACGACCCTTTATAAAGCCCTTCTGGTCTACATGTAGAAGTTTGGCTGCCAATCCGTTTAGTCTTTTTGCTAGTATATTTGCCATAAGCTTATAATCAGTGTTAAGAAGGGAGATGGGCCTATATGAGTCACACTGATATGCTCTCTTCATTGGCTTTAAAATGAGAACCACTATGGCCTCGTTCCAAGAAACAGGGATATTATCCCCTTCCTCAAATATACCAGAGAATAGCCTTTTCAAAAAGGGTATGATTACTGGAGCTAATAGTTTATAAATTTCTAATGGTATCCCGTCAGGGCCTGGAGCCTTACTATTCTTGGCAGAATCTATCGCCGCAGCTATTTCAGTGGAGCTGATCTCTCTATTAAGATTATAGGAGGACTGATCATCTAAAGCTTGAACCTGGAATTGGTCAAGCCATGAATATATTGATTGTTGTTGAGGGCGTAAATCTTCTCTATAAACTTCATCGAAGTGATGGAAAAAGGCCTGTTCAATATCTAGCCTGTTCTCAGAAATCACATCCGTGTCTGTGATATGCACTTCCTTTATGGAGTTCTTTTCATTATCTTTTTTAGTTTTCCAGGCTAAGAGTTTTCCGCTGGCCTCTCCTTATTCAAAATGTGCTAGTGCACTAGCCTGCCAGCGCTTCCTCAGCCTTCCATCTATACCTGCTCTAGTTCTAATTTAGAGGTTAGGAGATCTTTTTTATTGGTATTCTCTTCATCTGGGGAGCTGGGGACTAGCACAGCTTGTTCTAAGGCCCTTATTCTTTCTTCGATCTGTGTGATTTGTGCCCTGTATGCTTTATGTTTTGCAAACTGATATGCTAGTAATCGCCCTCTCAAAAAGGCTTTGTATGTGTCCCAGACTATTGGGAGTGTGGCTGTGTCTAAGTTAAACGTGAAAAACTCATTTGATTCTTCAGTCAATTTATTTGTTACTTCTTCATCTAAAAGGATGCTTCTATCTATAGTCCATCTCTTGACCAACTGGGGTCCTGAGAGCTTTAAAGTTAAAGTAACCCCCGAATGTTCGGAGATATGGGCAGCGAGATGTTTTATCTCCTCCACTTGTTGGACTAAATGTTCTGCGATTAGGAAAAAAATCTAGTCTCGATTTGTGATGGAGTTTCATATTATGGAATGTGAATTCTCTTTTTATACCATTTTTTTGTCTCCAGATATCTTTCCAGCCAAACTGGGCTATTGCATTAGATATTATTGCCCTGGTTTTGGGATTATGAGAAAACCTGGCCGCAGATGTTTTATCCAGCTTTGGGTCGATTACTAGATTGAAGTCCCCTGCGAAAATGATTGGATCTTCAAAATCTAAAAGTTCAACTAGCAGTTCTTTTAAAGGTAGGGGGTCATCTGTATTTGGACCATCATATCCTACAATCATAAATGTATATGAGTGTTGTTTTATTTTTGCTATAGCCCATCTTCCCCTTTTATCAGACCTAGAATGTACCAGATTTATCCCTGAATTAGATTTAATCAAGATAGCAACCCCTTTAGTAGAGGACTGTTGTGAAGAAGTTATAACCTGTTGGATCCATTTTTTTTTCTCAAAGATGTCTCTTAGTTCTTGTTCAGTAGAATGAGTCTCTTGTAAAATGAATATATTTTCGGGTGCGTCCCTTAAATACTGAAGGATTCTCTCCCTTCTATGTTTAACTCGTAACCCATTCACATTCCATGATAGAATCTTGATGTATGATACTGTTGTTACCCTACCTTGCGCTATCTGTCCTGACATAGGTATAAACAGAAAAAATTAGAATCTGGCGATTTGGAATTTTTTTCCCCATGCTCCCCACCCAGTGACCCCGCCTCCCCCCCTCACTCCCCTGAACCCCGTGCTCCCCTGAAGAACCCCCCTCCTTTTTTTGGCCGAACTTGGCCATCGAGACTCTTCCGTCCGGGCGTATCGTATAATTAAGTTATGAGTGGTAGAAAAGAAATTCAGCTAACTATGTATAGAAAAAGAGTTAGAAAATATGATGATAGTGATAGAGGATACCTCATCTAGAATCTTTTAGTAATTTGAATGAATGTTAGCTTGTTCTCTCTGATGGTCATCTGTAAGTAGTTGAAGGTATTCCTCTGCTTCATCTAACCGTTTTAGAACTTTCATTTTATTTTTATACATCACTTTCAGTGATGCAGGAAATTTGAGCTGAGCTGTAGCGCCTAGTTGTTTAAAGGGTTCTAGCAGTTTACCAAGCTCCCACTGCCTAGACACTGTAATAGAGGCGACATCAGACCTGATCTGGTAGGAGAATCCTTCCGACGAGAGTTCACTAGTTCTTAAAGCTCTATTAAGGATCTCCTCTTTTAAAGTGTAAGTCTGAAAATACACGAGGATATTTCTAGGTCTGCTTTTATTCGGTTTCAACCTGAATGAATCCCTGTGGACTCGCTGGATATCTTTTATTATTTCTGCTTCTGAAACCTCCAACTCAATAGTTTGCTTGATCAAGCTAGCTACAAATTCCTTAATATTGCCCGCCTCTGCCCCTTCTGGAACCTTCAGGAGGCGCAGATTATTGCGTCTCTGCGCATTTTCAAGGGACTCCATCCTTTCCTGGAGCCCTTGCTCCCTTTGTTTGAGATCTTCGAGCTTCTTGTTATGCTGGTTGGCAAGCTTTTTTAAATCTACCACTGACAACTCCAGTTCAGAAGTTCTGGTGGCTAATGCGTCAAATTTCTCTTTTAACTCCTGCTGGTTAGTTAGTGTTCGATTCAGAAAAGGGGGTGGTGATGGACAGAGTATCTGAATTAAGCAGACCACTCCTACCCAGTCCAAAGATCAGGGCTTGATCCATCACCGTTTTTTAGCTCACTGCACCATCCCAGCTCAGAACCTGGCTACATGCAAATTAGTCTGTCCCTGGCACAGTTCATCATGGGAACAGGGCAGACCAAACTACCAATCCAATTCTTTTACTGGAAAGGAAACAAGCTTCCAGGGACTGGTTTCTGGCATTACAGCCGTCTTCGGCCCGGCTTGCTTGAATCCTGATGGTGCATCACCACCCCCTTTTTCTGAATCGTTTTGTCCACCACAAGCGTGGTAGGGTATACTCAGACATGAGTCCCTTGCTCACTGTACCATCAGGATTCAAGCAAGCCGGGCCGAAGACGGCTGTAATGCCAGAAACCGGTCCCCGAAAGCTTGTTTCCTTTCCAGAAAAAGAATTGGCTTGGTAGTTTGGTCTGCCCTGTTCCCATGATCCACTGGGCCAGGGACAGACTAATTTGCATGTAGCCAGGTTCTGAGCTGGGATAGTGCAGTGAGCTAAAAAACGGTGATGGATCAAACCCTGATCTGTTGACTGGGTACGAGTATTCTGCTTAATTCAGATGCTCTGGCCATCACCACCCCCTTTTTCTGAATCGTTTTGTCCACCACAAGCGTGGTAGGGTATACTCAGACATGAGTCCCTTGCTCACTGCACCATCAGGATTCAAGCAAGCCGGGCCGAAGACGGCTGTAATGCCAGAAACCGTTCCCCGGAAGCTTGTTTCCTTTCCAGTAAAAGAATTGGCTTGGTAGTTTGGTCTGCCCTGTTCCCATGATGAACTAGGCCAGGGACAGACTAATTTGCATGAAGCCAGGTTCTGAGCTGGGATGGTGCAGTGAGCTAAAAACGATGATGGATCAAGCCCTGATCTGTTGACTGGGTACGAGTATTCTCCTTAATTCAGATGCTCTATCCATCACACCCCCCTTTTTCTGAATCGTTTTCTCCACCACAAGCGTGGTAGGGTATACTCAGACATGAGTCCCTTGCTCACTGCACCATCAGGATTCAAGCAAGCTGGGCCGAAGACGGCTGTAATGCCAGAAACCGATCCCCGGAAGCTTTTTTCCTTTCCAGTAAAAGAATTGGCTTGGTAGTTTGGTCTGCCCTGTTCCCATGATGCACTGGCTCAGGGACAGACTAATTTGAATGTAGCCAGGTTCTGAGCTGGGATGGTGCAGTGAGCTAAAAAACGGTGATGGATCAAGCCCTGATCTGTTGACTGGGTATGAGTATTCTGCTTAATTCAGATGCTCTGTCCATCACCACCCCCTTTTTCTGAATCGTTTTCTCCACCACAAGCGTGGTAGGGTATACCCAGACATGAGTCCCTTGCTCACTGCACCATCAGGATTCAAGCAAGCCGGGCCGAAGACGGCTGTAATGCCAGAAACCGGTCCCCGGAAGCTTGTTTCCTTTCCAGTAAAAGAATTGGCTTGGTAGTTTGGTCTGCCCTGTTCCCATGATGCACTGGGCCAGGGACAGACTAATTTGCATGTAGCCAGGTTCTGAGCTGGGATGGTGCAGTGAGCTAAAAAACGATGATGGATCAAGCCCTGAACTGTTGACTGGGTACGAGTATTCTGCTTAATTCAGATGCTCTGTCCATCAACACCCTCTTTTTCTGAATCGTTTTCTCCACCACAAGCTTGGTAGGGTATACCCAGACATGAGTCCCTTGCTCACTGCACCATCAGGATTCAAGCAAGCCGGGCCGAAGACGGCTGTAATGCCAGAAACCGCTCCCCAGAAGCTTTTTTTCTTTCCAGTAAAAGAATTGGCTTGGTAGTTTGGTCTGCCCTGTTCCCATGATGCATTGGGCCTGGGACAGACTAATTTGCATGTAGCCAGGTTCTGAGCTGGGATGGTGCAGTGAGCTAAAAAAACGATGATGGATTAAGCCCTGATCTGTTGAGTGGGTACGAGTATTCTGCTTAATTCAGATGGTCTGTCCATCACCACACCCTTTTTCTGAATCGTTTTGTCCACCACAAGCGTGGTAGGGTATACTCAGACATGAGTCCCTTGCTCACTGCACCATCAGGATTGAAGCAAGCCGGGCCGAAGACAGCTGTAATGCCAGAAACCGGTCACCAGAAGCTTGTTTCCTTTCCAGTAAAAGAATTGGCTTGGTAGTTTGGTCTGCCCTGTTCCCATGATGCACTGGGCCAGGGACAGACTAATTTGCATGTGCCCAGGTTCTGAGCTGGGATGGTGCAGTGAGCTAAAAAACGGTGATGGATCAAGCCCTGATCTGTTGACTCAGTACGAGTATTCTGCTTAATTCAGATGCTCTGTCCATCACCACCCCCTTTTTCTGAATCGTTTTGTCCACCACAAGCGTGGTGGGGTATACTCAGACATGAGTCCCTTGCTTACTGCACCATCAGGATTCAAGCAAGCCGGGCCGAAGACGGCTGTAATGCCAGAAACCGGTCCCCGGAAGCTTGTTTCCTTTCCAGTAAAAGAATTGGCTTGGTAGTTTGGGCTGCCTTGTTCCCATGATGCACTGGGCCAGGGACAGACTAATTTGCATGTAGCCAGGTTCTGAGCTGGGATGGTGCAGTGAGATAAAAACGGTGACGGATCAAGCCAATATCTGTTGACTGGGTACGAGTATTCTGCTTAATTCAGATGCTCTGTCTATCACCACCCCCTTTTTCTGAATCGTTTTGTCCACTAGAAGGGTGGTAAGGGAAAATCAGACATGAGTCCCTTGCTCACTGCACCATCAGGATTCAAGCAAGCCGGGCCGAAGACGGCTGTAATGCCAGAAACCGGTCCCCGGAAGCTTGTTTCCTTTCCAGTAAAAGAATTGGCTTGGTAGTTTGGTCTGCCCTGTTCCCATGATGCACTGGGCCAGGGACAGACTAATTTGCATGTAGCCAGGTTCTGAGCTGGGATGGTGCAGTGAGATAAAAACGGTGACGGATCAAGCCAATATCTGTTGACTGGGTACGAGTATTCTGCTTAATTCAGATGCTCTGTCCATCACCAGCCCTTTTTTCTGAATCGGTTAGTTAGTGTGGCTTGAAAACCACTTTTTACCTCAAAACTCAGAGCTTTGACATTGATATAACTGACTGATCCATATTTTCTGCATTCGGTGGGACCTTGAAAATGTCATCCTCGCTGTTTGTGTTCGTTGTCTGAGCGGATTGAACTGACACTCCCCCCTCTAAATAAGGATCAGGTCCAAATTCAGGTTCTTTATCCTCACAATATGTTTGGGGTTGTTTAGGGATTTTTGCTGGCCCTATGGCTGACCCTATAACTTGTTCCAGCACCGGTTCCATCTCTAAGCCTTCTAGGGTTTGATACCTGTTGGAAGTTGGAAGACCTTTTATAGACTCCTCTGCTGAGACCTCATCAGATGGTTTAAGTTCCAGGACTGTAGGGACAGTTTTAAAATATGCCTTCAAAGACGGAGGTGGTGTTACCCTTTCAGCTGTCTTCTGTGCTTTTAAGTTCTTTTTACCAGTTCTCTTTAAGGATTTTGCCTTAGTTTTGGGTAACGGCAGAGATTCTGTTGACACATTTAGGGTATGTTGTTTCCCTCCTCTACTCCTAAGGGTATACCCCAGGCCCTGGGAATCTGCTGACTGTTTTTCTGACAAATACAGATCAGGATTTAAGGGTGCAAGGGAAGCTGGAGAAGCTACTTTAGTGAAAATTGTTCGCCCATTGCATTGTGGGATTAGTAGTTTTGAATTAGAGTGTTCAATGCTTTCAATATTACGGTGTCTATACCCGGCTTTCCTCCCCTTCTTCAACTCAATTGCCGCATAGACCCACCGTATTAAGTCTTGTTTTACAAGCATGAGAGGTTCCTACCTTTTTTAGATGAAAAATGAAAAATGAAATCTGTGTCTTTAAATGCCAAACATCCAGCAGGGAAAGTGACACACTGCTTCTGTTATACTGCTGCTGCTACTTGCGAGAAAAACTTTATGTGGGGTGATTTCCTGTAATTTCTGCCACAGCCTGCCACAGCCTCCACAGTGCCCATGTTTTCAACGCTCCACCTGCTTCTAGGCTCCGGCGTCCTGGTGTCATTGCCGGCGTATGCTTGTGCTTGCCTGTGCTTGCCTGGAGCCTTCAGCACCTGTCCCGCCAAACGATCTGCAACCACGGACTGCTCGTAATGTAATCCCTGGGCATTCACGGCGTTCGCGGCGTTCTCAGCTCCCGCTACTGCTCAGAAAAAACGGCTCAAAAAGCAGCTGATTCAGCTTCTCTATGCCGCCTCCACTCTCGCCATTCCGACAGTACCGAGCGCCCGGAACTCCTGAGTCTCGCGACTAGCCACACCTGCTAGCCGCCATGTTCTCCCAACAGTTCCCACCCTGTCAGTCCTTCTCCCCAAAAGTTTCTTTGGTGTTTTGTATTGACTCCTAAACACTAAGCAATTGAGCCACCCAACAAAACCAACTGCAGATTATATTAGCAACACCCAGGTTCTGAAGGACACAGAGTTACCCTATTATAATAAATCCTTTCAGGCAAAGGCAGAGTATGTAGCGGCAAACCATTGCCATGCCCACTTCATACGAAGTTTGGATGAGTCATTAGAGCAAAGGTGAGTTCTCTGTAGATAAACTATGTGAGCCTTACTGCGGCTAAGCTGGAGCTGAATCCGGTAGAAATTTATGGACTGATCCCAAGCCCCTGCTATTCCATGTTAAAGTTTTGGAGTTACTTGGAATGGTCTACATAGAAAGAACAAGCCTATGACATATTAAACAGGATTACCCACCAAGTATCACTATTCAAATAAATCAAGGGTGCACAGCAGATGACATAATGAAAAAACCCAATAACAGCACCCCAATGCGCTGTTCAGCAAAGAACAATCTTTTATCCAAAACTGTAAACCAATTAGAACTGAGCATAAACTTGAGCAATTGCTTTGGAGGTAGACCAGCAAGGCTCTCAGCACAGAACTGTATAAAGCAATGGTGTGAGAAATCGCCGCGCTCCGACAGAGCAGTATAGAAAACACATTAATGCAACATGGAATTATGTAAACAATACTTATGCCTGAAGATGCAAGGAACTTCATGTACCACAAGTGAGTCTCATCAGTAAAGGGTGAACCAGAAGGGCCACAAATGATAATGTGAATAATCACACTAACAGTTTCAGATTGCAATGTTTACCGTTTGGTACATCACAGAAGGGAAGAGAGCCATGCTGGCATTTGAGTCAGAGTGCAAGGCAATATTTCCGGAGGAGGTATTGGTGTTGTTGCCGGGTAGAAGACACAGTGGCAATCACTGCCCATCGCTCCTCCAATGCCAGTTGGGCAGAAGGAACTGCCCTAGAAAAGAGCAATTGGGGACCTCACCCTTGTGTTATCGGGGAGTTTGTGGTACGTTCTGGGATGATGGTCTAGATGGAGGGGGCGATGAGCATTTGTATACTGCCTTTCCAATCAGTCCCATACAGCCAAAGAACAAAGTTTGCTGGTCATGGACCACTCGTACGCATGCTAGAAACATTAAAGCATGTGTTAGACCTTCTGAACAGAGTTGTTCCTTTGCAGTGAGAAAGGATGTCCTCCTGCACTGAACCACTAATGTGTAGTCGCAGGAAAAGAACAATTGGTGCGCATTCCCTGGCTTTCTATAACACACCTTCCCGGGCCCTTAAATTAAGTATGTTGGCCACAATAGATCTGGTATGTGCTCCTGGAAGAGAGAAAGATGCTGGCACTATATGTGTCCTTCCCACCATAAAAAAGCAGGGAGCCTCTGTGGGGCCACACGGGTCCTCAATCAGTTCTCGATGAACAATGTAGCACTAGGTCCCTGTATGCCTTCAGGTGTCCAATAATTTGCACATTGTTGCATCGTGCAAGACCCTACATGCATTCTGTCCTATCATGTAAGAGATGAAGTTGGTTTAGAAGATCATCCAGGTCAGCTAAGTTGGCCATTTGGTGTGGAACCAGGTAGATATAGCCTTTTAAGTGATTTTGTCCCTGTCAGACAGTTTACATCTTGCAGGAGGCCCAGGTCATCTACCAGTATACCAATGAGATGTTCTATAGCAGCTCCTATTTATTTATTTATTTGAATTTTTATATAGAGCGAACATGACCCAAGTGGGTATCAGACCGCTTTACAGGACGGTTGTGGAGGACATATAACGAGAGTTGTGGGAGACATTTAAGGCAATATGGATCAGTAACAACAGTGACAAAGTGGTTATACTGGTCCGTGACTGCGGTCAGTTAGCAATTGGGACAAGATACATAAGGAATAACAGTGGAATGGTGGCATGCAACAAATGTCCGTAGCAGAGGCTAGGTGGTGACTAAGACAGTTAAAAACAGTCAGGGTGCAAAGCTTCTAGTTCAGTGTTCAGTGTGTTGCTTATCAGTAGAGCTTTCACTTCCCCTTTGAAGGTAAGGGTTGAGAGAATTATTCAAAGTTCAAAAAGTACTTTATTCGGTTAAAAGACAATAACCATAAAAGCATCAGCATGAAATTTACAATTTACACAGGGCAATTATTCTTCTTTCGGCAGGTAAGGTGTTTCATATTCTCAGGGCAATGCCAGGCAAAGTACGTTTGTAGGTTTTCAGTTTCATTAATTTCTTTGGCTTGAGGAGTATACTGCTGGTGCTCCTTGAGGGCCTGGTGCTACCAGATAGCTCAAACTTATTTTTAAGGTAGATAGGGGTATTGAATTCTAGTGCTCTATGGGCCATACAAGCAATATTTAACTGTATCTTGGCCTCAACAGGGAGCCCGTTGAGAGCTTTCAGGTTAGGAGAGGTTCAGTTGGATTTCTTGGAGCCAGTGACAAGTCTAGTCGCCGCATTGAGAGATGCTCCGAGTAGGGCTAAACTGAGTTTTGGGAGACTGCATAGAGTAGCCCTGTCATATTCAATCCTTGAGATCACTAGTGCTTGTTCCGTTGGTTTGAAGTCTTCTTGTTGGAGGTAAGGTTTATGTTTTCTAAGAATGCTCAATTGAAAGTTCGCTCCTTTGGTATTAGCTTTGATATGGTTTTGCATGTTTTGGTTCTGGTCTAGTACAACTCCCAGTGATTAAGGGCCCAATGTAGGTAATCCCAGATTACAGATTCTTAAATACCGAATCATACCGATTCGGTATTTAAGAACTGGCAATCGGGATGTAGGTATATTTACCGAATTATTTACCAAATCGGAATGATTCGGTAATTACTGAATCGGTAAATACCGATTCGGTAATTGCCATTCATTCCTAAGGGCCTGGAGGCCCATAGGAATGAATGCCAATTACCGAATCGCTATTTACCGATTCGGTAATTTAAGGAAACATTGAAGGGTGGCAGGGTGTCACTTTGACACCCTGTTGCACCCCTCAATTATGTATAGGTGCACATGTTGCAGACATACATGCCCTAAGGGCATGTATGTCTGCAACATGGCACCGTTTAAAAAGCAAAAAAAATGCTTTTTAGAGGGTTTTCATTATTTACCACCAACTTCTAGTTGGTGGTAAATTATGAATTCTTACACCCCTGTAGCACTGATTTCAGTGCTACCTACATCCCAAAAAACAGATTCGGTATTTTTACTGATTCAGTATTTTACAGAATTGGTAAAATTACCGATTCTGTATTTTGACATGCCCCTACATATCAATATCCAAATAATGGTCGGAAACGGCAGAAAATCTGTATTTTCGGCCATTTCCGATCGGTATTTCGATACCTACATCGGGCCCTTAGTGGAGTCAATGATGTGCGGTGTGCAGTTGAGAGCAGTGACGTTTGTTAGGAACTGTCCCTCAATGGGGGATTGCCTAGTTGGTGAAATGAAGAGGAATTCAGTTTTAAGGGTGTTAAGTTTGAGGTGGTGTGAGGTGAGCCAGTTTAAGGTAGCCTAACGGCTAGGGCGGTCAACCTCGAATCTGGAGAACTGGGTTAGAGTCTTGGCAATGCAGCTAAACATCCTGTGATTCTGGACAAATCACTTAATCTCCCCGTGCCTAACAAAAATGAATGTGCCCTCATGTAATGCAACTGGTGCTATGTATAGCACTCTGATACCCGATTCAGGTCGAGTTTGCGCTGTACAAAACTCTGTAAAATAAAAAAAATGAAAATAAAGGTTTTGTGCAGGGTTCCGTTGAGTGACTGAATGTCTTCAGGAGAAGATAGTTTCATGTACAGTTGGGTATCATCTGCATACATGTGCTATTGGATGTTGAAATCTTTGAGGATTACAGTCACAGGTTCAATGAAAAGGTTGAAGAGTGTGGGGGAGAGAGAGTACCCTTGAGCGACACTCAGAGTACAGGGTTTGGAGTTGGATAGAGTTTTATTGGTTTTTACTCTTTGTGATCTGTTCTTGAGAAAAGAGGCAAACCATTTTAGGACAATGCCAGAATGCCCCATCCTATATTCCATGAGGTTAAGAAGTATGGCATGTCTGACTGTGTCGAATGCAGATGAGAGATTGAGTAGTATTAATAGGAAATCTTCATTCTAATCGAGCAAAGAGAGAGCATCATCCACTAAAAGCGTGATTTCCGTCTCAGTGCTGTGCCCAGTGCAGAAGCCCGATTGGAATTGGTCGAGGAGCTGGAATTGTTCAAAGTGTCTGGGCAGCTGTTCATGTACACATTTCTCGAGGACTTTTGCCAGGGTAGGAATGTTTGTAATTGTTTGATAGTTATTCAGGTCTTCCGGGTCAGCCGATGGTTTTTTGAGAATAGGGAGAACTAGACCTGCCTTCAGGCAGTCCGGGATCTTCCCATGAAGAAGCAAAGCATTGATGATCTTGGACTAGAGCGGGACCAGGATTCCTACCATTTCTTTGAAGAAGTTGGGGGGGAAGGTGTCATTGAAGTGTTTGGAGGGTTTCAGGGTCGATAGTATGCTGACGATGGCAGCGTCATTGACTGGTGTGAATTGGTTCCAAGAGGCATTGTTTTTGGGGGAGGGACACCACAAAGTACGAGGGGGGCAGGTAATGAGGATTCAGGTGAGAGTGAGAGTTCGATTAGACCTGATTTGAGGTCCGATTCAATCTTATTCGAGGAAGAAGTCATCAACAGCATCACAGCTCGGCAGAGGGCAGGATATGTGAGGTGATTGGCCGGAAGTGTTCTTAGGTTGTGACTTAATCAACTCAAAGAGTCTTTTCTGTCAATTTTTGGCTTCATCCAGTTGGGATTTGAAGAAGGTTGCTTTTGCAGTACTGATGGATTTGTTGTAGCTGCTCCTTTTTAGTCTAAGAGTTTTTAGTAGATCAATAGATGGAGCTTTTCTCCAGGCACGTTCTCCTAGTCCAAGGCTGATTTTGTCCGAATTTAAGCTATCACTGAACCAAGGTTTGGAGTTTTTGATGGGCTTTCCTTTTAGTTGAAGGAAGGCAGATGTATTAAGGGCAGAGAGCATGGGGTTGTTATAGTGATCAGTGTGGTCGTGAACGTTGGCCATGTTAACAGGGGGCAGTAGGGAGTTAGTGCAGTGAGATATGAGCTCATTGATATTGGTATTATGGAAGGATCTTTTCCAATGTTTTTATTTTAGTGGTTGTGATCTATTCGAGTTTCAGCTTTCAAGGATATTGAAGATAATATAGTGATAGTCTGACAGGGAAGAATAGAATCAAGTTGGATGGAGCTGGGATTAGCGATCATTAGATTGAGGGTCACGCCTAGATTGTGTGTGGGACTGTCACAGTATTGGGTCAGGGAGAGATCATTAAGGAAGTTTTTGGGAGTTTTGAATGCCTGATCAAGTGGGTCATTCCAGTCGAGGTTGAAGTCACCAAGGAAGATCTGGAGGCAGTGACGGTCCAGGTTGGAGGAGATGGTTTCCATAGTATGTGCAATGAAGGGGGGTTGTCACCCAGCAGGTCATAGATATTGATAGCTCATGAGTTATGGATTGCTTGCAGGATTAAATCAAGTCGGTCTGGAGCTGGGCTCAGCACTGTTGGCAGAATGCAGTCTTCCCCAGTGCTAGCGGGCGAGCCATTTGACTGGACATGTCGTGACTGAGATTACCCTACTTGGCATTGGTGATGGTCTCATGCACTTTGTGCTAACCATGGTGTCCAGTATCCAACAATGCAAGAACTACAGTGGGTGCTGAGAGGCATCATTATCCAAGGAGAGGCACAGAGTCATCACCTCATTGAGGCATGGAATGTGGGGCCCACTCCAGACACTCATAAGGGTTCATTTGAGATGAGCTCGATTGATCTGGTAGAACATGAAGGCTGAACATGCAAATAGTTTAAGACTGGAGAAAGAGGCCTGCTCAGAGACTGGCATTTGAAGATATAGACATACACATCGAGGAGCCTGAATGGCTGGAGATTAAGCAGCCAGGAGGGCTCTGTGAGGAGATCATGCACATGCTATTCTTTACCGCATAGTGCTGGAGAGTATGATAGACAGGAAATCACAGGGAGCAGGTATGCTTTTTTTTTGCAGTCCCCCAGGGCCAGCTAGCATCCAGTCAAAGTGTGTTAGATTGAGTAGGGAGCCCCTCTAGAGCATGCAAGTGCAGGTTGTTGGAGGCAGCATGCTGGCATCCCTGCTTGCTCCTTCAAAGTCAATAGAGGCACAGTGGGGCAGGGGGAGTGCAATGATGGAGCGGTCCCTATGTTGTGTTGCAGTAGTGCAGGACAGTCATTGGGTGATATAGGAGCTTGGTGGTGTTTGCACAAAAAGTTAATATCTCTAGTTAGCACCAGAGGGGATGCCAGTTCTGCAAAGGCAGCAGGCTGCACCCTTCAACGTAGTTCAAGTTACAATCGCTCAACGTGAGATTGAAAGAGGTTTCTGGCCAGACAAGGACCAGGAGATCAGGTTAAAATCAAATTCCTCAGGGCCGGCTCTCCATGTCTTACCTCACCCATCAGCATTTGGCAAGTGCAGGCAGGCGTTATTACCACCAGGCTCCAGCTACTCCTGCAGCTGAGCAGCACCGGCCTATCCCTTCCACGTTCCCTTGTGGAATTTTAATTTGCGATCTGAACATTATCTGCGCCAGCTTGTCACCTATGTCCTACGTGCACGGCAGCCATTTTAGATATCATGGTCTCCCTGTCCACGATCGATCGCCAGCACGTCCCTCTGACCCAGCAAGCATCCTCCGCGCACCCTGGCTCCCCCTCCCTCCTCCTCCTTATGAGCATGACCCTTCTGCATGACCCTGTCCTTGGGAGTCACGCCAACGCCTGACCAACACCTCCTCTCCTCCCATGAATGCCCCTCTGTTGATAAACCTCCCTCCTGCGCTGGATTATCCACGCAGCATGAATACCTCCCCATTGATGGCCCCTCACCCCGTGTCCAACTGTCCACACAGGTCCGAGGCCATTGCCTAAGCCGGGAGATATCATTTACTGCCCTTTATTGTATGAGGTCGCTCTCCTTCAAGGGTCCCTCTATTGATCCAGGCCTCCCCACCCCCTGTGACATGATCAGGCGCACACATCCTAAGACTCAACGGAACACTCAGCTGCGTGATGACCCCCTCCTCTTATCAGCAGGTTGAGGACCTCTATTGTGAAGGTATATGGGGGTGGGATTAACACGAGGATTACGGGGATGTCTTTTCCTTGCTTTACAAAGTTCTGATTGTGGTGAAGGAAGGTCACATGCCATAAACCAGTGTATAAGAGGCCAGGCCTCGGAGAGGCTGTTAGAGCACCTCGAGATGATACCTTGTTGTCTGATCTGATGTGTTCTGCTCCGTCGGAATAAAACTTCTGTTTCCTGCCTTCTGGTCTCCGGCGCCTGCCTCATTGCTTGGTAAACTTGAATGGTACAAGGGCGGTTAGCGCCGGGCAAATCCTGAGAAAGGTCCTAGCCCTACCTTTTTCCACAATTGGCGTCCCAAAGCGTGGGGCCCATCAGCGACACGTGGATCCAGTGGGAGAGGTCCCGATGACAGAGTGAACGACTGCAACGATCGGGAAGAGCTCGTGTCCGATAGACCCTCGTCTGACAGCCGATCATCCGACCTTCACTAGTTCTGAACAGACCTCTCTCGAGTGATCTACGGTCCTGACTGGGAACCATCAGGAGTGCCGCGAACAACACGAAGGAGAGAGGACGATCGGGCGCTGGATCCAGAGGACAGGAAACCGTCCATGCGGTCCGGGTAAGGTCGTGTAAACACGACGAATTGAGGAAAATTGTTTTTGTTTGGATAATACTAGTATTACGCTTTGTTGAAACCCTCTGGAGATTCACTGTCTGCAAACGGGGAAAAAACAAACAGGCTCTCTCTTTGCAAGCAGTGAAGGATAGGTAACGCAGACTTTTGTCCCTGTTGTAATCCGTCGTGCCTATCTTCCTCCCCCACTGTTTCCCGAACTGTCGTTCGTGGATTATTGTCTGGAGATTCTTTGTCTGCAAACAGGGAAGAACAAGGTCTCTCTTTGCAGGTAGAGAAAGAGTGGGTAACGATAATTTTTCGGGCCCACTTATTCTCCCCACTGGATTGTTTGATTGGCCGATTATTCGGTATTGGTTCTTTTGAGGTATTCACGGCCTCCAAATAACGTAGAATAGAAATATTCTGTCTAGTCTTTGTCCGCCGTGATAAGATAGGTAGTGCAGACTTTTGTCCCCGTTGTAATCCGTCATGCCTGTCTTCTCCCCACTGGTTGGTAGCCTGTTTAGCCCGGACCGCTTATTAGAGATGAACCATCCAGCTCCACTGGAGGGCACCCCTAATAAGGACATGTTCACTAAGTATGGACTAGTCGCTATAGCTTACACTAAACTATGGCATAAATATACGAAAAAGAACCCTGAAAGTCAGTGGCCACTGATAGGTTCCTTTGACGAAAATAAAATAAAAACATTAGAAATAGCGCTCCAGAAGAATAAGACCACGCCCACTATGCTCGACAGTATCGGCATGTGGCGCAAAGAAACGGAACAACGAAAGAAAAGAGAAGAAGCAAAAATAGGGAAAGAATTACGAAAGGCAGCCCACCTAGCCGCGAAGCAACTAGAAGAAGAAATAAAAGAAAGAAAAGATACTATGCAAAACCAAGAATCAGGGTCGACAGGCCAATGTCCTGTTAGGACCCCCTCTGCGCTCTACCCTGAATTGCCCTCCAAACAACGGGCGAACGATGAGTTACTACTAGGTCCCCCAATCATCTACATGCCCCCTCCATATGCCCCCTGCCGACAAAGCTTTCACGCTCCGAGTGTGAGCGAAAGCGATCTCAGTGCTAGTGCACCAGCCCTCACGGCCTTTGCACCAGCCACATTAACAACCTCATCAGACGACCCCGAGTCTAGCAAACAATCATCAACCAGACTAAATAGGTTGAGCAAAGATGAGCAGGATGGGATCGACAAAATAGCAAAGACATTAGTAGAACGAAGGGAGAGCGAAGATTATACAATGAGCGTATATAATTCACATGCCGACAGCCACAGACGGCATTTCATCTTGCGATTCAGCTACTACACCCTGAACGCGTATGAAGATAGGTATCAGAGTAAGGGTCCCGCTAAACTAACAACACTGTATAGGAAAATTGATGTTGGAGATGGGACTGAACGTGAAGCGACAGAGCTCTTCATGCAGATGCTTGAGGTCTTCCGCCACCTCACGGAACAGAAACCAGAAGCCAAGGCTACAGTCCCTGAAACGACCTCGGTAGAGGTAGCCAATACTATGATGCCTATCAGAGAAGCAGCCCCTTACTGGATCCCGCCACGGGGCCAGGGAACGAGCGATGATATTAATAACGAAAATGCAAAGGGAAGGGTTGTGTACAATTGGGTTTACCAACCATGGGACCGACAAGATATCCTAACCTTTAAGCAAACCCTGCCCGACTTAAGAAAGAACCCGACAGCATTTTATACCGAATTAGGCACAGCCTTGGGTTCGACAATAATGACCTTAGCAGATATTGACTTGTTCTTTGGGTTATGTCTGCCGGCCGACGTGTGGAAGCAAATCCGGAAGGCTGACCACACGGATCTGTTTGGACATACCTGGGACCAACTCGGTAAACTAGATAGACAGCGAGAGCCGGGGAGTAAACCAGTGAAGGACATACTGGAACTCCCAGATAAAATAGTTCAGAAATTAAAAACACTGGTCCCGGAAAGAAAAGTAGACTGGTCGATAGTCACGGCCTGTCGACAGAAACCCCAGGAAGATGTGTCAGAATACTTCTCCCGATTTGAGACAGTGTTCTCCGACTACAGTGGCCAAGACATGACCACCGCAACCGGACAGCACCTGTTTGTGCAAAATTATGTAAAGGGACTAACACAAGAAGTCTCCCAAAAACTGCAGACGAGTGAGAGTAGTTGGGGGACCTCCAAACCCGCAGCTATCCTTCAGATGGCTCAGTATTACGAGCACCAAAAGAATGAGAATGATAGGGCGTCCGAGAAAAAGAAGAAAGATTTAAAGGAAAGGGTAATGATAGCCCAGATACAGGGTATAGCGTTAGGACGGGAACATCAAAGGGGGAACTACCAATCAAACACCCCCAGAGATCTACCTCCTAAAGATCACACCCCAACATCCCACACTGGACGGAGAGACGTTAGCAATGACCAATGCGCCTTCTGCAAAGGGCTCGGCCATTGGAAATTCCAGTGTCCGGTTTTGCTAGAAATGAATAGAAATAGGGATTCCAGGGATGTGGCAGGTGGTCCGAGAAATAGAGTACAAGGACGAGGGAGCTCCAACGACACCAGCAATGACAGATCAGGGAGACTGAACACGTTTGACCGTCCCCGACAGAATCAATACCAGCTGTCCGAAGGTGAACATGCCCCCGACTTTGCATAGGACTGCCAGGGGCAAGGGAGGGATCCAGTCGAGCTCTGTGTTGACCAGCAAGGTCCTTATGTCACCGCTAAGGTCTTGGGTACAGAGTCTCCATTCTTGGTAGACACTGGGGCGACACGTAGTGTGTTATCAAAACGACTGATTCCAAGGGCACCCTTGTCTGGCTCACACATAACGTCAATAGGTTTCGATGGGACGCCCTCCACTAACCCCCTGTCCGTACCTATTACCTTTGACCTGGAAAACAACACTACTGACGCGACATTTCTACTCTCCTCCAACTCCCCTGACGCCATTATGGGCATTGACTTACTGAAACATTTTCGAGCTACCATTAGGTGTTCCCCAGATGGAATACGAGTCATCCTGTACGACAACCCAGACATGCCCAGATCCCCTCCCCCACGACACATGTGCTCCATAACTGACGCTGACCTGTCCTTGCTTGACACCCTGCCTCCGTACCTGTGGGCCAAAAATGACTCTGATGTGGGACGAATGATGATTGATCCTATTCACATAACTGTACGACAGGACGCTATGCTCCCGAAGCTCCCGCAATATCGGATATCCCCAGAGGGTGAGAAGGCACTGGTAGCGATCATTCAGTCTCTGGTAGATGCAGGAGTGGTTGAAGAGGTGGTTAGCAACGTCTGCAACAGCCCAATCCTACCTATTGTTAAGAAGCAAGGTGAAGGAGATGAGAAAGCGTACCGCTTCATCATCGACTTACGAGAGATTAACAAAGTGGTTGTACCCCAATATCCCGTAGTCTCTGATATCACCACCATTTTGACCCTCATCCCGTCCACCGCCACCACCTTCACTGTTATCGACCTTAAGAACGCGTTTTTCTCTATCCCCATCCATCCAGACAGCCGTTATCTCTTCGGCTTCACTTTAAAATCCCGCTCGTACCGATTTTGTAGAGCTCCCCAGGGGTACACTGAAAGTCCCAGCATTTACAGCCAGGCCCTCAAAAGACAGCTGGATGCCTTCCAGCTACCAGAGGGAGTGGTGTTGATCCAATATGTCGATGATATCCTTTTGGCGGCCGACACCACCCCGCTTGCAACGACAGCCACCGTCCAACTCCTACACTTTCTTGCAGAAAATGGCCATAAAGTCTCCAAAAAGAAGTTACAGTTCTGTCAGCCACAGGTGACTTACCTAGGCCATCTTCTGTCCAAAGAAGGGAGGAAACTTACACCCGACCGAATCCAAACCATCCTAGATACCCCCATCCCAAAAACACAAAAGCAGGTCCGCTCTTTGGTTGGCCTAACCTCTTTTTGCAGACAGTGGTTGCCTAACTACAGTCTCATTGTGAAACCATTACTTGCCCTACTGACCAAAGATGTCCCCTCCCCGCTTCCTTGGACCGCTGAGTGTCAAGCCTCCTTTAAGGAATTACGGGATGCACTCTGTTCAGCGCCTGTCCTAGGAACTCCGGACTACTCCAAACCCTTCTCCCTCTTCACCCACGAGAGGGAGGGGTGTGCATTGTCGGTCCTAACTCAATCAATTGGTCCTAAGCAGCGCCCTTGTGCCTACTTCTCCGCCACTCTTGATCCTGTAGCCAGAGCTTTACCTGCCTGCCTTCGAGCAGTAGCTGCCGCTGCTGTCTCCATCCGTCAGAGCGAGGGAATCGTACTTTCCAACTCCCTCACTGTATTAGTGCCCCATGCAGTTGACACCCTTTTGAACCAGACAAAGACCCAACACCTGACTAGCGCACGACTGACAGGGTACGAGTT
This sequence comes from Lissotriton vulgaris, assembly GCF_964263255.1. NCBI lineage: Eukaryota > Metazoa > Chordata > Amphibia > Caudata > Salamandridae > Lissotriton > Lissotriton vulgaris. The sequence goes on along the minus strand of NC_141693.1, from coordinate 582,924,541 downwards.
GACTCTGCTTGCACCCCACATTACACTAAAAAGATGCACGACTCTGAATCCTGCCACATTGTTACCCCTGCCCGAAAACGACCCCGACGTTCCTCCCATACACGACTGTGTGACCCTCACAGACGAACAGACTAGGAGTAGGGTTGACCTCCGAGACACTGCTTTTCCTGACCCGATGGAGAGCTATGGGTAGACGGCTCATGCATCAAACTCCCAGATGGCACCACCTCAGCTGCCTATGCAGTAACGACAGCCCAAACAGTAGTTGAAACAGCCTGCATCACACAACGATCCGCCCAGGCAGCAGAGCTGATAGCCCTCACCCGAGCATGCATCATAGCCGCAGGGACCACCACGAACGTATATACGGACAGCCAGTATGCCTTCGGAGTGGTCCACCATTTTGGGCTCTTGTGGAGGGAGAGGGGATTCCTGACGTCCCACGGCACCCCAATCCTCCACGGAGATTTAGTCTCCGCTCTGATTGAGGCAGTTCTCCTCCCCAAACGATTAGCGGTGATCAAATGTCAGGCACACAAAAGAGTGACAGACTTAGTCGGACAAGGGAATGCATTAGCCGACATCACTGCACGAACCACAGCTGAGAATAGGGCGGTGACACGCATATATGTGACCAGGTCACAAGCAGAAAAATGGAGTGACACAAGGGAAATGATCAGAGACATACAGTCGGCCAGCACCCCTCACGAACTGACTAAGTGGGCAAGGGTGGGTTTGAAGGACGAAGAGGGTTGCTGGCGAACGAAGGATGCAAACAAGTGGTTGCTGCCCGACTCATACCTGATCCCCATACTGACAATGGCACATTCCCCCGCACACATAGGATCTGCACCCATGATCGAACTCATTTCCAAAGTCTGGCACAATGACAAAATCCCCGACTCAGCCAGACGCCTAGTTCAGCAGTGCCTTATCTGTCTGCAACACAACCCCGGGAAAGGAACTGTAGTACCCCGGGGAGGGTTTGGGACCCCCAATCACCCCTTTGAGGTCCTTCAGATGGATTACATCCAACTAGAGAGATGCCAAAACCTGAAGTATGTACTAGTCATTGTATGTGCCTTCAGTAAATGAGTAGAGGCCTATCCAACCCGTGACAACACTGCCATGACTACTGCCAAAGTACTACTGAAAGAATTCTTCCCTCGCTATGGCCTTTGCCGAATTTTATGGAGCGACAATGGCCCCCACTTCATAGCTGAGGTTATCCAATTAATCCTAAAGGGGTGGGGGGTGAAGCAACGATTTCATGCGGTCTTCCACCCCCAATCCGCTGGTCTAGTGGAACGCCATAATGCCACACTGAAGCTGAAACTGGCAAAAATAGTGGCCACCACTGGACTTAACTGGCCGGATGCCCTCCCACTGGCCTTGTTATCGATGCGCTCCACTCCCACCAAGCACCATCTGACCCCCTACGATGTCGTGTTTGGGCGGCCGATGAATCTCTGGACTGCTCCCAAACCGACCTCCATTCATGACGTCCCGGACGTCCTACTGTCTGATTATTTGTGCAAGTTAACTAAAACGTTGTCTGTCATTCATCAACAGGTGCAGCAGGCCATCCCCGATGCTTCCAGGGGCCCCGGCCACGACATCCAACCGGGAGATTTCGTATTGATACGAAATTTCCAGCGAACCAAGAATCTGGAACCTCGGTGGACGGGCCCCTGGCAAGTGCTGATCACCACCCGAACGGCACTCCGAGTGGAGGGGAAGAAGCACTGGCTGCACGCGCATCATTGCCGAAAGGTCTCTGCAAACCTGGCCACGACAGAAAACGTCAGCACCCAAGAAGAGCTCCTGAGCAAAGACCGACCGATATTGGACTGTTATCCCGATACTGAGGCACTCGAACTTGCAAAATTCTCTGACCCCACTGTGCCATCCAGAGAAGGGTATTTCCTGCGTCGAAAGGAGGGAGCTTCGGCTAAGTAGGCCACGGACTAAGTTAAATCTCAGAACGGTGACCTAAACACAATCAAGGGTTACCGGGAGAGAAGCTAAACGAAGTCTGTGGTTCTGCCCACTACCGAGCCCCTTGAAGGTGATGGAAGCGCCAAATAAGAAGATGATGGAAGCGCCAGATAAGAAGATGATGGAAGCAACGGGAAATACCCAGTATAGAAATCCAAAGACTGACAACCTGCACAAATCAAAGACAATTGCACTCTTCATTGTCTTCCTTTTCTGCCTCCTCCTCATGACCTCCTTCTGGATTCTGGAGGAAAGCACACCGGCTCATGAGACATTGCTACCTACTGCACAGCCAACACCCCTGAAAGAGCATCACCTAATCCCTCTGTCACCTCAGCTCCGAGAAAGGCGCAGGGAATTCTGGAACAATTCCTTCGTGCAACTGTTGCACCAACACAACCTTGCTGCGAATGCTACGAACTGTTGGATCTGCGGGTTGCTCCCGCATGCCACTGGACACTCCATTCCCTTCATCCCTTCACCCTTCTCAGTTCACGGCTCTTGCCTCGCCTGGTTGATCCTCATGCAAGAGAGCCACAGGGACAACGCCACCTCCAGCCGGACAGTGTCACACTTCTACTCTGGGTTCTGGCTGAACAAAACAGGAAAGACCCCAGCTGCCCTGTGTCCTGCGCTCGCCGGCGCCACCTTCCTCAAAGACATTCCAGCCAAGGAACGAGTCGAAGTACAGGTGCTCCACAATCCAGCCAGAACCACCTTCTCTCATCTGCAAAAACAAACTACCGCCACTCTGACTGTGGCCCTGTCTGTTATCAATGTCACCGGCCTTGTGTGCCTAGAAGGCCAGGGAACGCAACTGGTGGGTCACAGCGCCTGCCGAATCACCAGAACATTGGACTCAGCTGACCCCCCTTCCTTTGTTGCTTCTCCGAACATGTACTTTGTGTGTGGCACCAAGGCTTACACCTGGCTCCCGAAGGGTTGGAAGGGTATCTGTTACATTGCCTTCGTTCTTCCACCCACATATGTAGCCCCTGCCAACCATCACCGGCAGAGGCGTGCAGACGACCTTGGACAAGCCGACTCCACCGGAGCACAGTTCCTAGATGCAGCAAAGGGACTTGTTCCTCTGTGGGGCCCAATGGCAAACAGCCGTGCTATCCGGCACCTGACCCAGGCAGTAGAGACAACGATCAACATCACTGCTGGTATCCTCGCCAACAACACTGCGGAACTTCAGGCGGTCCGCCTTGTGACCCTTCAAAATAGACTTGTCCTAGACGTGGTCCTAGCCGACCGAGGAGGAGCATGCCGCATCATCGGATCCAGCTGCTGCACCTACGTGCCAGACAACTCGCCTTCAGTCTACAAAGCCATCGAACACCTCCACAGACTTTCTTCGGAGGTTCACCAAGAACAGGAAGGATGGTCGCTTGGGAGCTGGTTTTTGGACACTTTGAAAAATTGGGGCTGGAAGTTGTTTTCCTTCGTGCTGATACCTCTTGTGATATTATGTGGGTGCTGTTTAGGTATCCAATGTCTGCCACCTTTGTTCGGCCTTGTTTCTAACTGTATGTGCCCAAAGACTTTGGACTTCCGAAATGAGCACATGAGCCCCCTCTATGAAGTAGAAATACGCGGCCTTATGGGGATAAATCCAAACTGACAAGTTGGCGAGACATGTTAAAAGGGAGGACTGTGGAATTTTAATTTGCGATCTGAACATTATCTGCGCCAGCTTGTCACCTATGTACTACGTGCACGGCAGCCATTTTAGATATCATGGTCTCCCTGTCCACGATCGATCGCCAGCACGTCCCTCTGACCCAGCAAGCATCCTCCGCGCACCCTGGCTCCCCCTCCCTCCTCCTCCTTATGAGCATGACCCTTCTGCATGACCCTGTCCTTGGGAGTCACGCCAACGCCTGACCAACACCTCCTCTCCTCCCATGAATGCCCCTCTGTTGATAAACCTCCCTCCTGCGCTGGATTATCCACGCAGCATGAATACCTCCCCATTGATGGCCCCTCACCCCGTGTCCAACTGTCCACACAGGTCCGAGGCCATTGCCTAAGCTGGGAGATATCATTTACTGCCCTTTATTGTATGAGGTCGCTCTCCTTCAAGGGTCCCTCTATTGATCCAGGCCTCCCCACCCCCTGTGACATGATCAGGCGCACACATCCTAAGACTCGACGGAACACTCAGCTGCGTGATGACCCCCTCCTCTTATCAGCAGGTTGAGGACCTCTATTGTGAAGGTATATGGGGGTGGGATTAACACGAGGATTACGGGGATGTCTTTTCCTTGCTTTACAAAGTTCTGATTGTGGTGAAGGAAGGTCACATGCCATAAACCAGTGTATAAGAGGCCAGGCCTCGGAGAGGCTGTTAGAGCACCTCGAGACGATACCTTGTTGTCTGATCTGATGTGTTCTGCTCCGTCGGAATAAAACTTCTGTTTCCTGCCTTCTGGTCTCCGGCGCCTGCCTCATTGCTTGGTAAACTTGAATGGTACAAGGGCGGTTAGCGCCGGGCAAATCCTGAGAAAGGTCCTTGCCCTACCTTTTTCCACACCCTCTGTATCTTTCACAGGCCATGGCGCTGAGAGCAGGCCAGACATTTATCCGCGGACCATCATGCAGTGTCCCATTTCACTGCAATCAAGCGCCGGCAGCCACATACCACCAGGCGCATTTGGCCAATTGGGGGAGATCAGAATTAATGGCTGCAGGAGGGAAGGGGGGGTCGAAAAGGCCCAGCAGCTGCTCCTCTGCGGGAGCAGTAGGGCATGCCATAAGATATGGGCAGAGTGCTCAAGGCCACCAAGGCAAAGTGGTGACCTCGATCACATGGATCATTCCACTCAATGTTGACCCCCAGCTTTGGCATCCACGCAAATCTGGTCGGAATGACTGAAAGAGGTACAGAAATGTAGTGCCCACTTCAGCACATTTGGACACTGTGAATACCACGGATGATGTCAAATAGGTGGGGTTTTATGAGTACCCTCCGTTAGCTCTAGAAAAATCAACCAACCATCTTTGGTGGCTAGCCATGCATCCTGCTTCCTCCTCACCTAAGTGATCAAAACTCATCCATGACCACATGCCTTCTCAAATTTCCAATAACATCTTCTACTTTGATAAACCACTCTCTCAGACCCCATTCATTGTTAATTCAGTCCAGAGCACCATCTTTAGATTGTAGAGATATGTGTTGTTTTCTTACTTCAGCTATCATGAATCCCAGGGAGCACATGTTAGCCCAACAGCTGTTGGTCTTGATGCAATGCCTTCTACTGCTAAAGGAGAGTATATGTGCATCTTCTCCTGTTCTAAGTCCCCTTTCTTTGACCCTATTCACAGAACATACACCATTTTTCTGCCTACTTTTTCATGCCTCTAGTAGTAGAAGTCCGCAATATGTTCTTTTTAGGTCTCGTATAGAGCAGCGCATGCGCTACATCTGTGAGGCATCAAGTAATCAGCATTACTACTGAAACTCCAACCAATGCATTTGTCTTTGTTTTGTCACTTGCCATTGGTGGAATCTGGCATTACTGTTCTTATCTTGCTGATTCTTGGCTTGTGGGCCAATACATCACTTCCTTTTGCTTCCCTTTCTGGAGAAAGCAGCATGGACCAACTACAGTTAATTTACGCTGCTTGCTGTTATCTGTTTAATTAGGGACTACTTTTTTCTTTGCTGCTCTCATTTCCACATCAAGCAGCTTCCTAAACTTCCCCGACCCTATGTATTTATTTACAGACACCTGCTCGCAGTGTTTGTTATACTTGTTTGTCTCTCTCCACTCTCCTCCGAGATCTCTGTTTATTTATAATATACAGCCCACGTCCAGGCTCGATCCCTGTTCTCCAGCTCCAAAGTCGGCAGCGTTACATGTTGAGCCACGTCCTTGGTTTGATTTTCTGCACCCGTTTTTTTTAGTTAGTTTTAGATGCTACATTTAGTATGTGTAAGCTGCACCGGGGATGGAGTTAAACTACATCTTTTCGATCTATCTGTACTCAAAAAGTAAAACGTCATTAGCTAGGACTGGGACGGAAGAGCAGGTGAGGAGATAAGATTTTTGGCTATAACTGAGTAATTAGATTTAGCTCCATATTTACTACTTTGGCGCCCTCTGCAGCTAAAACAGCAGAAGTGCCAACCCTGCGCATATTGTATAAGCTCAGATCAGTATCAGGGTAGCTTCTTTTAGATACGCCAGGCTCTGTGTACTGTAACACGAGGACTGGTGCAAGAGGGGACAGGGCCAGTGGTCAGTGACGGAATATCAAAGAGAGGTGAGCTGAAAACATGACAGACTCACCAAGGAAAGAGCTATAAATGCTACCACCTGATACTTAATCTAATCTTTGTAAATCATGGAGCGCATATCAGTAAGTGCTCGTTTTTTTAAACCGTCTCGCTTTTATCATTGGTTTCTCATTCTTTCAATCTGGGAGGCGACCCGTACCAGCCTTTGCCTTCTCAGTATCTTCCCTCAGCCACATCAAAGTTACGCTCCTTGTTAACATCATGTGGTTGACTGCATGCTGTACAGGAAAGAAATCACCAGGCTACACGTTTTAAGGTTGTTCGCAAACTGCTGACCCAACTTTGGCACTCTGTGTGCACAGACTCTCCCAGCTTCCTAAACCCCGTTCAGCGCACAGCAATACACATTTTTTGGGCGGTCATTCTGATAAGGCAGTGGTTCCCAAACTGTGCGCCGCGGCGCCCCGGTGCGCCGTCATGAGAAGCCAGGGGCGCCAGGGACACGATGTGGGAAACTGAAGCTCATTGCAGTAATGCTTTGATGTGCCAATGGCTTGCCCTTGACCTGTGGCCTTCCCTTTTGTAGTGCTGAAAAGCTCCAGGAATGATTTCACACCTCGGTCTTGCTGCCACGACAGCCTGCTCTTCCAGGACAAAGGGAGAGAGGTTTGTTGATTGTTGCCTGCATCCTGCCCTTCCCCAGCCCCTATCAGGTCTGCCTAATCGCCTGAGCAGCTTTTCAAGAGGTAGTAGGGCCTCTGTTCTTATCTCCCTTTTACTACTCAGGCGGAGGTGTAATGTTTCTCGCTGGACCGGGCGGAGGAGGGGGTGGTCACACAGGCATGAGCGTAGATTTTACAGTGGAAGGGACACAGGGAGGAAGAGGGGCAAAAAAATACTGCACACTTCCACTGTTTTCAGGGCCATTGGGGGCGGTAAAACGCTACCTATGCCGGCCCTCCTTTTGACCTGCTAACCTGTCTTCAGACACTGTTAACGGTAAGAAATCTAATGTGCACATTAATGGTAGGTTTCTGATGTACGTTAAGATGCTGCAGACCTGTCACATATTGGGCAGAGTGTGCTGATTTGAACCTCGCATTCCAACTTGCTAAGTTTGGGCAGGCGCTTGAGGTGATATCATGAAATCAGATGGGGTATAATGAGCAGTGTTCTGTTTCGAGCTGGTGTGAAAACTGAACATTAATCAATTCCACTTCTTTGGGGGAGTAAAATATGAAGTAAACTCCTGTGGCAGGTTAAGGGAAATTTTCTGCAGCTCTGTGGACAGAAGATCATGCCTTTGTTTTTTTAACCTGTTTATTTATACTAATGTATAATAACATATATGCATAGCAAACATATAAACTTCCTTCACTGATTATAAAACTAATACAAGTTTCCCTGTCCATCAGTATAACTTTAAAAATAGTATTTTAAACCTCAACACTGCAAGTAATAAAATGTAAACATGGACCAGCTTATTGTGTTGGTGTGAAACTTTCTGTTGTGTAAGGGCAGTGTCAGTGGAGCCTGACAAATATATAGCTAAATGTTTTTTATTTAGGTTTGCCAGTTGTTCTTTTTAGGGCTTTGTTAATTAAGAAAATTATAGGCACAGAATGATCCCGGCCCTCTCTGGGTATCCCCACTCCCCACTATTACCTCTCGTGTAGCCTCTTTTAATCTTTCCATTGTACTCCTTTCCAGAAGAGCCGTCCCTTTCTAAGTCCGTGTACGTACCTTTGAAGACCATGCCTTAATTAAAGAGATGCATGCTATTCTAAATCACTTCTTTTATTGCTGAAATGTGATTCTTTCATGTCTCTTACTACAGTGAAAACAATAACAACCTTGCTGCCATCTTTAAGATTCTAAAACACCCCAACTCACTTTACTCTTACTTGACTTTCGGAAGACGACAGGAAGTTTTCCCGATGTCGGGCTCACTCCCCCCCCCCTCCCAACCTTTCACTGGTAAAAAAAAATGGTGGGGAGCCACGGCCAGCTGCCAATTAGTCCAAGGGAGCCACAGGTCAAAACAGTTTGGGAACCACTGTGATAAGGCACTGGCATCCTGCGTGCACATTTTTTTTATGATAATGCCTGGAGCAAAAGTTTCAGTCAAGCTGCCTGCGTGTTCTGAGGGCGGTCTTGAATGGAAACATCTGCTTCCAAGGTGTCTCTCTTGTTTTGTTAGGCATGGGGACATTAAGTGATTTGCCCAAAATCACAGGATGTTGAGCCCTATTGCCGAGACTTGAGCCCGGTTCCCCAGATTTGAGCTGACCGCCCCAGCCGTTATGCCACAGCCTCTCCTCAAAGGAGGCTAGACTTAACTGTATGTGGAGTTAGTTCTGCATTTTTTAATGTGCGCCAATGACCAGCAATTATCATGCATGTTTGTTTTAGTTTCACGAATCTTAATTAAATGTGTTATTTTCAAAAGTAAAAAAAACATTGACTATCATATATCCGATCAGACAAAAAAGAACATGTTATTGATCGTGCATGTTTTAAATTAAACTGTGACAGTGTATGTGTTTTGTTTTTAAAATGCCTTGCAGGTGGTAGTCCCATTTTGACCGAGCAGCAAATGGGGGACAAATCATAGCTTTGCATATATCTGTAATGCAAATACCATACTTCAGTCAGCAAGGATTGATAATTATTTGGTGATAGTTCTGCTTTCTAAACACATCAGGCGCACGCGTTCACCCAAATTATGTGGACGCTGTCTGGTCGCAGTGTTCTTGTGTGGCAACGTTGACTAGATTTGCATAGCTTTCCTATGGTGGCAACATGAGTTACGGTTGCAACCGCTGTGTAGGGCGATAGATTGTTATATTCTGAGTGCAACGTACCAAACATACTTGTTAGGGAAAGGGTGGAAGGGATGTTCATGCCTGCAGCTTATATCACTGATGGTCCAGCCTTGTTGGGAAAAATACTGTGGTGGGGTATAATTGACAGTCTTAGTCTGAAAATAGTGCGATGTGGGGTGATTCGTACAAAAGTTTCCTCAGGATTCGAGACATGTGAGTCAGCCCACAGCTCCCTGGTTAAGTGACCTGCAACTAAGTTGCTAAGTAACAGAGCGCTATACAGTAGCAAGCGGTGCAACTGCCATCCGTTGGCCTAACGTTTTTGAAGTTGATCATGCCTCTGACCTGCTGAAATCCTTGTGATGCTTGGGGATTCTCAAGGTGCAAGGTGGTCTTCAACATAGTGGTTCCAGGTAAGTGGCTGCATGTGTGGAGCAGTGCATCTGGAAGAACTGTCTTTTGGCAGGCAGTTGAATCTTTGAGTTGAAATTCCTTTTTGACTGGTGAGTGACGGAGGGCCTCTGGTATGGATTTGTTTCTGGCCTTGTAACCTAAGAATTTGTAGATTGAGTGAAATTGAAGCAGTCTGTTTCACACTATAGCTTGGGTTCTTTGAAATAATTTGGGTTTGATGTGTGCTATAGTTACCTTGTACCCCCCTTTATGAATCTCATTGGTTAGCCTCAGTATGGATTTTGTACATGGCGTGGTTATTCACTGTAAGAGAAAATTGGTGGTGGGCTGTTTGAAAACAGTCAAATTGTGACGACGAACCCCTTGGGAGTAGTCCTCTGGCCAGTTTCTTCGGCCTAGCAGGGGTTCTGGCCTTCCGTTATGCATATTGTGAGCTTTATGGCTCACAGTCTATACTATGGGATTCATTTGCAAACTTACTGTACTCTCAAGTACCACCACTTTTGTATGTTCCTTGCAGCATAAGGGGGACTGCTGGGAGTAGACACAGCATGAATTTTTTTCTTATCTACTGTAGGCGTTATTGAACCTGGTCTAGGTTCGCTGTTCAGATATTTCTGCAGATTTTCATAAGCTCCATGTGACTGATGTTGGTCTGTGTGCATGCTCCTTTTGTGCCTGAACGTTGTGTGTGCTTCTCTACTTGCACTATGCAAATGCCAAGCCTGTTGGTTTTCTCATAGTTGGTTTTGCGTGTCATGGGGGGGGGATATATGACTACCAGGGCTAGTTCCCTGTGGCTCTTGCAGGGCCTAGATCTTTCTCCTCTGGGGTTAGTGAGGTGGTTTCCTCTTGAGTGTAGGGGGTTATATTGTCTCCTCTTGATCACTGTGTTTCAAATGTTTCCTGGCTGGCAGTGCCACCGGAATGCTTCAAATGCTTATATTTGTCTTTCTAATTCACAAACGAATCCTGACTGCTCTGTCTCTTTCCGGGGTCACCGGGGAGAAAGCCTCCCCTCCCAGACCCTTCCCCTCAGTGCAGAAACTTCACTCTGCTACGCTTTAGTATTCCTGCACGCATCCAGTGTCTGAGTGGCTGTCAGTGGTGTGTAAGTACTGTGTATAAGGCCTACATGAAGGGAAGGGTGCTCACTGCTCAGTAACACTGCAGAGCAGTTGTGTCTTTTGGCTGGAGAGAGCTAATACAAGCTGCACCAGTACATAATGGAACTGTAGGTGGTGAGCTCATGATTGAGAAGGAGACAGTGTGCTACACTCCCTGACAGCGTACCATTGTGGCTCCTCTTTAAGCCCCGGTTCGCAGCCCTCCAGTTCGGACAGAATACCAGATCATGTGGTCTGGGATGGCAATTTCAGTCGAAGAGGAGCTCTTTAGCCTGCAGTGATCACTTGGCTCTATATGTAAGCTACAGCTTCTCATGATGAGGATGCTTCCGCTAGTGCAGGCGCGCCATTTGTCAGCCTGCAGCCTTTGGGAGCCCTTTCGCGGCCGCTTTGATGTTCTCTTTGATGTTCTCAGTGAGCCGCGCGGCCACTGAGAACATCAAAGCGGCCACGAAAGTGATCACCTTTGCCTCTCATCATAATTTCATACTCAGATAACTGCCATAAATTCAGGGTTTGTGCGTGTCAATCTGTCATTGAAAGACAACCATTTTGTTGCCTTCTACCAGATCTGGGGTTCCCCCAGTAGTATGTCAATCTCATACTCATCCTATCACTCAAGAGGTTAGTGGGCACAAAGACAACTTCTTTAGCGGTTCGATATCTTTAATTGCTCGTTTCGTCTGATTTGTAAAACTAAGCGGGAGGGGGCTACCTTTCCTGTCCTCTTGTTTACTTGTTCCAGACTGTTGTTTTTTCCAAGTTCGCCTGACATCACAGCCTTGGATTACAGTTGCCGAAACAAAGCATCCAGCGCTCTTTCCTGAAGCGAACCCTTCTGGCCCTCAACACTGTGCCGCTGACGTTGTTTCAAAGGAGCGTTTAAAAGTGAACCGACTGGGAGCTGGCTTGGATTCGTCTTTTAGTTCCCCAATACGGAAGATGGGCTGCAGCACACATCTTCGAAACAATGGTTTTTGACTTGCGACCTAGATTCCTTTTCAATAATTTAGATAACTATGGGGCATATTACTAAGGGCCTAATCGCCGCTTTAGCGGGAATTTTTCCCGCTAAAGCGGCGATAATTTTATCGCCCTATTACCTAGCTGTAGCTAACACCAGTTAGCGACGGCTTTAAGGAGATAGGGATCATCTTGGGGCCCACTTTGCATGTCAGCGATAATTATCGCTAATGACATGCAAAGTGGGCGTGCCAAGATGTTAGCGACTGGAAACAGTCGCTAACATCGCTATCTCCTATTATCTACTTTTGGAAATATTCACGCTAAGCGTGAATATCTCCAAAAGCTAACGCCTGCCAAAAGCAGTTCTTAGCCATGTTATCCAATGGTAGGTGGATAACATGGCTAAGAGCATTGTTACGATAATGCATGATTATCGCTGATTTTCCAGCGATATTCATGCATTTCGTAGGATTTTTACCGCTTTTGAGATAAACCTTGATAATATCAAGGTATCTCAGTGGTAAAAATCGTCGGTGTGCGGGGATATAATTTTCCCGCTAACCAAGCAATAGCGATAATTATCGCTATTGCTTGGTAATATGCCCCTATATTTTTCTTTCGTTTAAGAAACTTTGAAAACCTTTGTGGTTACTCTGTAAATAAATAACGCAAATAGTTGTGCTTTCTTATTATTCGCTTTGGCTATCTCCCCGTCTACTTAAACATTTCAAAAGGTGTGCGCTAATCAAGGTTGTTGACGTTAATAATAATATTGCGCTCTGCATGGTCGCCTAAACGTTGTGAGATGCTACATTGAGCTTTATGCTCTGGAACCACTGTTCGTGTCGGATGCACTGCAGACTCACACAGCGCCTGTGGCGTTTAGATGCACTGCAGGGTCACTCAGAGCCTGCGCTGCTTAGATGCACCACAGAGATGCTCTGTGGGCTGTTCATAGAGTATGTTGTTCAAGCAGTGAGCTTTCATACCCCCTAAGCAAAGTGCGGTGCCCTGCTCTCTTTTAATCCTAGTTATAACGATTTGCACCTTTGCTGTATACTTTTTACGTGAAAAGATTTCTGTAATTTACAAAATGAAGTAAGAGCACGCCCTCCTCCAACCCTGTCAGATAACTAGTTGGTAAAAGCACCTATCCCGCATGTTTCACAAGTATGCCAACTTCCTCATAGTGAATGTATTCAGTTTGCACATTCACACGCTCTCGGGTGTGCTACAATGTTCCATGGCAGGGCCCATAAACTCCTGCTGCCACTTAGAATAGAAGCAAGTCATTCTTTTGCAGAAGTTGAATGAGATGTATTTTTAAAAATACAATTTACTTCGTACTTCGGCAGACCAGCCCTCGTCTTCAGCAACGCCCGGGCTCGCGTTTTTGAAACAACTTCCTCTAGGCCTGCTTCGGCCAGATGTTTTGCAATAACTGGTCCTCAAGAGGTTTAAAAAGCAACCAGGTTTGTTTAGAACCTAGGGCATTGGTAGGAGCACAGGGACATAGAAAAATAATGCGGGTGTGACTCCGAGTGTGCAGGTACAACACAACACTGCACTTCGCGGAAAGTCCAGATCAATTCTTTTCAGTCCTGTCACTCACATTCGAAAAGCTACAAAAATGATATACATCTTCCATGCACAGACCTTTACGTGTGAGGTTTGGTTAACAGGGACACAGTTGCAGACTACATTTTCGAAATCCTTGTGGAACTTTCTGTATTATTGTTATTTGTTTCTAAGCAGTCAACATTGTTTAAAAGTATCAATGAGATGGGGCTGGATTGTTTTCAACAGCCCACCAGAACCATGTATAGCAACTAAAACCTGAAATGGGTGCAGAGAGATCTTCCTTCCGTTAACACCAAGGGCATCATGGGAGGAATGAAGAATGTAAGATTATTATTATTTTGAGTTTTAAATAGCGCTAGCTTGACCCGAAGGTATCAGTGCGCTTTACAAACATGTTACAGCACTGTCACAAATAGGTGATACTGGGTTTCCCTAGGCCGTCAGCTGGTGAAAGTGTATTGATCAGACAATGGGTTTCTGCTCATCGTGTTATCAGTACATACTGCAGCATCAGGACCCACACATGTAAACACACAACCACACACACAACCACACACAACCACACACACAACCACACACAACCACACACACACAACCACACACATAACCACACACACAACCACACACACAACCAAACACACACAACCACACACGACCACACACAAACACACACAACAACACACAACCACGCACGAACAACCACACACACACAACCACACACACAGCCACACACACAACCACACACACAACCAACACACACACACCACCACAACCACACAATCACAACCACAGCCAACCACACAAACACACAACCCCAAACACAACCACAAGCACACACACATGTTATGTTATGTTAGGCTAATTTATAAGGCGCACAGATGCTCCAGCAAAGGAGCGTCCTGGCGCCCGCCAGGTAGCAGCACAACACAACAAGGCACGAAAGAAAACAAGGGGGCTAAGGAAATAAAAAGGTTTTTACTGCCCGCCGAAAGGAAAGCAGATCACCGAGTGCCCGAATCTCAAAAGGAAGAGAATTCCATAATACGGCGGTACGGACTTGAAATGAACGGCCGCCGGCCCGGCAGCGCTTGAACCGGGGAACAACCGCTAGTTGCAGATCAGAGGATCGTAGGGCACGGCCCGGGGTGTAACGAGACAGAAGGTTAGCAAGAATCAAGGCAGGTGCTCCCTTAATAATTTTAAAAGCAAGACAAAGGACCTTAAACTGAATTCTCAGAGCGATCGGGAGCCAATGCAGCGAGCGCAAGGTATTGGCCGTGGAGCAAAATCTAGGCAATCCCACGATCGCTCTTGCTGCTGCGTTCTGTACCCGCTGTAGGCGGGTAAGTTCCGCCTGATTTAAGCCCAATAGAAGGGCGTTGCCATAATCAAGGCGTGACATCACGGTGGCCTGGATAACAAGTTGCCTAGTTTTCGCGTCAAAGAATTTTAATACACGTTTAATACCCCGCAAGATGCCAAAACAACAGGCCGCCGTGCGCTTAGTATGGCATTCAAAAGAAAGAGATGGATCAAGCCACACCCCTAGATTTTTCAGTTGAGCAACCAGTATAGGTGTAGGGCCCAGGTCCGATGGCCACCACCTGTCGCCCCAGAGGTCCGTCTGCTTGCCAAAGATCATAACCTCCATCTTACCAGCGTTCAGCTGGAGACAGTTAGACGTTATCCAGCTGGCGACCGCCCTAAGTCCCTCCTGGAATCTGGGGACATCCACATCCGCATCCCCGCTGATTGTGACCGCTAGCTGGGTGTCATCGGCATAGGACACCCTGGTCATGCCCCAATGCCTGACAACCTCAGCCAGCGGTCTCACATATAGATTGAATAATGTGGGACTCAGCGAGGAGCCTTGAGGAATCCCCAGATCCAGAGGATGGAATTTGGACTGATAGGGCGGAACGGAAACGCAGAAAGAACGGTTGGCAAGAAAGGAACGGAACCACTGGAGCGCAGGACCGGTGACACCCGCTTCCGCCAGGCGCTGCAGAAGGATCGGGTGGGCCACGGTATCAAAGGCGGCGCTAAGGTCTAATAGCACCAGTGCCGCCGTTTGTCCCGCGTCTAGCACGGAACACAGATGCTCCACCATGTACAGTAGAGCCGTCTCCGTGCTATGCCCTGCCCGAAAACCATTCTGTGTCCTGTCCAAGATGTTAGCTTGTAGAAGATGGTCAGAAAGGACAGAGTTGACATGCGCCTCAGCCACTTTGGCAGGCCGCGGGAGTGGGATATAGGACGGTAGTTCTCAGGTTTAGCAGCATCCAAAGTTGGTTTCTTAAGGATGGGCACAACTACCGCCTGTTTCCACTTCACTGGTACCACGCTAGATGTTAAAGAGATGTTAATTAGGGAACAGACCGGTGGCAAGCCACTAAACGGTAAGTCCCTATACAAAGCCGGGCGAAGAGGGTCAGCCGGGGATCCTGACTTAACCTGTTGAGCCAACTTACCAAAACTCACCGACGTTAGTCACACACAAATCCACAAACACAACAAACACAACCACAACCACACACACAACCACAACCACAGACACAACACACAACCATACACCCAAAACTACACACACACAACCACACACAAAATGACAACCACACACACAACCACACACAACCACAACCACACCCACAACCACACCCACACCCAACCACACAACCACAGACACAACCACACACCCCCACAACCACACCCACAAACCACACACAAACAAAACCAAACCCAACCACACACACAGCCACACACACAACCACATACACACCCAACCACACACATACAACCACACACAACCACACACATACAACCACACACACAACTACCACACACACACATATAGAACCACACACACAACCACACACACAACCACACACACACAACCACACACAACCACACACATACAACCACACACACAACTACCACACACACACATAGAACTACACACACACACAACCACACACACACAACCACACACACAACCTCACACACACAACCACACACACAACCACACACACACAACCACACCCACAACCACACATACACACAACCACAACCACACCCAACCACACAAACACACAACCACAACAACACACACAACCACACACCCACACACACAAACACACACACAACCACACACACAAACACACACACAACCACACACACAACCACACACAAAACCACAAACACAACACACACAACCACACCGTCAGTGCACACTTTCACCAGACACAGACACCATCAGTCATCAGTGCACGCTTTCACCGGGCACAAACACCACCAGCCATCAGTGCATGCTTCCACCAGGCACACCCCCCCAGACGTCAGTGCACTCTTTCACCATACACACACACACCACCAGCCATCAGTGCACACTTTCACCAGGCACACACCACCAGCTGTCAGTGCACGCTTTCACCAGGCACACACACCACCAGCAGGCAGTGCACACTTCTACCAGGCACACACAGCACCAGCCATCAGTGCACAATTTCTACAGGCACACACCACCAGCCATCAGTGCAAACATCAATTGTTAACGCATCCACAATTAACTATTGTAGCAATCGCAGTATGGCGCACTTTACTTTTAAACATATTCATCTAAAACGCAGCATGCCACCATTGCTACAAAAATATTACACATTTTTTTGGCCTCCAATTTATAGACTTTTGTTGCTGGTGTTGCAATATTTAGCAATGCCTATAGCTCAAACCAAATTAATGCAAGACCTATTGCATTGAATTTGCTTGTTTAGAACTATAGTTAAAAACAATGTGCTAGGCTCAATGTACCAGAGCAGGATTTAAAGCAATCAAACCTGCTTGTAGTTAGCAATTCAGATACATTCTGCTTTTGGACATGGCATTTTTGTTATGCACTTGAAAATTACATGCACATTAGTTTATCTATAGCAATCATCTCTTGCAGGTTTGTTTGTGAAAAAAAAACTTGACACTGGTCCAATAAAACTTGGCTCATAAAATACTTTATGCTCACACAAACAGACCTCCAGAGCAGACATGCTTGCCATTTGTTGGGTCCTGCAACACTTCAGATATCCTTTTAAATTGGTGTTCAGTAAATGAAAAAAGAATAAATGGCCATTTGTTAGCTAAATCCATTTACTCGTGTGATTTGAAAGCAATGCACTATTACATTTAATATAAAGTGAATGGCAGTTCAAAAACAAAGGAAGACATTATTGATGAGTGCTGCTACTGTGCTCTAGCCAGATATTGTTTAGCTGCAGAAGAACAGTGATGGCTTTTTCATAGGAAGTTATCTTGGGCTTGGAAAAAACAGAAAAAAAGCACAGGGATATTGAGAAAGTATGTTTTTAGATGTTCTGGGCAATCAGATAATCAAAAGCATAAAGAAATGCATTCACCAAGGCGTCCCTTTCACAAAACTCTTTCTTGCCTTACCTAAACATGTGGCAAATCAATGGGCCCGATTCACAAAAGTAATCTAAGACAAAAGTCTAAATTGACGACTTTTGGCATTCACAGAAGGCACTTATGATTTTTGGTATTCACAGAACTCACTTATGACTCCTATCTTTACGTTCATACTCAGGTAAGAATTTCTGCACCCTGGGCAGAATTTCTGCCTCCGAGCTGGAAATCCTGCACCCGGGCTATAATTTCGGTAATCTCTGCTTCCGGGCCGAAATACCATTCTGGCCAGATGATCATTTTCCTCAATCCTAAACTCCTGTCCAAGTGTTTACCATCCCCACTACCTGCGTCAGAGGAATTCAATTAACACCAACATCAAGACCAGTACCACAAACTACATAAAAGCAGAACACTTTCAAGTAACAGGTTTGGCCACAGAGAGTTCCTGTTTTCCTTCTTTGTGCATCACTACTGGAAAATGTACCAACAGAGGAGGGAGAAAAATGTCACAGATGAGGAGACCACCATGATTGTGGAGTTTACCTCAAACAGCTACATGGTCTCCCCCCTAACTGCACCAGTGGCACACAGAAGGCAGCTCTATGGCAGCATTTAGCAACTGCTATCACAGCATTGGGGAAGGATGTGCGCACAGTCCATGACATCAAGAAGAAATGGCAGGACAAAAAGAGGCGGTGAAGTAGAAGCATACCAGGATTGAGTTGTCCAGAATTCTCCCTGGCCATCAACCCGGAACCCGGAACCTGCATCTGTCTCACCACACTTGAGGATGATGTCCTCACTACAATTCACCCCCACATGCTCCATGGGCTTTCTGTGAGTCATATCCGAAACGTGGTACCAGGTAAATGTGATGACAATAACAATTATATGAAATGACTGTCTGTGTTGCACTCCCATTGTGATTAAGGAAGTTATAGTCAGTCAGAGGCTCATGTGTTTCCCTTTGTATGTTGCACCACAAGTCCCAGAAACCTTTGGATTAGAAATGGCAAATCCTATTCCCACTATTGAAAACATAGGCCCAGTACTGCTGCGGTATATGCCTAACACTGTAAAGTAGCAATAGACAAAGTGTCCCTTCCACTTATCCAGATGCGGCTGGATCAGACAAGAAGGTCAGGAGGGGTGGTGAGGTGCAGAGGAAAATCTACAAACAACGGAATCGGGAAATATAAAAATAAAACCTCCAAAGAATAACTCACCTTGTACTTGCCGCATCACTGAGCACAAGGTGACAGAATCCTTATTTTAAGACATTCCTTTCCACTATTCTGTTTTCTATTTCCCACCCTGCCCCACCATTACACCCCCAATGCCCCACTGCTCCTACCTGCACTGTCCGCAGCAGTAATTCACAATACTGTTAGCATGCAGAAGATATGAGGAAATGTTAGACAAGTTACACATGTACATTTCAATTTGGTTACTTTTCTCTTTTCTCACCTATTGACACATTCAGCCAGAGTACAGACAACTACAGTAGTAGAGGTCCCTGCTACCTCTGGGAGGAAACAACAGCATCCATAGAAAGGCAAACCACCCTCACTAACTGTCAAACTGGTCAGGAGAATGTCAAAATGCATACATTGTCAGCAGGCAACAGAGGGACAAAGAGGGCTGAATCTCAAAGGTAACCAGTGATAAAAATCTAGCTTTACAACTATTGGAATTCTTAAAGGACATTTACCTTTAGCAAATTACATTTGTGAATAGTGAAAGACAGAGAATAAGATATCTGGGCTCGTGTGATTTGGGAACATTACATGTATTCCATCAACAGTTCCAGAACTGTGTACTCAATCCTGGAATCAAGTACCACAATAAGTTAAAATGAGTCTCCACTAGATTGTAATAGTTTTTGTAGACTAAATCTAGAAATCCAATATTAACAAATATAACAAGGATGAACAAGAAGTGAGATTCAGTTGTCAGGAGTATTGAGACTGCGTCCAGTGTCCAAATTATAATGTTTTTTCAATACATGAAATTGTCCAGTCAACCCAGCTGGTTGTAATTGTTAACATCGGAGGGCATGTTTTTTGGCCATACCCAAAACACAATAGTGGACCTTACTTTAAGAATTTTTGTGGTGTCAATTTGATAGACGTTGTTTCTAGGCAATGGGGCCATTATAAGTTGAATGCGGGATCACTCATGATATTTAGTGCAACACACTTCTGCAACAGTAGTGCCCACACTGATTGTGCTTATCCTCTGTGCCTAAAATTGAGTGCATCACATGTGGCAGCTGAAAAGTAAAGTTGCAAATACACTTATCATTGTAGTTCAAATGATGTTGTCCCACATTTCAGTACCCCATTGACTTCTACAAGGTTGGCTGTGAAATCTGGTCAGGAACCACACACCGGGCAGGTACAGGCGATGGTAAGTAAACCCAAGAATAATGTACTTGAATTCTCATGCTCATGAAATGTGCATTTAATATCCACTGTATGCTGTACGCCTTCTACATCATTGTTGTCCTGCATCACAATATGCCTACATATGGTATTTAACCACATAGCAGATCACACCATGGTGGCTAGTGGAAGGATGACACAAAATATATGCCAAGTGAGTGCAGAATGGACATAAAGTAGTAATTGGTTTCGTTATGAGGTGTACTAGACACAATAGGATTGTAATTAAATTATATGAAAACTATCTTGCAAAATATCAATGGACAAATCCTATTGAAATTGGTGTGGATGAGAGTCATACTGAATGATGCCAGTTGAATACTTTTGTGAGAGATGTATAGGCTGCTAAGGTGAGTCTTGACAAAGTGACATTTTCATATCTCTTGGATGAAAAGCGCAACGCAAATTCAGTGTAGGCTGCAACCATCAAAGCTTTACAACTTACCCACAATGTGGGATCCTAGTCAAGTTGTGCATTCTGATTTCCTCCTTTTATACTGTATTCACCTATATAAGTGAGTGTATAATATATGAGGTTAAGATATCTGCTGTACAAAACATTTTTTTAAACTTGTTTTTTGATGCTGTACAGTACATCATCCATAGTCAGCTAAATACTACCATGATGTTGTAAATGGATTATGAGAAGAGAGGACACTCAAAGGATGGACATAACAAATGTGTTTCTCTCAGTCCAAAATGAGCTTTGTAACTTCATATGTAGGGAAGCCGAAATGAGCCACAAAATGTACCTGACTATTGCACATCTCAGATATGAACTCTGCAATGTAATGTTTGATCTGATGGGCAAATGTGAAACTGGTGTGCCTGGTGATGTACACTTCTTTCGACTTGGCAACACACAACACCATACTCATGAGGCATGATGGTAATAACGGTGAAGGTATAATCAATGTAATGCAGAGGCGTCCTCATTATTTATCCCCTTCCTTCAAATATCAGTAACATCATAACATTTCACTGTTAATGTGTCATCGCATTGATGTCAGTGCTTTGTGGAGGTAACAGGTGACAACTGCTGCATGTGAGCAGGGGCCCACATGTAAAGTCCATGAGGTAAACATGCTACACATTGGCCAGGAATATCATATCAATGCTCACTGAGAATGACACATACATGTGAGCTCAAAGCTAACATCTGGTGTTCTTAAATATGGATATGTGTGTCTCATCACAGCTGCTGACAGGATGACACCAGTGCAGCATACAACACCATCCTGTGTAATGCAAGACACCCTGGCTGCAGCAGTGAAACCCTCTCGTACATGTCTATCAGGTAAGTGTGGCATGAAATGTTTCCCTATCATAGATTCCAAACCCATGACAAAGATCCAAACCCCCTCCTGCATAGAATCTGCAATCGGAGTTTACAAAGTTACATACATACCATTTCATTTTTATAAGTGTCACATTTGCCTGTTTGTAAATTAGTAATGCAGATCATTGAGTATGGTGTCCCTTCCTTCTCCAGCTGCTGGATCAGGGACCGCTTCATCAACTACACCTATGAGGAGACAGGTTCAGCAGTTGACATCAGGGAGGATCGCCAAGGGACACAAAGCTTTGGCTGGAGCTGGTGAGTTTGCTAGTGCATTGTACATCTCCGTTCAACACCTCAGTGCTATGGTATGAGCTGTCACATGTAGGGGTACCCAAACGAGGTCACATGTGCTTCATCTGTTGACGCAAAGTGCAGTAGAACCAGCCCTTGTGTTGCACCACATTTCATACTAGGTCAATTACTTATCCTGTTGCAAACTCTGTGTTCCAGGTAATGATGACGATGAGGAGCATGAACCTTCCACCAGTGTTGGGTGACGGGCAATCAAAGGGGAAAATCCACTGTTCCTGCAGGCAGTAATGTTGGCTGCAATTACTGTGCAAGAGGAGGAGGATGTAGTACCTGAGGGGGCTGAAGAATTTGATGATGATGAAGATTATCTGTCCATCCTCTCAGAAGATGACAAATCAGATGTCATGGCCACAAATTTCCCCCATCAGCCAAAAGTGATAAGGCCTCACACCCTCCAGCCAGCAGAGTGCCTCAGTCTCCACAAAGAATGTCCAAAGTCTCCCTACATGGTCAATGCAGTGAGGTGAGCCCTCACATCTGCCTTCAGCATATAATACCCACGTACCTGTTCTTCAAACTGCACAGTACCACTGCACGGATACACACCCACCACCATCCCCTTTCCAGGCACTCCCCCTACCCTGCACATCCACCACCACCCCTGAACAGGCACTCCCCCCCTGTACATCTACCATCACCACCCTGAACAAGCACAACTGTCAACTGTCCATGCACAAACACCAACTGTACAGACACCATTGCCCTTGCACATCAACTTCACCCTGTACAGGCACATGCGCCACACGAACCTGCACCTCAGCGACAACCTAGACATAATCCCCCACAGCGATCCTCACTTCCAAATTTACGAAGTTTCAAGCACGATCCCCATTGATCACATTCCAAAAATGTTGTCCAGTGAGAATATGTGTACATAAAAAGATATGTTCATCACAAGTCAAGACTATGTTGCATATTATGTCCTGATAGGTAAATGTTTTCAAATTGTGGTGGGATGAATGTGTGTGCTTGACACGTGTACAAGTGTAACCCTATCATTGCAACAAGCTCTCATGTGTAGAGCAGATAACTCTCAAAATATATGTCCATATTTGGTACAAGACAGTCACTATGAAATTAAACAAGATAGAGAAAGTATGATTCAAAATAACATTTTATGAAAAAAGTGTGGAAGTCCATTTGGAAGGGGAAGGGGAAAGGAAAACAAATGATAGTCTTAATACAGTTGGAGAAGGGAACTTGGAGTGGGGTGGGGCAAAATAATTATAACATGTCAGGGAGCGTCAGGAGAACCAGTCAATATAAAAGGGGCAACATAAGTAATTGTCCAAAAAGAAAATTCTATCAAACTGGTCATTCTCAATATTTGCACAATGTCCAGATCCTCTGAGTCCGGGATGGGCTCCTGCCTGGCCGCTGCAGGACCAGGCACCACACAGGGTTGGGACACACAAGAAGTACGGGGGAAACAGTATGGCGCAACGGACAGGGGGAAACATTGAAGGTGGTGTGGAAGGGAGGTTGAGATAATACAGACAACATGGCTGCACTAAGGGAATTGACTCTGGCAGTGATGGTGGCCATAGCTCATGCATTTTCCTCTCGCATCATGCACAGCTCTGCACACATCTGCAGCATGATGCGAGAGGCCATATCTGGCCCCCTCATATGCCCACATCACTTCCTGTGATGCAGCCACAGGAGTAACAACACAGTGAGGGGTTTGGGTGAAACATGAGGGGTGTGGTGCCTCGGGTTCAGAGTCTAAGTTGACGTCTGCCTGGCAGTCACGATGAGAGGGACTGGTTGCAGGGGATGCAGCTGGAGGCCCTGGTGATATAGGGGCCTCTAGAGTTAGGGAGGGGCTGATGGCAGGCCCAGGTTGTGTAGTGGCCTGCCCCGGGGACACCTCAACAAAGGAAAGTTGTGTATGGTCTGGGGGAGAGTAGAACGCCTCCCCCACCAGAGGTGTCCACTTCTTCCCCCATTCAATGTCCTCAGGCTCCACCTGGTCCATAGCACCAGAGCTGTCTACCTGTTCAGTCCTGGGAGACGCAATTCCCTTGCCTCCTGATGTAGACTGTCCCGTCTCATCCTCTTCTTCCTCACTTGTGGATAGAGGTAGTGGCTGACGGCGCAACAAAGATGTCCTGCTCCAACCGTGTCCTAGGGTGGTCCTTTTGGCCAGCTGATCCCACTGAAATGTAAGACAAATCATGATGTAGTGGTTTTACACGTCAGAACAAGACACATACCTAGATGAGTCAAGGGCAGACTTTGTTCTCCCCTAATCACACTATACAGCTGTCAGTGATTAGGAGCTTAAATTACTTGCATGTTTGCAATCATCTCCTGATTTGAGTCAGACATGGATATCTCACTTGAATTTTGATAGCTTACACATCTGTCCTGACTAATGCTCAGCTTTGGCATTACAAACACAATCTACAATCGGAGTTTTAGAGAGTGCAGATGGTAATGGAATGGGCCTGTGATATGGAGTCTCTGCACTTTTACTTCCGGACAAATGTTATCTGCTGTCTACCATTGTATGAGACAACACAAATGGCGATTGGGGGTCACACATCCATATAGGTCTGGGCTATTAGGTTTGCTAAGTTGTCAGTCTAACCTTTAGATATTACCTCACAAAAGCTGACAATCCAGTGCCACATGTTGGCTTCGAAGACTGATCAGGTAGTGGTGTAGACTGGTGAAGAGTAGTGGC
This sequence comes from Lissotriton vulgaris, assembly GCF_964263255.1. Taxonomy (NCBI): domain Eukaryota; kingdom Metazoa; phylum Chordata; class Amphibia; order Caudata; family Salamandridae; genus Lissotriton; species Lissotriton vulgaris. Next base: position 582,900,184 of record NC_141693.1, on the reverse strand, counting down.
TAGTTGTTACAGCTAAAAATCTCACAAAAAGAGAAGGAACTATGCTCAGTGCTGTACACCACAGCCTACTTGAAAGCTGGAAAATCTCCCCCTAGTCACTATTAATTTCCACATGAGGGAAAAAAAGGACAGATAAAGGTGGAACTCAATTACAAACCAGAGTCTAAAAGCAAGCCCACCGGCTTGTTAAAGACTGCCTTCACCCACTAAATAGTGGCAAGCTTCATCATTGGGCCACTGCAGACACCCTGGTGCAGACCAACACTCAGGGTAGAGCACTGAGTTTTTTTAGAGAAAAAAGGTGATAGTATTCCAAATGAGGGATCCCAAAAATGCAGAGAATAGAGAATAATAAAACTGCCTAAGTGGTAACCTTTATACCTATTGTATGTGCGGTCCCACTTGACACGATTAAAAATAAAGACTGGGTATGTAGGAGAAGTTACCTCTCCAACACCACTTCTGCTCATACCTACATGTTTCAGCCAATCATCATAGCCTTAATGGGTCTCCGGCCTTCCTCAGGGTCCTGCTCCCTCTAGGTATTCTTTGAAAATTTCAATACATTGCCTTCAGGCTGCATTTTAGCATTACATTTTTGCCTTACTTTGTTCTTGTAATCTAACCACACTCGTCTTTCCTACCTAGTTTAGACAAAAGTAACAACATCAAGAAACACCCTTTTAATTATATGTATCTGTCGCTTTTCTCTCTGTCATGTTAAATCACCAGGTACAATATACCCATGTGAGGCTATAGGCTTCCAGCCCTTCAAATTCCATCAATGAGAATATGCCCATCACCAAGTGACGAACTCTCTGTTATAAATCAACCACGCATTACTCCCAAAATTTTAAAAGTTCCCATATTCACTCTTACCCAAGTTGCATTAGTATTTCTCTCAACTCTTTTGTCCTCTGTCTTGCTGAGGGGGCACTAACTAGGAAATGTTTCCAGTACAAAGACACCAAATACTTGCAACGCCATGGAACTTCCATGGGAAGTTTGTTCGCTCCCAGTTTGGTCTGTCGCTATGTGTCACATTTTGAGAGTGAGAATGTATACTCACATTTGGATCGGTTTCTAGACCATAAAAGAGTCTGGAAATTATATATAGATAATGTCCTTTTTATCTGGAAGAGAGATAGAATATCAGCCAAGAATTTCCTGACATGGCTGAATAATAGGAATCTGTTTCTATTCTTTAAATTAACAATGACAACAGAGTCCTTCCCTTTCATGGATCTTACCATAATAGCGAAGAATGGCAAATTAGCTATTGACATGTACCATAAACACACAGACAGAAACAACTTACTCGCTTTCCAAAGTTTTCATCCAAAGTCATTGCAGGAGAATCTGCCCTATGGGCAATTCTTACAGCTGAAAATAAATTGCTCGGAGTTTGTCTCATTTGATAAAGAGGCAGCAATACTTAGCCATGAACTACAGCAAAGACAATACCCAGACCATGTTGTGGAAAGAGCCTGGAAATGAGCAAGAAACAACCACAGAGATGCCCTTTTGGAAACACATGTATGAGAGAAAGTGGACAGAATTATCTGTGTTTTAACATTCAATGCAACGTCCAATCACACCCTAAAAAATAATTACGAAAAATTTGCGGATCCTCAATTTTAATGGGTTGAGTCTGAAGAGCCCTCTTTATTCATTAAAGAAGAGTGCGCTTATCAGGGACATTTTGGTACGCACACGACCTGTTACAACCAGACGTAGTGATAGAGCAAATTTAACATCTTTGGGATTGCCTCCAATCACATGACACTTTGCATGCGGCTATTGCAACGCCTGCACACTAGCAACCAACAGCAAAATTGTTGATTTAGGTTTACCATCTCTATGGGAATTGCACAACAATACCACATGCAACTCAAATAATGTGATCTACCTCATAAAGTGCCCATATGGCTGCCTATATGTTGGGATGACAACCAGTCCAGTTAAAATCAGAATCCTGGAACATATGAGCAAAATTAGATGTGGTAGGTTGACAACTAAATTGACAACCCACTTTTTGGAAATGCAACACTCCGAAATAGATCTGAAATGGACAGTATTAGGCAAACCATACATTCCACCAACAATCAGGGATCTGGCACCGCTGCTTTTCCAAAGTGATCAAAGATGGTTCCATAGGTTGAAAAGCAGTGACCAAGGATTGGATGATGCCATCTCTTACTACTAACTGAATTCCACTAGGTAAAACAGGGCAGGTGACATACAGCCTAGAAGATGTAAGACCCATTCTGAGGGTGTTATCTAACAATGAAAGACCATGTATATACACATTGATCAATAGGTAAGTTTGTGATATCATGAGGTGCCCAACTAACAACTAGAAGGGAAACATGTATATATATATATTCACTCTCCTAATCAAAGTGTAGGTTTTACAGGGCTGTTGGGTTTGAACTTTTTGTCCGAGTGTTGAGATAATCGTTGATTTACGAGGAGGTCCAAGTGGTTGTTAGTAACATAGCAACCATTCATAGATGGCTACCACTCCTGTGACTAATGAGATCCAAACCAAACTCTAACGAGGCAGGATTCATTCCAATACTGGCATCCAAAGTCCTGTAATTTAATGTCAGCTGGGTTTGTACTTTTTACTTTGGCTTTGATATAATTGTTGAGTTATAAGTAGGCCCCAGTGGTTGTTAGTAATACAGCAACCAATCAAATATGTCCGCCACTCCCATGACTAATAAGATCTGAGCCAAACTTCAGGTTGGGGTCAGTCGCATGATCGGATATAGCTGAGTCGGATGCGTTGGATACTTATATTTAATGAGACTGTGCACACCTACCTTTACTGTTGGAAGGTTGAGTATGGCTTCACGGGAGACGCCAAACCCTTGATGAAGTAAGCCTACTAATGAGGGGGCTGGATTTTAGATCCTAGAGGTGAATATTAGATTTACTTACGCTTTTCTGCAAAGTACGAGTGTACGAGTATATCAGTAATTCCTCTCCAACGGTGATACCGGAGAGCGGGAACCTGGTTGGGTGTCTGTGCACAGCTGTGCACAGCATAATGAGGAGACATATCTATGGTGTACAGCTTAATGAGGAGACATATCTTTGATGCAGAACTTACCTACTAATAAGACAGAATACAATTGGGGTAGTTAAAATAGCTGGAAAAAAACATAACCTGAGTTCTACATGGCCATATTTATTCAAGTGTTTAATTTCAGAGCGGTGTCCCCACTCCTGCCCTGAGTTGAGAGAAATACTAATGCAACTTGGGTAAGAGCGACAATGGAAACCTTTTAAATGTTGTGAGTAATGTGAGGTTGACTTGTAACAGAGAGTTTGTGTTGGGTATATTCTCATTTGTGGAATTTGAAGTGGTGTAAGCCTGTAGCCTCACATGGGTATATTGTACCTGATGATTTAGCATGACAGAGAGAAAAGCAACAGATGCATGTAATTAAAAGGGTGTTTTTGTTGTTGTTACTTTTGTCTCATCTAGGTAAGAAATACAATTGTGGTTACATTACAAGAACCAAACAAGGCAAAAGTCTGTTGAATAAATTGCTGACTAAAGGCAAAGTATTGAACATTTCAAAGAATAACTAGAGTGATCAGGACCCTGAAGAAGGACAGAGACCAATCAGGGCTAGGATGATTGGCTGAAACATGGCGGTAGAAGCAGAAGGGGTGTTGGAGAGGTAACTTCTCCTACATACCAAACTTTTATTTTTGCCCTGTCAACTGGGACCACAAATAAAATAAGTATAAAGTTTACCACTTAGGCAGTTTTATTATTATTTTCTTTTCTCTGCATTTTTGGGATCCCTTATTTGGAGTACTATCTCCTTTTCTCTCTAAAAAAACAGCGCCCCACGCTGAGTGTTGGTCTGCACCACAGTGTCTGCAGTGGCCCAATGATGAAGCATGCCACTATTTAATGGGTGAGGGCAGTCTTTAACAAGCCGGTGGGCTTGCTTTTAGACTCTGGATTGTAATCGAGTTTTAACCTTTATCTGTCCTTTTTTCTGCCTCGTGTGGAAATTATTAGTCACTAAGGGGAGATTTCCCAGCTTTCAATTAGGCTGGGGTCTACAGCGGTGAGCATAGTTCCTTCTCTTTTTGTGAGATTTGTAGTCTAAAGCAGGAGAGTTAGAGGGGGTTCTTTCTCCTGTCTCTTCAGTTGTGTGGATATAGTTGTTACAGCTACCTGGACTTGAAAAATGGCATACAAGTCACTGAAGGTAAGATGTGTGTCTGTGGACACACTTGGCAAAATTTGAAACACTTAGAGTAAGGTAGGGATCTCAAAGTCTTTCTTGACTCCATGGCTCATGATGATCTCTCTTAATCAGAACCCAAAGTCACTGAATGCAATGCAGGTCACAGCATTCAATACACATTGGCCTCTCATACACACACTGGACAGTTCTGTACCATTCCTCATCCAATGCACACATCAGTTATGATGCACTTGATTCACAGTCGGTGTTGCTGGCAGTGCAAATTTCTGCACATGTGTAGCTCAATTAACCAGTTGGCTTAATAAAACTACCACTCCCAGAATGCACTCTGCCCTATACAGTCAATGTGCTACAGTGAGGATTTTGCTTCATGATGACTGCTGCGTAGACACAGAATAGGTAAATGGAGGCATGGGACACATGATGGTACAGCTCTGTCTTCACTCACATCATACTTTTAGATGCATATTGCATATAATGCACTTAGCAGGTCTCTGCTGCTCATGCACTTCCAGCTGAGCATGAAGGGTCAGCTAAGCTGCACACAGGACCCTCCTGTACAGTTGCAAGAGGCAGGGATGATGCACATGATGCTGGGAAGACTGGCCCAATTGCTCCTCTGCCTTGTGCTGGTCCCCGTGTTTTAGGTCCTCCCAGTGCATGCAGCATGCCCTGGCCTTCCGGGTACACATGCCCACTGCACTGCAGCTCTCCGTAATGGTGGCCCATAGTGTGGCCCATGCTGCATTACTCAGCTGCTCTCTGCCCCATATAGCTGAGGATATTTGTTGAGCACCCCCCCAGCTAAAATGTCTAATTCCCTTTCAGTGAAAAGGGGTAGTTTCTCCTCATAACCCTCAGCTATTTTGGGGTAATTAGGTTGAACTTATCAGCTGGATGGCAGAGGATCCAATCTAATAGAGAGGAAGACTCAGAATGAACACAAAATGGCTGGCATCAACTTCCTGTGATTTTTTCCTGTCTACCACTTCATGTATGTAATTTCCTGTATGAAAGAATGTATTTCGGTTTACTTTCAGAGATTCCAGACTGAATACGTTCTCTCCAGTTGTGGAGCGTAGGTTCCGCATATGAGGCATACGTTCCGCAGGTGGAGAGCATGCATTTGTTTCCTGGAAGTTGCGAACATGGACCTGAACCCATTCTTTCATACAGGAAATGACAAACAGGAGCTGGTAGACTGGCAATACATCTGACAGACATGTTGTGTTCATTCTGATTCATCCACCATCACAAATCAAATCCTCTGCCATCCTGTTGTTCTGTAGCAGAGAAACCTGAAATGACAGTGTAAGAGAAAGTCATAGACATGAATCAAAAGGTAGAACATACCATTAAATGAGATTTGGGCAGGGACAAGGACTTGGACTAACATCACACCTCAGGATAGTTATCCTCTCCATTGCATTAGGGTACATGTAGTCCATATTTAGTGCTCAACACAAGAGTTGTCTTTTGTGTTACGGTACATTTGGGGGAAGCAGTGCTGTGTATCCCAGACACATAGTGCCAGATTCACCCAGAACTTCATCACTCACGTTGGGGGCTCATCATTTGTAGGGGAGTCAAATCTGTTGGGGGCAAACACTTAACAATTCAATAGTTAGGCCCTTTTGTGATTCAGACACCCATTCTCAAAAGGTCAGGTAAGGTCTCCCAGAACATATATATCTTGTCCTCTGAGCCAATAGATTCCCTAAGGACATCCACTATACTGATTACTGACATCAGCACAATGCACATGTGAAAATAGTACCAACCAGCTGTTCACAGACTTGCATAATTATCAGCCAGGACAGAAGGTATGGGTGTTGGAGCCTGTAGCCCAAGCAGCTCTCTAAGACATGTGGAGTGAGCCCCATATAATTCTTGAGCAAAAGGGAGAGATTACCTACTTGGTAGACCTTGGAACTCCCAGGAGCCCCCACACGGTGATCCATGTGAACAGGCTCAAGCCATAGGTGGAGAGGGCAGACATGGGCTTGCTCATGGCTACTGATGAGGGACAGGAGAAAGAGAATGACCCACTCCCTGATCTCCTCTCACAGAACCCTGATAATGGTTCAGTTGATGGAGTAGCGCTGGCAGGCAGCCTCACTGAACAGCAACAGACTGATTGCAGGAAGGTCCTCAACCAGTACAGACATATGTTTTCTCTGACTCCAAGTCGGACTACCTGGTGTACCCATGAGATGGACACAGGCGACAGTCTGCCTGATAAAAAATAAGATTTACAGGCAACCTGATCATGCCAGGGACTGTATCAGGACTAAAGTCCAGAAAATGTTGGATTTGGGAGTAATTGAGCCATCTGATAGCCCTTGGGCTAGTCCTGTCGTCTTGGTACTGAAACCTCACACCAGGGTGGTAAGAGAGAGGTCAGGTTCTGTGTTGACTTCAGGGTACTCAATGCAGTCACTAACACTGATGCTCACCCTAATCCAAGGGCAGATGAGCTTATAGATATTTCGGCTTCAGCCAAGTTCTTAAGTACATTTGACCTGACAGCTGGTTACTGGCAAATCAGATTAGCTGAGGATGCAAAACCAAAAACAGCATTCATAACCACTAGTGGGCATTACCACTTTGTGGTGATGCCCTTTGGCTTGACAAATGCACCTACCACATTTCAAAGGCTGGTGAATAAAGTTCTCACAGGTCTGGAAGCCTATAGTGCAGCTTATCTAGATGAGAGTGCTGTCTTTAGCTCCACCTGGGAGAATCACCTGGTAGCCTGAGGAATGTTTTGGAGGCCCTGCAGAAAGCAGGCCTCACTATCAAGGCCACCAAGTGACATATAGGGCTGAGTCAGGTTGTATACCTAGGCCACCTTGTAGGTGGAGGACAGGTTCAACCATTGCAGAGCAAAATGCAAACCATCATGGATTGGGTTTCTCCAACCACCCAGACTCAGGTCAGAGCTTTCTTGGGCCTGACTGTGTACTATAGGAGGATTGTCAAAGGAAATGGCTCCATAGTGTCTCCTTTGAATGATCTGACTCCCAAAATAATTCCTAAGAAGGTTCAGTGGACAGTAAGCTGTCAAAAGGCATTTGATGGCCTGAAGGAGGTCATGTGCACTGCTCCCATTCTGCAAAGCCCTGACTGTTCCCAAAAATTCATTGTTCAAACTGATGCATCTGAGTTAGTGGTAGGGGCTGTGTTTTCACAACTGAATGAAGAGTGTCAGGATAAGAGTAATTCCTAATGGGGTGTGTAGGAAACAAAAGGAAGGGATTCATCCTTTTGTAAAAAAACCCTCACTCACCAACCTAGTGGTGGCATGCTTCATCATCGGGGTCCACCCTGATGACCTAAAGCCACCAGGGTGTGCTTCAACACCTGAATTACAGTCGAGCAGGTTGTGGGTATAAAGTGCAAAAAAAGGTGTTAAAAATTGTCCTGGTTTAACTTGGTGGGAAGATACATTTTATTAACAAGCAACTGGACAATGTTAAAAAAAGTGATGAGATACTGTAAGGGTAGTTATGACCTAAAGTATCTATGTATGTGATCTGTTCTACATGTTTCAACCTTAATGGAATGTGCCAGGTTTTAGTCGGGACCAAGAACAAGGAAGGTGGACGGTCTGCGCCCCCTATAAGGCGCACCCAATCCTATCTCATTGTGACCATGTAAGCAGAAAATCGCTAATGGTGATAGCTCTAACCACACTGGGTGAGCGTGGTGAGTAAAAGAAAAAAGACCTGTAGGGAAAAGAGAACAGACATCCTTCAAAGGTGAACATTATTATATGCCTGTAACGTTGTGCAGTGTCGTATCTCCGTGTCAGCATGCTTCATGCCACTCCCATTAGGATGTAGTGTTAACCCGGCTCGTGGATTCAGGGCTCTTCAGCTTGTACTCGTGCCGGTTCAGCGTGATATTATCGTGCTTATTCAGAGGCCCACTATGGGCATACTGTCTTGCCAACACACGCATACTGATCAATAAGTGTGTGCTTGGTGGCGTCAAATATATTTATTTCAGTCTCACCCGCTTTCAATAATTATCGTGGCGTGGCATCCTCTCCTCGCATACCTAATGGAGAGGGCGAGGCTTGGTTTAATAAGGTGCATGAATTACCACTCCAGCTCAATGGACATACAGGGACTCACGGACGTGTAACATGTAGGACAAACATACACAGATATTTTAGTTATCAAAGGCGGCTTACTCCTATTGCAGTATCTTTTAGCATCGAAGGGCAGGAGGTGGTGTCACCTCGGTTAGAAACATATTCTGTAATGATAGGGAGGCAACTCGTAAGAAGAATGAAGGTTGCCGGTAAAGTGAACCGTGTGGCGCGGTGTGTTCCGACCTCCAAAAAGACGGAGTGTGTCGGATCTGTAAAGCAAACGCGTTGTACTTACAGTTTTGCCATGGTGGTTAAGGCCATTACCTACATCTAGACCGCTGCCCCGCTACAATGGCCGGAGCTCTCGTGGTCTGTATTATTAGGAGTCGGCTTCCGTGATGGGCGGGGTTATGGGCTAGTCACGTGGGGCGTAACCGTGACAACCACTGCCAAGCTTTTCTTATGGCGGCTGTGCAAGGCCAAAAAGTAAATGTGAATGCTATTCCGAAGTGGATTGTAGTACACTCACGGGTCAGGGAATCACTTTTGTTGTTGTCCTGCACAACAAAATATTCGTGCATATCTGTGCGTTACTTTTTCATAAGTATTTGGGTCAGTGATTTACTCAAAATGGGCCGGGATTGAGCAGAAAAATATTGTTGCGGGTGCTAACGTGTTTGCGGGTGCGCAGATAATTACACACATGCACCTGGTTATTGAAAGACACATAGCGGGGACTAATATTGGTTAGTGCCATGCGTTTCAGAAGGTCACCAGCCGTTATAAGGTGAAGGTGTCTTCAGTATAATTACTGTGTACCAAGGAAGTGTGGGAGGAGACCAGGTCATGAAGGTGCCAGCTTGTGAGTGTGTTGAGGATACACACCGTGGGGTAATGATTGAATTTTAAATTGAAGCACTGGCCTGAGTTTTTGGGACACCGTGGTTATGTATCAATGAGACCTGGTGTCGTTTTTAACCAGAATGGTCAAAAAGTGCAATATATTAATCACCAGGGACCGTTGACATGGTGTACCAGATGAGTTGTTAAGTAATCACTCTGGTCATGCTTTATTTGGGTCGCCGTGGATATGAGGACTTGTTGGGTTGGAACAGCCCGTGTTATGCATGGTAGTAGTTCATCTTGTGCCTGGGCGGCTAAACTGCCAGCGGGTTGCACGCATGTGAACAAACACAGGTTATTGCAATACAGAGGCCCAAGGAATGTTATCATTCAGGTCTGTCTTGTTTGTGGAAAGCCTGTAAATCCAGCATTGTTCCTTTTCATACAGGCAGTTTTGTAAGTTTGGCCCAGGTTGAACTTGTTCTATTACTGTCTAATTGTATGTCATTGGGCATGTGATGTACCTCCAGGAAGTGATCAGTTAGTCTTGTTGTATTTTTCTTGCAACGTATCAAGCTGCGGTGCTCACTGATGCGTTGCTTCACCTTGCGGGTTGTCATGCCAATGTATGGGTTACCCTATGTGCATTTGATAAGATACACTACATTGTTGCTGTTGCAATTCGTGTGAGATCGCTGTTCCCAGATTTTGCCTTCTTCCAGGCTGAGTGTTTTAGTGTTTTCTGTGAGGTGGCAAACACTACAGTCCCCGCATCTAAATTGTACTGTTACAGCTGGAAGCCCCCAGATCTGTGTGATGCTTGGATTCATGTTCGCAGTTGTTACTTTACGTCGGGTTTTGACCAGGCTGTCTTTTAGGCTCTGCGCTTTCTTGTAGGAAAATAGTGGCTTGTCCCATTGGAAATTGCCCGTGTTCAGTATTGACCAGTGTTTACTGATGCTTCTACTCACTTGGTTGGATATGGCGTTGTATGTAGAGACGCACGTGAGTGGGGTTGTCTGATTGCTACTTATCTTAACTTCGAGAAGGGCTTCCCTGGGCTGGTTTTTGGCCCTTTTCTGGCATTTGTGTACAATTTTGGGAGGGTACCCACGCTGCTTCAGTTTGCTGGTGAGGTCCTCCGCTTGGGCTTTGTAGTCCGATAGTTTGCTATAGTTCCTGCGTAGTCAGGGGTATTGTCCATACAGGAGGTTTTCCCTGAAGGGGCGAGGATGGAAACTTTCGTACCTCAAGAGTTTGTTTTTGGCTGTGAGCTTGAAATGGGTCTTAGTCATCAGGCTTTCTTCTTCTTTGATAATTTCTATGTCAAGAAAGATCATTTGCTTCCTGTCATAACAGTGGGTGAACCTCAAGTGTGGATCACATGTGTTGATCCATGTGATGAATTCCTTGAGTGTTTCTTGTGGTCCTTGCCAGATTGCCAGAATATCATCTATGTATCTTCGCCAAAACTTTATATGGTTGGCGTAAGGGTTTTCGTCTGTCAAGATGTATTTTTGCTCTAAGTCAAACACGTAGAGCCCTGCCACACTAGGGGCAAAGACGCTGCCCATTGATGTACCGCCTATCTGAAGGTACAGTGATCCTTCGAATTCAGTAATTTCTCTTTTGGGCAAGGGTGGCACATTCAAATATGAATGACTTTGGTGTGTGGTGTTCCCAGGTGCAATTCTCTGAGGACAGTTATTGTGGCGTCTTGTGGTATGCTTGTGTAAGGATTTTTCCTTTGTGCATCTTAGGTACTACGTAAAAGTACGGGGTTTTGCCTTCCGTCTTGCACAGGTAATCTGCCTCTTGTTTTGAGATCTTTATCCCTCCACCAGGAAGACCTATTGTATCAGGGATAGGCTCACTGTTAGAACCACTATCCAGGTTCTGTGACATTTTTCTCAAGACAATAGTCCAGTCTACCTCTACATACCTAAAGGACACAAAGAGCCTATTGGTACTCCTCAATGACATCAAAGTAGATGAAGACACTATCCTTCTTAGCTTTGACATTGAAAGCCTTTACACAAGCATACCACAAGACGCCACAATAACTGTCCTCAAAAAGACTCTGGAGAACTGCACCTGGGAACACCACACACCAAAGTCATTCATACTTGAATGTGCACCCTTGCCCTAAAGAGAAATTACTTTGAATTCGAAGGATCACTGTACCTTCAGATAGGGGGTGCATCAAAGGGCAGTGTCTTTGCCCCTAGTGTGGCAGGGCTCTACGTGTTTGACTTTGAGCAATAATACATCTTGACAAATGAGAACCCTTACGTCAACCATATAAAGTTTTGGCGAAGATACATAGATGATATTCTGGCAATCTGGCAAGGACCACAAGAAACACTGAAGGAATTCATCACATGGATCAACACATGTGATCCACACTTGAGGTTCACCCACTGTTATGACAGGAAGCAAATGATCTTTCTTGACATAGAAATTACCAAAGAAGAAGAATGCCTGATGACTAAGACCCATTTCAAGCCCACAGCCAAAAACAACCTCTTGAGGTACGAAAGTTTCCATCCTCGCCCCCTCAGGGAAAGCCTCCCTTATGGACAATACCTCAGACTACGCAGGAAATGTAGCAAACTATCGGACTACAAAGCCCAAGCGGAAGACCTCACCAGCAAATTGAAGCAGCGTGGGTACCCTCCCAAAATTGTACAAAAATGCCAGAAAAGGGCCAGAAACCAGCCCAGGGAAGCCCTTCTCGAAGTTAAGATAAGTAGCAATGAGACAACCCCACTCACATGCGTCACTACATACAACGCCATATCCAACCAAGTGAGTAGAAGCATCTGTAAACACTGGTCAATACTGAACACGGGCAATTTCCAATGGGACAAACCACTTTTTTCCTACAAGAAAGCGCAGAGCCTAAAAGACAGCCTGGTCAAAACCCGACCTAAAGTAACAACTACGAACATGAATCCAAGCATCACACAGAACTGGGGGCTCCCAGCTGTAACAGGACACTTCAGATGCGGGGACTGTAGTGTTTGCCACCTCACAGAAAACACTAAAACACTCAGCCTGGAAGAAGGCAAAATCAGGGAACAGAGATCCCACATGAATTGCAACAGCAACAATGTAGTGTATCTTATCAAGTGCACATGCGGTAAACCATACATTGGCATGACAACCCGCAAGGTGAAACAACGCATCAGTGAGCACCGCAGCATGATACGTTGCAAGAAAAATACAACAAGACTAACTGATCACTTCCTGGAGGTACATCACACGCCCAATGACATGCAATGGACAGTAATAGAACAAGTTCAACCTGGGCCAAACTTACAAAACCACCTGTATGAAAAGGAACAACGCTGGATTTACAGGCTTTCCACAAACAAGACAGGCCTGAATTATAACATTCCTTGGGCCTCTGTATTGAAATAACCTGTTTTTTGTTCACATGCGCCCAACCCGCTGGCCGTTTAGCCGCCCGGGCACAAGATGAACTACTACCATGCATAACACGGGATGTTCCAACCCAATAAGTCCTCATATCCACGGCGACACAATTAAAGCATGACCAGAGTGATTACTTAACAACTCATCTGGTACACAATGTCAACAGTCCATGGTGATGAATGTATTGCACTTTTTGACCATTCAGGTTAAAAACGACACCAGGTCTCATTGATACATAACCACGGTGTGCCAATAACTCAGGCCAGAGCTTCAATTTCAATTCAATCACTACCCCGCGGTGTGTATCCTCAACACACTCACAAGCAGGTACCTTCATGACCTGGTCGCCTCCCACACTCCCCTGGTACACAGTAATTATACCGAAGGTTTGAGACACCTTCATCTTATAACGCCTGGAGACCTTCTGAAACGCATGGCACTATCCAATATTAGTCCCCGCTATGTGTCTTTCAATAACTGGGTGCATGTGTGTAATTATCTGCGCACCCGCAAACACGTTAGCACCCGCGACAATATTTTTCTGCCCGATCCCAGCCCATTTTGAGTATATTACTGACCAAATACTTATGTAAAAGGAACGCGCAGACATGCACGATTATTTTTTTGTCCAGGACAACAACAACAGTGATTCCCTGACCCGTGAGTGTACTACAATCCACTTCGTAATAGCATTCACATTTAATTTTTGGCCTTGCACAGCCTCCGTAAGAAAAGCTTGGCAGTGGTTGTCACTGTTACGCCCCACGTGACGAGCCCGTAACCCCACCCATCACGGAAGCCGGCTCCTAATAATACAGACCACACGAGCTCCGGCCATTGTAGCAGGGCAGCAGTCTGGATGTAGGTAATGGCCTTAACCACCACAGCAAAACTGTAAGTGCAACGTTTTTGCTTTACAGATCCGACACACCCCGTCTTTTTGGAGGTCGGAACACACCGCGCCATGCGGTTCACTTTACCGGCAATCTTCGTTCTTCTTACGAGTTGTCTCCCTATCATTACAGAATATGTTTCTAACCGAGGTGACACCGCCGCCTGCCCTCCGATGCTAAAAGATACTACAATAGGAGTAAGCCGCCTTTGATAACTAAAATATCTGTGCATGTTTGTCCTACATGTTACACGTCCATGAGTCCCTGTATGTCGATTGAGCTGAAGTGGTAATTCATTCTCCTTACTAAACCGAGCCTCGCCCTCACCATTAGGTATGGAAGGAGAGGATACCACGCCACGATAATTATTGAAAGCGCGCGAGACTGAAATAAATATATTTGACGCCACCAAGCACACACTTATTGATCAGTATGCGTGTGTTGGCAAGACAGTATGCCCATAGTGGGCCTCTGAATAAGCACGATAATATCACGCTGAACCGGCACGAGTACAAGCTAACGAGCCCTGAATCCACGAGCCGGGTTAACACTACATCCTAATGGGAGAGGCATGAAGCATGCTGACACATAGATACGACACTGCACAACGTTACAGGTATGTAATAATGTTCACCTTTGACGGATGTCTGTTCTCTTTTCCCTACAGGCCTTTTTTCTTTTACTCACCCAGTGTGGTTAGAGCTTTCACCATTAGCGATTTTTTGCTCACATGGTCACAAGGAGATAGGATTGGGTGCGCCTTAAAGGGGGCGCAGACCGTCCACCTTCCTTGTTCTTGGTCCTGACGAAAACCTTGCACATTCCTTTAAGGTTGAAACATGTAGATCAGATCACATACATAGATACTTTAGGTCATAACTACCTTTACAGTATCTCATCACTTTTTTTTAACATTGTCCAGTTGCTTGTAAATAAAATGTATCTTCCCACCAAGGTAAACCAGGACAATCTTAACACCTTTTTTTGCACTTTACACCCACAACCTGCTCCACTGTAATCCAGGTATTGTAGCACACCCTGGTGGCGTTAGGTCATCAGGGTGGACCCCGATGATGGAGCATGTTACCACTAGGTTGGTGAGTGAGGGTTTTTTTACAAAAGTATAAATCCCTTCCTTTTGTCTTCTACACACTCCATTAGGAATTTTTCTGATTATCTATGGTGGTACTCCTCCATTTGTTTAATTAATTGATACTCAGGGGAGCAGGAGTACTTTCCGTTCACTCAGTGTGAACACGATCCCTTGCTCTCTCTTTTGTTAGTTTATGAGTGTCAGGATCAGCCAGTTGCTTTTATTAGCAGAAGTTCGACCCCCAAAAATAAATGTTGGTCAGCTATTGAGAGGGAAACCTTTGCTGTGGTTTGGGCTTAAAGAAGTTGAGGCTATACTTGTTTGGCACTTACTTCATTGTTCAGACAGACCATAAGCCCCTCTTATGGCTAAAACAGATGAAGGGTGAAAACCCCATATTTTTTAGGTGGTCAAATTCCCTACAGGGGATGGACTATACAGTAGAACATAGACCTGAGAGTAACCATGCCAATGCTCTCCAGATATTTTCACTTAGAACATGAAGGCTCAACTGGTCAAGGTTAGTTTAATGCCTTTACGTTCGGGGGGTTTGTAGGAAAGTGGAATCTGATTCTTATGGTTACCCCCACTTTTTGCTATTGTCATACTGGTTTTGGCTTAGTCTGACTGGGATCCTGCTATCCAGGACCCCAGTCTCTCTGCTTTCTCCCTTAAATTGCAATGCCTGTACTTTAGGTACACTCAGGATTAGATTCTGGGGTACCCTTATCCGTCCCTAGTATATGGTACACCAGGTACCCCAGAGGCCTCACGCGGGCTGCAGCATGTATTACGCCACCCATGAGAGGCCATCCAAATTGACACAACAGGCCTGCTACTGTAGACTGTTTAAGATGGTGTTTGCAGCACTTGCTGTGATATAGGTTCACTATATCTATCTATATAACTACATTAAAATACCTATCAGTCACCCCTATGGCAGGCATTATCATCCTGACGGCAGGGGGCTGGGTTTTATGTGAAAGGGTCCCCCTGCATGGGCAGAGACCCTCTGCAGCATTTGGAGTCCATTCTCCGGGGTCTTCTGTGTTGCAGCCAGACATATAATTTTAAGTGCATTGTAACCTTGCGGTAAAATCTAACTTTAAAATGGCTGCTTAGAAATATGTCATGTTTGGTGTCAAAGACCTTGGAATCATACCTCCACACCAGTAACTGATCTGGGAGGTATGATTCCTCCCTTTTAGAACCACAACTGTGGGTCACCGGTCTACCCGGTACCAGCTTTCTCAACCTGGGCAGCACAAAATGGATGCTACCAACCACAGACACAGGTCTTCATTCCTTGCTGCTGAGCCAAGCTCACGCAGAGGAAGGCATGACAATAGGCATCCTGTCACAGGGAGGTGTAATCACCTCCCTGACAGGGTTTAGTGTATTGAGGCTAGGTGGGTTCACTCTCTGAGAGCCAAAAAGTCTGCACTGGGGACACATTTGGTGTCCCTGTGCATAGTCCAGCTCAAACCAGTTCTGGGAGCCATTGGCTCCTGCTCTGGTATGAAACTGGACAAAGGACATGGGTGTATCCACCCCTCTGTCCTGCCCCTCCCTTAGGAGGGTCCACATAAACTTTCCAACCCCTTCCCATGCGTATAAAGTGGGTTACCTGGCTATAGGACTTTAGGTTTTACCTGGAAAAGATTCTACTAAAAAGAAACCAAGTACTTCGACAGCCTTCATGACACTGCATGACTGAAAAATCTCCCTTGGAGTAAAGGAGTTACTTCCCTGCAAAAGCAGGCACCTACATGCATCTACCCAGTTTGCTTCTCCCGAGCTCCTGAGGACTCCGAAGATTTCAGCAACATAGGAGGTGGGTTCCGGAAGGTCCCTGAGGTAGATATGACCTCTCAGCGATTCCGAGACCAGTATCTCTCTTGGGGACCCTGGAAACTGAAACCCTGTGCACTGCATATTTTTACAGTTGCATAAGCTTAGTGATGATTCCTGAGCCTGTGCTTTGGATTCCGTGTAGTCCTGTTCCCGAGCAGTGTTTGCACTGAAGATTTTCTGCCTCCACTCCATGAGTGTCTTGTGGGCTAGTCCTTTGTCTACTTGCTTGAGGTCTCCTTGTGATCCCTGGTCTGTTGGCCTGTGGGTCCTATCTCACCTTGTGAATTCTTGGTTTACCTGGTTTCTCTAGATGTGCCCTGACTCTCCATTGCTGGGGGAGTCCCCTGGACCTTTCTGGTCCACATCTTAACTTGTTTCCTTTGACCGCGTGGGTTGCAGTTGCCAAGGCTTGTTGCTGCTCTAGCCAGACCTCGACCTGTAGTGTAGTTCCTATATTCCCAATAGGCTCGGCGCATTGAAATAATATAAACAGCAGTCTAGACGTAGGACTGAGGTCGACTAGGTCTCTACTGACTATATTAGACTTAATTAGTTTTGCCAGCTAGCTCAGAGGTCACTAGAAACTTTCTTGAATGTTCAGGAATGAGTTAACTCTCCGGATTTAGACAAGAAGGGATTAGCTTCTGACAACCATACAAACATGACAACTTTGCTCCCTCAGAAAAGAGTGTATCTCTAGAGTCGTGTGAAAACAATAGACAGCTATTTCACTCAGTCAATCGTGCATACTTAGTTTCACCAGAGTGCAGAGAAATAGAGAGACGGGTGTTTTCAATAAAAGGTGTTATTTATTGAGCAGTCTTCTTTCTCATGCAAGAGAAATGAATTGCCACAATTGCAATACTTATCATGAAGTAAAGTGCGTACAGTAAAAGTAGTATTATGAAATAATACTGTAAAAGCATTGATATGATTTCTTAGCCATATGGTACTTTAAAATTGATAAAATAGATACATACATAAAAACATTGACTAACGTACTCAACTGGTGCTTCTAACTACGCCTACCCCGGTGTACCTGACTTAAGCCTAATACTTGGGAAGGAGTACGTAAGTAGCAGTTTAAGTTAAGTTGGTTAAGGTTGTTTTGCCAAGAATCTGCATCAAGAATTCTCCTACGGGTTTAGTGAGCTCCGTACCTTGGTAATAGAATGTGGGAGGTCTGGTATCTCTTTCTTCAGGACTCGATCCCCCAGCTACCCGCAAGCTGGATTTTCTCGTCTGGAGAAAAAGACAGCGTCTCTCTCAGTGCGACAAAATGGGAGGGGCGGCTTCCGTGGGCTCTTGCATCAGCTGGGCTCTCGGGCAAGTAGATAGCCGCTCTGCTCCTAACCACCGTGTGTTTGCTTAAGGCAACTGTTGGTATATTTATACCTGAAAGGTGCCATGTTTGACGTAAGGTTGGACATAAGACGTCACTAAGAACTAACAGTTCTTTCTGGACTCCAGGAGTTCTTGTTCAAATCAAAACCAATGCAGGGGGGGATTTCCCGGGCTGCTGGAGGCTTGGTTTGTTTAAAGAACGCGTTGTACTTTCTAGGAGTCGATGGGAGTAGCCGTGCTGTGCTTTGGACTGCAGGGGCTATTACTGAATATGGATATGATTCTTATGCCTTTATAAGGATATTATTAAATATACCCACATAAGGGCATGAATCGGAAATCGGGAATATCAATTAGGGTCCTAGAGAGAAATAGAACACCCACTTCATGGATTAATGTCCATCTTTACTAAAAAACTAAGCAATAGTAAACATATAACGATGCATGTGTGTTTTCCAACCCACCCCAAAATACATATTTCGCATTTGAAATGGTATATGGTAAATACACGAAAATGAGTGTTTGGTACTGTATGCTTTTCAAGCAGTGTCATCATTCAGTTAGATGCATATTTATATCGGCTGAATGAATTGCGAAAATTACATATGAAATGGCTCTTAATACAGAAAAGAAGGTCGAGACCATTGCATCAAATATTTATACAAAATGCTGTATATGTGCTAAAGGCAAAGGTAAAATATTGTCTCTAGTATCCTAAAAATAGAAGCTCTGTTCTCTAAGAATAGTTCTACTTTAAGCAGAGTACCATGTGCCAAAAAAAAGTAAATATTTTGGAAAATGGGCAAAAATAATTTCGCTTTCTGGGGAAAAAATAGTTCCAAATAGTTTCTGTAGCTTTGTTTATCAAAACTGAAGGCCGAATTCAGAGTTCAGGGAACGCTGTGTGCTTGTTAAAAATGTTCATTCTCGTTGCTCAGGGGAGAACATCATTTCAGACAGACTCACAAAAAATTGGTCTACAACATCAGGTGAAATTTCGACCAAGTTTGAAAATACTGCAACTGTGCAGTTATCTGCGTGATTGCTATCATCGATGTTAGGATCAGCAATGCTCACAGAAGGTTGTACCTGTTTGGTGCTGCTTTCCTCTCATACCTCACCGCCACCTACTCGTAGTGGTGAAGTCTCAACGAATGCCGTCATCAGAATGGGTTGCCGCTGGGGAGAACACGATGCATGAGTCGTTAAAGGACCTAGCACAGTATCGGTATCAATTGGTACTGCTGATGGTAGTGTAAGACAGACGTCCAACATGCATTCTTCTTCTCATAGCAGACATCGAAGCACAGGTAAGATGCAATCCTACCAGATCGGTCTGAATGAAAGAAACCAGGTTGTATCCAGATCTCTTAGCCGGGTCAATCCGAGGACCTTAGTGATACGGTCTCGGTATTGTATTGCTAGGATCGTCTCTTCCATCGTTGCTGGAGTCTTGTCTGTGGATTGGCTTGCCATATCGGAGCAGAAGGTACACAAATAAAATTCCTGCCACGAGTCCCAAGATTAAGGGTAGGCCGCCAAAGACAGAATGGACAAAATTCGGGAAGATGCCCAGAACTGTTTCAAAGGGTGCTAACAGTCCCGAAAAAACTGTCTTACATACATGTGTGATGCCACTGGTATCAGACATGTTTAAGATTTGGCTTAACATTTCTACGAAATGCACGGGGCAATTTGTCGATGAAAGGGAATGTATTTCTGCCGATGTCCTTGCCACTTGCAGATCATACATTTCTTTGGATGACGTTAAAGGCAAAGTTGTCTGTGAAAGAATAGACTTCATTCTGCTTAAAGTATCAATTCGAATAGAAGAGATATTCAAGGAATCCATAATGCAGCCCCCGTATCTGGATTCTGTGTGGATACAATACTTGCATACAGCAAACGGCCCTGGAAGTTACGGTCGTCAGATAGGCTTTTCCTGGCATAATGCCACAACAGCTGTGGTCACTTATTAAAACGTAACTGCCATTAGAAAGTTGTCTAAAAATTGGCTCTATCTGTTTTGCAGGCGTGCCATGCAGGTGACATGAAAGGTTATTCGAAGACCCTTCGCAGGCTCCATGCAAATTAATACCTTGACACAGAAGTGTACCGCTTAGTGATTTTTTACAATTTTTACCACTAAGGAATACCTCCTTTTTCCCTTCACTATACCATCTGTGTGTATAAGGTAAATCCCAGGTTGATTTGATGTATTCTTTACCCAACCTTTCATACTGGCCCGCAGGTATATACTCTTGGCAGTATTTAAACTGGAAAGTTGTTATCGGAATTGTAATTGTTCCGTGTATTATCCATTCAATGACAGGTCTCTCTGACATTGTCAATGGTACTCTCTCAAGTTTTTCAATGCTCAGAATCGTATAGTCTGCTCCTTTTTGTGCCAAACTGATTTGTTTATCAGTAAGGTTAAAGATACCGAATAATGAGGTTGTGTTGATTGAACGCCATGGAACATAGCCTGAACGCAGATTTTGCAACGTCCAACCAAGCTGTACAATAGAACGTAATTGAGACTGACCATGTTGTAACATTACTAAGTCCTGCTCTATTATATCAAAAGCAGATGATACAATGCTGTCCAGTGAATATATTCTGGAGGACAGAGTCGTTAACCCATTGTTCACTACAGAAAGTGATTTTTCCAAATGTATACAATCAATTTCTCATATTTTTTCTGCTGTTTCAATTTGCATTACTTTTCAAGCTTCGTTGAACGCAGAGTATATACCGGCCCGCTATGAAACTTTTTGACGCTGTTTGCGTGGTCCCAGTATGATATCACGCAAGTCAGCACCGTCTTTAAGTAAAGTCAAATGTTGCTTAATTTCAGCCAGTGTGGATTTCTCTAGCCACTCAATGTATAGTTTCCCTACACTGTATGTTGTAACTATCCCTGGATGTTGTCTCTGGGAGTATCTTGGGTCTGGCCTGGTCATTTTGAACCCCTGTGTTTTGTTCAGGAATCTATCTTGACAGTTATTCGTGTCTGTTGGCCAGATCAACCACTTTTTCCAATCAAGATGTGTTCTGTTTTGGTGTAAACTATGGGATACGTCTATCTCCACATCTGTAGTGCTATCACTATCAGTTATGGGTTTCGGAATACACGGTGTATTTAAGTCTTTTATCTTAGGTAGGCCAAGACAAGTAGTTTGTTGAATTGTGTCATTCAAGAATATCATTTGTTCTGGGATCATGCAGGCCCTAAATAACGATTCTAGGCCTTGTACTTGCCAATCTTTGGTACCCCAGATCGTTTTTGTTTCAATGGTGTTTTTCCAAAGTTCGAAACCAAATGTGGACATTTTGTCATAAAATTTTTCAGAATAAATCAATTCAGTGTTTGTCAACATTGTTTTCATTCCTGTCCTAAATAACATTTTAAAATAAAATGTTTCTGGATCACTGTTATTAAACCCTGAGAAGTACTGGAATTTCTCATAAAATGTTTTCGAGCTGCCTTTAGGCAGAGTTGGACAGTGTTCCCATTGGTTATAAGATAAAACATTTCTAGGCTGAGCAGTTTTATGCAAATAGTGATCACCATAATGAGTATACCAGTAAAACTCTTCATAATTCGATGAACCCTGTAAGTAATCATGTTCTGTAAATTTGGCTGATATTACTAAATCTGACATCATATTATTAATGTTTTCAAAGTCCCAATCATCAGAGAAGGTGCTTGGTGTCACAAAGTCACTTAATGAAACCTTGAACTGGTGGGGATATTTCAAGAGCTCAACCTGCCCAAAAATGTCATAATCAGTTCTGTCCCATGTTACCCCACAGGGTATTGGATTGGCTGAGATGTTTACTGATGACAGTTCTCTTTTCTCAATGTGGGAGGATGTGTGAGGCTTTAGGACCAAGTTGATGTTCTGACTTGCTGCGTCCATTGTACTATATTTTCCGTCCATGAATTTTTCCAAACATAGAACCATGATGAGCCAAAGCAGGAGAGTAAGTACACCTAACACAATCCAAAATTCAATCCATGGTGAAATCAGATATGTTTCTTTTAGTTGGGGAAAAAGTTCAATTACTTTATCTTTGAAAGTTTTTGTTGCAGGCGTTTCTTCATGCTCGCTTTGATCTTCAGAGAAGTTGTCGTAGTTTATGAAGTAGCCAGATGCAGTTCTGTCAATTGTTGGAATTATTTCCGGATTTTCATTTGCTTTTGCATTTTTCTTTGTTTCATTAGCATAGTCAGAGGCTACATCATTGTAGACTGGTGTTTCTTGATGAACTGTTACAATTTGAGTTTCAAGAGGCACAAGTTCCATGGCATTATTGCATAGTCCTTTGTTATTCACTGTAGGTTTATCAAATGTGATTAAACTCTCAGTATGAGCCTCTTGGATTGTAGCGAATTTGGGTATTCTGCTATTTCTTGGGAGTCCACTGGGCCTACTACTTATTATTGGCCACATGATTGTGGTTTTGCCAGGTCGATGGATACAACTCTGTTCTCCTTTTTACCAGCAAGGGGCGGTAGTACAACTGATCTTGTTCAGTTGACAGCTAAGACAGGTACTGCTTTTCTGTAAGAAGGCCCAAATTCCTTCTTCACCGCGATCTTCTCTCTGACCAGATCCCCAATCTTTGGAATCCAGACAGGTCTTGCTGGGACAGGTGGTTTTTCTTCAGTGGCTGTCGGCTGTTGTTTCAACTTTATGTTACTCAGGTTTTTTCTTGTTTCATTTAACACCTTCGCTGCTAAGGCAATTCCCCTCCTGTGCTGGAAATTGCTATTTTCCTCATTTTATGACGAGCTGGGCTCGTCATCAGCACACGACCACTGTGCACCATGACGAGCCCAGCTCGTCATCAGCATCGAAAGGGTTAAATCCTGTAAAACAGCCAAACGGTCTTTGATATCAAAGGATTTTTCTTCTACCAATGAAGTGTGACAATCAAGATCCTGAATGTGCATTCTAGTGCCGAACAATAGTTTGTATGGAGTGAGACCTTTTAGAGAATTTCTTGGCAGAATATTAAGACTACGTTGGACACTTGTTAAATGTTTGACCCTCCCATCACCCGAACCTAATACCCTCACCGTTATAGATTGGTTTATGTCCCAGTTTTTTCTTTCCACTACCGCATTTCCCTCAGGATGGAAGGGAGAAGAGTACCGCAATGCAATGCCCATGCTGTTCATGGTCTCTTTGTATGCTCGATAGCTAAACGCAGGACCCTGATCAGAATGTAGCATGCCAATTACGTATGTGCCGATAAAGACTCGCAAATCTTTTATTACACTTCTGGCATCAGCCGAGCACTGGGGCCACATTTTAAGTGAATTCAGTCTTAATAATTATGGGGACGCATTTCTCCAGCTGGATTTCTGTGCTATAGATAGCCTGATGCTCTCTGATAGTGGAATCTGGGCTGTTGTCTGGTCCAGTTCACAACTGCGATCTCTGTTGCAGTCCTCACAATTTCTTGCAAAATAGTAGATATCTACGCTCATTCCCGGCCACCAGTACTTTGATTGTAATTCTATCAGAGATTTTAGGATCTCTTGGTGCCTCAGACCCAATCCCATGTGTGCTTCTTGTATCAAGAAGATTCTCCGGTTCGTGTTTGGAATTACTCTATCCCCCACTCCAGGGATTTTAGCAAAAGGAACGGAGTTTGCATCAATTATGTATGTATTACTGAGTGGATAGTTGAGAGGTAATGCTGCATAATCGCCTTTTAATGAGGCTTTTACTGCCAGCATGGTTTCACCATCTATGTGTTTTTCTGAACGCTTTTCAGTGGCTACGTGGCTGTGTTAGCCAATGAATTCCCTGCAACGTGAACGCCATCACGTTGATGACTCAGTGCGTGTATCACATGGGTCTTTTGGAGTTCTTTCTTTAAAAGAACTACCTGTTCCCAAAGCGTTTTATGCTTTATTGTGGCACCTGTGTCATCTTTGTAACCGTTTTTACTCCATTTCGGCATGTCACTGTTGTATGACTTGACGCAGAAATACGAATCACACACTATTAGTGTGGGGAATTCGCGATCGGCATTTTCAAGCGCCATCTTTAAAGATCTTATTTCAGCTCACTGAGCTGAACAGTTTCTGAGTGATTCAGTTTTGGTGATCATTGGTTTGAATTTACCAGAGCGCCAGCGACCTTTAACCATTGCGCACGCTGCATCATATGATTTTTTATCTACATCGTAGTGTTGTGCGAATCTGTCCATATAGATTATGCAGGTATATTGTTCCAGAGGCAGAATTTCAGTCGGCAGAGGACATTCATATTCATATTGGAGAAATTCATGTGTTTTTAAATTAGGATCAAATTCGTATACTACATCTGTTGCAGCAAGAGAATTAACCCATTGTATCCATATTGGATGCAATGCTTTAGCATTTGGAATGCTTGCTTTTGTTACTGCTTCAAAGGCAGGTACCGGTGTAACGATTATTATTTGTTTCCCTTGTGCTAGGGCTCTTTCTTTTGCTACAGCAGTTTTAACCACAGTCAGAATTTTATCTGTAGAACTGAATTTCATTTCAGCTTGAGTGTACAAATGTGATTTGATAGCTATAGGTACCGTTTCTCCCTCATTAGAGGTCAGGTATGTGAATCCGCATCTTCCTAGGATGACTGGGATTACAAGGTTGCGTATGTTTTCACAAGTTTGTAATTTTGCTTTAGCTAACACGTCTGTTTGCAATGATCTCAAAATCTCTGTGTGTTTCTGAGTCCAATTGATTTGTTTGAAATCTGGTCTTATCAATTCATAGAGAGGTTTAACCCTCTCTGCATAATTTAGAATGTATGTTCTTCAGAAATTCAGGAAACCTAGTATTGATTGTAAATTCTTCAGAGTTTTTGGTGCTTGGAGTACAGCACATTTCTCTAAGAAATTGTCTGCCAGGCTTTTGCCTTCACTTGATAATTCATATCTTAAAAATAGGACAGTTAGATGGGCAATTCGTGACTTTTTTAAAGTTGAATTTATAACCCTCTGATGCGAACCCAAGTATAATGGTGTTCACTCTTTTTAAGTGAGTCTCCAGGTCATCGTCTGTGAGATAGATGTCATCGACATATGATAATGCGTCATCATCATATATTTATAGTAACTCAGTTACTCTTGCTGAGAATAATCCTGGGCTATTCTTGAATCCCTGTGGGAGTCTGCAAAAGTGTTTTTGTGATCCCATTATTGAGAAAGCGGTCAAATACCTGCTTTCAGGTGCAATGTTTTGACAGAAGAATCCATTAGAGATATCTAATGTTGTTTTATATTTTTTGCGCACAATGTTATTCATTAGTGCTGCACTATGTGAGTTTTGTACTGCAAATGTTTTACAACAGGAGTTAAGGTGTCTGTAGTCCAAAACTAGACAATATGATTTGTCTGGCTTGGAGACAGGAAACAAAGGATTGTTCATTTGTGAGGTGCATGTTTCAATCACCCCTTGATATTCAAGTTGATCTAAGACCTCCCTGACTTGCTTTTTAGCTTCTTGTTTAACTGGGTACTGCCTTTGTGCAGTGGGCTGATTTTTTACCTGAATTTTGTGGTGAGGAGAGTCCTCATCCCATCCTACATGATTTTTATATAAAGCAGGAGCTTGGTCCACTGCCCATTTTCTTGCCAATGTGTATTTTTTATGAATCGGAATATGATTTGAGAAGGCAGGCGTAAGCATTTCATCGCCATGAAGGCACTCCCTGACAAACTCTGGTGGCCAGTCTTTGTCAGCTAACAGGATGTCATAGCCTTTAGAAAGTTTCTCCCAAAAGAGACCTTTTATTTTCCTAGTTTTATCTCCCTCTATACGTAATGTTATTTGATATAGTTTATGGGGCACACTAACTCGTGTGTCTGCAGTTTCCACCTGAATGTATTCATTCATGTCCACTGTCTCCAGAAGATTCATCAGGATCTTGCGAGCTATTGTCACTTCTGTTGCGCTGTCTAGCATTGTCTGGGCCCACTCTCCGTTTTTCAGTTGTGTCCTCAGATTTCTCGGCATGTTTAATTTTAATACTTGCTACCTTCTTTCTGGGAAATTGTAATTTTTTACTTTGATGATCAGGTTCCTTGTCTTTGGACTTGACGTGCTCTTCTATGTGTTCTGACCGTCCTCTTCTTTCCGATTTCTGTGAGGAAGTCTGAAAAGATTGAGAGGGACGTGTATCAACATTTTGATATCTATCAGGTTTTTTCAAATTATCCCTATATCTAAGGTTGATTCTTTTTTCAGAGGGCTCCCTTTTCTGGAGACTTGTCTTCTCGGCCTCGAGATCTTTCTCTCTGCTGAGGAGACCTTCCTCTGGACTGGAAACGTTTTTCCCTGGGAGTGGATTGTTTATTACCATCACAACTCTTTTTTGGAGTTTTTAAATTATTTTTAATAAATGTTTTTTCAGGATTTTTAGTAGTTGGGGTTTTACCGGTTTCCCACCCAAACTATCTCTTCCTAGTTCTTCATAGGATTTTTCTATGATTCTGGCGAGTTCAAATGGTTGGTCTGCTATATTTGTTTCCTTCAGTTTCTGGAGGTACTTTATATTGTCCCTTGCCAATTGAACTAATTCTCTATATGCCTTTGTTAATTCTTTTAGTTTAACTAGGAGTTCTTCGATTGATATTGTTTCAATGTCTGGGTGTGTTGCGTAGCTGGCTAGAACCGGCCCCGTTGCTCCTGGTCTACCTAGTGGAGCGAGCCTGGTGATGTGATTTTGATGTTTTAGGGCGCCTTTAAACCAGAGCAGGGGCTCTTGGTAATTTAGTGGGATTTAAACGTCCTCGAAAGGAGTGTATTCATCTGGAGGTTCCTCTATTTTGTAATAGTGGAAGTCTTTTGTCACAGCGTGTGCTGCTGGAAAATGTATCCATGAATAGAATACCTCTGTCTGCCGATATTCATGTGCCTCTACCACGAATATGACTGTACCACCTTGTGATGTCAGTCCTTTTTCTATAAGTTTAAGAGTTATAGTTCTCCTTACGTTGACCGGAATGAGTATAGCATTCGGGTCATTTTCTTGGAGACTTGTGTCTTCCTCTATTAGTTGAGCTGCTATTCTAGCTCTTTTCCTTTCGTCGTAACTTTCGGGCATTTTTATTGACTGAAAGTTTTTTGTTGCAGATCGTGTTTCAAGGAAACAAAGATTAGGTGCACAACATTTTGGAACACTGTATCCTTCAACGTTGGCTAAACCAAAAACTAATACATAGGATTCTCATCCTACTAAGTTCCGGCGGATATTAACCTTTCACCCTCTCCAGACGTCTTTTGGAGTTTTTACGGGAAAAGGGTTCTGTGTGAAAAAGCACGACTGAGTTACTCTAGTGTCTTGCATTAGATTATCGCCTTACCAAACGTTGGGCGCCATGTAGTGTAGTTCCTATATTCCCAATAGGCTCTGCGCATTGGAATAATATAAACAGCAGTGTAGACGTAGGACTGAGGTCGACTAGGTCTCTACTGACTATATTAGACTTAATTAGTTTTGCCAGCTAGCTCAGAGGTCACTAGAAACTTTCTAGTATGTTCAGGAAAGAGTTAACTCTCTGGATTTAGACAAGAAGGGATTAGCTTCTGACAACCATACAAACATGACAACTTTGCTCTCTCAGAAAAGAATGTATCTCTAGAGTTGTGTGAAAACAATAGACAGCTATTTCACCTAGTCAATCGTGCATACTTAGTTTCACCAGAGTGCAGAGAAATAGAGAGACAGGCGTTTTCAATAAAAGGTGTTATTTATTGAGCAGTCTTCTTTCTCATGCAAGAGAAATGAATTGCCACAATTGAAATACTTATCATGAAGTAAAGTGCGTACAGTAAAAGTAGTATTATGAAATAATACTGTAAAAGCATTGATATGATTTCTTAGCCATATGGTACTTTAAAATTGATAAAATAGATACATACATAAAAACATTGACTAACGTACTCAACTGGTGCTTCTAACTGCGCCTACCCCGGTGTACCTGACCTAAGCCTAATACTTGGGAAGGAGTAAGTAAGTAGCAGTTTAAGTTAAGTTGGTTAAGATTGTTTTGCCAAGAATCTGCATCAAGAATTCTCCTAAGGGTTTAGTCAGCTCCGTTCCTTGGTAATAGAATGTGGGAGGTCTGGTATCTCATTCTTTAAGACTCGATCCCCCAGCAACCCGCAAGGGTGGCTGGAAACACCGGAGCTGGATTTTCTCGGCTGGAGAAAAAGAAAGCGTCTCTCTCAGTGCGTCAAAACGGGAGGGGCGGCTTCCGTGGGCTCTCGCATCAGCTGGGCTCTCGGGCAAGTAGAAAGCCGCTCTGCTCCAAACCACTGTGTGTTTGCTTAAGGCAACTGCTGGTATATTTATACCTGAAAGGTGCTGAGTTTGACGTAAGGTTGGACATAAGACGTCACTAAGAACTAACAGTTCTTTCTGGACTCCAGGAGTTCTTGTTCAAATCAAAACAAAAGCAGGGGGGGATTTCCCGGTCTGCTGGAGGCTTGGTTTGTTTAAAGAACGCGTTGTACTTTCTAGGAGTCGATGGGAGTAGCCGTGCTGTGCTTTGGACTGCATAAACTATTACTGAATATGGATATGATTCTTATGCCTTTATAAGGATATTATTATTATAACCACATAGGGCATGAATCGGGAATATCTAATTAGGGTCCTAGATAGAAAAACAACAGACCCCTCAGCTCTCGACATCCTTTGTGGGACAGCTCACCTCCAGATTCTGATTTTCCTAGACATTGCCTAATCCCCATGGCTGCAGAGTCAAGCAGCCCTTCTTTGCACCTGATGCACCCGGCAACAGTGGGCATTCGACTACCGAGCCCCTGGTCACCAGAGGTGACCCAGACTTTGTCCCCCGTGCTTTCAGGTTCCTCTCACCTAGAATACAGGCTTGGATTCCACCAGACCCTCTTCGCCTTTCTGGCAGCAGTACTTCTTTGTAGCTCTCTATTTAAAACAACAATGGTTTCCGACACCACTTGAAACCTATGCACCCGGCACCTCTGGGATAGGTAACATGGGTACATTGGTACTCACCGGTGGGTTGGCCTTAGAACCTCCTATGTTCCAAAGGGTTTGCTTGAAGTCCTCCTAGAAGTGTCCTTAAATTATAATTTTCTAACCGTGACATTCCCATAGAGTTGTACGGAGCGCGCATCTGTATTTCCTCACTGCACCTGTCCTCCGTGGTCTCCCTGTGTCACTCCTCTGGGTGGTTCCTTGGGATCCCAGCATTTCTACATGCTCTAGGCACTGTGTCTAGTCAAGTAATTGTTGTTATACCACTTCTTTAGTATATGGTTCTGTCTTTCCCTGGAGCCCGCTGTGTAATGTGCTATTTATGAATGTTCTATTGATTCAGTTGTGTGTGCTTTGAGTTCTAATCTCTCATAGAGATTAGTAGAGATAGTTATATTAATAACAACATATTTTTATATAACTACAGTGAGTGTGATTCTCCTTTCATTTAGTCATGTAGGAGGTGATATTCTGGTAAAACAAGCTGCTTTACATTCCTCCAAGATTTAGCCTGAAGGCTGCTCTCCATAACAACCACTAGGATAGCTTTCAATAAAGGTTATCGTTGACCTCATACATCACAAGGGTCGTGTGGACTGGTAAAAAATGCCCACTTCAATTAGTAGACAGCATATACCAACCCACTTTCTCACAGTAACATTGACTCATATCTAATTGGCATATTTAATGTGCTTATATTTCTCCAGTAAAGTGCACTACATGTGCCCAGGGCCTGTACATTAAATTCTACTAGTGGGCCTGTAGCACTGATTTTAGAACCCACTTAAGTAGCCCCTTAACCATGTCTCAGAGCCTGCGTGTGCAGTTTTAAACTGCCATGTTAACCTGGCTTGTTAAACCTCTCGCCAGGCCTAAACCGCCCTCTTTAATACAGATAAGTCACCCCTAAAGTAGGCCCTGGACAGCCCAAGAGAAGGAGACAGTGTATTGAAAATGCAGGAAATATCATTTTAAATTTGACATGTCTTGGTAGTGAAAAACTCTTAAATACATGTTTCACTACTGCAAGGCCTATGTCTCCCAAAGCATAACATCTGGATTACCTTATTAAACATTATAAGTGTAATTCTGAATTGGGATGAGAGAAGACTGGGTGTGGGTTGAACTCGCTGAGTTTCATTCCATGGGATTCCACTGAGTTATATTAAAACTGTGTAAGGTTCTGTGGAGTTCTGCCAGAGGGCACAGCAGGGGAAGTAGAGGGCAATGTACAGGAAGAATCAGTACTTTTAACTGTTGCCAGTGTCCTTCGGGGCTCTGTTCCTGTCTGTGGTCATCCACTTATCTACAGTGCTACACACCTTGCCAGCCCAACTCCTCTTGTGCCAGTGCTGACCTTCCTTTGCCCCCAGACCCCTGTCTCCCTCACTTAGCTCACCACAGTACATTTGAGGTGTTAGATGCATTTGCCTGCATATAAGGGATGATCACAAATGAAACATGATGCTTTTCAGCACACCATCTAGACCAATTCAGCCACAGATTTGTTTCATCCACATGTTCTTACAGTGACAGCCACTAAATTGGCATAAAGATTAAATACAAATACAGTACTTGCTCTGTATGCAGAATGGTGGTATTCAAACTCCCCCTACAGGAAAATATAGTGTTTAAGAACTGTGCTTTATGCAATATCACATATGGGAAGGCAGGAACCAAGAAAATACCTGCGAGGTGCACACATCTCTACGATGAATCTACGGAGTCTTGTGAATACTTGCCTACAATACATTTATTCCATTAAAAAGGCGAATACACCTAATTTGGCAATTACCATGCCAGACAAGCATATTCATTGAAAGGAGAATCCACTGTGTTTAGGGAATAACTGTATGCACTGGAAAAACATATGGCAAATTGACTTCAACTAGGGTGTGCCTGGATGGGTATATTCATGACACAAAAAAACCTGAAACAGTCATATCTATGAAATACCAAAGGAATTAGGTATCCATTTGTCCAGCAGAATAACACATGGCAAGGTTCACAATCTTGAATAAAAACATCCCTGAGCTCCCCCCTCACAGTGAGGGGGTTGTAGCCGTTGGCTGGGCGAGGGGTCTCCATCAAGAGGAGAATCCCAGATGATGAAGCATGCCACCTCCGTGGGTGATGGGATTATATCCTAATTATGGGACTTCTCCAGAAGTACCCTGAGATCATCTTTTTGTCTCTTTTTCTGGCACAGTTGTTCTCTTAGAACCGAGGATTTCTTTGTTTACTTATTTTCTTACTTTAGCCATTTTCTTCCGACTGCCTGTCTTTTATTACTTGTCTGGGGTGGGTGATAACTGGGCTTTTTGTATTCCCTACCTCTAGACAGCCACACAAAGGAAGCTTTGGTGTGATTTGATTGGTCCTCTTGGGAGGATGGGAGGGAGGACCAAGATACAGTCACACACTTGCACCTAAATAGGCTGTGTCCTGTACACACCCAATGGACTGCAAAACCCCCTGTAGTGGTTCTGGATCCAGTGCAGGAATGTCAGGGACTCTGTGCACTCCAAAGCCCTTCTTTAACGTTTCTCCCACTTCGAAGGCATCACTTGGTAAGGAACTGGACTTCTGACCATACCACTTCAGTATACTTCTGGACCTGTGGCTACTCTGCAAAGAAGAAGGACTGCTGTGCTGCTGTAGGACTGTCACTCTTTTGGACTGCTACCCTAGAAGAACTGCTGGCTTGCTGTGCTGACCTGCTGCCTGCTGCCTTTTTACCTGGAGAGGAGAAGCTGACCTGGAACCTTCTTGAACCCAGGGCCCTAAAGTGTCTCCAAGGGCTAGTCTGCTGGCCTCTTGATCTGAGCCTCAGGGACATAACAGGCTACCCACAGCTCCTGGACCAGTTTTTAACAAGCTCATGACCCCAAAGAGGTGCCTCTCATGTCCTGGGTCCTTGAAAGTTTGGCTCCTTTAATCAAGCTTTTGGACTCTTCACAAACAGGCCTGTATGCACTGGAACCACACAGCTTGCACAAAGAATCACCACTGGCTGCTGCAAGTTCATTCCTTCGC
This sequence comes from Lissotriton vulgaris, assembly GCF_964263255.1. NCBI lineage: Eukaryota > Metazoa > Chordata > Amphibia > Caudata > Salamandridae > Lissotriton > Lissotriton vulgaris. The sequence goes on along the minus strand of NC_141693.1, from coordinate 582,868,316 downwards.
AAAGCAAGCATTGTCCGCTGGCATGGATTGCCACTGGGAAGCTCCAGCCTGCACATCCCACTTTTTGTGTGATGCCGACCACTACCAGTGACGCTGTCCTTGCTCCTGGTGACTCTTGGCACAAATCTGGTCAAGGTAAACCTTCAGAGGGACTAAGCTGGAACTGCATCCAAACCTCGCTTCATCACAGTAGGCCTGAACATTTGGCTTTGACTTGTTCAGGCAAGACCAGAAATCCCTGGTTGGAGTTTTATGCTTTCAGACAGTATATTTTAGTTTATTCTTTCAAAGTTCATAAACTATTTTACTTATTAGATTTTTGTCATTTTGGTCTTCTTTTGTTCATTAAATTAAGCTCTCTTTTTCTAACCTGGTGTGGAATGTTTTTGGAGGTGTTTTCACTGTTTTACTGTTCGAAGTGTTGGACAAATAATTTACACATTGCCTCTTTAGCTAAGCCTGACTGCTCTGTGCCATGGCACAACAAGAGGGTGAGCAAAGGTTAATTCATGGTATGTTTGTGACTTACCCTGATTTGGATTGTGGTTACTGCTTGACCAGGGCCTCCATCCCAGGCAACCAGGAACCCAATTTCTAACACTGGGTCAAAGTTGAAATCTGTGGCACTCTGCAATGGAATGCGATTCAGATACAAAAAGTGGATTGTGCCTGGTTGGCACTTACCTTCAGACTTAAAGGAAATTTGGAGAAAAAAAATGTTAGGAGAAGGTAAAGTCCAGCGGGGCAAGGCGGCAGGTGATATCCAGGGAGGTGGCATTGTTGTTAGGGAGCCACTGAATGAAGCTGCAGTGGAGATTTCTTCATTCAGACTTAGTCACTTTTTTGGAAGTCAGAAATCTCCAGCAGAATGTGCCTGGAGTTGTAGCCGATGAGAGTTCCTCTAGTCTTAATACTCCTTTGGCAAAGGACCTCTCAGCAGACTTTGCTGCTGTGTAGAAGAATGCAGGCAGAGCTGCTGCAGCTTTAGGCCAGCCAGCGAGGCAAATTGACAGACAGAGGAGCAGGTTAATACCAGTCTCCCCATGGCTCAAGGCAATTTTAGCCAAACGTTTTGGCAAGTCCCAAGTTTTGGCATTTGGCTATCGGGCATATTTATCACCACCAAGGGTCCAGGCCTGGAGGAGCACCACTTGGGATGGTTAGGACTCACTCAGCCTACGTCCAGGAGTGGTTTCATGATGAAATCTTTTCTGCCCCTGAAGCTCTGCTCAGGCGGCCAGCCAACTAACCCTGATATTCACTCTGGTTGTCTTGAGATCAAACCATGTAACAGTGCTGAAGCAGCAGTGCTGGCCTCGAAGGGTTCAAGACATGCTCCAGGCAGCAAAGCAGTTCACCCAGGTGCAGCAAAGCAATCTTGTGGAGTTCATAGCAGGCCACAGCGGCAGACAGTCCTCTGCAAGTCCTTCCGCAGGTCTAGAAAATGAACTTAAGAGTGGGTCTTAGGGTCCTAATATTATACCTTGTGTTGTCTTTGAAGTAGGATACCTTTCTAGGCATTTTCCTTTGAAGATTTGAAGCGTTCCTGCCTCCCTGACCTTACCCCTGGCTGGCTGCATGAACAATGCCGTGGTGACAAGTCTTTTGTGTGAAAACAGGGCACAGCCTATTCTGTTGCAAGTGGGGCTGTGCCTAGCTCTGCCCCTATTCTGCCAGTTGATAGCCCATGCAGGCAGACCTGATCTCCCTATTATGTGGCTGTCTGGGAGGAACAAATATAGTAAAACTGCCAACTACACCTAGTTATGTGAACCGGTTACAGGTTGTAGGAACCAAATAGTTAGGGTAGAAAAACGCTAACTTTCTAAAAGTGGAATTTTCAAAATTATAACTTAAAATCTGACTTTATCTTTAAAGAAGATTTTTGATTACGATTTCTCAGAGACCTAACATGAAATGTTTACCTGTTTTCAATCAAGCACTTTTTAAATGTAATACAGCAATCCATTGTTGTCCTATGGTAGAGGTAGGCCTCACAATAGTAGAAACAATGTAGGAGTTTTTCACTACCAGGACATGTAAAACTTAAAACTACATGTGCAACCTTTAAATCACAATGCACCCTGCCCATTTGGCTACCAGGGGTTACGTATGGGGTGACGTATATTCAATAAAAGAGGAGTATGAGGTTTTACAAGAGGGTTATATTGCCAAGTCGAATTGCCAGCTTAAAACAAACTGCATTCAGGCTACTATAGAAGATTTGGGACATGTTTTAAGGGGCTACTTAAGTATGTGGCGCAATACGTGCTGAAGGCCCACTAGTAGCATTGAATTTAAATGTCCTGGGTACATGGTAAACCACTCCACGAGGGACCTATAAGCAAATTAAATATGCTAATAAATTGTAAGCCCATTTTACCGTGTTTAAATGATAGAGCAAAAACATGTTATCACTGGTTAGCAGTGTTAACGTGCAGAAAGTCCTAAAGTTAACAAAAATCAATTAATCAAATATAGGAGAAGTGACGGCAAAACGTTTGGTGATCCTAGGTGTTTATAGTAGAGTGGCTTTTTTGAGCCATTGAGGAGGACCTCGGCACGCCCACAAGAGAGGAGTTACAATAGTTCAGGCAAGTAAGAACAATTGCCTGGATTGTAATATTGAGATCCTAAGCAATGAATAACAATTTTCATTGGAAAATATAATCCAGTATGAAGCTCTCTTCATCATTGACTAGGCTTTCTTTGAGCAAGAGCCTTTCCTTCACCTGAAGCAATTAATTAAACATTTCCCTTCATGACCACTCTCTTCAATTATTGTATTAGTTGGTAGATTCCTGGATTCTGGTTATGGGATCTAGAACAAAAATGTACTATTGTAACTACTATTAGTTCCATATGTTACTAAACCCTTGCTCTTCACTCTGTAATACGGGCTGAAAGAATAGGCCTCACAGCATCAATACGTCATTAAAAACTAGTTTAGTGGCATGAACTGAGGCTAATTAAGGGTGTGCTAAATTGCTAACATTTTGAATGAAATTACATGAAACCTGGCTAATAGCACAAAATGTGGCTTTAATAGTATATAGTATATACCATAAACTATTAGGCGAGGGCCTACCTCACATAAAAAAAGTCACTTGAGATACTGGTATGAGACTAGCTTGAGCAAAACAAGTCTCTCAGTAATATATTTTCTGCTCAATGCAGTCTCCCGCGAGCAAAAATACCACCAAAACAGTTTGCAAAGTATAATTCTGTGAATGTGCGCTATTTTGGAGTTTTTTTTTTACAATTTTGAGAACATATATTAAAATTTCACCTGGGTCCACTTCAGCAGTGGAGAAAGAAGACCTTTCAAATGTGTATTTCCTTTTGGATCTATTAGAGTCGATTTCTTTTGAGAAAACGATGACTAAAATGGTGTGCAGAAGAGGGAGCAGAATAACAATATAAACTAACCTGAACAACAAACACGAATTAAATAAGATATAAGTTTCGCTGATGACTTTGGAGAACGGCTTTCGCAGTATTTTTTTTATCTAGTAACTCCTGCTCTTCAGGAGACTAGCGTGTAAATGCAAGTGACTTTTTATGTAAGTCAAAATGTCCCAGAACATTTCTGAAATCATTTGATTTATAAAGAGAGGAATCCAAACCCTTGCTTGATATTTCACATTCCTACCTATGAAAACCCTGAACATTTTTTTGCATACATAACAAATGAATCCCACTGTATCAGATCGCATAACTATTTCATGCTTTGGTTCCTTTTAAAGTCTCAATGAAATTAGCTTTTCGATGAAACAGTACAAAGAGTATTTTCACCTTGACATCCAATGTTGTCTCCTTTCCTCAGTTTGTCCCTCAGCTGCTTAGTGCACGCAATGTGCAACTTGAAGTTATGTTCGCTTTTACAATAACCACTGATATGGCCTTTTCTGCAGCTCACATGCAGAGACAGAATCTGATAATATTGAGACGGGAAAGGTTGAAAATGGCAAGGGACCTTTGTAGAACGCAAAATACAACTGGGCCTCAACAATCTGGGAAAATGTTTCATTGACCTGAGCTGGTCGTCAGTTTTTTATTTGCGGTGTCATACATAAAACACTCCCTTTTATAATAAATTCATAAGAATCATAAAGCATGGCTTAATCCCTATATATATTAACTTAGAACATTGTTTCTAAGCAAGTTTTCAGGTTAAAGACAGTCTTAAGGAAGTCCCATGAAGATTACTCTCAGAGATCATTGCACACAGCCGAGGATTGTGTCTAGATTGTCTGGTGACATGGGATTTTGGCGTGTGCTGCCAGAGAGCCTCTTCTGCCAATAAAAAAGAGGGGAATGATTATGTTAGCTAGTACAGAGGTGGGAATCCTAAACTAAATTCAAAGCATGATACCTCTGACACCATAGATACCAATCCTATTTTATACCAATTGGATTTTTTATTTATCCCTGGGTTCTAATTGAATACACAACAAACGTATTTTTTGTTTTCACTAAGACATGTTGTCCATGTGCAGGACGTGCTAGAAAACTAGCCTGTTACTTTAAATGGTGTATAAACTGTGTACAAGAAAAAAATCAATTACCAAGACATATAAACCATAACTACAATAAACTTACATCTGTACATTTCTCAAGACAAATAACTGTACAATTTACAAACATAAAACTGCAATTCGACAGGCAGAAGATAGTCGTACTCCTTTCTTAAATAGTAGTACAGTAACTCCTCTTATCAAAGGTACTCACAGTTCACTAATGGTTTGTAACCCAATGGGAGGTCACCTCAACGTTTGAACCTAGAGTAGGGCCATCCAAAATGGGCTCTAAGCTGTCAAAAGTTCTAGACGCAAGTGTGTCCTGGGTTCTTTAGGCTCGCCTCTCGAAACAGTATAACCAACGCTGCTGGAGTGTGCTGCCTTGCCTGCGGGCAACTTTGGAGCTTTGATAATGTACATGGCGGCCCGGCCGTGAAGGCGCGCACCACCCTCTGTCGTAGGGGGCCACGAGTCTCGGAGACTCCTGAGACCCAAGTGGACCAGCAGCAGGGGATTGATGGCTCACCCGCCCCTCGGGCCCATCCAGGACACCTAATACAGTTAAATTATCATGGCGGACACACACTGCATGGCCCATAAGCCTTTGCGGTTATTCACCTGAAAGCAGCCGAGGTGGGCGTGTCCACTCCACGAATCTCCTGTCGAGCCTCTGATGAGGGCATTAGCCCAGAAACGCATCAGGCTTCACTATGCAACACAAGGACTGTAATCACAGAAGGACGGAGTGTAGCTTTTACCCTTACAAGTGCTGCGAGGAATATACTTGTGACAAGCTGCTGGAGTGTGCTCACTTGCCTGTGGGCACCTTTGGAGCTATGTGAATATATAAACAAACATTCCATCAAGTCATTAGTGACGCCCACCGGGGGATTCAAACACACACAGATGAGCTGCTGGAAATGTACGCCTCTCCACTCTGTGATGTAAGCAGCCTCCTTTGAAAAAGGTCTGTGAACAGACCGAAATGCATGAGGACAAAAAACGGCTAGAATCCTGCAAGTGAAATAAAAGCTTTTCATACTCACCAACAGGAGTCCGACTTATCCTCTCTCTCAGAAAGAATCTGCTGTCATATATAATGGCGTGGTCCAGCCGCAAAGCACGCACCGCCAACTAAAGAGCTCCCACCACTGCCCGTCATCGGACCAAACTTTGTTTCTTTGTGAGAGCTTCAAGGGCAGGGGAAGCCGCCAGGGACTGGACCTTGGTTTTGGCCCTCATCACCTCGAGAATAGGTAGTATGGGGCGCAGGTGAAAGCAGGCAAGAACATGGTTCCTTACGGATCGCCCCCCCACGGGGCAGTAATGAGGGCAGGGGGTAGACTGCAAAGACCAGCAAGCCTCACGGATCGAGCTGACTGCGGCGTCCACCAGGGGGCAAACATTCCATCAAGTCATTAGTGACGCCAACCGGGGGATTAAAACACACACAGATGGGCCGCCGGAAATGTACGCCTCTCCACCCTGTGTTGTAACCAGCCTCTTTTGAAAAAGGTCTGTGAACAGACCGAAATGCATCAGGACAAAAACCGGCTAGAATTCTGCAAGTGAAATAAAAGCTTTTCAAACTCACCAACAGGAGTGCGGCTTATCCTCTTTCTCTGAAAGAATCTGCTGTCATATATATATATATACTAGCAGCCCATCCCGACCTTGTCTGGGAGCAATCAGGCTTCCCCAAACCCCGCCCACCCCGACATTTTCCAGCAGCCCGGGACCCCACCCGCCCTGACTCCCGCCCGCCCGACATTGTCCAGCAGTCTGGGTCCCCGTCCGCCCCGTCCCCCACCTGCCCCGTCCCCCGCCTGCCCTGTCCCCTGCCTGCCCCGTCCCCCGCCTGCCCTGACCCCCACCTGCCCCGACATTGTCCGTGGGCCCCCCGGAGCCTTACCTCAGCCGCCGCTCCTCCCCCGCGCTGCTCAGGTCACCGCTCCACCGCTCCTTGCCGCTCGTCACCGCTCCTCCCGCCTGTCTGCCGGTCTTCAACGCTTGTCCGCCCCTGGTCACCGCTCCTCCCCCGTGCCATGTCCGCCGCTCCTCCTCGCTCTCCTGGACGCCGCTCCTCCCCGCGCTCCTGACATCAGCACGCAAGTCGCGGCCGGCGCTACTTCGAAGGGACTACTTTTTTTTAAGGTAAATTTTTTAAATAACGCATATTTTTATAGTTTATATAGCCTATGTCCATCTGCACACCCTGACGATTACAATGATGTATCGGGTGTGTGGATTGGCACTATGGTTCCCGAGTTTACCTGCCTCAAAGGTTCAAAGTTCTTGCTTTATAATAGTAGTATAGATATATTAAACAAAAGAAACCTCTGCTCCATTTCGGAAAAGACCACGCACATGAGGGCTATTTGAGTGAAGGCCTTTTATTAGATAAGCTTCCTCAGACCCAGCAGCAAAAGAGACACATTTCAGCTGACACAGCAGCCTTCCTCATTCTAGTGTGCACCATTTTAAAATCATAGACATAGAAAGCAGTTCATGACATCAAAACTATATATATATATCACGTTAAGTAATCTTAAAAACAGTGAATAGATACAGTGCAATACATTGATACTGTGTACCAGATGGCTGTAACTGATGGTAACTATAAAATGCCTAGTGCATTAAGAAATGTTTAAAAAAAGGACATAAAGTGCATAGTGCAAATACCAAACAAATATAGTACATGTTATACTTTGTGTATCAACACAGACACTGAACAGTAAATGCCCTTCATGTTTTTATGAACCTGGTAATGAATCATAATCAGCAAAGGTCATTATGTTAAAAACATTTGCGCTGGTTACATGGATTGAAAATTTCTGGCAATTGCGCTGCTCAAAACTGCAATTTCAGGGAGAATGCTGTGTTCTGATGACATTACATAACTATTGGAAGCTCCATCAGGGAGCTATAAAATCGCGGCAGGCTCAATATGAAAAGCGACTGACCTAGTATGCTGTATTCATATTGGAATTTTTTTTAAAAAACGGTGATGATAATTTTTGGAACACTCGCTGCATGAATTATAACATAAAAGCGAAGAAGTGCAGAAATAGTTACCACATTCCCAATGCGCAAATAATGCCTCAATCTTCTGAGTCTTTGATACTCATACTTAGTCAACCAGAGGACCGGGACTACTGCTCCCATAATGCCCCAGAAATGTCAATCCAGTACTAAGGGGGACCGCCTGCATCAACCTGCATCAACCATGATGTCCGCATCAAGTCCCAAATATCTCGGGTACTGCACGCCTGGACTTGATGTTGCAGCGTCTTTTACTCAAAGATAATACCCACAATTTCGTCCGTTTTTCTGATGAACCATATCACAGCAAACACAGCGCTTTCAAGCCCGGACTCACCCACTGCTCAGAGTAGCTTTAAATCATGTGTATCCGAGGTTACCCGGAATGTGCATATCACGGAACGTCTCCATTAGTGCAGCCGCCAAATTGCCAAGCAACCTTGAGCACACATCGGGGTCAGGAGAGACTAATGTACACAAAATTATTAAGCCCCATAGTCCTCACCGCATTCCACAGTGCCCAGTCACCATGAGTCATGTCGTTATCCCGAGTAGGGCATTTCGAGACAGGGAGAGGACACATTTATATTTATAATATGAATAGATAAAAAAAATAGATATAGATATATAGAGATATATCAATCAATCAAACAGCATTTGCAGAACGCAACACTGTTACCCTTAGTAACCCTGGGCGCAGTTTGCGTAGTAGCGCTACGCGTAGCTACGCGAAGTGCATTTCGCACTACGCGTAGTTACATGAACTGCGTAGTTCACTATGCAAAATGAGGTTCGCACCGATTGCACACCGCCGGATGCTTGTACGCATCATACAATCAGTGCAAACCGCATCTTGCACAGTGCGAGTGGTCATTTTCTGCTGCTCGAGTATGTTTCTACTCGAGTGGCAGCTTTCCCAACACGGACTGTTAGTTTCTCATCGTCAGCGGTCGCGATCATACGCAACCATTCGCAATGAGAAACTTGACCTCCCTCCGTTGAGAATCTAGCCAGGAGGTTTATTTTCCAATGCTCGCGATCGGCAACTTGATGTTGCTGATCGCAATCGAGGAAAAAGTCTCGCCAGGATGTCATTTGCTCGCTCGCCGTCGTCAACTTGACGTTGAGGACCGCGAGCAAGCAAAAAATGACAGCTACACTACGCGTGTTTGCACTGTGCTACGTGCAATTCGCATAGTGCAAATAGAGCAAACTTCCCAACTACACAAGCGTAGTGTAGTACTTTGCCCAGGGATAACCATTAGGGTGTCTGGGAGCTGTGTCTCTGTCGAAGAGCCAAGTCTTGAGTGTCTTTCTGTATCGAGGGGGCTGTACGTAGCCAGAGGGGGTGGTCATTCCAGGTCTTGCAGCAATGTAGGAGAAGGAGCAGCCAGTGTGTGGTAGGAACGGATGCGGGGGTTGTGTGCGAGGGAAAGTGAAGAGGAGTGTAGGAGCCAGATGTACGACGCATTTATGCATACGCAAACCTGTCTGTGCATGCAAAATACCACTGGACCATGTACAAACCCTATTTAGTGAGTCTCAATTTATTTGTGATTCACTAAATAGGATTTGAGACTCGCAATTAGGAAGGGTCTTTCAAGGGAGTCTCGTGCTTACAGCTACTCGCTAATCTATGTAAGACTGTTTTGCGACCGCAATTGCGGTCGCAAAACACTTGCAAGTCACCGCCCTCTTCAAGAGGGTGGTAAAGCACTCGCAAAAGGAAAGGGTTCCCAGGGGACCCCCTCCCCTTTGTGAATAAAGTGGAATTTTTTTTTAGGGCCAGGCAGTGGTCCCAGGGACCACTACCTTCCCTTAAAAAATTAATTTGCGGTTCTTGTTGTATTGTTGTGTCTGTTTACATTTTATGCCACTTCATCAATCAATCAATCATCTACGATCCGACTGACTGACTGCGAAGAGTATAGTATGTGGTCATCAATCATGATCATGGTGTCCAACTCAGTCTGTAGTGTACAGAGTGAGTCCACAGTCCATATTCAAATATCAAATGGATAGCCCTCCAGTAGAAGTACAATTTTGTTATTAAACAACAAGTCTGTTTACAGCATTAACCTGAAACAGGACACATATACAGCAACATAGCATTTTCCAAAGTAAGTAACTAAATCAACACAAGGCTGTCAGTCATACCTTCACTACTACACTTGTGACTAGTACTACTCGACTCCACCACTACAAAGACATGTAGGTCTTCTGTGGTTCTTTACTTATTTACCCTTTATGCCACTTGATTCGAAAGTAAATGCCTCAAGTTATTATTCCATCAATCATCTCTGATCCAACAGACTGACTGCGTGCGAAGATGGTATGGTCATCATCATGGTGTGATACGTGTTGTCCAACTCCAACTCAGTCTGTAGTGACTCCGATTAAGTCCATATTCCATATTAAAAAATTGCAACGGATAATGGCCTGCACATTTGGTTATTAAACAACAAAAAGGGAAACATTGACTGTCACTTGATTCATTTTTAGTTGGTGGATTAATTACTAGTAGAGTTTGACTTCAAGCAAAACATCAACACAAACAACAAAAATCGCTCAGTCAGCAAGCATCCAATGCATGCCATCATTACCTGTCTTGCTCTTCTCTTTGGCTGTCAGATGCCTAGTTCTGACAGGTGTGTTTTTTTTTTTAATGAGGTAGTGGCCTCATCATTACTCGCCATTCATTTTGAGTGTTAGTCACTGTTTCTGTTTTCTTCTTATTCATCTGTGGCACTTTGTTGCAGTTAAAATTGGTTCACATGGTCAGCGCTGTGATGATGGGCCGTGGCCTGGGTAGCGGTCAGTGGTCAATTGAGTTTGCAGAAATGTCTGCAAGTTTCTTCGAAGAGTCTTGTCTTTCACTGCCAAGTACCTTCTGTTCTGACAGTGATTTGCTTTGGTGGCCTGCCAAGGTTGTATTCTTCTGACAGTGATGAGTTTACTTTTGGATGCCTGCCGACTGGCAAAAGACAAGTTCTGACAGTGAAGACAGAAACAAAAGGAGGATACCTGTAGTCATGTTTCACTTCTCCTGGAAGGGCTGTTAGAGGCAACATTTCTTGTACTATTCTCCATCCAATTTTTGGCTTGAGAGAAATGTATTACTATTTAGGGCGATTCAGGAAGATGGAGCAGGACTCTGAGGAGTGGACAGTTAAATGCACAGAGGTGCAACTCCAATATGGAAATAAAAAGAGAAGACAGTGGTGATGGGTTTGTTTTGATTTGATTTGGACCAGAAAGACAGATACACACACAAATAAAGGAAGGAAGAAAGTAAAAATTTGAAAGCCTACTTGTCAAGGAAGAAGGGCTCATCCTCAAACCCTGGTGGTTCAACCAGAAGTAGGTCATCTAACACCCTACTTCTGTCATCGAAGCCGCTCTTCTCTTCCTGCTGTGATTCAGGTATTTTGTACTCCGGTGGTATAAAGTGCTTATTCATTTTTTTTAAAACAGACTTTATTGACAGATCACATGGAAATCACAGAGCTCTGTACCCCAGAGATATCAGCCAGGCAAAGAGAAACATGTGTGACATCGCAATCCATCATGACTTTTTGCATATATAACAAGAGAACATAATCAATGCAGTGAACAGTCCTAAACCCCCCCCCGAACCCCACAACTGCCCCTTCCCCCGCCCTTCCCGGATCCCTCCCCCCATGCATGGTTACTAACTTTTTGGCAATCAGTATACACACATCCATCTACCTACCACTCTCACATGTCCAGTATTGGGTCTTGTTCTGGTGGCGGTTTGAGCCCTATACCCCTGAAGTCAGCCCGCCGCTTCCAAATTTTATAGTGCTTACAAGGGCATCCCCGGGCAAGAAATATGGGCTTCTCCATCCCCATGCAAAAATCTAGTCCCCTCTTCCATGCTAATAGTGACGGGGCCCTCGGGTCCCTCCACACCCTGGCTATATCTCTTTTGGTCACAGTGAGCCCTAGCAGCAGTAAGTGTCTCTTGTAGAGGTTACCCCCCACCCCATCCATCATATGCAGAAGGCCTAGGCGTGGCGTACGTGGGAGCACCCACCCAAGTGCCTCAACTAATCCATTCCACACCCCATTCCAGAACTTGTCTAATTGGCTACAGCTCCACACCGTGTGCAGGAAAGTTCCCACCTCCCGACCACATCGAGCACAATCCGGAGATACAATGAGGCCCGCCTGCCACAGCCTCCGCCTCGCGAAGTACACCCTATGTAGGTATTTAAACTGGATTATCCTAAGGCGGACAGATATGGCTACGCCCCTGGGGCTTGCCAGAGCCTCATTTCAATCCTCCTCCTCCAGTGTCCCAACATCTTCCGCCCAGGTCTCCCTCAACTACTGCAATGTGGAGGAGCAGTGTATGATCAGGGACTGGTAGATGCGCGATATTTTATTTGTCTCAATATTGCCCATGAAAACCCTAGCTTCTAGAGGGCTAAACTCGGGAAGGGAGGTCAACCCCTCAAAGTGTGGGGCCAGAGCATGGATGAGTTGTAGGTAACCTAAGAATTGGGTATGGGGCATATTATATTCTGTACTCAGCTCCTGGAAGGACTTGAGTGACGTCCTGACATGACATCACCCAATTTAGATATCCTGATGTCGTCCTACCCAGTAAAGCCGTGTAGTGCTGCCAGGCCCGGTAGACGGCCGTTGCGCCATAGGGGAGTTTCTTCGGTCAGGGTCTGCCACCACCCCATCCAGCGCAAAACTTGCTTCCAGATGCCAAATACTACCTGTGTCACTGGTGGCAATGCCTTACACCTCTTTGCCGCGTATAAAAGAGTGTGTAATGTGTGAGGCTCCATCAGAAACCGCTCCAGGGCATAGGCCTGATCCCCCCTGTCCCTATACCACCACTCATTCAATACTAAAAGATGTGAAGCTTGGTAATAGGAGAGTACGTCAGAGGTCGCCAAGCCCTCACAATACGTCGACCGAAAGCATGTGCGCAGCACCACATGGACCGAGCCGCCCACCCAGAGAAATTGTCATAAAACTAAGGGTGGGTGGGCAGCTATGCTCCGTGCACGGAGTGTGCGTAGTGCCTGCTTCTACGCATTTTGCGTAGCAGGCGTAGAATTCGGCACTACGCACGCTCCGCAGATGGTGCGTAGCTGGCCGCCACCCGCCTCCCTCCCGCCCTCCCTAAATACTTTAATTTAAATGTGTGAAAGAATTAAAAGGCACTTACCTTGCCCGCCGCTGCCCGCCGCGTCCCCGGGGCTCGCTCTCTTCATTGCTGCCGTCTTGGGTACTAATGCGCATGCGTGGGCGGCCGCGCATGCGCATTAGTACCCAAGACGGCGGCGATGAAGAGAGGGTGCCCCGGAGACGCGGAGGGCAAGGTAAGTGCCTTTTAATTCTTTCACACATTTAAATTAAAGTATTTAGGGAGGGCGGGAGGGAGGGAGGCTTGCGGTGCGTAGTGGAGCTACGAGGAGTGCGGAGGTGGGCGTAGTTTCTCGCCCACTTCACGTAGCTCCGCGAAGCCCCACTATGCCCACTACGCCCAGGGTTACCTAAAACATAGTCCACTTGTTTAAACCAAGGAGGTGAGATAGGATAGGGATGGTTTTGCAGCTTGTAAAGCAGTCGAGGTAGGGCCACCATTTTTAAAATGGCCGATCTGCCATATATGGTCAGGGGCATGCGGGACCATAATATAATATCTGCCCCGGTCCGTTCCCAGACCGGCACCATGTTCCGCTCCCAGGAGACAGCAGGGATCTCGGATAGAAACACCCACAGGTATTTAATGCCCCCGACTGCAATCTGAAGCGCTGAGGCCCAGTCCCCCACCACCGGGCCACTCCCCAACACCCAGAGTGTAGACTTACGTGGGTTCATATATAGTCCCGAGGTCTCGCCAAAGATTTGCAGGATGAGCAGGAGACGGAGCCCTGACCTGTTGAGGTCCGTTAAAAAGAACAGGACATCGTCCGCATATAATGCGATTCTGTCCGATGGGCCACGCTCCCACTCAAGACCCCTCATCTGCGCATCTATACATACCCATGCAGCCAATGGCTCGATAGCTAAGGCAAACAGGTAGGGCAAGAGGGGGCAGTCCTGCCTGGTACCCCTTCAGATAGCAAAGCTAGAGGACCAGACCCCCGCCACCCTGACCAAAGCCGTCAAGTCTGTGTATAGCAACTTCAAATAGGACATAAAGTTGGGTACAAGATTTAGTCGGGACAGGAGCAAGAACAAGTATGTCCAGCTGAGCGAATCGAATGCCCTGTCCATGTCGGCCAGGAAAAGCGCCACCTGTACCCCGGCAGACCGAACCGCCGCCACCGCTACGTGAGCCCGCCTGATATTATGCCGTGTCGCCCGCTGAGGAATAAAGCCAGCCTGGTCCGGGTGTATAAGATCTGTAATATACGGCAATAACCTATTAGCCAGTGCCTTGGCCAATACCTTGGCCTCAACGTTTAACAGGGAAATCGGGCCGTACGAGGCATGCTGCTCTGGGGGCCGACCGGGCTTGTGAAACACCACTACCTCAGCATGTCTCCAGTCCGGGGGCAGGCAGCCTCACTCCCTGGCCTCCTCCACCACTGCCCTGTAGTGGGCCCGAGTTGCAAATTATTATTTTTTTAAATTCGCTGGAGAATCCATAGGAGCCAGGGGCTTTGCCAATGCTCAGCTCACCCAGAGCCACACCCAGCTCTTCTTCCGTTAACGGGAGTTCAAGGCGGTCTTGGGCTTCATCCGAAACTGCTCCCGGTGGTAGATCTGCTATAAACTTGTAGACTAAATCTGCGGCAATACATTTAATCAGGGCGTAAAGTTCAGCGTAGTAGGCCACAAAGCTCTCAGCTAGCTTCTTGGGATCCATGACTGGGGACCAAGTGTCACCTTGTATCCTCGGGGGGTCTGAGCCTGAGAGAGTCCCTGGCACAGTCTATTGAGCATCGACCCTGATTTGCCACCCCATTGGTATACTCTACTTTGGGTCGCCAGCCACAACTGCCGTGCCTCATCCAACAATAGCGAGGCATATGACTGCTGTGCCAGAAATAACTGCCCAACCATCTGGTCCGCCCCCTCAATGCTGCCGCGATGCTCCAAGTCCCTAATCTCCGCCTCAGCTTGGTCTAAGGCCTCCCTGCAACCCCTCCGAGCCGCAGCACACCATGCTATATCTATGCCCCGCAGTGTGGGTTTCATTGCCTCCCACAATGTCGTCCTGTCTGCCACCGTCCCCGCAATTTCAGACAAATAGCGAGCAATGGCCTCCCTCATGTGCTTTTGGTAGTCTACCAGTTGCAGATGCCAGACGGAGATACACCAGCGAAATGGCTGGTTCCGCTTATCCAAACATATGGCTACTGCAGTGGGAGAATGATCCGACAGCCCGCGCAGCAGTATGTCTGCGGCTTCCACCCTACCCAGCACCGCCCTGGGAACAAATATGTAATAAAGCCTGGACAAAGACTTGTGAACTGCGGAGAGAAAGGTATATTCTCGCTGTGCACCGTGCTTGTGCCTCCAGGTATCTACCCAATTCAGGTTCCTGACCATATCACTCAATTTGGTGGAACTATCTGCCACACTCCCTCCCCCAGGTCGGTACCTATCCCGTGCACTGTCCATGATGTTCATCCAGTCACCACCCACCACTGCAAGTACATTCGGGATATCTGCCCATACTACAAAAATCTTTTCCACGGGGGACCACTGTAAAGGGGGTGGGGCATACACACAACCTAGCACTATGGGTTCCTCCCCTAGTGTACCCTGGACAAATATATAGCGGCCCTGGGTATCTATCCAATGAGTGGAATGAACATAAGGGATCCTACGGTGCACCAAGATGGCCACCCCTCTGGAATTTTTGTAAAACAGACATGGAAGACCTGATGATAGCCATATCGTTGGAGGCACAGTGTTTTATTAACTAGGAGGTGTGTTTCCTGCAACATCACTATATCGGCCCACCCTCTTCGCCTGCCTCAGGACTGCCCCCATTTAATCTTATCCAGCACTCCCCTCACATTCCAACTGAGGACTCGAATTGAGCCCCCGGGCCAACTTGCCCTACTATCTGAGTATGACATCAAGGACCCCCTGGATCGAAGAGCCACAACACGCGCCATGAAGGTGCACACTCGACCACCTTTGCCACATTGTCAGAACTGTGCATCCCCCCAAACCAACATCAAACAACCCACCCTGTTCCCAACCCCCTTCCTCACCCCATACCTCAAGAAACAATGAAGTACCTGTCGCGGTGTAGCAGGGTCTCCACCCCCAACATGAGGTCGATGACCCATTACCCCAATGGATCCCCATAGAACTACCCTACCCCCAAAAAAACCTTTTCAACCACCAACCCGCAACTGGGGGACAACCCCGCCCGTGAGTAACCCTCCCCCTACCCGCCCTGGAAGCACCTACTGAAATATCTAAACTTTCCAGCCATGCTCCACACCCATGTTGTTGGTGGCCCACTATACCCGAGGGTACGACGCACAATCATAGAGGGCAATTACAGTATACCAACAGCATGTCCCTCGAAACGGTCAGGTGCCCTTCATCTGATTCCTGGCAGCTCCTGTCTCTTTCTCTGAGGCAGTGTCCCACGTAGACCGCTGCCTGGACCTTGACCGCCAGGTGTCTTACGCCACGCCTCCCGGGGGAACGCTCCTGCTTCTCACTATGAGCGGAGCCAGAATCCAGCCCGAGGTGTATGGACTCTCACTGGCACTATTTCATCTGTCCAAGCAAACACCTCCTCCGGGGATTTAAAGAAGTGGGTGCGGGACTGAAACACGACTCGGAGGCGGGCCGGGTAGAGTAGGGCATATGGTTTTTTCAGGTCGCGCAGCCGAGCCTTGGCCGCTGTGAAAAACTGCTGTTGTGGTTCTACCATGCGGGTATAATCTGGGAAGATCAGAATACGCTGATTTTCATACATCAATGGCCTGTTTTAGGATTATGTCCCTATCATGGTAATATAATAGCTTAGCGATCACTAGCCGTGGCTGTGCCCCCACTGGCGGTTTTTGCATTAGGGCACGATGCGCACGCTCAATTACAAAGTATCGAGATAAGATGTCCGGTGGAAGCCAGCTCTCGAGCCACTGCGCCAGGAAGCCCTCCATGTTGCCCTTTTTGCAGCCCTCCGGCAGGCCGACAAAGTGTAAGTTGTTGCGCCTGGTGCGCCCCTCCACATCCTCCCCGCGAAGCACCAGGCCCTTTTGAACGGATTCCATGCTGGCCACCTTGCGCTTGAGGGTCGCAATATCATCTGCCGCCCCTGAGATGCGTGTCTCGGCCTCTTTAATGCAGTAGAACGCGTTCCGTAGATCCTGGCGCACCAGCGTGACATACGATCCCACTGCCCCAATCTTTGCCTCCAACATGACCCGGGACTGGGTGATGGCCACCATAAGGGCCGCATTGTCTGGACCAGCATCGTGATGTCCACCCGAGACCCCGGCGCCTCCACTGGGCCCCGTAAACTTATCAATTGGGCCATGCTTGGGGGCCCCCCACCACCTGCACCGCGTGTCATGGCTGCCTGGATGTTGTCACACAGAGACCTGTCTTTAGGGGTGTAGCTGGCAACACCACCCCGGGTCCCACCGCGTCCCGGCCAGGCCACCGAAGCGCCGAACAAGAATTTCTACCACTGTCGTTATGGCCAATAGTGTCCCTAGTCCGCTCCTCCCGATCCTAGGGCTTCACACTTTCTATGGGCTGCAGATAGTGACCACTCCAAGCCTCAGCTCCACCACCGGCCCTCGATGCAAGTGGGGCCAGGGCCGCAGCAGCCGGCCCCCAGTGACAGCAGCCCCCCCCAGGTGGTGACTTGACCCAGGCAGGTTCTAATGGCGCTACCACACTCTCCGCGGCCCGATCTGGCCGCCGCAAGACTGGTCCCAGGCCCCTTCGAGGGTTACTGACCACAGGGTCTTCCCACATCCCCACGTCTGGGAGGCAACGCACACCTCCTTACTGTCAGGGCCGGCTGGCCAACGCCATCCAGGAAGGTCTACCACCAGGTCCGGGGACGGATGCCACACTGGGGGAGCACTCCAATCTCGAGCTGACACTGTGCTGTCCAGGCCAGGTTGCTCTGCTCTCACCTCTCACCGGGGCCCGCCACCCACCCCGAGCCCCTCGCTGACTGCAGGGGCCTCAGATGTTGCCCAAGGGCCGCCCGTGTCTGGTGTCAGCCCCTATCAATTAGGGCGCCCCCCGCCTGGGCCATGCCCCCAACGCCATCACAGGTCCACCGCCAGGCCTCACGAAAATCGAGGTCCCCGGCTGCTGCCCGTGGCAGAGGCCGCACTCTCCACTGCTGCCTCCGTCTAATCCTCAGAGCACCAAGGTGACAGGGGCCCCACCCGTGGCCCACCGGATCTGTTCTGGGAAGTCCACTTCAAAATCAGGGGTAAGGGACCACCCACGAAGGGCGCTCCAACACCGAATGTTCTGCCGCTCTGCCCGGGCCATGCCCCGCCGCCCCCTCTCCTCACCGAGGCCAATGATCCGCCTTCACCCTGGGGCAGTCGCAGCCAGCAGAGGGCCCTAGACACCACAACCACGATCGTCAGGCCAACCGCGGAACCCCACCGATGCGGGCCCGCTTCACAATGTCCGTGCCACCGGCGCCTCCGCTCTCCTCCAATCGGGACTCACGAAACTCGAGCCCCCCGGCTGCCGCAGGCCGCCCAGGCTACTCCGCTCTCGTCCACTGCCGCCCGGCCCCTGGTGCACCAAATTAGCCAGAATTGCACCGGTGCGGAGCTGTTAAAGTCCTATATAGGATGCCACCCTCAGGGCGCTCTAGAGTGAGGAAGGCAGGATCAATTGACGGATATCTGGCTGGCGGGAACGGAGCTCAGCTATACTGCGTCCACCATGCAGGCTGTCCAAGCCAACGCCCCCCCCAAGTGCCTATTCATTTTGATCATAGTTAACCTCTCCACGCTTTTGGGCAAGGGGCGGGTCCTTTTCAAAGTTACAATGGCACCAGCAGCACTGAAAACACACTAAGAAGAGACACTTGCGACAGGTGAAGCCAGATACTTTATTGCCAGCCTGCTGAGCACTGTTTATTGGCTTCTTTTCCCATACCAATATACCAATGGGTTTCAATCCATGAAGACCTCTGTTGGGTCATCCAGATAGGCCCGGACCGTCCGCTCAATGCTCAGGGGTGTTCCGATGTGCTCAGCCTCTTTTGCATTTGCATCAGAACTGGACTTACCATACCACTACCGTTGAAACCAATCAGTTGCAGGTCGTACTGTGGCTGATGATCCTGTTCTTGCTGTTGTTGATGTTATTGGTAGTGTTGTTGACTGCTGGGAGGCAAGCGCACTGCCCTCAGGCTCTGAAGTACAACTTGACTCTGGATGCCCTGTAGTACTTGTCCTGGCCTGGGGTGGGGGCTGTCAGGATCCACCAAACGCCCCTACCTAACCTTTACACTACAACTCCCAGAAGCCCTAGAAGGGGGCGTGGCACTATAAAGGCAGGACGGACTATCACCACTTTGTTCGTGATTTTGTAACCACAGTGCATTGGAACTACATCAGTGGGGTGCTGTGCTGTCTCTTCTGTGAGTCAGAGAGAGTTTGTTTTCCCTTTCTTTATCGTGTCCTGTGCAAGAGGAGCAGGAAAAACGCCTTGGATTTGGTTTACTCGAGTCTTGGTCGAGTAGCGCTTAGGACGCGCAACTTGTTTATTATTTTGGTTTCCTTGGCGATCCAGTGTTCTGTTCCTTACCGGAGACGAGGAAGGAGAGCATTTCGATACGAACGGAGAACGGACAGCGAGAAGCCAGAAAGCGGCATCATAACTGTGAGTTAACGAGCGGCGCGTGATATCATAACGCGTAGCTTGAACAGTAGTGCAGACTTTCCTACGGGGACATTGGTGCACGGTGAAGCGTGTTTGGAGATTAAAGTGAGAGCGGGGTGAAGTGGGAGACAACTTCCTGCTCGCTGCCGTTACGAAGAGAAACACTAGTGTTTGTACGTGCAATTGCCAAAGCGGAGGGCAGTGGGGTAAGCCTACACCTTGCCGTGTTTGGAGCTTTGTTATCCAAGGAGTTGTGCTATCACAATTGAGAGCGGAAGTCAGTGGTAGAACGCTACGACTTACCGTTTCACTTAAGGATTATTGTCTGGACATTCCTGAAGGAAGGAATTAGCGTTTGAGAGACAGACTTGGTTTTGGATTCACGTTTTATTATTGGATATTGACACTTGTTTCCTTTGAGCACTGAAACACACATGGCAGGGTATGTGCAAAAATACTAGAGAGCTTTAACTACATGGTCTTGGGAGTAACTGTGAGTAACTGGTGTTTTTTGTTCCATAGGGACTATCATTGCAGTTATTCATATCAGAAAACACAGGGGAAAGGTGGAGCGCATTGCTTCAGGAAAGGTGAAACTCTTTTTACCAGTAGTGAGAAGGCAAATGAGAGTAGGAATTCCCTGCGAGCATTTATAACCTGTGTGCCTGTTGTTTTTGTCTTTCAGCCATCCCTTCCCTGCAGTCCCCTTCCGTCCCCTCCTTGTTTTGTTTTCTTCTTTATTCCCTCGCTCTATCACTCGAACTCGCTGTGTTATAAGTACTGGCGTGTTGGTGAGATAGAGAGGTGGAGTCATATGTGCAACGATCGGATCCTGCAGCGTGGAGTCTGACAGAATCACGAACCCACGAATTGCATTCTGCCTGGTCTGGTTGGGGTACATATGGCCGCTTTGGATGATGTATTGAGGGCTCTGGTGGTGGTCCAACAAGAATTGGCAGCGTCCAAAGCGGAGGCTGTGCTTCTTAAGGATAGGGTTGAACAGCTATCCAAGAATCCTTTTTCTACCGGCCCTTCTCAGATTCAGGTTACAGTTCCTCCCCCTATTCCTTTAGCCACTCCAGAACGGTATGGGGGGGATCCACGCAAAACGCAAGCATTTATGACTCAAATCTTGCTCCATTTCTCCTGTAAACCCGCCTCATTTCCTACAAATCATTCCAGGGTGGCGTTTGCTATCTCCTATCTGGTGGGAGACGCAGCCAATTGGGCAGTCCCTCTGGTGAAAAGAGATGATGCAATGTTGTCTAACTGGACCGCGTTCAGGGACGAGTTTGAGAAAGTCTTTGACAGGAAGGCCACCAACTTCAGCGCAGATAAGGAGTTATTGTCTCTGCGTCAGGGTAGGAGTGACTTGATAACTTACCTAACCACGTTTAATCGGCTGATAGCTGAAACAGATTGGCCAGAGGGTAAGAGGATGTCTTTATTTTATCAGGGACTGAGGGATGAATTGAAGGATGCGGTAGCACATATAGATCCTCAACCCACTACCTGTATAGATATGGTGAACCTGGTATTGAGATTGGATGGTAGATTGACAGAGCGGAGTGGGGATCGGAGAAAATGGGATAGGGGCTATGCTCGTAATGTGGGTTTTCCTTCTAGGGCTTTGGGAACCGCAGAAGCAGGGGCTGAGCCGATGGAAATAGGTGCTATAAGACCTCCGTTGTCAAAAACCGAAAGAGAAAGCAGAAGGGTACAAGGCCTTTGTATGTATTGCAGGAAGAAGGGTCACTATGTTCGAGAATGCCCTTCTAAGCCCAAGACAAACAATCCATGGAATAAGAACCAAAGGGTGGCTGTTTCCAAAACCGGTAGTGAGGGGGAAGAAGGGCTGGTATCGCCGCCAACTATGGAGGAGAACCCTGATTGGAAACTAACTTCGTTGTCTTCCTCTGGAATAGGAGAAACAGAATCCCACCTGGTCCTGGCTATGACCTTGGAGTGTGAGAATAAAGCCCATCAAGTAATGGTCATGTTGGACTCAGGGGCCACCGGTAATTTTATAGACAATGGGTTGGTGGCTCGTTTGATGATACCTAGGATACCTAGAGGCAATCCAGAGGAGGTTTTGGCAGTCGATGGACAGCCCATTAAATCTGGTCTTATAACAGAGAAAACCGCAGAAGTGGAATTGTCCATTGAAGTGTCGGAGGGAAGGCATGTGGAAACGGTGGAGTTGAATATAATAGATGCTCCCCAATATGAGATTATTCTGGGGATGCCTTGGTTCACCTTCCATAATCTTTCCATTGATTGGAAATCACGCACTGTCCATTTCTCTTCAGGGTTTTGCAAGGAACACTTGGTGCCTTATGCATCTTCTCCAGTAGCAGTGTTAGCGTTACAGTTCATGGTGGCTACTGCTGCCGAGAAGGAGGTGACTCTTCCTAAACACTACGAATCCTTTCAGGATGTATTTAGCGAAAGCAAGGCCGAACAACTCCCACCACATAGACCCTATGATTGTAGGATTGATTTGGTTGACGGGGCGGTGATTCCCACGTGTCGAGTATATGCCTTGTCTGTTCCTGAAACGGTGCACTTGAAGGAGTACATCGATCATTATGAAAGTATAGGATTCATAAGACCTTCTCGTTCCCCAGCTGCCTCTCCCCTTTTCTTTATAGCAAAAGCGAACGGTGATTTGAGGGCATGTGTGGACTACCGCGTTTTGAATAAAAACACCATTCGTAACCGGTACCCTCTCCCCCTCATTACGGTGCTGATTGATCAAGTGAGGGAGGCTGTGATCTATACTCACTTGGATTTGCGAGGAGCCTATCACTTGGTCAGGGTACGAGAGGGGGATGAGTGGAAGACGGCATTCAAGACGCGATATGGCCTGTATGAATATCTAGTCATGCCGTTTGGGCTATGTAATGCCCCTGCGGCATTTCAGTTTCTGATCAACGATGTCCTGAAAGAATTCATTGATTTATTTGTTGTAGTGTACATCGATGACATCCTGGTGTATTCTATGGATGTAAGCTGTCACGTAGAGCAGGTCAGCAAGGTTCTGATGAAGCTGAGAGAACATAGCCTCTTTGTGAAACTCAGTAAATGTGAGTTTAGTGTGTACAGTGTGGAATTCCTGGGGGTGATGATTAGTCCTTTGGGGTTACAGATGTCCGAGCGCAAGGTGGAGGCAGTGCGAGATTGGCCAGTACCGAAGAACGTGAGGGAAGTCCAGAGTTTCCTGGGCTTCGCGAACTACTATCGGCGCTTCATTTTGCATTTCTCATTATTGGCGGTGCCCATTACAAAACTTCTGAGAAAAGGAGTGCCGTTCGAGTGGACCTCTGCTGCAGGGGAGGCTTTCCAGACTCTTAAATCTTCTTTTATTACTGCCCCAGTGCTGGCACATCCCAATTTAGAACATCCTTTTGTGGTAGAGGCAGATGCTTCGGACGAAGCAATCGGGGCGGTATTGTCGCAGAGGGATGTAAGTACAGGGCAGTTGCACCCAGTGGCCTTCCTGTCAAAGAAATTGAGTTCAGCTGAGCTCAATTATACAATAGCAGAAAAGGAATTGCTTTCAATAAAGAGAGCATTTCATGAATGGAGACAATACCTATGGGGGGCCTTACATACCATCACAGTGTACACTGACCATAGGAATCTGCAGTTTATGTCTTTTGCTAGACATCTGACAGCTAGGCAGATGAGACGGACACTCTTCTTCGCAGAGTACAACTTTGTGGTCACTTTTCACCCGGGGTCTGAGAATAGGAAGGCCGATGCCTTATCTAGACAGACCATGCCGGTGGAATGTGTGGAAGAGAAACAGGCGATCATCCCTACAGGGAAGGTTCTGTGTGTGGTGAGAGCTGAGAGCTTTTTGGATGAGGTGAGAAAACATCAGTGTCCGGGTGGATGGGGGTCATGGGCTCATGGCAGATTGGATTGCAAGGTGAGAGAAGGTTTGCCGTTGTTTCAGGGGAAGTTGTTTTTGCCCTCGATTCCCTTGCAGAAGAAGGCTTTTTGCTGGTGTCATGAGGGGGAACTGGTGGGACATCCTGGTATACGTAAAACCCTCGATACAGTCAAAAGGCATTTTTGGTGGGCTACCCTGAATAAGGATGTTTCGGAGTGGGTGGCTCGTTGTGATGTTTGTGCTAGAGCCAAGGGAATAACCACCAAGAAAGCCGGCAAACTAGTACCCATGCCTACCCCCAGTAAACCCTGGCAACATATTAGTCTGGATTTTGTATCGGGTCTTCCGATGGATAAAGGTTATTCAGCAGTATTGGTAGTGGTAGACAGCCTCACTAAAATGGGACACTTCATCCCTTGTAAGAACCTTCCGAATGCCAGCCAGACTGCACAACTGTTAGCCAGCAATGTGGTCAGGTTGCACGGTATCCCCAAGGTTATTGTGTCAGACAGAGGACCGCAGTTCATTGCGCGTTTCTGGCGCATGTGGTGTCGTGCCCTGAATATAGAGTCCAATCTGTCCACCAGTTTCCACCCACAGACAGAACGTCTGAACCAAACGTTAAAGAAATACTTAAGATGCTTTTCGAAAGAGGCTCATGAGTCTTGGGTGGATCTTTTGTGGATGGCGGAACTGGCCTATAATAACGCATGGCATTGCTCGACGGGGATGTCACCCTTCAAAGCTAATTTTGGTTTTGATGCTAATACCTTGCCGGTTGACATACCCGCTGAGCTCGGTGACCAGCCTTCGGTAAAAGAAAGGGTTTTGATGTTGAGGAGGGTACACAGGGGAGTGCAGGTTCATTTGAACAGGGCAAAGGAGGTTTACAAAAGGTGGGGGGACCGCCACCGGAGGGAGAGTCGTCAGTATGTGGTGGGTGATAAGGTGTAGCTGTCAACGAAGAACATCAAGTTTAAGTTGCGTAGTGTGTTTCATCCAAGATACATAGGCCCATACCCCATTGTGAAACAGGTGAATCCCGTAACTTATAAGTTGAAACTGCCAGGATCAATGCGCATACACCCTGTGTTCCATGTTCAATTGCTGAAACCTGCGCTTACATCGCGCAGAGCTGCACCTCCTCCGGTGTTATGTGATGGGGGTATGGAGTATGAGGTGAGGAGCATAAGGGACTCCAAGTGGTGCAGAGGTAGTCTGAAATACTTGGTGTCTTGGAAGGGGTATACCGTGGAAGATGATTCCTGGGAGCTTAGCTCAGATGTGCATGCTCCTGCGGCGGTGTGTTCTTTCCACAGGAGGTTCCCTGCTAAACCTGGCCCTAGAAGGCGCTAGGGACGGGGACATACTGTCAGGATCCACCAAACGCGCCTACCTAACCTTTAAACTACAACTCCCAGAAGCCCTAGAAGGGGGCGTGGCACTATAAAGGCAGGGCGGACTATCACCACTTTGTTCGTGATTTTGTAACCACAGTGCATTGGAACTACATCAGTGGGGTGCTGTGCTGTCTCTTCTGTGAGTCAGAGAGAGTTTGTTTTCCCTTTCTTTATCGTGTCCTGTGCAAGAGGAGCAGGAAAAACGCCTGGGATTTGGTTTACTCGAGTCTTGGTCGAGTAGCGCTTAGGACGCGCAACTTGTTTATTATTTTGGTTTCCTTGGCGATCCAGTGTTCTGTTCCTTACCGGAGACGAGGAAGGAGAGCATTTCGATACGAATGGAGAACGGACAGCGAGAAGCCAGAAAGCGGCATCATAACTGTGAGTTAACGAGCGGCGCGTGATATCATAACGCGTAGCTTGAACAGTAGTGCAGACTTTCCTACGGGGACATTGGTGCACGGAGAAGCGTGTTTGGAGATTAAAGTGAGAGCGGGGTGTAGTGGGAGACAACTTCCTGCTCGCTGCCGTTACGAAGAGAAACACTAGTGTTTGTACGTGCAATTGCCAAAGCGGAGGGCAGTGGGGTAAGCCTACACCTTGCCGTGTTTGGAGCTTTGTTATCCAAGGAGTTGTGCTATTACAATTGAGAGCGGAAGTCAGTGGTAGAACGCTACGACTTACCGTTTCACTTAAGGATTATTGTCTGGACATTCCTGAAGGAAGGAATTAGCGTTTGAGAGACAGACTTGGTTTTGGATTCACGTTTTATTATTGGATATTGACACTTGTTTTCTTTGAGCACTGAAACACACAAGGCAGGGTATGTGCAAAAATACTAGAGAGCTTTAACTACATGGTCTTGGGAGTAACTGTGAGTAACTGGTGTTTTTTGTTCCATAGGGACTATCATTGCAGTTATTCATATCAGAAAACACAGGGGAAAGGTGGAGCGCATTGCTTCAGGAAAGGTGAAACTCTTTTTACCAGTAGTGAGAAGGCAAATGAGAGTAGGAATTCCCTGCGAGCATTTATAACCTGTGTGCCTGTTGTTTTTGTCTTTCAGCCATCCCTTCCCTGCAGTCCCCTTCCGTCCCCTCCTTGTTTTGTTTTCTTCTTTATTCCCTCGCTCTATCACTCGAACTCGCTGTGTTATAAGTACTGGCGTGTTGGTGAGATAGGGAGGTGGAGTCATATGTGCAACGATCGGATCCTGCAGCGTGGAGTCTGACAGGGGCCTCTAATTACTAGCAGTTCATTTTCAAAGTCAATGGCTTACTCAGCTATCAAAATGTTGTACTTGGAAACATCCACTTCTGAAAAAGGAATTACTGCCTTACTGTTCAGAAATACTTTGTACCGTGGATTCAAAATTGTGGCAGTAATGTAATGTGGATGTGACAAAATGTTATTTTGAATCCAGGTATTTTCAGAAAAGCGAATGGGTAAGGTGTCTGCCAAATAATATGCATCTTGTTTGTCATCTACACCTGCATACGTTTTAGATATCTCCTTCAGCTGTTGCTCTAGCATGTGCAACAATGGGATAGCTTGGACCATAGTACATTCCTTCCTGCTGACTTCACGTGTGAAGACCTCAAAAGGAAGTAGCATCTCTATCAGGCATTTAACGAGGTTCCGTTGGCCCATCTCAACTGTCATGCCTCCCACAGTAGGATCCCCTAATCTTTGCATGACATAAGCATTGAGCGGTATGTACTGCTCAAACAGACGATCGAGCATGTAATAAGTTGAGTTCCAACATGTTGGCACTTCCTTGATGAGTGCTTTGACTGGCATTTTATGCTCACTTTGAATGACCCTCAGCTGCTTCTGGACTTTAAAAGAATGGCTGAAATGTGTGCCTATGCTTCTACAGGTGGCCAGTAAGTTGCTGACTTTGTATTAATTTTTCAGAAAGTCTTGAACAACAATGTTAATGCAGTGTGCCAAATACGGGACCCTTAAAATAGCTTCCATCTTTCATGGCCCTAACTACATTATTGCCTTTGTCCGTGGCAACAAAACCAATGTTAAGCCCTCTTGGCGGAGCCACTTAAAGACCTTGCTGTTAAACTCATCCAAAATATTTGCAGCAGTATGAAATTTCTCCATGGCAAACATGCCTACAGTTGCATGTTTGCAAATGGCATGAAAAATCTCGCAGCGTCAACACCAGCAGATATCTGTTCTCTAACCACCACAAAAGAGATCCAGTGTGCAGTGATGCACATGTAATCAGTGGCTTGGCAACTGGTCCACATGTCTGTTGGCAGGTGGATACTCTGAACAGAACTCTGCTTCAAGGCTTTTCCAAGCAATTCCAGCACATCGTGATTAAGCATGGGCGAATTTTGCGAATCTGGCGTTCGCAAATTTGCGCATTTGCAAACTCACAATCCGCAAAATCCGCGAATTTGCGGATTTTTTTTTTTGTGTTCGCAAGGGTTCCTGCCAGTTAGCGAGGGTTGTGTACCAGTTCGCAATTGCGAACTTACTTGTCGGCTCGCAACGGTTGCGACTATGTTGTTTCTACATCTGGTTCATCATCACAGGTTCCCAGCACCCTCTGTTTCACCACTGCCACCCTCTGTTGCATCCATGCCACCCTCTGGTACATCAATGCCACCCTCTAGTTCATCATCACTGTACATTATGGGGGGGGGAAGCAAGCACACCTGCCCTGCTTCAACTGACATGAATTAATTTGGGGTTGATTTATTAATGTGTCACTGTTTTAAAATTCCAGTCTGGCACCTGCTTCCTTATCTGTAATTTACTTTCTGTTGCAGTGCAATTTTTTTTCCAGGACCTTTGTGGCCTACTTGTAGCTATTCTATGAGCCTGCTGTGAGGGTCAGAGCAGGGTCATACAATTGTTGCAACTAGCAACTGAACTCTGGAGGGGCCCCAGTCAGGAAGCACTACAGGGAATGGTTACTATTACTAATGATGAGTTTGAACTTTTGCACCTGCTGAGTGCTTTCAGGTTTGCAAAATTTCGTTTTTCTGCAGAACAGCAACTGTAATGCCCCAAACAAACATAGGCAACTGAACTCTGGAGGGTCCCCTCAGGAAGTACTACAGGGAATGGTTACTATTACTAATGATGAGTTTGAACTTTTGCACCTGCAGAGTGCTTTCAGTTTTTCAACACTCGTTTTTATGCAGAACAGCAACTGTCATGCCCCAAACAAACTTCTTTGTGAAAGTTGATTTTTAATCCAAAAGTGATCCAAAGAAAGTCAAATGGCCTCAAATCCAAAAAAGTGCAGGCAAATGTCAACCTGAGGAGTTATTCTGATAAAAATCATCATTTTCAGAAGGTCTATGCTGCTTGCTAGTGGATTTCTTGTGCAGAATTGCAAATTTTGTAATTTCGCGAGTGCGAGATTGTTGATGCCCGCCACACCTACATGTTCGCAATTGCGAACTCTCGCGATGCGTCGCTAAACTCCCGCGGGATCCCGCAGCAAGATCCAAAATGGCGCAGCACTCGCAAAATATCAAGAAAAACAACTCGGCAAATGCTGAATGACGGTATGTGAACGCCGCACGCCGCAAAATTGAATCACCAAGAAAAAAAAATCCGCTGCGTGCGAATTTGCGGATTTTCTGTAAATTCGCGAGCGTTCGCGGATTGCGAATTTACCAAAAATCCACAAAATCCGCGAGCGGAACGGATTTTCAGCCCATGCTTAATCGTGATTGTAGGAAGGTGGCTACCTGACTATGGTTACCCCAGATTTTTTGCCTTGTGTTTAGCTGGTTTTCGACTTAGTTGGCCTGGTTCCCTGCTAATCAGGGCCCCAGGCTATCTGCTCTCTCTGTAAAATGGATTCCATGTACCCTAGGTGCATAACTAGATTGGCTTGGGTCACCTTATCAGCCCATGTACAGAGCACTATAGGTGCCCAGGGCATAGGTGCCTCCAAGGCCTACCAGGGGCTGCAGCATATCTTTTGCCACCCCTGGCTGGCTATCTAAAATTGACACAACTGGCTGATCACTCAGCTGGGGCAAGGTGGTGTAATCACCCCTTGCTTAGATATAGTATGCCTATATCTAAACCTATCTGGACACATATAGACCTGTGAGCCACTCCTATGGCAGGCCTTAACAATCCTGAAGGCAGAGTGCGTGGTTTAATGTGAGATGGTGCTCTAGCATGAGCTGAGCCTGTCTGCAGCTGTCGGGACCAATTCCCTTAGCTGTTCCGGGATAATGCCAAACCATATACTATTAAGTGCATTATAATCCTCGCGGTTATATGTTAACTTTGGTTTGGCTTTATCAAAACATGTCGTGTAAGGTGTCATGCGAATTGGAATACTACCCCCTCGCCAGTCCTGGCGACGGGGGTAGCATTCCACCCCTCTAGAGGGGAGGACGTGTTACTTTTGCTAAAACGCGGTGGATTTTTAAAAGAGCCTCAGATCCACAAAATGGATGCTTCTGCCACAGACACATGTCTGACCTCCTGCTGCTGACCGAAAGTCAGCAGAGGAGGCCTGGACAAAGGCTTTCCTGTCGCAGGGAGGTGTCACACCACCCCAGACAGGAGATAGTGGATTGTAGCAGGGAGGTTTGAAAGAAACCAGACAGTGCCTGGGGAGCACAAGGCTTCCCCTTGCATAATCCGGTCAAACCAGTTCTGGGGCATCCCAGCCCCAGCTCCAGTGTGACCTGGACAAAGGAAAGGGGGTGTAACTGCCCCCTTTCCTGGTCCCACCCATAGGGAGGGACCTAGCAGGAGATCCACCCCTCAAATTGGAATAAGAGTGGGGGCAGTGCCAATGCAACTCAGATCATCCTGAAATCACCTTTAAACTAAGAAGACGACTGGACTTCGACATTCTGATGATAGAAGAGTGAAGAGCATCTCCCTTGTGGCCTAGGAGGGGCCACCCTGTGAACACAGGCACCACCCAGCACCTCGACGTCTGCTTTGCCGCCGCCTCCCGCTAGAGCCTGAGTGCAGAGCCTGACAAGACCCAGCCTCCCAGACTTTTCACACCCTGATCCACAGTCCCTGCAAAGAAGGAACCCGTGGAGGCACCGAGAGACGTGGGACTGGACATCTTGAAAGACCCCCAAGACGCTGACTGCTCAGCACCCAAGGCACCCTCGACTCTGTGCTTTAGAGTTTGAGAAGCCCCACAACGAGCAGCATTTGCTCCAAAGATCAGCCCTCCAGCATCTCCACGATCTGCGTGGGGCCCTTTTGCTTTGTGCCACTCGACTCGCCATCCCGGCCACTTGTCACGTGGTCAGCGGCCATCTTGGCAACAAAACCTACAATTTACACTGTGGGTCTAGTTGCTCTTGGCCTGCCCTCGCTCCTGTAGAAAGGAGTACCCGCTCTAACCTTGCTGGTCTGAGTAATAAGCCTTTTTCACTTTCTGCGTGACTTGCATTAGCCAAGCCTTGTTTGCTTCAATCGATTTTCCGACACCGCCATCAGCTAGAACCTTTGTGGGACAGCTCGTGATCGACTCCTGGACGTCCTTGACCTCTTCGTGTCCACGTGGCTGCAGAGAGAAGCAGCACCTCATCACCTGTTTGCACCCGACTTTGCCTGGTTCCAATCTGGTTCCACGGTGGTCACTGGTCAGTGACTTTGAACATTGTCCCCTCTGCTTTCAGGTCTTCACCACTTCAGATCCACCCTTGGATCCACCGGACACTTCTCCTTCACATCGCCTGCAGCATCTTCAGCTTCAAGTGCCAAGAACCTGTGTGTCAAAACCCGACGCCACTTCGACCCTGTGCACCCACTTCCTGTGGGTGAGGTAACATTCCAACGCCGGTGTGCCCACGTTGGTACACACCTCTAGGGTCTGTGTCTTAAGTTTTGGTCCTCTAGGTTCAGCGGAAGTGTCCTTTAACTAACTTTGTGTAACTTTTACGCACCATTGACTTTACATTGGTGCAAGCCGCACTTTAAGTGCTGCACCCGAATCCCGCGGGCTTCTCCCGACTTCAGCATTGCTAGTCCTGACTGCTCCCAGCGATTCTCTAGGCCCTTGGCCTAACCACTGTTCGATTGGTATCTCTTATACCACTTTTTTAATATATGGTTTGAGGGGCCACCCGCCCTCATCCATAATTGTGCAACTTTGTATGTTATACTGTGCTTTTGATTTAACACCTGTGCCCCTTTGCTCATAAAGAGTACTGGGGATTAATTTAGAAATAAACACATATATTTTTATAATATATACTTGTGTGGTGTCCTTTCATTTGATATTACAGGATTGTATGTGGTAAAACAGCTCGCTTAACACGACCTCTTAAGTTAAGCCTTTAAGGCTGCTTAGTCCATGCTACCCCTAGGATAGCTTGTCTAACAAGGTTGACTTACAACCAGACACCATAAGGGATTGCTTGGACTGATACAAAGTGGTTCCAGAATTGGAAACACAGCATACCAGGCCAACTTCTCACAGTGATGTAGTGCTGGAAAAGATAGTAGTGGCTGGGAAACTGCCAACTTGGGCAGATGGCTGTCACAAATTTTAGAAAACCCACCCCTTTAATAAAAGAAAAAGGGAGAAGGTCCAGTACTAACATTTTAGCCAGCTTCACATTGTACAAATGCGCTATTGGGGGGTTGCGTTCGTACTGCCCCTCCGCCCTAGTAACATGCTGATAACGGTAGGCTGCATGGCTTTCCTTTCTGTTAGGCACACTTTTTTTCATTCCCGTACTCCTTGGTGTCTTAGGCTGACTCTTACTCTTGTGCCACTGAGATGTTGCTGAGGATGTGTGCGGTACCACTGCACTGCTGGGGACAGGGCTACTTTGTGTACCGCTACCAGAGAGAATGTCTGCCCCTTCTTCCTCCCCACCATGATTGGGTCTTCTACTCATTTATCCCCACCAACAGCAATGGTTGCAGTTTTTATGCTTCGAAGCTGGTCCACCCAATCGATCAAGTGGTGTTTTTTCAGATGGGTTATTTTACCCCCGGTACCATTGTTTGTACCAAGCCTAACCCGACTAACAGAGGTATTACAAATGGAGCATATAGCAATGTTCTCCTTTTCGCTAACCGTAAAAAAGTCCCAAACTAGGGAGATAAACTTTTGTCTTCTGCTGGAGGTGCTACTCCCAATGCCGGATTAACTGGAGGGTGTGTGTTGAATTTGACTCTGTGCAGTACGAGTACCACTATCTACTTCTACTGAGGTGGAGGTTGTGATGGATTTAGGTCACTGCTGAGCCTTTGCTAAAGAAAATATGGAAGCTGTAAGTGGTGTTGGTGTTATCTGTGTTGGTGTTATCCGTGCCAAATCCCTCACAGCAATTTGGGATGTGGTAATGCCGGTCAGCACTAGGGCTGGAGTAGTAGTAGTAAAAGTATGTTTATTAGACCATTGGTCTCCAAACAGAATACATATTTCTAGGGCTGGAGTAATGTCCATGATGACTGGCTCATCATCATGCTGCTGTTGTACATCGACCTCCATAAGTGTAAGGTTTTCTGAAACCTTCCTTTTCCCTAGTCTGGTCTTGGGACGTTTCTCCCTCTCAGGCTCAGGTTGTGGCTCCAAAGTGGCATCTAGATCATCAGAAGGGATGCTTGGCAAAGAACTCAATGGACTAATCCTCCTTTTCCTTGCTAGGGATGTGGAAGACAATGGATCTTCTCAATGAGTGGCTTCTTCTTCTTCTTCCTCTGCATGAGGCTTGATTTTCTGAACTGCCCCTACTTCGGGAGGAACAACTACTATTGTGGGTGGTGGTTGTGGCTATTGGTGACCACGTATCTGCTGAGTTTCCTCCTGTGTTGATTGGATACTACTTTGAGATAGCGATAAGTTTATCTCAGGCTCAGCATCAGGAAGCTGGTTACCTCTTCCACACTCATGTGCTTGGGCCTGGGTTGGAGGGTTGGGCCCACTGATGCAGAGGTGCTGCCTCCAGCTTGTCCCCCGGACACCTCTGCTGCAGGTGTAATTTTTGTTTTCCCAAAAAAGGGTTGGGGCGGAACACCAGACTTAGGTGTCACTTCCTTCTCTGTCCCTTCTTCTCAGCAACTTTCTTGGTCTTGGAGGACCTGGTACCTGATTTCTTGGGGCCCATCTTTTTCCGATGTCAGGGGCCCTCAGTTGCACATGTTGCAGAGATGTCTAGTCAGGTCACACGTCACGTCATACACAACAGCAGGACGTCTGTCTGGCAGTACAATGGGCGATGATGATAGACACCTCCTCCTCAGTCTTTTTTGCACCTAAAAGCAAAAAAGCCAGAAGAACATCAGTCAAACGTGGAATTTGTTGTGCTTAAATGACTACTAGTGTACTGTGTAAACTCAGGAAGAATAAGAATAGCAAAGAACAAAAACATAAATACAAATTTACTGGAACCTGTTTGGCCTTAATTTGGCATCATGTGGGATGGATGGAGCATCAGGGACCTGCAGCTGTCAATAGGGATGGAAGCAGTAACCCAAGAGGAACAATGGAAAGATACGCAGCCCTATGTGGTAAACACAGCACACTACTAACTACCACCACAAAATGCCCCCCAGCCACATGGTCACTTATCACAGGCACAAGGCCCACAAAACAATGAACTTTAGCAGGCCTAAATGGCCAAACAAAGGATGCCTGTTAAACAACACAGCGTTAATGCAAAAATAAAAATCCACATGGCTAAAAACGTTTGAAAGTTACACAACAACCACAACAACAACACATACACATGCAACAAAGACATTTATTTAACACACCCACAAAGTTATTTACACCCAAAAACCACATTTTGCAATTCAATCCAATGCCATCCATGCCATAAATAATGTTTAAATTAAAGAAACACCACAGAAACTGTTGTTTCATGTACCCATGAGGATCTCTGGGCCTACTGACTGAAAAAAGGCCTAACACACACCAAAAAAGTGAAGCCCCACAAAAACCACATTTTGCAATTCAATCCAATGCCATCCATGCCCTAAATGATGTTTAAATTCAACAGACAACAAATAAACAGTTTTTTCATGCACCTATGATGAGTACCTCTGGGCCTACTGGCAGACTAGGCTACAAGCTTGGAGGCCTATGGCAAAAGCACAGTGGCTGGTCCCACAAAATGGCCACCACCACATGGTCAGGCCACCCACAACAACAAGAAAAGGAAGAGAAGACAGACAATGCAGGCCTATGGCACAAGTACACTGCCTGGTTTAACAAAAAGACCGCCACCCACATGGCCAGGCCACCCACATTAACAAGAGAGGGAAGACAAAGGAAAAGAACAGGAAGTTGGAGTCTGTGGGAAACTCCATTCCTGTTTAAAAAAATTGTAAAAACAGAAAAATTACTACTTGCTCCAAAAACTACAGCCAAATGACAACTTGAGGAGTTTTTTGAGCAAAATGACCGAAATCATCATTTACGTGAAGGTTATATGCTGCTAAAGAGATGTTCTTCGCCAGATTGCAAATTCTGACTGTTCGACATTGCGATCTTCACGAATAGTCATTACAGCGAGTGCGGCAACGCATATTGAGCACGCGAAGAAGAAAAAAAGTGTAAGTCCGAGTTGTCGTGCAGTGCGAAGTTGCAGAAGTCCGCGAGCTGAAAGCCCAGGGTTACCTACTGCCTAAAAAAAAGGCGTATTTATTTAACACACACCAAAAAACTGAAATACCACCCCAACAACAACATTTTGCAATTAAATCCAATGCCATCCATGCCCTGAATGATGTTTGAATTCAACAGACAACATAGAAACAGTTGTTTCATGCACCATAGATGAATTCAATTTAAACTACTTTCACAATCACAAGGGGCACATTCATAAGCTATTTCTAATATGTCAACTAAGTTTCTTTCTTACTAGATCCGTAGTTTCAGACAATTAAAAACATTCTAACTCATTCAAACCATGCATACATCTAGTAAAAGCAACAAACAGACCAACATGAGGCCTGTGGGGGTTACAAACATACCACGAAGAACACTCACCACTATCAGTGTAATGTTGTTTTTTCTTCTATAACGAAGGTCAAGCTGTGGTCTCATCAGTTTTCCCAGCTTCATCCAGTTATATGGTTATATGTCATTATTACATAGTGGCTCTCCATTCAGAGTATACTTAAGTTGCATTATCCTTATCAAAATTATTTAATGATTAAGGAAAAAAAAGGATCTCCAGGGAAGTCAATGTTCTTTATTGTCACACCACTGCAGCGTGTTATTCCTTATCTTCCGATTTTGTTTGTAAAACATTAGTTGCTAGTGTTCATTACACTTAGCACATCTCAAACCGGTGTGTTCATGTCCTGGTTTCAAATTGGAAGAAGAGCCAGCAAAAGCAGCAAGTAGCACATTAATTATTTGTCCCAGGGGTGAGATTTTCCGATCCGTGAAGACCAAATCCCGACCGGCTTCCTAGCGGGCCGCAATGTTCATTAGTCCACTATACTTTTTTGGTTGTGGAGAACCACATTTATTTCACTAACATAAATCCAATTACACACAGTTCAACTGTACAGAAAAAGGCCCAAACCAACGTCCAGGGCAAGTCCAGACAATTATTATTAAATAAATACTCAAAGAATACTAATGAATAAATAGATACTGACAACGGATTAAAAAGTACATCATTTTTAAAATAATGTGTTTGTTAAAAAAATGCTTTTATATCAGGCTGCACTTTTTTAGTGTAATACAATGTTAGTTACAAAATAAATATGAAACATATCTTTAGAATATGAAGACATCATAGTTATTAATTCCAGCAGCCCCGTACAACAAAATCGCAGTGGCCAAACACTGGTTCAGCAATTGGGTTTTGTTAGATCTGGGGTTCTCTAGTTGGCAATGGTATTCACCTTTGTCCAAATAGGGACCATTACTTCTAAGTCAGGATAAGGGGATTACACTCCTTAATAACCCCTGTTCACGCCCTTGGTAGCTTGGCACGAGCAGACAGGCTTATCTCAGAGGTGGTGTGTTAAGCATTTGTGGATATACACAGTAATACAGTGATACCACTATAGATGGACACAACACAGGTTTTATAAAAATAAGTATTCTTTATATAGACGTAAACACATGTTCATAAACAACATAAATCCACAACACTACCCTTGAGATTACTTAAAAGATGATTAAAGTCTCTTAGTTCAAGTTGTTGGTAGATGCGACAAAGTTCTCAACAAAGTACCTAGATGCGGCACGCAAAGTAAACAAAAGGACTCGCAGAAGGGGAGATGCGTCGGTTCCGTGACCCTGGGTGAAAGGTTGCGTCCTTCCTCGAAGCTTGCGCAGAGTAGGGGAGTCGTCGTGAGCCTTTCTGGTGCAGAGGTGATGCGTAGATTCTTGGCCCGCGGGCCCGATGCGGTGTGCAAGATGGCGCATTGATGCGATGCGACGATCCAGTTGCGATGCGAGAAGATGGTGCCCTTGATGTGGCGATGCGATGACGATGCGATGACGCCCTGGCAGCATTGCGACGACTCTGTACTTTGGAGCCGCAACAGGCCCTGCAATGCGCTTCTCCGGTGATGCGATGACAACTCTCTCGAAGCGTCGCACTTCTTCGGCGATGCGACAGCAGACAGCTTTGATGAACACACGCTTCCAGGGAGATGCAAGGAAGGCTCGCTTCTCGGCGATACGACGATTTCAGCTGCGGCGACAACACACTTCCTCTCTGTGCATCGCACTTCCAGCTCCCAGAGAAACACGAGTGACTTGAGTCAGAATTCCCAGCAAGGAAATTCAGGAGGGAGCAGGAGGCAAGCAGAGTTCAAGCCCTTGGAGAATATTCTGTAGATGAATGAAAGTCCTTAAAAGTTCCTTCTCCTTTCCCTTGGCAATAAAGCAACCACTGCAGGCCAACCCAGAAAACAGCACACTGGCAGAGTGGCAGTCCAAACTCCTGCAGCTTCCTTGCTTCTTCTCCCTGGCAGAAAGGTTTCTTGTTCCAGAAGTGATCTAAAGTCTGTGGGACGGGTCCCAATATATATACCCCAAAATCCTTTGTTCTCTGAAGGCAGAGAGGCCTCTGCCTAGTTCAAACCAGTTCCTGAGCACTGTGTTTACATGACTCTTCTCTTCCTTTCACTGTGCAGGGCAGAAACATCAGACGCCCCACAGAAGTTTGAGTCAGCACAGGGGAGGGAAGATGCAGCTCTGGAGCACTCTGTTGACATGATTCCTCCTCTTCTTTCACAGTGCAGGGCAGAGACATCAGACAAGCCACAGGAGGTGGAGCCAGCATTGTAGAGGGAAGGCCCAGCCCTATTCAGGTCCCAGGTGCAACTCCCTGCTCCCATCTGGGTGCTGATCTCTCTATTCACCACTGGGCTGCCCCAGTCTGTCTCCTGGAATTCCCCAGCCCTGTCACACACAAACCCAGACAAGTAATTCACAAGTCAGCAGAGGCGGGCTCAAATGATTAGGCAAGCAAATACCTGCTTTCTAAAAGTGGTATTTGCAAACACAGAATATTAAAATAAACTTTACTAAAAGATGTATTTTTTTATTCTGAGTTCAGGCATACTAAACTCGAATTTCTACCATGTTCCCTGAGTCAGTTAGGATTGTAGGAATGAAACAATCTTAACTGCCCATTCTGGTCTATGAGAACAGGTAGCCTTCAATAGTGAAAAACGAAAATGGCTGTAATTCACTATTAGAACATGCTACACACACCAGAGCATGTCCTACCTTTTCCTTACAATGCACCCTGCCCTTGGGCCTACCATAGGGGTGGCTAATATGAATCAAAGGGAAGGTTTAGGGACTGGCAAGTGGGTGTACTTGGCCAAGTCGACATGGTAGTCACAGACTACACACAGGCCTTGCAATGGCAGGCCTGAGACACACTTTACAAGCTGCTTCTGTGGGTGGCACAACCAGTGCTGCAAGCCCACCATCAGCATTTGCTCTACAAGCCCTGGGCACACATGGTGCATGGTACTAGGGGCTGACAGTAGATCAAATAACCCAATCATGGGATAACCTATTAGTATATCAATTTAACATAGGGAACACTTGCACTGTGGCACTGATTAGCAGTGGCGCAGGGCCCAAAACATACAACCAGCAAAAACATATCAAAACAGAGGAGGCAATCCGTCAAAAATGGAAGGGAGACTCACGTCAATGATGTCAGGTCTAACAGGTGTCGACAAGAGATCATAAGTATGAGTTAAAAGGTTTTATTAATAAATCTTTTTATTAGATCAGATTTATTGCAAATCAAAAGTTAAATTCAGATTAATGTAAAAAGGCAGTATATAAAATAAATATAAAATCTATCTTTTTTAATTAAATCTTATAATAAATGCATTAAAGCACTCTCTATTAAGGGAAGAATCCTTGTTATACGAATTTCAGTGAAAATGGAGTTAGTCAGACCACCTAAGGAGTTCGAGTTCAGGACACTGAAAAACAAGCATTGGAAATGCAATAGGTCTCGCATTAGAAAGGTTGGAGCTATTGGTCTTGTAAATGATAAATATTTTATTTATGTGTTGGTTTTTAAAATAGCTAAATTGATAGCTTTGTCATTTACAATGCCAATAGTTATAACTTTCGCGAATGTGACACCTATATCATTTGTAATGCAACATGTTTTGTATGTACGTGACTTAGATGGCAGCTCTGATCGTTAGGCCACATCTCTAGAGAGATGTACGAAGTACTGAGGAAGACAAGATAAACTGCACTTCAATAATGATGTTGAAATTAAGTTAGTACCTCTTTGATCGTTTTACTGCAATATTGTGAAAATATGAGACTCCAGTTCAGAACAGTTCGAATTTACCTGTAGGACAAGGCAACCCAAGAAGTGCCAGTTATTGTGGTGGCGAGTGATGCTGTGGCGTTCAGTGATGCTGTGGTAGCGCATAGTGATAATGTGTGTGGGTGTGTGTGGGGGTATGGGGGTGGGGGTGTGGGGGTGTGGGGTGTGTGGGGTGTGTGTGTGTGGGGGGGGGTTGTGTGTGTGGGGGGGTTTGTGTGTGTGGGATTGTGTGTGTGGGGGGTTGTGTGTGTGGGGTTGTGTGTGTGTGGGGTTGTGTGTGTGTGTGGGGGTTGTGTGTGTGAGGGGTTGTGTGTGTGAGGTTGTGTGTGTGTGGGGGTTGTGTGTGTGAGGGGTTGTGTGTTGTGGTTGTGTGTGTGGGGGGTTGTGTGTGTGTGTGGGGGGTGGTTTGGGTGTGTGTGGGGGGTTGTGTGTGTGTGTGTGTGGGATGGGGTGTGGATTGTGTGTGGGGGCTGTGTGTGGGGTGCTGTGGGTGTGTGTGAGGTTGTGGGGAGACCCCCAGATGTGACCATGGCTAATAGGGGATAATGGTTCTCGACAAAAGAGGTTGAAACTGTTTTGAGTGGGACTGTGCAGGGGAAGCATGCTAGCTCGAATTTTAGCTAGGCCAAAGGAACCTGTTTTTATATAGAAAGTGTTAACTGGTCTATTCACAATTATTGGGTTTCATATTTCGGGAGCTTTTAGATTTTCTTCTGCTTACGATTTGTTTTGCATAATGCTTTCGCCTATAGACTGGTTCGATCAAAAACAGTCGTGTATTAGCTGTGCAATGGCGTATGAACTGCAGCTACATGCACGCTGCTAGCAATATTCACTGAGTACGTGAAGAAACTGCATGCAAATTACTTGCATCACTTTTGCACCCACCAGCAAGCCTTGAGCAAATATTCACATGGACAGACAACCCAGAGCACACGTCGAGTAATAATACAAATCGTCATGAATGAAATACGCATATTTCCCACGCACACAATTTTGAAATTTTGACCACCCCTAAAGTTAACCCCATGGGAGATCAGCAGTCAGTCTAGAGCTCTACTGGTCTCTGAGATCCCAAAAACCTTTCTCATGTTTCATACATCCCAAGTCGAGGTCTCTGTACTATCAGCAATTTGGCAATGGAGTACACTGTAGAATACTTGCTGCGTCGAATATCGGCAGGAAGTGCAATGTTTTAACGTGGCTGTCATGGCCCTCGAAGCACCTAGGAGGAAGCAGCATCGGCTTAAGGAAAAGAAACACGAAGGAGGGTAGATTAATGCAGACAAATGACCTGAGTACGCACCAGGTCCTTTTTCTGGGACGAGAATGGATGAGCTGGGGCCGCAACCGTGGAATCTGTCGTGACCTCATCTTCGAAACCGCGCGCTTTTATATCAAAGTAAGTACAAACCTTGCAAACGCAGACCTGCTGTCCTCAAAATATTTACTCTGCAAACGCTTTCGGTGATGGTAATAAAGGGACTGTGTTACATATCAAACCCTGGCCTGGTAGGGTGAAAGAGCAGAGGTGTTGTGAAGAAATGTGCTGACACCCAAGCCTGCACTGCATCATTGACCTCTGGAGTGACTTACAAAATTTCTTCAAATTGCGAGTTTCAGGATCTTCACACTTTTTTATTTTTACTTTGACATTGAGGAATAAAAACGTACAAGGATAAATGAAACAGAAATTAAGGACTAAGTTACCTGTTGGG
Source organism: Lissotriton vulgaris (assembly GCF_964263255.1). Classification (NCBI taxonomy): domain Eukaryota; kingdom Metazoa; phylum Chordata; class Amphibia; order Caudata; family Salamandridae; genus Lissotriton; species Lissotriton vulgaris. The sequence continues at coordinate 582,828,134 of NC_141693.1, read as the reverse complement.
GCCAGACCTTAGCTTCTGATAAAAATGAAAGAAACAAGTTAAATAAGGAGAAACTGAAAGCACGGCCGGACGGCCGTGAAAGCCTTTGATGCAGCAGGGGGTGGAGAGGGAAGAGCTGCTGGCGGCACAAGTTAAATAAGGAGACACGGCCTGGCGGCCGTGAAACTGAAAGCACGGCCATCCAGCCGTGAAAGATTTTGATGCAGCAGGGGGTGGCGCGGGAAGAGCTGCTGGCGGCACCAAGCTGGGCAACAGATGGCTGGCGATTTGATGCTGTGCACACGCATTTTAACTCATTGCGCTTGTGCATTGAGCTAAAAGTGCACATGCACTGCATCAAATCGCCAGTCAAGTTAAACTCTGTTTAAGCCCCTATAGTCTCGCAAGCTCAATGCGCATGCACATTGACTGGCGAGACCTAAAAAATGGGGCCTGATTTACAAAGATAAAAGTCTAACTTCATGAATTTCAGTATTCACAAAGGGCATTTACTACTCTTAAATGCCCTTTGTGAATACCAAATGTGGAACTTTACAACTGTCAGTAGTCACAAAGGGCATTTATGAGTAGTAAATGCCCTTTGTGAATACTGAAAGGCATAAAGTTTGACTTTCTTCCCACTTTACCTTTGAGAATCAGGCCAATTGTGTTTCACAATTTAAATCAGCCAAAAAGATATCAAAGCTGAACATCCATTAAAAAGAGTTTTGAGAAACTCAGTAAAGTCTGAAAGTAAAGGGACATAAAGTTTGGGTAACAGTGTGATAAGTGGCAATCAACTCTAGGAACACACACTATTATAGGCATCACATTCTGAAGACTAGTAACATGTTGCTCTTCTTATTTCCCATCGGCAAATCAGCGTCTGCTGCCCTCCTGGGAACAGGATCTCTCCTCGACTTCTCACAGGAATACAATAGTCCACAGACAGCAATGTTATATTTACAACTAAATTATTGTGATGTGCTCACATGGATTTTGTTTCATTCAGGCTTACTTTTCCACATATTCACTACATCTTTAAACTTCTATTATCAAGTTTCTAAACAATAGTCTATGTAGAAGTCGAAACATCTGTATTAATGAAAAAGAAAACATTTTGCCGAATCGTCATTGATTGAGAAAAAACAAGTAAGCTAAGAAGCCAAGTTTATGGTTTAATCATGAATTCTTCATTGCCCCATTAAATGTAAAAATGAATCATGTACTAATAGTGATCTTTGTATGTATAGAAACATTTTCCTGAAAGTTTTAAATACATATAAGTAACTGTTGTTTGTTATGAAGATCATGGATATGGAAAAGGACAAGAATCAAACTTTTCATGGATAGTAAGCATTTTCTATTCAAGGCTGTTTTTCAAGCAGCATTTCTTTAGTCATATAAGGCCTAGTATGAGTAAATGGGATAGCTTACAGTTTAATTCATTTTGAAATCGTTATTTTCATCAAAGCATGCATGTTAATTCTATACATTTATTTTAGACTGTTATTTTCTTGTTATTTTTTTATTTTATTTTTATAATAAGCATGATTAAACTAGTAAAAATGTTTATAGTGAACACCACACATTGATTGTATCCAACCATGAGATATGTTAAACCTGCAGGGCTATAATAGTGCATTTTACAACACAGTTTTCGTGTATATTGGCTAAAACTCCTGAGGGTGTGAAATTACAGAAATAGAGAATAACATAATAATAAGATGAGTGACTGACAACCCTTTTCATCCCCAGGGGAATTAGGGATCACAGTTAATATTTCAGGACCTTTCCACAAATAATTTACTAAAACACTATTGGTATTAGAAACAGAAGCAGAATCTGATTAGGCAAATTCACAAGCATCTTTTTCACTTAATTTTTCGTCCCTGTCCCTCACAATCAGCTATACGACTATATGACTGGGATTCTAATTGGCATGATAAATGATGAAAACGCCTCACATAAATGTTGCAATCACAGGCCACAGACAGCAGAGCTGGAAAAATGCTCAAATGCATACAGTCTATTTGATCACACTGGAGAGCTTACACCAAATGTACATGCTCAGACTATAAACAACATTAGTGAGATAAAACATGTAGAGAGGATCAATGCCTCCACACAAGTCATGAAATAACAACCATAGCAGTAGGTGCTGTCTGCTATCAGGGAACAAATATCAGAAATGTCAATAATAAGCTTTCAATTGCTCAGTCTGAATTAATGCTGAAATCATCTCTAAATATGTCTCTAATGTGGTTTAATTTTTTTAGCATTTCTGAAAATGGTGATTGTCTTTTTTAGTAACACATCTCGATCTCAAACACCAGCTTCTCATATTCAATGAGAAGCTGTACTGCCATGCATGGACACATTCCTCCTTTGATAACGTGAATTATGTCAAATGGCAGTGATTTTCATCATTGTTGCATTATTGATATGGAGGATTGTGCGCACAATAGTCACCATAAGTCAAAGGTTATGTGAGTGCCTTTATTATTGATGGGATAGCCACAATTATGTCAAGTACACCTGCAATAAATCAAGGGTTTGCAAATGTTCTGCTCAGCATATCCACAATGGATACACAATGTCAACTATATGTCAAGGATGAACCACAATTATCTCAGGGAGAATAAAAATGGCACCAATTGTGCTCACTCTGAATGAGTGATTGACCACAACAATGCCAGAAATTGCCAAATTGACGCTAAATGTCAAAAATCTGTCATAAGGGGTCCACTAACCCTACTACGTTGCGTTAACCAAAACAGTGTGCACACACACACATGCATATACACACACACTGAGTTAGAAATCAATGAAAACACACAGCAACATTTCCACTTGCACACATATACTCTCTCACGTCCACACTGACTCACACAGGCAAACGCATTAAAAAATGCAGGCAGACATTCTACCATTTGGCTGTTGCCTCCTTTACATCACCCCAAGGTAGTGATCCTATTTTCCCCAGTATATTTCTTGTCGACTTCATCATGGGTCACTGACATTTCTGCATGAATCTCTGGTTCAACAGAGTGGCTGGCAGAAAGGACTGAAGATGACATGTCATAGCCTGCATTTTTTAAGAGCTCATATACCAAACATAATTCAGCTGCAGATCTCCGCCTCCTGAGCCTTGATGAGTCAATGCTTCCACTTTTTTGGTGGGCCAAGGGCGGTAGGAAGAGGCAAGGAGTTGACAGTCCAGAAGCTGAGAGGCCAGTGGTAGCTTTATATCTGAGGAGTAGGCAGATCACCAGCTAAAAATTAAACTGATGCAGTAAGGCCATAAGATCATGTGTTGGGGTAGTGTTGGAGACTCATCCACTGACTTCCTATATATTTGTCTTGTCAAACCCACCCCTTATAAAGTGTCAAAGAGTAGAGTCATTAGAAGGGCATGCACCCTGGATATGTCTCTAGCCTCCAGTAGGTTGGCAGAGCAAAATGCTCAAATCTGAATAACAATTTATGGCCTTGCACTTCATTGAGATTAGAGGGCTGCACTTGAGTTTGCTCAACCTAATTCCCATATATTCTACAGGGATGCTCTTCACCCAGCCTGATGAATGTCAGGAGGCATGGCAGCAAATACTGACTCGTTTTGGAGTTTGTTTAGAATACATAGTGGGGCTCAGATGATGTTTGTATCAGATACCATACTGTATTATAAATATTAATGGGTTTTAAACAAATTGCAGGGCAGGGCATTGCAGGGCAGGGCCTTAATGTCCCTAATCAGGAGCCACCGCTATGAAAAAAGTCACCATGTTTTGCACATTTGTGTGATATCTTTGATGGTATGCAATTCACCTTACTAAAAATAAATAATGCCCTGCAGCAAGGATAACATGTGAGATAAAAGGATACTTTGTTAGTCAAGTGCTGTATCATTTTCAAGTGGAAAAAGGAACACGCATTGTCAGAGAAGTGATAATTGAAAGTGGTTGTATTAAGGATTTACATGCATTTCTTTAGGGGTTAATACCTTTATTGAGAAAAGGAGAGGAGAGAAAGTTGTGTTGTTTGAATCAGATGTTAGTCCAAGATGATAGCTAGAATACATCCATAAAACTATTAGGTTATTTTGAGGATTATATTTGTCACAAAGGCCATATGTGTAACAGGAAGATTTTAGTTTAGATGATGTATTACACATAATGTTACATTGAGTAATGACATCAATGAGATTTGTGCTTTGGCATGAAGTATATTTCAGGTTCTATAAACACAGTGGTGGCTTCTTTAGTGAAGCTGTTAATAGCCTCTAGTGTGCTCACTGTCCAGGTCAGTGACTTCTTGTACTGCATCTAAACCCTCTCCTGCTAATAGTTTCTAGACATTTCCTGATTGAAGTGTTTGGTGATCAGCTGGATCTGATAATTCAGTTCTGATGAAAGGAAATTTGCTTACTGTTTTGAGTGTTGATCTGGCCTTTATGGGCTACCCTCATATCTGTTTAAGCTGGTCCAATTGGTGGTCTTCAAACCTAATTTTGCATCCTCCATATAGTCATGTTTCTGTTTGAGAAGCAATGGAAATGATGTATCTTTCTACCCCTCTTCCATCTTTAGGTCAATTATGAGAAGAGATAAGATGAGATGGCATTTCTAGAATGTAGCCAACAAAATGCCATTAATGATTAATCCTTTCCTTTTCTTTTGAGGTCTTGCCTGTCTGATGGGCACCTGTGGCTTCAGTTCAATATGAGGGCTCTACATTGTGGCATTTGCAGGCTCTCCTGGCTCATCAGTTGATGACTATGTCACATAATCTTCTTTGGTATATACCTAGATGTTGTGTTCTCTTACGAATGCTGTGTGGAGTCCTGGTTGTCATTGCTTAGATCCCTGCTGGTGATTGTTGCTATTTCTGGCTTGGTGGTTGGCTGACTCTGTAAATTCTCAATCTTTAAGTACTGAATTAAGGAAGATAGATATTTAGGTAAAACTACAACTAATTGCCAGTAATCCTTATTACACAAGTCCAGGTCTTCGGTGTCATAGTCCTGGCATTCCTTTTTTCAAAGACCCAATGCTTCCTAGCATCAGTTGTGGCCTGGGTGTGGCTCATGTTAATGGGAAGGTGCAGGAGTTCTTTTATGTTGGCGAGAATGGGTATATACATCAAAAAGGGCATGTAAAAGGTATAGAAAATACTTTATTTCATTTTATATGGGTAAAAAATGTCTGCTACTACACCTCTCATTGTAAAGATTATGACACAGAGGAGCTAGACTCAATGCAAGGCATCAGGCCTAACTCATATTCACTGTGACTCACCTCTCTTCCTCAGTGATACTTCAAGGAGGGCCTCACAGACATCAAAGTAACAAAGATTTTTATTAAGTACCTGGACGTGTGTATATTTACTTGACACAGGGAGCAGAGGTGAAGCTTAGTCAGTGAGATTTGGATTGAGGGGTGAATCTCTGATTTCCCAACAAAAAATAGCTGTGGGCTGCAGGATGGTAGTTGTATATGAGTAAGGTTCAAGATGGACAGTATCCATGAAGAACAGGGTCAATACAAATGTGTATTAGGTTGACCTCTGCCTAGAGTAGCCTAGTTGATCAAAAACGATGGCTTGCAATGCTACCTCGAGCAATTACAACTGGTTAAACTATTATCAAGCATTCATCCCATCACCTTCTGCCTGCTTATTTGACATTAGTATGCCATAAAAACCGAGACTGGCACAACTTTCCAAGCTTACTACTGCCAATGTTTGTGAATTCTAAAAAGACAGAAATTTGCACGCATTCAACGGGCACTTCTGTAGGCATGAATTTGATATTTATGGGGTAAACCAGTCACTATATAGATCTTAGTTTCCGGTTCAAAACTCTTACTGAAATAAGAACGAGAAAAACGAATACATATATAGCAAGTGTCACACACCAAACCCTACCCCATTAAGCTACACACCAGTCAATCTCACCTGGGCCTGGTAGCTCTCCCTGGGAACTCAAGACTAAAGTCACGTACATCACAATGGCCTGGAGCCCCTGCCCTGGGATCACTTCATATAAATATATGTATACTGGACAACTGGACACACTCTTCTTTGTCTCTGTATAAGAAGCATTTATGGTGGATTTGTCTAACTGGTGCATGTGGGAAGAGATTAATGCTTCCAGTCCTTGCCTTCCACAAATCATTTTATCAAGTTACTGATGGCCCCATGTACAAAGCCTGAGTTGCAAATACGGATTGGTGCTCCAGCAAATGAATACGGAAAGCTGAAGTGAAGCTACAGGTCTGGCTTGGCTCTAAGAGAGCCTGTGCCAAGCCATTAAAACATTTGGCATTACATAGAGTGCAGCAAAGATAATGTAAAAATATGATACAGTATCTTAAAAATACAAAGAAAATTATTTCTTTAACATGCATAAACATTTCAACTTAGTACATGGGTACTCGCAAATATTTTCCCAGGGTCCACAAAGTTTTGTTTGTAATGTGACAGAGGGCCGACTCGATACCAGAAGGGTTGTGGTCGAGGAGGGGGGTGGTTGTAGCAAGGTAGGTTTAGGGGAAGCACAGCTTATACATGTAGTGTCTGAATTGCACAATGTCAAACCAAAAGCTTGGGATTAATTCCAGCTTCTGCACTTAACCAATTATTGTATGATCCTAGACAATTGTTTTATTTCACTTTACCTGCATATTCTTCATTATCACATACATGGCTTCAGGATGTGTTACAAAACCTTCTGTGTTTGATTTAATAAACTTTAATGTTCATTTACAATTGAAACCGACGCTGCCCAAGGAGTTCACATAACAACTGACTTGCCTCTTAGTTCAATATTGGCATTGTTGTCAGGGTGGCAGGAAAGAATGACTGTTTCTAAATTCATGTTTGAAAATTATCACTTTAAAAAAAATACCTCTCAACACACACTGATATAATCTAATGTACTAAGGGGAAACGGTTCTGAAAGTGATTGGAATTTACTTTTTGAATTTTGAAAAGACTTTATCATACTTTTACATTTTTCTGCAAGATGTCTGTAAAAATGAAGAGGGTATTACTAAATTTGAGGTAAAGGAAGCCCTAGTTACTTCCTTTTATTAGGGTCAATTAACCTTTTTGCCTGTTACTTAACAATTTTTAATATTATTATTGAATCAAGTAAACAGCTGCCCAGTGCTGCTGCTCAACAGGGGTACGCATGTAAAGGTCTGAAGGGCTGCTTCGGTCCCGGGCCATACTGTGAGTACCACAGCCTTGGTGCATCATAATATATCACTGCATAGATAGTCATTTACTAACATTGATAGTTTAGGATCATGACCCTAGAAACATTATTTACTTGCCCCTGAATGACAGTCATTGGTGAACGAAGAGGCAAGTCAGTAGTCATGTAAACCTTAAACATGCCCAAAAATCTTACTGTAGGTAGGACAACATTATAGTTAAACATTTGAGGTTTTTTTTAGAGCGCACATCCTTAGCTCAAGTATTTAAAAGTGTTCTTTCATGTGATAATAAACAAAAAAAGAGACTGTGAAATAAAGTGTTGGTCTTGGATCAAACAATCTGGAGAACCAGAGTAGCAGTATGGAGTCCAGGCTATCTGGTTTTTCATTTTGAAATTCAGCAACCAGATGTATATGCTTATCTCTTTCTCTTTCATGTTTTATATTAAAGGTCATTGCAGAAGCAGCCGGTGGTGGGAGTGCTGCGGTGCAGTGAGGCGGGGGAGGAGCAGGGTGGGGGTAGAAAACTACAGCATACAGCTGAACAGAGGTACGGGTCTCCTATGGACCCTTGTCCACCAAGTATACTTAAATTAGTATCTGATCAGGTAGCCCCGGTGCTTACCCACATTTGCAACACGATGTTCCAGACAGGAGACTACCCTAAAGTCTGGAAGAAAGTCATCGTGAAGCCCCTCTTAAAAAAATCAACACTAAACCCAGCAGAGTTAAAAAGCTATCGACCCATTGCCTCACTTCCTTATCCCTCTAAGGTATTTGAGAAGGCTATTAATTTACAACTCTCTAGCTTTATTGATGATAACAACCTACTAGATGAGACCCAATTTGGGTTTAGAAAGGGTCATGGCACCGAGACCGCCTTGATAAAAGCAACTGAAGAAGTCAGAATAATTCTAGACCAAGGCGGTACAGCAATCCTGATACTCTTAGATCTATCGGCTGCATTCGACACGGTCGATCATAACATCTTGATCGACCGTGTCGATGCCATGGGCATCCAAGGCAAAGCAAAGACTCTCCTGGCATCTTTTCTATCAGACAGAGAACAGTCTGTGAAAATGGGTAGCTATTACTCGCCCAATTTCACTTTACCTTGTGGAGTTCCGCAAGGTCCTCGCTAAGTCCGACGCTTTTTAATATCTATGTATCGGACTTAGCGAGGGTGATTAAGTCATTCGGCATAGGAATAACATCATACGCCGATGCCACTCAATTAGTCTTGGCTATTCATAGAAACGGTGCTGCAGTGGCCGCTAATTTTCAGGAAGGAATGAGAGCAATTTGCACTTGGATGGACCAGAACTGCCTAAAATTAAACTCTGACAAGACGGAGGTCATGCTCTTTGGCGATCTGACCCCGTCTTGGTCACCAGTTTGGTGGCCAGCAGAGTTAGGAGATCCTCCTCACCCTGTGCAAAAAGTTAGGAACCTCGGAGTTCTATTCGATAATAAGCTTACTTTCCACAGCCATGCTAATGCAGTGGTCTCGGCGTCCTTTTATACTCTGAGAATGATAAAAAAGCTCCTTCCTTTTCTTCCTCCTAACGCAGGTAAAACCTTAATGTCTACACTAGTCCTCTCAAAGATTGATTACTGTAACGGACTATGGCTGAATGCACAGGAACAAGTCATGAATAAATGACAATTAGTGCAAAATGCTGCAGCAAGAATTTTAACTGGCACACCCAAATTCTCATCCATATCGCCCATCATTCGCCAACTTCATTGGTTACCAGTGAGAAGCCGTACAAAGTTCAAGGCCTTGTGCATCATTTATAAAACATTGAACAATACCGGACCGGACTTTTTAAAAAAATCCATCATTCCATACAAACCCAAGCGTTCCTTACGCTCTGAGGCATCCCAGCTACTTCATATTCCACGCACTAAGAAAGCAACATGGGGCGATGAGCGCTTCACAATTGCTGCTTCTAAATTGTGGAACGAGCTCCCTCTTAATATTAGATCAAGCTCGTCCCTATTTATATTTCGGAAGCACATTAAAACGTGGCTTTTCAACCAGTAAGCTATGTGGGAGCTCTCTGCTATCTTAACAAACTCTAGCGCCGAGACACCGGAAGGTATTTGTGCGCTCTAGAAATTTTATAAATAAATAAATAAATAAATGAATTTGATATTTTTGGGGTAAACCAGTCACTATATAGACCTTAGTTTCCGGTTCAAAACTCCTACTGAAATAAGAACGAGAAAAACGAATACATATATAGCAAGTGTCACACACCAAACCCTACCCCATTAAGCTACACACCAGTCAATCTCACCTGGGCCTGGTAGCTCTCCCTGGGAACTCAAGACTAAAGTCACGTACATCACAATGGCCTGGAGCCCCTGCCCTGGGATCACTTCATATAAATATATGTATACTGGACAACTGGACACACTCTTCTTTGTCTCTGTATAAGAAGCATTTATGGTGAATTTGTCTAACTGGTGCATGTGGGAAGAGCTTAATGCTTCCAGTCCTTGCCTTCCACAAATCATTTTATCAAGTTACTGATGGCCCCATGTACAAAGCCTGAGTTGCAAATAGGGATTGGTGCTCCAGCAAATGAATACGGCAAGCTGAAACGAAGCTACAGGTCTGGCTTGGCTCTAAGAGAGCCTGTGCCAAGCCATTAAAACATTTGGCATTACATAGAGTACAGCAAAGATAATGTAAAAATATGATACAGTATCTTACAAATACAAAGAAAATTATTTCTTTAACATGCGTAAACATTTCAACTTAGTACATGAGTACTCGCAAATATTTTCCCAGGGTCCACAAAGTTTTGTTTGTAATGTGACAGAGGGCCGACTCGATACCAGAAGGGTTGTGGTCGAGGAGGGGGGTGGTTGTAGCAAGGTAGGTTTAGGGGAAGCACAGCTTATACATGTAGTGTCTGAATTGCACAATGTCAAACCAAAAGCTTGAGATTAATTCCAGCTTCTGCACTTAACCAATATTGTATGATCCTAGACAATTGTTTTATTTCACTTTACCTCTGTATTCTTCATTATCACATACATGGCTTCAGAATGTGTTACAAAACTTTCTGTGTTTGATTTAATAAACTTTAATGTTCATTTACAATTGAAACCGATGCCGCCCAAGGAGTTCACATAACAACTGACTTGCCTCTTAGTTCAATGTTGGCATTGTTGTCAGGGTGGCAGGAAAGAATGACTGTTTCTAAATTCATGTTTGAAAATTATCACTTTAAAAAAAATACCTCTCAACACACACTGATATAATCTAATGTACTAAGGGGAAACGGTTCTGAAAGTGATTGGAATTTACTTTTTGAATTTTGAAAAGACTTTATCATACTTTTACATTTTTCTGCAAGATGTTTGTAAAAATGAAGAGGGTAATACTAAATTTGAGGGACAGAAAGCCCTAGTTACTTCCTTTTATTAGGGTCAATTAACCTTTTTGCCTGTTACTTAGCATTTTTTAATGTTATTATTGAATCAAGTAAACAGCTGCCCAGTGCTGCTACTCAACAGGGGTACGCATGTAAAGGTCTGGAGGGCTGCTTCGGTCCCGGGCCATACTGTGAGTACCACAGCCTTGGTGCATCATAATATATCACTGCATAGATAGTCATTTACTAACATTGATAGTTTATGATCATGACCCTAGAAACATTAATTACTTGCCCCTGAATGACAGTCATTGTTGAACGAAGAGGCAAGTCAGTAGTCATGTTAACCTTAAACATGCCCAAAAATCTTACTGTAGATAGGACAATATTATAGTTAAACATTTGAGGTTTTTTTAGAGCGCACATCCTGAGCTCAAGTATTTAAAAGTGTTCTTTCATGTGATAGTAAACAAAAAAAGAGACTGTGAAATAAAATGTTTGCCTTGGATCAAACAATCTGGAGAACCAGAGTAGCAGTATTGAGTCCAGGCTATCTGGTTTTTCATTTTGAAATTCAGCAACCAGATGTATATGTGTATCTCTTTCTCTTTCATGTTTTATATTAAAGGTCATTGCAGAAGCAGCTGGTGGTGGGAGTGCTGCGGTGCAGTGAGGCGGGGAAGGAGCAGGGTGGGGGTAGTAAACTACAGCCTACAGCTGAACAGAGGTACGGGCACTTCTGTAGGCATGAATTTGATATTTTTGGGGTAAACCAGTCACTATATAGACCTTAGTTTCCAGTTCAAAACTCTTACTGAAATAAGAACGAGAAAAACGAATACATATATAGCAAGTGTCACACACCAAACCCTACCCCATTAAGCTACAAGTCAATCTCACCTGGGCCTGGTAGCTCTCCCTGGGAACTCAAGACTAAAGTTACGTACATCACAATGGCCTGTAGCCCCTGCCCTGGGATCACTTCATATAAATATATGTATACTGGACACACTCTTCTTTGTCTCTATATAAGAAGTATTTATGGTGGATTTGTCTAACTGGTGCATGTGGGAAGAGATTAATGCTTCCAGTCCTTGCCTTCCACAAATCATTTTATCAATTTACTGATGGCCCCATGTACAAAGCCTGAGTTGCAAATAGGGATTGGTGCTCCAGCAAATGAATACGGCAAGCTGAAGCGAAGCTACAGGTCTGGCTTGGCTCTAAGAGAGCCTGTGCCAAGCCATTAAAACATTTGGCATTACATAGAGTGCAGCAAAGATAATGTAAAAATATGATACAGTGTCTTAAAAATACAAAGAAAATTATTTCTTTAACATGCGTAAACATTTCAACTTAGTACATGCGTACTCGCAAATATTTTCCCAGGGTCCACAAAGTTTTGTTTGTAATGTGACAGAGGGCCGACTTGATACCAGAAGGGTTGCGGTCGAGGAGTGGGGGGGTTGTAGCAAGGTCTGGCTTGGCTCTAAGAGAGCATGTGCCAAGCATTAAACCATTTGGCATTACATAGAGTGCAGCAAAGATGATGTAAAAATATGATACAGTATCTTAAAAATAGAAAGAAAATTATTTCTTTAACATGCGTAAACATTTCAACTTAGTACATGCGTACTCGCAAATATTTTCCCAGGGTCCACAAAGTTTTGTTTGTAATGTGACAGAGGGCCAACTTAATACCAGAAGGGTTGCGGTCGAGGAGTGGGGGGGTTGTAGCAAGGTAGGTTTAGGGGAAGCACAGCTTATACATGTAGTGTCTGAATTGCAAAATGTCAAACCAAAAGCTTGGGATTAATACCAGCTTCTGCACTTAACCAATTATTGTATGATCCTAGACAATTGTTTTATTTCACTTTACCTCTGTATTCTTCATTATCACATACATGACTTCAGGGTGTGTTACAAAACTTTCTGTGTTTGATTTAATAAACTTTAATGTTCATTTACAATTGAAACCGATGCCGCCCAAGGAGTTCACATAACAACTGACTTGCCTCTTAGTTCAATGTTGGCATTGTTGTCAGGGTGGCAGGAAAGAATGACTGTTTCTAAATTCATGTTTGAAAATTATCACTTTAAAAAAAATACCTCTCAACACACACTGATATAATCTAATGTACTAAGGGGAAACGGTTCTGAAAGTGATTGGAATTTACTTTTTGAATTTTGAAAAGACTTTATCATACTTTTACATTTTTCTGCAAGATGTCTGTAAAAATGAAGAGGGTATTACTAAATTTGAGGTACAGGAAGCCCTAGTTACTTCCTTTTATTAGGGTCAATTAACCTTTTTGCCTGTTACTTAGCATTTTTTAATGGTATTATTGAATCAAGTAAACAGCGGCCCAGTGCTGCTGCTCAACAGGGGTACGCATGTAACGGTCTGGAGGGCTGCTTCGGTCCCGAGCCATACTGTGAGTACCACAGCCTTGGTGCATCATAATATATCACTGCATAGATAGTCATTTTCTAAAATTGATAGTTTATGATCATGACCCTAGAAACATTAATTACTTGCCCCTGAATGACAGTCATTAGTGAACGAAGAGGAAAGTCAGTAGTCATGTAAACCTTAAACATGCCCAAAAATCTTACTGTAGATAGGACAACATTATAGTTAAACATTTGAGGTTTTTTTAGAGCGCACATCCTGAGCTCAAGTATTTAAAAGTGTTCTTTCATGTGATAATAAACAAAAAAAGAGACTGTGAAATAAAATGTTTGCCTTGGATCAAACAATTTGGAGAACCAGAGTGGCAGTATTGAGTCCAGGCTATCTGGTTTTTCATTTTGAAATTCAGCAACCAGATGTATATGTTTATCTCTTTCTCTTTCATGTTTTACATTAAAGGTCATTGCAGAAGCAGCCGGTGGTGGGAGTGCTGCGGTGCAGTGAGGCGGGGGAGGAGCAGGGTGGGGGTAGTAAACTACAGCATACAGCTGAACAGAGGTAAGTACACAAATAAATAAATAAATCATTGCGTGCCCTGCTTTGCCAAATGCGATGCAGCGGGCGCGACAACATTTGTTAAAATGTTTTTTTTGCTTACCTCCATTGGGCCGTATTCCATAGTTTACTACCCCCCAACCTGCTCCACCCCCACCCTACCGCCCGCAGCACTCCCACCATGAGCCACTACTGAATCCATTCCCACCATAGAAACATTTGTTCATGTACAGTTCACAAGTTTACAGACTGTGAATATGTTTGGAACAACCTCAAAACTGGCTGCGTATGGAAACAGGTTTCTGCATTGGAAATATGATTTCAGAGTAAAGAAAAATATAAAAGTGCATCGCATGCAAGTCAACATTTATGCAAGTCCACCTGTTATCCTAGGCCCATTTAAGGATGAAAAACCATCTTCACAAAGAACCAGTAAGCTATTCAGAACGATCTTGTAGGATTAGTGCTCGCAACATGGGACTGCCATAGGCTTCTAGCAGTCCTCTTGAATGTCTGTGAATCCCTATAATTCATAGACTATGGCGGTGCGAGCATGGGCGTCCGCAGACATTTTTCCATGGGGGGCAAAATGTTAATGTCATCACCATCCTCCGACATGATGTGTGCCAGGTGGGGCACAAGAAACACTAGGTTGCAGAACTGGGATAGACTCAAATAAATGGCAGGAATCCAGGACATGTGACTGACCCTGCCACAGGCCAACAGACACCACCTGTAGGGAAAATGCTAAACTTTCTGACAAGCTGCTTTATCTCTGTCTGCTAGGTGTGCAGACTTCCAGATCCTCGATCCAACACCAATCAAGGCTGTCTTCAGCACCGATTCAATTTTTATCAGAATATTTTAAAACAGCCTATGATTAAAGCACCAGATTAAATATACTGTATGCACAGTGTATGTTAGGGATTATTTGTAGCACACATATTTACCAATATTGGCTTCTTGGTGCTAGAATTCATGATAACTTTTATCCAAAGTTAAAGCACAACGTCAAGTCAGTAATAAATAATGCAGCAATCACACACGCTAGTGATTTACCAATGGGTGCTCGCTTTACTAGAATTCCCCAGGCATTGCTAAATTTTACACACATTCAATTAATTTATACAAAATAAAATGTATAGGTCCAAATGTTAGCTATATTTTTTTAAAGAAACTTAGAATCCCTCTACGTTTAGTCAATGTCAAACTGACAACGTGTGCACGTTTAGGGATACAATAATGGCCAGCTCCCTTATGCGGAAGACCGGCACCGTAAATGTGGGGCATATGCGACGCCCGCAGCGGCGGCACATCACAGGTCCAGGGATGCTGAGTCTTACACAGTGGTCCAAGTGGGGAAAAAAAAAGTAGGGGAACAGTGGCCGTAGAATCAGAGGGCGGGAATAACCCCAGGATTGGATCTGTGGGTGGAGCTGGAGGTTTGGCCAGAATGCGCATACATTCCACTTTTTAGTATTTGATTGGCATTTCACTGCCCAGTTTAATCAACCAATGAGTACACTTGATTATTTAAGGTTATAATGAGTTATTGACATTAAAATATATTCACAAAGTGGGATATGCTTCTAATCACAGAATGTACCAAATACAATAAAATGGGGAAACACAAGCAGTTTGTCTCCAAGCCATGGAGTTTCTTTCATCAGCACTACTCCCTTTTTCCACAACAGCAGTTCAAACATGAATGGCAAAATATCCTAGTTTGCAAATGTTTTCTCTAAAATTATGGCTCTGCCATATTTGCCTCATAATGCAAGATCTGCTGCATGATCTGACCATTTAAACTAATAAATTGTTTGTTGCTCGAACATATCAAAAGTTAATATAAAATGTGACTTGTGTTGCTCCGGAGTGGATGGTCTATTGCAAAGGTTGACCGGTCACCTTTCTCACTGCTGCGTTTGTATGTTACACTGGTACTAATAAGGCAAAATCTTTTCAGAGACTGTTAGAATGTGTAGAAACATCAAAATATTAAAATATCTGAAAATATACTGCATTACGCTGCAGCCTTTTTTTTAATGCATCATAATTTAGTTAACACTACGACATAATGTTGTCATCCTTTGCTGCATAATTAATTCCAGTTGCCCCACGGCAGGCAGCACATGTTAAAAGTGCTTGTGAATGAAGCAGGAAGACTGTGAAGCTTGCGAACTTAGTTTGGTGTGCGTTCAAATCCTGCATTGCAAATCCCTGGTGAGTTGCAGCTACTACTGCTAAAACAAGGCCAATGGAGGTACCTATGGGTGAGGCTGACAGGCCTTAAGGGCGGGGCCAGCCATAGCACTGGTTGTTTCCTGTGCATTCATGTTTGTTAGTGCCCCCCAATGACCACCTCTGCCATTGATTCCCTCACAACCACCCTTTAACAGTGCCCCTCAAGTCTCCATAACCACACTCTCTCTCAGATGCATTTATTTTGATTTACAGTGCCACTCATACCATTGTAGGGTGTCAGAGCACTTTTAGAGTATATCCATTCATATCCCTTCCCTATGCATATAGAGATAACTATAATCATCAGTCTCTTCTTTGTGTGACTTTACATCTTGTACATTTGCAAATTTTTTTCTGTGTGTATCTCTTATGTAACACGTGTAATCCTAAGTCCTTATGTTTTGCAACTGGTTCTTATGTAAAGCGCTCTGACACCTTCGGGTAAAGTTCGCACTATATAAAATCGCATTAAATAAAATAAATAAAATACATCACACACATTACACAGAGACAATCAATATGTGTGTAAATCACTGTATAGAAAATGTTACATAAGACTAAGGACTACAAGGTGTAGGAGTCACATGACAACCATACTATTAGCCTGTATAGTTTTATAGTGATTGTTCTGGAGAAACACAATACCCAGAATTTTAAAGGTAATACCATGGTTGGGGGTTCTCCTTAATAATCAGAATTGATATCTGTCCAAAAGAGCACTTTTTGGGACATTAGAATAATCAAAGACTGGGGGGGGGGGGGTGGGGGGGAGAGACATACTGCTCTAATTTATACCTTGCAGTTTGTATGCAGCTCTTAGATGACAGTTAATAGCTCACTGTTCTAAGTTAGGATTTTAACTTATAAACTGCAAGTAACAAAAGGATCTCTCTGACAAAAGCAGTAGCCCACTGACCTATTAACATTATGTGCACTTTGTGATCTGCAGGGCGCATGTTCTTTGCAGCCGGTACATTAACCCTCTGAGCTACCTTTCCATGAGTCAAAACTTCCACTAGACAAAATTCTGATCTCTCTCTAGGAAGAACATTAATCACCAGAGTCATCATGACATTTTTATTGTTGCATAAAATTGCTGGAGGCCAGGAAGGAGGCAGCAAGCTTTTAAAAAAAAATAATATACTTGCAAGCATGATGCCACCACCTAAAGTCAGCACCTGGTGCGGTCACACTGGTTGCCCCGCCCTAGAGCTGGCCCTTCTCAAGGGTCCTGTGACCTCAGTGACTGTTGTTCTAGGGTCTGCTGCTTCATAGGCCTGCCCGCAAGACTGGAGGTGAATTTTAGTATAGATAGTGGTGGACAAGCCTTGAAAGTTAACCTATACTTGTCATGCTAGGGTCCACCTGCTGGTGAGAAGACACCAGGGCTTCTAAGGTGTTGCGAAGCCTTCTAAGGTCTAGCATGTGATTGTGCTCTCTCAGGAGAGTGGTCTGTTGGACTGGTTATTAAGGCTGAACCTGGTTCCTAGTTCCAAATTCAGCAGCTCTGACCATTGTGCCACATCCTCTCCCCCACTGAACACCATAATGCCCCACTGAGAAAAACTCCCACTGTCTTCCACTACAAGCCAATTGTTGCCCGCTATAAACACCTGGATGCAGCTCAATTTAAATTACGCACTAGACAAGAGCAATATGCGGCCTACAAAAAAAAAAGTAACAACATCCTGGAAAAAGCAAACACTTATAGGGAATGTAAAATTTAGCAAACCATGGGAAATGTAAGCAGGAACAACATGGTTACCTTAATGCTTTTATACTCACTATTCAGAAATCAGCGAATGCTTTTGCCTGAAAAGTTAAGGACAATACTACGGGGCCCTGAATGGACCCATTTCAATGGCCATTGCTTATATCCTTACAAAACGTAAGCAGTATCCCTGGACGCAGAGCCGCAGCACACGTTTTGTTTTCCACTCCACACATTGCAGTACCTCCTGGATTGGAGCACTAGTTCCAAGTCCAGAGAAAACAAAGACTAGAAAACAAAAATAGCGCTTCACTGGCAAACTCTGTAAAAGTGGCGCGAATGTGTTTCAGTGCGAATAAAATCAGTTTGGACAGTTTGCTACCACTCTCTCTTACTTTATTTAGTTATTTATTTATTTTTCATATTTTTAACCTTTTATTTCCAATTCTACACTTTGGAATTAAAATGTCAGAAAAATACGACATATCCAGCAAAAGCGTCTTTCTTTTTTGGATCCATTTCACAGAGAAGCAAATAAAAGAAAGGAGAGGAAAGAGAGTGAGAACCCTGTCTTCGAGTCACGGTTTTCATAGGCATCCACAGAGGGGGGCAAGGAGGGTCGCTCCAGGGGGGGCACGCGCCCCTCCTTGGCCCCCCTGCGGACGCCTGCAAAAATACAGGTTCAAGTTCGGAATTTTGTATTAAGAGGCAGTACTTAACATAATCGTGTCAGTTTGTTAAGGTAATGTTTAAATTACAAACGTACAAAGCAAAGGAATATCGTGATAAAGTAACGTTAAAATTAAAGTAAAGCACATTGATTTTGCTACATTTGAACTCCTCACTTATGTGTCTTGTGCCACCAGTGCTAAATTTACATTTAATATTTCACTGTGTTTTTATTTGTGGATTAATGTGTTGCATGCCTCCACCAACTGTATATGGTTTCAATGAATAGTGATTAGTTTCTAATTCATGCAGGGTAACCAATGGTATTGTTCATGAAAATATTTTAACATGACCTAATGTTTTAGGAATCTAATGCGGTTTCAGAATTAGCCTGTAAAGCTTTATTTTATGCAGCAGCCTTCTTCTCCTGAAGAAGTTGTTTTATCTCACTCAGTGTGTTGCATCAGCATAAATCATTGATTGACATCACACAGTTCACCTGCAGTTCAGTCCTAATGCTATGTTTAACCCTATTTTAAATCACACTGAAACATTTCAATTCAATTCCCACAACGCAAAGTATTATGAAACTTTTCATTGTAGCACACAAGTTATGAACTGTGAATGCACACAACACACAAACAGTAGAAAACCCTTATATTGCACGTTTGACTATTATTGTATAATAAACTGCAACTTCAAAATCCTTTCTTCTTAGGAGTATCAAACCCGTGAAGTTATGAACAATTTTGTCGAAGTAACATTTTAAAGACAAATGGAAGCCTAAATGTTAGTGCAGCACATTACAGTATACTTGAGTATTCTTTTGGGATGAGTTCAATACACATTTCCTCTTCGAATAACTGTAATATTAATACATGACAGTTAATGTGCATTATGGCCTTATAATACATGGAAACCTTCAATCCCTTTGTAAATGCCTATATCTAATTTCCTTAGTAGAGGCAATTTGTGACATCTCTGATCGACTTATGAAGTGTTGTATAATAATGAAATGATGTAGATGCTCAACTTTAATAAGTTATTATAGTTTAGTTCTAACGTCACACGCCTGCTTCCAGAGCATGCAGGGATGATGAATGACAGGCCATGGGAGCATAAATACAGCTGCAGTTCAAACAAGAAAAGGCTATTGACGTTTCCTTCTTCTGCTATATTTCTTTAAACAGAAAAAAAGGGTCGAGAGAAAGGCTATTCTTATGGCAAGGTGTTTTATTTTTTCCATGCCATTGATTATTGAAAGAAAGACAGAATCTCTGCATCTTTCTACACAATCTAAGCCACAACATTATTTCTACTCGGCTTACATTAAACTGATTTTAATATTTTTCTGGGGGAAAAAATGCTAACCGCTTTTCTGTGTGTTTATTTTCTCAGTATGAGTCTGCTTTTAGCCTTTTTGTCTGCAATGAACGCGAAATTGCAGGAAACTAGGATTTTAAGCAGTTTATTGAGAAGGGTGATGGTGTGAAACTGCATTATTAGGAATCATTTATCATCTGCCGCATATTAAAAGGATATTTCAAGTCACTCGGGGATCCATGACCGTAAATATGAACTTAGTCTTCTGAGTCATTCCTCTATGTGGTCATGGAACTACTCAGTGATTTGTAAGAGCCTCATACTGTACATACAGGGGTACTTTGACCCACAAAGAACATTACCATCATGAAAATTGTGTACAACTTGGCCTTTAATCCTTTGGGTCATTTTAATGACATCAGAAGTCTTCACATTCAGTGATAACCACATAGAGGGAACAGGCCAAATTCCCCGTACTGTTCATGGAATGCTAAGGTAAATTGCAATGTCTATTTAAAGTGTGGCAGGGCTATTTTATTCCTTAAAATGTGTGATCATACAATTAGACTACCTCCATACAGGTTAAATCCTTAGTCTCTTGCTCTTTTTTTTTAATATATATTTTTTTATTGACAACACGAGAATCTAAAAAGCGATCTTAATAACAAGTATAATAAAGAAAATATCGAAAGTAACAAATCCATATACAATTTAGACCAGAGAGAAAAAAAGAAAGAATATTATGATTTTTAACCATCACATTCATTAACCCTTAACATTCATTAAATACATACATTGTTAAAGATAAACTTATAAGAAATGTATAAGAAGGTTCCCCAAATTCTATCAAATCTCATCATTGATAGTACTCCCCTGACCCTAGCTAATGCTGACTCCATATTATAGATTTCGTTGACCAGAGACCACCATTCCATAACGTGCAGCGGTTTCACAGATATCCATACCCTAGCAATGGTTAATCTGGCACATGAAAATAGAATGGTCAGTAAATCTTTATGTAGACAGTTTAAAGATTGGATACCTAATAATACAGTCGTGACTGACAAAGGAGAAAAGACAACTTGTTTTTGGTTTAAAATATTCTCCAACCCAGACTAAAACTCAGACAATGCAGGGCATAATAGTAACATATGTTCGAGGTCTGCCGCTTCTAAATCACATTTAGGACATTTAGAGCGGTCACTTGACAGATTATTTTGGGACCATTTTGAAATTCTTTGCGGAGTATAATATAAAGAACATATTGTTTTGTATAATTGAAGCCTTAAATTAGAAGATTGTACTACGTTATTGATTTTTCAGAGTGAAGCAGAGATATTATTGGAAAATATATAAGTACCTAATCTGGTAGTCCATTTCCTAGCAGGCTTCGAGCAATCATCAATTTTATAATAAGTAAGGCATTTATAACCCTCACTAATTAAAGATTATGTTTTATTTGAATAAAGACAGGTCCAGATATCAGAGTCAGAAACTTCCTTCAGATTCACTTTACGTATGAAAAAAACCCGGATTTGTATGTATTTGAACCGCATAGGTTCTGTTAGATTATAAAGAATTTATCGCAAAGTCCAAAAAGCTCTGAGCACCAAAAAGGTCTCCTAAAGTGTTTATACCGGAGTGAGCCAATGCGCTCCCTGCATCATCCCTAAAAATTCTGGGAAGTCCCGGATTGTCCCAGAGAGGTACTTTAGAGTGGAAAAAGGTGGTCTTACATATAGTCAGGATCAAGTTCCATATTCTAACCATATCCCTTGCCGTCTTGAACTTGACCCTCTTAAAATAGTTTGGATCATTTGCTCTTGCCAAAAATTGTTTAGAGTCTGCACCCAGCATAAATTGATGAAAATAAAATTGATTATTAGAATTAAGCAAACTACGAAGACGACCAAAAAAAGTTGTAAAAAATACAATCTAAAATCTGGGAAATTAAGCCCACCCTTGTTAAATGGGAGCTTAAGTAAAGCAATAGCTCTTCAAGCTTTTTTGTACCCCCAAATGAAGCTACTAAAAATTCCATCTAATCTTTTAAAGAAGGAATTATTTACACATAAAGGGATTGACCTGAATAAGTAAAGGAATTTGGGCAGTATCTTCATTTTAATTAGATTAATCCGACCAACGAGACTAAGAGGGATCTTATGCCATTTTTTCATTAAAACTGAGACTTCCCTTAATAAAGCTTTATAGTTAAAGGTGAATATGTCCCCTATTTTAGAAGAAATTTTAACACCCAGATATGTAGCGGCTTTACAAATACATGAAACCGGGACCTGAGGTTTATAGTTCACTATAGCCTGAGTTTTATTTAAGTTTAATTTATATCCAGAGATCGGCCCAAATGTATTTGCTTCCTCTGTTATCCCTTGTAAAGCTTCTGCCACATCTGTAGTATAGATAGCAATATCGTCAGCATAAGCTGTTCTTTTGAGAGAGTTAGGGCCAAATTTGGAAGGAGCAATACGATGTTGAGGCTGAAGTGCATTTATAAATGGCTCCAAGGAGAGTGTGAACAGCAAGGGTGACAAAGGGCACCCTTGCCGTGTGCCTCCATATATTGAAAAATTAATAGATGTCATTCCGTCATAACTTATATTCGCGGTGGGGTGGTCATATAAGGCCTGTACCCATCTTAGATATTGACCCTTAAACCCAAATTTGGTCATTACAGCCCAGAGATAATCCCACCCCACTCGGTCGAAAGCTTTTTCCGCATCCAGCAGAACCATTCTGAGTGGGGTGGAATCAGTTGTAGCTACATCGAAGGCAGTTATTGCCATATTCACATGGGCGGTGGTGTCTCTGCCAACAACAAAGCCATGTTGTTGTGGGTTAACTAATTTTGGCATGAAAGGAGCCAGTCTCATGGCAAGAACTTTCGCGAAGGCCTTGGCATCCGCATTAATGAGTGAAATGGGTCTATAAGACCCACACTCATTAGCAGGTTTTTTTTTTAAGAAAAACACAATCTTGGCTATATTCCAAGATTTAGGAGCCTTTCCACTATCACCAATAGAATTAATTACTAAACAAAAAGAGAGAGAAGCTCATCCATACACATTTTATAAAGCTCTATGGGGAGCGAATCCTCTCCCGCCGCTTTGCCTGAAGGCAGAGAGGCAATCGCCACGCTAAGCTCTAAGGGGGTAATATTCTCACCCAATTGCCCTACTCCTTGTAGTTCACTATCTTCTGTCTTATTATTATAGATATAAGTTCTCATATTATCCATAGTAGGGTAATTTTCCGAAGTATACAAGTTGCTATAATAACTAACAAATTGTTCCATTATCTGAACAGAATGATGATATATAATATTATTAGGCCCCATAATTGATTTAATTAATGTATTAGCCCTATCGTGAGAAGCTTTGTATGCGAGGATTTTCCCAATTTTATCTCCCCTCTAATATTCAGACAGTTGGTGTTTATGAAGTTTGACACTGCTTTTCTCTCTAAAAAAATTCTGAGTGGAAGATCGAATACTCACTAGTCTACATTCTAATTCAGCAATGTTCTGTAAACCTTATTGGATAGCTTATGTTAGTTGACTTTCAAGTAGTAGAATAATGGACGTCAAAGTTTTACTTTCTTTCCTGCGCTCTAGATTCTGCCTCAAAATAAATTGTTGGACAACTCCCCTTATGCTCGCCTTACAGGCATCCCAAACAATAATAGGTATAGTGGAATTAAGATTAATTTCTGTAAATTCTTTGATGTGTTTTTTGAGTTGTGTAATGAATACTGGATCTAATAAAAAGTATCTGGTGATCGAAAAAAGCCTTGGTCCCTGTTTTCTTGAAGAGATATTAAAAACAAGCAGTATGGGGTTATGATCTGAAGTGACCTTTGGGCAAATCTCCATAATACTAGAATCTAGGGTCTTATCCGAAACCAAGCCATATCGATGCGTGAGCAAAGTTTATAGGGAGCTGAGTAATATGTATACCTAGCTACATTAGGGTGTAGAGTTCGCCAGGCATCTTTTATATTATGTAAGCGACCTAGTTCTAATATCGCAGCTCGTGTTTTGCACATCCGTTGCGAGGTACCCCGCCTTGTAGTATCCAGTGCATAGTTTATTACGCAGTTGAAATCCCCCATAATTATAAGTTCTCCTTCCCAATCCAGCAGCTCTATGTTTAACCAATTGAAGATATAGGATTCATCAATATTGGGACCATAAACAGCACAACATACATATTTACAATTTTCCACACCTACTTGAGCGATTGCCCATCTCCCCCCCTTGTCTGAAGCAGTTTTTATAACTTCTAATTTTAGTTGTTTTGTTTCAATATCACAACCCCTCTGACAGAAGCATTTAATGTTGAACATACCACTAGCTTGTAACCCAATTGTCCTGATAAATTCCTGTCCCTAAAGCAAATATGAGTCTCAGTTAATAACACCACATAAGGATTATAAATTTTAAGCTCCTCATAAACTAATCGCCTCTTGTTCTTGCTGTTAAGGCCTGAAACATTCCATGCTAAGCATCTAAGTCGATACATTTCATAAGTATATTGCCCCCCTCTGATCTAAACAAAAGCATTGGCAGTTCCTTACAGTTATTTTTAACAAGTTTCCATCTTGGGGGAGAGCCCTCCTCCATTTTCTGCTGCCGCTGTATGGGCAGCCTTGCAGAGAGGCAGCGTCAGAGCCTCCTACACCCCTCTGTTAAATAATTACAGGAAAGTTTATAAAGAAAAGAATACATGAGAAAAGAACCAGAAGAAACATTAAGAAAAAAAAGAAGTATTGCTTTGAAGACTTGACTCAGTCACACTTTATTCTAGTCAAAAAGCTATAAACGAGGTGGAAGAGGAGTGATGAAAAAAAGAGAAAGCCCAGGCCATGCCCTCCGATAAAGAAAGTATTAGACCTTCCTTAACTAAAACATCTTAGCTTATTTACCGAAGGAATCAGGTCTGATACCTACAATCCCACCCTTTCAGAAAGACCTTTTGGTTTAAGGGAATTGGAATTCCTTAGATAAATTTAGAGAGTGCTAGCTCAGCTTCCTTTACATCAGTGAAGGAATATGTATGACCACCCTTTATAACTTTGAGATGTGCTTCCACAGTTTTTCCATTGTGGCCTTTCTTAGGTCGGATCTGACAAAAAAAGTAATATTCTCACTTGTAACAGGGGTATTAGTCCTAGCTTTGAAGGATACTGCTTGCCTAAGCAAAAAATTCCCGAAATAAATCAGAATGGGACCGGGAAATTTGGTCTCTTTGTTCTTCTTACGAATTATTGGCAGTCTATGCACACGTTGGAGCTGTGAGTCTCAATCCCAGTCTGATAAGTCTGGAAAGGCCTGCTGAAACAATTTAACAACATAGGCACGCGGGTCAGACCCTTCTGATCCCTCTGGAATTCCAAAAAGTCTAAGGTTTTGCCTCCTTTGACGATTTTCCATGTCTTCCAGCTTGTTCTGAAGATTGACAATCTGTATATCATGTTGTTGTGTTAAAACCTTAGTACGAACAGTTGATTCCTCTACATCCAATACCCTTTATTTAAGTTCTTCAATTTCTTGCGTGATTCCTCCAAGTTTGCTAGTCACCTCTAATAGAGTATTCTGCATTATATTATTGTCCACCCTTAACTGCAGAAGTTGTTGTTGTGCTTCCTGACGATGATCCGTTAAGGTCTTAAAAATCTGAGAAAACGGGGATATATCACCCCCTGCGTCTTCTAGGGCTGCAGGGAAAGGCGTGTCTGTTAGGTTCACTAGATTATCTGGCTTATCTGCAGCTAAAGTTGATGTTAAAGGCAAAATAGGGAGACCAGTTGCGATTTCAGTTCCAATTGTCTTCGGGCTTGTTGTAACATTGATACCTTTCGATAAAGATTTAGTCTCAACTGGTAGCATTGGTTTGAGACTTACTTGCAATGGCGAGGCCATAGGTAGAGTAGGCAGAGCATATAGGGTTGGACTATCTTTCGTGTGCTCTCCCTCTAGAGGGCTAGTACTAGTGCCCGACAAGCGCATTGCCATACTCTTGACCCCTCTTTTTGCCTAAATCCATTTTCTTAAGGGACTTTCATTACTAATTGGTTTCCCTCTTGTGTTTGAGGTTCATATTGAAGTGGAGAGGACAGAGGCGTTAACATTCTTCCCTTTCTTAGCTTTATTTTTGGCCTTAGATCTCTCCTTTTTGCACCCTAATAGCTTAGCTGCCTCTGTAGGACAACTGATTAAGTCCTCTTCTTCTGCTAGCTCTTCATATTCATCATTTGAGCCTTACTCTGCCCCGTCAGCAATGGCCACAATGTTTTTTCCTGCCCTCATTTTCATCCAATATCCCAATATCGCCACCGCTAGCTGCTGCTGTTGATCTATCCTTCTCCAGGATCTCTAAGTGAGGCGGGCTAAAAGTCTCTGGGGTTAAGTTAATATATGCAGTCACTACATCGATAATCTCCATTTTTTTATTCATATCCAACACCTCCTCCATGTGGCAGATATTAGATGGTTCAATTTCGGCAGGATCCAGTTCATCACCTATGCCCACTGATAGTTAATCTCTTGCTCATCTATTTGAAAGAGCATGGTGACACAATGGTATAGTAAATGCTGAACATTTATACTAGAATTCATCAATATAAAGCTAGTAATGTGTTGTGAAAATGTATTCTATTCAGTTCAGTGTAACTTCCTTTCAGAAACAGATGACGTTTTATAAGTGATACTTGCAGAGTGATTTCTGATTTTACTTTTAAACACGATGATTTATTGTTTTTTCAGAAAGAAAATATTCTATGTTTTATTTCTTTCCATGCATCAGTACATCTCTATCATAGAATAATATTTTTATGAAGTTAAAAACATTTTGAAAACATCTCTACTACTAAGGCAAACTAGAAACTGTGCTATACGTTTCATAAACTTGGTCCATGTCTTAGAGCATAAACATACATTCTTCATTTAATATATTTTTTTCTACCCTAGTTCTTGTATTTATAGTATGTAAAAAATGTCTTCTCTCACCAATATATCTCCTACCAGTCTGCTTTGTCTCCAATTTAAGTGCTATTTCAGTAGTTGTTGTGTGACTGTAATAGTTATTTCTAAAACCTACAGGGTGTGATGGTTAGCCTTTCTTACAGGGGTAATTTACCTTCTTTAGAAAGCTTATTAATAGGGTTTTTCACACTTATGCTGTATCTCGTACTGTGATTTTCTGTACAATTGCCTGATTTTTGCTGTTTTGCCTTCAGCCCACATTTTCATATCAGCCTCTTGGCTGAGTAACTTGGGTGGCCTGGGGGATTTTCAAAGCCTATGGTTATGCATGGCTTCCTTGGTGTGGATTCCCCTAACTTTTTCCCTTCAGACCTCTTGATATGCTGACTTCATTTTTTCAGGCATTATGATTCTGCGCACTTTACCATTGCTAACCCGTACTAAAGTGCTTGTGCTCTTTCTCTAAAACATGGTAACATTGTAGCTTATTCACAATTGCCATATTTATTTATTTACAAGTCCCTTGTAACGTGCACTACTTGTGCCCAGGACACGAACATTAAATGCCACTTGTGAGCTTGGAGCACTGATTGTGCCTCCCACTTAAGAAGCCCTGTAAACATATCTCGGCCGTGCAATTGCTGAGCATGTGTCTGCAGTTTTAAACTGCCTTGTCGACCTAGCAAGACAAACCTCTTGCCAGGCATAAATCTTCACTTTTAACATATATAATCCCTAGAATAGGCCCTAGATAGCCCAGACTGCAGGGTGCAATTTATTTAAAAAGCAGGACATGTACTTTTTAGTTTAACACGTTCAGGTAATTAAAAAACATTTAAATTAGTTTTTCACTACTGCAAGGCTTATAGCTCCAATATGATAACATTGGGATTATTTTATTACAAATTATAGGCATAATTCCCAAATGAGAAGATATAATGGGATATGTCTCCGTAATGCTAATTCAAAATTCTAATTTATGGTGACATTGTTTTTTAAATAACAATTCTGAAAATGCCACTTTTTATTTTCTTACCTTAGCCATTTTGGGCCTTCAGCCTGTATCTGACCACATGGCTGGGTTTAGCTGGCAGATGGACTTTGTGTATTCCACCTAGAATTCGACAAGCAATGGGATCATAGGTGTGGCTTGGTGGGCCATCCTGACAGATTGGGAGAGATGATCTGGGCACAGCCTCACTTACACCTGAATAGGCTGTGCCATGTCCACACAGAAAGAGCTGCATAACCCCCTGTAGTGAGTCTGGAGCCAGGGCTGGAAGGCAGGACACAGTATATTTGGCTGGCCTCCAAATCTGATGCCTCAGGGACATAAGTGGCTTTAAACAACTTTGAAACTGCACCTGGACTCTGCAATCGGTGAGACTGCACCTGGACTCTGCCATTTCTGAATCTACTATGCTAATTGATGCCACTCCAGTTCTGGACCCTCTGAAATTGGCCTTAAGAGCTTACCAGCAGAACCAATGCATTTTCTCTACTGAACAGCGCATTCTCTAGCTGAAATGACTCATCTCCTCAGCTTAGCATCTCACACTCCAGTCAACTAGTAACTCAATTTTTAAAGCTAGGATTCCCCAATAGGAGTGTCAAATCAATAAACTGCATTAAATGTTTCCCATATTGATCTTATCTTGTCCTCAAGAAGGCATGTCATTGGTTCATAAAGATTTGATTTGCCAGTTAGAGATGTTAGTGTTGTGGTCATTTCTTTCCAGTATTCAGTCAGGTTGGGACAGACCACATTATTTGAAAGAAAACTGCATCTTTTGCATTAAATCTGGGGCAATACCTAGAAATGTTAGGTTTAATGTTGTCAGTTCTTGCAGGGATAAAACCTATCTGATGCAAATAGTTAATCTGTATGTATTTTAACCAGATATTTCTTCAGACCTGTTTTGGGTGGCCCTGTATCATAGCCCATTCTTTTGACAAGGTTTTCCCTGCATTTCTTCCCCCTTGAATTCAGCTCTCTCAATATTAGTTGTGTTCAGTTTTCTATGCACCTTGTACAATTATCTCACAATATACATATCTAATGTAAGCAGTAACTGTATTATATTATCCACTGGGGCTACATGTACTTCTACTCTCCACTTCCAACATATCGCTTGTACCAGTCTGTTATACGCTACAAACTGCCCACCTGGGTGGTCACAATCTCGTCTAAGTTCATCAAAAGCCTTGAACTGCATTGCTTGGTACAGGCCTCCCTCTTGGATGATGCCCTCTGCCAACAATATGGGTACCCTTAGTTGTCCCATCAATCCCATCACCCTCACCTGTAGTTCAGGTGCATGGGTGTAGTGTTTTGTCCCACCTCCAGTGTATCACTCCCAATAGTCCCTCAGTAGCCCATTTCGTTTTGACAGTCTCATTGCACATTGGTGGTTGATCCATGTTGCTTGAGCTAGTGGCATATACAGCCTCTAACATTAGTTTCACCATAAAAAGCTTTAGTTTGGGTCCATCTTGCCACCCTTTAGAGTTCGCTGCCAGATAATATTATCCCTGATACAGTACTTCCATATCACCCTCTGACATCAGAAGCCTAAAATACCCACTGGCACCCTCTTTCTCCCAGGTCCCCAGATTATATAAAAAATATATATGATTTCAGGTTTTTGATAAGGCTTTGAGGGAGCATCAGGGGTATGTTAACAAGTAATAATAAGAGCCATAAACGTACCACCATCTTAGTCAGGGCCACAAAGCCACTGATATCCACAGTCAGTGACAAAACTGTAACATCTTGCATAAGGCAGCAACTGTTTGAGTGGAGTTGCTTTTGTGTACTCTCAAAGGGTCAATGTATATTTAGATGCCCACTTGAAAGTGCCTGGTGCCCATTCAGTTCACCATACCTTGCACATCTCAATGCATCCCAATGTGCCACACCTATTAGTGAGGAAAATAATGTATTGGCTCTGTTCAAAGTCCAGAAGCTCAGCTGAATTTGCGAAAGGTACGCATTAACACTTCCATGTGTTCCCTATAATCCAAGACATCAACACACACACATTTTATGAGATTTTCCTTTACATCATTACTCCTCTGTATCTCCTTTCTCGCTGAACCCATTCAGCCACTGCAATTACATATATCAGGGACGATAGCAGAGCACCTTGTTGAGTGCACGGGTACAGCTCCGGCATCAAACATATTCCATCCCATCTACTCTCTCGCTATGGGAGTAGTATGCAATAGTTGGAGCCGCAGCAAGAAGTGGTCTCTCAAGGGCAAACATGATAAGATGATTGTTAGACCTGTCCCCCTTAGGATAGTCTTCTCCCAAATGTTTTGCCTGCTTCTCCTCTCTTTGCTGTACATTTTGTTGGCCTTAGTACTTTAAGCACTTTCCCACTACTAACCAGTGCATGTTCTTCTATCCTAAACATGGTAACATTGGTGTATTCACAATTGGCATATTTAGTTTACTTATAAGTCCCTTGTACAGCAGTATATCATATACCCAGGATCTGTAACCTAAATTCTAATGGTGGGCTTGCAGCACTGATTGTACTACTCACACATGTGGCCTTTCAAACCTGTTCCAGGCCATTCATTGCAGTGCCTGTGTGCAGTGTACTGTAACTGCGACTTGGCATTTAAAATTATCAATCAATAGTTTATTAATGCATAGTTAGTTAAAACCATAACATGTACATACAAGCATATTAAAATATTACCATGATAATAGATTATAGCTACTAAAATATAATGGTTCAGAAAAATAGCAGGTCAATGCATTTTATCACCTTTGAACTTTGAACTATTGAAGCTCACACAGTAATAATGTAATACACCCAATATAATAAAAAAAAATACCAAGGCCTACTTCAAAGGCTGCTCCTCATCTTGTAATAATAACTCGTGGACATGCTGTGAAAACGTTTACCATAATGTGCATTGTTTAATAATATACTAAGTAAAATGCTGTTTTCCTGACAAAATATGTAAGGAAATTGATGGGCATACTGATCTAATATTTACCACAATGCCAATGTAATGTAGGTGCTCTAAAAGGTTTAAAATACTGATCAGACCAAAAAACGCACAGTTGCTCTGTGCCTATTACTTCCAGGGAGAGCCATTGATCTAATCTCAAATAGGCACACAAGTTAAAAAGTTAGATACTAGATTTCTCCAGCTCCTTAGCAGCTAAGTTCAAGAATCCTACTGTCTTGAATGCAGTTGCACAGAAGCTCCCACCAGTAGGGAAATAACAGCTGGTCGACATGATCTGATTTGCAGAGCTCTTATAGTGGGATGTAAGAGTCTTTGTCTGTGTATTTGCAAGGTTGGGCAAACGCACAGCAGATAAAGCACAGATTCATTTCTTCGGCCGCAAAGCTGGCACTCTGAAGTTGTCCAGAGCTTTTTCTAGGGGGGGGTGCGGTCGTAAGAACCTGTGATGCGAACACACCAAGAGGTATTAGCAGGAGTTTGTGTTTCTAGGCCTCTGGGAAGTGCGCAGAAAGATACGGCTGAAAACCTCATGCTGCATATGTAGGCATGTCCACCCACACATGCCCTTTACTCGCTACAGTACCCTTGTCCATGAAACATGATGAAAGTATGGCAACTGTGTTTGATATGCACAAGATTGGCCTAATCCATGGAGATTTGCAAGGTATCTTATAATTGGAGTGCTTCAAATAAGAATTGCAACACTGGAAACACAAAGTTATTTATGCTGGCTTGCCTTTCAATTTCCGCCCAACACTGATGCATCAGCAAATTAGCTTTGGCTGCCCTAATCCAACAGCAGAATTTTACCAGGGCACCCTGCCTGGATGGTCCCTGGTGGAGTAGACCCAATTCAAGTCTGATTTGCACCTGCAAAACATACAGTGGAATTGCAAAGAGTTTTTAAAGAGGCTCAATTGATTAATGTTTAAGGGGACTGCGTCTTTACCTTTAAGAAATTCCAAGCTATAGGATGATGAGGGCATGAACTTGGCTCCCACAACCTGAAGGAGAAGAAGCATTGAGGTGTTCAATGTCTTACATTTCAAGGTTTTAAAAGCAAACAGCAGATTATTTGCAATAGATCGTCTTTATTGTTGTAAGAAATGGGGTTACCCAAATCTCCAAGGGGGTAGCATGGACCCAAACGGGCAGGCCAAACTTCGGAGGACATGTGAAGTACTCACACAGTACCCACATACGACTCACCAGGCACACCACAAAAGAGGCAGGACACCAGCTTGCGTTGGAAAATTAGTAAGTAGTTTAGTATATCTCCAACCTGCAAGGCAAAAATGCATAAACAGTGGTATCACAACACGGCGCCAACTGGCACCAGAGCCAAGTGTATCAGGGGGGATTATTTACATTGGAAGTAGGGGCTGAGTCCATAAGTCCATGGCTGAAAGGAAAAGAATGTGATTAAATTAACATTGAACCTGGGGTCAATATGGCGGGGCCAACTCAGGCTCTCATCTTTAGAGGAAGGCCGTAATTGCAAAATACAACATCAGCGTAAGTACACACTGTGCACTATAACTCCAACCCGACCCCTGTAAGGGAAATCTTCATGGTATCATATCACATCACATATTAACAGCCAGGAGCACCTGTAATAAATCAGCAAGGCTTGCTCATTAACATGGGGCATAACCTGACCATTCCGGACGCAGGACTGGATATGGCAGTGAAGATCTAGGCAGGTATAAAGTTACTTCTGCCAAAATAACACCTTTCCGTCAGCAGGAATAAGCAGTGCCTTTCCCTTATTCACTCAGAGTCAGCATGTCATTAACACCACCCTAAGCAGGAGTAAAACATTTCATTAGGTAGAAATAGATGTTGGGCCTGAGGACTCAATCAGCATCTCATTAAGAAAGCAGTGTGAACATTTCATTAATCAGGAGTCAAGATTTCCCTTTGCCGGAGTCAACACTTCCTGGAAAATCAGGCAACATCTGAGTAGGCAAGAATAGAACTTTTCTTTGAGCAGTTCATAACCCTTATCAATCAAGCGTCCACCTGTCACCAGGTGAGAATCAACGTGTCATCCGGTAAGACTAAACATTGCCTAGGTAGAATATTTCATTAATCCAGACTAACCTTTTGGCTAAACAGGAATGGGCGTTACAGTAAACCACCAGGCCAATATGCACCGTAACATGACTTCCTCGTAAAGAAAACACAATATTTAAAGAAACCCACCCCAGCTGGGGGTTACTCCTCCTTCAGCCCAGTCTGTAGGGGCTTAATTCAGGCTCTTGGCCAGTCCAGGACGTCTTAACTGGATTATTAGGGCCAACGGGGCCCTCGCAACAGTCACCCCAAGAGAAGGGGAGGGGGGCGAGCACCGATCCTGTGCCCCGTTGCCCTCTCCACCCCTGACACAGTCTGATTAAGGCCCCACTCACCGGCAGTCCAGAGGAGGTCTCCTCGAGCACTGGCACTCTTCCTGCTTCACCCGGGCCCCTCTTCTCTCACGGGGACCCGGGGCCTCTAGAGTGGCTGCTCTGGACTCGCAGGAACACAGACAGGCTTGGGCGCTCAGGGCTCTCTTCAGATCAGGAGATCCCCGTCAGCAGCAGCGCTCCACCGGGGCTTCTGAGGCAAAGGAAGGGCAGACACCGATCCTGCGCCTCGCAGCCCTCCTCCTCCAGACAGCCGGGCTCCCTCTTCACCCGGGCCCCTCCTTCCTTTGGGGGACCCGGTTCTATGCGTGCAACCACAAGGTTCCAGGTATTTCCGTCTTGAAGATGACTAGTCCCATTCCTTCGAGAACTAACCAGCGTGACAAGGAATTTAACTCTTGACACAACCAGTTAGCTCCTAAAGGGAAGGGGAAGTGGAGAGAGAAACAAACAAACACAGGATCTCTTCTTGAGATTGCTTTCACTGTTTCTCGTGAAGTATTCTGAGTGTTCTCTTTATGCTGTAGTGTTTCTTGAATGCTGTAGATATTTACAATAACCAAAACAGATTTGACATAAAATTTAGCAACAGTCCTAACATTTACCTCTAATGTATACACTCTTAGATTAATCAGAATACACACCAAAGTAAAGAGAAGCCCATTCCCATACTTCGTAGTTGCAAGGAAATATGAATTCTCAGTACAATATTATTCACCTTAAAACATAAACACAAAAGTCATGAGTTTAAAGATACATGGAAGTTTTTACAAAGAACCTTTTAACTTGTTAGTATAACTTGGTTTAACAATCAAGCAAAGAACTGTACTTTCCTACCTTGCATATAAATATTCTTGCCTTGAACTGGGGTTCTGCAATTAAAAAGGAAACAACAAAGTGCAAGGCAACAGACAGTACCCAAAATCCTAATGCGCCCAGAATCTTACAAGAATGTAATTAAACAAAATAGCGATATTCAGTTTAGCAGTTGAATTTCACTGCTACTTATTATTCCAGATGTATGCTTTTTAAAACAACAAGAATTGTCCTGAGATTATTGTTCTTTCTTATCTGTATATATAACAGTCTTTAAATATGCTTCCTTTCAATCATTATAAACATGGTCCGATTATTGTTTTGGCCAAGGTTTGTTATTTTGGTATTGCTAAAAAGTCTTACTGTCCTTTTTCAAGATAACCGGAAACTGGAGTAGCGGGGGCCTGTTTAGAGAATGACGAGTCCGATCGGGAAAACGCTCCGGTGATGAAACCGGAAGTCAGGGCTTCGGCTGAGGACGAAGAACGGAGGACTCACAGGACCGCTAAGCGATGAAGAACTCTCTGCAGCTTCAGCTTCATGAAGAGAAGGAATGAGGTAAGCCGGAGCGGGAAAGATCAGAAGAGTTGAAGGGACGCGGGAGACAAAGTCCTGGAACTCTTGAAGAGACGCTGGAACTTTGAAGCGAAGCGACTTTCTGTTTTCCGGTGAGCCTTTTATAGGCTCTCATTACATGTGTTAGCAATCTCCCCATGTTGCATTGTTTCAGTTAGCGCACATGTTCCACGTGCTCTCTTTATGAATATTCATAATTTAGCAACCACGATTCACCAAGAACAACAAGCATTGCTACATACAAGCTACAAGAGACACTAGGATTTAAACAAGCATTGCTATATGCAAATTACGAATACCATTACTCATGTCACAATATACCTCAAGGACTTCAGAAACAATCCAAATGTGTTAATAATGGGAAGAACTAAGTACTCATGACAGTTCCCCCCCAAAAGTCTTCTCACAGGTCGTGGCTTGTTAGGGTACAAGGCATGGAAAGAGCGAATCAAACGGGGAGCATGTACACGATTCTCTGGTTCCCAAGATCTTTCAGAAGCGTCATAACCCTTCCAATCGACCAAATAATACAAACAACCTCTAATACATTTTGAGTCCAGAATTTTCCTCACCTCATATTCTACATGATCTCCTACTACAATTGGAGGAGTTGGTTCATCAGGACGGGTGTTTGGATGTACTGGTTTGATCAAAGATACATGAAAAACTGGATGGATTTCATAATCCAGAGGGAGAGTCAATTTTACAGAAACAGGATTTAGTACTTTTTCAATAGATAACAGATCAATGAATCGGGGTTTTAATTTTCTAGGTCCCTCAATTTGTATGTTTTTTGTTGACAACCAAACCTGATCTCCAGGTTTATAAACTGGTGCTGGAATTCTATGTTGATCAGCATAAACTTTCATTTTGTGTTTATGTTTTGTCATTGTTTGTTTTACATTTTCTTGAAAATTACGCAAACTAGCTAATCTGTCTTAGACTGCAGGCATATCAGTTACTTTCTCTGGAAATATGATTGGCAAGGTTCGTGGATGCTGACCAGTGAGAAAATAAAATGGGGAACAACCAAGAGCTGAATGTAAGGTGTTATTATATGTGAATTCTGCTAAAGGTAAAGCTTCAACCCATTCTGAAGATAAGGTAGTGGTCAAACATCGCAAGCTCTGTTCTAGGTTTTGAATTAATCTTTCTGTTTGGCCATCAGTTTGGGGATGGAAGGCTGATGATAGCGCTAAGTCTATCCCCAACTGGCCACTCAGTTGTTTCCAAAATTTTGACAGGAATTGTGGACCCCTATCTGAAATAATTTTTTGTGGTAAGCCGTGTAATTTCACTACATTAGCTAAGAACACATTTCTGAATTCTACTGCCGAAGGAAGTTTTGACAAGGGAATAAAATGTCCCATTTTTGATAACAAATCTACTACTACTAAAATAGCAGTCATTCCAGATGATTTAGGTAAATCTGTGATAAAATCCAAACTAATGGCATGCCAAGGTGTTGGAGGGATTTCCATTGGTTGTAATAATCCAATGGGAAACGAGTGAGATGACTTCTGTCGAGCACACACAGGACAGGTCTGTATATATTGATGTATATCAGATCTCATATCATTCCACCGGAAATGCCTTTGGCATAACTCTAAAGTTTTGTTAACTCCAGGATGAGCAGCAATAGCTAAATCATGATTCCATTTTATCACTTGTTTTCTCAAATTCTCTTTTGGAATAAATAGTTTATTCTTATGATAAAATAAACCATCAGATATTGAAGTCTGTTTTTGTGAAAGCCAATCTTCTTGATTTAAATCTTTAGTCTGATCTCTGAGTATTGATAAGAAATCAACCTGTGTAATTTCAGCACAAATTTTTTCTAGTGGGATGATACTTTGCCGTTCCTTATTAAGCTCTTTATCCTTATCACAAACCAAACGTGAAAGTGTATCTGATAACAACTCTTTGGCTCCTGGTCGATAAGTAATAAGAAAATCAAATTCACTAAAAAATTGTAGCCAACGCATCTGTCGTGGTATAAAAGCCTTGACTGGAATAAAACTGTAAATTGTTATGGTCAGAAAAAAATGTTATAGTATGTTTAGCTCCCAGGAGATGATGTCTCCATTCTTGAAAGACTTCTTTGATTGCTAAAAGCTCACGCTCAGCAACAGTATAGTTCTGTTCAGCCGGTAACAGTGTTCTAGAAAAAAAAGCTATTGGATGAAAATGTCCTGAGCTCACATCTTTTTGTAATAAAACTCCTCCTATGGCTGTTTGTGAAGCATCTGCTTCAACAAAAAATGGTCTGTCAGGGTCAGGATGTTTCAAGATAGGAGCTGAAGTGAATGCTTTTTTTCAGGATGTTAAAAGCTAATTCTGCCTCAGCATTCCACTGAAATTTCTTTCCTTTCTGTAAAAGTCGAGTACTTGGAACCACAATTTCTGAGAATTTTGAGATAAATCTCCTATAAAAATTTGCAAATCCCAATATTCTTTGTACCTCCTTGACTGAGGTTGGAGCAAGCCAATCTAAAATTGCTTTTACCTTTTTTGGGTCCATAACAATGCCTTCAGGAGATAACCAATAACCGAGAAATTCAACTTTAGAAGTGTTGAAAACACATTTTTCAAGTTTGACAAATAAAGAGTTATCCCTTAATTTTTGTAGAACTGATCTAACATGTTCCACATGTTCCTCAGGAGTTTTGGAAAACATCAAAATATCATCGATATATACAATGACACAGTTGTCCAATAGATCATGCAGCACTTCATTAATGAAGTATTGAAATGCTGCTGGAGCATTACAGAGACCAAAGGGTATCACTGTATATTCGAAGAGTCCAAATTTAGTGCGGAAAGCAGTTTTCCACTCATCTCCTTCTTTTACGCGGATTAAGTGTATGCTCTGCGAAGATCCAGCTTAGTGTAGATTGTTGACCCTTTTACTTGATTTAAAAGTACAGGAATCAACGGTAATGGGTATCGATTTTTGATAGTAGCTTTATTAACTGCACGGTAATCGATACAGTCCCTCAAATCTCCTGACTTTTTTTGCTGCGGAAAACAATGGAGAAAATACTGGTGAGGTGGAATGACGAATAAAGCCTATTTCCATAAGTTCGTCAAGGTATGTTCGTAAATACTAATTTTCAGGTTCAGTAAGGGCATATATACGACTGCAGTGAGGGCTGCTACAGGAATTAGATTGATTCTGCAGTCGTAGACCCTGTGAGGAAGTAATTTAGTGGCTTTCACGGGGTCAAAAACATCAGAAAAATCCTGAAATTCAGAAGGAAGTTCTAAAGATTCTGAATGGACAATAGCACAAGTAAGTGGAAAGACTGGATCTCTATTTTCCTGATAACAATGTGTCTTACAGTGTGCGGAATCTAATGTCACTATGTGTTTTACCCAGTCAATTTTTGGATTGTGGAGCTCAAACCATGGAATACCCAAAATGACCCCAAAAGCTGGTGTATCTATGAGATCAAAAATAGTCAATTCTGTATGTCCATTATCTAATACTAGTAGCAAAGATGGAGTATGAAACCTGATCAAACCTGAAGAAAGTGCAGAACCGTCTACAGCCCGTACAGGTTCTGGTTCTTTCTTTGGAATTTTAGTTAAATTTATTTTCTTTGCAAATTCCAGATCAAAAAAGTTTCCACTAGCACCTGAGTCAATTAGTACAGGAATACTGTGCTTTTGTTGGTTAGACAAAATTAAAATCACTCTTATAGTGAAATGTCGTGGTACATGATTCATAACACTAGTTGCATACTCTGAGATCTTTATGCTATTATCTCTCGAGAATTCGACCTCTCCTTCCCTCGAGACACTTAGTTTTCTGATTCTTGTGAAGAATTTTGAACCATGGTGAAAACTATCTTCTTAACTGGCTTAATTGAGCAATCTTTGGCAAAATGACACACTTTTCCGCAATATAAACATAGGTTGGCTTTTCTTCTTCTATCCTTTTCTTCTTGTGACAAAGGTCCCTTAATACCACCTATCTGCATAGGTTCTACCTGGGCATTTTTATCTACATTACTTTTCTTTTCTGTTTTGAAGTGTAAAGCTCGAAACTCATGTTTTGGTCTCTCATTCTTTCTTTCACCCAACCAATGGTCCAACTTGACCACTAAATCTTGGAACTCAGTAAAATCATCAGGTAAGTTTACAATGTGTGCCAAAGAATCTTTCAATTCCTCTCTAAGCCCTCAATAGAACAAGGATACCCTTTTGTCCTCAGGCCATTGCGTTTCTGCAAGCAACCGATTAAAAGTGGTTACATAAGTAATTAAATCTTTTGAACCTTGTTGCAAATTTAGTAACTCGTTATCAGATGTTTATAGAAAGACGTGTTTAGAAAAAAGACTGGACATTGCTGCTTTGAAATTCGTTAGATTATGAAGTAAAGGATCATTTTTATCCACTAAAGGCGTGGCCCAATTGTGTGCCACTCCTCCTAGGTAGGAAATAATAAAAGCCACCTTAGTAGTATCCGAAGTAAAGATTTGAGGTTTGCACAAGAAGTGCAACTGACATTGACTCATGAAAGTATTAAAATTAGCACTGTCTCCTGAAAACCGTTCTGGATTAGCTAATGGGACTGGATGTGGTGAAACTACTGTTATTTGGACGGCTGACTTTAACCGAAAGCTGGTGTCTGAGTTTGATTCTGAAAACCTGACACTCCAAATGTAGGTGGTGTTTAAACTGGTCGTTTAACCTCCTCTTTATCTCTCCAAGAAGTAAATCCATCTCTTGTATTATCTAGTTCCTGTCTAAGGGATTGATTTTCTAAACGTAACTCCTGTACCTCATCATTCATTTTGCGTATAATTTGAGTTATTTCAGCGACGTTCATGTTTGATAGATCCATGGAAATAGTCAACTTCAAGAGGAAATGAGAATAGTGGCTTCGCTTTCTGTTATGCGTACAACCACAAGTTTCCAGGTATTTCCGTCTTGAAGATGACTAGTCCCAATTCCTTCGAGAACTAACCAGCGTGACAAGGAATTTAACTCTTGACGCAACAAGTTAGCTCCTAAAGGGAAGGGGAAGTGGAGAGAGAAACACACAAACACAGGATCTCTTCTTGAGATTGCTGTCACTGTTTCTCGTGAAGTATTCTGGGCTTTCTCTTTATGCTGTAGTGTTTCTTGAATGCTGTAGATATTTACAATAACCAAAAAAGATTTGACATAAATTTAGCAACAGTCCTAACATTTACCTCTAATGTATATACTCTTAGATTAATCAGAATACATACCAAAGTAAAGAAAAGCCCATTCCTATACTTCGTAGTTGCAAGGTAATATGAATTCTCTGTACAATATTATTCACCTTAAAACATAAACACAAGAGTCATGAGTTTAAAGATACATGGAAGTTTTTACACAAAACCTTTTAACTTGTTAGTATAACTTGGTTTAACAATCATGCAAAGAACTGTACTTTCCTACCTTGCATATATATATTCTTGCCTTGAACTGGGGTTCTGCAATTAAAAAGGAAACAAAAAAGTGCAAGGCAACAGACAGTACCCAAAATCCTAATGCGCCTAGAATCTTACAAGAATGTCATTAAACAAAATAGCGATATTCAGTTTAGCACTTGAATTTCACTGCTACTTATTATTCCAGATGTATGCTTTTTAAAACAACAAGAATTGTCCTGAGATTATTGTTCTTTCTTATCTGTATATATAACAGTCTTTAAATATGCTTCCTTTCAATCATTATAAACATGGTCCGATTATTGTTTTTGGCCAAGGTTTGTTATTTTGGTATTGCTAAAAAGTCTTACTGTCCTTTTTCAAGATAACCAGAAACTGGAGTAGTGGGGGCCTGTTTAGAGATGGACGAGTCCGATCAGGAAAACGCTCCGATGAGGAAACCGGAAGTCAGGGCTTTGGCTGAGGACGAAGAACAGAGGACTCACCGGACCGCTAAGCGATGAAGAACTCTCTGCAGCTTCAGTTTCGTGAAGAGAAGGAATGAGGTAAGCCGGAGCGGGAGCGGGAGGGGGAAGGATCAGATGAGTTGAAGGGACGCGGGAGACAAAGCCCTGGAACTCTTGAAGAGACGCTGCAACTTTGAAGCAAATACATATGTTAGCAATTTCAACGTGTTGCCTTGCTTCAGTTAGCTCACATGTTCCACGTGCTCTCTTTATGAATATTCATAATTTAGCAACCACGATTCACCAAGAACAACAACCATTGCTACATACAAGCTACAAGAGTCACTAGGATTTAAACAAGCACTGCTATATGCAAATTACGAATACTACTAATCATGTCACAAAATACCTCAAGGACTTCAGAAACAATCCAAATGTGTTAATAATGAGAAGAACTAAGTACTCATGACACCCGGGGTTTCTGTCGGCTTGCTCGGGCTCTCCTCGGGGCACTCTGTCATGGGCGGAGGAGGGGTAGGCTCCCGCCCTCCGCTCCCTCTCCTCGCGGCGGCGACGCTTCTCGTGGCCAGTCGGGGCTCCCTCTTCACCACGGGAGCCCTGCAACACTGCCGTCGGCTTCGCCCAGGTTCCCTCGGCCTCACGGGAACCCGGGGCATTGCAGCAGCTTCCGCGGGCATTCCGGGCCTTTTTCTGCTGCCCGGCTGGGCAGCCAATCCGTGCGCAGCTGGGCGGGGGCGCGGCCAATGACGCGGCCGGGCACCCCATCACGTGATGCGTGTGATGGCGGCCTCAGGGCCTAACGCAGCCTCTCTTCACTTCGGCGGCCCTCTCCTGGTACCGGGAGCCACCGCAGTGGGGGTCCCTCCAAGGTGGCGCTGGGCCGTGGCGGCGTTATCCAACCGGGCAAGGCAGCGCCAACACTCCTCTGGCAAGGCGGTGAGGACGGCAGCAATCAGGGGTAGGCTCCTGTTTATTAATTTTTTATATCTCCGCAAGCTCGCCGAAACGAGGGTAGGCTCCTCCAGCTCTATCCCCCTCACAGTCCCTTCAGGCCACACAGCGCTATTCACAGCGCACCGCTCCTCCCTCGGCCCCCACATCTCCCAGGGCCAACAGCACTCCGGGGGCCACACCAGCCACAGGGCACAGTGCTTTAGCATGCCACAGTCCCTCAGGGGCCCAATCCTCCCCAGGCGGCTCCTCACGGCCCAGCACTTCCTAGGGGGCGATAGTTCCTCCAGAGGGGGCACACAGTCCCACTGCAGTTCCTCAGGGGCACGCTCCTCACCTCCTGGGGCTTCTGTTGCGTAGTGCTGGCATCATTCACGGTCCCCAGAGTGTCGGGGACCTAGGGAGAGGGGCCCTCCTTTGGCAGGGGCCCGGGGACAGTAGAGGGGGGGTTTGAGGGGTGCAAGGCCCATCTCACAGGCCCATGTGGCGGTAACACCTCGCAGCAGGTCCCCTCGCGTTCCTGTCCCAGCTCTGTGTGACTCTCTGGTAGCACATCCCCCTTACTTATACCCTCCTCCCAGGCAGTGCCAGAACCTTTCTAAAATGAGGGAACATTTCCTGCACACCATTTCATGACATTACAATTTTAAAACAGGGCAACTCTTACCACACATGGCCTATACAGGTTTACTACCATGGGGGAGACATCCTAGTCAAGGGGGTCAAAAGCGAAAAATTTCGGGTGAGAAAGCCAAGTCCAACAATTGTGAATATAGTTTGTAGGTTAAAAATTAATCTAGATGAACACTGACGTACTGATAGGTGTTGATCTGTTCTAATACTTCTCCATCAGCTCGTCAAGTGAATTTAGGCTATCTCGACATCTAAAGCAAATAACCTTTATTTAAATGTAATTCAGGCTCAGTCGCAAACTGTTGGTATACCCCAGTAACTCAATTATCGATTGCTACAGCCCAATTGTTGTTTTACTAAGGAGGACTATATTGTCGGCACATTGCATGCTTCTAATTTGTGCCATGACCAACCTGGGAGAATCCCACTGCATTAGTGTCAGGTTGCTGTGGAGGTCGGCCATGTAAATATATTAAAAAAAACACAGTGCAGGAACGCACCCCTGTTTTAAGCCGATGTTCGTATTGATTTTATTTGTAACTCTTCGGCTATCCCCTAACTCAGTTTGTACTCATGTTTTGGTCTATAGGTTGATTATTACCTCCAACAGTTTTGCAGGTGCACCCTACCTAACCATGTGTTTAAACAGTTGGGCCCTTGGAACTTTATCATAGTCCACTTTGAGATCAATGAAATAGGAGAACAGTCTAGTGGATTTGGCGATCCCTTCTTCAGCCAAAACTGTGACAGCCAGCAGCCAACAAAATTGTTAGAGTAGTCATTTCTGCCCTGAAGCCAGTCTGTGTTTTCGGGATATGTTTTCTAAATCAATGAACAATTTGAGGCATACATCTTGGCTACTACATCTGTTAAGACAAGTAGTCTGTAGTTAGATGGATTTGA
Organism: Lissotriton vulgaris; assembly: GCF_964263255.1. Lineage (NCBI taxonomy): Eukaryota > Metazoa > Chordata > Amphibia > Caudata > Salamandridae > Lissotriton > Lissotriton vulgaris. The sequence goes on along the minus strand of NC_141693.1, from coordinate 582,785,464 downwards.
GCATTCACCTGATTTAAAGATAGGCTTCTAGATGCTACAGTGCCAGGATTCCTGAATAGTGTTTGATACAATTGCATAGTTAAAAGGGCCAGAAGCTGACAGCCTTTTTAAATAAGGTGTTCTGAAGGCTGGTAGGGCCTGGGGCAACCTCTGAATAGAGCCTTTTTAATGTTTTGGCTACCTGTTAATCGCTAATTGGCAGGTAATCCACCACTGACTGGAGCAGATTTGTTGCTTCTCCTGGCTAAATAAGCCAGTCGCTGTGAATGATAACAGTAGGGGAGAATCTGGTCCTCTAAATTGTAAACTGTGTCAATGTGTGTTCACCACGCTGCCTCTGTAATGCCAGCGTAGTAGTGCTGATTTCTCTCATTGACCGTTTTATTTATTTTGGGCTGGAATACTTTGGAGCTTGTTTGTTTACTTGTATGTAATGATTTGATCTAAAGGCCTAAATTGAAGTTTTGCTTCCCTGCCCAAACTGCCGTTTTGTAGTTTTGTTTCATTTTAGTAATTTTGGGCAGTAAATCCTTGGTGGTTTGACCACCCAGCAAACTGGCTCTCCTAAGCTCTCTATTGAGTTGCTTCTTCATGGTGTGTGATTAAGGTGCAAACCATTCATCCCCACTCTGGATTTTATACCTTGATGCCTTGAATGAGTTGTTAAATGTTTATTAAGAGTTTCAACAAAGTTCTCCCATTCCTGGACATGCAACAGACCTGAGGTGGAGCTTGCCAGTTCCTGTTAAAGGGGGTGTCTGAGACAAGAACCCATGCCTTAATCACGCAAGCCTAAACAACACAGTCTGAACCAAGACCATGTCTTTACCATGCATGCCTTTACAATGAATTTTCTTGTAAAGGAATGGTTGGTAAATGGATATGCGCGGTAAAGAGCACACCGCACCCTGAGCCCTAAAATCTGGCTCCCTGCATTACAGACTACCCCAAACCCTGCCTCGCCCTGAGCCCTCAAACTGACCCTCCAACCCTTAAATCTGTCCCATCCTCCAACCTGAGCCCTAATCCCTGCCATAAAAACAACCCAGAGCCTCCCATGTCCCTATTGTTGTATCTTTCCATATAAGGTGACTCAAATCGTATGTCTGAGCAGATATTGACAGGCATTGTACTTCTGGGGAGTGAATTCCAGATTAAAAATCACTATCTGATCTTACTTTTATAGCAAAAAAACAGCAATGGACCGCACACAGCTAGCCCCTCCTCCGGGTCACCTCTAAGCACTCTGGTATGTGAAGTGTTTGAAGTTCGAAGAATTCCTGAAAGTTCGTAAGTGGTTCACCTATGTAGGTGCAAGTAGATACTTGTTATTCCCCCGAACTCTAGACCTGGGACATGGCCCGGGTTTCAGGATATCTTCCCTAATCAGTAGAGAAAGTCAATAGGGGTGGAAGAGAAGGCCAACTCGTAACTGTCACAGGCCTTGTTGCCCAGCACGCAGGTGCGTCGTCCAGAAGCTCATCAGCTTGTGAGGCTCATGGGAGCCCTTATGTAGAAAAAACAGCAATGGACCGCACACCGCTAGCCCCTCCTCCGGGTCGTCCCTAAGCACTCTGGTATGTGAAGTGCCTGAAGTTCGAAGAATTGCTGAAAGTTTGTAAGTGGTTCACCTATGTAGGTGCAAGTAGATACTTGTTATTACCCCGAACTCTAGACCAAGGACATGGCCTGGGTTTCGGGATATCTTCCCTCATCAGTAGAGAAAGTCAATAGGGGTGAAAGAGAAGGCTGCCTCGTAACCGTCACAGGCCTTGTTGCCCAGCACGGAGTTGCGTAGTCCAGAAGCTCGTCAGCTTGAGAGGCTCATGGGATCCCTTATATAGAAAAACAGCAATGGACCGCACACCGCTAGCCCCCCCTCCGGGTCGCCCCTAAGCACTCTGGTATGTGAAGTGCCTGAAGTTCAAAGAATTGGTGAAAGTTCAGGAGTGGTTCACCTATGTAGGTGCAAGTAGATACTTGTTATTCCCCCGAACTCTAGACCCGGGACATAGCCGGGGTTTCGGGATATCTTCCCTCATCAGTAGAGAAAGTCAATAGGGGTGGATGAGAAGGCTGCCTCGTAACCGTCACGGGCCTTGTTGCCCAGCACGCAGGTGCGTCGTCCAGAAGCTCGTCAGCTTGAGAGGCTCATGGGAGCCCTTATATAGAAAAACAGCAATGGACCGCACACCGCTAGCCCCTCCTCCGGGTCGCCCCTAAGCACTCTGGTATGTGAAGTGCCTGAAGTTCGAAGAATTGCTGAAAGTTAATAAGTGGTTCACCTATGTAGGTGCAAGTAGATACTTGTTATTCCCCCGAACTCTAGACCCGGGACATGGCCCGGGTTTCAGGATATCTTCCCTCATCAGTAGAGAAAGTCAATAGGGGTGGAAGAGAAGGCTGCCTCGTAACCGTCAAGAGCCTTGTTGCCCAGCACGCATGTGCGTCGTCCAGAAGCTCGTCAGCTTGAGAGGCTCATGGGAACCCTTATGTAGAAAAAACAGCAATGGACCGCACACAGCTAGCCCCTCCTCCGGGTCACCCCTAAGCACTCTGGTATTTGAAGTGCCTGAAGTTCGAAGAATTGCTGAAAGTTCATAAGTGGTTCACATATGTAGGTTCAAGTAGATACTATTTATTCTCCCAAACTCTAGACCCGAGACATGGCCCGAGTTTCGGGATACCTTCTCTCATCAGTAGAGAAAGTCAATAGGTGTGGAAGAGAAGGCCGCCTCGTAACCGTCACAGGCCTTGTTTCTCAGCACGCAAGTGCGTTGTCCAGAAGCTCAACAGCTTGGGAGGCTCATGGGAGCCTTATGTAGAAAAAACAGCAATGGACCGCACACCGCTAGCCCCTCCTCCGGATCGCCCCTAAGCACTCTGGTATGTGAAGTGCCTGAAGTTCGAAGAATTGCTGAAAGTTCAGAAGTGGTTCACCTATGTAGGTGCAAGTAGATACTGGTTATTCCCCTGAACTCTAGACCCGGTAAATGGCCCGGGCTTTGGGATATCGTCCCTTATCTGTAGAGAAAGTCAATAGGGGTGGAAGAGAAGGCCACCTTGTAACCGTCACGGGCCTTGTTGCCCAGCACGCAGGTGCATCGTCCAGAAGCTCATCAGCTTGGGAGGCTCATGGGAGCCCTTATGTAGAAAAAACAGCAATGGACCGCACACCGCTAGCCCCTCCTCCAGGTCGCCCCTAAGCACTCTGGTATGTGAAGTGCCTGAAGTTCGAAGAATTGCTGAAAGTTCATAAGTGGTTAACCTATGTAGGTGCAAGTAGATACTTGTTATTCTTCCGAACTCTGGACCCGGGACATGGCCCGGGTTTCGAGATATCTTCCCTCATCAGTAGAGAAAGTCAATAGGGGTGAAAGAGAAGGCCGCCTCGTAACCGTCACAGGCCTTGTTGCCCAGCACGCAGGTGCGTCGTCCAGAAGCTCCTCAGCTTGAGAGACTCATGGGAGCCCTTATGTAGAAAAAACAGCAATGGACCGCACACCGCTAGCCCCTCCTCCGGGTAGCCCCTAAGCACTCTGGTATGTGAAGTGCCTGAAGTTCGAAGAATTGCTGAAAGTTCGTAAGTTGTTCACCTATGTAGGTGCAAGTAGATACTTGTTATTCCCCCGAACTCTAGACCCGGGTTGTCCCGGGTTTCGCAATATCTTCCCTCATCCGTAGGGAAAGTCAATAGGGGAGGAAGAGAATTCCGCCTCCTAACCGTCACGGGCCTTGTTGCCCAGCACGCAGGTGCATCGTCCAGAAGCTCGTCAGCTTGGTAGGCTCATGGGAGCCCTTATGTAGAAAAAACAGCAATGGACCGCACACCGCTAGCCCCTCCTCCGGGTCGCCCCTAAGCACTCTGGTATGTGAAGTGCCTGAAGTTCGAAGAATTGGTGAAAGTTCGTAAGTGGTTCACCTATGTAGGTGCATGTAGATACTTGTTATTCCCCCGAACTCTAGACCCGGGACATGGCCCGGGTTTCGGGATATCTTCCCTCATCAGTAGAGAAAGCCAATAGGGGTGGAAGAGAAGGCCGCCTCGTAACTGTCACGGGCCTTGTTGCCCAGCACGCAGGTGTGTCGTCCAGAAGCTTGTCAGCTTGGGAGGCTCATGGGAGCTCTTATGTAGAAAAAACAGCAATGGACCGCACACCGCTAGCCCCTCCTCCGGGTCGCCGCTAAGCATTCTGGTATGTGAAGTGCCTGAAGTTCGAAGAATTGCTGAAAGTCCGTAATTGGTTCACCTATATACGTGCAAGTAGATACTTGTTATTCCTCCGAACTCCAGACCCAGGACATGGCCCGGGTTTCGGGATATCTTCCTTCATCAGTAGAGAAAGTCAATAGGGGTGGAAGAGAAGGCCGCCTCGTAACCGTCACGGGCCTTGTTACCCAGCACGCAGGTGCGTCGTCCAGAAGCTCATCAGTTTGGGAGGCTCATGGGAGCCCTTATGTAGAAAAATCAGCAATGGACCGCACACCGCTAGCCCCTCCTCCAGGTCGCCCCTAAGCACTCTGGTATGTGAAGTGCCTGAAGTTCGAAGAATTGCTGAAAGTTCGTAAGTGGTTCACCTATTTAGGTGCAAGTTGTTCTCAAGATCCCTAGACCCGAGACATGGCCCGGGTTTTGGGATATCTTCCCTCATCAGTAGAGAATGTAGTTGGGATGGAAAAGAAGGCCGCCAAGTAACCGTCACAGGCCTCGATGCCTCACCGGCAGGCAGGTGCATCATCCAGAAGCTCGTCAGCTTGAAGGCTCAAGGGAGCCCATCTGTAGAATCAACCGCAATTGATCGCACACCGCTAGCCCCTCCTCCGGATCGCCCCTGAGGGTTCTGGTACATATAGTTCGTAAGTGGTTCACCTGCGTAGGTACAAGTAAGTACTTGTTGGTCTCAAGATCTCTAGACCCGAGACATGGCCTGGGTTTTGGGATATCTTCCCTCATCAGTAGAGAATGTAGTTGGGGTGGAGAAGAAGGCCGCCAAGTAACCGTCACAGGCCTCGATGCCTAACCGGCAAACAGGTACGTCATCCAGAAGATCGTCAGAATGATGGCTCAAGAGAGCCCATTTGTAGAATCAACTGCAATGGATCGCACACCGCTAGCCCCTTCTCTGGATCGCCCCTGAGGGTTCTGGTACATATAGTTCGTAAGTGGTTCACCTAAGTAGGTGCAAGTAAGTACTTGTTGTTCTCAAGATTTCTAGACGCGAGTCATGGCCCGGGTTTCGGGATATCTTCCCTCATCAGTATAGAATGTAGTTGGGGTGGAAAAGAAGGCCGCCAAGTAACCGTCACAGGCCTCGATGCCTAACCGGCACACAGGTGCGTCATCCAGAAGCTCAAGAGAGCCCATTTGTAGAATCAACTGCAATGGATCACACACCGCTAGCCCCTCCTCCGGATCGCCCCTGAGGGTTCTGGTACATATAGTTCATAAGTGGTTCTCTACTGATGAGGGAAGATATCCCGAAACCCGGGCCATGTCCCGGGTCTAGAGTTCGGGGGAATAACAAGTATCTGCTTGTTGTACCAGAACCCTCAGGGGCGATCCGGATTGCGGTTGATTTTACTTTTATAGCAACATTGATAAGCCTTTTGAATAGATCAGGATCAGCCAGGGGATATCATATTCTAATATAATAATAATAATAATAATAATATTCCACATTTGTAAAGCGCGAACCATCACCCGTTAGGGTCTCTAGGCGCTGGGGGCCATCAGGAAGATTAAGCAAGCTATTGCCCAGAGTCACATGTTGCTGGGCTAATCTGCCACCAGCTCCGGGGATCGAACCATGATCCCCAGATTTCAGAGTCAGTCACCCTGGCCGCGGCACCACACCTCTCCCTGGACCCTGACCTGATTGCAACTCTAGATTAGCCAATTGACTTCGCCCTTTGAAAGACAATAATATAAAAGCTTGTGGGTACGTGGAATTCACGGCTTTAAGTAGTCCAATATGGATCTGAATCTTGTCAAATGCATGCTTATGGGTGCGGTCGATGTACTGGTTTACAATTAATAGTGTGATGTAAGGATCCACTATAATCTTAACACACTGAATCCATGAGAGGCCAATGTCCATTTCCTCTTGAACCCACAAGATGTCAGTCGAGATGTAAGTTATGCCCCCTATGGTCTTTCCTTTGCTTTTAAGACTTCTGTTTTGCTGGAAATACTCAGGGTTGGCCAGCTGCTGAGTCATTTGAAACAGAACTATTGACTTTGTTATTTGAAGGCCTTCCCTGACTGCTTTGGAATGCGCCGGCCCAATTAAATGTAAAACTACTTGCCAAGCCTTAAACTCCCATTTTATAACACATACTTCACCCTTGAGGTAATCCTTTGAGAGCCCATGGGCAACAGTGCTGTGTAAGTAAAAAGTAGGACGTGTACTGTTTTTTCTTTTAAACATATTTTTATTGACATTTTGCAATATACTTTACCGGATTATCAATGCATATCACAGACATTTTCTCTATCAACCTTAAACAGTATGTTAAATGGTGAACTAACCTCTCAATATCCATCCACCTACAATTACAACATATTTGTCAGACATGTCAGAACATCAAGTGTTTAAGCCAGTCGAGCCAAACAGACCTCCGGCCTTGGGGGATCCGCTCTTTCCTATCAATGTAAGTATGCTCAACCAGTGATATAATCCCAATAGTTGTCTTGCATCTATCGCTTACTCTCGTCTATAATATGAGCCATCTTGGACATAGCAGGATATCGTACAAGACTCTTTCTCCGGTTATTGTGCATCCTACTAGTTTATGTACAGAACCTTTGCGGGGGCCATTTAAGAAATCAAAGCTAGAACAATCATTCTAAAGCCAATATAATCAACTAAAGTATCACTGGGAGTTCTTTGCTGTCTCATATAAGAGCTGGCAAAAGACAGTCTGTCATAATTCAATTTACCACTATAGAATGGGAGGACTGGCTATGGCAGGGGGGTACACATATTCCTATACATCTACATAACATATAGATAGATATGGGGGTATGCTCAGTCAACTCCCATCTTGCATCGTACGTTGTCCACGTCCCTGATCATGTGGTCTAGGATACGGTTGAAAACATATGTTTCCACCTTCCTGCCTAAAATTTGGATCACTTCAGGTACATTTCAGAGAGTCGCCTAATTTCTATTTTCTGTGTCCAACACGCAGTGGGAGAGCTGCTCTACCCATCCTCACTGCCATCCTCCCCCTCTGCTGTACCATTGATATCTTAAGGTGGTCCCTCCCAGTTTCGCAGTATCTTAGACCACAGGTCTGCTATGGGGCATCTGCATACTCCTCTAGCATCTTCCTTGATTGGAACTCTTTCCTTTGCCCTGGCCACAACTTGTTACATCGTGCACCCAGGCCTCTAACAGTGGGACCCCTCTGACTTCCGTACCAGTGCTATGCGCCTCTTGGTGAAAACCAAGACCAAATCCAGGAATTTGGACCCTGCCTTATTCGCCTTAGATTGCAGGAACAGGCCCAACACACTGATGCCCAGGAAGCAGGTAAATGGGCAGCCTAATAAATGAGCAAATCTATGCACTACCTCCCCCAAAACAGGCTCAATTCAGGACAGCTCCACATCATATGCTCAAAGTATGCATCTAGAACCTCACATCTACACATCTACGGAAACGGGTAAAATTGTATCAGTTTTAATGAACCCACTGATACAAAAGTTATCCAGTTTGGAAGCGAGTATAGACAAACTTGAAAACCTCGCAAGTACTGTGTATTCAAACCAGCAGGGCCTGCAGAGACAGCAAAGCCTCAAGAGCACTCAGCCTCCTCATCCACACCAGGGTAACACATGTTATTGTAGCACCAAGATCACCCAGCCTAATAGGCCCAATAGCCGTCTAAGTGATCAGCCCAGCACTCCCGATCCCAGTTCAGTGCCAGTACCCCATACTGCCCCATCGGATTCACAACCCAACAACCACATTAGGGTAGCAACATGGAGGCCAAATGTTACAGCACATACCCAAAGCACTATTCAAGAACGGCTGTTGAACATTCAAAAAGCACCATCCCCTAATAAACTTAATCGTGCAGGTAGGGAGGAAGTACAGCCTCAAAGCAGTCAGGGACAACATAACGAGACAGTGAGAGAACAGAGAGGTGGTAATATACTACATCTACCCCCAGAAGCAACACCTTACACTATAGTGTTGGCTAATGTCCCTATATTGCCATATGGAGCAATGGAACATTGGACCAATCTGAAAAATAAATCATTACAGGAGATAAGCACAAGGACCCATCTATCAAACCCTCTCTTTTCAGAGTACAAAATGTTGAGTTGGGACAGTTGGATAGGGAGATCAAAAAAATCTCTAGAGGGTGACTGTGTAGTACTATCATTTGGGTCACCAGATCTTGTTCAAGCAATACTAGAAAAGGCATGTAACTGGTCCGTAGAACAAACAGGGATTAGCATCCTACCCCTTGATTATCTTTACAAACCGCACAGCTTCACACAGTTTTCATTAGGGTAGAACCTAGGGGGGTGCGGAGACAGCATAGATGCGCTATTCTAGTGAAAAACTACTATGACATTTTCAATCCCTTAGATGATAATGACTGACTCACCTAATTGAACGGAGGATCAGCCATGGATATAGGCGTCATAAGGGAAAACTCGACTGTAACAGCATCTAATGATCATCTGAAAGCTCAGGAGTCTCCTGACTCCAAGTCTCCATGCAGGATCACTGTAAGGGAACCCCCAGAGAGATGTATCACTTGTAGTTGTCACATGGGGCAAAGGCTTAAGTGGGACACTGATTCCAACACATTTATCATAGACCACATCAATCCTTGGGCTCCAGGGTAATAGTCACATTACTGAACCAGTTATAAGAAATCTGCAATCAACTGCAAATACTGATGTGTCAAATATTAATACCACTAGTAGAGCTACAACTATGCGATTGTTGCAATATCATCAAAAACCATACCTGATTGATTCAATCGGTGACAATGATCCACCATGTAATGCAGATACCCATGGGTGCGTACCCATAGACAAAAATGAGGTAAATAACAGACTGACATTAATATCCTGGAACCTGGCAGGGATCCATTCCAAACTTCAAGACCCAGAATGGTTCTCCTACATAGTGAAAAACAATATATGTGTCTTTCTAGAGACCTATGCCGTAGACAGGGTTCATATAAACGGCTTTACCCCCTATAGTGTGGAAGCCAACCCGCCCAAAATAACGGGTAGAGCTAGTGGCGGGCAGCTAATTCTTATAAAAAAATAACCTAACCAGGCAGGAGCCTGAGGGCCTGTAATGGGAGAACTGTATCTGATATAGGAAGAATGGCCACTTTTAAAATGGGTGCCTACACAAGTATAATTGATTACATTTTTGTTGACGTAAGAGTGTGGTCGATAGTGAAGATATGATTATTGAACAAAGGACCGACAGCGATCACAATTATTTATTACTAAAAATGAGGGGCATGGATTTGGATAGGAATTTCTCTAGTCACATTTCTAAAATCCAAGAGCTGCATGTAACTAATAACCCCGGAAGAGTCACTTGGCCCAAAGTCCAATCTGATCAGAACTTATATACTAGAATATATAAACTTTTTGTATTGTTTTTAACCCTTTCCATGCTGATGACAGCCCTGGCTATCATGGCACACAGTGCTCGTGTGCTGATGATGTCTGGTGGCCATAATGACCATGCCCGCAATCGGAATGTGCCACACAGGAGCAGAATTCCGGCAGCGGGCAAGGTGTTAACTAACCTGTGTGGTAGTGTGGAAAGTAAACAACCCCCTGAAATAATGCATAAATCCTTGGTGCACCATGAGTTTTTGGAAGCATTACAAACTGTTTTTACTAAAATTAGTTGTAGCAGAAGGCCTGCTAGCATTGGAGAAAATAAATGGTTCAATACAGAATGCAAGAGAGCCAAGAAGGCTCTGCAACTTGTTGTCAGAGAGCGCTCTAGAGCCGAAGTAACCCTGGCACGCAACAGTTATAAAGTAGCGATAAGTAAAGCAAGATCTGTTCCTAGCTGCTCAATGTAGAGATAGCCGCCTTCTTTGGCATATCAATTCAATTCAATTCAAAAATTCTTTATTTTGGCCAATTTGGCCATAAAAGAGTACAGTATAAAATACAAATAGTCGCAAAGTGTCAGGAAGGGTATGTTAAAAAAGGGATGGGAGAAAACAGTTTACATTTAAAATTCATATTGTCTCAAAGGGCAGCCTGGAAAATGCTTCCACTCTTAATTATCATATCCAAGCCGAGGCTTGGGTGGACAATTTTTCAAATCTATATTCCAGGACGGAGGACCAGGGTAGTGTAAATACCCAAAGGGCCAATCAAAATTTAGTAACTATTGCTCCTGCGGTGAAAACAAATAACACAGTACTGACTTTCAGCCTAGAAGATACCCTGTCAGAGATCAACAGATTAAAGGCAGGTGAAGCCCCTGGCTCCGACTTGATACTGGGTGATTTGTACATATCCGAATCTATGATATGGGCCCATACATGAATCTTTTGTCTAATTGCATAGTGGCTGGTGGGGATATTCCTGAAACCTGGAGGGGAGCCGAGATAATTACCATCTACAAAAAGGGCGATGCAGCTATTCCCTACAATTATAGACCCATCAGTCTGATAGACATTTTACAAAAGATTTTTGTTAGACAAGTTTTAGATAAACTTCAAGGATGGATGGTAGATAACATGATACTGTCCACATTCCAGGTGGGGGTTCGTTTAAAATAAGCTTGTGTGACCAAGCTTTCAGATTCACTCTATTAACATGGAGATATGTGCTACGCAGGAAACAGAAGCTATGAGTAGCATTTGTGGATCTGCGAGCTGCGATTAATCTAGTACCGCATAACTTGTTATGGAAGACCATTCTCCACCAAGGTGCCCCAGCGGATTTGGTAACAGTGATAGCCACACTCCACAAGGACAATTATGCCCTCGTCAGATGGGGGGAATTGGCGAATTAACAGAGAAGATACCAATCCAATGAGGGGTGCAATAGGGGTGCGTCCTGGCCCCAACGTTGTTTTCTTTGTTCATTAACGATGTGGTGAGCCAATTGGTGGCCTGTAGGAATGATGCACCCTCCTTGGATGGAGAGAAAGTCCCTATCCTGCTTTTTCCAGATGACTCCCTATTAATATCTAAAATACCTATCGGCCTTCAAATTTTATTGGATAGATTCCTAGAAGTTTGTAGGGACAGGAAATTTGAACTTAACACCTCCAAGACAAAATATATGGTGTTTGGGAAAGTACAGGGAGGTCTATGGGAGATGAGGATCACACACCAACCTTTAGAATGGGTAAAAACGTTGATTACCTTGGCATAGGTTTGAATGAGTCACTCAGCTGGGAATACCAGCTAAGCAAGAGCTACCTTACCCTATGTCAAAGATCTAAATCTATACTAAGATTCTGCAAGCAATCTCACACCCAATCCTTGTCCCCAGCATTGGAAATCTATTGTGTAAAAGCCCAAAGTGGAGCCCTGTATGGAGCCAAGATATGGGGCTATACTACTTTTAATAAGTTAACGATCTGTGAAAAAATCTTTTCTAGGTCTCTCATTTCGGTACCTATTACAACTCCTTTACTCCCCCTTTTTTGCGATCTTGGGTTGAAGAGAATTGGTGACATGGCTGCCCTAAAACCCCTAATCTACTGGTTGCGTTTATGGATAACCCCCCTACCTTATTGATTACCAAAACTATCTAAGGGAGGTTATGATGATCATAGGTGCAAAAAAAATCCCATGGTTTAAACATATCGCAGACTGGTGTAAGTCAATTATTATGCGGGATCTGTGTGAACACCCAGACGGGGCTACAAGAGGTGATCGGCTGAGATTAAAAGTTAGGTACTGGGAGGTAGTGGGAGATCGCTGCACTAATAATCTAACTACTGATCAGTTATCATCTACATTTTTAGCTATAAAATCATGCTCACAGGCTGAACCCTTCCTGAACCAAATTTCGCCCCCTCTTGCTAAAAGTTTATATGTAAGATTCAGATATGGCAATCTGCTTTTAAAAATCCCAGGTGGTTTATCATTAGACTCTTGTCCTGCATGTACTAAAGATAAAGAAAATGAAGAACACATTTTGTTTTTTTGTCCTAAAATCGACAGCTACTTAGGAGGTGGATAAAACCAATTTGCCTTAACTTAGGAGCAAGGCAGCACCAGATTGCGTTTACAATTCTAAAAGCGGACACATCAGGGCCAATGGTTTTTGCTGTTAGCTGCTTTTTATTTGCCTTCTGGATAATTCGACAGAAGTTTTTATCATAGCTTGTACTACTATATTTTCTGTCTTATGTTGCATATGTACCCTATGCATTGCCCATTGTGGTTACGCTTCCTCTCTTTTTAATGTGTCGGCGAGCAGTATTGCTTCCACTAGGAAGCCTGTACATCAGCTGTTTTTATGTATTCTGACATATGTTTGGACGACTATTCTTATAGCCCCCTTTTTTTAATTGTGATTTGGGAATGTAATTGTTTTTATACTTTTAAATTGTAATCAATAAATGTTTTTACTTTTTGTACACTTTGATGGTATTTGAACAAATATCCAAATAAAGTTATTTGATGATGATGATGATGATGTTCCAGCAGTTCTTCCAATTGGATCAGCGTTTCCAGTTGAAAACAGTCACCTACTGTAGTTAATCCTATGTCCGTCCACACCATTAGCTGTGGCGCACTATAGCATTTTATCTGGTCAACATGAGGGAACACCACTAACGGTAATGCTGAGGCATATGATGGGCTCCCACTAGTCTTTTCCAGAGATCTCCTCCAACATTCCAGGTCCACTGAAAACAACAGCCCCGGTCTCAGAAATTCCATCTTTTGAGCTAAGAGTTTCACAAGCAGTGCCTCCTGTGTAGTAAATCTGCCAGTCTTTTCAACTTCTTCCTATCTTGAACTTGCCAGCCAATGTGTTACCCATTGTAACTGAGCCGAAATATAATAGAGTTCTAAGGCAGGAACCAATAGGCCTCCATCATCCGGACAACAGGTCTCCAAAGACACCCCGGGTATGCATCCATCCTACACCAGATACCTAAGCATGGTGTCCAATTGCTGGAACCAGGAACTTGGGATTTTGTCTGGGAGATTGGTGAAAAAGTATACCAACGTAGCAAAATCACTATTTTAGGAAGGGAAATTCTTGGCATAATGGGCAGTTTCAGAGATTGCTAGAAGGGGATACATATTTTGAGAGATCGGAGGGAACCTCCCCCATTTCCCTTCTATTAGGTCATCCTGAGAGTGAAACACTTGGATCCCTAACTGCCTATATGTTGTTGTGGCCCAGAACAGTCCATGCGGCATACAATTTAGACTTTGGCTAGTGGCCACCAGAGGGAACAGACAAGTCTTATCCTTATTCACTTGAAGAGAAGAATACCGCGCAAATTCAAACAACAGAGCCATTATGTGCTGTGTCCTGCTGAGCAAGCATTTAGAGAAAGTAAGAGGTCATCTACATAGAGCAATATTTTATGCTCTCTGCCATGTACAATCACACCATAACCTGACTCTTCAGGTTTGAACAGCTCTGTCAAGGGTTCCATGACCAAAGAAAACATAAGAGGTGACAGCGGGCATCCTTGCCTTGTGCCACTATAAACGTTATAACTCGCAGAAATACTGTGCCCTGTCTTAACTCTCAACAAGGGAGATTAATACAATAGTCAAGTCCATTTCACCCACCTTCAGCTGCATCCGGGGCATTACTTTATAAAGATAATCCCAGCGAACCAAATTGAAAGACATCTCTAGGTCAATTGACATAACTACAGTGTAAGGATGGGCCAATATTCCTGGGTGGTATAGGACATGATATAACCAATGAAGATTAAGGGATCTGAACCTCGCTGGAATGAACCCATTTGGTCACTGTGCACTAATTTCAACATATAAGGAGATAGCCGATGCACCAGGACCTTGCTAAGTTCTTTAAAGTCCAAATTCAGCATGCACCGTAGGTGGAATGCAGAGAGGGGTGCTAGACTTGGCATAGTGTTTCTGCGCACTTTTTGCACTGCTGATCAGTGGTAAAGTGCAAGTGCTCCTGTAGTAAAGTATGTTATGGATTGGTGTTTCCATGATTGGTTGTTTGGTTTTCTTGTCAGCCCCTAGTAAAGTGCACTGAGTGTGCCAGGGCCTGGGAATCAAATGCTGCATGTGGGCCTGCAACACGGATTGTGCCACGCATGTGAGTAGCCCGGAAAAGGTACCTCAGACCTGCCATTGCAGAGTCTCTGCACAGTTTGTAACTGTCATGTTGACTTGGCCGGTGCAGACACTGGCCAGTCCATATCCTTCCCTTTTCTTACATGTCACACATCCCCAAGGTAGGCCCAAAACACCCCTGTGGGCAGAGTGCAGTGTCTTTGAATGGGTGGACATGCCCTGGTGTGTGTGGCATGTCCTGATAATGATTTACAGCCCTGTTCATTTTTTCACTGTTGCAAGGCTACCTATCCCCCTTAGGACAGATTGGGAAGTTTGTTTATAACATCTTATAAACATAACTGGCACTCGGAACTAGGTGGGAAAATAAAATGTAGTATGCCTGAACTCAGAATCTAACGATGCATCTTTTAGTAAAGGTGATTTTTATATTCTGTGTTTGAAAATACCACTTTTAAGAAGTAGGTATTTTCTTGCTCCGTGTGCCTCTGCTGGAATGTGGATTGCCTGTATGGGTTTTCCATGACAGATGGCTAGGAAGCAAGGGTGGCTCTCGATAGTGTAGGTATGTCAATAACGAGCTCAATAGGCCTGGACGGCGATGGGGGAAGAGGGAGGGGATTTCCTTGCACATCAAAGGGCCTGGTTTGCTTCTGGGAATGCTGTCTCCACCCCCTTCTGGGAAATTACACCAGAGAAGGCAGAACTGATTCTGGCTGGGCACAGACATCCTGTCCTTAGACGATCAAAGGATTTTTGGATACAAATAGTGGGTCCCAGACCCGTGAACTTTAAAACTCATCCGGATGAAGAAGACTGCCAAGAAGAATAGCTGGAGAAGCTGTAAAGAGGAATGACTGCTTTGCTGAGTGATTTTCAGGTCTGACCTGCAGTGGCTGATTATGTCTTGGGCAGTGAAAGGCCTGGACTGGACTTTCTGCAACCGTAATTGTGAGTCTCTCCAAGGGCTTGAGGTAGAGCTTGTCCCCTGTTCACAAAGTCTCAGGAACTACAAAGAAGTCAAGCTCTTCTGCCCGCAGAACTGGGGACTGTGTGTTTTGTGCTGCAACAGAGGAAAAGTAACTCAGCGTCATCTACAACGCTGCTGCCGACTCCGTGTCCTGACGGCACTGCAGAGGGCACCACTGCAATGCAGCACTGTGACAGTGGTCTCACTGACGGCACCTGCTGACGCCGTCACCAAGACACCTCTGACACTGTGACCTGTGGGCTACCGCACTCCACACTTCCTTTCTTGACGCCAAAACCTGGGTACTGCAGAGAGCACCACCGCAATGCGACCCTGATCTCACCCACGATGCCTGCTGATGCTGCAACTAAGCCATTGCTCTCACCGTGACCTGTGTGCATGCAGTGTTCCCTCACCACCACATTAAATGCATCCCATTCGACTCCTGCAAAAGAGGCAGACCCTGGATTTTGTATAAAATATTCTGTAACAGTGTTTTCCAGCATGTCCCTGAAACATGCATCTTCAAGCCACTGAGGGTTAAATCTCCATGTGGAAATCTCCGGGCATTCCCGAATAGGTCTAAATAGGTCTAAACTTCAGGATGAGTGAATTGTGGTCAGACACCGTATGGCCCAGGTTTTTAGTGGGTGTGACCCGTTGGCTGAACTTGTTAGAGTAAATAAATCTATCTTACTGGGTGTGTAGGTGGTGCATATGAGAATAATAGGAGTAATCCCAATCTAGCCCATGATGCACACTATGCTATGTCCCAGTGAGCCATCCAATTCTGGAAATCCTCTGAAATTCTTTGTGTAGGTTCCCCTTGTAGGGGAGGTAGAGCGGTCCAGTACTACGTCTGCCACACAGTTATAGGCACCACCAATTGGGAGTTTATTAGTAGCCATCAAGGTAGTTGCGTAGTTAATATTTGTAAAAACACTAACTGTTCCTGGTTCAAGGCATACATGCTCCCCAACACAATGTCCTGGCCCAGCAATCTATCTTGCTCTAGAACGTAGCGCCCCTCTTTATCTATCACAGCATGCATATGCTAAAAGAGCATCCTTGTTCTGACCCATATAAGTGTGCCCATGGGATATGCTGAGTATGTGGTCGCAAAAATCTGGCCTCACCTCCTCTGCCTCAGTCACTCCACTTGACATCCAGCAAGATGTGTTCCCTGCAGCATGGCTATTTTGACTCCCCGCCTCTTCAAATATCTATAGATGTTACTCCGTTTAGTGGCTGATCCCATTCCCCTAATATTCCAGGACATGAGCATAATTGTAAATTTAGGATCTGTCTTTCATGGAGTCCACAGTTAACACTGCCCCCCCCTTCCCACCTCCCTCCAATCTCCACTTCAAAGGAAAGACAAATGTGTTACCTCCCAAGTCATAATAAAACAACCCCCAACTGCAAAGTCCCACACCCAAGAGCAGTCAAGCATATGCTGACTGCTCAAACCTGTAAAGAAAAAATATTAGTATTAGTATGCCACCTCCAGAATCCTGGCAGGGGCTATACTGGTTGGGGTGGGCTGGGCACTTGAACAACGGACGTACCTCACCATCCCACTTGCCTGTATAAGGATATAGATATGTAAGCGCAGGTATAGGGAGCAACCACTCAGTCCTTAAACAGAGTAAGTCTTAACCGGGCTTATCTTATAGCCAATATATAAAATGGCCTGTTGTGACAGTAAGCATCCCAGTACAGCCTTCACCCCAATCCAAATACTGCGGTTCTCCATATATCAGTAAGAGCACAATCTAAAAACAAGCTGGGAAGCTTTCTGCTACTACCCCAGTTCTGTACCCACTAGACCAAGTTATTTGCAATTTATTGAGTGACCTGGGGTAGGGCTTTACCATTGCTAACTGAGACCTCGGAGTCGAACACCAGAGAGTTATTCCAAGAGGGAGTCACAGGTTTCTCTCACTGTGAATATGTCGTCACCATTTCTGCCACTGCTAACAATGCTGCCGGCCCTTCTTGCTCAGCCTGAGATGGGGCCAGTTTTTTTCAGAGACGGACCATGAGAGGGCCTCCTGGTAAACTTCCTTGCCCTGGGCCCAGCCGTTGATGCCCTAGGCCTGGCTTCAGGAAGGGCCCCCCACCATGTATGCCTCCAACCACCCCAAGCTGCATCTGGGTCATCGCAAAAGTGGGTTTTCCCATCCAGGATAATCCAAAGCCTGACAGGAAACATCAGAGAGTAGCAAAATCCAGCCTTATGGAGAGCCCTTTTAACTTCCTAAAAGGATGTTCACTCCGCCTGTACTGTGGCACTATCAACTACAAATGAGCCTTCTGATCTAGCCCTCTGCAGTATAGTGTCTCTGTCCTTTTAATGGAGTAGCCTGGCCACCACAGAGCGCGAGGGATGACCAGACGCCAGCGGCTGATCCGGTACCCTGTTAAAGAGGGAAAAAGGGGGTCATATGGCCCTGTGTCTGCAGCCAATTCTCCATGTAGGATACCATTTCCAAGCCTTCCACTCCCTCAGAGAGCCCCGCCACTCATATTATTGTGGCGTTTACAGCCCTCCGCATCTTCCGCCTGCCATTCCAGGGGGCTCACTCTGTCTGACAGGTCAGCCACCTTGCTGGATAGAGTATTTTGTACAGGAAGTATCTAATTCAGGGAGGTTTCAATCTCCACCACTCGGTCCGTTAGTTTGCAATGTTCAGCATGCAGAAGCCCCAGGCCCACTGATACTGTACCTCTTTCCTGCTGGAGTGTAAGCTTTATGTCTGCTATAACAGCCAGGAATTTATCAAACTGTGCCTGCATAGAAGGTTCAGGGCGTCCAGGCCTCCCACTCCCTTGACCACAGGCGGGGAGGGATCCTCCATGCTGATCTGTGCTTCCATTTGGTTAGCATTCGGCTTTCCCCTTATAGCACAAGGGCTGCGCACTTTATTAACGCTCAGATCTGGTGCCCAGGCCTTACCTAGACTCAGGGTTCTCCTCTGTTAGATTGCTGACTGTGTTGTACTCTTCTTCCTCAACACAGGAATGTATGGCCCCACCGGGTTCAGGCCACAGGTGGTCACAACATGCACCCAGCCTCTGAATTCCATCCTCAGGCCACTTATATCCAGCGATTCATTGCACCGAAGTCGGGGTGTCCACTTTACAGATTTCCAAAATGTGCCCCTTTCCCCTGGTGTTTTTATTTAGGGGGGGTGGGTCAGAGCTCCTGAATGATGCTTTGTCATCCTACAGCCCATAAACATCTAGTGCCGTTTGTAGGGCCACTCACCATCCAGGAGAAATGGTCCTCCTCTAAAGTGTAGCAAGCCAGGTGGATCTGCCTGACTTTTTTCACACCAGGCCTCAGGGACCATTTAATCTCTTCTTTCCCCACCAAGGCCTGCATGGGTGTCTGGCCCCGGGTCACTCACTGGGGCTGTTAGTCAGTCTCTTGGGCCCCACATACCTTGTGTTAGCCGCCTCTGTTCCCCCAGAAGGGGCTTGCCCCTCTTTCTGCTTGTTCCATGACAGAAGTCACTTCTTGAGGCCTTGCCCCATCAGCCGTCATGCCTCAATCCCAGGGCTTGGTATCTGTCACCATTCCAGCTGGGACGCTGCTTCAGAGCCCTGCTTCTGCATCCAATAGTGTTCCAAGAGGGCTCCCCAGGGCCTCGCTCCCATGCTCGTTGGTTTGGGGCCTGGGATTCCTCCTTCATCATGCATGCTCCCCTCTAGTACAGGCATGGCTCCAGGCCATGGGTTCCAGCACTGCTTGTGGTCCTGGCAGCCTTTTTCTGCCATACTACTCCTTCCTCCACAGTGCAAACACAGAGGTCTCTGCCACTTTGTCTGTCCTCCGGTACAGCAAGCCCGCCATCATCTTATGGGGTGACACAGTGCCTGCATTGTAAAGGGGTTTGTCAATGAATTCTTGATTGCACAGATTAGAGCCGATGCATGTCGACAATTGCTCCATCCGAGGTGCTTTTTCAGCGGGACCTGTGACGCAGTCAGCCTGAACTTTGGATTTATCCCTGTCCAGCGCAATCTCAATTTACCTCTATGCGCTATGTGCTTCCAGGCACTACTTTTTGGTTCTATGTAATGGATTTGTTTTGATTTGGTCTTGTCTTACTCATCAAAATATAATCAATTTTTTCTGAACATATGTGTAGTATTTTTGTGGTGTTTTCGATGTGTTACTATGTGTGTGCATGTGTTGCACTAATACTTTACACATTGCCTCTTTAGATAAGCCGGACTGCTCTGTGTCAAGTTACCAGAGGATGAGTGGCATTATCTTTTAGCGTGTATCTAGCTTTCCCTGACTAGAATGGTGGTTCCTGCTGTACAGGGTGCATACTCTGACAACCAGATACCCCAGGTCTAAAACTGATGCAGAAGAAGTCCCACTCAACTGTTTCTAAAGCCTTTTCCACATATACTGCAGTCAACATGGGTAGATGGTTTTATTTTGCCAGACCGTCAATAAAATGGAAATTACATCTCAGACTGTTAGATGTATGTCTCCTAGATACAAATGAGGTTGACCAGTGTGGGCATCACTCCTGTCAAGTGTGAGGCCAAATTTGTATCCAGTATGATTTTGTATATATTAATTAATGATAGGGGCCTTATAAAACTTAACATCCAAATTAGATTTCAGGAAAAACAAGTTCCTCCATGGTGGAGGCAGGCTGTGCTTCTGGCAGTATCAGTACCTCATAAATGTACAACGGTTGTGAAGAAAGATTTCCTTCATATTTCATATAGAATTATGCTGGAAGTCCATCCATACCCGGAGTCATCCCGGTGTTCAAAGAGAGTATGACGAATTTCATGCCTTTCATGTCTCCTGTTAAAAGGTATGGTAGGCCAGCATTATCCAGAAACACCCCTTTTTCTTGTTCCACCAAGATTGTGCTAGCCTCATAAATGTAGGTATAT
The DNA here is from genome assembly GCF_964263255.1 of Lissotriton vulgaris. Classification (NCBI taxonomy): domain Eukaryota; kingdom Metazoa; phylum Chordata; class Amphibia; order Caudata; family Salamandridae; genus Lissotriton; species Lissotriton vulgaris. The sequence goes on along the minus strand of NC_141693.1, from coordinate 582,765,300 downwards.
TAAGCCCTAAATATATCCTTGATAGCCTGTTGTATATATTATGTTTCTCTATCCCAGTAATGTAATGCAGTCACAGGAGTCTAGCACTATTATTTCTAGCTAACTGTGCCTGTAGTCTGCCCTTTCTATCCCACTCTCTGTGAATTTTGTATATGGTCTATAAATGTAGGTGGCATAATATTTACAATGTCATTGTGTACTTTTCTCTATCTGGACCAATTGCTCTTCTTGCAATTCTAGTGTATGCATTTGCCCTTCCTGAAGTTTCAGAATGTCTTCTGAAGTATCTAGATCCCTGTGCATTACTGGCTTAACCTCACATGTAATTATTGTGCAATTCTGCATATAACAGCTTTGAAGGGCACCCACACATTCATGATATTTTCTTTTAAGCACAGAAATAGGAGAGGACAAGTCTTCAACGTGTCCCTGAATGTAGGACTAAATTGTGGATTAAGAAGGGGTTGGGCTGTAACTTCCAGGATCGGACACACGTCCAGGATATACCAAAGCACTTCTTGTACAATAACACAGAGTAATTTGACTGTGTTTTGTAAAGGTTTGCAAAGGTCACACTCTTCCATGCTATTTTGACAGTCATGATAAGCTTATGTGATCTAGTGTTGAGGTAATTTATGAAGGAGTAGAATGAATAATCATTACTGATGAAGTGTGCATTTCACCTGGAGTCTCTCAGCATTCATTCCAATAGCGAGACCCTTAATTCCCTGGAGTTTCATGAGATTATTGTTCCCAGGATAGGGGGGAATGACACGTCCTGTCAACCCAGATCTAATAGTGACTGTAGGTGTCTGAAATATTTCAGGGCTCCGTCCATCTTCTTATTGGCATTGCTTTGTTCACCCTAAGTTGGCAGGGTATGCTCAGACATGGGTCCCTTGCTCACATTGCCACTAGATCTAAAAGTGAATGGGATGAGTGTCTGAAAAGTTTCAGCACTCCGTCCATCATCTTATTGTGTTTGCTATGTCCTACATATACCATACATTTAAAGCATGAGTAGGGACTCCAGAGGCCGAGGACCTACAAACTAAGTAAGTGTATTGACTCACTAGTGGGTTTACAATTAACCAAGCTGTAACTGATGTCCTGATGTTCTTTGTTGTCCATGCAGGTCAATAGCATACAAAGTCTAACCCATATAAATGCCAACTGGCATACACTGAGTAGTTTGTGTTATATGCTTGCCCTCTCTAGCATCTCTAGAGTTTATTCGCTTTGCCATCCATACAATTGATATTTTACAGGAAAGTCACTTGCAAGCCTTTGAGTTTCAGGTAAGATTGTATCATATATATTTTCATTGCCATGTGTTAGCCAAGGTCATTACATCCAATCCTATCTATCACCACACTGTCAGCTGGGTGCAGAGTGTGATCTACCCCTGACATGTCTTGAGAGTTTTGACCTGTATTTCACATACATTTCATGACTGTCTGAATTCCAAGGCTCATATTTAAACTCATAACAACAAACCAGTTTGGTAAACTCAAAAATAAATACAACTATATTAGAGTGAGGTGGTAGTGGGAAAGTCCCACCAGACTCCACTCACATATTCAGTCAGGTGAACAGAGCAGTATTTGTTAGGTTACATGACTCAATGCACTATTCACATACTATTGATTTTCGTGTCACAATATTTTAAATATCGAAGTGACTGACAGTTTTTTCACTGTAATGTTCTCTGTTAACTCTGAGCCCATATGTGAGGATTTCCTGAGGTCACTACTGTTGTTCCCAACTTAAGCTTTGTCATAGGGCTTCCACGTTCTCTGTGAGAGCTGTGCATTTGTTGGGCAACATAAATGTTAGGATGGTGGCAGACTGATTCTATTCACCCTCTCAGGATGTGGCACCCCCAGAACATGACAGCCCTGAAACCCCAAGAAATTCTGGTAATAGATCTACAACTCAGTCACTTGTGCACACCCAGAGCGATACACAAGCAGTACAAAAATATTTATTAAAACATTGTGATTCTTCTGTAAAATACATGTGCTGCAATGATTAATAGAAAGAAGCAGGTGAAAGGGATTGGCAATTAGAGAACAGGAAAAAAGATAAGCAATTCCACCATTGTGCTAAAGCAGTATATATAGGCTGGCAAATGAGTACTGTGTATGGTGTACCCACTAAGTGTTCCCTTACCTAGTTACCTAGAGCAGGTGATCTGCCAAAATCACCTACTGGATTATATAACCCCCCTTACCTGTGGACGAATGTGTTCAGGTCTCCTTATGGTCACCAGTTGGATAGTCATCCATTCAGAAGGAAAACTGGAATCAGCTGGGCTGAGACTCCAAGAAATAGTGACCTCGCTGTGACATCAGAGTTCTCATCTGATCTGGACACGGAAATGTGTGTGTATAAATAATAACCAAGTCCATGCTTCCATGCCAAGCTCTTTGTTTATCCTCTTATGATAGTTGTATCACTTTCCAGACGAACAACAAACAACATTTGCACAATGGACATTTAGGTTTTGTACTAAGTGCTCAAGGTATCTTGATAGTGTGCCTACGAAGTTGAAATGTAAGCAATATGGTTACAGAGAAACTAATCTACAACCAACGAGAGCCACTGTTCCTATCAGAGAGAAGCAAAGACAGAAAACTGTTGTGGTTCTACTACTGTGGTTGTTGGGGACAATTTGTCCTATTCTTGATGCACTCACACACCCCGAAGGATATCATGATTCATCATTGGGCAAATTGCCCCTCATCAGGCCGGCGTTGCATTGCCTTACTGGTCCCCCAAACAGTCACTTTTTCCGAGATCTTTTAAATAAAGCCGTAATGGTGTGTGGGGGTGAGTGGCAGAGGTGTCCTAACCTGGAGTCGAAAATGACTGTATGGATGCTTGGAGAATTTATTGAAGAAATTAATTCCTCTGTCATTAGTAAAAACCAAGAAGGTGGTGCTGCTGTGAGGGATGTAATGGCCCTCTGTAGCTCGGTTTGTGATACACCCCTAGTGGGTATGTGTCTTAGGTTGACATGTTTCGCACAAATTTACAGTCTCAGGAGGAGATCCCATGTGCTTCTGCAGGACCAGAAAAGCGTGTAGTGATAGATAGATCAGATACATGGCCTGTAGTGATTGATCTAGTGCCACTTAGGAAGTAAGGAAGTAGTATTCCAAATTAAGCAGGAAGAAATACCCATGAGAATCGGCTGTGGTTTCTTTAAGACAGTTCCTCATAGGAAAGGAAGCCCGTACACCTACCTGACCCCACGCCGTCTCCAGAAGTGAAGCTTCCATGCACACTAAGGAATGACTTGAAGAAAGGACTCACACAGCAGACTCACTAAGAAAAACTTAAGACTCCCTATTCCAACAATGGACTCTAAAAGGTAAAACCCTAGACTCACCTACATATCCTTCCCCCAATGCTTCATATCTGCCCACTTGATAGTACTGTAGATAGTGTTGAAAGTGGAATGCCAAAATCTGCAAAAAAATGAACCCCTGGATTATCCAACTTGCTGAAGCTGTTTCAGCAACAATTTAGGGTAACTTCTCTATGTGTAACATAGTATATATTGCATCTTTGCGTGCCATGGGTATTTGCTGTTTTGTAAGGTGGAAAGGTAAACACAGGCTTGTGGCATTAATATGTTGCCATGTTACAAGACCAGAGGAAAGTGTATGAAGTTTCTAACTCAACAGCATGCTCTCTCCAAGTTGTGACTGCCTGGGTTGTAGTGTGCACATGTCATATTGTATTATGTCTATTGTAGATGACACTATGTTACCTAGAGAGTATATCCTGGAGGATAATGTGATCCTACAGCTATCAACCACTGCTAGAGCCTATTCTATATTAATCCAGTCAATCTGGCACAGTATTTCAGTAGCTTCCTGCTGAGAAACTTTCTACCACTTATTGTAAATTGCATACAAAAAGCATTTTCGATGTGGGTTTTGAGGACCTAGCAAGAAGTCCTGTAGTTCCCTGTCATCAGAGAGAAGGGACAAGTGCTGTTTCACTTGTGACAATGTTGAGGTTTTTAGCCAATCAATGCATAACTTTCCAACACTGTGAGTTGCTACTAACCAAGAGTGTTCTGTCTGGCTGTAACACAAGCCGGGCTTGCTGATCTTGAAACCCTTGGTTTTACCCCAGAACTGTGCCTGACATCCATTAGTATCTAACAGTCACACTAATCATTCCCTCCAATTGGTGTCTGATGAATTGTTCTTGCCATTGAGTAGCATGGTGTCTAGTGTTTTCTCTGTGTATTTTGTGTACAGCTACCTTTTTGCAACCATACAAATGTGGGAATATTTGGTGTGCTCAAATCCTTGATTTTAGCCAACCCAGGGCATGATGCTTGCTATTCAGTTTCACTTAGGAAAATCATCTGTTGTGGTATAAGGAATGCTCTAAACAAAGCCTTGTTCCCTATGACATGCCAGTTCTTTGTTCCCCAAATTGATTGTACATCAATAGCATCCCTCCAAAAGTTAAACCCCTGTATGTACAGATGGGAAAGAAAATAAGTAAAAACATAAATCAACTTGGTGTTTGTTAGCATATTTTTCTTTGCAGGTGTTGGTGCAAGCATTTTAATAGTAAGGCCCTGGATCCAATGATCAAAACCATAAAAACAAGCAAACGTCTGTGCAATTGTTTTTGAACTACCCTGTGGCGGTCTAGGGGCGGGCAATGCTCCCAATGTGTGTAATTAAACATAGCATGTGGACTACTTGGTTTATGTAAGAAATGGTGAACATAATGTTCAAAGCAGAACACTTCATCATAATTAGTTGTGCCTTCATACAGTTCATCAGAAGAAAAAAAACATTGGAGTGCTCAATATCTTCCAGCATTTTATGCACTGTATCAATATCCCAAACATCAGAGACAGTACTAGGGATGATAATGTAATTCAGAGAAATACAGAATACATATAGTATTTGCAAGAGTTCTGTAGGACTATATACATCATACAATACTCTACCCCAAACAATCTCATCAGGAACTGGAACAGCTGAAATATTCACCAGGTAAACATGTTTTTGCACTTTGTGTAAAGAAGAATGTGGTGTTTGAACCAAGTTCACCAGTTGTAGAGCAGAACGTTCTGGTAGATAGTGTCCATGCAGAAGCAATAAAAAGACTGTCCCAAAACCAATCAAAAGGACCTGGAAAAGTAATGCAATTGTAATCCTAAGGCGTAACCATGGAGGAACAAAGTATGTCTTTTTCAGCAAAAGACAGAAAACATGCATTCGGATCCAGAAAGGTAGAAGTGGATGTGCTAATGCATCTGATGAGTCAGAGGAAAAATCATCGAAGGTGATGAAGTAGCCAGAGGCAGTCCGATCTATTTTAGGCACCTCTGCAGGTTGTGTAAAACTGGGATATGACTTGATCCGTGGTACATTTATGTAAATACCATTTGTGTCAGCATTCCAAATTGAAATCTGTTTTCCAGTTCAAGTCAATTGTAATGTAGTTGTTGATGTAGCAGGTCGAAGAAATACTTCATTGTTAGGTACTGGTGTCGCCCACTGTGAAGGCTTCATCAGCGATTAAAGCTTCCATCAGGACTTCCTGTATGGTAGGGAGAGGAGGCAGGAGGAGCCCATGTGGCCTACTGTTGGGAATAAACCACTTTATGAGGTTTGATCAAATCAATGGAGCAGAATGTCTTAACTCTGCAGCGTAGGGGGGTGTTTAAGTTAGAGAGTTTGTTCATGGGAGATCAAAAGTCGTTTCAGGCGTACGCCGCGCAGATAGAGATACAAGAATGAGCAGGTATGTGGGGACTCGGATTCGGTAACACCGGGGAAATGCATTAATGTATACATTTGGTAATAGCAGGGTTGATAAGTAGGAAATGTAGGAATGTACGAAGGGAGCTAGTAGCATTGAGAGTCCATGGTAATAAGTTAGTCCGACAGGAGGAGAGAATGATTTGGAATGCACAGGAGATCAGATTCAAGCAGTGGCGGGTTCTACAGAAAGCATGTCATGACTCAGCAGACGAACAAGAGAAAAGGTGGGAGAGGGTTTGTTAAATTATGTTGGATACCACAGCGAATGTGTGATCACATATGGGTAATTTATGTTGCTCGTTTTTGGGGATGGAGCACAATACGTGGAATTTTGTTTTGTTTTGGAAATAGGAATTCAAATGGATTGTTTCAGCTTAATAGTTACATTAGCTTAATAGAGATACACGTAAAATGCTGTATTCATGTAAACGAATGGACTGTGTAGTAACTATGTATTTCTTTAAATCGTTGATTCACAGTTACCCTTGACGAAGACTGGAAATATGCCCGAAATGCATTGGGTCTTAATAAAGAATTTGCTGCTCTGAACTATTCTTTTGCATCTTGTGACTGTTTTCTCAAAGAGGCCCGGAGAGGCCCACGTGATTACATGAAGTATTAAAGAATGCAATACGTGACATATGTGGACCATAAAAAACAGACTAAACGATAAGAAGAACATTTATGAAAAAATTATGGATTAAATAAATGGAGTAAATCTATAGTGAGGACAAATGCTGTAACCGTTAAAGGATCCAGTATTCAATTAGCCTGTGCGACTGGGAGTGGAGCATTGATAAAGCGCTCCCCACATGCATTATATTGAAGATGTTGCACTCATTGCGAAGCACGACCCAGTTCTGCATGCAAAGCAAAAAGTTGACAAAATATGGACTACATGGTGAATTACAGTGGTGTGCATACAACTCCTTGTGATGTTTAACTCTGCAGCCAGCAAGAGACAGAATAAGTACAGTTCTGGTACCTTCAACTGCCAGGGCAGCTACAGGCACTCTGTAGGATGTGCAAAGAAAAAAATGTCCAGTACTTTTTTCCTGACCAGATCCCCAACCTTTGGAATCCAACCAGCTGCTGGCACTTACTACATTTCACCAGTGGTGGTGCATTTTACTTGGGCGTTGCTTTATTAGTACCATAAATGTCCCATGTCCCTAGAAGGCCTCTCAGGATCGGTTTGTTGCTCCGATGGGTCCACCTATTGACACCCTTAATTTTGAACTTCCATTATAGCACGGAAGATTAAGGAGGTCAATCAAGGGAAGGAAAGAAAGGGTACAGCAGGGAGGGAGATCTGTGGAAAGAAAAACCTGATTATAACACTAACTATATGAAAGAATATAAATAGAATTTACAGTGACTAATAGGTTCCAGATTTCCCTTTATACATATAAAGGAAAAAAAAAAGCTCGAGCAGTAACCTAAAGAAGGACGATTGAGTTTAACCGAGCACTTCTGTTGGCTAAATCGTCTTCTATACAAACCTAATGCATTTATTCCATTTTGTCAATCAAAGAGTACTGTGAACAGAAACAATATGATTATGCCAAGCTAACAGATTGATAACCATAACGATTGTTAATCTTTCACATCCGGGTAGTACCCACCAATTTTGGTGTAATGCCTAACACCACAAAGGAGGAAGGATAAGGCCTGGCAACTACCGCTCACTGACCCCTTGCTATAAATACGAACAAAAACACACAACATTTAACACATATAAATGGCAATGGTTGTTCAATCTGGGTATTACTTCAGGTGTATTATTGGCATCATAACACCCCGTTAAATCAGTAACAGCAGTTGCATTTTGCAAAAAATGAACTTGGTATTCTTTGTAGAAAGTGTAGAAAATATTACCTAGTATCTACGAAGGGTTAATTATACTGTTTTTGTGCTGCAGAATGATATGTCGGAAATGACTAACTCTTGGCATACACTTGAGTCATAAATCAAAGGTACAAGTTCATGGATTACAATTGCAGTTCAATAATGGTTTGCTCTGAGACAGAAAAGCGGCTTGCCCCATCTACCAGCCACACAGAAAAGGAGCAGGGAGGCGGTGTCAGAGACGCCCTTACCGCACCGGACATTCTGTATCTCCACTCGTATTTCCTCAGAGTTCCCCGTAAACTGAAATAATCTGCGATGTTTCCAGCGTGAGTGCCGGTTTTCATAGCGATGTCATTTCCTGTGCACGCACGACATGCCGTACAGGTTTCTGGGAACTGTAGTTCCTTACCCATGTTGTTGCATTAAGGCTGTGTCATCCTTCTGGCCATCCTGCCAGCAGCTCCCGGTAGACTTCAGCACATCTTCCCCAGGTCCACACCCTCTTTCCCAGCCGGTCCAGTGAGTTGTCAGCGATCAATCGCTGGAGATTGCTAACAGGAAACCATTCAGTTCCTGTATGATATGATATGATAAAGAAATTTATACAGCGCACGTTCACCAACGGCTTCTTGGCGCTTAGGGACAGGCCGGGGCTAACAGCAGAACAGAGAGATTTTAATCAAAAGCTTGTGAGAACAGCCACGTCTTCAGAGCTCTCCTAAATGAAATGAAATGAAATGAAATGAAAAATTGCATTTGTATAGCGCATAACCACCCTGGGGCCTCGCAGCGCTTAAATGACAGATATGAAGAGTTGAGACGGAGGTCAAGTGGGATAGAATTCCAAAGGTGGGGGGCTTGCGACCCAAATCTTAAGCCCCAAGCCTCTACTCCGGTACGAATGTATCGGTGGAGGAGAGAGGCAATAAAAGATGGGCCGTGGTCGCTAAGGGCTTGGTAGGTTATGCAGCCCACCTTGAAAAGACTGCGCTGTACTAAAGGAAGCCAGTGTAGGCTTCTCAAAAGTGGTTTCCCAGAACTAGTCCTGGGCTGTCGAAAAACCAATCTAGCGGCTTGGTTTTGAACAAGTTGGAGTTGATGGGACTGATAGAAAGGAATCCCAATGTACAGTGAGTTCGCATAATCAATTCGGGACACCACTAGACCCAGGGTGGCATGGACCAGAGCGTCATGGGTAAGGAATCTGCTGATCTTACGGATACAGCGTAGATGGAAAAAACATACCGATATCTGATGGACCTTACTGATGGTAACACCAAGACTCTTGATTGAGCTTGCTGGGCAAGGAGCACAGCCCAGCGAGTGCGGCCAGAAGCTGGGATTCCATGGATTGGTCGAGGGTCCTGTGAGCACCAGCTCAGTTTTGTCTGGATTAAGCTTGAGCTGGTTGGCACTCATCCAGCAGCTAATGAACCTCAATGTATTCTGGAAGTTCTCAATTGAGGCAGGGAGGAGTCAATATTGAAAATAAGCTGGAGGTCATCCGCATAATTGAAGATGACCACCGGCTACTCCCTAAGCTTAGAAATCAGTGGAAGGATGTATAAATTAAATAATAAGGGAGACAGGGAGGAGCCTTGAGGGACCCCACAGGTAAGATCCTTCGCCTCAGACTTGATAGGGCCAAGCCGAACCGCTTGCTTGCGGTCTTGCAAAAATGATGCAAGCCATCTGAGCACGGTGCCCCTGATGTCGGCGTTCTCGACCTGCTGAATAAGGATGGAGTGATCAACGGTGTCGAACGCCGCCGACAGATCAAGGAGCACAAAGGCCTGAGAGATGTTTTGGTCAGCCCCCTTTCTGAGTTCGTCATGAACTTCCACCATGACCGACTCGGTAGAATGCTGGGGTCTAAAACCCGCCTGTTGTTGGTCCAAGAACTGTGAGCACTCAATGAAAGAGCCAAGGCAACTGGGGACATGGGCCTCCAGTAGTTTGCCCAAAAAAGGAGCAGGGATATTGGTTGAAAGTTACTGAGAGTGGCGGGGTCTGCCCCAGGTTTTTTAAGGATAGGTGCCACAACTGCCGATTTAAAGGAGCAGGGGACCAGGCCCTGGCCAAGGGAATTGAACATGGAAAGGGGGACATCAGGAAGACCAAAAAAGATCTTGCGGGTAATTTTGGCGGGGCAGCTGTCTGAAGGATAGTCAGAATGAACTCTGCAAAGAAGTGAAGGGAACGTCTCTTTAGTAACTAAGGGAAAATTCAAGAGTGAGGAGCGATTTATTGGGGGACAGCCTATATCTATTCCCTGTGCAGGGTTAGGGATGCTTTAATTAAGTTGATCTTCTCAACAAAGTTATTGTTAAGAGAGTCACAGAGAGGGTGAGAGAACAAGGGAGTCATCGTGACCCTATCAGGTTTAGCAAGTTCATCCACTATGGTGAAAATCTCCCTCGATTTGTTAGAGGAGTTGAGGATCTTTTGCGAAAAATACTCAGTTTTTTCTGCGAGGATTGCAGATTTATATTCTTTCAAGGCCATCAGGAAGACCGTCTTCTTGAAGGAGCAGTAATCAGCCCTCCACTACGCTCTGCTTGCCGAAGGGCAAGCAGAGCGTAAGTGGAGGGCTGGAGAGCGTAAGTATAACAACTAACCATTAGTTTATGTCTAATGGTGTTTCATCTGCTACTCTGCTGGGACTGTTGAGGTCTGGGACCAACATTTTAACTCCAAACAGGATCACATAGAGAGTCCGACCACCTAGGGATTTGCTAGTCAGATCGTTCAATGCCTTCTCTATCCCATATAGGTGATGGACCCAACTGTGACCTGAGACTTATACCCTGTTAAAGATAGCTTTAAGTCCAATTTTTTTCTCTCCACAACTTAATTTCTCTTGGGATGGTACAGGGAGGAATACCATGGGGTCACACCCAAACTTCCCATGGCATCTTTATAATCCCTGGAGGCAAACGCCTGACTGTGGCTGGAATGAAATGTGCCAACTGCGTATGTCAAGATAAAGACTTGCAGAACTTTTCTAACATTTCAGGCATCAGCCGACCACTGTAACCAGATCCAAAGGAATCAAGAGCAGTAATCCACCACCACAAACATGCACCTGTAAACCCCATCTGATAACATGGGGTCACAGTGATCCAAACAAACAAAAGTGAGTTTCTTGTTAACAATGAGTAAAGGCGTCTGTTGTGGGTATCCTATGATGGAATCCTTCATCTGCTGACATATGTCACATTTAAGGACAAAGCCTTTGGTCTGTATATAGAGACCTAACCACCAGTATTTCTGTAATAGTAAAATCATAGCAGCACCCCCTGTGTGTGAGAAGATTATAGACCTTAAGTGCTACTAGAGCTAAACCTAACCTGAGGTCTGAATTTGGTACTACTCTATCCTCCACTCCAAGAATGTGAGCAAAAAGCAAATTTGCACATATAATTTGTAGGAGTACATGAGTGGAAAGCCTTTTGCTAGGTGGATGTCATTGTGAGCAGAGTTGACAACAATGATGTCTCTTTCTATTCTCTTATTTGAATGAGTTATTGCAGTGACTGCAGCAGTTTGCACTGTTGCTTTTGTGACTTCATCAGCCATGAAATTCCCTGCAACATGTACGTTTGTGACTCAAGGTATGTATTACATGAGTCCTTAGGAAAGCACTCTTTCAGTTTAACCACCTGTTCCCAAAGCATCTTGTGCTTGATTGTGTACCCTTTTGAATCTCTGAATCCATTCTGGTTCCAGTAGTGTTATCAGACTGGTCACAATAATATAAATTACACTCAATGTGGGGAATCCAGAATCCATAATCTCAAATGCCAAAATTAGAACCTTATGTTCAGCCAACTGTGCAGTGCAGTCACATGTAGGAATTCTCCACCCTGCATGTGCCCCTTCATTACAGCACATGCTGCTGAGTATTGGTGCTCTGTCCCTATGGCAGGTTCGGCAGACTCATCAGTATATACGATTTAATCTTCATGATCTAGAAGCATGACATCATTGTGCAGGGGATATACATGTTCATTGCAGAAAGGCTTGGTTTGTAGTGTAGAGTCAACTCTGCAGTCTAAATCTGTTGTAGTGAGCGCGTTAACTCATTTTATCCATCATGGATGTAATACTTGTGCATGCAGAATGCTTGCTCTTGAGATGTCCTCCTAGGTCGCCACTGAGGTCATGACAAATTTACCCTGAGCCAGTGCTATCACCTTCACCACAGCAGTTTGTACCACTGTCAGTATTTTTTCTGTTGGTGCAAAACGCATGTCAGCATTAGTATATAAATGCGATTGATATGCAATCAGTACAGTGTCACCTTCATTGAATGTAATATAGGTATACCCTGTTGCCTTCCAATTACACAGACAACCAGGTTTGTTGGGTTTACACGTGTGTGTACATGTTTTGAAGCTATGATGTCAGCTTGCACTGAACCCAAACGGTTTGTGTGTACCAGTGTCTACTTGCAAAGTCTGGACATTTGAGGTTGTAGAACAGTTTAACCTATTCTGTGTAATCTGGAGTGTATATTCTGCCACAATTTAGAAATGTAATATGGATTATAATCTTTTCAATGTATTTGAAGGCTGTAGAAGTGTGCACTTCCCTAAGAAGTGTGTTGCAAGGCTTTTGCCTTCACTTGACAACTCGTATTCCATGAACGTGACATTGAGGTGGACAATTTTTGATTCCTTAAAATTAAACTTGTAGCCCATGTGAGCAAATCCCAGAATTATACGATCTTCTAATGAAAGATTATCATCCACCAAAAATACATCATTGACATGAAACAATGCCTGGTCATCAACATTTTGAAGTAGTTCTGTCACTTGAGCTGAAAACAACCAGCGGCTATTCTAATAACCCCAAGGCAATTAACAAAATTGCCTCTGAGAACCCATTGTGGAGAATTTAAGCAATATATTGTCAGAAAACTTCAGACAAGATATCTAGGGGCATATTTACAAGCCCCTATCACCACCACAACATCACTTTTATTGAGGTTCTGATGGTGATAGGAGCTTGGCCTTATTTACAAGGAAGCGTTAAGCTACTTATGCTGCCTTGTAAATAAAGTCCCCTTTCACGCTACACTTAACGTGAAAGGGGCGGGCACTGGGTGTTGTGATGAGCGTTCCACTGCAACACCCATTGATTTTGACACTGCCTACTATTTACAAGAGCAGCATAAAGAGGAGACAGCGTCAAAATTAAGACCAGGGAAAACCTGCTCTTAAACAGTTGAAAAGAGGACAAATGCTTTATTTCAACTCGTTTTTTTGCTATTTCCATGTGTACTGCCTTGGGCAGCGCACATAGAAACAGCAAAACGCCAGCAATTGTTTATGTTCAGGAAGGTCCCCCTTCCTGCACATAAACAATCATTTTTTAAAAAAGTGCCATTTTGCAACTTCTATGTGTGCTGCATTAAGCAGCACACATATAAGTTACAAAACGGCATTTAAAGATAGTTTATGTGTAGGAAGGGGGACCTTCCTGCATATAAAAAACTTCCCCTCAACACAGGTACCCTTGTACTATGGTGCAAGGGTGCCTGCGTTAGCGCTAGACAGCTTAATTTAGTACCAAGCGCAGGGGAAAACGCAGGGCTGCACCATATTCTAGTGAATATGGGGCAGCCCTGCATTTCTAAAGTGACAAAGCATGTTGTTAGCCTTCTTGGCTTATTGACAAGCTTTGCCACTTTCTTGTAAATATGCCCTCTAGTGTGGTTTTGCATTTTCTCTTCACTATGTTTTTCATTAGTGCTGTACTTTGCATGTTTTGTACTGCAAATGGGCGAGTAGCTGTGTTTAAGTGTGTAATCTGATAATAGATGATATTGATGATCAGCATACATTACTGGAAACGGGATTGTTCATTGAAGAGGTACAACTTTCCAATACATACTTGTTTTCAAATTGTTGGCGAGTTTCCCTATTTTACTTTTTAGCATGATTTGTAATTAAGTATTGTCTTTGAGGTTGTGGGGTAACCTCAATGGTATTTAATGATAAGTGGAAATGTCCTCCCAACCCAATGGGTTGTGGTATATTACCAGAGTTTGCGCTAATATCCACCCTTTAACATGGTCTGCAATGAGGTCAGAGAAGAAAGGATAAATTACATTTTCTCCGTTTGGGCTGTCCATGACAAATTCTGGTGACCCATATATTTTGATACCAAAGGGGATGATGGACGAAGCGTTAGAGCAAATCAAACATCACCCCCAGTCAACTGATCTGGGTTTAATCCATCTAAGACATGGCCGTATGCAAATCAGTCTGACCCTGTGCCTCATGGAAACAGTCGAACACAAACTGCCAAGCCATGTCTTCCCTGGACCGGAAACAAACATCCTGGGACCAGTTTTTGATTCATAACCTTCATCAGCCAGGCTATCTTGGATCCAGTGGCAAAGTGAGCAAGGGACCCAGTCTGGGAATACCCTGCCAACTTAATGCAAACAAAGCGATACCAAAGGGGATGATGGACGGAGCGTTAGACCAAATCAAACACTCACTCCCAGTCAACTGATCTGGGTTTAATCTATCATCATTCTTTAGCTCACTCCACCAGCCCAATTCAGACATGGCCATATGCAAATCAGTCTGACACTGTGCCTCATTGGAACAGTCCAGCCAGAACTGCCAAACCATGTCTTCCGTGGACAGGAAACAAGCATCCTGGGACCGGTTTGGCTTCATAACCCTCATCAGCCTGGATATCTTGAATCCAGTGGCAAAGTGAGCAAGGGACCCATGTCTGGGCATACCCTGCCAGCTTAGGGTGAACAAAGCTATACCAAAGTGGAGGATGGACGGAGCGTTAGAGCAAATCAAACACTCACCCTCAGTGAACTGATCTGGGTTTAATCCATCATCGTTCTTTAGCTCACTCCACCACCCCAGTTCAGTCATGGCCATATGCAAATCAGTCTGAGCTTGTGCCTCATGGGAACAGTCCAGCCCGAACTGCCAAAGAGTTGGGTTCATTTGTGTGTCTTTTACTTTCTCGCCCTAAGTGCGCCAGGTATGCTCAGACGTGGGTCCTGGGCTCACTGTGCCACTGGAATCAAGCTATTCTGGCTGAAGAGGGTTGAAACCCCAGAACCGGTCCTAGGATGTTTGTTTCCGGTCCAGGGAGGACCTGGCTTGGCAGTTCAGGCGGGACTATTCCCATGAGGCACAGGGTCGAGACTGATTTGCATATGGCCAGATCTAAACTGGGATGGCATGGTGAGCAAAATATTGATGGATTTAACCCGGATCTCTTGACTGGGAGTGAATGTTTTGATTTGTTCTGCATTCCGTCCATCAATTGTGTGTCATTTGCTTTCTCGCCCTAAGTGCGCCAGGTATGCCCAGATGTGGGTCCTGGGCTCACTGTGCCACTGAAATCAAGCTATCCGGGCTGAAGAAGGGTGAAACCCCTAAACCAGTCCTAGGATTCTTGTTTCCGGTCAAGGGAGGACCTGACTTGTCAGTTCGGGCTAGACTGTTCCCATGAGGCACAGGGTCAAGACTGATTTGCATATGGCCAGGTCTAAACTGGGATGGCATGGTGAGAAAAATAATGATGGATTGAACTCAGATCTCTTGACTGGGGTGAATGTTTTGATTTGTTCTGCATTCCGTCCATCAATTGTGTGTCTTTTGACCACTATTTATTGGCCAGTGGAAAGTCAGAGCCAAATGACAGGTTCTCCTAGAAGAGAATTTAAAAGGGGTATTGTATTCCCCCCCCACCACAACTGGAGTTGCATCTCCCATAGCCGATGCAGAACATTTACCAATGTAGATATTGTCACACAGCTCTACTGCTGCCAGACAATCCATCAGGTTCCGGTGAACTATTGTGACCACTCCTCATTCAGAAGCAGAGTTCTCAATATCCGCGGCCTGCTAGACATTAAGTCCAGCTACCTTCTTCTTTTTGAGTGGAGGTTTGAGCGTTTTAGTTTGACATTCCTGTTTAATTATGTAGTTAGATAAGTGTCTTGAGTCCTTCTTCAGTTACACTTAACACCTGGGATTTCTTTTCTAGCAAAAGTTTCTGAAAATAAATAATCACACTCAGTATAGTAGGTTCATTTTCTGGCTCAACTTTGAACCATCTTGAAAGGTGATCAATCTTGGTGATAAAATATTTCATCTGGCAAAATATGATATGGACCCAGGAAGTATACATCCAAACATTGCCATGCTGTACTGGGACATAATGCTGCTTATTAAGTTATACCATCAGTTACCAGAAACTTGACGCTTACATTGTGCACCTTTTTTGTAAACTCATCAATTTCACCCTACATTTTTGGCTGCCAATGATCACCCCTCACCTTCCTGTTATTTACAGCTGACCCCAAATTATCTGCATGTGCAAGTTCAATGATCCTCTGACAAAAACATAAATATGGAATCAGTTTGTCTCCAAATACTAGCTTACCACCTTCTACTGACTACTCAGCTGATATATTGCAAATGATTTGCAATTTATCAGTCATACCTTTTTTTCTTTTGGCCAACCTGACTGCACAGGTGATGTCACTTCTTCATTATCCTCAACAGTTCTTACCCAATCTTCGTCCTTATTACAGCAAATGGTTATATCTCTAATATGTACTATTTCAGACTTCCACTCATAATCCCCAAAGAACTTTAATTGGTAACCTCAAAATGCAGTCAGCTCAGCGTTATTTCCCGCCTGGGAGAATGTGAATTCTAAAAATCTAGATAATAATCTAGCAATTCTAACAGTAAAGCTTTTCAACGTCCTTCCTGATAAAATGTCTACCAAGGGCTGATGATCTGTCTTTGACACAAATGACCTTCCCAAAACATAGACTCTGAAATTCTCTGCACTCCATACACAAGCTAGTAATCCCTTTCCTATTACTTAGTATTTATGTTCCGCTTGACATAATGTTCTAGAAGTGAAACCTTTTGTGTTTTCATGGTTGCCATTCAGTTGGAACAAAACTGCTCCCAGTCAATACTTGCATGCATCCTCCATGACAATTGTTTTTCTGCCTTCTTCAAATGATTGTAGAGCATGTGCTTTAATAATCTTGCCCTTGACTCTATTAAAAGTGCTCTCGCTTTCCTCTGACAATACAAAGTCAACACCTTTATTTAACAATACTTTAAAACATATATTGACATTCACAAACTTTCTTGGGAATTTTGCATAGAACTCACAAAATCCTAGAAAGGATAGCAATTCTTTTTGTCCCTGTGCAATGGAGATTAAGCAATACTTTTGACCATACTTAGTCTGGTCTTCACCTCCTGTTCAGAGGAAACATGGCCAACATATTTGATCTCTCTTGTCTTAACAATCCACTTGTCTTTTCAAAGGGTACCTATTCTTTTAGCTAAGAATCTCAATGCCTCATTCAGAACACGATCATGCTCACAATCAGTGTCTGAAAATATCAGAATATCATCTTGAAAAATCACAACTTCAGCAAAATCACTGAACATATCTGACATTAATCTTTGAAATACTGCAGTGGCGAGAGCTATACTAAATGGCATCCTGACTAATTGAGACACACCCTCTGGTGTTATGAAGGGAGTTAAATGGTGAGAGTTCTTGTCAAATTCCACTTGATGGTATGATGCTCTCAAGTCCAGTTTGCTAAACCAACTAGATTGACCTATTTTTGGGGTTAAATATTAAATTCTTGGCAACGGAAATTTGTCCACCCATATGACTCTAATATCACTTCTCAAATCAATGCAAATCCTAATTTCATCTGACTTTTTCTTTGCTAATACAATGGGGACAACCGCAAGGTTACTTCTGTTTTTCAATAATACCTTATATGCACATGTCTCTTACCATTTCAGAGAAATCTTTCCTTACATTTAAAGGGATGTTGTGTAGCTTGTGCTTTACTGGTGGTACATCCTGCTTAACTTTAACAGTATATGTAAAATATGATATTTTCCCCAATTTTTCCTGAAGCACTTTACTGAATTTCCCTTCCCAAAATGTTTTTGTGCCATGTACTGATCCAGCTTAATTTCTTTCAATTGTAACAGGGTTGTCCAGTCTGGCTTTATTGTGATTCCAATACGAGCTTGATGTACCCATCCCAAAACATTGATACCTTTCCTGGCAACGTACCATTTACCTTCAATTGACTCATTCAGAATTCCTTTGGCACCCAAAATATACCAACTAAATCTAATCTGCTTTCTTCAAATGCTCTTGCAAGGATATTTGCTGGAAACAAGATCTTGTCTGACCATATTTTATAACATTTCTCTTGATAGTGATGTGTGCACCTGTGTCAACCAGAAGTTTAATACCTTGTATCAGGATCAGAATTATGTTTCTTTTCTCTCATACCTTCACTTCTCACACCCTACACTAATTACCTACATTCCTCATATTTTACATTCTCAACATCCCCATCCCCATACTGTTCACCAATTACACAATGAACACAGCTGTTAATTCAATCTCTAAACATTCTGAAAAAGTGACCCATTTTCCCCGCACTCCTTACATTGTTGCCCCTGGTCAGGACAGTTCCTAAATGAGGAAATGTGCTGGTGAACCACACCTAAACCAGCTATTGATATTGTTGCGATGTACGGTTTGGCCTACTCATTGTTTTGGGTCTTCTATTTTCTGAGGGAACATTGCAAACTGATTTGCTAAATATAGCTAATGAAATTTTAGCCTTGGCTAAAGGTTCCTCCAACAACTTTACATCCTTGTATGATCCTTTAATGCTTTTATTTATATATATGGCTTTATCCAAAGAAGGATTTGTGCACTTGTGTAAATGCTCCTGTATATTTTTTTAACTACATTTTTCTACTAGCTGGTCTCTGAATAGTTTAAATATAAAATTATCAAACTCACACTTAGCTGGCAGCATTTCTGATGCTGTAATATAAGTACTGTTAGAAATGGGTCTCTCTAGTTGGTAGGTTGCTACAGTGTCCAAGTAGGAACCATTCTTCCTAGTCAGTATAAGGGGGATACACTTATAAAATAACCCCTGCTCACCCCTTTGGTAGCTTGGCACAAGCAGTGTGGCTTATCTCAGAGGCAGTGTGTGAACAATTTGCACATAACCAACAGTAATACAGTGAAACCACTACAAAAGGACACCACACCAGTATTAGAAAAATATCCAATATTTTATCTGCGCAAAGCAAGACCAAAAGTGATAAAAACACACCATTCAGTTCTTAGAAATATCAAGAAGCAAAAATAGACTTTAAATGCAGTTCCTTGAGGTCGATAACGCTATCCTGGGCTATCACTGTGGCGGTGTCAACAACAAATCCAAACAGTTCTGGCGAACTGTGGCATCGCCGTCCAGCTATGGTGCTGGGAAGACCCACACAACAGTACTTTTTAGAAATGCAGAGTGTTGGGGACCTCACGGTGAGCTCTAAAGAGTCGACAATTGGCAGGCGTTCATTCCAGAGGTCAGTGCAGGAGTTGCTGGGCCCTTGAAGTCGCACGTTTTGCAGATCGAAATCCTAGTGGTTGAAGTCAAGAGTGCCTTCGTTGGTAGGCATAAGGGCTGTGGTGCGGCTTGCAGTGCCCTCAGGTCACAGTGCAGGCAGTGGCTTGTGACAGTTGTTAAGTGGTGTCGGTGAGACCAGGGCTGCGGTGCGAAGTGATCCAGTTCTCGTCGCAGTTCTGCCAGGTCACGGTGCAAGCAGCGGTGCTGTCATTGCTAAAGCACTGTCATTGACTCACAAACTGGAGTTGATGGCGCCAGTGTCATTAGGCCAAGGATGTGGTGCGGGATAAGAGCGGTGTATCGTGTAACTTATGAGCGGTGCCCTCGAGCCATGGAGCAAGCAGCAGCATCAATGTCAGCATGGAGCAACGTCATCGGGGATACCAAGGCGGTGTTGTAAAGCGAGGCGGTGTGAAGTGCGCTACCCACAGGTCACAGTGCAAGCAGTGGGTCAGTGGCAGTATCGGGCATCATCATAGTTGAGACCAGGGTTGCAGTGCGAAGTACGGTGGTGCCTACTGCGGTGCCTTCAGGACACAGAGCCATCAGCAGCGTCATTGATTACACCAGGTTGTTTTTTCTTTTGTTGCAGCACCAAACACACACTTCCCCATTCTGGTGGCAGATGAACTTGAAGTATTTGCTGTTCCCGAGACTTCTCGAACAGGGTGTAAGATCTTTCTCAAACCCTTGGAGAAACTCAAAATAAGTTGCAGAAAGTTCAGTCCAAACCTTTCTCCGCCTAAAACAGAAGTCACTGCAGGTCAACACAGCAAAACACACAGCAAAGCACACAGCAAAGTGGTAGTACCCCCTCACAACATCTCCAGCTCTTCTTCTTGGCCGGTTCCTTGATCCAGAAGTGTTCTAAAGTTCTGGGGTCTGGGTCCCAATATTTATAAATTTCCCTTTTTTGTCTTGTGGCAGAGAGTCTCTGTGCTTACTCCAAACTAGTACTGGGCTCTCTGACAAAAGGTGGAGAAAGCATTATGTAAGGCAGACCAGGCCTCTTCAGGTATAAGGAAATCTCCTCCACATAATCCAAATCAAATGCAGCACAGATCTATTCAGCACAGCCCTGACTCATCCAGGAGAGGCATTACACACCTCAGCCACCTAGTGGCTGTCTACATTAAATGTACATCCCCAGCCCCTGTCACTCCAAAGTCTGAAAGTCAATCCTTAACCCAGCAGTGGCACGAAGGATGGTTAAGCAAGAACATTCCTGCTTTCTAAAAGTGGCACTTTCAAACATACAATGTATAAAACATCTTTACTAAAATATGTATTTTTAAATCCTGAGTTTCCGGTATACTAAACTCCAATCCAATATCCTGTCCCAATGGTAAATTATGTGTGGAAGATGTTACAAAGCAACTCCAAATCCTTCTGATAGGACAGATTACCTTTCAATAGTGAAAACATGAAATTGGCAGTATTTTACTGTCAGGACATGTCACATACATCAGTACATGTCCTACCTTTTGCGTACACTGCTCCCTGCCCATGGGTGCACTGTGGGCCTACATGAGGGGTCCCTTACATGTAAGAAAAGGGAAGGTTATGGCCTGGCAAGTAGGTATACTGGTCTGCCAGGTCGACATGGCAGTTTAGACTGCATGTAGATACTGGAGTAGCAGGCCAGAGTCATATTTGAAAATCTACTTCATGGTTTGGCACAATCAGTACTTCAGGCCAACTACGAGCATTTGATGTACAGTCCTAGGGCACACTTGTGCACTATTCTAGAGAATTAGTAGTAAATCAAATAAGCCAATCATGCCCCAAAGCCATCAAAAGCACAGGCAAAAACAGGAGGCAGAAAAGCAAAAAGTCTGGTGAGGAACCTGCTGAAAAAGCCAAGTCTAACAAGTATCAAGACTTTTGTTGGACTATTGCATTTTGTGCACTACTATATATTCTGTTTTAGAAAAAAAACGTGTCCAACTGAGTCACAGTTGTGTCAAACTCATCCAGATCCTCATCTCCTGTGGGTACATATTTTGGTAAATCATCATACACATTCTGACCTTCAACCCCTAAAAAATAATACAATCAATCAATCAGGATTTATAAAGCATGGCTAATCGCCCGATAGGGTATACAGGCACTTGCAGGTCCAAGAGGCTTATTTAAACAGCCAGGTCTTGAGGTCTTTTTGGGAATCCAGAAGTGAGGTGATGGTCTGGAGGACCATGGGGAGGCTGTTTCAGGTCTTTTCTGCAATGTGGGAGAAGGAGTTTACTCCACTTCTGCTTCGGTAGATGCAGGAATTATGGGCAAGTGAAAGGGAAGTGGAGCTTATTCTTCTTGAAGGTTGATGGAAATGCTAGCAGTAGTTATTGTAGGTAGGTTATTGGTTGTGTAGAGATTAGTGTGCATGGGTCAGCAGCTTTGTTAGATATGGGGGTCTCTAGTTGGCACAGGTAGGTACTTGTGACAAATAGGAACCCTTGCCTCTAGTCTGGGTGAGGGGGTACACTCTTAAAATAACCCCTGCTCACCCCCTTGGTAGCTTGGCACGACCGGACAGGCTTATGTCAGAGGCAGTGTGTAAAGTATTTCTGAACACATACAGTAATCAAGTGACAGCACCACAGATGGACACCACACAAGTTGTGTATTAAAAATAAGTATTCTTTATATAGATTTAACACAAGACCATAAACGACAAAAAGCCTCAATACTGTACTTAAAATGGTAGGTTTAGCTTAGTTCTCTTTAGTTCTTAAAACGCAACACTTTGTGTCAATGTACCTTAGGATGTGACACGCAGGGCAACAAAAGTGTTGCAAGGATGAAAATGTGGCAAAGATCCGATGCATAGAAATAAAAACATCAAGTTCCTACTGATGCAGCACGTGATGTCAACCAAAGTACTTCCAACGCTATTGTATGCTAGTATAGCTATGCAGGGCAAGGATGATATCACCCTAAACCGCCTTATCACAAAAATCTACAATAAGGTCTTAGAACTCCCATGCCCAGCCTCACCAGCCCAGATGCGCCTAGAATTTGGCTTGATGAATGAGTCCTTGGAAAGACTCTACACAAGCATCAGAGTATGGTATAGAATTAAAACGAACTCCACAAATGACAGCTTGGACAGCTTGTTATGGCAGGAATTAGAAAGCCAACAACACTCTGCAGCTAATAAATATCTGACTGGTGCTCTGGAGCAAACACGCACTGCAAACCTGTGGGAAAAAAAACTGCCATTCACGTCCTTTAAATAGGTTCTAAAAAAAGCGGCCAAATTTCACTCACTAATAACGGATAAAGCTATCTTTGCTGCCCGCTCCCATTCTTGGACCGTGATTAACACTTATAACAATCTCACCTCGGTTGCCTACCTAGCATCTACTTATTCTATGTTTATAAAAAAAAGGCTGATGGCAGTGAGACTTGGCAAACTACCAACTCTGGCCGATGACCCTGTCTGGAAACGCTTAGACGCAAATGCCTGTCGACTATGCGGCACTACAAAAGAAAATATAATCCATATCATATGCCACTGTAAAACATTGAAACGGGAGCGCACGCTCTTATTAAAGAACATTTTTAGTGCCAAAAGACTACGCACCTGTAGATCGGCCATTATTGGCGCCCTAGACTCAACAGACCCTATAATCAACTGCAAACTGATAAAGTTCCTAATAGCCTTTGAAAACCGCCTGAAAGCTCTTGAAATTTTAAATTAAGATTTTCTGTATTATTAATTATTTTAACGACGAGCTATCCGAAAAAGCGCCTACTAGCATCATTTTAAACTTTTGGGCTTTAAAATGTATTATGAAGAATCTGATCGATTTTATTGTAACAGACATTTTTCTTTTACTTGTGGTTTTGTTATGGTTTTAATTAACTAAACAATAAAAATTTATATATACTGATGCAGCACGCTCCTCCAATGTTGCGAGAAGTCTTGACTCGATGCCTCAGCTGCAGCTGCGACACCCTTGTTCAGTGATGTGACAACGGCGGCTTTGGTGGCGACACTGTTCTCCTACGATGCGAGACACTTCCACGCGATGCGACAACTGCAGCGGCGACCCCCATTGTTCAGTGATGCGACAACAGCAGCTCTGACGGCAGCACACTTCTCACTACCGTCACCCATTGTCTCGACTCCTGCCAATGCCTAGTATATGCATGCCGCGTCCATTGTCCAATCCTGCAGCAAAGAACTTCCCCCCATCTCCCCATCTTTCCCCCACCCACTCGGGCATCCCCAACTCTCCGGGCATATATTCCTCCCCCCACAAAAAACATGAAAGTCAGTCAAGTTCTCCCCCTCACCAGAGGGAAATAAGGGGGTTCGCCCTCGTGTGGAGACACTAGGGGCCCACAAATCGCCCACTCTCCTCCCCTGTTTCACCCACCCACAGCTCCGCTCAATTAAGCAGGCCACTTTAGTGGGACGGAGGTGAATGTCCAGGCGGAACAATTAGTGAATCATTAACTCTGTTAATACGTCACCAACTTGGAGATGTTCACAGACAGTTAGATGGCTGTGTCAGACTTTAGCACGCAAGGCAAGTCCAATTTCTTCATTCCGGGTTTGACATGGGTGAAGGGGACCAGGATCGTCTGCACACCTCCACCTCCTGGGATGCTGATCTTTGATTCCTTCTGAGGTATTCATCTGCCTGCTGGGGAGTCGTGAAAAAAGGTTGCTTCCCTAAGTGGGTTATTCTGAGTTTTGCTGGATACATCATGGCATATGGGATGTCTTGTGCCATTAGTTTTTTCTTCACTGCTGCAAATTTGCGTCTAGCTTCCTGTACAGCCTGCGTAAAATCCAGGAAGTAATCCAGTGTAGTGTTCTCATATCTCACTTGTTTCTTTTACCGGGCCAGATGTAGCACTGTGTCTCTATCTCAATAGCTTAAGAAGAGGACTGTTACAGGGCGGGCGTTGCTCCTGGTGGCGGGCGCGCTGCTACGATCGATGAGCCCATTTCACAGTCATGTGGGCCGATAAGGAGCCTCTGCAAAACAGTTCAATAACTAGGTTTTCTATAAAGTTTTCCATTCGGCCCGTTGTTGGTTGATTCAGCCAGCCCTATGACCTTAACGTTATTTCTTCTGGAGCTCGCCTCCAAATCTTCGTTCTTATCTGCTATTACTTTTAGCAATTTGTCCATTTGAAGTTCTTGTGCCCTATTTGCCACTGCTCCGTCTTCCAATTCCGACACCCTGGTTTCAGCTTCTTTGAGTCTCTGGTCATGCTGGTCTAGCTTGTTCACCACGGAGTCAATTCTGGCGTTCATGGTTTCTATTTTCGCATCGATAGATGTGAGGCTCTATTTCATGCCCAGTAGTATTGCTTTCCAGTCATCCTCCTGTTGTTCCATTGAATCCGAGCCCCTCTGCTCCGCTGAGCTCGATCGTGGCGTCCTGTGGGAGTCAAATGAGAGTTTAGCTTGTTTGGCATCAGTACGTCACATGTCGCCAATCCTTCATTACTCTATAAACAGGGTATGTAATTTATTGCTCCCGTATTCCACTGGTTCATTGTTGCTCCCCCTTTTCTGTCCCCAAAAGCAGAATTGCTGCATCCTCAAATGCCATGTGTGGGTTCCGCTAGTTGCACTATCGTGTCGTGCTTGTCTTGCACACTAGGATCCTGTGTGTCTTGCCTCCATTCTCCAGTGCACCTCAGGCCAGGTGTGCGTGGATATGTTGCTCTGGTCTACTTTGTGAGTCACCTTTGTCAATACTCACATGTCTCATCGGGTTTTCCTCCCGAAGTCTAGGGGACCGTTGACACTGCGTATATTAGCCCCCGTTTCCATGCACTATCGCTACCATGCACATCTCCAACATTCGGGCCCGCACCAGCCCCTCTCCGTTCTCACCGGACATGGTCTCTGTCCTAAAATGGCAGCCTTCCAGTGCGAACTCAGCCACCTAGATGTGCTGCTTGTCGTGCCTGACTCCCACACTTCTGTTCAGGGGCTATGTATGTGCTGCACTTTTTCCTGTCTCTAGGATGTTATGCAGGGTTCCACTTGACTGGGGCTAGGCTCAGCGGCCTATCCTCTCCCTTCTCCTGCTACGCTCAACGATTCAAAATGGCAGCATCACTTTTCCTCAATATCACCAGTTCTATTGCAGGTAACACAGTTTATTCGCAAGCTTGCATAGTCCCTGTGCCTCCGCCACACTCTCCTCGGATCATGTATGTGTCCGCACTAGCTTGTACGGCCCTCGCTGACCAGCGCTAATACTACTGTTTGGGTGTCAAGCGCGGAAGCCTGCTGCCCTTCAGTTTCCGCAGCTGTTCCCCTTCTTACTGCGTTGCGTGGGCCCAGGCAGTGGGTCTTCAGCCACTGTGGTTCGTCCCCTCTGCTATTGTCTTTCCGGAGCCCTCCGAGTCCGCATCCTCCGTGGCTCGGGCCATTTTTTCTCCCACAACACCTCCTCCTGCGGGGCCCAGTCTCCCCCGGCCCTGCCTAGTACTGGTAGCCACCGCACCTCTCCATACCTCCTCCTCTGTCTCCCGTCCGGAGGTTCACCCGTTCCACTCTCGCCGACAGCTCAGTCCTGAGCTCTGCAAATTACACCACAGCAGGCAGTGTTCTCTCCCCTCTCCATGCAGGTTCATGCAGGGCCGATTAGTCGATATAGGATGGGGATTATGTTTAATGTTCCACCTGATTTGGCAGGAGCATTACTGGTGTGCGGCCATCTTGGTTGTGCGCCCTCTAGTGCCAGCCGTCAATGATTTTGTGGTTTCTGATATGGTTGGAGGGAGTGTGTGCGAGTCCTAGGTCTGATGGCCACCAGGAGTCATTCAATGTGTTGCGGCTGTTGCCATAGATCAGTACTTCCAATCTTGCCTGTGTTCAGCTGGACGCAGTTGTTCTTCATCCAGTCTGCAACATTTATCATGCATCTGTGGAAGTTGGTTCTGGTGGTGGTAAGGTCATCAGTGAGTGAGAGGATGAGTTGGGTGTTGTTTGCATAAGAAATTATGTTTAGACTGTGGGATCGGGTGATGTTGTCCAGCTGGGTCATTATACACTGAAGAGCATTGGGCTAAGGGATGAGCCCGAAGGGACTCCGCAGGTGATCTCCTTGGGTTTAGAGGTGAAAAGTGGGAGGAAGATCCTCTGGGTTCTTCATGTGATGAAGGAGGTAATCCCTCTGAATAAGTCCCCTTGGATGCCATTGTGGTGGATCTTTTGATCAGTGAATGGTGGGATACAGGGTTGAAGGCTGCAGAGGAGGATCAAAACTGCTGTTTCTGCTCTGTCGAGGATCAAGGCGGTTTCTAAGTTGTGATTGCTGGAGAAGCTGAATTGGGAGGGGCTTAGTAGCCGGTTCTGCACAAAGGTATGTCATTAGGTGACTGTTGATGATCTTTTTCAGTACCTTTATTGGGAATAGGAGCAGGGAAATTGACTGGTAGTTTTTGAGTTTGATGGAATCGGCGGAGGGTTTTTTGAGTAGTGGTCTGACTTTAGAAGGGTTTCCATATATTAAGAAATGTTGGGCTGGTGATAATGGAGTTGAGTAGGGTGGTACGTTTCTGGCTGATCCTTTGGTTGCTGAGGTTGAAGATGTGGCACAGGCATAGGTCTGTCGGAGCTCCTGAGTAAATGGGTTTCATGGTGGAGGCGGTGTCTTGGCTGGAGAAGTTGTTCCAGGTGGTCAGTGCATGGTTTGTATCAGTTATGGTTATGACATATCTGTCGAGGACGTCCGTAGGTGTATGTTTGGGTTTGAAGTTTGTATATATGATTGCGATCTTGTTGTGGAAGAAGTGGGTGAGGTTGCCGCACAGCCCTGTGAGCTTGTTTTTGAAGGCAACCAGGTTAGAGAATTCCGTAACGACGTTGAACAGCTCCTTTGTGTTGTTTGCTCTGTTTTCTCTCAGGCTTAGACATGGGCACATCAATAGCTCCTAAATATGTTTTAAAGAATCATGACCATATATTCCATTCTAGGAGCTGGGGGTGGTACACTTTGCATTGTTGCAACAGTTTTAAAATGAAATAAACACACTCAAAAAACCCTGTAGTATAAAAAAAATAGACCTCAGGATAAGAGAAATTGACTTAATTGTAGAATAATAGAAAATTAAATAGAATGCACAAAGAAAACAGTGTGTGTGCACATTGCTGAAATTTGCATACTATAGTTGCTTAGCCTTATATGAGCATGCAAATTGCTAACTGTGAAATCACACCAATGTTGACTTTTGATACATCCAGGCCTTTGGCAAGTGTGTGTTTCATTTATTGTAAAATCATGTAGGTTTTTATGTCAGAATTAGGTGTGCAAATCTCTAATTGCCTGTTTGCACCATTAAATTGTTCTGCAATGGAAAAAGGCAGTGTTATTCTATCTCCATTCCCAATGAGGTTCTGTGGTAGAAGCATTCCTATTTCTATCTCTACACAAAGGCAAACCAGAAGGCTGCGGAAGGAGGCAGACATAGTTGACTAGAGCCAGACTGTCTCACCCGAAAAAGTTGGCAGCATACACTTCTACACAAGTTCTCGCTCTTCCTTACTCTCAGTATGACTTCAAATAAGTGCTTGGACACATGCTTGCTAATGGATGCACAAAGAGTCTAAATACCATTCAGCTCACGGCCAAATCATTAACTTTCTCCAGGCGTGGCCCTCCATGTGGGCAGAGGAGCAGCGCCCCACTGCTTTCTCGCAGTGTGAGAAGCAGAAACATAAAATTGTATTTTAACCCGTTAAGCGCGCCGCAAATTCCGCCCCATTGCGGACGTTCCCTTGCGCTAACGGGATCGGAACATTCAGCGGACGTGCGCAGCACTAGCGAGGTAGTGCACGCAACTTCCGCCGAACGTTTGCAGCACTAAAAGGGTTAAATCCATTTTTATGTTTTTGGTTCTCGCACTGCGAGAAAGCAGAAGGGTATGCCTGGTTGTTCGGGTCTGCTGGAGTCCAAGGGAGGAGTGGCTTGTCCACTCTGAGTGCGCTGACTTTTTGGTTGGCCCCAGGGTCGACCAAACCAGTCATACGCACTCTGCATTTTCTCTACATAGAGAAAATGGCCCCACCCCTATACGCCTGTGGGGTCAGCGTCCCAGTCAGTCAGAAGGCTGATTGGCTTAGGGGATTAAACCTCCTCCCCCCCACCCATGACCCCCTCCCCGCCTGCCCCCTCACCCACAAGTTATGCCACCCGCGACTATCTCTCTCTTTCTCAGTCAAGTGCACGCCTCTCGCAGCAGTGGAAAGCTATACATGCATCCTTCACACACAGAACTGATGCACATGGAACACTGAACCTGTGGCCTCCATGCACTGACTCAGTTGGCAATCAATTTACTGATAAGGCACAATTAAATAATATAGTTAAAAGTCAATGCACGACTCAGTTTTCAATCGCAATGCTGTTCCGCAATACCTTTCTACTCTTTACTTCAAATTAAATGACGGTAATCTTTCCTCCATTCCCGCACATTCCTTCCCATGCACATTACTCCCTTGCCCCTGTTTTCACCCTAAGTCAGGTTTATCTTCTTTACCCCTCCGCTTCTCTGCTAGTCACCAAAATAACGACGTGAACACTCATAAAACACCGTAATATCCAAGTTGTTGCTTTCATGAGACAGGACTCGTCTGCTCAACAGGGGCACTGAGATAACTGTTATGCAGAGAATCCCATGAAGTAAATGGGCATTCTATGGCCTAGTGACACTTTGTTTACTACATTGCCACACATAGTCAACGGCATTACTTGTTCTCAATGTTTCAATCCTGTCAGACAGTTTACTGTGATATGCTCTCAGCAGGATGACGTGAACCATAACGGTGTCGATCTTCTGCTCCGTAGCAGCTCTGGTCTCTTGTATGGCTAGTAGAATGCAGTGAAATAAATCCTCCACTTGTTGCCCAGATGTGACACCTGCCGTTACTTGTCCCGACTAGGCAGCTTGTTGTTCAATCTGCAGTTCAGATGCATATAAGCGATGAGCTCCGATTTCAATCTTCAGGTCCTAATGCGTTCCCATTGCAAGTGTGTGATGCCTGATGCTTCAAAGCTCCTTACTGTGGTAGACGCTAATGTCTGTGTGCGTGCCCGGGAAGCTGTCTCAGCCCCAGCTGACACACACGAAGGGGGAGGCTGAAGCAAACAGGCAGCAGATGTAGAGTTAGGCAGAAGGTGGCCTGACCTAGCACCTGAACTCTCTCTTCTGTTTCAACTCACTACTCCCCGTGTCCTTATATAGGATTTTTAAGGTTTACAGGATCTATATGATACTGAATAATACTAAAGTTGAGGAATATGTATTAAGAGAGGTTATTATGAAGAAACCATGACGATGAAAAATACATTTTACTATATTATCTACATATATTTATAATATTATATATACAGGAGGACGTTTTTCGTTTTGCTAATAACTTTGGTGCCGTTTGATGAATTTTCACACAACTTTTAAAGTTGATCTATCTCAGCACTTTCCTTGAACGTTTTGGGGTGTTCAGTCAAGTGGGATTAAGAAAAAAGGGGGTCCCAAAATCGTATTCACATGTTATTTCCAATGGAAACGTTACAGATAAACTGCTGAACAGATTTCCACCAAATTTGGAGAAAGTTAGAGCTATACTCAGAAAGAAAGCTCCTTGTTATTTGGTGTAAATCTTTTCAGCCATTTCCGAGAAATTTGCATTTACATTAAAGTGCTGCTTGGATGGTTTATCCCATGGGAATCCTCAGACAGGGCAAGGACTTTATGGCTTCTTCTCCTCCAACCATGAACCAATATAGATAGAATGCTTAGACCTTTGAATGCGCTAGTAAGCGAGTGGGGTTTCCATTCACTGCTGGCATACTCATTTCAATTAGTTCATTTGTATCATTTTTAGGGGATAGTGCTTCTAGTGACTTTGAAGGTACTACCAATCTGGCTCGCCTGTCTAGGTAGAAGACATTGCTGAACAGTAATACATAAACCCATAGACAGAATCATTGGGATCCTATGGCACTGATCTTCATGTTTCTCTAGTCTTTTTTTTCACAGGATTATCCTCATTGGGCCTTTTTTTTGCTACAAACTGTCCCCATTTAGCCTAACTCAGAACAACTTTATTTCTAAACTTAAAACGAATCCAATCTTCAATCAAATCATATTCTCAAAACGGCAATGTTTAATTCATGAATATCGAAACGTTTAACATGGTTAACAAATGTCATGTATTATTCCTTGAATACAAATGCATCCTTGTATTCTCTTTACTCAATTTTACTTCATTAAAATTGATTTCACATAATGATAGTCCAAATAGCATTGCTTTGCATATTTAAACATTGATTATGAGTTATTAGGATCAAATAAGTAAGGCAAAGATTGTCACAAAAACAGGGGGGCATATTATCAACAACTAGCGATAATTTTTGTCTCTAACTTGTTTAGAGACAAAAATTATCGCCGCACATCGGCGATTTTTATCGCAGATAAACCTTGCTATTAGCAAGGTTTATCGCAAATGCGATAAAAAACGGCCGCAATGCATGAATATCGCTGAAAAGTCCGCGATATTCATGCATTATCGAGCAAATGCTCTTAGCCATGTTATCCACCTCCCATTGGATAACATGGCTAAGAACTGCTCAGGGCAGGTGTTAGCTTTTGGAGATATTCGCGCTTAGCGCGAATATCTCCAAAAGTTGGTAATAGGAGATAGCGATGTTAGGGACTGTTTCCAGTAGCTAACATCTTGGCACGCCCACTTTGCATGTCATTAGTGATAAATATCACTGACATGCAAAGTGGGGCCCAAGATGGTCGCTATCTCCTATTAGCTGTCACTAACTGGTGTTAGCGACAGCTTGGTAATAGGGAGATAATTTTATCTCCGCTTTCTTGGCTTTTAAAGCCAAAAAAGCGGAGATAAACCCCCTTGATAATATGCCCCAGGATTCTCTTCTCCGACTGAGATGTTGAGAATGTCTCAGGTGGTTTATGCAATGTCTTTGAAACTCACAAACATTATTATTTGACGATGTAACTGACATGGCCTTACTGTAGTAACCATTTGCAGTAATGTACGGCCATTACCTTTTTTCGTTGGAACATGCTTTTTATTTAACATTAAATATTCACACTTGAGAATTATCTGTAACTTTAGAGCAAATCCTATGTTTTCTAAAAGTTGATTGTGAATAAAAGAGATAAGACAAAATGTTACTGAATGATATTCATAAAATATGAATCAAAAGGTGATGGAAGAATCAACTGATCACAAATATAGGGTACAATACACTATTGTCAGAAGGCACTTCAAATATAGTATATATGGTCATGATTCCAAGGTTGTAGATGTTTTCCAAGCCCTGTGCAAAACCCTAGTTGTGCCGGAGACAGAATTCCGAGTTGAGTGGCATTTGCCAACCGATTACTACTGATTGTGGTAACTACCTCACTGTATGTTGACCTCCAACTGGTCAAACTTGCTTCAAGTTGCATGGGAAATATTACAGTATTTACTGTCACATGTAGATTTTGGTGCTTAACCTAGCATAAGGAGGAAGAGGTGTGGGGGCACAACAAACCCCCCACCCATAGTGAAAGACCAAAAGGATACAAAAATAATTTTAAAAAACTGTCCTCTGTAGCATTTGACACGTTGGCATGGGGTAAAACGCTGCACAGCTTTGCAATGCCAAGAGAGTATAACTATATATGGCACCACACTTTGGCTAACATTCTTGGCCGTTCTGTTGAAGTATGCATAACCATCTCCATCTCTTGTCAAGACCAAGGAAGGAAGACAAAAGAACTTTCAGAAACTGGGTAAGGAGGTGGTTTTAGACTGTGATGGGAAAGCCCAACAATCATCCTGGCCATCTGGGAAGACCAAGGAAGCATAAAAAAGTGGCCCTATTAGGGAATCCAATAGCTAAAAATGTGGCCTACATTTGCAATTCAGGGTAGCTTTGTACTTGTATAGACCCACTATATAGGTGTTTTGCTAATCACCTTCGTGAATGTGGCTAGCAACAAGAAACTTTTGGTAATATCATGGAATGGAGCAGTAAAAACCCGCCCATAAGACCACAAAACAGATCCACCAACAGCGAAACAAATGTCCCTTTTGTCATAAACAGATTGCCATATAGACCAGCCCGGTACTGACTGAAAGACAAGAGTGTTTTGTAATCCCCTTGGACTAGGCCAGGCTATGGGAAAGGATGACCTTTTCATTACTCTGTTGTACTTATGACAGAGGTGTGGTGCAAGATGGGCAAGGGTAGAAGAAGTTATTACTCACATCCATATAACACCCTTGTTACTCGAATTCAGGAAAGGACTCAAGACCTGTCTATTGGACTGAGCTATTTGACTGAGAGATCCTCAGTGCCTGGAATTCTCAAGGGTGATTAGCCATGCATTACAATTCATGTTGCATTGATTAATTACAATGCAAACATTGGTTTTCCTCTGGGATTTAGTGACAACTATGCCCAAGCCAAATTATTATTACAACCATGTACTTTGCGACAATCATAAAACCTATGAAAACTGCAATTCCATAAATTTCAAGGAGTTGATGTTTTACACATTTTTTAGCACTGGAATCTGATGCGAGTAGAAAATCCCTTTCAGAAGACATTTTCCTCCCAAATTAGTCAGATAGCGCGTAGTTTTTGTGGCTTTTTAACATAAATTGCACCTATAAAGGATTCAACTTTCACATGAGGTGTCACATAATGTTTCCAAAAGTCTATAAAACGAATATTTGCACATCTGGGCTGTCGACCATAACTACAGTGGCATGAATGCCATATGACAATCTCACTTAACTCTCCCTGATCTTACTAGCTCAACAGACACACTAATCTGCAGCCTAAAAACAGAATACAAAAAGACAGGCATTTTTGGGTGAAAATTTTCCTCTGAGAAGGTTATTCAGTAGAATGTTGGCTCCTTGTATCGAAACAGAATTATTTTTTCTCCTGAGAAACAAAATGAAAGACTATGTGGGTGTTTATAAAGGTAGACCTTCACGTGAGTATAATTTCATGTGTCTGTTTATTTCTAAAACTTTTGAATAACTTTACTACATCTGGCTATCCTCATTTTCGAATGTAAATGCACTCAAAAGTGTACACTTATATCTCTCCACCCTCGAAACAGGGAGTGAAGTCAGTAATAAGTTAACTATTAGTTGCACCTTTCCATCTGCTTTGCCACTACTTCTTTGCTTCCTACTAATGACGAGTTATGAAATATTTTTTTAATTGTGCAATATTCTGCTCTTATTGCTAGTAATATGGTTATTTTTTTTATTTTGTATCTTTGAAATATCTTTTTGTATCATGATATATTTTGCACTTATTATTAGTGCTTTTATGTATGGTTAGGTATTCCTTATATGATATGGAATTGTTTTGTGTACTTTTATGGTTTTATTTCAAAACTGAATAAAGATTTTGAATCAAATCAACTTGCCAACAGTATTTGATGTTCCTCACACTTGACGGAGACCTCCACTCTTGGAGCAGAGATCTCTCTAAGATAAAGTATAGGGAAATGTAAAAATATTTGTTGATTTTTTTTTAAGTTGCGCTTTTTATTTAAATATAAAGTATTTAAATATATTTTGCATTAAAAGTAGCACACACAGAAATAATTCTCCAGCACTACTAACTTAATTTTGAATTGAATATTAAACATTAAAATACTGTATTTTAAAAACTCCTAAATTAATATTTGTATATTCATGTCTTATGTTTAAAAAGTTACTAAACG
The DNA here is from genome assembly GCF_964263255.1 of Lissotriton vulgaris. NCBI lineage: Eukaryota > Metazoa > Chordata > Amphibia > Caudata > Salamandridae > Lissotriton > Lissotriton vulgaris. The sequence continues at coordinate 582,731,412 of NC_141693.1, read as the reverse complement.
ATATATATAAGATTATTTTAATTAATATAATTTTTTTTAACAATATTGAAATATTTTAAACATGAAATAATAGTGTGCTATTATGACAAAAGAAGGTTCAACCCTTTTTTGTGTAATTAACAGTCCAGCGTATGAAGCACCAATTTTATTGAGGTACACTTTATATTAACCTATGCATCCATGCGTTCAATCAATCAATCAATCAATAAATAGCATTTGTGTAGCGTGCTACTCACCCGGAAGAGTCTCAAGGCGCTGAGGGAGAGGGGTATGTTACTGCTTGAACAGCCAGGTCTTGAGCTGCTTCCTGAAGAAAAGATAGTCCTGGGTCATCCGCAGGTGGATGGGGAGTGAGTTCCAGGTCTTGGCTGCCAGGTAGGAGAAGGATCTTCCTCCGGCGGTGGCTCTGCGGATGCGTGGAACGGCGGCTAGGGCGAGGTTGGTCAATCGTAGCTGGCGGGTGGGCGCGTAGAAGGTCAGGCGGTCGTCGAGGTACTTGGGGCCCAGGTCGTGGAGAGCCTTGTGTGCATGGGTGAGGAGCCTGAACGTGATCCTCTTGCTGACGGGGAGCCAGTGCAGGTCTCTCAGGTGGCCGGAGATGTGGCTGTGTCGGGGGATGTCCAGGACATATCGTACGGAGCCGTTCTGGATGCGTTGGAGTCTTTTCTACAGTTTGGCTGTGGTTCCGACGTAGAGGATGTTCCCGTAGTCCAGTCAGCTGGTGACGAGTGCCTGGGTGACGGTCTTCCTGGTCTCGGTGGGGATCCAGCGGAAAATCTTACGGAGCATACGCAGGGTGTTGAAGCACGATGGGGAGACGGTGTTGACTTGTCTAGTCATCGAGAGGGAAGAGTCCAGGATGAAGCCCAGGTTGCGTGCGTTGTCCGTTGGCTTGGGAGTTGTACCCAGGGCCGGGGGCCACCAGGAGTCGTCCCAGGCGGAGGGCGATGATCCCAGGATGAGGACTTCCGTTTTGTCTGAGTTCAGTTTCAGGCAACTGTTCTTCATCCCTTCAGTGACGTCTTTCATCCCTTCGTGCAGGCTGTTTCTGGCAGTGGCGGGGTCCTTGGTGAGGGAGAGGATCAGCTGGGTATCGTCGGCGTAAGAGATGATGTTGAGGTTGTGTTGGTGTGCGATGGCTGTGAGGGGGCTCATGTAGACGTTGAAGAGGGTCGGGCTGAGTGATGATACTTGTGGTACGCCACAAATGACTTCGGTGGCTTCGGATGTGAACGGGGGAGGCGGACTCGCTGGGTTCTTCCGGTGAGGAATGAGGTGATCCACTCTAGTGCTTTCCCTTGGATACCGATGTTGCTGAGGCGCTGTACTAGGGTGCGGTGGCAGACAGTGTCGAACGCTACGGAGAGGTCCAGGAGGATGCGGGCTGCTGTTTCCCCATTGTCAAGCAGGGATCTGATGTCATCGGTGGCTGCGATCAGGGCGGTCTCGGTGCTGTGGTTGGATCGGAAACCAGACTGCGAGGGGTCGAGGAATCCGTTCGTCTCGAGGAAGACGGCGAGCTGTCTGTTGACGGTCTTCTCGATGATTTTGGCAGGAAAAGAGAGGAGCGAGAGGTTGGGCGGAAGTTCTTGAGGTCGGTGGGGTCTGCTGTTGGTTTCATCAGGAGGGCGCTGAGCTCGGCATGCTTCCAGCTCTCCGGGAAGGTGGTGGTGTGGAAGGAGGTGTTGATGATGTCCCGCAGTTGGGGTGCGATGATGGAGTCGGCCTTGTTGATGACGTGGTGGGGGCAGGGGTCAGTAGGTGATCCGGAGTGGATGGTGTTCATCATGCGGGTGGTGTCTTCGGTGCTGACCGGGGTCCAGTTGCAGAGGGTGGTGATAGGGAGCGTTGTTTCAGTGGTTGGGTGCTTGGTTGGTGCACCGAAGCTGTTGTGTATGTCGGCGACCTTGCGGTGTAAGAACGAGGCGAGTGAATCGCAGAGGTCTTGCGAGGGTGTGATGTCGTTGTTTCCGGTGCTGGGGGTGGAGAGCTCTTTGACGATGTTGAAGAGTTCCTTGCTGTTGTGGGCGTTGTTGTCCAGTCGTTCTTTGAATGCTGTCTTCTTGGTGGTGCGGATCAGCTGGTGGTGCTTGCGGGTGGCATGCTTGAGGGCTGTCATGTTGTCTGAGGTCTGATTGTGGTGCCAGGCTTTCTCGATGGTGCGGCAGTTCTTCTTGGAGTCCTTGAGTTCGTTGGTGAACCAGGAGGCTTTCTTGCTTTTGGGCTTGCTGAGGGGGTGCTTTAGTGGTGCGAGGTCGTCGGCGCAGTTGGTGATCCACTGTGTGAGGTTGCTGGCTGCTTCGTTGGGGTCCGGTGTGCTGGCGGGAAGGTTCTGGCGGAGGGAGGAGGTCAGCTGCTTGATGGTGATCTTGCTCCAGCTCTGGTGAGGAATCTGTTGTGGGTGGTGTTTTTCCTGAAGCTGAAGTGGACGCAGCTGTGATCAGTCCAGTGAAGTCCGGTGGAGTGGCTGAAGGAGATGTGCTTGCTGGAGGAGAAGGAGGGGTCAAGCGTGTGGCCGGCGTAGTTGGTGGGGGTGTTCACCAGTTGCTTGAGTCCGAGGTTGGCAAGGTTGTCCAGCAGGGTGGCGGTGTTGTTGTCATTGTTGTTCTCAAGGTGGAAGTTGAGGTCCCCTAGGAGGATGTAGTCAGAGGACGCAAGGGCGTGCGGGCTGATGAAGTCTGCGATGTCTTCGCTGAATTGTGTTAATGGTCCCGGGGGTCTGTAGATGAGGGTGCCTCTGAGGGTCGTCTTGGGGTCGGTGTTTCTGGAAGTGGAGGTGTTCGGCGCCGGTGAAGGTGTCGTTGGTGTTGGTCGAGATGCGGATGGTGTTCTTGTGTATGATGGCAATGCCTCCTCCAGTCTGGTTGACGCAGTCCCTCCGGGTGATCTTGTATCCATCCGGGATGGCTATGGCGATTTCGGACGCTGAGGAGGCTTTTATCCAGGTTTCCGTGAGGAAGGCGATGCCTGGTGATGTTGTGTCGAGCAGGTTCCAGAGTTCCACGGCGTGTCTGTGGACAGAGCGGGTGTTGAGCAGGATGCACTTGAGGTGGTTGCTGCTGGTGCTTGGCTTGGCGGGAGCGGTGCAGGTCCGGAGGCAAGTGAACTTGCAGGCTTTGCAGGTGAAGGGTCCGTGGGTGCGTTTCGGGGTGGCTCAGTAGCAGGCGGGGTACCGTCTGGCGTTGAGTGCGTGGAGGATTGTGGCATCGTAAGTGTGTCCAGTGGGGTGGTGTCCTCGGGGGCCAGGGGTCTTGGCGCTGGGCGCGGTCCAAGCGCGGATGGGCGCAGACGGGCTTGCCTTTGGTGCGCCATCGGTGCACAATCGGCGCTCCCGCTGCGCGTGCTCGCTGCACGTACGTGTTGACTCCGCCATAAATGGCGAAGTGGGAGGGAGGAGCAGCTGCGAGGCGGAAGCGGGGCGGCGAATGGGGGGGAGCTTTGTGTGTTCGCCGGGCGATTTGCATGTTCACGGGGCGCTTTGCGTGTTCGCAGGGTTTTTTTTGTGCAAGACTGCGATGCGCTCTCTGGTTCATCACTGCCACCCTCTCGTTTTTTGTGCCCTTCTGCCCCTTGCCCCGCTAATTTTTGTGCCATTCTGCCCTCTGCCCCACTCGTTTTTGTGCATTCTGCCCTCTGCCCCACTCATTGTTGTTCCCTTCTTCCTTCTGCCCCATTCATTTTTGTGCCATTCTGCCCTCTGCCCCACTCGTTGTTGTTCCCTTCTGCTCTCTGCCCCACTCGTTTTTGTGCATTCTGCCCTTTGCCCCACTCGTTGTTGTGCCCTTCTGCCCTCTGCCCCACTCATTGTTATGCCCTTCTGCCCTCTGCCACAATCATTGTTGTGCCCTTCTGCCCTCTGCCCCACTTGTTTTTGTGCCCTTCTGCCCTCTGCCACACTCATTGTTGTTCCCTTCTGCCCTCTGCCCCACTCGTTTTTGTGCCATTCTGCCCTCTGCCCCACTCATTGTTGTGCCCTTTCTGCCCTCTGCCCCACTCGTTTTTGTGCCATTCTGCCCTTTGCCCCACTATTTTTTGTGCCTTTCTGCCCTCTGCTCCACTCGTTTTTGTGCCCTTCTGCCCCACTCGTTTTTGTGCCCTGCCCTCTGCCCCACTCACTTTTGTGCCATTCTGCTCTCTGCCCCATTCGTTGTTGTGCCCTTATGCCCTCTGCCCCACTCGTTTTTGTGCCATTCTGCCCTCTGCCCCACTCGTTGTGTTGTGCCCTTCTGCCCTCCGCCCACTCGTTGTTGTGCCCTTCTGCCCTCTGCCACACTCGTTGTAGAGCCCTTCTGCACTCTGCCCCACTCGTTTTTGTGCCCTTCTGCCCTCTGCCACACTTGTTGTTGTACCCTTCTGCCCTCTACCGCAGTCGTTTTTGTTCCATTCTGCCCTCTGCCCCACTCGTTGTTGTGCCCTTTCTGCCTTCTGCCCCACTCGTTTTTGTGCCATTCTGCCTTCTGTCCCACTCTTTTTTGTGCCTTTCTGCCCTCTGCCCTACTCGTTTTTGTGCCCTTCTGCCCTCTGCCAAACTCGTTGTATAGCCCTTCTGCACTCTGCCCCACTCGTTTTTGTGCCCTTCTGCCCTCTGCCACACTTGTTGTTGTGCCCTTCTGCCCTCTGCCGCACTCGTTTTTGTTCCATTCTGCCCTCTGCCCCACTCGTTGTTGTGCCCTTTATGCCCTCTGCCCCACTCATTTTTGTGCCATTCTGCCCTCTGTCCCACTCTTTTTTGTGCCCTTCTGCCCTCTGCCCCACTTGTTGTTGTGCCCTTCTGCCCTCTGCCACACTCGTTGTAGAGCCCTTCTGCACTCTGCCCCACTCGTTTTTGTGCCCTTCTGCCCTCTGCCACACTTGTTGTTGTGCCGTTCTGCCCTCTGCCGCACTCGTTTTTGTTCCATTCTGCCCTGTGCCCCACTCGTTGTTGTGCCCTTTCTGCCCCTTGCCCCACTCGTTTTTGTGCCATTCTGCCCTCTGTCCCACTCGTTGTTGTGCCCTTCTGCCCTCTGCCCCACTCGTTTTTGTGCCATTCTGCCCTCTGCCCCACTCGGTGTTGTGCCCTTTATGCCCTCCGCGCCACTCGTTGTTGTGCCCTTCTGCCCTCTGCCCCACTCGTTGTTGTGCCATTCTGCCCTCTGCCCCACTCGTTGTTGTGCCCTTTCTGCCCTCTGCCCCACTCGTTGTTGTGCCCTTCTGCCCTCTGCCCCACTCGTTGTTGTGCCATTCTGCCCTCTGCCCCACTCATTGTTGTGCCCTTCTGCCCTCTGCCCCACTCGTTGTTGTGCCCTTCTGACTTCTGCCCCACTCGTTTTTGTGCCATTCTGCCCTCTGCCCCACTCATTGTTGTGCCCTTTCTGCCCTCTGCCCCACTCGTTTTTGTGCCATTCTGCCCTTTGCCCCACTATTTTTTGTGCCTTTCTGCCCTCTGCCCCACTCGTTTTTGTGCCCTTCTGCCCCACTCGTTTTTGTGCCCTGCCCTCTGCCCCACTCACTTTTGTGCCATTCTGCTCTCTGCCCCATTCGTTGTTGTGCCCTTATGCCCTCTGCCCCACTTGTTTTTGTGCCATTCTGCCCTCTGCCCCACTCGTTGTGTTGTGCCCTTCTGCCCTCCGCCCACTCGTTGTTGTGCCCTTCTGCCCTCTGCCACACTCGTTGTAGAGCCCTTCTGCACTCTGCCCCACTCGTTTTTGTGCCCTTCTGCCCTCTGCCACACTTGTTGTTGTACCCTTCTGCCCTCTGCCGCACTCGTTTTTGTTCCATTCTGCCCTCTGCCCCACTCGTTGTTGTGCCCTTTCTGCCTTCTGCCCCACTCGTTTTTGTGCCATTCTGCCCTCTGTCCCACTCTTTTTTGTGCCTTTCTGCCCTCTGCCCTACTCGTTTTTGTGCCCTTCTGCCCTCTGCCAAACTCGTTGTATAGCCCTTCTGCACTCTGCCCCACTCGTTTTTGTGCCCTTCTGCCCTCTGCCACACTTGTTGTTGTGCCCTTCTGCCCTCTGCCGCACTCGTTTTTGTTCCATTCTGCCCTCTGCCCCACTCGTTGTTGTGCCCTTTATGCCCTCTGCCCCACTCATTTTTGTGCCATTCTGCCCTCTGTCCCACTCTTTTTTGTGCCCTTCTGCCCTCTGCCCCACTTGTTGTTGTGCCCTTCTGCCCTCTGCCACACTCGTTGTAGAGCCCTTCTGCACTCTGCCCCACTCGTTTTTGTGCCCTTCTGCCCTCTGCCACACTTGTTGTTGTGCCCTTCTGCCCTCTGCCACACTCGTTTTTGTTCCATTCTGCCCTGTGCCCCACTCGTTGTTGTGCCCTTTCTGCCCCTTGCCCCACTCGTTTTTGTGCCATTCTGCCCTCTGTCCCACTCGTTGTTGTGCCCTTCTGCCCTCTGCCCCACTCGTTTTTGTGCCATTCTGCTCTCTGCCCCACTCGGTGTTGTGCCCTTTCTGCCCTCCGCGCCACTCGTTGTTGTGCCCTTCTGCCCTCTGCCCCACTCGTTGTTGTGCCATTCTGCCCTCTGCCCCACTCGTTGTTGTGCCCTTTCTGCCCTCTGCCCCACTCGTTGTTGTGCCCTTCTGCCCTCTGCCCCACTCGTTGTTGTGCCATTCTGCCCTCTGCCCCACTCATTGTTGTGCCCTTCTGCCCTCTGCCCCACTCATTGTTGTGCCCTTCTGACTTCTGCCACACTCCTTGTTGTGCCCTTCTGCCCTCTGTCACACTCCTGTTTTTATTTTAGAATGGCGCTGGCAAGCTGCCAGCACCATTCTAAAATAGTTACTAAGTTAGCTTCATCAGGAAGCACTGATAGATAAAATAAAGCAGGTGCTCCAGTTGAAGCTCGAATTCAGTTAAACTCGAGCACCTGCTTCATTTTATCTATTAGTGTTTCCTGTTGAAGCTAACTTTGTAACTATTTTAGAATGGCGCTGGCAGCTTGCCGGTGCCATTCTAAAATCGTTACAAGCTTGAAGCTTGAACTTTTGCCCCCCGGATCCGTTCCGCTCGCGGATTTGCGAATTTTCTGCAAATTCGCAGGAAATTGCAGATCGCGAATTTGCCGAAAATCCGCAAAATCCGCGTGCGGAACAGATTTTGCGCCCATGCTTACATAAAATGACGAATACTTAGTTAAAAGGTTGCTTTTATCTTCTAGAATTGTACGAATGAATAGGAGAAACACTAATCCAAATGTAGCTGTTTAAAAACAGTAAGGTATATCATTATACTTCAAAATATTCACTATAGAAAGTAATTACTTTCTAATGTAGGAAAATGTGCTTGCTATGTTGCAGTAAATTTTAATGCAAAGAAATACACAATTTTATTAATTATCCAATTTATATGCGTGTGTTGTATTGTAGAGACTGTTGACCTTAATGTATTATTTGAATGTTGTAAGATGGCGCACACATTTTGCAGTGAATTTCTGAACGTTCGTGGTGTTCACACAGTGCACACTGGGATTGATTGTATTTATGTTCTGAAAACAAAATGTTGCTTGATCGTGAACAAGGTTGTGGCTGGCAACAGAAACACGATTGTCCTTGTACCTTAAATAAATATATGCATGATAAACTCAACCTGGAGTGCCACCTTCGTGTTCAGGTAGAAAGATGAAATGAGTGGTTTTTATAGTATATGTGCAAAAGTGCTGGTTAAGGGGACACCCCTAACAATCGGGCATCATGCCTTCTTCTGCATTCCAGGAAGCATATGCATATAAATGTTCACTGAAAAAAACAAAGATTGCAGGGATGTTATAGTGTCTTTGTCAAATACTTCAACACCACAGATACAGAGGCAATGTTACAGAAAAATGGAAAAAGGAAAATATTCAGTATTTGTATGTGATGGCTGTTTGGTGAGACATGCAATAGGAAATTTAATTAGCCACTGAAAACTTGGTTGCCAAACTCCAGACAGAAAAACGTTTTTCTATTTGGAACTTTTACAACTCTTCAAGCCTTGATGTGCTGAATCAAAATTGCTTTGAGTGTATGACTTCTGCAAAGAATATTTCAATGCCGTGAAAGACAGTATTGAGTTACTGTCTTCCCAAACTATTAGCGCATATTAAATGAAGAAATTGAACAGGAAGAAATGATTGCTGCTGAGGTAGCTAAGATGAGTTTCCAAAAATCAACCAAAGTTCTGCACCACTGAGTCAAGATCCTCTGACAACCCATCATTGAAAAGAAGGCTGTAATAGGCATGAATGAGGTGGAAAGTGCAATGGAACAAGTGAGATAGGAAACTGTTGATTTCAAACAGTCAGTTGGACAAATGAACAATGAACAAAAATAAATTCATATGGAGGTAAAAGAGAAAAAAGAATACAGCTCATCATTTAGGCCAATACTATTTTATTTTAGCAGTGAAGCTGGCACTAGGAAAAGCTTTTTAATTAAGGTTGTTACCTCTTACCTACAGAGGATTGCATAATCAAATTTATCATGTTTAGTAACAGCACCCACTTGATTGGCTGCACATAACATTAAAGGAATTACTCTACATCAACTACTAATGCTACCTGTTGGACTTGGCCCTTTTTGACAGGTTCACCCCTGAACTTTTTGCCTTGAGTTCTGACCTGGTGGTAGTGGTTTTAGGTCTCTGGGCACTTTAACACTGTGGCCCTGTGTAAAGTGAGTGCGCTCTCTAAATGCGTGTGGCAAGATTGGCTTGCCCTCCCATAGGAATGCATGTGGGATATGTGTGTCCATGGTAATTCCTGGTATGAAAGGAGTGCAAGGTCGAGTTTAGTATGTATGAACTCGTGAGGATAAGTGCTGTGTAATGGTGTGCAAAGATTTATGGTGACTGGAGAAGTAATGCAACTTTTAGAAGTTGGTATTCCTGTGTGCTATGTGTCTGTCTGCCAGATGTGAGTTGCATGTCTGACTTGTGATTGACAGGAGCTGAGAGGTGTGGGAGGCTCCAGGAGAGGCAGGGTGAGTCATCTAGGCTGAATGGGACACATGGGCTGGGAGCCCCCTTTTTAGAAGGCCAGTTGGCCAGGGGGTCAGTGATGTATGCAACATTTGGAAATGTGATAGTCTATTGTGTTTATACGTCTAAATATGAATTTTATGTTTATGAGGTTGTTTGCATATCATGGTTTATGCTAGTGAGATTATGTTCCTCTGAGATTATTTCCTAATGTGAGTTATACTTGGGAGGTTAGGGTCTAATGCATTTAGACTAATGTGATACTGTGCATAACATGGTTTATGTTACAGGCTGATGCTGAGTACAGTGGTTACCAGTGATTACTGGTTGTACATTTATGATATGCTTACTTCTACTACACTCACTCTGTGATGGTTCTGACAGTGGTCCAGTGGGCCCTGTCAGGTGTATATAATCCCTTGTAGATATGACCTAGTGCCAACTGGCACCATGAATATTTTGTGATTACTATTCTAACGTGTTATGAGAAAACAGAGGCTATTTTTTATATAACCTTGTGTGGAGTTCCTTTTGTAGTGTGCCTGGGTTGTTGTTGGTGTGTGAATGCGCAAATGCTTTACACATGGACTCCGGGATAAGCCTGACTACTCGTGCTAAGCTACCAAGTGAGTGAGCAGGGGTTATCTTTGACGTGTAACTCCCTTGCCCTGACTAGAGTGGTGGTCTCTGCCTGTCTTTGGCGCAAGCCTTAGCCAATCAGAGATCCCATTTCTAACACTTCATATTAAACATGACAATAAACTGGATTACCAAAAGTTATCTGGTCAAGCTTGTCATGAGGTGACAAGAGTATTGAAGAAACTGAAGCTTTTAATTATTGATGAGGTGAGCATGGTCTCAAACTTAATGCTTGCTTTCATGTACTTGAGAATGCAAGATATTTTAAGAACAGAGTATGACAATGTCCTGTTTAAAGGAAAGCATGTAATTGTCTTTGGTGACCTACTGCAACTCATGTCTGTGAAAGGACAACCTGTTTTCAAGACACATCTGCATGATGAAACTTGGAATTCTTTGGTAAGTATTGGCATTGTACACATTTGGCTAAACCTTCAGTACAGGGAATTGCTGAAGAATATGTGTCATGCACCTGCCTTTGAATATGGACATATTCTGAAGGACATTAGTATAAGAGTTCTGACAAAGGAGGACAAATGCACCTTAGAAAGTCAACTTATCAAGAAATTGTTTTCTTCTAACAATACTGCACCACAGCTAATGTTGTTATTATTGAGAGAAAAATCTGTAGTTTTTTCATGCCTGCACTTCAGGAGTGTTCCAATTCAATGAGCAGTTACTAAAACTGGAGAAAGAAGACATTTTGGAAATTACAGCTATTGACAAAATGAAACACCAGGGAGTGACAGTACTGCTAAGTGGAAAATTACATGCAAAATTGGATTGATTGGAGATATCTGTATTCAGGACTGCTGGATTATAAAAGTGTTTACGCGTGTGCAAAAACAAATTTTGTGGCGTAATTTTAGATGTGGAGGGAGGAATCGTAAATGGAGCGATGGGAAGGGTTATTAATTTCATAATTTTTTTTTAATAGGGATGAGGTTGAATACTAAGCCATAAAATTTGATCAGATTGCCGGCGTGAAGTAAATTGGCTGATATGTTATATGTTTTTTGCTTGCAAAAGACTTACATATCCGGCAGCAGCAGTTCCCACTCTCTCTAGTGTATACTGCAACTACCTATAAATCCTAAGGTAGAACTGCAGATGCAGCTTGTAATATTCTTGGGAGAAGTTTATTTAAAGACGGTATTTCATATGTAGCATTGTCTGGAGTTAGAATATTGTCCAGTTTGTTTTTGATTGATTTTGATGATAAGAAAGTTAGTGCTGATGCAAGTTGAGTCAGAGAGGACAATCGGTCAAGAAGTCTACACACTCCTCATTCAGGATAGTATTCCATTTATGAAAAATTGATAATATATTCACAGCTTAAGATCACAAAATAATCTATGGTTTCTGTGTAAAAGAAAGAAAAGGAGGTGAATAAGAAGGGTGATAACTGGAGAATGTGGGCGATAGTGTAGGTTACCAGTTGTCAAACCCTTCTGGTGTCAACTGCTATGGAAATGTTGTTCTCAATGTACTCTTTCACTTACCACATTTTATAAATGCAATTGAACAGAAGTCACAGAAAATGTCATGTTCTATACTGTGTGGTTTGGTGTGACATTTGCATAGTGATAGGACTTTAATGCATTGCTGCATACACAGATTGTCAGCGTGAAGTAAATTGGCTGATATGTTATATGTTTTTTGCTTGCAAAAGACTTACATATCTGGTAGCAGCAGTTTCCACTCTCTCTAGTGTATACTGCAACTCCCTATAAATCCTAAGGTAGATCTGTAGATGCAGCTTGTATTATTCTTGGGAGAAGTTTATTTAAAGACGGTATTTCATATGTAGCATTGTCTGGAGTTACAATATTGCCTGGTTTGTTTTTGATTGATTTTGATGATAAGAAAGTTAGTGCTGATGCAAGTTGAGTCAGAGAGGACAATCGGTCAAGAAGTCTACACACTCCTCATTCAGGATAGTATTCCATTTATGAAAAATAGATAATCTATTCACAGCTTAAGATCACAAAATAATCTATGGTTTCTGTGTAAAAGAAAGAAAAGGAGGTGAATAAGAAGAGTGTTAACTGGAGAAAGTGGGCGATAGTGTAGGTTATCAGTTGTCAAACCCTTCTGGTGTCAACTGCTATGGAAATGTTGTTCTCAATGTACTCTTTCACTTACCACATTTTATAAATGCAATTGAACAGAAGTCACATAAAATGTCATGTTCTATACTGTGTGGTTTGGTGTGACATTTGCATAGTGATAGGACTTTAATGCATTGTGCTTCAGGCATTCTAGATTTAGCAGATATATGCAGTGGATCAGTACTATTTACTATGAACAGTCCAAAAGATGCACACAAATTTATAATAGTCATCCTTTGAGTTTTAGAAGAAGAAGAAGTAAATGTTGATGACTTATTTGGACTGAGTTACATATGGAACAATTAATGTAAAGATTGCTCCTTTTCATCTACCACTCAGATCAATTCTGAACTATTTCTGTACTTAAAACTGCTGTATTCCAAAAGTGTGTCTTCCAATAGATTGATCAAAAAGGCTGACCCTAAATATGAACTGTCAAAATTGTAGAGCAGATCTATTGTCTACATTGCATGTATGGAGAAGTGATTTATGATATCATTCAGCCTACCAGGGTTGATGTCTTCAAAAGGAACTAAAAAAAATCAAGAGTGCTTCAAATCTATTACTATTAATGGACCACTTGTAATATCATAACATGTTTAAAGATATGTTTCTTTAGATTATTTGAGTACATTTAGGTAAGAGAATTGATTAAGTATTTGTAGTGAGTGCAATGCATAGTATTACTTATTTATAATGATATTCTGTGCAGTTCTGTTTTTCTTACAAGAACCTATAGGATTGTTTTTCCCCCACTGTTCAAAAAATTATCTTTATACAGTACAGTGTCTATAATGTAGAAGTATAAAAGCAGAGAACAGTAAAAAAGGGAAAATTAAATGTTTAAAATAAATACATAATTGTTTTATAGTGTTACAGTTGTATAATGCTTTATTATTACCATAAACATTTGCTTTGCACAAACGTAAACTTTAGTGTGCAAATTATAACATGTAATAATACCTTATATTTTAGTTTTCTCTCTTTTTACAGAGGTCTTTGGAACCATTTATTGCAGTAATGCAGTAATTATACTGTTACCCTTTATAATACGTCCAACGAGAGACATAGGCAGACATTGCTGCATACAACAAGAAACTCGAGCACACCCTGATACAGATACTGGCATATCCAGGCACACACTCATACATACACTGATACACTGAGGCACACAATGATACATACAGTGACACTCCCAGACACATACTAATTCATACACTGACATACCCAGTCACACACTGACACAACATTGACACACCCAGGCATACACTGAGATATACACTGACATACCCAGGCACAAGCTCATTCATTGAATTCGACAAACAGCACACACTGACACATACACTCACACACCCAGGCACACACTTATTTATATACTGATACATGCAGGCACACATTGACATATACACTAACACACCTAGACAGACACTGATGCATACACTGATATACCAAGGTGCACACTGACACATACAATGATACACACAGGCACAGATTTAAGCATACCATGACATACCCATGCACATACACGTTCATGTACTGACATACCCAGGCACACACTGACACATATACTGACAAACCCAGGCACCCACTTAAGCATACTCTAACAAACCCAGGCATACACTCAGGCATACACTGTCACATACACTGACACACACAGGCACCAACTGAAACATACATTGACACACCCAGCCACACACTCATTCATACAGTACATACCCAGGCACAAAATGACACATAGAGTGTCACACCCAGGCACATACTCATTCATACACTGACATACCGAAGCACACACTAATGCAAACACTGACACATCCAGGCACACAATTATATCTACACTGATACACTCAGGCACACACTAACACATACACTGACACACCCAGGCACACACTGATGCATACATTGACACACCCAGGTGCACACTAATTAATTCACTGAAACACCCAGGCCCACACTGCTGCAGACTCTAACACACAGAGGCACACATTTATTTATACCCTGACACACCCAGGCACACACTGATGCATACAGAGACACACTCAGGCACATACATATTTATACACATACACACTCACGCACATGCTAAAACACCCAGGCACACACTCTAGGAGGCCAGGCAGACATGAGACCTTGAAGAATTAAGTTAGCGCAGACAGGGGGTTCCTCTGTTTCTCTGAGTCACCACAGTCACACACACATTTTTTCTCATATTTTCCCGATTTTGGCTAATAACTGCATCTATCTTTTCCTGACAGAACGTGACTACAGGCACCAACTCCCGCTGGGATCCATGTTACACTAAAGTATCTTAATAAAAGAAGGTTCTATATACTCAACCACACCACCCCAAACAATCACAGAGGTTATTTTGTGTGGACTCTTGGCTCTTTGCCTGCTTGTATGAATAGGAAGTTTGAATGTACAATTCTATGATTAAATTCCTACAGTCACCTAGATTTACATGTGACATGTTTGAGGATCAAACCCTAACCCAGGGGGTAAACTTTTCATAAACGATTGAATGCTTGAAATCACCAAGAATGACAGGTGACATGCATGAGTACAAACCAGAACCAGAACCTATGGTATCATAAATAACAATAATGATCAGATCACTGTAAACACGTGTATATACAGCACTCATGAATGACAGACATTTTAACCAGTAGCACTTGGTTGTTGTTGATTGACAATTCACACGCTATGCCAAACTCAGCATCAATCACCTACTTTTTGATATGAGTCATGGATTCATGTATGTTTGTCTCCATTTCTCTTTCTCAGATATTTTCATAGTAAGTGGAACGCGTAAGTTATGAAGCCACTATCATGTACACACACGTTGTGCATATACCAAACCTGCTTAGAATCTGTTCCGGCTCTGGCAGCACTGGTCCTGAAGAAAGCCACCTGACACTGGTTTGATTGGCTGAAACATGTAGACACTTTCACCCTCTTGGGATGTGTGAGATAGGTTTTTCTCCACCACATCCATTCATGAATTTATTCCTGCCTGAGGAACTCTCTAATAGCAAACAACATTCTGCGACTATGACTAAGTATCCTGGAGGCAATTTTATTGTTAACACTCACTTTATTCTCCCCGATAAATCCTGCTCTACTATAATCAGGTGTCGAAGCACACCTAGGAGGCACTCCTCCCCTAGATGTGAACCTAATAGTGAAGCATGACACCAACTAGGTTGGTAGGTGAGGGTTCTTTTAAAAACCTAATGGGTTGTCCTTAAGGGAGACAACGTTTGTGAGCAACAGGATGCTGGTCTTTTAAGACTACTTTTAGTTTGTTCATTTTGTTTGTCAAAAGTTCTTTGGGGAGACAGATGAGCCTTATTGTTCACTCCTCTCGCTCTCATTTTTGTTTAGAACATTAGGGCCAGATATAGGTGGGCAAATACCGGTCGGTAACTGTGAAATTCGTTACATTTCACCGTTATCGACTGGTATTTAGCCATGTGGGATGTAGGGAAGGAATCGGTAATAAGGAATCAGTAAATACCGATTCCTTAATACTGATTCCTTATTGGGATTGTATTTAAAGAATCGGTAATACCGATTCCTTAAATACAATGTAGGTAGCACTTAAAACAGTGCACCTCATCCTTAAGGAATCACTATTTACCACCAATTTTAAGTTGGTGTTAAGTAGCAATTTCCTTTCAAAAACCCTTTTTTGCTTTTTGAAATGTGCCATGTTGCACACATCCATGCCCTTAGGGCATGAATTTGTGCCACATGTGCACACATGCACATTTCATGGGTGCAACAGGGTGTCCTTTGGACACCCAGGCACTCTTGAAATACATCCCGGTATTACCGATTCGGTAATATTGAATCTTATTTATTTATTTAATTTATAAAGCGCACTATCACCAAAAAGGCATCCTGGCGCTGATAACTCAAGATAAGACGGACAAAAAGATGAACATGGACCAAACAGCCAACTAAGTTTTAGGAAACAACCAGGTTTTAAATCTCCTTCTGAAGACATATAGATCACTAACCTATCTTAGCTCCAAAGGGAGTTGGTTCCAAAGTTTGGCAGCAGCGTACCCAAAGGTTAGACCACCAGCCCTAACTTCCTAACTCTAGGCATTATGACAAGTTTTGCAACAGAAGAACGAAGGAATCTCGCAGGTGCATATCACTCAAACTTTTTCTGCATAGACATAGGACCCACCCTATGTAGGGCTTTAAACACTATGCAGAGAGACTTGAACTGGACTCTTTTTCTAAGCGGAAGCCAGTGTAGTTCTGCCAAAGCCGCTAAAGAGGCAGATCTTCTAGGCCACCCCAAGGCCAACTTGGCAGCTATAGACTGGATCCTCAGCAACCTATCCAGCAAAAATGTTGGAGACTCGAGAAACAAAGCGTTGCAATAATCAAGTCTGCTAAGAATGGCGCCACGAACTATCAAAGCCCGAGCATGAGATGGAAGCAGAGGAAGGATCTTCCGCAGAGACCTGATAATAGCCAGACAGCAGGTCACAATTTTCATGACGTATGATTCAAGAGTAAGTTTGGAGTCAAACAAAATGGCAAGATTGCGAACCTTCCTCACAGGTTGAACCATGGTCGAGGTTGTGGCTGGCCAAAAGTTACAAGGCAAGGCAGAAGGAATTCTGTCTCTCGGACAGTAGAGCACCTCTGTCTTATCTGCATTAAATTGCAGCGAGTTCTCCTTAAGCCAGATGGCCATATCACGCAGGCAGTTATGAAACACTTCTGTCGATATTGATTGATCTCCCTCAAGGGAGAAAATCAACTGCGTGTCAACGGCATAATAACAATGTTAATGTTATGCTTTTTGATGACAGCAATCAGAGGTTTCATGTAGATGTTAAATAAAATAGGGCTGATGGCCGAGCCCTGCAGTACAACGTGCGAGATGTTTGAGTAGGTAGATTGAAAAGGGGGGAGGGATACCGCTTGCTGTCTTTCCCCCAAAATGGACGAAGCCATCTCAGGGCTGTTCCCCTCACCCCAGCCTCACTCAATCTCTTTAGCAGGATCCCATGGTTGACCGTGTCAAAAGCGGCAGACAGGTCGAGCAGAACCAGCACAGCTGCCTGCCCCCTGTCTGCCCGCATCCGAAGTTCGTCCATCACGGTCACAAGAGCAGTATCAGTCCCATCGGCCGGCCAAAAGCCCAACTACACCTCCTCCAGCAGGTTGTATTGTTCCAAAAACTTGGAAAGAGTGCTACTCATCACTCGTTCCACGATTTTGGTTGGGAAAGTCAAGAGAGAAATGGGCCTAAAGTTCTTAAGGCACTCCGGGTCAAGCGAGGGCTTCTTTAACAGAGATGTCATCACTGCTTGTTTCCACCGTGCTGGGACCATGCCGCTAGACAATGACTGATTGCAGATCAGTCTAAGAGTGGAGAAGAGCTCTGCCTTAAATTCACTCCAAATTTTATGGGGCACGGGATCAAGTGGGGACCCTGAGTGGACACCACTGGCCACTGTATCAAAGTCATCCAATCCTAGGGGCACAAACTCAGAAAGGCAGTTGAGAACCTCGCCTTCTGCACAGACCACATCTCCACTGCCACTAATCTCCGAATCAGCCACCCCGAGGGTTGTTGACCCCCTCCCAGATCCTTGATAATAGTTTTAATTTTATCATGAAAGAACCTAGCCAGGTCCTCACTGAGCTCTTGGGAGGGAGGTCTCACGTTCTTAACACACTCGGGGCTGGTCAGGCTGTTTAAGATATTAAAGATTCTTCTCGAGCTGTTAGGGGCCTTCAGTACCAAGGAGGAAAAATAATCAGCCTTAGCCATATTTATCGCTTTCTTATATCCTGCAATTTTAGACTTCTACATAGTCTTATCAATGTCATGGTAGCTACGTCTCCATCTCCTTTCAGCATGCTTACAATCCAGTTTCATATTTTTTAGATTTTCATTAAACCAGGCAGCTGAAGGTCTACCCCTAGTACGATGATTTTTTTGGGGGGCTACCACATCCAAGATTGATGTGATCTCGCTACAAAAAGAAACATAGTTCTCATCAACTGGCCTGTCTGAGGAAAAACAACCCTCTACCCCTTATAACGGGGCATTACCCTTCATACGCAAGAGGGATTTCCAATCTCTGCTTACGTAATTACGAGCAACATTTGTGCCCTGAAAATTATAGGTAGCAACGTTAACAAAAAATGTGATCAACGAATGGTCCGTCCAGTCCATTGGCAGAATTTCCCCAATAAAGAGATGGTTAGCCTCTGAGAAAATTAAATCAAGCATATGCCCTCCTGTATGAGTGGCCTTGGGCACCTGCTGAAAAAGGCCCAGGCCTTCACAAGAATGAAGAACATTAGAATAGGCGGAGTCAAGCGACTCAATAAACCATAGATTAAAATCACCCAAGGTCACTGGTCGACGTTGAGTAGCCGCCATATCCGTCAACGTCTCCAACAGGAGTTGTTGCTGCAGTACACTGAACACCCCAGGAGAACGATAACAGATGATCCCAGTTAGGGCTTGACCATCAATGTTTTTAATAGCAAAGCCAAGTAGTTCAAAGCCTGCGACCACATCCACATTGAAAATGACCAGATTCAAGCTATCTTTGAAAATCACCCCCACTCCTCCACCTCTCCCATTCGGTCTAGGTTTATGGCGAATGTTATAGCCAAGAAGGCAAGCCCAGCCCGGATCAATCTCACAGTCGGTAGAGGTCCAAGTCTCAGTCATGAACAGGATCTCAAGTTCATGATGTTCCAGCAATAGCTGAATCTCCGTGAGGTGCTTAGGTAGAGACCTAACATTCAAAAGTCCACATGATAATACTCCGGTGTCAAGAAAATCAGACAGCGGAAAGGCGGACTAAGCAAAATTAATCTGGGTTCTGTAATATCGTATGTATTCACATTCATTCCTATGGGCCTCCAAGCCCATAGGAATGAATGGGTAGGTATTCGTTATTACCGAATGTCAATTACAGATTCGGTATTAACGAATATTAAGAATTCTGTATTGTTTACCGAATTCTTACCTACATCTGAAATACCGATTTCTAAATTCTGAATCGGTAAAATTTGTTTTTTAGGAATCGGTATTTCCCTATTACCCACATCGGGGCCTAAGCTCTTTATCCTCCTCCAGAAGAACACAGTTGTCTTCCTGTGTAGATGATGTTGCTACAGCCATTGGTACAGGTTAGCAATTATCAGGAAGAATACACTTAACAAATACCAGATATCAATGCGTATGTCCTGCTTCCTAACAGTCCAAATGGAAATAACAAGTGTTGGGTGGAGAATAATTCATAAAAAGATCTGGAACCCATGTGGCCAATGAAATGAGCAGGTGTCACCACATAATCACACAAATCTGTGGTGCACTTCAGCAGATTAGAGAGGTTGCAAAAAATGTCAATGGAGCGAGTAATTGTGTAATAAAAAAAATTTGCTGAAGTTGTTGACCTCAAATATGTCTATACTAATTTTAAATACCAAAATAGTGAACTAGGGGCCGTGGTTTGCAGTAGAGGAAGATGGCTGCTTGCTAAATAGTCTCCATGTTGCCCGGGGCTAGTCCCCCGATATACACCTGGAAATCCTGCAATATTTGCCCTGCCTCGGATGGAAATGTGATGCGGTCGCCCCAGCAGTTGTACAGCGAGACACAGGAGAGGCAGGGGGGTGCCGCTTAAATGCGACACCACCTTTCAGCTGGCTGGGAGGCCCTGAGAAGATGGGGGTCAAGGCCCTGCTGGCCGGGGGGCTCTGAGCTCAGTGACTCTGTCCCACACATCGCAAACAGGCAAAGTTAGTACCTCTGGGGAGCAGCTGGTGGCGCCAGCCGATCACCAGCTGCGATTGTGGATAAGCCAGCATTTATTGAAGAATCCGGCATGCGGTGCAGGTCCTGTGTGGGGCCCGTTGGGGTAGATGGAGGTGGGCTGCAAGAGAGGAATCCAGTGCCGGTTGGACTTCAGCGAGCACTGCCCTTGCCAATGGCTTAGGTGGGAGGGCCACATGCCTTAGTGTGTAGCCTCATGATGTCTAGACAGGACGCAAGGGGGTGGAGGGTTTGCGGGCACCGGCCCTGTGCACGCAGCCTACATGGGCAGTAAAGGCAGAGTCAGCTGAGGCTTGAAGAACAAGGCCAACAGGGAGGCTGATAACTAGCTCAATGTCACGGAATAAATGGGCCCTGGCATGCCTCGTGAGTCCCCTAAAAATGGAAATAAATTGAGCATTGAACAAGCTTCAGTCAGGGTAAAACACAGGGACCCAATGGCATACCCGTCAAATTGTACAAAGAGTTGGCAGGTGTTGTTGTTAAACTAATGCTAGCGATGTTCCAGAACGCTAATTCTACTGGGTGCCTACCAATTGATCAAAGGATGGCAATGACAGTGGTCATTCCTAAGGATGGTAAACCTCCCACTGACTGTGGTTCATACAGACCGATTTTTCTACTGAATGTGGAGGCCAAAGTGTTGGCTAAATTCCTGGCAACCAGATTGCAGGAAATCCTACCCTCAATTGTTTACCCTGACAGTCTGGTTTCATTCCCAACAGATGTACCCGGATTAGTCTGAGGCTCTATATTAAGTGCTTCACCTAACGTAGTTGAACAAGGAGACACCGACAGTAGCGATGACTTTAGATGCTAGGATGGCATTTGACTGTGGAGTGGAACTAAATATTTGCAGTGCTGGAGAGTCTCAGCTTTAGTCCAAAGTTTAGGGCAAGGTTTTGGCTACTATATCCGGCCCCCAGGGAAAGAGTCAAGATTAACGGTACAACATTGTACAGTTTTGAACTTCAAAGGGGTACTCGGCAGGGCTACCCGCTGTCTCCCATGATTTTTGCCCTGGTGCTTAGGCCACTGATGACGTGGATCTGACGGACCCAATATTTGGGGTATAGAGGCACTGGAGGGATAGGAGGAAAGGATCTCCCTTTACACAGATGATGTCCTTTTATTTATTCATCAAACACACCAATCTTTCGTCATCAGGATTATGCAGGTGTTTCGTATTTTTGGTGATCAATCTGGGTATATGACTAACTGGCCCAAGTCAGTGATATACCCTCTGTCTGGGGAGAATCCCCCCTGCCTCAAGTCTGCATGGCCCCAGTGAGAACTGAAGGGATCTACATTGAATGGGACCCACAAGAGTTCCTCAGGAAGAATATCGAGCCACAATTAGATAGGCTTTGAGGAGATGTGAAACACTAGCGAATGCTGCCGCTAACGCTAATGGGTAGAGCGGCCCTGTATAAGATGACAAGTCTGCTAAGACTACTCTATGTTATACAAAACACCCCCAACAAGAATCTGCCAACAGTGTTCAAAGGAATTGACCAGGAAGTTTACAGATTGTTGTGAAGAGGGGAATCTCCCAGAATAGTGCTGGCCAAGTTATAATGAAGGGTGTGTGATGGGGTAGTGTGGCTCACTGGTTAGAGGCGGCAGACCCGAGAGCAGAGGACGGCCCGGGACCAGGGTTCGATTCCCGGCGCGGCAGGTTTCTGGACCAGGGTCAACGGACTCGATAATTCTCTCGCCTCGGTGCCCACTCTGATCAGCGATCACACTCGGCAACTCTGGGCATTAGCTTGCCTCATCCTATCTAATGGCCCCACCAGACCGCCTGGTCTCACCCTGGAGATACCCATTAAGGGACCATCTCTCAGGGAAGCCAGGAAGGGTTTCGCAGCGGTCGAAGCGCCTTGGGACCCTCCGGGTAAGTAGTGCGCTATATAAATGCCTACACACACACACACACATGGGGGACTGGCAGTCTATGATAAGTTGAAGTATTACTGGGCTTCCCAACTCCTGGTCGTGAACAACGGGGTATTCGCTGATCATCAAGACCCAGCATATAAATTGGACAGAGCATCCATTGACTGGGGTGGATATGAGTAACACTTTTATTGAACAGCTAGATGTGGATATCAGTCACCCCATCCACAGTTAGTAGTTGACATATGGAAGCAGGCCACCTAGTTCTTGGGATGGAGGGGGAAACTTACCAGCCTGATGCCAATCTGGGGCAGTGAATAGCTGTTGTAGGTAGGAGATTTAAAAGGATTCTGGGAATGGAAGCTCATTGGCATTAAACATTTGGGAGATGTCTGGACAAACCAGGCCTACATAACATTGCGGATCTGCAGAGGGAGTTTGAGTGCTTCCAGCATATACAGCTTGGACATGCCTTGCCTGCCAACTGCTGGAGGGTGAGCAGTTACATGAGTCCTCACTACTGGAGGACTGGATACTGACTGTAGTCCTGCTGCATAGGGGAGTGTCACTTATTGTCACCTATTGGACCCCCTGAGATCGTCATGGTAAGAGGACCTTGGTACTTTCGAGGATGATGACTGGATGGAGGCCCTTCAGAGCCCTCTGGAAATGGCTTGTAGGGTGTGGTCCAGGCTGGTCCAATTTAAAATACTCCACATGTTCTACTATGCGCAGATGCTTCTACATAAAATAGGCAGAGCAGTGTCCCCATTGTGCAGGAGGGTCTGTGGGAGTGAGGTGTCCTTTTTTCACATGCTTTAGGACTGTCATCTGGTGCAGGGCTACTGGGCAAGAGTGACTGCAAAAATGTCCAGGGTTAAGGCGATAGAGGTCCCTCCTGACGTTAAATGGTTACTCCTGTGGATGAAAGGGGAGCAGGATTGGCCCATGTACTTGGAGATTTTGCTTAGATTGGCAGCTGTAGTTTCTAAACATAACACAGTGAGATCATGGGGGGCCACTGCCACACCAGTGGACACTGACTCAGAGGCAGATCTGTTCTGGTGCCTACGGGTGGAACTCATGATGTACAAAGCGAGAGGCTGCCCCCCAAAAAATAGGAGAAGGTGTGAGGAACATGAAGGGCAATAGACTAATGACAAATGTCAAGATGTAAAGAATGCATTAAGAAATTTAGCGATTGTTGTAAATATTGTATATAAATGTTTAATGAATAGATGAGAAAACTGTAGGATATGTATATAAATGTATAGGTCTATAGAGAAATGTATATATATGTAGATACTAAAGCGCCCAGTAAGACAGGGCCGACCACTAGGATTGGGACAAGCACAATAGAATATACAAATGGAATCATGTACATAGAAAAGAATAGAAGTAATTTGTTAGACGTTGATGTTGAATAATAAGTCGTAAAAGATAAAATACTAAACTATTATCTCTCATCATTATAGCCACTGTTGATGTAAAAAAAGACAATGCAGAATTCCTGAAGAAGGCAAACGGCCGAATCGCGTTGAAGGGAAAACATTCTGTATTTAAATAATGAAGTGATAAATTGTCTGGAAATTTTATGGATCATTTAGTGTAAAACGTTTGTCATGTGTTAAATGGTAAAAAAAACTTTGTACAAAAAAAACAAAAATGCATTGATAAAACATAGAAATGAAATAAGATATAAGAGAAACTAACAGATATTTTTTTAAGAAATAAAAAGAGAAACGCTTAACACAAGCTATTTGGTGGAAAGTGAATTATTCAAAACAACGTCTGCCTTACTCAAAAGTACAATTGCACGTAACCCGGTGTGTACGGTTCTATTTTTCCAAAACATATGATACCTTGCTAGGGTTTATCCTTTAAGGCAGGGGCCTCGATTTTTCAAAACAGGGACATGAAGGGCATACAGGGAATAGGGGCAGGGGGATCAGAGAATGCGGGAGGGAATTCAGGATGGGGGAAGGAGGGGGCAGAACATGGAGGCTGTATTCGACTGGATGTAAATGCGCAGTAACTGTGAGATTAGACATTGCAGAGGAGTTGTTCTAACTATCGAGGCTCACTTTCTATGTATTGTAAAACAACCATGTTACTTTCATATAATGTGCGAAGACTGAATCATTGGTTTTCAATAAAAATATTTTTTTTTAAAAAATAGAACCAATGGAAACCATAGAGTTTTTGAGGTCCAGTTACAGTACCATGGAAGAACCACAGACCTTACAAACAGTGGTGAAAAATATTATAGAAACAACTACATATTTATCTTCAAAATATGTAGAAACTTTCAGAGAATTATTTTTATAACTCCATTTAAATATAAAAACAAAATAAACAATTGTAAAAAATAAAATAAAAATAGAGAAACTATCAATGGAAACAAAACACAATTTTAAATAACCAAAACATGAAAAAAGGAAAAATTGCTAAAGAGTGAAAACTATATAAATATTTTATAATATACTCTTACCATTAAGTCATAAACACTAAAACTTCCCAAAACCATATAATACTTCAATGAAATTAACTTAGAAAGGATTGATTATTTCTCAAAAACTAAAAGTTAAATAGTCAATCAACTTAAGAGAATGCATATTAAAAAACCATTGAAGTTCACTGAAAAAAACAAAGGTATCTGGGATGTAACGGGGAAAAGAATAAAAAAAAACTTAGAAAAACCAAAGGGTACAGAAATGTTATAGTTGGGCTCACATTTCACTCATACATAACCATTGAAGTTAAGCAGTTATGGTTACCTGAGTTAACAATAACTTAAGCCCCAAGGCACTGCTTATAACCTCACATGTTGCATCAGTCATGACAGAGTCAGAGGCAATAGACTAATGACAAATGTCAAGATGTAAAGAATGCATTAAGAAATTTAGCGATTGTTGTAAATATTGTATATAAATGTTTAATGAATAGATGAGAAAACTGTAGGATATGTATATAAATGTATAGGTCTATAGAGAAATGTATATATATGTAGATACTAAAGCGCCCAGTAAGACAGGGCCGACCACTAGGATTGGGACAAGCACAATAGAATATACAAATGGAATCATGTACATAGAAAAGAATAGAAGTAATTTGTTAGACGTTGATGTTGAATAATAAGTCGTAAAAGATAAAATACTAAACTATTATCTCTCATCATTATAGCCACTGTTGATGTAAAAAAAGACAATGCAGAATTCCTGAAGAAGGCAAACGGCCGAATCGCGTTGAAGGGAAAACATTCTGTATTTAAATAATGAAGTGATAAATTGTCTGGAAATTTTATGGATCATTTAGTGTAAAACGTTTGTCATGTGTTAAATGGTAAAAAAAACTTTGTACAAAAAAAACAAAAATGCATTGGTAAAACATAGAAATGAAATAAGATATAAGAGAAACTAACAGATATTTTTTTAAGAAATAAAAAGAGAAACGCTTAACAGAAGCTATTTGGTGGAAAGTGAATTATTCAAAACAACGTCTGCCTTACTCAAAAGTACAATTGCACGTAACCCGGTGTGTACGGTTCTATTTTTCCGAAACATATGATACCTTGCTAGGGTTTATCCTTTAAGGCAGGGGCCTCGATTTTTCAAAACAGGGACATGAAGGGCATACAGGGAATAGGGGCAGGGGGATCAGAGAATGCGGGAGGGAATTCAGGATGGGGGAAGGAGGGGGCAGAACATGGAGGCTGTATTCGACTGGATGTAAATGCGCAGTAACTGTGAGATTAGACATTGCAGAGGAGTTGTTCTAACTATCGAGGCTCACTTTCTATGTATTGTAAAACAACCATGTTACTTTCATATAATGTGCGAAGACTGAATCATTGGTTTTCAATAAAAATATTTTTAAAAAAAATAGAACCAATGGAAACCATAGAGTTTTTGAGGTCCAGTTACAGTACCATGGAAGAACCACAGACCTTACAAACAGTGGTGAAAAATATTATAGAAACAACTACATATTTATCTTCAAAATATGTAGAAACTTTCAGAGAATTCTTTTTATAACTCCATTTAAATATAAAAAAAAAATAAACAATTGTAAAAAATAAAATAAAAATAGAGAAACTATCAATGGAAACAAAACACAATTTTAAATAACCAAAACATGAAAAAAGGAAAAATTGCTAAAGAGTGAAAACTATATAAATATTTTATAATATACTCTTACCATTAAGTCATAAACACTAAAACTTCCCAAAACCATATAATACTTCAATGAAATTAACTTAGAAAGGATTGATTATTTCTCAAAAACTAAAAGTTAAATAGTCAATCAACTTAAGAGAATGCATATTAAAAAACCATTGAAGTTCACTGAAAAAAACAAAGGTATCTGGGATGTAACGGGGAAAAGAATAAAAAAAAACTTAGAAAAACCAAAGGGTACAGAAATGTTATAGTTGGGCTCACATTTCACTCATACATAACCATTGAAGTTAAGCAGTTATGGTTACCTGAGTTAACAATAACTTAAGCCCCAAGGCACTGCTTATAACCTCACATGTTGCATCAGTCATGACAGAGTCAGAGGCTTCACTAACGGTTGGCCACTCAAATGTCATCACTGATGACATAATCCACAGAACCACTCACACACCTACTCCCACCCCATACAACCTCCACCACACCCATTCAAACCCACACTAACATTCTCACACCCATTGACAGACCCATACAACTACTGACACACAGCCAACCATAGAACCACTCACATACCCGCTCACTCATGTATACACACACTTACACAGCCAATCACTTACCCATACAGTTCCAAACATAACTAGTCACTCAGCCATACAACATCTCATACAGCTATGCACACAATCATTCTTCAACTATACAACCACTCACACAGCCATTCATTCACCCCTGCAACCTCTGAACACAGATGTACCCTCACCCATACAATTACTCATACCCCCACTCACACAAACACACAACTAATTACATACCCATTCACACATCTATACATCCATTCACAGATTCACACACTCACCCATACAGATGATCATAGAGACACTGCCTCTCTAATACAGGCACGCACACATCAACTTAATTAACCAAACAGCATCTCAAACAGCCAAACACACAGTTGTTCAGCCACTCATAGTGCTACTCACTCACCCATATAGGTACTCAAATACCCATTCACCCCCATAGAGCCACTTACACTTACACTCACCCACCCATATAGCCACTCCCACACCCAGTCACTCACCCATACAGCAACTCACACACCCACTTATTCATACATACACACGCCTAGCCACACAGCCATACAGCTACTCAAGCAGCCTCTCACATACAGATTCAAAAAGCCTCACAGCTGCTCAGATGGCATTTGTTAGAAATAGTATCATCCATTAGTAGTACAGAATGAATAGTAATTTAACATATGAAATAGCTTACTATGTAACTCTAAGTGTCAAAACATTTTCAAAACACTTTCACTCCATTGATATTGACATCAGTGATGCCCTTTAAGATGTCATCAGTGATGTCACTGACCCTGCCATGGGTGATGTAATATGTGATGTTATATGTGAGGTTGAGAGCAGTGCATTGCAGGGCATAAGTTATAGTTAGCACAGGTAAGTATAACTGCTGAGTTTGATTTTCAATGGTGTTGTACGAGTGAAATCAGAGCCTAACTATAACAAATCATTCAAAATAGAAGTACAATTAGTAAAGTTCATCATTATTATGATATCCATTTTGCATCTCTTTCATATTCACTGTGTCTGCTAGACACAGTGAATATAGAGATGCAAAATGAATTTGATTATGAATAATGAGAAATTCCATCTGTGATGAAATATGTAAAGATGGCTTTGAAGGGTAATTCGATGATAAGAGTGATGAATTCTATTACCTCTATCTCTATTTTGAATGATTAAAATATAGATGATGTGATATTATGTCTGCAAATATATATTTAAAGATGGCTCCCAAGGTGAACTCAAACAAGTAATGATGAAGTCCGTTGCCATTGGAAATGAATGTGTAATTGGCATAAATATGGAAAACATGGCAGCTGCCGACATTGATAAAGGCACATTACCTCAAGGCCTCTGTGTGCACAAGAGTCGTAAATAAAAGGATTCTCTTCTCCGTTGAGTACCAGTCTGTGTATCAGAAAGAGCAGGTAGTTATGGTTAGGACCAAAGTTTCTATAGGAAAAGTGTTTTGCCAATAACTTTGGTGCCGCTTGATCAATCTCCACAACATTTTCACAAAACTTCACCTTTTTGGATCAGCTGCTGTGTTGCGGGACCAAAAAAAATGGGGGGGTCCAATAATGTGTTCTTCCCATGTTAAGTGTTTGGTGATTTTTCATTTTTTGAACAGGACAACAGTCTAAACTGCTGAATGGATTTAAACCAAATTTGGTTGAAAGCTAGATAATGGTCCAAAAAGCTTGCTTTTTGTGATTTGGTTTAAATCCATTCAGTAATTTTTCAGATATCTAACTTAAAAAATGGAGATATCTAATGGCACAAGTCCTTGCAGTGGACTTGTGGATCCTGCTAAAATGTGATTGGCTTCCAAAATTGTATCCAGCCATCTTGGGACTCGGCTTGAAGTAGAGTCCTAAAAATAACGTTCAAAGGAATGAAAAGGTGTCAGGCTATGAATATCCTGACCCCCAGATATGATGGGGATTCCTCATCCCATTTTCTACCACTTTGCAAACAAGTGGTACACTGCTGGTGGGAGGAGAGGTCCCCTTGCATCCTGAGGGCCTCAGGACTAAAATTCTTCAGGACTAGAATTCTTCCCCAAAACAGAAGTGTGCCCGGATACACGTTTGCTGGGTGGTGGAGAAAGAGGCCATGGCTTTTGATTACCTCTCAGAAATCCTGCTGTTTGGGTCTTACTGGAGGTAACAGGAGGGCTGGTTGTCCATAAAGGACCCTTAGGAGACAAGGGGACTTCATCCCCCAAGTAGTGGGCCAAGACCCTCACTTGCAGTAGAGGGGGCGTGGCCACTAAAGATTTCCCAGCAAACCTTCTGTGTGTGGGACTTACTAGAGGTAACAGGAGGGGTAGTTGGCACCCAAAGATGTTGTTGGGGGCCAACTACCCCTCCTGTTATACCCATTTAGTCCCCACACAGTGGTATTACTCAGAGGTCTTTGGAAGTCACGCCTCCTTTCAACACCACTCTGCAAACATGGCTCATGGTACACTACTAGTTGGAAAATGAAGTCCACTTTACTCCTGATGGACCTTGGGTTCCAAGAAGCCCTCCTGGTACCTCCTGTAAGTCCTACACAATGGGATTCCTGAGCGCTGCTCATTTGCCCAGCCCCCTTTCTCTACAACTCTCGAAATGTGACTACTCGTTAAAAAACATAGAAAGTCACTAAAAAACAAAGGTTACAGGGGCGTTATAGTTAGGAATTAGCACTTAAAAAACTTTCAAAATTTACTGAAAAAAACAATGGTTACAGGGAAGTTAAAATTAGCATATAGAATATAAAATACCTTAGAAATTCACCGGAAAAAAACAAAGGTTACAGGGATGTTATAGTTAGGGTCAGATGTTACTTGTAAAAAGCCACTTCAGTTTGGCAGTCATAATTACCTAAGCTAACTATAAAATGTGCCCCCATAATGCATTGCTTACGACCTCACATAGTACATCACTAATGATATGGTTGGTGACACACTGATGACATCTTAATTAATATCACTGATGTCAACATTCATAGAACCACTCACACACCTACTCACACCCCATATAACCTCTTGCACTCCCACTCACACACCAGCACAGCCACTGACATACCCATACACAGACCAATACCAGTAATCACACACCTACTCACTCCTCCATAGAGCCACTCTCACAGCCATTCACACAACCATTCACACAACCGTACCGCCATGCATACAACCAGTTACTCATGCATACAGCCACTCACATAACCAAACACTCACCCTTTGCTACTCAAACACCCTCTTATTTTCATACAGTCACTCACCCACTCACTCACCCAATCTGCCTCACCATACAGCCACTCACTCACCCATACAAGCCCTCATATACTCACTCATACAACCACTTACACACCCATTCACATATCCATAAAAACACTCACACATTCCTGGACTCACCCATACAGCCCTTCACACGGACACTAACTGTCCAAAACAGTTAGTCACACATGAAGTCACTTAATGAAACACCTACTCAAATAGCCACTCACCCATACAGCCATTTACACATCCAATAACTAAATCATATAACTATTTGAAACAACCACTTACACACTGTTAGAGTCACTACATGTCACCCCCACCCATACAACCACTAACATACTCACTCACTCTCCAATAAAGCCACTCACACAGAATCTAACTCACCCACACAGCTACTCACACAGCCACTTATACCCCATACAACAACTCACACACCATACAAACAAGGGTTCTTGCAGTCACACAGCAACTTATATAATATACATTAAAATTAGTATCAAATATTAGTAGTACAACAAGTATACTACTTTAACTTTTGCAATACCTTAGTACATATGTTGAACAATCATAAACTCTTACAAAATACTTACACTCCCTGAATAGTGTCATCGGTGATATCATTTGAGATGTCAGCAGTGCATTGCAGGGGCGTAAGTTATAGTCAGCTTAGATAATTATATACACCTAAGTTCACTGGTTTTGTACATCCCTGCAATCTTTATATTTTTCAGTGAATTTCTAAGGTCTTTTTAATTCTAATTGTTAACTGTAACGTCCCTGAAACTATTGTTTTTTCCAGTAAAACGCCGCACACTACTTCAGTAGTTGAATTAATGGTTTATTTACTGTAGGTTCCCCACCAACTGAAGTAGTGTGCGGCGTTTTCTCTTTTGAGAGTTTTTTGCTGAAAACATTTACTGCGAGGGTGTCCTGAACCTTGCCACCAGCACCAGCTACTGTTGCTCCTCTCATCTTGGGACATTTGCTCGTGAATATATATATATATATATATATATATATATATATATATATTCACAGAAAAAACCATTGGTTATAGACCATATATAGTTAGGGATTAGCATTTACAAAACCATAATTTACTCGCACAAAACCATAGAAATTCGCATATATAGTTAGTTGCAATAACTATATATCGCGCACCCGCAATCCACTGCTGATGATGTCACATATTACATCATTCATGACATGGTCAGTGACATCACTGATGACATCACTGATGACATCTCAAATGACATCACTGATGGTTTTGTAAATGCTAATCCCTAACTATATATGGTCTATAATGTTTTTTTCAGTGAATTTCAATGGTTTTTTAATAGCAAATATGAAAAGCTGTAAAATGTCAAGTACGTGGTAGGTAAAAACATTTTCGTATTTATGCACATTGATGTGCTTTGAACGCTGCCCCCCCCTCCTCTTTTCTTTTAAAAATTGGAAGAAACAAAAAGTATTCCGTTCCATAAATAACCCAAGACTTTTATTTTGTTATGGCAAGGGAACGAAATAGAGAATAAACTATAGTTGGTCACCATGGGGTTTAAAGAAGGGATGGTTCTTCACCAGATTAGATATTTACCCAGACCCTCATTCTCCAATGTGATGAACTAGGCTAAAATTCTTCTGGTGCCTGCACCCTGTCACAGAATATCACCCTAAAACATGGAATCTCCCAAACACCAGATTGAGTTGAACCCCACAGTAAGCCTTATTTCTTCAGGGCCTCAGAATTTCTTTTGCTTTGCTCATGGAAATTGTGGGATATAGGAGAGATAAGGTGTCACCATTAAGAAAGGGTAGTATTTAAATTTGCATATCAATTATGTTAAACGTTTTAGACATATGATATGCTTTACATTTGAAGCCGAATTCAACAGCTTAAGTAAGTAGGTTTTCGTAGTTATAACTTTAAAGGGTGATCTAGCAAGCTGTAAAGATTTTCTAAAACAGTGGAGCGTATTTAGTTTTTTAATGTACATGTTTATGAAACGATTACACAAATGAAACATTTGTGAGTTTTAAATTTCCGGAGATGTATAATTCACCAATAGCTTTCTCTGTAGATGTTTTTCCATTAACAATCCCAGTTCCATCACCCGCCCAGGATATCACTACTGTTAGATGTCATTGTTGCTTCTGTTTTAATAAAAAATGTTTTAAGGTGTTTACTGTTTTTGTTGCGATGTATATATTTATAAGTTATTAAAGTGTTATAATCCTACTAATTTTTTATCGATTATTGCTCTTTGAGATATTCCCTGTCTACAAACAGAGAAGAATAGGAATATTCTGTCTCCCTTTGCAGATAGTGAAGGATAGGTAATGCGGACTTTTGTTCCCCGTTGGAATCCGTCATGCCTGTTTTTCTCCCCACTGATTGATTGATTGGCTGGACATTTATTGTTCAAAGAATAGTTCT
Organism: Lissotriton vulgaris; assembly: GCF_964263255.1. NCBI lineage: Eukaryota > Metazoa > Chordata > Amphibia > Caudata > Salamandridae > Lissotriton > Lissotriton vulgaris. The sequence goes on along the minus strand of NC_141693.1, from coordinate 582,699,549 downwards.
TTCGAGGTATTCTCTGTTTGCAAATAACGTGGAATAGAAATATTCTGTCTAGTCTTTGCAAGTAGTGAAGGGTGGGTAATGCGGACCTTTGTCCCCCGTTGTAATCTGTCATGCCCATCTACTCCCCACTGATTGATAAACTAGTTCCACCGGACCATTTATTAGAGGTACATCATCTGGCTCAACCGGAGGGTACCCCTAATAAAGAAGACATATGTAAAATACGAAGTAATCACTGTATCCTGTTAAACAGAAACTTTAGCATGAAACACACTTGAAAAGGAAGGGAAAGAAATCAAACAAAATCAGTAGACCACTGATGAGTTTTTGACTTCGCAAGAAATAAGAAACATGAAAGTGGTGAGAGAAGCCAAGCTTGACGTTACGGCAGCCACGAGGTAGCTAGGCTCCGCCACCCCCCCACTGCTCCAAGCATGTCTGTCCCACCGCCCGCCACGCCCAATAACGGTAACATGAAATAGATACAAATCAGCAGATACCTACCCCCATTCCGGAAACTCCCGAAGTGCAACAGGTCCACAGTTACGCCCATCCGGAAGATGAGGCCTCGACACGTGCAGGGCGGAGCCCGACTAGCCGCCATCAGCCGGAGAAGTCGTGGGATGGTCGGCCGGAATGTACTGGTCCTCCCATCCTCTTCTGGCGCCCTGCAGGCCACGGGGGGGGGGGTGTCTTGCACATGCCACTGACCTCCCCCTCCCCTCGTATCTCCTGGTCTGGCCCCGGCTTGGTATGAGCTCCCCGTTCGGCCCTGAAGCTGTGCCCTGCAGGCCACGTGGGGGGATGTCTTGCCTCTGCCTCCGAACCCCCCCTCTTATCGCCTGGTCCGGACATCACGGATATCAATGCCAGGTGTCGGCGTGGGGTGCGCTGGGAGGGAGAGGCGGCGCGAACGAGCCTCTCCCACCCCCTCAGCTACACCCCCAACGCTCCACTCACCCGACAAGGGTTCCTCCACTCTTGCGATGCAGCGGCGCTCCACTCACCCAGCGGGGCCTCGTCCACTGTTGCGGTGCAATGACGCTTCTGAGTTCAGCTAGAAAATGAGTCCTGCGTCCAAAAACGTTCTCCTCGACTTTGAAGATTCTATAGGAGCCACGGGGGCCCCGACCTCCGCAGACACCCCCGATGGGGAATGACTGCCATGATCACCCACGGAACGACCACAACGTAGCCGCGGGACGTCGGCGCGCTCATGCCGGCACCGGCCTCAGTCTTGAAATGACCAAAATCCTGCAAGACTACCAACTTGATCAGTTCCGGTGGGACACCAGTATGACCCGGTAGGAGAGATTGTTGCCTCCCACCCCACTTTCACTGATGGTTCATGTCGCCAGTCCCCTCTGCTACCCTTCAACGAAAACTTTTGGACTGCCGAAAGAGGTCCCGGTCCAACCACGAGTTGGTAGAGACATTTTGACTATACTTGGACCTTCCTGACCTCACCCAAAATGGCGCCGGTACAAATGAAACTCTCAACTCTTGTTGTGCCCCGATTGCTCAGCCTTGATATCATAAGATATGTATGCAGTTTTTAGCACATGAATTGATATGGGATAAGACTGATTATATGTTTGGACAATGAATTGATCCGGGATGGGTATTGATTATACGTTCGAACAATGAATTGACATGGGACGGGTACTGATTACTCGTTCGGAAACTGAATTGACATTAAGTTCTAATGCATCATCGATTACTGTATTTATTGAAGGTTCGAATTGTCAACACTTTTGGTACTTGCTCACAATGAATTATCGATATGATTTTGTTGCACTTGTCGCACTTTTTATTATGAAATCAACGACCACTTACTCTGTTATGTTTTCCACAAATAAATACCCCCCCCCCCCATTTACAGTTCCAGCCTGCTCCGTGGCCGGCCCACGGGGTTGTAGGCCCGTATTTGTGCACCAACATTTTTATTAAAGGTTTTTGAAAAAGCAAACGTAGTTGTAACGCGTAGATTGGTAAGTTTCGAATAAATGGCCACTGTTTCCGATATAAAAAAAAAAAAAAGCAGGTGAAATGAAGCAGCTCGATTAGTTAAGGGTTAAAAAGTATAGTACGCAGAAACATTGCAAATATGAATGGTCCAGGTTTGTTGTATGTGTTTTTCATTTTTGTACAGCATAAAGCAATCGATAAAGATCCTGGTATTTAACCTCTACTTTATATGCTACCTGTATCAGGGAAGTTGTTTTAAATGCCCCTAAGCCACCCCGAACGAATGTCACCTGGCCCCCCTAGTACGAACGAAAACGACCCCATACCACTGTAGGTTATCTCTCTTCCTCAAAGGAGAGCACAAGCTCGCCCCCACTTTACACCGACTGCCCTTTGTTTTGACCCTCCCCTGCACACGATCCGTAATGCCACACTTGGGCGACCTATGCTATCCACAGGCCTCCGATAATTATCTCTCCTACATTACCGGTCCCCCCTGGGTTTAAACGCCGAAATGGTAGGGACTGCATCCCGTGGAGATAGGCCGAGTATCTAGTAAGTAAAAGCCTTTTCGGGTTTATGCGCGCTGATGTGTTTTAAACGCTGCCCCCGCCCCTTCTTTTTCCCTCTTTTCTGCAGGTCACTTCGGAACGTCGATTAAAGTACGGAAAAATGGTGACTTAACGGCCGATGGGATGGGAAAAAGGCTTTGAATATGGTGCCTATACACAACGAGCAAACAATGACTATGTCTCTCTCTGAACCCAGCGCTTGGGAGGGCAGCCTGAAGCAGAAACTTGACGGGTTATTACAGGATGACAACATATGACTTCGCTTGGCACCCCAAATAATACAACCAAGAATGACGTGCACCAATAAATAAATTCCTACGTTTAACTAAATAGGGAAAGTTTAAGGAATATTCCGAGGTGAGGTTTACCCAAGTACCTTCCGTCAGGAGGACTAGGAATGTTGCCAATGTTTAAAATTTACCACCTCCTTCTCGCACCCTCATAGACATGAAACTCAAAGCAGCCCCATTGTTCTCCCGACTGACACCTACCGTTGCCTCAGCCTGGAAACCCATTCGCTAAAAATGATTCGAAGATCCCCCCTGAGTATTAGCCCGACCAGGTTAGTTCCCGACCAATTGACAAAGGTGTAAGTATTTGCAACCAAAGCCACCAGTGAAGGCAGCCGACGAAGCCACCAGTGAAGGCAGCCGACGATAAGAGAGAAGAAAAAGGTAAAAAGAGCTCAGCCCACAGATGAATTAAGTAGGATGCTAAGGATGCGCAGCATACAGAAAGAGATCTTTTTGGCCAGCAACTGTTCTATGTTTTGTCTTGGATTTTTGTATATAATACATGTACTGTCTCCCCCCGCCCGAGTTTGTGTGTACGTAATGTATGGATCTACGTCGTCCCTCTGCCTGTGTTTCCATATTACTTAACCCCTGCTGTTCTGTGTTGTGTGCGCACTAAATGGCCTATTATTGTACACGTCTCTCTCTCTCTCTCTCTCTCTCCCTCTCTCTCTCTCTCTCTCTCCATGTCGTAACGCAGTAAAAAAAAAAACGCTCATGCGCAGCCGCTGGAAGACAAGTATCAACATATATGAGCCTCCTCAACCACCCTCAGAAAACATAGGGGGTCAGGATACGTCTCCCGTACCCCCTTATACCCATTTCTCACATTATTTTTCCTCCATCTTGTAATTTAATTAAATCGAAACACAAAATGGCGAATTCCCGTTTCGCTACCAGATCGCGAACCGGGAAGCGCTTCTACTGCGAAAAATCTAATTTTTTTTATTTGCCCCATGGGACCCTTTAATAACCCCAACATCATTCCTAGGGGGTCAAGAGGGAGCTACCTTGCCCCCTTTCATTAAATTCCCCCATCGTTTTTCTCCTCCTCTTGTCTCTCGATCCTACCGAGAGACAAGATGGCGGCCGCACCGGACTGTTTAGAATGTTGACAGACACTGGAGAGCCAATCAGCTTCGCTTCGCAAAGCTCCGTTACGCGAAAAGTACGTGATCTGGAGCGCTATCCGGGACGCTGTCACAGATATATCTGTTTTTTTAAACGTTAATTACTCAAAATCCACTGGAGCACATATATTGAGACCCAGCAAAGGCACATCGGGCTAACAGTCCCTACAATTTTGCCAAGTTTCATGCAAATCCATTCAGCCGTTCGAGCTAAAAGTGAGGCCAAACGCCCTATGGAAAAATGAATGGGAAAAACGCGTTTTGGGACCCCCCTTTTTTCTCGGCCCCCCCTTGACGAAACCCCCCCATATTTTCAGGGGCTGATCAGAAACAAAATGTGCCATTTTCCTGAAAATTTCTGCCGATTCCGTCCACAAACGCCAAAGTTATTAGACATAGAATTTTCAAAAGTTCCATAGAGAAAAAATCCTAACTATATATACCTACTGGCGACCGCCAGTAGGTATATATATATATATATATACACAGCTACAAACAATCCACGAATACTTAATTCGTAAAGAAAGCAGCACACGCAGGGGTAGTTCCACTTAGATTTAATGAGGGAACTTACAGCATACTGGTATGCTGTAAGTTCCCTCATTAAATCTAAGTGGAACTACCCCTGCGTGTGCTGCTTTCTTTACGAATTAAGTATTCGTGGATTGTTTGTAGCTGTGTTAATATAACGGGTACACCCCCGTTTTGGCGTGCACCCGCTCACGAGTGCAACCGGCTGGTGTTTTGGAGCATTTGATATATATATATATATATATATATATATATATATATATATATATATATATATATATATATATATATATATATACATATATATTACCTACTGGCGGTCGCCAGTAGCTAGTTATAGTTAGGATTATTTTCACTAGGAAAATTGCAACATTCTTTTGGGAATAACTTTGGCGCCGGTAGAGTAATCTACCTGAAAATGTTCTCAAACTTGCCTCGCGGCGCTCCGGTCCTTGCCTGAAAGTTTGGGGGGGATCCGTGAAGCGGGGGCCGAGAAAAAAGGAGGGTCCCAAAACGTGTTTTCCCTATGTTAATTTCCATGGGGCGGTCAACCTCACTTTTAGCCCGAACGGCTGAATGGATTTCCACGATGTGCCTTTGCTATGTCTCAAGATATGTGCTCCAGTGGATTTTGAGTAATTTAAGTTCAAAAAAATATATATATCTATAAGCGCGCCCCGGTACGCGCACCGCGGCGCTAACCAGCACGCCTACACGAGTTCGCGCTAAGAAACCTGATTGGCTCCCGGGTGTCTGTCAACATTCCAAACAGTCTGGAGCGGCCGCCATAAAAGGGCCCCGCGGGGCCCCCAAATTTTTTTTTTTGTTTTCGATTTGCGCTGGTGGAGCGCCCGGTACGCGCACCGGGGAGCGGACCAGGGAGCGGACCATGGGGGAAAAAGAATGACAGAGTTTTTTAAAAATGTAGCCTTTTTTATAAATTGGAGGTAGTTCTGAAAAGAACTGTTTTTTTTCTTCTTTTTGTTCTTTTATATTTTTTTTATTTTTTTTGAACATTTTGTCCTTTTTTTGGCTTTTATGAAATATTTTATATTTTTTTTGTTATTTTTCTGGGGCAAAACAAAAAACAAGGAATTGAAAAAAAACAGGAAAAAATTATGGATTTTTTGGGCATTTGTAGTTGTCACCAGCACGGTTGATGAGCTTTATGCTTTGCTCACCATAGGTGATGGTTTTCCCACAAAAAATACAAGTGATCTTGTATTTCCCAAACTGGGGTTGAATGTTTGGGACCATCTCTCTTGTCTCTGGTCTCGATGGAGTGGGTTGCTTTCTTTTTGAGGTGCTGGGTGAAGATTGGGGAGGGTTACTGGCCAGTTCTCTCACCTCTGCTGCAGCATAGTTGTTGGGATGCTTGCGCTGCATGTGGCGAATCATGGTGTTATTGCCAAATGAGTATTTTTTGTTAGGGTTCCCCCTTGAAAGTTCAGTGCCACAGATTAGGCAAGTCACCTATGGCGCATTCACCTTTTTTAGGCCACTTGGGATGGAAAAAACTCCCATACAATGTGTGGCTTTGGCATATATGGGGTATTGTCTTCTAGCAGGCATGTCCTCCTCCCCTCCTCTTCCTCCTCCTCCTCTTCTTCTTCTTCATCTCCAACAGTGTGGTGTTGTGGTGGTCCTCTTGGTGGTGGTGGTGGTGGTGGTGGTGGTGGTGGTGGCTGAGATGCTCCTGCTGCTGCTGCTGCTACTACTGAAGCCATTTTTCAGTCCAAAAAAGTACAGAGAGGTCTTTTAACAGGTCTTCTTCACTCAAAGTACAAAGTGAGAATGAGGAAAAAAGGTGGGGGCTTTCATCATTAGGAAAAAAAACCTGTCCTGAACCAATGAAAAGTGTTAATTTCAGGTCACATGGAAACCAAAACTGTCCTGCTCCAATAAAAAAGTGTTATTTTTAGGTCACATGACCTGACGCGCTTACGCTACGCGCCCCCAGGCGCGCCCAGTGGCGCATCGCGTAAGCGCGTCGGATGCTTACGTTGCACGATCGTATGCGCTCGAGTGCTTCCGGGTGCGTTTACGCTGTGAGTATCACGCGGACGCGGCTACGCGATACGTCACAAAGATGTTTTCGTTCGCGGAAAAAGCGCTAATGGGACGCTCACCGGTACGCGCCCTGGGGTGCGCCGCAAAACTGCGCTTTCCGGTGCGCTCACCGGGACGCGCACCGGGAGCGCTCCAGGGCAAAAAAAAAAACATGAACAATATACATAAAAAAGTAGTATTACATAAATATACATTGTTGGATTCATTATAAAAAATATTACATTTCATAGATATAGAAATTTGCTATTAAAAAACCTATGAAATTCACTGAAAAAACCAAAGATTTCACACCAGTTATTGTTAGGAATTAGCATTTAAAAAACCTTTGAAATTCACTGAAAAAAACATAGGTTTCACACTAGTTATAGTTAGAAATTAGCATTTAAAAAACCTATTAAGTGATGTCACCGACCATGTCATGAGTGATGTAATATGTAACGTCATCAGCAGTGCATTGCAGGCGCGCAAGTTATAGTAAGTCCAACCAACTATAACGTGGGAATTTCAATGGTTTTATGTCAGTAAAATTTCCAGCTAACTATAACTGGTGTGAAACTTTGTTTTTTTCAGTGAATTTAATAGGTTTTTTAAATGCTAATTCCTAACTCTAACTAGTGTGAAACCTATGGTTTTTTTCAGTGAATATACTAGCAGCCCGTCCCGACGTTGTCTGGGAGCAATTAGGCTTCAGGGCCCTGCCCGCCCCGACGTTGTCCGTGGGTCCCCCGGAGCCTTCCTCCATATATTGCAGTATTATACCTCTATGTTTACTTTGTACGCTTTTGTAACCTGCACATGTAACTTTTTCCTCCTGTAAAGCACCGTTTGGCTCACTTTTTTAATGCTCTGTTTGCTTCCTCTTGCTACCTGCACAAGTCACTTTTTCCTCCTACACCTCTATGTTTACTTTCTACGCTTTTGTAACCTGCACACGTAACTTTTTCCTCCTGTAATGCACCGTTTGGCTCACTTTTTTAATGCTCCGTTTGCTTCTCCTTGCTACCTGCACACGTCACTTTTTCCCCCTATACCTCTATGTTTACTTTCTACGCTTTTGTAACCTGCACATGTAACTTTTTCCTCCTGTAATGCACCGGTTGGCTCACTTTTGTAATGCTCCGTTTGCTTCCTCTTGCTCACGATGTACGCTTTTGTAACCTGCACACGTAACTTTTTCCTCCTGTAATGCACCGTTTGACTCACTTTTGTAATGCTCCGTTTGCTTCCTCTTGCTCACGATTTTCATTTTTGCTTCATTTTTCCGCCACTCACTGCTCCTAAATAAATAAATAAATAAATAACCTACCTCATCCGCCGCTCACCGCTCCTCCCCGCCTGTCTGCCGCTCCTCACCGCCTCTCCGCCGCTCCTCACCGAGTGTCCGCCGCTCCTCACCGCCTGTCCGCCGCTCCTCACCGCTCCTGCACTGCCCCATGTCCGCCGATCCTCCTCGCGCTCCTGGATGCCGCTCCTCCCCACGCTCCTCACGTCGGACACGCACATCGGGCCGGCGCTTCTTTCAAGGGACTACTTTTTTTTCGGTAAATATTTTAAATAACGTGTATTTATTAAGTTTATATAGCCTATGTCCATCTGCACACCCTGACGATTACAACGATGTATCGGGTGTGTGGATTGGCGCTGTGGTTCCCGAGTTTACCCGCCTCAAAGGTCCAAGGTTCTTCCTTTATAATAGTAGTATATATATATATATATATATATATATATATATATATATATATATATATATATTCACAGAAAAAACCATAGGTTATAGTCCATATATAGTTAGGAATTTGCCTTTATAAAACCTTGAAAATTCAATGAAAAAACCATTGGTTATAGAACATATATAGTTAGGAATTTGCATTTACAAAACCTTGAAAATTCAATGAAAAAACCATTGGTTATAGAACATATATAGTTAGGAATTTTCATTTACAAAACCTTATTTTACTCGCATAAAACCATTGAAATTCCATATATAGTTAGATGCGCTAACTATATATCGCGCACCCGCAATCCACTGCTGATGATGTCACATATTACATCATTCATGACATGGTCAGTGACATCACTGATGACATCACTGATGACATCTCAAATGACATCACTGATGACATCACTGATGACAACATCCAGTGACTGTATGTTTCTGTAAAGTTAAAATATGTCTTACATATTGAAGAATGAGTGGATGTAGAAGCGTCTGGATGAAGGATTTAGTAGGTGCATGACTGATTGTATGAGGGAGTGATTAAATGTGTCTCACTGAGTGCATGGGTTAGTGATTAAAGTGTCTTAATTTGGCAATCATTATTTATGTTCTTCTGTAAAGTGCTGCATGTTTAAATCAGTAGCTATATCAGTAACTATATGGGTTTTTGAATGGTTGCCCCAGTATTTGTATGGGAGACTGAGTATGTGTGTGGGTGGCTGGGAGGTGTATAACTCTGTGCATAGATGTGTGAGCAGTTAATTCCCTAGGTGTATGGGTTCAAAAGTGCATGTAGAAACAGCTGTATGGACAGTTGACTGTGTGCATGAGTATATTGGTGAGTGAATGGATATCTCAGTTCTACATGTCAAAGTAAGTACATATGTAAAACACACTCCATGTGAGAGTTGACATATATAAATAACTGTACATAAGAGCCAGTGAATGTGAGAGTGGCTGTATGAATCATTGTGAACTTGTATCAATGATTGTATAAGAGAGTAAATATGTGTTAGTAGATGTTTGAATAAGTAAGGTGTGTATAACTGTATAGTTGAGGAAATGGAGGTGTGATTGATTCTTTGCATGACTGACTAGGTGTGTGGGTAACTCCATAGATGTGTTACAGTCTGTGAGTGCCTGTTTACACTGAGTGTATCTAAGGTTATATTAGAGTCTGAAGATGTATTATCACATAAATGATATCATCAGTGATGTAATCAGTAATGTAAAATGAGATGTCAGTGATGTCATCAGTGATGTCATTTGAGATGTCATCAGTGATGTCATCAGTGATGTCACTGACCATGTCATGAATGATGTAATATGTGACATCATCAGCAGTGGATTGCGGGTGCGCGATATATAGTTAGCGCATCTAACTATATATGGAATTTCAATGGTTTTATGCGAGTAAAATAAGGTTTTGTAAATGAAAATTCCTAACTATATATGTTCTATAACCAATGGTTTTTTCATTGAATTTTCAAGGTTTTGTAAATGCAAATTCCTAACTATATATGTTCTATAACCAATGGTTTTTTCATTGAATTTTCAAGGTTTTATAAATGCAAATTCCTAACTATATATGGACTATAACCTATGGTTTTTTCTGTGAATTTCATTGGTTTTTTAAAAGCTAACATCTGTAGCTGTAAAATGTATTCTACTTTAAAAACCAAAATATATTTTAGATGTTTATTGATAATTTTAATTGAAATATTTTTTTTCTTCGCTTCCGGTAAGCGAACCGGGAAGCTTTCCGTTAGCTCATCTTGATGCCGCGATCTAGCACGCGAACCGGTAAACGTTACGTTAGCGGGACTGTGACGCGTCGCGGAAGCGCAACGTATAATTGTCGCGAATGCGTCTTATGACGCGCCGCTTTAGCGCTCCCGAAAGTGCTCGGGACCGCGAACCGGAAACGATGCGGGACGCGGCGCGCACCGCGTAACGTGAGCGGAACAAGTCATGTGACTTGTTTATCGAAGTTTTCATTGGTTCATTTCACTTTTGGTTTCCAAATGATGTATGACTAGGTCATGTGACCTAAAAATAACACTTTTCATTGGTTCCGAACTTTTGCTTTTCCAAAATCACGTAAACCCCTTCTTCTTTCCTCACTCTGACTTTCATCTTGGTGAGAGAAAGACCATTTTCCATTTTGATTACAATGGCTTCTATCTTTGCTTCAGCTGGTGGACCCCCACCACCACCTCAACTTCCTCATGACAAGAGAGGACCACCATCTCAATTCATCTCAAACAGAGAGGAAGAAGAAGACGACTTAGAAGAAGAGGACACTGATGAACCTGAATTTATTCCGGAGTTGCCCCGTGTTTCCAGAAGGAAAACAAGTTTCATTTGGCAATTTTTCTCAATTCCTCGAGGGGAGAAGAAAGTTTATGCCAAATATGCCACCTGCCTAATTTGCAAAAAAAGATTATCTCGAGGCACAGAGAAAAAGTATAGTATGGGCAACTATACTATGCATCGCCATATGGTCAGGTGGCATCCATTAAATTACAGCCGGGCAGAGTTAAGGGATCTGCAAGATAATCCCCCGACAACTCCTGTGGCCAAATCAACTTCTAATATAAATTTGACTGTAAGAGAGGCACAGGAAACTGTGCCAAACATACAGCCAAACTTCACGCACATGAAGTTTACGTGCATACATTGTGGTGCTATGCTCTCATGTGGCAACATGAGCGTAAACTTAATAAACTTGGTGTATGATAACCATAACTGCCCTAACCCACCCAAGCAGTAATTTTTTCTTTGCTCCTGTTGAGCCCTTTTCGATGCCTGTTTTTTTGTTGTTTCCCCTCCATGAAAAACACAAAAAAAACATAAAACTGTTCTAAAAATACAAAAAAAACAAAAAATGTTCAGAAAATAAAAAAAAATTAAAAAAACAACAAAAACATTAAAAAAAAGTTCTTTTCAGAACTACCTCCCCTTTCAAATATAATTGCTAGAATGTTTAACACTCTAGCAAGCTCTATTTCTTTTGGTTCGCTTCAAGTTCGCTGACCGGTTCGCGAACTTGAAGCGAACCAAAAAAATATTTTAAAAAAAAAAAGAAGAGTTAGTATAAGGGAAGTAAAAAAAGAGTAATGTAAAAAGAAAGACAGCTATAGAGAGTAAATCAGAGATAGTGTCAGTGACATCATCAGCAGTGCATTGCGGGTAAAAAGAGTAGAAAACATTTACCTTATAATTCTTGTTACCTTTTTTTAATATTTTTTCATACTTTCAATCTGTAAAAGAGAAAACATACATTTCCAAAAATATTACTACATGTATTTAAAAATTACAAAAGAAAAGGGAAAAGGTTCAAGAAGAAACACTTTTTCAACAATTTTGACATTTACAGAAGCCTCTGCTTCTCTACGTCCCCTACACAATCCTAAAGATATATATTTTAAATAAACAGTATCTTCATGCTGATGAACTGAGACCTATTTTTGAACATGGTACTTCTTTTGCACTGCTGATGTCTCACAATAGTGATGCAATAGCAGCACAAAAAAGATGTAAAGCCATCATAAAATTGTCTCTAATATTTTAAATGATAGTTTCAGGATGCAAATAAGATGTGTGCTTTGAAGAGCTTTCTTTGAGGTGAGGCCTATTCCTTTTTTTAAAAAAAACAGTACCCGGAAATACAGCACTATAAGCATTAAAATTGACACTTACAGAAGACTCAGTTTTTCCATATCTACCTCACATTTCTAAATGTATATCATAAGTACAAACAGAAGAACATTAATTATACATGTTTTATGGTTTATTTTTGCTGTTCTCAGAATGTATCAAATTTCACTTAAATCAGTGACTTGAACGTATTCATCATGTAACAGCGGGGAAAAAAAACACAATCAAAATGACTGTGTTTAAAAAACCCATACAATCTAAGAAATCTGATTTCAAAACTCCTTAAAATTAACTTACTTTCAATGACGTCGAAGGATCTCCTATGAACAGCATTCACTCTGTTGTGCTATAAATATTTTCAGCCCGCCACTTTCTGAAAGAAAACCTCCATCGATACGAAAAATATGTTACATAGAACAAAACACTTCTCTCATTCTATCACATGTTTCCACTAGGCCAAATCATGTTGCCGCGATTCGCTACTCTTGTAATTCTTCCAATCAAATCCCGACATTTTCTATTTTCGCAACTTTCTAAAAAAAAACATTTGAGATTATTTTCACAATCCTGGACTACTAATATCTTACTCTTCTTTGTCACTCATGTTCTCCTTTTCCTATGACACTGATACTGCTTTCTATGAAGCAGACTTACTTGCATCAGGTTTATATAGTTGGATTTTTAAATTGACATTATAATTAAAAGTTTTGGACCAATAATCTAGACAGCATTGCAGACTTACATTCCCTCTACTTCATGAACCTTTTGCAATTCTTCACAGGAAATCCCGAGATTCTTTCATTAAAATTTTGGTTTTAAAAACACCAGGTAAGAATTTTTAAGGTCAAACGGCAATTTTTTTTTGAAAGTTACAACGGAATCATTGCAGAATGACCAGCCGTTTCGAGACTTTAAATAAGCAGTATAATGTCCTGATGTTGTTGAAGGACCATTGTGATAGATAATTGCTACAGTTACAAAAGTCCTTCCTGATATTGAAAGCTGAGAAGCCACAAATTTTTTTATTAAAGTTGACAATTTTGATCCATCAGGCCTACATCGTTGAATCATTAAAATGACATACTGTCCATATCTACGTATAAATAATGTTGACATCATTTCAGATTTACATTGGCTACACTCCATGTTGTGATCCGCTGCATTTACTAGCTTATTAAAGGAGACTGATTTACTGTCTGGCAAAGTTAAATATATAAATCTTTCTGAGTCTACACTAGTAGTACTTGATACCCTACAATTCTCGCAGTCATGCTGCCATTGATAAGAAAGCCCAAACAGGTGATCTACATCTATACCCTCATCTTGCAATACATCAAGCATATACATTAAAAACTCCTGACAATCTTGCTGATTATTTTCAGAGAAGTCTGTTTGCCCTGAACATTCATCTAACAGATAACGAACTTCAGACACACTTTCTACTTTTGTTCGATCACTGCTACATTTCTCGAAAACAGAATTCAATAAACAGCATAAAATTTGTTCTGAATTCAACAGAATCTGTTCTTTTAAACTCTCTAGTGAAAAGAGAACATTAACCACTACATTTGCATAGCAGTTGACACCAGAACTGTTTTCAAATTGAAAACCGACAACATCTTCAACAGAATCCACTTTCTTTCTGCTAACAATTTTCGGTTCATTAACTTTTAGTCTTTTTGCAACAACCTCCCTACTATTACTGATATTTCTACGTTTGCGGCCTACCACACGTTTCTCAAACAAAGGATATTGAGGCAAATGTGGCGCATACTCTCTTCTTAACCTATTGTATTCCTTAACACAATCTAGATCCGCACAAATGTTTGTGACATCACAGTCAATCAAGTACAATCCTGATAAAGTTCTTACTCGTGACAATGCCACATATGCCATACCCTCCTTGAACACAGAACTGCCAATATTCACCAATGCACTGTCTACACTTAAACCTTGCGATTTATGAATTGTTACCGCATATGCCAAGCAAACAGGAAACTGTTTACGGCGAACATATAAGTCTTTAACAAGCAAAAACCTAGCAGAACAACGACCAATTAGCTGTACTTCCTCAATGCCATCAAATTTAATTTTTAAAAATTCTATTCCATCTCTATTTCTGTACTTCTGAAAATCAACAACATTACCCATTGATCCATTTACCAGACCTCTTTCAACATGTAAATTTCTTCTCAAAATGATTCGGCAATTTAAACACACATTCAAAGTCTTTTCAAAACCCGCTGTTTTAGATATAGTCTTCTCTAATGAATCCAATTTTGATTTCAAATTTTCTGACAAAATAATTGTTGATCCCATGTGCTCTATTTTGTCAATAGCTTCAAGTTTCACAATCTCTTGCTTTTCTAAATTCAACATTTTGTTGTTGAAGATGGCACATTCTGCAAGAGTTGGCATCAAACATATTCCGGATTTCTTCTCAGTAATTTTCTGAAAAATATTCTCAGCCACAATCTCTTGTTCGGGATATAAATTTGAAAGTAATCGTGCATTCAAAGCTTCTTTTCCATGCTCGGTCACTTTTCCAATTCTAATATCTTGTAGAATATTCTTGTAATCTTCATCTTTTGCCTGACGCATATTTTCATGCAGTTCAGCATAATTGAAGTTTAACCATATATTGACGTTGCCAATGCTCCCTAGGCACTTCCTGGTATCTTCATGCGTGAGTATTTTGAACACAGGTTCTCCTTTTACTGGTGTCGGCTGCAGAAGATCTCCGAAAACAATGATGTGTTTGCCACCAAATAACACATCATATTCAGTTTTAAGTACTTCTTGCATTCTCTAATGCACAAAGGCAAGCATAATATTGGAAACCATACTTACTTCGTCAATGATAAGTAGTTTCATTTTCCTCAAGACTCTTGAAACTTCAAAGCAAGCATCCCCAGATAACTTGTGATATTGTAATTTGTTGTCATGCTCCACCGGCAGCATCAGTAGACGATGCAAAGTAATACCTTTAATGTTATGTGCTGCAAGTCCAGTAGGAGCGGTGACAACACAAGACAGCGATGACTCAGTCCTTTCCTGCAAATAGCATGAAATTGCTTTAATAAGGAAACTTTTTCCAGTTCCCGCTTCTCCACTCACATACAGTCGGACAGGCTTCAACGATGTACATGAGCACTCTTTCTTCTCATGACTTAATCCATGCTCAATTTGCTTGGTAACTTCTTCATATATTTTCCTCTGCTCAACATTGAGTTGTTTTTCCAAGTCTTCTAAGTTAACTGAATCCTCCTGAGCATGTGCCATGGCTCTTTCCACTTCATTCATAGCAGTGGCAGCTTCATTTTCGATAATAGGTCCTCCAAGTGGATCTTGACTCAATGAAACAGAACTCTGACTGTCCTGAGAACTGTCTCTGGCAATCTCCGCTGCAATCGTTGCTTCCTGCTCAATTTCCAAAGTTAGCATTTCTTGATATTTAGGAAAAGCAGGACATTCTATGGACTCCTTGGCTGCATTGAAAGAGTCTTCGTAACAGAGGAAATCTCCAAGCAGTTCCTCTTCTGCACGCCAAGGCTTGAAAAGTTGCAAAAGTGCTAAATAGAAAAACTCCTTTGTTTCTGAAGATTCACCACTCAATTTTCGATGGTTTACTAATTGGCATTTTCTTTGCTTGACCAGGCATCCCTCACTTCCAATTACAGCATACACTCCTTTCTCAATATCTTCTTTGATGTTCCTCTTGAATATATAATTTTGTAGAACCTCATATAGACAAACATTCTCAAGGTGACTGCTTCGATTTGGATAATATGTATCCAACATGTTGGTCTTCAAAATGTCGGTACTGTTTGGTTCCTTTTCTGCCAAATATTCAATTTCCCGGACAGGTTTTAGAACCCGATTTCGCGTTGCAGCAAGACCAAGACTCGCCCAAACAATACTCCTGGATTTGGCATAGAGACTTGCTGAAGACAATCGATCTGAACATTCGTAAGCTCCGATTTCTCGATGCGACAACATCTTCAGACTGAAACTGTACAACTTCTTGCTGAGGCTCTTTTCATGGGAAATGTCCTCCCACATATCCTTCAGTTCTGTCTTTTCTTTTTTGGTGATGTAAGATGTCACATACCGAGCCACAGCCATACAGTTGTCACCCACAAACTGTATATCCATGTTAGCATTCCACATGGACAAAATCACTGGGTTGTAGTCGTTGATGTACTTGGACTCTTCGTTCCTTTTCAAATTGTATGTATTTTTGGGTGATTTCCTCGTCACATTATGTCGCAGTGAAGACATCAAACTGTTCACTTTTCCTTTAGAAATCACCGGTCGTGGAAAGTTGAAACGACATTTGGTGTAGAACTTGTCCTTGTTTCTGAATTTACGACGACAGTACTTTCCACAACGATGGCTTTGGAAACGTAAAACTTGTTCTCTTAGGCTTTTCTTCTCCGTTGCGTTTGGAACAGCACACGTAGAATACTGTTCTATGAAATTCATCACTAAGTCATCCGGATCTGTTCCAAATTTAGGTGCATCCTTGATCCACAACAACATATGTATATGAGGAGCACCTCTTGCTTGGTACTCCTTTCTCCAGAAGAAATCCAACACCTCTCCAAGAGGTGGATTCTTCTTATTTGTGATGAAAGACATCATAGCTTCAAATCTATGATTGAAGTACCTGCATACATTCACAGGATCCAAAGAACACAGTTCTCCAGGTGTCTTGAATTCAATGTTTTCAATATTTCCATTTGCCTCTCGTAGAAATTCAAGTAAGTCTTCCCAGCCATACTCGGCACAGCTCAGAGTGAGGAACCATGTCGGAGTTCCTAAGTTCCTCAGCATACATTTTAAATCACCATGACGACGGTACCAGTACTCATTAGTACCACGCTGACACGCCATGAGATTAATTAAGTGAGAATCCAAAATACTGTCTTGGACATTGACTTTATGCATAAAGTCCCTTGCCGAGATATTTCGCATCTGTATACCACTTTTTAAGATGTGGTTAACTGCATATGACAGTCCAGACAGATCGCTTTCAAACAGGAGATGAAACAAATATGGAATGCATTGACGAAACCTAGGATCGTCTGCATACAATCGTAAAGTCCGGTATTCAGACGCAGGAATTTGATGAGGTCGCTCATCATATCTTCCTCCTCGACCTGTGGGAAATAGCTGTGGGAAACACCGAGCTTCCAAACTTTCCTCCCAAACACTAATGGGACTCCCTTTAGCTTGTTTCATTTGAAACAACTCAATAGCATTCCCCATGACTTCCTTGGAATGCAAAGGATGAACACTATAATGTTCATATATTTCTTCACTTTTAGAGGCTTCTACTTTCTCAATTTGGCCAGCACACAAATCGCTATCCTTTTCATCACTTACTTCCTCTTCTGCAACATATACATTCTTATAGTACTTATTATTTGTCTTCAAATACACTGTTGCTTTTTTGACTTTCCTAACATCCACTAAATCTTGCCATATTTTCTTATTCTTTGTCGGAACCCCATTAACTAAGATAACCAGAGGTTCCTCTTCCACTTTTTCTATTCCAATTGTGTTAATGTTTTTGTTCAAATCTAGAGGCAAATAAACAACTCTTCCCTTTAATCCTCGCTGTAAATCTGCTGGAGGCAACTTCCCTGTCTTTGGCTCCATTCTTACAATAGCCTGAAAGGGATGGATACTTTGAATCAAAATACATTCATAAGTATTTAAATCCTTCAATTCAGAAGGAACCTCAACCAATTCCAGATTATTATGTACTGCCCTAGCAGGCATCTGGTTTTGGTTTAATTTATTACAACAATAAGTACACACACGTTGATCCGATCCTAAATCAAAATAATTTTCTACCATCAAGTATGTGGCAAAATCCTTCCATTCACTATTATTTTCCCTTTCACTTTTTGCATATACATCCACTACTTTAGTCTGATTCTTATAATAAGTGCGTCGACAACATACACAAGTGAAATTAGGCCTCTCACTTGATTTCATCTGAAAAGTGGCAATTTCCTTCTGAAAATTATCTGTACTGGAAACCTGTACATTGTCTTCAACATTACCCTCTACTTCAGGGTCAATTTGAACATTCTCATCTTTACTACTAAAGTAACAAAACTCAATTTCTTCACAAATATTCTTCACATCTATTTCTGAACCATGCAAAAGAGCAGCACATAATTGTTTAAGCATAATTGCTGGACTCTTAGCATAATACAACATTCTCACTAATTTTCTCACTTTATTATGATGCACTGCTACCATCCTGAAATGATGAAAAACACTCTGGCATACTCTCCTGGAAAGACAAGCCAGTGAATGACCACGCAAACCTGTCATTTGTCTCACTCTGCAAGGATCTAAATTTTGCAACAACTTCATTTTCTGCTTCAAACTTTTCTTATTAAATGTCCGTATAAAATCACAAAGCATATTGATGGAAACCTGTCGCACACTGCAAATAGAACTACACTTCCAAATGTACACAGGACCCTTAGGACGTCTTCCTAAAACCTCATCACTTAGCACCTCTTCTGTCTCTGTTGTCACAAGTTTTTCCTTTTCAACTGGACAACCATCCTTCACTTCATAAGCTCGACCACTGGTGTCAACTGCAAACATCAAATCATTATCCTGAAAATAACTCTCCTCATTAAAAAATGCCTCAGAACTTGAACTATGCATCCATTCTCCGGAAAAAACTTCACAAAAGTTACTACGATTTACTACTCTCTTCCATCTACTGTTTGTTTTGAAATCAGAAATTACCTTGCTTAGTTTCCTAATTCTATTGATTACCAAAATAAACAACTTCCGCTTAATTTCAAAAGCATGATCAATAATTTTCTCTACATTTTTCTTCTTCTTATAAAATGCCGCTTTCTGTTGGCCTTTTTTAATATTTCTTAATAAATTAACTATTATCCTGTTACGGAACATTCGATGTCGAATGTCCCTAAACTGTTGTTTCCTTCTACTATCATGCACAGAGTTATCTCTTCCTCTACCAATAACATTTTTGATGGGTCTTTCCTTTCCATTTAAATTACTCTTCTTTTTCTGAACTGAAACATTTTGGCGAAAAATACTTTTTTTACTAAAAATACTTTTTAAGAATGATTTTGTGCTCTTACCCGGAGCTTTCTTGGTGTTTTGATAAGTATTTGGGGAAGAGGACTGCTGCAATAAAACATCATCCTGCTGTCTTTGACGTTTTCTAGCTTTTCTTATTCTATTTTTTGTAGGCATTTTTCAAATTTAAAAAAGATCTGCAGTTGAATCTGTGGAAAAATATAATAAAAAATGTTATTAAGCACTATTACCAAACAGTAAATGAATAACAGTCATCAAAAACTTAACGTCCTACTTATTATTTAACATAGAAAATCTTTTGCACCAGCACTGCATCACAAGGACATTTTCAGTCATTTCCTCTTGAATGCAGATATACAATTGATTTATGTGCCGTGTTTATAAACGATTTTTTGAAATCAATTGCATTTCTGGATATGTACTGCTAGAGTTTTATAGGTTGCTTTGGGTCATATTTATAAGGCATATGAGTGTCTATAATGTTATTTTTCCTTTTTAAATGGAAAGCGTTGTTCATGGTGCAAGTTTCTTATAAATACGCTCCCACCTGCGAAACGGAACTTTGCGCGCAGAAAGCTGATTGGCTCTCCGGTGTCTGTCAACATTCTAAACAGACCGAAGCGGCCGCCATCTTATCTCTCGGTAGGATCGAGAGAGAAGAAGAGGTGAAAAACGAAGGGGGAATTTAATGAAAGGGGGCAAGGTATACCCCTCTTGACCCCCTAGGAATGATGTTGGGGTTTTTAAAGGGTCCCGTGGGGAAAATAAAAAAAATATATTTTTCACAGTAGAAGCGCTTTCCGAACACCGAACTGGGCCGCAAACTGCTGGCAAAACGGGAATAGGTATAAGGGGGTGCGGGAGACCATTTTGTGCTTCGTTTTAATTAAATTACTAAGTATAAGGGGGTGCGGGAGACGTATCCTAATCCCTTATATTTTCTGAGGGTGGCTGAGAAGGCTCATATATGTTGATACATGTGTTCCAGCGGCTCTGCGTGAACTTTTTTTTTTCTTTGCTGCGTCACGTCTGTTAACGTTCGATTGGAAGGAAATCGGGAAGTGTTGACAACCAATTTGTCAGTGCGATAAAATATTTCGTTATAAATGAATCCTTATTGATAAACATTGTCTGCGCAATCTTGTCTTTTTTACAATGCCACAATTTTGTCGTACACACGAGCCATTTTAGATGCCTGGCCGGTCCCAGGCTATCACCTAGCCCCAGCTGTAGAGAATCCACACATACCAACCCTCCCGATTCAGGCGTCAGACTACTGATTTCAGTGCTACTCTCCCGCCTCCCGATTCCTGCAACCAAAAACGCGGGGGTATATTACCAACCACTAGCGATAACTTCTTTAGAGACAAAAATTATCGCCGCACATCGACGATTTTTATCGCAGATAAACCTTGCTATTAGCAAGGTTTATCGCAAATGCGATAAAAAACGGCCGCAATGCATGAATATCGCTGAAAAGTCAGCAATATTCATGCATTATCCAGCAAATGCTCTTAGCCATGTTATCCACCTCTCATTAGATAACATGGCTAAGAACTGCTCGCAAATGCGATAAGAAGCGGCCGCAATGCATCAATATTGCTGAAAAGTCAGCGATATTCATGCATTATCCAGCATATGCTTTTAGCCATGTTATCCACCTCCCATTGGATAACATGGCTAAGAACTGCTCATGGTCCCATGAGGAACGCTTTCCATTTAAAAAGGAAAAAATAACATTATAGAAAAGAATCGTTTTTAAACACAACATATAAATCAATTGTATACCTGCATTCAAGAGGAAATGACTGAAAATATCCTTGAGACACATGAAAGCGTTTTCTGGAATGCCCTAGCACCATTTTTTGGACATTATTAACATGGCTATGTAACTCCCATAATCAAAATCTAAATTTGCCAAGCGCAGGTGGCAACGTATTTACAAGACACTTGCCCCATGAGGAATGCTTTCCATTTAAAAAGGAAAAAAATAACATCAATTACACTCAAATGCCTTATAAATATGACCCAAAGCTCTAGCAGTACATATCCAGAAATGTAATTGATTTCAAAAATGGATTTTAAAAACAACATATCTGTTTCAGCTTACATAAGAGACCATGGAATGGGCTTCATATACAACAATAACTTGTATTACTGCATGCCAGAATGCTACACCGAATATGCAATTACAATTTCTCAAAGTAACAAAATCTATTTCTATATCACTACAGACAAAGCCACAGTTTAAAAACACATCTTTCTTCATCATTTTCTCCTTAGCAAGGTTTATCGCAAATGCGAAAAAAACGGCCGCAATGCATAAATATCGCTGAAAAGTGAACGATATTCATGCATTATCCAACAGATGCTCTTAGCCATGTTATCCACCTCCCATTGGATAACATGGCGAAGAACTGCTCGCAAATGCGAAAAAAAACGGCCGCAATGCATGAATATCGTTGAAAAGTCAGCGATATTCATGCATTGTCCAGCAAATGCTCTGAGCCATGTTATCCACTTCCCATTAAATAACATGGCTAAGAACTGCTCAGGGCCCCATGAGGAACGCTTTCCATTTAAAAAGGAAAAATAACATCAAAGACACTCAAATGCCTTATAAATATGACCCAAAACAACCTATGAAGCTCTAGCAGTACATATGCAGAAATGTAATTGATTTCAAAAACTATTTTTATAAACAACATATCTGTTTCAGCTTACATAAGAGACCATGGACTGGGCTTCATATACAACAATAACTTGTATAACTGCATTCCAGAATGCTACACCGAATATGCAATTACAATTTCTCTAAGTAACAAAATCTATTTCTATATCACTACAGACAAAGCCACAGTTTAAAAACACTGCTTTCTTCATTATTTTCTCCTTAATTCATACTATTCTCTATCTAAAATAAATAAATCTTTTCTCACCTTAGCAAATACTTTTTGAGTTTTGAAAACAGTCTCAGAAATACACCAAATTGTCTTCAGCAGAAGAAAAACGATGCACTCCAGAAGCTGCAGCTATTGAAAGCACAGAAATACAGATATTCATTTCACATATCTCTCATATTAGCCAATCATAACTCTTCCCTCACTTTTTTCAAATCAAAACCCTTCCCCCCTCTGCCCTCTCTGCCTTTTTTCCATAGCAACCACCTCCTGGAAGACCTCTCATGTTTGCAAATTCACACAACAATGTTTCAATTGAACTCTGAACTCTCAGTGCACCTGCGTATCCAGTGCAATCTTTCATTAAAAGTTTCTTCCTTGACCATTCAAATTACATCTTTCAAAGAACACATCCATGCACCCTAACTTTATGTTTTCAGAAATGGAAATACACCAATCACTGCTAATGAATCATTAGCATTGGAAATCCACAGTTTTTTTTCTTTACAAACTCCTACTGTTTCAACTGCCCTTTCATTACCACACTTCATCTGACTGCAGCACAACCTTCTCCCACCATGTTTAACGTCTGGATTGTTGGACATAGTTACATCCACTGGGCTCAAAGGTATGCCGAGAACAGAAATTTACACAACCTCAATTTACAAGATGTGGAAATTAAGTGGTTGGGCCAAAGAGGATTAAAATGTCACCAATTGATACCATTGGTGAAAACCTTTATGCATTTGCCAAAACCTGACCTGTTAATTGTGCACTGTGGAGGTAATGATTTGGGCACTTTGACAGGAGTAGGTCTGGAAATGCTATTAAAGGACACCTTTGAGCAATTAATGGCACTTTTTCCTCAAACTGCCTTGGTATATTCCAATATATGCCAAAGACAGAAATGGAGGTGGTCCAACCAATTTTGTCCACAAATTGAGAAATCGAGGAAGCATGTAAACAAATCTGTTTCAGCTTTCATGAGAGACCATGGAATGGGCTCCCTGTACAACAATAACTTGCGTTACTACATGCAAGATATCTACAGAGGAGATGGAGTTCACTTCTCAGATGAGGGCAACAGAATTTTCATTCTGAATTTAAGAATGTGCATTGGTACCTACTTATAAGTACCTAAATGTACCATAAACCCAAAAGCTCTTCTCAGAGCTACCCTTCATCTAATCACTCACAATTATTATTTTTTTCTAACTTTTTTCGATAATTTTCCACAAAATACGCTCCGAAAGCTAACCTCGCGGAATTTTTAAAAAAAATGTTTTTTTTCCGCACATTTAAACCTCCTCAGCCACCCTCAGAAAACCTAGGGGGTCAAGATAAGTCTACCGTGCCCCCTTCTACACATTCTGAACATTATTTGCCCTCCACCTTGTATCTTAATGCGACCGAAACACAAAATGGTGGACTCCCGTGACGCTTAAGGTTCGCTAACCGGGCCACTTTCCGGAAAGCGGTCCTAAAAAAAGGTGGGAAAGTAATTAGCAGAAAAACGACTAGAGACACTCTCACCAAATATAGATTACCTCATACTACATAACAATCCCTTTCATTCTCACAAATTTGATTGAAATTTCATTTAGCCATTTAGCCTGTAGACCTATCTAAATACCCTGAGGTAAATTACTTCACAAAACACATCTAAAATATTGGAATTGACAACCAATGAAAACTTTACTTTCATTTACAATTTTTATTACCTGACATTTGATTGGTTATATACCTGAATATATATAAAGGAAGAGAAGGAAACACAGCCATTTTCACTGCTACTTCCTGAACTACATTTCAAGAGCCTTTTCACCTCCCTGTAAAGTTATTTGATAATTTGTAAGTGGCACTTTAAATTAATTTGTAAAAATGTTTATTGATAATTATTTACTGACCCCCTGCTATAGTTATAGATACAGATAACCTCCTCTGTTACATTTATTGATTGACTTACACTTCTCTGCTATAATTATGAATTTACTTACTTTAACTTCACTGTTAAAAAAACAGAACAACATGTCTGAACTTAAACCCAACAGTGCCCTAAGTCTTCTAATATAATTTTTTTTTATGCAATTTACAGAAAAAAAATGGAAGGGGAGCAAAAAGAAACTAATGTTTCCTTCGAGATTACATCCGAAGACATTGTAACTGAAGAAAATGTGGATGAAGATTTTATGGATCAATCTTTTGACGAACAATTTATTCAAACCTTACAAGAGACAGAAACATCCATATTCGACGAGATAGCAGATGATATAATGCTGGAAGTTTTAATGAACTATGAAAATAATAAATAATTTTTTTTCAAATCAAAATAAATAAATAAATAAAAAAAACGAACAAAAACAACAAATAATTAACATACAGTATTAGAAAAGTCTATCATTCTTTTATCCTTAAAGTACGCTGCCCAGAACGCTTTCCGGTTCGCGAACTTGGCGCTTACCACGCAAAAAAAAAATATATATATATTTTTTTTTAGGGACCCTCCTAGGCCCTTTTAAAACCTCCACATAAAACCTAGGGGGTCAACGAGGATCTACTATGCCCCCTTATGGTAATTTCCCCCTTTGTTTTTGCCTCCTCTTGTCTCTCGATCCTACCGAGAGACAAGATGGCGGCCGCTCCGGACTGTTTAGAATGTTGACAGACACCGAAGGGCCAATCAGCTTCGCTTCGCAAAGTTCCGATACGCGAAAAGTTCGCTAACCGGATCGCTGCCCGGAGCGCTGTTACAGATATATATCTTGATTTAAACGGTAATTTCTCAAAATCCACTGAAGCACATATATTGAGACCTAGCAAAGGCACATCGGGCTAACAGTCCCTACAATTTTGCCAAGTTTCGTGAAAATCCATTCAGCCGTTCGGCCTAAAAGTGAGTCCAACCGCCCTATAGAAATTAACATGGGAAAAACGCGTTTTGGGACCCCCCTTTTTTCTCGGCCCCCCCTTGACGACCCCCCCCAAATTTTCAGGGGCTGCTCAGAAACAAAATGTGCCATTTTCCTGAAAATTTCAGCCGATTCCGTCCACAAACGCTAAAGTTATTAGACATAGAATTTTCAGAAATGCCATAGGGAAAAAATCCTAACTATATATACCTACTGGCGACCGCCAGTAGGTAATATATATATATATATATATATATATATATATATATATATATATATATATATATATATATATATATATATATTCAATGAAAAAACCATTGGTTTTAGGCCATATATAGTTAGGGATTTGCATTTACAAAACCTTATTTTACTTGCATAAAACCATTGAAATTCCATATATAGTTAGATGCGCTAACTATATATCGCGCACCCGCAATCCACTGCTGATGATGTCACATATTACATCATTCATGACATGGTCAGTGACATCACTGATGACATCACTGATGACAACTCAAATGACATCACTGATGACAACATCCAGTGACTGTATGTTTCTGTAAAGTTAAAATATGTCTTACATATTGAAGAATGAGTGGATGTATAAATGTCTGGATGAAGGATTTAGTAGGTGCATGACTGATTGTATGAGGGAGTGATTAAATGTGTCTCACTGAGTGTATGGGTTAGTGATTAAACTGTATTAATTTGTGCATCATTATATCTGTTGTTCTGTAAACTGCTGCATGTGTTGATCAGTAGCTATATGAATAACTATATGGGTTATTGATTGGTTGCTCAAGTATTTGTATGGGAGACTGAGTATGTGTGTGGGTGGCTGGGAGGTGTGTGACTCTGTGCATAGATGTGTAAGCAGTTGATTCACTAGGTGTATGAGTTCAAGAGTGCATGTGGAAACAGCTATATGGGCGGTTGACTGTGTGCATGAGTGTATTGGTGAGTGAATGGATATCTCAGTGCTACATGTCAAAGTAAGTACATATGTAAAACACAGTACATGTCAGAGTTAACATATATAAATAACTGTGCATAACAGCCAGTGAATGTGTGAGTGGCTGTATGGATCATTGTGAACATGTATCAAGGATTGTATAAGAGAGTAAATATGTGTTAGAATATGTTTCAATAAGTAAGGTGTGTATAACTGTATAGTTGAGGAATTGGAGGTGTGTTTGATTCTTTGCATGACTGTCTAGGTGTATGAATAACTCCATGGATGAGTGACAGTCTGTGAGTGTCTCTTTTCACTGAGTGTATCTAAGGATATATCAGAGTCTGTAGAGGTTCATCGTATTAACACATGAATGATGTCATCTGTGATGTTGTCAGTGATGTCATTTGAGTTGTCATCAGTGATGTCATCAGTGATGTCATTTGAGATGTCATCAGTGATGTCATTTGAGTTGTCATCAGTGATGTCATCAGTGATGTCACTGACCATGTCATGAATGATGTAATATGTGACATCATCAGCAGTGGATTGCGGGTGCACGATATATAGTTAGCGCATCTAACTATATATGGAATTTCAATGGTTTTATGTGAGTAAAATAAGGTTTTGTAAATGCAAATCCCTAACTATATATGGCCTAAAACCAATGGTTTTTTCATTGAATTTTCAAGGTTTTGTAAATGCAAATTCCTAACTATATATCGACTATAACCTATGGTTTTTTCAGTGAATTTCAATGGTTTTTTAATAGCAAATATGAAAAGCTTTAAAATGTCAAGTACGTGATAGATAAAAACATTTTCGTATTTATACACGCTGATGTGCTTTGAACGCTGCACCCCCCCTCCCCTCTTTTCTCTTAGTAGTACTCTCTCTTTGCAGATAGTGAACGGTAGTTAACGCAGAACTTTACCCCCGTTGTAATCCGTCGTGCCTGCTTGTCTCTCCGTTTGATCGATTGTTATCCAAGCATTTACTGTTTTACAATTGATTCTCTTTGGTTCATTCTCTATTTACAAACAAGCACAACGTCGCAATACTCTGTTTAGTCTTTGCAGATAGTGAAAAATCGTGTAAAAAAATAAAAGTAATCGAGCAAAATCAGTAGGCCACTAATTGGATCTCTTTTTGACCTCGCTAAAATAGAAATATTAGGAACAACCCTTCATGAGAAATACGAAAATAGTGAGATGAACTTAGCTCCACACCATGAGGGCTGCAAGACAGCTCGACTCCGTCACCCACCCCGCCCAAAATAACGACAAACCCTATGCAAATATTAAAAATATAGACAACACACCAGCAAAGAAACAGGGTAAAACATTTTATTAAATAACTATTTACATAACTATTTTATACTTTTTATTGCCCGATCCGGCTAGCTCAATCGATCGAGCATGAAACTCATGCACTCTGATAGCAAGCGTTGCTACTGATGCTATGCAGACCAAAACTGGTTTTCAGTTTGTACATTTTTCTAGATTTTTCAATCCAAGGTTGGTTGACTTTGTAGAAGGATAGCTTCAGATTTTCAACATACGGTGTGGTGGCGCGGACTGGGAGGGGGCGCTTCGCTCCTGCCCCCTCCCCAAGTAACATTTTCATACGTGAAAGTACGTTAATGGTTTTGGTCCCTGAGTTGCTTCAATGTCACTGCCATTCTCAAATGGCATAAGTTCTGGATGTTGGGTGCCATAGTTCAGAGTTCTGAGCAGCGCTTGTAACACTGTCTGAAGCTTATTTCCACCTACTGCAGCTTCACTATTCTCAAAGTAAGTGAGTGTCGTTTGTGGACCTGACTGCATTTGAAAACAATGTGATATGAAACCTTCCTAAACAGCTTGACGGAGGCCCCCGAGGGGCGGTGTGATGGCCATGGACTCGGAGAAGACACTTGGCTCCGACCCCCTCCCCAAGTCTTATAGCACCGGTGTAGCCTGAGATCGCCCCCGACATAGGCGGCCGGCTCTCGGGGTCCGGCGGAACTTTTTGCCTTTTGATGACTCTTCTATTCTGGACCTTGTCCCACAATCCGTTTGACCTGAAGACACGCTGTAGTGGGGCGCCCCTTTACCGTTTCAGTTGCCATTCCGCCCGCTTTTGCTACACTGTGCCTCTTCCGCCATTCAGCTGTTTACCGCCCGCTCTTGCGACTACAGCGTCTCGCTCACCATGTAGTTGAGTTGCTCCCGCTCTTGCGGTGCAGCGATAGGCGGCTGCCACAGGACTCTCAAAATGGCGGCCGGCTCTTCGGTTTTGGGCCTGGTCCACTAAAATGGCCCTGGGACACCTTTGAACTCGGACGCTTCCCTGATAGGGCTTGGGTCCCATTCTCGAAAGCGTCCCCTCAGCCGTGAAGATTCTACAAAAGTCTTGGGGGCCCCCGACTCCCGCAAGCTTCTGGTGGGGAGCGGCTGCCATGTCTGCTCGTGGAATGGCCACGACGGAGCTACGAGATGGTAGTGCTCTCATGCTGACGCCAGCTTTAGTCTGAAACATCCAGAAACACTGTAGACTACCAATTCGATCAGTTCCGGTAGCGCCCCAACATGACCCGGAAGAGAAGAACTTGCCCTCCCCTCTTTGACTGATGGTTCTTGTTGCCTGTCCCCTCTGTTGTCATTTAACAGAACTTTTTGGACTGCTGAAAGGGGTTGTGTTCAGAACGCTGGTTGGTGGAGACATTTTGACTATATTCTTGACCTACGTTGTCGCGTAATGCGTTATATGACACGCCGCGTTAGCGCACCCGGAAGTGATCCGAGGCGCGGCGCGCAGCGCGTAACGTAAGCATAACAGGTCATGTGACTTGTTAATAAAACTTTTCATTGGTTCATTTTACTTTTGTTATTTTAATGATGAAAAGCTTGGTCATATGACCTAAAAATTACGCTTTTTATTGTTTTCGAACATTATTTTTTTTTAAACATATGTTATAATATTCCAGGCTAATGTACTTTCCCAGAAAATTTACAACTGTCCTGCAAGTAAAATATATTCCTTTTTCGAGAAAAAGGGCGTTTCTTCGTTCCATGACGGAGCCGTTGAGTTAAAGAGACTCGGCCTGCTGTCTTAGTCGCCGATACGCCTGATTATCAGATTCTTATCGATCACTTTATGTTGCAGAAATGAAAAACACAACTGCCCTTGACCATTTATCTTTACTGCGTTCCTACATATTATACCTTTTATCCGTCATGTAATTGGACTGCTTTATTTCACTTGCCTTTTACTGATTCGAAAACAGTGACTAAAAGTAAAAACTTTACCAATGTAAATACTACTACCGTGTTTTGTTTTAAAAACCTTTATTGTGAAAATGTCAGTATACAAATACGGGCCTATAACCACGTGGGCCGGCCACGGAGCAAACTGAAATCGTATATGATGAGGAGACATTTACACTGTAGAGGAACGTAACGAGCGGGCCATTAGGTTGGAAGAACTAAGGTGTCTAACAGTTGCGGAATCGGTGGACGTACATTTTGTAATTAAAATAAGACAGGGCCACTTACAATAAAATTTTCTAGATATACATTTGCGGGCAAGGAGTTACGAGTCCCATTTATACCGGCGCCATTTTGGGCGAGGCCGGGCAGGTCCAAGATATAGTCAAAATGTCTCCACCAACCATCGGCCAGACCAGAACCCCTTTCGGCCCTGTATGCTACAAGATGGTGTCTTCCATTCAGAAAATATTGTTGGCAGCATTTTGAAAGGAAACATAAACAGCCGTTCTCCTAGTGAGTCTCACATTGTTACATTTAGGAAGAATGTTGAAGAGTAGTATGTGGAAAATCTGAAGCCATTTTTCTACAAACTCTCAATCAGCCTTGGATGGAAAAAAAATCCTGAAGAATGTACAAACTGAAAACCAATTTTTGTCTGTATAGCATCAACAGCAACGCTTGAGTCAGCTTTGTGTCAAGCCGCCATTTTCATTCAATCAATAGCGTCCCCCTGCACACATTCAGGGACCTGGTCGTGTCTTCAGATGAAACGGATTGTAGGAAAAGAAGCAGAAAGGAAAAGGAAAAAAGTTCCGCCGGACCTCGGGAGCCGGCCGCCTATGTCATGTGCGACCTTTGGCCACACCAGGGCAATAGTGAAGCTGCAGCAGGTGCAAATAAGCTTCAGACAGTCTTACAAGCACTGCTCAGAACTCTCAACTATGGCACTCAACATCCAGGACTTGCCATTCGGATCTTGGCGCCTTGTGCTGGTTCCGACCTATTTACACATCGGTCCACTACTGACATCACCTCATAAGCCAACGGGGCACCCCACGCCGACTTTCGGCGCAGCATTGTAGGATGGCCACACCAGTGCAGCAACTTGCTGGACACCACCTCGGTGCCATCCGGATCTCGGCGCGTTCGAGTCACTGTACCGCAAAAGTGACCGGAACTCAGCTGGACACGCCGTCTTTCGGCGCAGCATTGTAGGATGGCCACACCAGTGCGGCAACTTGCTGGACACCACCTCGGTGCCATCCGGATCTCGGCGCGTTCGAGTCACTGTACCGCAAGAGTGACCGCAACTCAGCTGGACACGCCGTCTTTCGGCGCAGCATTGTAGGATGGCCACACCAGTGCGGCAATTTGCTGGACACCACCTCGGTGCCATCCGGATCTCGACGCGTTGTGCTGCCTTCGGCCTATTCGCACATCGGTCCGCTACTGACGCCCCCTCACGTGCCAATGGATTTTCTACGCTTTTTGTAGCCCTATGCCGCATAACAGGTCATGTGACTTGTTTATAAAACTTTTCATTGGTTCATTTTACTTTTGGTTTCCTAAAGATGGAAGGCTTGGTCATATGACCTAAAAATAACACTTTTCATTGGTTTAGAACATTTTTTTTTCCCAAACGATGAAAGCCCCACCTTGTTTCTGGATCATTCAGACTGAAGCTGGCATCAGCATGAGAGCACCACCATCTCGTGGCTCCGTCGTGGTCATTCCGCGAGCAATCATGGCAGCCGCTCCCCACCGGAAGCCTGCGGGAGTCGGGGGCCCCCAAGACTTTTGTAGAATCTTCACGGCTGAGGGGACGCTTTTCGAGAATGGAGCCCAAGCCCTAGCAGGCAAGCGTCCGAGTTCCAAGGTGTCCCAGGGCCATTTTAGTGGACCAGGCCCAAAACCGAAGAGCCGTCCGCCATTTTAAGAGTCATGTGGCAGCCGCCTATCGCTGCACTGCAAGAGTGGGAGCAACTCAACAACATGGTGAGCGAGACGCTGTAGCCGCAAGAGCGGGCGCAACTCAGCTGGATGGCTGCCACCTGGGGAGGCCCGTTCACGCCGCCTCCCCCAAGCCCCCCCCCCGGGCCGCCCCACGCCAATTTTCGGAGCAGCATTGTAGGATACCAAAACCAGTGCGGCAGTTTACTGGACATCACCTGGGTGCCATCAACATCTCAGCGCGTTCTGCTGCCTTGGGACTATTCGCACAACAGACCGCTACTGACGAGGCCTCCCCCCGCACCACCCGGGACGCCCCACGCCAATTTTCGGAGCAGCATTGTAGGATCCCAAAACCAGTGCGGCACCCAGGCGACATCACCTGGGTGCCGTCCAGAACTCTGCACGTTGTGCTGCCTTGGGACTATTCGCACAAAAGACAGCTTCTGACCATTGTTGCTTTTTTGGGTGAAAAATGTTTAAATGTTTTTACAGTTTTTGTTCCGTTCATTATATTTAAAAGTTAATAAAGTTTTATAATCTTACTTTGTTGGAGTGTTATATATTTTTTTTTAAACGGGTGAATGGGGCCTTGAATCGGGTTATTGTCATGTGTGGGCTTTGGAAGTGTGCTGCTGCAGGATCGGACATTTCAAACTCAAATGCACGTTCTTTTTCTTACCTTTCCGAAGCATGGAGCGCAATAGCAGGCAGAGAAAGGGTGATGCACGTGTTGAACACTACCTGACCTGGCAAGTTGCTGGCAGTGCCCCCCCGCCCGCCCCTGAAAGAGGGCACACACACACCGCCGCCCCGAGTACTTCACAAATCTTTAAAAGACCATGCGCTTGTTCATGAGGCTTAAATGGTTTATCACCTCTTCTAGAACCCCTGCATCGACCCTCTGACGTTTCCTGGAAAAATTACCACGTAACACAATACCAAGCCCTGTCAGCTGAAACCCCCGAGGAATCGTGGGGCATATTATCAAGGGGGTTTATCTCCGCTTTTTTGGCTTTAAAAGCCATGAAAGCGGAGATAAAATTATCTCCCTATTACCAAGCTGTCGCTAACACCAGTTAGTGACAGCTAAAAGGAGATAGCGACCATCTTGGGCCCCGCTTTGCATGTCAGTGATACTTATCACTAATGACATGCAAAGTGGGCGTGCCAAGATGTTAGCGACTGGAAACAGTCCCTAACATCGCTATCTCCTATTACCAACTTTTGGAGATATTCGCGCTAAGCGCGAATATCTCCAAAAGCTAACACCTGCCCTGAGCAGTTCTTAGCCATGTTATCCAATGGGAGGTGGATAACATGGCTAAGAGCATTTGCTCGATAATACATGAATATCGCTGACTTTTCTGCGATAATAGCAAGGTTTATCTGCGATAAAAATCGCCGATGTGCGGCGATAATTTTTGTCTCTAAACAAGTTAGAGACAAAAATTATCGCTAGTTGTTCGTAATATGCCCCCGGGTTTTTGCTTGCAGAAATCGGGAGGCGGGAGACTAGCACTGAAATCAGTAGTCTCACGCCTGAATCGGGAGGGTTGGCATGTCTGGATTCTCTACAGCTGGGGCCATAAACTACATCCGCAGGGGTAGGTGATAGCCTGGGACTAGCCTGGCATCTAAAATGGCTGCCGTGCACGACAAAATTGTGGCATTGGAAAAAAGGCAAGATGGCGCAGACAATGTTTATCAATAAGGATTCATTTATAACAAAATATTTTATCGCAGTGACAAATTGGCGGTCAACACATCCTGATTTCCATCGAATCGAACGTTAACAGACGTCACGCAGCAAAAAAAATAAAAAGCTCACGCACAGCCGCTGGAAGAGATGTATCAACATATATGAGCCTCCTCAGCCACCCTCATGAAACATAGGGGATTAGGATACGTCTCCCGCACCCCCTTATACCTAGTAATTTAATTAAAACGAAGCACAAAATGGCGAATTCCCGTTTCGCTACCAGTTTGCGGCCCAGTTCGCGGCCCGTGAAGCGCTTCTACCGTGAAAAATCATTTTTTTTTATTTTCCTCACGGGACCCTTTAATAACCCCAACAACATTCCTAGGGGGTCAAGAGGGGTATACCTTGCCCCCTTTCATTAAATTCCCCCTTCGTTTTTCACCTCTTCTTCTCTCTCGATCCTACCGAGAGATAAGATGGCGGCCGCTCCGGACTGTCACGCAGCAAAAAAAAAAAAAGCTCACGCACAGCCGCTGGAAGAGATGTATCAACATATATGAGCCTCCTCAGCCACCCTCATAAAACATAGGGGATTAGGATACGTCTCCCGCACCCCCTTATACCTAGTAATTTAATTAAAACGAAGCACAAAATGGTGAATTCCCGTTTCGCTACCAGTTTGCGGCCCAGTTCGCGGCCCGTGAAGCGCTTCTACCGTGAAAAATCTTTTTTTTTTTATTTTCCCCACGGGACCCTTTAATAACCCCAACAACATTCCTAGGGGGTCAAGAGGGGTATACCTTGCCCCCTTTCATTAAATTCCCCCTTCGTTTTTCACCTCTTCTTCTCTCTCGATCCTACCGAGAGATAAGATGGCGGCCGCTCCGGACTGTTTAGAATGTTGACAGACACCGGAGAGCCAATCAGCTTTCTGCACGCAAAGTTCCGTTTCGCGAAAAGTAAGCGAACCGGAGCGCAGCCTGGAGCGCTGTTACAGATATATATCTTGTTTTGAACGTTAATTTCTCAAAAACTACTGGAGCACATATATTGAGACCTAGCAAAGGCACATCGGGCTAACAGTCCCTACAATTTTGCCAAGTTTCGTGCAAATCCATTCAGCCGTTCGAGCTAAAAGTGAGTCCAACCGCCCTATGGAAATTAACATGGGAAAAACGCGTTTTGGGACCCCCCTTTTTTCTCGGCCCCCCCTTGATGAAACCCCTCCAAATTTTCAAGGGCTGCTCAGAAACAAAATGTGCAATTTTCCTGAAAATTTCAGCCGATTCCGTCCACAAACGCCAAAGTTATTAGACATAGAATTTTCAAAAATCCCATAGACAAATAATCCTAACTATATATACCTACTGGCGAACGCCAGTAGGTAATATATATATATATATATATATATATATATATATATATATTACCTACTGGCGGTCGCCAGTAGGTATATATAGTTAGGATTTTTTCCCTATGGGATTTCTGAAAATTCTATGTCTAATAACTTTGGCGTTTGTGGACGGAATCGGCTGAAATTTTCAGGAAAATGGCACATTTTGTTTCTGAGCAGCTCCTGGAAATTTGGGGGGGTTTCGTCAAGGGGGGGCTGAGAAAAAAGGGGGGTCCCAAAACGCGTTTTTAACATTGAGTTTTCCATAGGGCGGTTGGACTCACTTTTAGCTCGAACGGCTGAATGGATTTGCACGAAACTTGGCAAAATTGTAGGGACTGTTAGCCCGATGTGCCTTTGCTAGGTCTCAATATATGTGCTTCAGTGGATTTTGAGAAATTAACGTTTAAATCAAGATATATATCTGTAACAGCGCTCCGGGCAGCGATCCGGTTCGCGTACTTTTCGCTTATCGGAACTTTGCGAAGCGAAGCTGATTGGCTCTCCGGTGTCTGTCAACATTCTAAACAGTCCGGTGCGGCCGCCATCTTGTCTCTCGGTAGGATCGAGAGACAAGAGGAGGCCAAAACAAAGGAGGAAATGAAGGAAAGGGGGCAAGGTAGACCCCTTCTGACCCCCTAGGATTGATGAGGGGATATTATAGAGCCACGCTGGGCCCAAAAAAAAAAAAAAAAAAATCTGTTTTTTTCGCCGTAGAGACGCGTCTTGGTACACGAACCGGGCAGCTAACCGGGAAGCTAACCGGCAGTGTAACGGGAGTCTGACGAGTAGCTGATTGGCTGTCAACATTGTAAACAGTTCGGAGCGGCCGCCATCTTGTCTCTCGGTAGGATCGAGAGACAAGAGGAGGCCAAAACAAAGGGGGAAATGAAGGAAAGAGGCAAGGTAGACCCCTTCTGACCCCCTAGGATTGATGAGGGGATATTATAGAGCCACGCTGGGCCCAAAAAAAAAAAATCCGATTTTTTCGCCGTAGAGACGCGTCTTGGTACGCGAACCGGGCAGCTAACCGGCAGTGTAACGGGAGTCTGAGGAGAAGCTGATTGGCTGTTATCTTTGTAAACAGTCTCGAGCGGCCGCCATCTTGTCTCTCTGTGGGATCGAGAGACAAGAGGTGGAAAAAAGGTGTAAATGAATGAAAGGGGTAAGGCAGACCCCACCTGAACCCCTAGGATTGATGAGGGGGCTATTAAAGTTCCCTGAAAAAAAAAATGCGATTTTTCGCGGTAAAGGTGCTTCCTGGTACGTTAACCGGGCAGCTAAGCGGCAGCGTAACGGGAGTCCGACATATTGTGTTTTTTGAACGTTTGTGATATGTGCACGTGTGGATTTTGTCTAATTAAGGTTAAAAAAATATATATATATCTTTAAGCGTGTTTTGGCGCGCTTACGTTTTGGGTTTGGTTTGCGCTGCAGAGACGATACGTCACGGTTATGCGATGCATCATGAGGCGTCTCACGGGCTACGTGATACGTCACTTAATAAAGAATATATTTTACAGCTATAGATATTAGCTTTTAAAAAACCAATGAAATTCACTGAAAAAACCATAGGTTATAGACCATATATAGTTAGGAATTTGCATTTACAAAACCTTGAAAATTCACTGAAAAAACCATAGGTTATAGACCATATATAGTTAGGGATTAGCATTTAAAAAACATTATTTTATTTGCACAAAACCATTGAAATTCCATATATAGTTAGTTGCACTAACTATATATCGCGGACCCGCAATCCACTGCTAATGATGTCACATATTACATCATTCATGACATGGTCAGTGACATCACTGATGACATCACTGATGACATCTCAAATGACATCACTGATGACATCACTGATGAGATCTCAAATGACATCACTGATGACATCACTGACATCTCATTTGACATTACTGATTACATCACTGATGATATCATTTATGTGATAATACATCTTCAGACTCTAATATAACCTTAGATACACTCAGTGTAAACAGGCACTCACAGACTGTCACACATCCATGGAGTTACTCACACACCTAGTCAGTCATGCAAAGAATCAATCACACCTCCATTTCCTCAACTATACAGTTATACACACCTTACTTATTCAAACATATACTAACACATATTTACTCTCTTATACAATCCTTGATACAAGTTCACAATGATTCATACAGCCACTCTCACATTCACTGGCTCTTATGTTCAGTTATTTATATATGTCAACTCTCACATGGAGTGTGTTTTACATATGTACTTACTTTGACATGTAGAACTGAGATATCCATTCACTCACCAATATACTCATGCACACAGTCAACTGTCCATACAGCTGTTTCTACATGCACTTTTGAAGCCATACACCTAGGGAATCAACTGCTCACACATCTATGCACAGAGTTATACACCTCCCAGCCACCCACACACATACTCAGTCTCCCATACAAATACTTGGGCAACCATTCAATAACCCATATAGTTACTGATATAGCTACTGATTTAAACATGCAGCAGTTTACAGAAGAACATAAATAATGATTGCCAAATTAAGACACTTTAATCACTAACCCATGCACTCAGTGAGACACATTTAATCATTCTCTCATACAGTCAGTCATGCACCTACTAAATCCTTCATCCAGACACTTATACATCCATTCATTCTTCAATATGTAAGACATATTTTAACTTTACAGAAACATACAGTCACTGGGTGTTGTCATCAGTGATGTCATCAGTGATGTCATTTGAGATGTCATCAGTGATGTCATCAGTGATGTCACTGACCATGTCATGAATGATGTAATATGTGACATCATTAGCAGTGGATTGCGGGTCCGCGATATATAGTTAGTGCAACTAACTATATATGGAATTTCAATGGTTTTGTGCAAATAAAATAATGTTTTTTAAATGCTAATCCCTAACTATATATGGTCTATAACCTATGGTTTTTTCAGTGAATATATATATATATATATATATATATATATATATATATATATATATATATATATATATATATATCCAATTGCCAACGTTGCTCCGTCCAAACTGCTTGTGGCCCCTTGGGAGGTGGCACGTACTCCGACCGAGCACGAAGGAATTCAAATTCTAAAATAAATGTCCAATAACCACTCTCTCAGAAATCAAATCGTCTCGCACTGGATCAAGTCCAAGGGTGTTTATTGCGTCTGCTCTTTGTTTCGCTTTTTTCAACACCCATGCCGGATAGCCTTGATTCTTGAAACGTTTCAGCATCAACTTGCTTTCACGTTGATAGCCGGTGTCTGTATTGCAATTCCTCCTTGCCCTCTGTAGCTCACCAAATGGAATGCTCCATTTGAGTGTTTCAGGGTGGCTACTGAGGGCATAGATAACACTGTTTCCAGCAGTTGCTTTCCTAAAGAGAGATGTCTCTATCTTGTTGTCCTTGATGTCAATCCTGACATCAAGGTATTCTGCTGTCACTTTGCTTATGTTCCTGGAGAGAATGATGTTACTAGTGTTAGGGATTTCGAATTATGTTCATGATTTGCTGAATCCTATTGTAAATTAATGAAATTTACCATTCTAAGATGGTGGCCATTTGGACCGATAATTCCATGTCCTATCTCTATGTCACTTACCTGTTTGTAAACTTTATTTACACATTGTGCACACGAGTTCACCTACGTGATCAAGGCTTGCCTAACCCGAAACATGTTGTAGGTGCAATAGAAAACCCTTGGACTTGATCCAGTGCGAGACTTTTTGATTTCTGAGAGCGTGGATTTTGGACATTTTATTTGGAATGTATATATATATATATATATATATATATATATATATTACCTACTGGCGGTCGCCAGTAGAATATATAGTTAGGATTTTTTCTCTATGGGACTTTTGAAAATTCTATGTCTAATAACTTTGGCGTTTGTGGACGGAATCGGCTGAAATTTTCAGGAAAATGGCACATTTTGTTTCTGAGCAGCCCCTGAAAATTTTGGGGGGTTTGTCAAGGGGGGCCGAGAAAAAAGGGGGGTCCCAAAACGCGTTTTTCCCATGTTAATTTCCATAGGGCGGTTGGCCTCACTTTTAGCCCGAACGGCTGAATGGATTTGCACGAAACTTGGCAAAATTGTAGGGACTGTTAGCCCGATGTGCCTTTGCTAGGCCTCAATATATGTGCTCCAGTGGATTTTGAGAAATTAACGTTCAAAAAAAGATATATATCTGTAACAGCGCTCCGGGTAGCGCTCCGGTTCGCGTACTTTTCGCGTAACGGAACTTTGCGATGCGAAGCTGATTGGCTCTCTGGTGTCTGTCAACATTCTAAACAGTCCGGAGCGGCCGCCATCTTGTCTCTCGGTAGGATCGAGAGACAAGAGGAGGCCAAAACAAAGGGGGAAATTACCATAAGGGGGCATAGTAGATCCTCGTTGACCCCCTAGGTTTTATGTGGAGGTTTTAAAAGGGCCCAGCAGGGCAAAAAAAAATATATTTTTTTTTTTGCGTGGTGAGCGCCCAGTCCGCGAACCGGAAAGCGTTCTGGGCAGCGTACTATAAGGAAAAAAGAATGATAGACTTTTCAAATACTGTATGTTAATTGTTTGTTGTTTTTGTTGATTTTTTTTATTTTCTTTACTTTTTAAGCATTTTTTTTTATTTTGATTGTGTTTCATAATTTATTAAACTTTCTAACATTTCATTGTCAGAAATTTCATAATTGTCATTGAATATATTTTGTAGTCTATGAGGGTGTAAAATGTCCTCATTTTTAAGCAGGTTATCCACTGCTTCCACACATTGCAGTAGTTCCTGGTCCCTACTTTCATCCATAAATTCATTTTGATTTTCATCAATGTTTCCTTGGCTGCTCTCTTGCAGTACAATTTTAAATTGAACTTGCTGCTCGCCTTCCATTTTGCCTGAAATTTGGATTAAAAATATATATATTAGTAGAGATAGGGCACTGTTGGGATTAATTTTAGATAGGCAGTTTTTATCAGTGAATTTATCTTTTGGCAGTGTATAGTATCAGAGTGGAAGTAGGACTATAAAAAAGTGTATGTGATTTAACCAAGAGAAGCCTAACTCCATCCATAACTATAACAGAGAAGTCTATCTAAATCTATAACTACTACAGAGGGATAGTATATAACTATCAGAAAAAGTTTACCATATTAAGTTATAGTGCACAATATACTTCAGTTTAAAAAATAACAACTTACCTTCACAAACAAGTTGAAGTGTTTAGTAACTATTCAAATGTAATGTACAACAAGAAGTAGCAGTCAAAATGGCTGTGTTTTCTTCTCTTCCTTTATATATATTCAGGTATATAACCAATCAAATGTCAGGTAATAAAAGTAGAAAATGAAAGTAACATTTTCATTGGTTGTCAATTCCAACACTTCAGATGTGTTTTGTGAAGTAATTTACCTCACGGTATTTAGAGAGGTCTACAGGCTTAATGGCTAAATGGAATTTCAATGAAATTTGTGAAAATGAAAGGGATTGTTATGTAGTATGAGCTAATCTATATTTGGTGAGAGTGTCTCTAGTCGTTTTTCTGTAAATTACTTTCCCACCTTTTTTTGGACCGCTTCCCGGGAAGCGGTCCGGGTCGCGAACCACCAGCGTTACGGGAATCCGCCATTTTGTGTTTCGGTCGAATTAAGATACAAGATGGAGGGCAAATAATGTTCAGATTGGGTAGAAGGGGGCACGGTACAAGTATCTTGACCCCCTAGGTTTTCTGAGGGTGGCTGAGGAGGCCCATATGTGCGGGAAAAAAACATTTATTTTAGAAATTTTGCGCAGTTAGCTTCCGGTTCGCGTACCGGGTAGCGCTCCGGGGAGCGTAGTTTGTTGAAATTTTGAGAAAAAAGTTAGAGTAAAATAATAATTGTGAGTGATCAGATGTAGGGTAGCTCTGAGAAGAGCTTTTGGGTTTATGGTACATTTTGGTACTTATAAGTAGGTACCAATGCACAGTCTTAAATTCAAAATGAAAATTCTGTTGCCCTCATCTGAGAAGTGAACTCCATCTCCTCTGTAGATATCTTGCATGTAGTAACGCAAGTTATTGTTGTACATGGAGCCCATTCCATGGTCTCTCATGTAAGCTGAAACAGATTTGTTTACATGCTTCCTCGACTTCTCAATTTGTGGACAAAATTGGTTGGACCACCTCCATTTCTGTCTTTGGCATATATTGGAATATACCAAGGCAGTTTGAGGAAAAAGTGCCATTAATTGCTCAAAGGTGTCCTTTAAAAGCATTTCCAGACCTACCCCAGTCAAAGTGCCCAAATCATTACCTCCACAGTGCACAATTAACAGGTCAGGTTTTGGCAAATGCATAAAGGTTTTCACCAATGGTATCAATTGGTGACATTTTAATCCTCTTTGGCCCAACCACTTGAATTTCACATCTTGTAAATTGAGGTTAGGTAAATTTCTGTTCTCAGCATACCTTTGAGCCCAGTAGATGTAACTATGTCCAAGAATCCAGACATTAAACACGGTGAGAGAAGGTTGGGCTGCAGTCAGATGAAGTGTGGTAATGAAAGGGCAGTTAAAACAGTAGGAGTTTGTAAAGAAAAAAAACTGTGGATTTCCAGTGCTAATGATTCATTAGCAGTGATTGGTGCATTTCCATTTCTGAAAACAGAAAGTTAGGGTGCATGGATGTGTTCTTTGAAAGATGTAATTTGAATGGTCAAGGAAAAAACATTTAATGAAAGATTGCACTGGATACGCAGGTGCACTGAGAGTTCAGAGTTCAATTGAAACATTGTTGTGTGAACTTGCAAACATGAGAGGTCTTTCAGGAGGTGGTTGCTAAGCAGAAAAGGCAGGGAGGGCAGAGGGGGGAAGGGTTTTGATTTGAAAAAAGTGAGGGAAGAGTTATGATTGGCTAATATGAGAGATATGTGTAATGAATATCAGCATTTCTGTGCTTTCTATAGCTGCAGCCTCTGGAGTGCATCCTCTTTGTTCTGCTGAAGACAATTTGGAGTATTTCTGAGACTGTTTTGAAACTCAAAAAGTATTTGCTAAGGTGAGAAAAGATGTATTTAATTTAGATAGAGAATAGTATGATTTAAGGAGAAAATGATGAAGAAAGCTGTGTTTTTAAAATGTGGCTTTGTCTCAAGTGATATACAAATAGATTTTGTTTCTTTGAGAAATTGTAATTGCATATTCGGTTTAGCATTCTGGCATGCAGTAACACAAGTTATTGT
The DNA here is from genome assembly GCF_964263255.1 of Lissotriton vulgaris. NCBI lineage: Eukaryota > Metazoa > Chordata > Amphibia > Caudata > Salamandridae > Lissotriton > Lissotriton vulgaris. Next base: position 582,658,200 of record NC_141693.1, on the reverse strand, counting down.
TGTACATGGAGCCCATTCCATGGTCTCTCATGTAAGCTGAAACAGATATGTTGTGTTTAAAAACGATTTTTGAAAACAATTACATTTCTGGATATGTTCTGCTAGAGTTTCATAGGTTGTTTGGGCCATATTTATAAGGCATTTGAGTGTCTCTGATGTTATTGTTCCCATTTTAATTGAAGAGCTTACTTCATGGGGCTAGTTTCTTGTAAATACGCTCCCACCTGTGCTTGGTAAATTTAGATTTTGATTATGGGAGTTACATAGCCATGTTAAAAATGTCCCAAAAATGGTGCAAGGGCATTCAAAAAAATGCTTTCATGTGTCTTAAGGACATTTTTAGTCATTTCCTCTTGAATGTAGGTATACAATTGATTTATATGCTGTGTTTAAAAACGATTTTTTGAAATCAATTACATTTATGGATATGTACTGCTAGAGCTTCATAGGTTGTTTGGGTCATATTTATAAGGCATTTGAGTGTCTATGATGTTATTTTTCCCTTTTTAAATGGAAAGCGTTCTTCATGGGGCAAGTTTCTTGTAAATACGCTCCCACCTGTGCTTGGCAAATTTAGATTTTGATTATGGGAGTTACATAGCCATGTTAAAAATGTCCCATAAATGGTGCAAGGGCAATCAAAAAACGCTTTCATGTGTCTTAAGGACATTTACAGTCATTTCCAACTGAATGTAGGTATACAATTGATTTATATGTTGTGTTTAAAAACGATTTTTTGAAATCAATTACATTTCTGGATATGTACTGCTAGAGCTTCATAGGTTGTTTGGGCCATATTTATAAGGCATTTGAGTGTCTATGATGTTATTTTTCCCTTTTTAAATGGAAAGCGTTCTTCATGGGGAAAGTTTCTTGTAAATACGCTCCCACCTGTGCTTGGCAAATTTAGATTTTGATTATGGGAGTTACATAGCCATGTTAAAAATGTCCCAAAAATGGTGCAAGGGCATTCAAAAAAACGCTTTCATGTGTCTCAAGGACATTTTCAGTCATTTCATCTTGAATGTAGGTATACAATTGATTTATATGTTGTGTTCAAAAACTTTTTTTGAAATCAATTACATTTCTGGATATGTACTGCTAGAACTTCATAGGTTGTTTGGAGCATATTTAAAAGGCATTTGAGTGTCTATGATGTTATTTTTCCCATTTAAATTGAAGAGCTTTCTGCATGGGGCAAGTTTCTTGTAAATATGCTCCCACCTGTGCTTGGCAAATTTAGATTTTGATTATGGGAGTTACATAGCCATGTTAAAAATGACCCAAAATGGTGCAAGGGCAATAAAAAAAAAACGCTTTCATGTGTATTAAGGACATTTTAAGTCAATGAGGAAACACAGGTGATGTAATTTTGAAATGAGGAAAAGAAACTCCACATTTTTCAATTACATCACTAGTGTTTCCTAAGTTTATGAATTACATTGTGCAGATGAAGTTTAGGTGTGACCACAGATTCAAAAGAGGTCTGCCCTTTGTTCAAGAGTGAAGTGGACATGACTTACTTCATTGGTAGGCCTTCACATGTATTATCTCCTTTGTTTTCTTCAACAAGCGAAAATCTCATCTGCAACCGTGTGTTGGCCTCACCTCAAACAAACAAAACAAGTGATGGACCGAATGTGGATCAATGACACACATTCACCCCAGTCCAAAGATCTGGGCCCAAACAAACCTCTAGATAGGCCACACCTTATCGTCATACTGAATCAATCATTTAAAATGTTAGGGAGAGATTTATGATAGGTGTATGCCTGTTTTGTACCACTGTGCGTCACTTTTGTGACGCAGTGGTGGTGCAAAAGATTTGCTATGTTAAATAATAAGTAGGGTGTTAAGTTTTTGATGACTGTTATTCATTTACTGTTTGGTAATAGTGGTTAATAACATTTTTTATTATATTTTTCCACAGATTCAACTGCAGATCATTTCAAAATTTGAAAAATGCCAACTAAGAATCGAATTAGAAAGGCTAGAAAACGTCAAAGACAGCAGGATCATCTATTATTGCAGCAGTCCTCTCCCCAAAAAACCTGTGAAATCACCAAGAAAGCTCCGGGTAAGAGCACGAAATCATTCATAAGAAATATTTGTAGTAAAAAAAGTATTTCAACAAAAAATGTTTCAGTCCAGAAAAAGAGAAGCAATTTAAATGGAAAGGAAAGACCAATCAAAAATGTTACTGGTAGAGCAAGAGATAACTCTGTGCATGATAGTAGAAGGAAACAACAGTTTAGGGACATTCGAAAACGAATGTTCCGCAACAGGATAATAGTTAATTTATTAAAAAATATTAAGAAAGGCCAACAGAAAGTGGCATTTTATAAGAAGAAGAAAAATGTAGAGAAAATTATTGATCATGCTTTCGAAATTAAGCGAAAGTTATTTATTTTGGTAATCAATAGAATTAGGAAACTAAACAAGGTAATTTCTGATTTCAAATCAAATAGTAGATGGAAGAGAGTAGTAAATCGTAGTAACTTTTGTGAAGTTTTTTCTGGAGAATGGATGCATAGTTCAAGTTGTGAGGCATTTTTTAATGAGGAGAGTTATTTTCAGGATAATGATTTGGTGTTTGCAGTTGACACCAGTGGTCAAGTTTATGAAGTGAAGGATGGTTGTCCAGTTGAAAAAGAAAAACTTGTGACAACAGAGACAGACTAGGTGTTAGGTAATGAGGTTTTAGGAAGACGTCCTAAGGGTCCTGTGTACATTTGGAAGTGTAGTTCTATTTGCAGTGTGCGACAGGATTCCATTAATTTGCTTTGTGATTTTGTACGGACATTTAATAAGAACAGTTTGAAGCAGAAAATGAAGTTGTTGCAAGAATTAGATCCTTGCAGAGTGAGACAAATGACAGGTTTGCGTGGTCATTCACTGGCTTGTCTTTCCAGGAGAGTATGCCAGAGTGTTTTTCATCATTTCAGGATGCTAGCAGTGCATCATAATAAAGTGAGGAAAATAGTGAGAATGTTGTATCATGCTAAGAGTCCAGCAATTATGCTTAAACAATTATGTGCTGCTCTTTTGCATGGTTCTGAAATAGATGTCAAGAATATTTGTGAAGAAATTGAGTTTTGTTACTTTGGAAGTAAAGATGAGAATGTTCAAATTGACCCAGAAGTAGAGGGTAATGTTGAAGATAATGTACAGGTTTCCAGTACAGATACATTTCAGAAGGAAATTGCCACGTTTCAGATGAAATCAAGTGAGAGGCCTAATTTCACTTGTGTGTGTTGTCGACGCACTTATTACAAGAATCAGATTAAGTTAGTGGATTTATATGCAAAAAGTGAAAGGGAAAATAATAGTGAATGGAAGGATTTTGCCACATACTTGATGGTAGAAAATTATTTTGATTTGGGATCGGATCAACGTGTGTGTACTTATTGTTGTAACAAATTAAACCAAAACCAGATGCCTGCTAGGGCGGTTCATAATAATCTGGAATTGGTTGAGATTCCTTCTGAATTGAAGGATTTAAATACTTATGAATCTATTTTGATTCAAAGTATCCATCCCTTTCAGGCTATTGTAAGAATGGAGCCAAAGACAGGGAAGTGCCTCCATCAGATTTACAGAGAGGATTAAAGGGAAGAGTTGTTTATTTGCCTCTAGATTTGAACAAAAACATTAACACAATTGGAGTAGAAAAAGTGGAAGAGGAACCTCTGGTTATCTTGGTTAATGGGGTTCCGAAAAAGAATAAGAAAATATGGCAAGATTTAGTGGATGTTAGGAAAGTCAAAAAGGCAACATTGTATTTGAAGAAAAATAATAAGTACTATAAGAATGTATATGTTGCAGAAGAGGAAGTAAGTGATGAAGAGGATAGCGATTTGTGTGCTGGTCAAATTGAGAAAGTAGAGGCCTCTAAAAGTGAAGAAATATATGAACATTATAGTGTTCATCCTTTGCATTCCAAGGAAGTCATGGGGAATGCTATTGAGTTGTTTCAAATGAAACAAGCCAAAGGGAGTCCCATTAGTGTTTGGGAGGAAAGTTTGGAAGCTCGGTGTTTCCCACAGCTATTTCCAACAGGTCAAGGAGGAAGATATGATGAGCGACCTCATCAAATTCCTGCGTCTGAATACCGGACTTTACGATTGTATGCAGAAGATCCTAGGTTTCGTCAATGCATTCCCTATTTGTTTCATCTCCTGTTTGAAAGCGATCTGTCTGGACTGTCATATGCAGTGAACCACATCTTAAAAAGTGGTATACAGATGTGAAACATCTCGGCAAGTGACTTTATGCATAAAGTCAATGTCCAAGACAGTATTTTGGATTCTCACCTAATTAATCTCATGGCGTGTCAGCGTGGTACTAATGAGTACTGGTACCGTCGTCATGGTGATTTAAAATGTATGCTGAGGAACTTAGGAACTCCAACATGGTTCCTCACTCTGAGCTGTGCCGAGTATGGCTGGGAAGACTTACTTGAATTTCTACGAGAGGCAAATGGAAATATTGAAAACATTGAATTCAAGACACCTGGAGAACTGTGTTCTTTGGATCCAGTGAATGTATGCAGGTACTTCAATCATAGATTTGAAGCTATGATGTCTTTCATCACAAATAAGAAGAATCCACCTCTTGGAGAGGTGTTGGATTTCTTCTGAAGAAAGGAGTACCAAGCAAGAGGTGCTCCTCATATACATATGTTGCTGTGGATCAAGGATGCACCTAAATTTGGAACAGATCCGGATGACTTAGTGATGAATTTCCTAAAACAGTATTCTACGTGTGCTGTTCCAAACGCAACGGAGAAGAAAAGCCTAAGAGAACAAGTTCTACGTTTCCAAAGCCATCGTTGTGGAAAGTACTGTCGTCGTAAATTCAGAAAAAAGGACAAGTTCTACACCAAATGTCGTTTCAACTTTCCACGACCGGTGATTTCTAAAGGAAGAGTGAACAGTTTGATGTCTTCTCTGCGACATAATGTGACGAGGAAATCACCCCAAAATACATACAATTTGAAAAGGAACGAAGAGTCCAAGTACATCAACGACTACAACCCAGTGATTTTGTCCATGTGGAATGCTAACATGGATATACAGTTTGTGGCTGACAACTGTATGGCTGTGGCTCGGTATGTGACATCTTACATCACCAAAAAAGAAAAGACAGAATTGAAGGATATGTGGGAGGACATTTCCCATGAAAAGAGCCTCAGCAAGAAGTTGTACAGTTTCAGTCTGAAGATGTTGTCGCATCGAGAAATCGGAGCTTACGAATGTTCTGACCGGTTGTCTTCAGCAAGTCTCTATGCCAAATCCAGGAGTATCGTTTGGGCGAGTCTTGGTCTTGCTGCAACGCGAAATCGAGTTCTAAAACCTGTCCGGGAAATTGAGTATTTGGCGGAAAAGGAACCAAACAGTACCGACATTTTGAAGACCAACATGTTGGATACATATTATCCAAATCGAAGCAGTCACCTTGAGAATGTTTGTCTATATGAGGTTCTACAAAATTATATATTCAAGAGGAACATCAAAGAAGATATTGAGAAAGGAGTGTATGCTGCAATTGGAAGTGAGGGATGTCTGGTCAAGCAAAGAAAATGCCAATTAGTAAACCATCGAAAATTGAGTGGCGAATCTCCAGAAAAAAAGGAGTTTTTCTATTTAGCACTTTTGCAACTTTTCAAGCCTTGGTGTGCAGAAGAGGAACTGCTTGGAGATTTCCTCTGTTACGAAGACTCTTTCACTGCTGCTAAGGAGACCATAGAATGTCCTGCTTTTCCCAAATATCAAGAAATGTTGACTTTGGAAATTGAGCAGGAAGCAACGATTGCAGCCGAGATTGCCAGAGACAGTTCTCAGGACAGTCAGAGTTCTGTTTCATTGAGTCAGGATCCACTAGGAGGACCTATTATCGAAAATGAAGCTGCCACTGCTATGAATGAAGTGGAAAGAGCCATGGCACATGCTCAGGAGGATGCGGTTAACTTAGAAGACTTGGAAAAACAACTCAACGTTGAGCAGAGGAAAATATATGACGAAGTTACCAAGCAAATTGATCATGGATTAAGTCATGAGAAGAAAGAGTGCTCATGTACGTCGTTGAAGCCTGTCCGACTGTACGTGAGTGGAGAAGCGGGAACTGGAAAAAGTTTCCTTATTAAAGCAATTTCTTGTTATTTGCAGGAAAGGACTGAGTCATCGCTGTCTTGTGTTGTTACCGCTCCTACTGGACTGGCAGCACATAACATTAAAGGTATTACTTTGCATCGTCTACTGATGCTGCCAGTGGAGCATGACAACAAATTACAATACCACAAGTTATCTGGGGATGCTTGTTGTGAAGTTTCAAGAGTCTTGAGGAAAATGAAACTTCTTATCATTGATGAAGTAAGCATGGTTTCCAATGTCATGCTTGCCTTTGTGCATTTGAGAATGCAAGAAGTTCTTAAAACTGAGTATGATGTGTTATTTGGTGGCAAACACATCATTGTTTTCGGAGATCTTCTGGAGCTGACACCAGTAAAAGGACAACCTGTGTTCAAAATACTCACGCATGAAGATACCAGGAAGTGCCTAGGGAGCATTGGCAACGTCAATATATGGTTAAACTTCAATTATGCTGAACTGCATGAAAATATGCGTCAGGCAAAGGATGAAGATTACAAGAATATTCTACAAGATATTAGAATTGGAAAAGTGACCGAGCATGGGAAAGAAGCTTTAAATGCACGATTACTGTCAAATTTATATCCAGAACAAGACGTTGTGCCTGAGAATATTTTTCAGAAAATTACTGAGAAGAAATCCGGAATATGTTTCATGCCAACTCTTGCAGAATGTGCCATCTTCAACAACAAAATGTTGAATTTAGAAAAGCAAGAGATTGTGAAACTTGAGGCTATTGACAGAATAGAGCATATGGGATCAACAATTATTTTGTCTGAGAATTTGAAATCAAAATTGGATTCATTAGAGAAGACTATATCTAAAACAGCGGGTTTTGAAAAGACTTTGAATGTGTGTTTAAATTGCCGAATCATTTTGAGAAGGAATTTACATGTTGAAAGAGGTCTGGTAAATGGATCAATGGGTAATGTTGTTGATTTTGAGAAATACAGAAGTAGAGATGGTATTGAATTTTTAAAAATTAAATTTGATGGCATTGAGGAAGTACAGCTAATTGGTCGTTGTTCTGCTAGGTTTTTGCTTGTTAAAGACTTATATGTTCGCCGTAAACAGTTTCCTGTTTGCTTGGCATATGCGGTGACAATCCATAAATCGCAAGGTTTAAGTGTAGATAGTGCATTGGTGAATATTGGCAGTTCTGTGTTCAAAGAGGGTATGGCATATGTGGCATTGTCACGAGTTAGAACTTTATCGGGATTGTACTTGATTGATTGTGATGTCACAAACATTTGTGCGGATCTAGATTGTGTTATGGAATACAATAGGTTAAGAAGAGAGTATGCGCCACATTTGCCTCAATATCCTTTGTTTGAGAAACGTGTGGTAGGCCGTAAACGAAGAAATATCACTAATAGTAGGGAGGTTGTAGCAAAAAGCCAAAAAGTCGATGAACCGAAAATTGTAAGCAGAAAGAAAACGGATTCTGTTGAAGATGTTGTCGGTTTTCAATTTGAAAACAGTTCTGGTGTCAACTGCTATGCAAATGTAGTGGTTAATGTTCTCTTTTCACTAGAGACTTTAAAAGAACAGATTGTGTTCAATTCGGAACAAAGTTTATGCTGTTTGTTGAATTCTGTGTTAGAGAAATGTAGCACTGATCGAACAAAAGTAGAAAGTGTGTCTGAAGTTCGTTATCTGTTAGTTGAATGTTCAGGTCAAACAGACTTCTCTGAAAATAATCAGCAGGATTGTCAGGAGTTTTTAATGTATATGCTTGATGTATTGCAAGATGAGGGTGTAGATGTAGATCACCTGTTTGGGCTTTCTTATCAATGGCAGCATGACTGCGAGAACTGTATGGTATCAAGTACTACTAGTGTAGACTCAGAAAGATTTATATATTTAACTTTGCCAGACAGTAAATCAGTCTCCTTTAATAAGTTAGTAAATGCAGCTGATCACAACATGGAGTGTAGCCAATGTAAATCTGAAATGATGTCAACATTATTTATACGAAGATATGGCCAGTATGTCATTTTAATGATCCAACGATGTAGGCCTGATGGATCAAAATTGTCAACTTTAATAAAACATTTTGTTGCTTCTCAGCTGTCAATATCAGGAAGGACTTTTGTAACTGTAGCAATTATCTATCACGATGGTCCTTCAACAACATCAGGACATTACACAGCTTATTTAAAGTCTAGAAACGGCTGGTCATTCTGCAACGATTCTGTTGTAACTTTCAAAAAAAAATTGCCGTTTGACCTTAAAAATTCTTACCTGGTGTTTTTAAAACCAAAATTTTAAGGAAAGAATCTCGGGATTTCCTCTGAGGAATTGCAAAAGGTTCATGAAGTAGAGGGAATGTAAGTCTGCAATGCTGTCTAGATTATTGGTCCAAAACTTTTAATTATAATGTCATTTTAAAAATCAAACTATATAAACCTGATGCAAGTAAGTCTGATTCATAGTAATCAGTATCAGTGTCATAGGAAAAGTAGAACATGAGTGAGCAAGAAGGGTAAGATATTAGTAGTCCAGGATTGTGAAAGTAATCTTAAATGTTTTCTTTTTGAAAGTTGCGAAAATAGAAAATGACGGGATTTGATTACAAGAATTACAAGAGTTGTAAATCGCTGCAACATGATTTGGCCAAGTGGAAACATGTGGTAGAATGTGAGAAGTCTTTTATTGTATGTAACATATTTTTCAAAACGATGGAGGTTTTCTTTCAGAAAGTGGCGGGCTGAAAATATTTATAGCACAACAGAGTGTACGCTGTTCATAGGACATCCTTCGACGTTATGGAAAGTAAGTTAATTTTAAGGAGTTTGGAATTCAGATTTCTTATGTTGTATGGGTTTTTTAAACACAATCATTTTGATTGTGTTTTTTTTCCCCGCTGTTACATGATGAATACCTTCAAGTCACTGATTTAAGTGAAATTTGATACATTCTGAGAACAGCAAAAATAAACCATTTAACATGTATAATTAATGTTCTACTTTTTGTACTTATGATATACATTTAGAAATGTGAGGTAGATATGGAGACACTGAGGCTTCTGTAAGTGTCAAAGTTAATGCTTACAGTGCTGCACTTCTGGGTACTGTTTTTTTTAAAAACTGAATAGGCCTCACCTCAAAGAAACCTCTTGAAAGGACACATCTTATTTGCATCCTGAAACAATCATTTAAAATGTTAGACACAATTTTATGATGGATTTACATCTCTTTTGCGCTGCTATTGCATCACTATTGTGAGACATCAGCAGTGCAAAAGATGCACCATGTTCCAAAATAGGCCTCACTTCATCAGCATCAATATACTGTTTGTTTAATATATATATCTTTAGGATTGTGTAGGGGACGTAGAGAAGCAGAGGCTTCTGTAAATGTCAAAGTTGTTGAAAAACTGTTTGTTCTTGAACCTTTTCCCTTGTCTTTTCTAATTTTTAAATACATGTTTTAATATTTTTGAAATGTTTGTTCTCTCTTTCACAGATTGAAAGTATGAAAAAAGAACTGAAAAAGTTAACAAGAATTATAAGGTAAATGTTTTCTACTCTTTCTACCCGCAATCCACTGCTGATGATGTCACTGACCATGTCATGAATGATGTAATAAGTGGACATGACTTACTTCATTGGTAGGCCTTCACATGTATTATCTCCTCTGTATTCTTCCACAAGCGTAAAATTGATCTGCAACCCTGAGTAGGCCTCACCTTAAACAAACCTCTGGAGAGACTACACCTTATCGTCATCCTGAATTAAAATTTAAAATGTTAGGGACAGATTTATGATGTGTATGCCTCTTTTGCGCCACTGTGCGTCAGTTTTGTGACGCAGTGGCGGTGCAAAAGATTTGTTATGAGGCGTCAAAATTACAAATTGATGCATCTAGGCAAATGTGTCATGCTGTTTTAAAACCGTGCCACATGAAACCGATGCAGCAGTGATGAAAAAGATGCTCCATGTTGCAAGACAGGCCTCACTTGGGGCCATATGTATCAAGCTAATTAGAATGCTTTGGCGACATATTTCTGCTGATAAAAGCTGCAAAACTTTTATTGCCTATTTTGATGATATGGCTCTATGTTATTTACATTTCTTTGCTGTTTCAATTAATCTTTTTCTGTTATTTTTTCTTTTCTGTTTTCTATTTTTTCTCTCTGTTATTCCACATGTTTTAATCTTATTTTGAACATTCACTCACATTCTCCAAGAAACTCTTCTTTGTTATTGTTCTACTCTCTTTTTTTTCTTTCACTTCCTTATCCATTTTGTTTTTCGCAATTATACCCTCTTCCATCTTTTCTTCGGTAAATAGATCTATTAAACAGTATCTCTGGTTTACTCCCTATAGCTGTCTTTCTTTTAACATTACTCTCTGTTTACTTCCCTTATACTTACTCTTCTTTTTTTTTTTTAAAAATGTTTTGGTTCGCTCCTAGTTCGCGAACCGGGCAGCGAACGGGGAAGCGAACCAAAAGAAATAGAGCTTGCCAGAGTGCTAAACATTCTAGCAATTTTATTTGAAAGGGGAGGTAGTTCTGAAAAGAACTTTTTTTTTAATGTTTTTGTTGTTTTGTTTTTTGTTTTTTTTGAAAATTTTTTGTTTTTTTGTATTTTTTGAACAGTTTTATGCGGTTTTTTTGTTTTTGATGGAGGAGAAACAACAAAAAACAGGCATTGAAAAGGGCTCAACAGGAGCAAAAAAAAATGACTGTCTGGGGCGGTTAGGGCAATTATGATTTTCATAAGCAACGTTCATTAACGATATGCTCATGTTACCACATGAAAGCAATGCACCGCAATACAAACAGGTTAATTTCATATGTAAAAAGTTCTGCTGAATGTTTGGCACGGTTTCCCGTGCCTCTGCTCCTGTCAACGATATTTGCGAAGTTGACCTGGCCACAGGAGTTGTTGTTGGATTATCCTGCAGGTCACGCAACTCTGCACGGCTGTAGTTCAATGGATGCCACCTGCTCATATGCCGATGCATGGTATAGTTCCCAAAGTTATACTTTTTATCAGTGCCTCTTGATAACTTGTCTTTACAAATGAGGCAGGTGACATACTTAGCATTTACTTTCTTCTGCCCTCGAGGGAGTGAAAAAAACTGCCAAATGAAACTGGTTTTCCGATGGGAAACACGGGGCACCTCTTGTAAGAACTGTGGTCCTTCTGTCTCCTCTTCCTCTAGTTCATCCTCTTCCTCCTCTGTGTTGGTGATGAACTGGGGTGGTGGTCCTCTCTTCCCATGAGGAGGTGAAGGTGGTTGTGGGGGTGCACCAGCTGAAGCAACTACTGAAGCCATTGCTCAACTATGAAAAAGGGTCTTTCTCTCACCAAGATGAAAGTCAGAGTGAGGAAAGAAGGAGGGGTTTTCATCATTTGGGAAAAGCAAAAGTTCTAAACCAATGAAAAGTGTTATTTTTAGGTCATATGACCTAGTCTTACATCATTTGGAAACCAAAAGTGAAATGAACCAATGAAAAGTTTTATAAACAAGTCACATGACCTGTTCCGCTCACGTTACGCGGTGCGCGCCGCGCCCCGGATCGCTTCTGGTTCGCGGTCCGGAGCACTTCCGGGAGCGCTAACGCGGCGCATCATAAGACGCATTACGCGACAACGTGATACGTCACGCTTCCGCGACGCGTCACAATGTTGATTTCTAACGCGGCAGTTGCGCAAACGGATCGTTTACCGGTTCGCGGACTAGGTCGCGGCATCAAGATGAGCTAACGGGAATCTTCCCGGTTCGCGAACCGGGAGCGAAGAAAAAAAATATTAAAAAAAAAAATTATTAATAAACATATAAAATATATTTTTGGATTTAAAGAAGAATACATTTTACAGCTACAGATATTAGCTTTTAAAAAACCAATGAAATTCACTGAAAAAACCATAGGTTATAGACCATATATAGTTAGGAATTAGCATTTACAAAACCTTGAAAATTCACTGAAAAAACCATAGGTTATAGACCATATATAGTTAGGGATTAGCATTTACAAAACCTTATTTTACTCGCACAAAACCATTGAAATTCCCATATATAGTTAGATGCACTAACTATATATCGCGCACCCGCAATCCACTGCTGATGATGTCACATATTACATCATTCATGACATGGTCAGTGACATCACTGATGACATCACTGATGACATCTCAAATGACATCACTGATGACATCACTGATGACATCATCCAGTGACTGTATGTTTCTGTAAAGTTAAAATGTGTCTTACATATTGAAGAATGAGTGGATGTATAAGTGTCTGGATGAAGAATTTAGTAGGTGCATGACTGACTGTATGAGTGAGTGATTAAATGTGTCTCACTGAGTGCATGGGTTAGTGACTAAACTGTCTTAATTTGTGCATCATTATGTCTGCTGTTCTGTAAACTGCTGCATGTGTTGATCAGTAGCTATATGAGTAACTATATGGGTTATTGATTGGTTGCCCAAGTATTTGTATGGGAGACTGAGTGTGTGTGTGGGTGGCTGGGAGGTGTATGACTCTGTGCATAGATGTGTGATCAGTTGATTCACTAGATGTATGGGTTCAAAAGTGCATGTGGAAACAGCTGTATGGGCGGTTGACTGTGTGCATGAGTGTATTGGTGAGTGAATGGATATCTCAGTGCTACATGTCAAAGTAAGTACATATGTAAAACACAGTACATGTGAGAGTTGACATATATAAAAATCTGTGCATAAGAGCCAGTGATTGTGTGAGTGGCTGTATGGATCATTGTGAACTTGTATCAGGGATTGTATAAGAGAGTAAATATGTGTTAGTATATGTTTGAATAAGTAAGGTGTGTATAACTGTATAGTTGAGGAAATGGAGGTGTGATTGATTCTTTGCATGACTGACTAGGTGTGTAAGTAACTCCATAGATGAGTGACAGTCTGTGAGTGTCTGTTTACTGAGTGTATATAATGTTATATTAGAGTCTGACGAGGTTCATCGTATTATCACATGAATGATGTCATCAGTGATGTGATAAGTAATGTCAAATGAGATGTCATCAGTGATGTCATCAGTGATGTCATCAGTGATGTCATTTGAGATGTCATCAGTGATGTCATCAGTGATGTCACTGACCATGTCATGAATGATGTAATATGTGACATCATCAGCAGTGGATTGCGGGTGCGCGATATATAGTTAGTGCAACTAACTATATATGGGAATTTCAATGGTTTTGTGCGAGTAAAATAAGGTTTTGTAAATGCTAATCCCTAACTATATATGGTCTATAACCTATGGTTTTTTCAGTGAATATATATATATATATATATATATATATATATATATATATATATATATATATATATATATATATATATATATATTCACAGGAAAAAAAACATAGGTTTCAGCCATGTTATAGTTAGGAATTAGCATTTAAACTACACTTGCAAATTCACTGAAAAAACATAGGTTTCACACATGTTATAGTTAGCTGGACATTTCACTCATACAAAACCATTGACATTCCCCTGTTATAGTTAGTTCAGCTAACTATAACTCGCGTGCCCGCAATGCACTGCTGATGACGTCACATAACATCACTCATGACATGGTCAGTGATATCACTGATAACATCACTGATGACATCTCAAATGACATCACTGATGACATTATCCAGTGAATGTGTGTTTTTTTTATTTAAATATGTTTTATATATGTATATCTCAAGGTCGATGGAAGAATAAATGGGTATATAGGTGTCTAAATGGATCAATTGCTTTGTAAAATTGATTGTATAACTGACTGATTAATTGTATCTTAGTGAATACATTGGTTAGTGAGTAATGTTTAAATATGTAAATATCTGTATTAGTCTCACACTTTGTGAATAAGTGGCTGCATGGGTTGGTGAGTAGCTACATGAGCGTCTATGTAGGTTATTAGTTGGTTTTTTGATTATCAGTAAGAGTGTCTGAGTGTCTGTATGGTTTGGTAGGGGATATTACTTAGCACATAGATGCATGAATGAGTGACTTACTGTTGGTATGTGTTTTGAAGACAGCATGTGTGCAGGACTGTATGGGTGGATGAGTGTGTGTATAGGTAGGTGTGTTAGTGAGTAAATGACTGTCTCAATAGTGTCTTTATGAGTAAGTACATGTTTTGAACTAGTATATGTGAGTATTGATGTATATAAGTGAGTATATATGAGAGTGAGAGATTGGAAGAGTTCCTGTATAAATAAGTATGTGTTTCTATAAGTGATTGTTTAAGAGAGTAAGTATGTGTACATTTCTGTAGAAATAAGTGTAGTGGTGTGTACATAGCTGTATATGCAAGCAAATGGATGTTTGAAACTTAATTTGCATGTGTGAGTATGTGTGTGAGTAACTCTATGTATGAGTGTAGGTGTGTAACAGGATGTGTAGGTGTATGAGTACATATGATGAGTGAGTACATGTATGAGTGACTGTATAGAATTGTTGGTGAATGAGTGGATGTGTATGTAGATTTTGGAATTACTGAATACGTTATTCTAACTAGTATTGGTATCTCCATTGTTTTGAAAATTTTAGTTTCTATTTTTCAATGTGTGTATCAAAGGTTATATTAGGGTGAGAGGAGGTGTGCCACTTTTTCACAAGGATGATGTCATCAGTGATGTCATTTGAGATATCATCAGTGATGTAGAGTGATGTCACTGACCATGTCAGGAGTGATGTAATATATGACGTCATCAGCAGTGCATTGCGGGTGCACAAGTTATAGTTAGCTGAACTAACTATAATGGGGGAATTTCAATGGTTTTGTATGAGTGAAATGTCCAGCTAACTATAACATGTGTGAAACCTATGGTTTTTCAGTGAATTTCTAAGGTTTTTTTAAATGCTAACTTCTACCTATAACATGTGTTAAACCAATGTATTTTTCAGTGAATTTGCAAGTTTTTTTAAATGCTAATTCCTAACTATAACGTGGCTGAAACCTAGGGTTTTTTCAGTGAATTTCACAGGTTTTGTAAATGATAATGATAGTTTTTAAATGTATTAATTTTTATATTTACTTCTTTTTATACTAATTTCCTATATTTTTATAATAATTATTTTTAGTTATTTTACTTTTTAAGTTACATAACATATTTTTATCGTAAAATAATAAAAACAAAATTCATAAAATATTTTTTTATTTATTTAGTTTTTTTAATATATTAAAATTAAACTCTATATATTTCCTTTTTGTTTTTTTTATAATTGTACAGTACACCTTCAGTGATCGTACCGACCTTTGTACACCTAATCGTTCTCTGCGCATACGTTCCGAATACGTCTCAACGTTTCGTGGCGCATTGGCGCTTCCGCGTCACGTCATGCACGTTTGTACAGTACCCTGTACACGCATTAAAATTATACCGTAAAAACAAAATAGCCCCTATCACAAATTTTTATTATCCCCGGGGACCCCATCCCCTGGGGCTCAATAGAAACTTTGGAGACCGGGGGGGGAGATGGTGTTCTATCGAACTGTGTACCCTATTTAGCTGTGTACCCCCTACACTTTACGCATGCGTTCTGCCTGCATGTTTCGGTGGATGTTGTGTGCGCAGGCTCCATATCTGCCCCTCGTCTGGGTGTGTACCACAACGGTTCACTCTCATTGTTCACATACGTGTATTTTTTAGAAAAGGCACTGTGCGCCGTCCATCAATCTGACATCCTGTTTGACCAATCACAGCTCTGAAACCCTTGTACATATTGATTAACCAATGACTGTCATCCTAAGTATTAAGTAACCTCCCATCGTTGAACAAGTAAACTTTTAAGTAACCTCTCATCCTTCTAGACAAGGTTGCCAGATTGCGCTATTTCCCCGCACAATTGAGCAACTTTTTTCCCAGTTGTGCGGAAAAAACCCATCCCTAGCGGTGGGCTAGTTTTTGGGCTACATTGTAGTGTATGTGCGCAATATACTGACCTGGGCGGGCGCCACCAAGAGGATACTGTGGCGTGATACAAATCACACCCTCTTAGTGTCAAATCGGAGCACAGCGCGCGCTACGAGAGTGCTTACAAGTGGTAACTCATTGGAGGTCCGATTATGGGCCTGCCACTGCGCACATGATAACCCTGCCCGTCTCTCTCTGTTGTTAATGGTTGGTGCACACACTCACACTTGCACATGCGCGCTGAACGCCCACCCACACTCCCCAGATGTCACCACCTAGCTTTCTTGCTATTACTAAGCCTGCAAGCCAATAAATTAGCCAATGGGAGGTCCCCCAGGGCCGTCATTCTTGTAGCGCGCAAAAATGCTACCAATGACGGCCCTGGGCATTGTTTGGTCAGCCCTCGCGGTTCCCATATAAAGCGGGCACTGACGTAACCACACTCTCTTTTGTCTGTCTGTGCTGCAGTAACAGACAGACTCTCGTCTAGATTGTACTACAAACTGTTTGCTGGAGCGGAGGAGGACTCGTGACACTCGTCGTGGTGTCACTGCTGCTGCCGCCCAGCCAGGCCACCATAGGCGCGGCGGCGCCTGCACCCAGCCCAGCCCCAGGAGCATCCAAAGCCCAGCCTTTGAATACAAGACAAGAGAGGACAGAAGCAAAGGTAGGAGAAGCCGTCACACCATCAGCCTCCGCTCCAGGCCCAGTCCACGCCAGACCCAGCAGCCCAGCCCCTCCCCTCAGGCAGTCCCATCCTTAACCCAGGCCCAGCTGCCATGCATCTTTTGTGTATCTATGAATTTCTGTTGTATTTCTGTGGTAATGTCACATGGTTTGGCCTCTATTATTAATTGTGCATGCATGATAGTATTCTTTTTTTACTGCGACACATGGCCCTCCCAGCTCTGTTTTGCTTTATTTTTGTGCGCCATGTGCTTTGTGCTTCATCGTATTTGTTCTCTCCCAATTCTCCCATGACTTTTAATATTTATTACTGCCTCACATGGCCTTCCCAGGCCTCTATTCTTATTGATCTTGCATTTATGATTGTAATATTTCCTTATGTGTTACGGGGCCCTCCCAGGCCTCCTTTCTTACAAATTGAGTGTGCATGAATTTGTGTGTTGTATTTTTGAAGTGTGTCACATGCTTTGGCCTTTATTCTTATAAATTGTGCGTGCATGATATTATTTTTTACAGCGACACGTGGCCCTCCCACCTTTGTTTTGCTTTATTGTTCTGCGCCACGTTCTTTGTACTTCCTCGTATGTACTCCCTTCAAATCCTCCTGTGACATTTAATATTTAATGTTGCCTCACGTGTCCTTCCCAGACCTCTATTCTTATTAATCGTGCGTAAATGATCATAATCTTCTGTGTCTTATAAATTGTATGTGCATGAATATCTGTGTTGCCTTTTTGTTCTATGCCACATGCTTTGTGTTTCAACGTATGTACTCCCTCCTAATCATCATAATTGCTCCCTTTTATTCCTCCAGTGACTTTTACTATATCTTGCTACCTCACCTGACCTATAGTTGTTTTTTTTATGTGGTCTAGTTGGCCAACAAACGTTTTGCCTCCTGAGACTATCAAAGTCTTAATTGATGATAATTAATACCTATTTGTGCACTTGTGGGACCCCACTCCTGTGCTCAAAGGTAGTATGTAAATCTGGGAAAACTGTTTGTAGTGCCTCACCGTGACCCCTGCATGGTTATGACCTGTTGGTCTTCTTAATTTTCTTACTCTTTTCTGTTTGTCCCTCAGTGTGGCCTGTTTTTTATTCTGTCTCTTGGCTGCATAATTGCTGGATTTCTAACCTTGTCACTATGGTGTTGTACTGGCCCTTTATTTAGCTTAGGTTCCCTAACCATTTTTCCCTCTATCCTACATCTTTTTATGACATGCTTCGCCAAAATAGATGTTTCAGACACTTCACCCCTTCATGATCAGTCTTTAAGTGCAATTGCTCCCTTTTGAAAGTGTAATGGTAATTGTTTGTCCATGATTGATGTTAGTCTTGATAGGTATGTATACTATGTATACCAGGGCTGCTCATGCAAATGCTACTAGTAGGGCTGCAGCAGTAATTGTGCCACCCACACAAGTAACCCTAAATATAAATATCAGGCCTGGCACTGCAGTGCCTCAGCACCGTTTGTTAAACTGTCATGTTTTCAAACTGCATCCATTTGGCAGGCCTTACCCGTCTCTTTGTATGGACTGTACTCTGTTTCCCTCGCTTAAACTTTGTGGGCGTATTGAGCTGTGAAGACAGGGTGACAGTTCTTTTACTAATTGAATATTCACACACCTTTATAGTTATTTATGTCTTTATACTTGAATGTGAGCATGTAAAATGTGTTCTTTACATCTATAATGCTTTTCTTTTAACTTTTTTTCCAATTTATCTTAATTTTCCATAGAAATGGATGCCACTAAGTATCAAGAGCTCTGGATTATATATGCCGTAATGTGTATCCTGATGGTTTCAGTAAATTCCAGAAGCTTGGATTGCGTAGACTATCTAAATATTTCACTGTTGACGGTACTATAATTTTTTCAGTATTGATTTATCATTGCAATGTGAAATTTGGAGCACAACTTTACTGGCCCCTACAATATTTCCGAAATGGAAGGAAAGTGTGCAATGGTAGCAACATACCTTTACATACAACTTATGTCGACATGTTGAGGCCTTATAAAGCAATAGTGTTGAGCTTTAAAATATACAACAGTTCTTTTTGGCCACTTAAAACGGACCAATGGATAGTTGATGAGGTTAGTTTCTGCTACATGTAAATTGTGTATAGTATGGCTAATAGCGTGTGATGTACAAGTTGGTTCCTCTTTAGAAGCTCATGTGCTTTCATATATTTTTACAGGTAATCGATGCCTTCCTCTCAAAAATATGTTTGTGAAGACCAAATGTATGTATGTTTTCATTCCTAATACAGTTACCTATCTTTAAGTAATAATTTCCCATCAATGTGTGTACTGAAATCCTTTAATTTTAACCTTAGTGTTAGCAATATCAGCAACAGTGTCGTCCTGTATCTTCCTCGGCAAATATCGCTCTTCTACTTTTCGGGTAAATATTCATATCTGTTATATGACTTTTCAGTGTTGCCGGTGCAAAGCAATGTAGAAAGTTAGTGATTCTTTGAATTAATGTTTGATAGAATTGAGTAACGTTTTGAAGAGTGAGAAATGTACGCTGTTTCTCAACTGAAGTTTGTCGATTCTGAATATATATTGTGTTGAGATTCACTTTTTCGAATTGTTGTAAGTCTAAACGTATGTATTTGGTATGTAATATAATACCGTTTTTCATGATTGCCATTTTTAACTCTTCAGATACCTTTTGACAAAATAGACAGTGTTCTTTGCCTGACAAATACTGACTGTCATTGGATACTTTTGGTAAGTGCAAATTATTTTACATTCATCAATCTATTTTGAAAGTTCTTGTTGGAAAATGACTGGTTGTAATAGTTTAAATTGCCCAAGAAATATTTATCAAATATTTTAAATGCTAATATTTCTAAATGATTTTGTAATGTATCTAGAGCACTGCTCTTTACCATAAAATGTAAACTCTACATACTAAAAGTCTGATTTCAATTTTGTTTTTTTTCCAGATTTTGAAACATTTAACCAAGACAAAAATAGTTCATGATTCGCTGAGTAGCAACTTTTTTTTACCTATGGGGACTTTTTACTAAATTGGAGGTAACCTTTCCCTAAAAAACCTAATTTATCTCTCTTTTTATTTCTTATAGTGTATCATTATAAAATTGTCAATACGATTCCACTTTATGAAATTAAACATAATTAAATATTTAACATAACATTCGTATATCTCTAAAGGGTTTTCCTACAGCAATTGAAGAATCCCAAGTATGACCAATAGCAGTTAGTCATACAATGCAACCAAAAGCAACATGACAGCTACAATTGTTGTGTATTTTGCATGCTGGTAATGATACTTCCATTATGTTTTTTTTAAACCATAATTTGTTGAAGATACATTACTTTATGTTAATAGCTTACTTTAAATAGGAAAAAGGTATTTTAGTAATGACATTTGGCAAAGCCTACCGACCATGTCCATAGTGCCCGTCGGAAGCATATTGGTATTCACATATGACTTTGCCTGACCACTTGAATGGTCCTAACACAGTTGCTTTGAAACCTATGATTGCTTTTCAACCTCAACCCTTATGTGAATAATTGTTTTTATGTACATTAACATTCAGGTTGGACTTTTGCTCAACATATACATTTGATATTATGTTTTCAGTTTGCAGAATGCTACCTAACTCAGCAGCCTGTTGCCCAGATTTTTACTAATGTAATATGTCTGGGGAATTATTGACTGAAAATTGCAATGGACCAATGGAGTCATCAGGTTAAACTTCAACATTTCAATGATAAATAAGGTGTCACACTCTAGTGTTGTCTTGAACATTGGGTTATTCTGTATGTTGTTTTTTCATAGAATGTCTTTTATAGATAAAGGCATATCATTAATTTTTAACATAGTATAGTAAGATATTGTCATTATGGTTGTGAATTTTCAATGATGTTCGTAGTGTAGCCATTTGAACATGTTTGGAACAGTTGTGACTGTCTCTATTCCTGGATCTGAAAACACCTAGAATCATGCATGATATATTGCAAAATAGGTTTTGAATTGTTAGCATTGCTGTTATGATGCGCTAATGTACATTTCTTTTTACATTTAGAGTCTGTTGAAAAGTATTCTGGTGTCTGCAACCAAGATACTTCATTAATTTATATGCAAAACTTAGTGGTAAGTACTCTCAATGACTGTAGACGCTGAAGATCAAAATTAAGGGATATAAGTACTTGGGGTGCTTTGGTGGCATTAAGTCTCCAGTTCACATTCGTCTGATGCAAGGTGTATGTTAGTATGACTCAGATTTCTGAGGCATTTGCAAGGGTCTTTTTAGAGTTGCGTCCACCATGTTGGTTAGCTGGCTATGCATCCTTCCTAGTTATCGACTCATTACCACTTTCCCACTGAGTGTTGAGAGGTCACCATGTTTACTATGTAAATACATATAAATATTTCATTTCAAAATGCTATTGACCTTTAAACAATACAATGTTAATAACAAGTTACTTTTCACTATCTTCCCAACAGGCCCAATGTTTCTAATGCCGCAGATGGGTCCACCTTGAATGTATCAAAAGAAATGTAACATCCTGGTGACCTTTTACTGGTTACAAATGTGCAAAATGTATGTTTTAAAGTAAAGATGTCATTGCATGCAAGTTGTCTAATTAGATGTTTCGCATACTCCTGCCATCTAGTGTTGTGTCCGGATTATCATAAGAAGTAATGTTGAGACACACTTCCTTCAGCTGTCACAACTTGCACAATCATTCATCGAGCCTTTTTGTTGTAGCTACCACCCCGGCAGAAGGCAGTGGGAAATTTGCGCACTTGCTGCCTTTCTTGGCTGGGGTTATCAATTATTATTCTTGTAATTCAAACTCAAAGTGCAGCCCCTTTAATGAACCTTCTTGGTAACTACTACCCGTGAATGGCAGTGGTAATTTGCACACTTGCGTCCTTTCTTGCATCCTTTCTACCGCACAGTGTGTGTATTTTGTGCACTTGCTTGCATCCTAAGTTGTGGGACCCGTTTCTCAGGCTCCCACTGCAGAATCCGACTCGCAGTCTGTAATGGACTGGAAAACCAAACACCCACTTCCCTTACAAGGCAGTGGGTAGTTTGCGCGTCTGATGCCTTTCTTAATTTTTAACTTATTCTGCATCCACTAGCTGAAACACACCTACCTGCTGGCTTTCTTGGCTATCTTTGCCAAGTATTATTCTAATTCAAAGTAAAGGCCCAGGAAAGGGCCCGGTGTTGTAATTTTTCAGCCCTACCGCCCAGAGTGGGAACTTAGTGCACTTGCATTGCTTCCTTATATGTGGTAGCCGTTTCTCAAGCTCCCACTGTGGAATCTGATTCCCTTTCTGTGTAATGAGCAGGAAGTAGTACAAACTGTCAGCTCGGTTCACTGTTCACTGTTGGGACCTTGATTGTTTTACTCTTCTACCAGTATGCTGAACGTTGTTGCATGTTTGGCACGCTGAGTTTGGCATGACCACACGCACCGCGAGTGCTCACCTTGAGTTTTAGATGCCTTGCTCTCCTTCCCTCGGGGTGAATTTGGGGTGAATATGGGGTACCTTGGGACTGAGTTTTTTCCGTGACTGCTTTTGGTTCGTGTATTTATACACGTCATTTTCTTTGCTCACTTGTTGAACTTGCTTAATTTTTCTTTCTTTTTTAACTTTGCTGATAGGAGATGTGATGCATTAATCGATTTATTTATGTTTGACTGTCAGGATGAGGATACATAGCTGATTCTTTGACTTTCTGTTTTGCTTGTAGAGTAATCCCCTGAGGAAGGGCGTGGCCCGAAATGCATTGGGATTTGCTATCATGTGTAACAATGCATTACTGATCAAGATGTTTTGAATACCAACTACCCAGTGATTCACTTTAAACCATGAACTTATAATGAGTTTAATAAACTTTGAATGTTGGAAGAACACCAACGTGCGTTTGGAATAAACTTTTGTTGAACCTTACATTTATGGAATAAGACCTCGTGGTCCCCCTTAAGTTGTGCTTGAAGGTGCTCTCTCCCAAGAGAGGGAGCAATGTAGTAGTTCTAATGAGCAGGAAGTCCAAAGATCCACTTCCCTGACAAGGCATTGGGTCGTATTCGCGTCTGCAGCCTTTCCTATTTTTCACCTTATTCATTTTCCACTCAATCAACACATCATCCACACATACACACACCTATTTGCTGCCTTTCATGGCTGTGGTTATCAACTATACTTCTATTTCATATTCCTATTCAAAGTGCAGGCCCTTTATCGAGCCTTTTTGTTGTAACAACTACCACGGATGAAGGCAGTGAGAAATGTGGGCACTTGCTGCCTTTCTCGGCTGGGGTTATCAATTATTGTTCAATTTCATATTCTGAATCAAAGTCAAGGCCCTTTATTGAGCCTTTTTGTTGTAATTACTTCCCCAGTTGAAGGCAGTCGGTAATTTTCACACTTGCATCCTTTCCTATTTTTCACCTTACTCATCTTCCACTCAATCAACACATCATCCACACATACACACGCCTACTTGCTGCCTTTTTTTGGCTGGGGTTATCAATTATCCTTCAATTTCTTCACCTTATTCATCTTCCACTCAATCAACTCATCATCCACACATACACACACCTACTTGCTGCTTTTTTGGCTGGGGTTATCAATTATTCCTTCAATTTCATCTTCCACTCAATTAACACATCACCCACACATACACACACCTACTTGCTGCCTTTCTTGGCTGTGGTTATAAACTATTCTTCTATTTCACATTCCTATTCAAAGTGCAGGCTCTTTATCGAGCCTTTTTGTTGTAACAACTACCCCGGCCGAAGGCAGTGGGAAATTTGTGCACACACCTACTTGCTGGCTTTCTTGGCTGTGGTTATCAACTATTCTTCTATTTCGTATTCCTATTCAAATTGCAGACTCTTTATCGAGCCGAACCCCAGTCCTTTATTGAGCCTTCTTGCTAACTACTACCCATGAATGGCAGTGGGTAATTTGCACACTTGCGTCCTTTCTGGCGTCCTTTCTACCGCCCAGTTTGTGTACTTTGTGCATGTGCTTACCTCCTTAGATGTGGTACCCATTTCTCAGGCTCCCACTGTGGAATCCACGTCTGTATAATGAGCTGGAAATCCAAAGATCCACTTCCCTGACAAGGCAGTAGGTAAATTGCGCGTCTGCAGCCTTTCCTATTTTTCACCTAATTCAACTTCCACTCAATCAACACATCATCCACACATACACACACCTACATGCTGGCTTTTATGGCTGGGGTTATCAATTATTCTTCAATTTCATATTCTGATTCAAAGTCAAGGCCATTTATCAAGCCTTTTTGTTGTAGCTACTACCCCGACGAAGGCAGTGGGAAATTTGCGCACTTGTTACCTTTCTTGGCTGGATTTATCAATTATTGTTCAATTTCATATTCTGATTCTAAGTCAAGGCCCTTTATCGAGCCTTTTTGTTGTAAATACTTTCCCGGCCGAAGGCAGTGGGTAATTTGCACTTCAGCCATTCTTATTTTTCACCTTATTCATCTTCCACTCAATCAACACATCATCCACAGGTACACACACCTACTTGCTCCCTTTCTTGGCTGTGAGTATCAACTACTCTTCTATTTCATATTCCTATTCAGAGTGCAAGCCCTTTATTGAGCCTTTTTGTTGTAACAACTACCCCAGCCGAAGGGAGTGGAAATTTGCACACTTGCTGCCTTTCTCGGCTGGGGTTATAAATTATTATTCTTGTGAATCAAATTCAAAGTGCAGGCCCTTTATTGAGCCTTCTTGGTAACTACTACCCGTGAATGGCAGTGGGTAATTTGCACACTTACGTCTTTTCTTGCATCCTTTCTACCCCACAGTGTGTGTACTTTGTGCACTTGCTTTCCTCCTTAGGTGGTATCCGTTTCTCAGGCTCCAACTGCGGAATACGACTCGCAGTGTGTAATGGACTGGAAAACCAAACACTCACTTCCCTTACAAGGCAGTGGGTTGTTTACGCGTCTGCTGCTTTTCTTAATTTTCACCTTATTCTGCATCAACTAGCTGAAACACACCTACCTGCTGCCTTTCTTGGCTTTCTTTGCCAAGTATTATTCTAATTCAAAGTAGAGGCCCTGGAAAGAGCCCGGTGTTGTCATTTTTCAGCCCTACCGCCCAGAGTGGAAACGTAATGCACTTGCATTGCTTCCTTAGATGTGGTAGCAATTTCTCAGGCTCCCACTGCGGAATCCCACGCCCTGTCTGTGTAATGAGCTGGAAATCCAAAGATCCACTTCCCTGACAAGGCAGTGGGTAGTTTGCGCGTCTGCAGCCTTTCTTATTTTTCACCTTATTCATCTTCCGCTCAATCAAAACATCATCCACACATACACACATCTACTTGCTGCCTTTTTTGGCTGGGGTTATCAATTATTTTTCAATTTCATATTCTGATTCAAAGTCAAGGCCCTTTATCGAGCCTTTTTGTTGTAGCTACTACCCCGGCCGAAGGCAGTGGGAAATGTGCACAGAAGAGGAGACTTAATTTCTTGCTCCAAGTTGTCAACTTGCTCACATCTTCTATTATATTTCCATTTAAAAACACACAGACACACACCGACATTTAAAAACATCAAACTATATTTAAAAAGGCAGCATAGCCCTGTATTTGTGTTTTTCTTAAGTACCTGCAGAGTCGGTGAGTGGGTAATTTGCGATTCTGCTGCCTTCGTTGAATGTTGTAGCCGTTTCTCAAGAGGAAACAGACTTTATTTTTTCTACCCAGTTGTCAACTTGCTCAAATCTTCTTTTAAATATCCATTGTCAAACCTGAGAGATTATGTATTCCAAGCCATGCAAAAAATTATACCGTTTAGAAGAAACCAGTGAAAGGACGCCTGGAAAAAATAGTGTCGAGCATAAACTTGTATGATTCCTATTTATGTTCAATAATAACGCAACAATGGATAGTTGATGATGTTGGTTTCTATAACATGTAAACATTCAATTCCAAAATAAATTTCTTCAAATAAAAACAACTTTCAAACATCCCAACACAACACGAGATGGCAGGACACTGGAAAGCATCTAAATCTACAGCACTGCATGCCAAAAAGATGTAGGATCTGTCAATAGTAAAGAAATATGTTCTCAGTGAAGTGAAATGAGTTATTGTGATACATTGAAACTCTTTTCACAACTTCTATACTGTTGTTTGTTTTTACATTGTTTGTGGTCCTCACGCTCAATATTTTGAGCTACACTGCAACTATTTTCACAACTTCTTTACTATAATATCAAGGTTTGTGGTGCTCACATAAAATATTTTCTGATACCTTGAAACTATTTTTGAAACTTGTTTACTGTAATATCAGTATTTTAGGTGCTCTCATAAAGCATTTGTGGATACATTGCAACTATTTAAAAACATTCTTTACTGTAATATCAGTGGTAGAGGTGGTAATATACAATAAATTTAATACATTGAAAAAATTTAGTTACTGTAATATCGGCATATGTGGTGATTCATATGAAATGTATTAAATATTTATCTTGGAAATGAAGCAACAATATGTTGTGCTTGAGAATATATTATTTTGAAAATATTTAAAAAAAAATACAATAAATACAGTGTCACTATGCAGTGGGTCAAGGGCTTTATTTAGGATATACAGGCATATATTACCTTTGATTATCATGACACAAAAACCAAGACAAGATAGAACACTGCAACTCAAGCACATTACATAATGGTGCAAAGCATGTCATTGGAATGTTAGGTATTAGGATGGTATATAGAGCTCACATATAAAGTGATTTCAGAAACTTGTTACTTTTTCGATGGTAAATGTTGATAAGGTCTTTCCAAGAAGATTTGAATATTTAAAAGGGGAAAGTAGGAGGTGAAGAACAGAGGTAGGAGGTTACTTCTCAGGATGCAAGAATGGATGAAAATGGTGGTCCAAGGTCTGCATGTACAATGGCCAGTGGAGACGTTTTGAGGGCGAGTACACTCGAGGTGTTCTATAATGTACCACACAGAGTGGGCAAGGGGAGATTAAATGGTGTATTGTATCTTCTTGGACTATAATGACAATACACTGTAGGAAGACCACGGTCAAGTGCAGAGATTTAATACTTAAGACATAGCAAAGGAGGTGGCAACAAGGGCCAGGAGGGTAGAAGAGTGGTGGAGGCTGGGATTCTTAACCCGTGTCCTACCTACTGCGTTGCAAGCTTAAAACAGTGACGACAGCAGCGCCTTACTTTGACTATCCCCATTATGTTGTCAATTAGGGTAGAGGGAGGGAATGGAAAGGAGTAAACTACATGTCTACAAATGTACTGCTATGTTCAGGACACTGGATCAAGCACTGAATAACCAAAGTCAGATACAAAAGAAGATACACAAAAGAAGCCTGCACAAAAGATACACAAAGGAAAGCTGCACAAATAGGACAGCAGATCTTGTACACAAACTGGTAAGTCAGCAAAAGAACAAGAATGCTAAGTACACTGCAACGGACGCTATGCTGTTGAACTCATTGTGGTGAGAGGTAGAAAGAGACTGTAAATAAAGCAGAGTTCAAATTAAGAAAAAGTAAAAAAGATACATGGATGACAAAGACACTGTTGTGAATGTATCTAGTACCCTAGTTAGATATTCCCGAGTTATGCCCTTGTGTGGTTATAATAAATCATATCCTGAGAAAGGCATAAGAATCATATCCATATTAAGTCATAGCCAATGCAGTCCAAATACGGCAAGCCTACTCCCATAGACTCCTAGAAAGTACATCGCATTCTTAAACAAACCAAGCCTCCAGCAGCCCGGTAATTTCCCCTGCTTCTGTTTTGATTTGTCCTAGAACTCCTGAAAGAACTGCCAGTTCTTAGTGACGTCTTATGTCCAACCTTACGTCAAACTTGGCACCTTGCAGGTATAAATATACCAGCATCTGCCTTAAGCAAGACACAGTGGTTTGGAGCAGAATCGGCTATCTACTTGCCCGACGCCCTGCTGATACGAGTGCCGAAGGAAGCCGACCCTCCCTGCTGACGCACTGAGAGAGACGCTGTCTTTTCTCCTGCCGAGAAATCCTGCTCCAGTGTTTTCTGGTCACCCTTGTGGGTTTCTGTGAGATCGAGTCCTGAGAGAGAGATACAAGACCTCCTTCATTCTATACCTAAGGTACAGAGCTGATTAGACCCATAGAGAATTCTTGATTCAGATTCTTGGCAAAAACTGTAACTCATCGACTCCTTCCCTGTACTAGGCTTAGGTTAGATACACTGGGGTAGGCGTATCTTAGAAACACCAGTTGAGTATGTTTAGTCATTATTTTATCATTGTATGTATTTTATCCATTTTAAGTATCATATGGCTTAGAAACCATATAAATGCTTTTACAGTATTATTTCATAATACTCCTTTTACTGTACGCACTTTACTTTATGACAAGTATTGCAATTGTGGCAATTCATTTCTCTTGCATGAGAAAGAAGACTGCTCAATAAATAACTCTTTTATTGAAAACGCCCGTCTCTTTATTTCTCTGCATTTCTGGTGAAATGAAGCATGCACGATTGCCTGAGTAAAATAGCTATCTATTGTTTTCGCGACTCTAGAGATATATTCCTTATTGCAGGGGGAACATAGTTGTCATGTGATATGGTTGTCAGAAGCTAATCCCTTCTTGTCTATTCAGGAAAGCTAAACGCCTTCTTGTTTACTCGGGAAAGTTTCTAGTGACGTCTGAGCTAGCTGGCACACACAATTAAGTCTAACATATTCAATAGAGACCTAGTCGACCTCAGTCCTACATCTAAGCTATCGTTTATGTTATTCCAATGTGCAGAGCCTATTGGGAATATAGGAACTACATTACATGGCGTCCAACATTTGGTAAGGCGATAATTTAACGCTAGATACTAGAGTAACTCAGTCGTGCTTTTCACACAGACCCCTTTTCCCATAAAAACTCCAATAGACTTCTGGAGTGGGAAAAAAGGTTAATATCCGTGAAAACTTAGTAGGAAGAGATTCCTAGGTATTAGTTTTTGGTTTAGTCAACGTTGAAGGATACAGTGTTCCAAAAAATTGTGCACCTAATCTTTGTTTCCTTGAAACTTGTTCTGCAAACTTTCTGTCAGCAAAATGACAGAGAATGACGAAGAAAGGGATAGAGCTAGACTAGCAGCTCAACTTTTGACGGAAGACACAAGTCTCCAACAAGATCAACCAGATGCAATACTCACCCCGGTAAATGTAAAGAAAACCTTAACTATAAAACTTTTAGAAAATGTGTATCATCTAGAGGTGGTACAGTAATATTTGTTGTCGAGGCACAGGAATATCGGCAGACAGAGGTATTCTATTCATAGATAAATTTTCCAGCAGCGAATGCTGTAACACACGAGTTCCACTACTACAAAGTAGGGGAACCTCCAGCGGAATACACTCCTTTCGAGGAAATTGAAATTCCAATAACTTACAAGGAGCATGAGCTCTGGTTTAATAGCGCCCTAAAACATCAAAATCACATTACTAGGCTCGGTCCACTAGGTAGACCAGGAGCCACATGGCCGGTTCTAGCCAGCTATACACCACATCCTAACATTAAAAAAATGTCAAGCGAAGAACTTTTAGTTCAAATAAAAGAATTAACAAATGCATATAGGCAATTAGTTCACTAAAAAACTAAAAGAAAAAGATATAGCAGACCAACCTTTTGAACACCGGAATAATTGAAAAATCCTATGAAGAATTAGGTAGAGACAGTTTAGGTGGTAAACCACTAAAACCACAACTAACTCAAAATCCTGAAAAAACTTTCATTAAAAATAATCTCAATTCTCAAAAGAGGAAGTGGGAGGGTAATAAGCAAATCTTTCCCAGAAACAAACATTTCCAGTCCAGAGGAAAGTCGCCCCAAAGAAGAGATAGTTCTCCAGAGGGGGGGGGGGGGGGGGCAAGTCTCCACAACGGGAGCCCTCTGAAAAAAGATATAACCTTAGAAATAGGGAAAATTTGAGAAAACCTGACAGATATCAAGATATTGATAGACGTCCCTCTCGATCTTTTCAGACTTCCTCACAGAAATCGGAAAGAAGAGGACGGTCAGAACATTAAGAAGAGCACGTCAAGTTCAAAGACAAAGAAGCTGCTCATCAAGGTAAAAAATTACAATTTCCCAAAAAGAAGGTGGCCAGTATTAAAATAAAACATGCAGAGGATCCTGAGGACACAACTCAAGAACGGAGAGTGGCCCCATGCAATTCTAGACAGCGCAGCAGAAGTGACAATAGTTCGCAAGATCCTGATGAATCTTCTGGAGACAGTGGACGCGAATGAATACATTCAAGTGGAAACTGCAGACACCCGACTTAGCGTGCCCCATAAACTATATGAAATAACATTACGTATAGAGGGAGATAAAACTAGGAAAATAAAAGGTCTCTTCTGGAAGAACCTATCTAAAGGCTATGATATCCTTCTAACAGAGAAAGACTGACCACCAGAGTTTGTCAGGGAGTGCCCACATGGCGAAGAAATGAATATGCCTGCCTTCTCAAATCACATTCCAATTTATAAAAAATACACATATGCAAGAAAATGGGCAGTGGTCCAAACTCCTGCATTATATAAAAATCATGTAGGATGGGATGAGGACTCTCCTTACCATAAAATTCAGTTAAAAAATCAACCAACTGCACAAAGGCAGTATCCTGTTAAGCAAGAAGCTAAAAACAAGATCAACTAGAATATCAGGGGGTGATTGAAACATGCACCTCACAAATAGAAAAAATCGTTTGTTTCCCGTCTCCAAGCCAGACGATTCATATCATCTAGTTTTGGACTACAGGCACCTAAACTCTTGTAAAACATTTGCAGTACAAAGCTCACACAGTGCAGCACTAATGAATAATATAGTGCGCAAAAAATATAAAACGACATTAGATATTTCAAATGTTTTTTTCTGTCAAAACATTGCACCAGAAAGCAGGTATTTGACCGATTTCTCCTGCATGGGGGCCCAAAAGCAATTAAGTCGTCTCCCACAGGGATTCAAGAACAGCCCCGGATTATTTTCAGCCAGGGTAACAGAGTTACTACAAATATATGATGATGAGGCATTATCCTTGTCGATGACATCTATCTTACAGACCATAACCTGGAGACACACTTGAAAAGAGTGAACACCATCATACTTGGGTATGCATCTGAAGGGTATAAATTTAACTTTAAAAAGTCACTAATTGCCCACCAGACAGTCCTATTTTTAGGATATGAATTATCAAGTGAAGGCAAAAGCCTAGCAGACAACTTCTGAGAGAAGTGTGCAGTACTCCAAGCTCCAAAAACGCAGAAAAACTTAAATCAATTCTAGGTTTCCTGAACTTCGGAAGAACTTACATTCTAAATTATGCAGAGAGGGTTAAACCGCTCTACGAATTAATAAAACCTGATTTCAAACCAATTAATTGGACTCAAAAACACACAGAAATTTTACGATCATTACAAACAGACATGTTAATTAAAACAAAACTGCAAATACGCGCAAACGAACGCAACCTTGCAATCCGAGTCATCCCAGGAAGATGCGGATTTACATACCTCATCTCCAATGAGGGAGAAACAGTAGCAATAGCTTACAAATCACACTTGTACACACAAGCTGAAATGAAATTCAGTTCTACTGAGAAAATTCTAACTGCGGAACAAACTGCTGTAGCAAAAGAAAGAGCCCTCGCACAAGGTATACTTATAATAATCGTTACACCCGTACCTGCTTTAGAAGCAGTTACAAGAGCAAGCATTCCAAATGCTAAAGCATTACATTCGAGATGGATACAATTGGTTAATTCTCTTGCTGCACCAGACGAAGAACACAAATTTGATGACAACATGAAAAAGCTAGAATATCTAGAATACGAAAAAGGATATCCTCTGTCGATCAAAATTCTGCACCTGGAACAGTACACCTGTGTAACATACGCAGATAGATTTGCACAACACTACGTTGTGGATAAAAGGGTTTACAATTCAGCGTGTGCGATTGTTAAAGGTCGCTGGCGCTTAGGTAAATTCAGATCAATGGTCACTAAAACAGAATCGATTGGAAACTGTACAGCTCAGCAAGCTGAACTCCGAACTTTGAAGATGGCCCTTGAAAATGCAGATCGCGAATTCCCCACACTAATAGTGTGCGAATTGCATTACTGCATCGAATCTTATAATAATTTCATGCAGACCTGGATTAAAAATGGTTACAAAGATGAAAGAGGTGGCACAATAAAACATAAAAAACTTTGGGAACAAGTAGTTCTTTTGCAGAAAGAACTACAAAAGACTCACATGATAAATACGCAGAGTCTTCAACGTGATGGCGTTCACGTTGCAGGGAATTCATTGGCTAAAAAAGCCACAACGGCAGCTGGTCACTCGGTTTCCGTAGCTACAAAAAAACAAATAGATGGTGAAACGCTGCTTGCAGTAAAAGCCTCCATGGAAGGCAATTATGCGGCGTTACCTCTGAATTATCCCCTCGGAAATACATACATAATTGAAGCGAACTCCGTTCCGTTTGCTCAAATGCCTGGAGTGGGGGATAGAGTAATTCCAAACACGAACCGGAGAGTCTTCTTGGTTCAAGAAGCACACATGGATTGGGTCTGAGGCACCAAGAGATCCTGAAATCTCTAATAGAATTGCAATCACAATACTGGTGGCCGGGAATGAGCGTGCAAGTTTACAACTTTTGCAATGGATTGTCAAGACTCCAATAGAGATCGCAGTTATGAACCGGACCTGATATCTGCATCTAGCACAGTAATACCAGCCCAGACACCTCTGTTAGACAGCATTAGACTATCTACTCGCAGGCGTCCGACCAGACAAATGCGATCCCATAAATATTACGACGAGATTAATTTGGATGTGACCCCACTGCTCGGCTGACTCCAGAACTGTTATAAAAGATTTGCGAG
Source organism: Lissotriton vulgaris (assembly GCF_964263255.1). Lineage (NCBI taxonomy): Eukaryota > Metazoa > Chordata > Amphibia > Caudata > Salamandridae > Lissotriton > Lissotriton vulgaris. Next base: position 582,625,502 of record NC_141693.1, on the reverse strand, counting down.
TCTTTATTGGCACATACGCAATTGGCATGCTGCATCCTGACCAGGGTCCTGCGTTTAGCTCTTGAGCTTGCAAGGAGGCCATGGCCAGCATGGGCATTGCATAGCGGTACTCTAGTCCATTCCATCCTGAGGGAAATGCGGTAGTGGAGAGAAAAAACCGTTACGTAAAGCAATCTATAACAGCGAGAGTATTAGGTTTGGGTGATGGGTGGGTCAAACATCTAATAAGTGTCCAACATAGCCTTAACAATCTGCCAAGAAATTCTCTGGGTGGAATCACTCCGTATGAACTTTTGTTTGGTACAAGAATGATAATCGAAGATCTCGATTGTCAGACTTCAGTGGTGGAACAAAAAGCTTTTGATATCAAAGATCGTTTGGCTGTTTTACAGGACTTGAATGAAACAAGAAGAAGTCTAAGTAGCACAAAGCTAAAGCCAACGGCGACTGAAGATAAACCACCTGTCCCAGCAAGACCTGTCTGGATTCCAAGGATTGGGGATCTGGTCAGAGAAAAGATCGCGGTGAAGAAGGAATTTGGGCCTTCTTACAGAAAAGCAGTACCTGTCTTAGATATCAGCGGAACAAGATCAGTAGTACTACTGCTCCTTGCTGTGAAAAATGGAGAACCGAGTTATATCAATCGACCTCGTAAAACCACAACCATATGGCCAATAATAAGTAGTAGGCCCAGTAGACTCCCAAGAAGAAGCAGTAGACCAAACCTTGCTTCAATCCAAGAGGTTCAAACTAAGAGACTAATCACATTTGATAAACCTGCAGGGAATAACAAGCATTTGCAATAGGTCTCGCATTTGGAAAGTTTGAGCTATTGGTATTGTATATGAAAAAATTTTTATTCAGGTTTTTATTTTTTTTAAATAGCGAAATTAATAGCTTTGTCATTTACAATGCCAATAGTTAAAACTTTTGCAAATGTGACACCTATACCATTTGTAATGCAATATGTGTTGTATTTACGTGACTTACATGTATTGATATTACAAATGACAATGGTTTACATTTTTTAAATATTTAATACTTAAATAAAAGTTATTGTAATTTATAATGGCAATAGCTTAAAGTTTTGTAAATAACTTTTGTGAAGATTATGTTCAGTGTATTTTATTGTGACGAAAATCCAAGAATAGAAGTGAAAGATTAACATATTTTTGTTACATTTGTAATAAAGATTGAAACATTGAGAGAACATATTTGAACCAGGTGTTGTTGATTGGTTGCATAGATTGATGCTGTGGTGGTGCTGAGTCATGTGATGGCGAACGAGTGATGCTTTGGCATTCAGTGATGCTGTGGTAGCGCATAGTAATGTTGTGGTGCCCCTGAGTGATGCTGTGGTGGTGCGGAGTGATGCTGTATGCTATGTTTTGTTTTGCTATCCTATGCTATGTTTTGCTATCTTATGCTTTGAATTGTTATGCTATGAGGGTGAGGGGGTGTGAGGGGGTGTCAGGGGGAAGGGTGTGAGGGTGAGGGGTGTGAGGGTGAGGGGGTGTGAGGAGGTGAGGGTGACGGGGGTGAGGAGGACGGGGGTGAGGGCGACGAGGGTGAGGGTGACGGGGGTGATGGTGACTAGGTCAGGGTGACGGGGGTGAGTGTGAGGGTGACGGGGGTGAGGGTGATGGGGTGAGGGTGACAGGGTGGGGGTGAGGGTGACGGGGTGGGGGTGATGGATGAGGGGGGTGAGGGTGGGGGTGTGAGGGTGATGGGGTGGGTGGGTGAGGGGGGTGAGGGTGATGGGTGTGAGGGTGAGGGGGTGAGGGTGAGGGGGTGAGGGGGTGAGGTGAGGGGGTGAGGTTGACGGGGTAAGCGGGGTGAGGGTGAGGGGGGTGAGGGTGAGGGGGGTGAGGGTGACAGGTGTGAGGGTGACAGGTGTGAGGGTGACAGGTGTGAGGGTGACGGGTGAGGGTGTGTGAGGGGGCGTGAGGGGGTGTGAGGGTGAGGGGGGAGAGGGTGAGGGGGGAGAGGGTGAGGGGGTAGAGGGTGAGGGAGAGAGGTTGAGGAGGTGTGAGCATGAGGGGGTGTGAGGGTGTGTCTGGGGGTGTGAGGGGGTGAGGGTGGTGAGGGTGAGAGGGGGTGTGAGGGTGAGAGGGTGAGAGGGTGAGAGGGGGTGTGAGGGTGAGAGGGGGTTTGAGGGTGTGAGCGGGTGAGAGGGTGAAAGGGGGTGAGAGTGAGTGAGGGGGTGAGAGGGTGAGAAGGGGTGTGAGGGTGAGAGGGGTGTGAGGGTGAGAGGGGGTGTGAGGGTGAGGGGGTGTGAGGGTGTCAGGGTGTGTGGGGGTGAGAGGGTGTGTGGGGGTGGGAGGGTGTGTGGGGGTGTGAGGGTGTGAGGGTGCTTTTTTTAGTTTTAACTAATCAGTCACTGATCATTAAAACAGACTGAGACCACATTTTAAACTGCTTTCACCTTACATTTACAGTTTTAAGTATTTATGAATCTGAGGCGAAAATACCAGCTTTGTGTGATTTTCTTCATTTTCATGCCAGACTGCATATTAAAAAACTGGCAATGCCAATTAAAAAAAGGGCAGGTGGCAAACATAGCCAGATCAAGAGTTGTGACCTCTGGGACCCTTTATTTCAACTAGCTCGCCTAGCGAAAATGTAGTGATTCTAGTTTTCAGCTGTTTGTTATGATATGAGCATTAAAAAACAATTTATCAAAAAAGTATCTACAAATGAGCCCAATTATGTACTATAAATATTTGCATGTATTTCTCGTCAGTCACTGTCATTTCCCCGCGTCAGTACGTCACTGGCGCCTTGAATGAGAACAACAAATTGGAGAAACTGTAACCCAAAAAAAGAGGAGACAAGGCGCTTTGCAAATGCTGTGAACTTTTCAAAGTATATTCTAATTTTAATGATATCACCACACACAACATATACACTAGGCATCATTAAACTGAAAGAAACCTAGAGGGTGTTGGTGCTATGATGTTTTAACTTAACTACGTTTCCCGCTAAACTTCCGAGTTAATTCTTCACAAACAGCAAAATTCTAAAATATACTGGTGTTTAACACTTTAAATCGCTGACACGGCACAGTGCCTGAATATGAACGAGTTCGTAACCATGAGGAGCCCACACTGAAAAGCCCAGTGAAACACTGCAGCACTAAACTCGTGAAGCTCAGTTAGTGTGTTAAGGGAAGAAACAATGCGGCCAGATCCTTCCCACTGAAGCAACCCTGGACCTCCCAGAAATGCCAAATACGAGCCCAGAGCCCCGAACGGATATCCAATCTGACAAAAGCCTGCTTCTTTATTTACTCTGGGTTTCCTCAATGGACAGGAGCAGCTGTAATTAGCCTGCTGGCAGGGCCCGCGTGCGCTCCAGGAGCTGCAGGGTATTAGCAATGACTAATTGGAGTAACTGAGTAGGCAAAAGCCTTGCTTCACCCCCACCCCCCAGCTCCTCCAGAATGCTTCGTGTTAGAATGCAGTTGACCTTGTTCACAGGTCTACAATTTCCCAATAGATTGCTGGGGTCCGGGGTGGGGGTGGTACTGGGAGAGACGTGTGTCATTGGCAAGCAGCTTGGGGCTAATTTGACCAATTAGAGAGACAATTTGATCCCACTGACACCTTTCTCTCTCACGGGTATCACAGCGTTATTTTGTTTAAAAAGGGCAGGGGAGATTGGGGGCATTTGAACAACCTCCTTCCTAGTCCACTTCATTAAACCACAGCAGCCAGTAGGCCCACACTGGTGCGGCTGTCACAGCTGTGAACTGGGCAGAGATTAATACCGAGCAAAGTTCACAACTGCTATTTTCCAACATAGTATTGTGAGGGAATATTCTGGTCAGTGCTAGCAGTATGTTTTCAAAGAACAAACACTGGGGTCTTTGGAGGTGTTGGTGCACATGGTAATGCACAAAGATATTGAAAACAAGTTTACGGTTGTACCAACAACCGTCAAATTCTCCTATGGAGATAATTAGAAGTAACGGTAGCACTTACTTTTCTTTTAAACTTTATTTCTGTGTTCCAACCCGCTGCCTGTAAGGAACAAGAGAGGCGGGCTCTACTTCGATAGGCAGGAGCCTGCGAAGTTCCGGCAGACTTTTGTGTTATCTCCTTTGGAAAGATCTACCTTTGAAAAACAAGCATATGGTGATGCGGTGTGAGGCCGGCCGAGCACACGCTGGGGGAGCCTTTGAAGTCATGGGGAGGGAAGCCTGTGGGAGGCTGATGCAGGGGGGATTAGAAATGCGAGTCACGGCCTGTTAGAAACCTGTTTCTGAGTCACAAAGGGGACTCAGAAAGCAATTGAGTCTTCGGTGCACGTAAAAATAAGTAAATAAATAGGGGCTGTGTTTGTTTGCCTGCTCGGCTATGAATTAAGGGCTTGTGGGCGGGCGTGATGCATTTTCCACAAACGTACATAATGCACAAGTCAGGCTAGTGGTGGCATCTGCTTGCATGAGTGGCCATATGTCAACAAGTCTGCTGGCAGGGGGAGGAAGGGTGACGAGACGCAGGCCCTGCAGTGAATAATTATGGGAGGAGAGATGCTGGCCTGAGGCAGAGCGCACCATATGGAGAGGGAGGGGGGTGGGCCGAGTGCAGGAGAAATGCTGCTGGCAGTGGGAAGGCTCGGGCAAGCTCGTGCATAAGGAGCTTGTCACGTGATTCTATTCTCGTGAACTGTTAGAAATCCGCCTGTTAGAAATTTTCTGGTTTAGCAGTAATAGGTTCGAGTAAACACGACCTAAAAAATGACTATGCATCAAAGCCATGGAACTTGTGCCTCTTGTAACACAATTTGCAACAGTTTGTCAAGAAACACCTGTCTAAAATGATGTAGCCTCGGACTATTCTAATATGAAAAAGGAAGAAACGACTAAGAAGATTAATAACAATCCAGATGCCATCCAAACAATTGACAGAACTGCATCTGGCTATTTTATCAATTTTGATGACTTTTCCGATGATCCAAGTGTACATGGAGACGAGCCAGCAAACAAAACTTTCAAAGACAAAATTACAGAACTCTTTCATCAACTTGGAGAAACATATCTGATTTCACCCTGGATTGAACTGTGGATTGTGTTAGGTGTACTTTTCCTCCTGCTCTGGCTCATCTTAGTTTTAAGCTTGGGAAGATTGATTGATGGTAAATACAGTACAATGAACACAGCAAGTCAGAACATCAACTTGGTCCTAAAACCTCACAGATCCTCTCACGTTGAAAAAAGAGAACTAGCATCAGTGAACATAACAGCCATTCCTATACCTGGTGGTGTAGCATGGGACAATACTGATTACAAAATCTATGGCCCGGTTGAACTCTTGAAATATCCACATCAGTTCAAGATTTCTTTAAGTGACTTTGTATCACCTAGTACTTTCTCTGATGATTGAGACTTTGAAAATATTAATAATATGATGTCAGATTTAGAAATGTCAGCAAAATTTACAGAACATGATTATTTACAGGGTTCATCGAATTATGAAGAAATGTATTGCTTCAATCATCTTGGGCATCATTATTTGCATACATCTGCTAATCCTAGAAATGTGTTCAGTAATAATCAATGGGAACATTGTCCAACTCCGATAAAAGGTAGTTCGAAAACATTTTATGAGAAATTCCCATACTTCTCAGGGTTTAATGTCACTAATCCAGAAACGTTTTATTTTAAAATTATGAATAAGACAGGAATGAAAAACATGTTGACAAATACTAAACTGATTTATTGAGAAAAGTTTTATGAAAAAATGTCTACATTTGGTTCTGAATTTTGGACAAACAACATTGAGACAAAAACTGTCTGGGGTACAAAATAATGGCAGGTACAAGGTTTAGAATCTTTATTCAGAGCCTGCATGATCCCAGAAAAAATAATGTCCTGAATGACACCATTCAACAAACAACCTGTTTTGATCTAGCCAAGATAAAAGATTTAAACAACCCGTCTATACCAAAGCCTATGCCTGATAGAAATACCACCAATGATGAGGGGTTAGACGTGTCCCATATTTTAAAACAAAACAGAACAAATCCTAATTGGAACAAATGGTTGATCTGGCCCACAGACACTAATAACTGTCAAGATAGATTCCTGAACAAAATACAGGGGTTCAAACAGAATAGGCCAGACCCAAGATATTCCCAGAGACAACATCCAGGTTTAGTTACAACATACAGTGTAGGAAAACTATGCCTCGAGTGGCTACAGAGATCCACACTACCCGAAATTAAGCAACACTTGACTTTACTTAAAGAAGGTGCTGACTTGCGAGATTTCTTACAGGGACCTCGCAAACAGCGTCAAAAACGTTTCATATACGCCGTTATATACGCAGCATACAATGAAGCTTGGAAAATAACACAAATTGAAACTGCAGAAAAAATTACGAGAAATTGGTCGTTTTCATTTGGAAAAATAACTTTCTGTAGTGGACAATGGGTTAACGACTCTGTCCTCAAGAATGTATTCACTGGACAGCATTGTATCTTCTGCTATTGATATAATAGAACAGGACATTCTAATGCTAATGTTACAACATAGCCAGTCCCAATTATGTTCTATTGTACAGTTAGGCTGGACGTTAAAAAATTTGCATTCAGGCAACGTGCCATGGCGTCTGATCAGCACAACGTCATTATTTTCTATCTATAACCTTACTGATATAAAAATCTCTTTGGCAAAGAGAGGGGCAGACTATATGGTGCTGAGCATTGAAAAACTAGAAAAATTGCCATTGACAATGTAAGAACGACCGGTCATTGAATGGATAATACATGGCACCATTACAATCCCGATAACAACTTTTCAGTTTCAATACTGCCAAAAGTGTATACCAGAAGGCCTGTATGAAAGGTTGGGTAAAGGATACATCAAGTCAACCTGGAATTTACCTTATACACATAGATGTTGGAGTGGGTGCAAGAAAGAAGTATTTCTTAGCGGTAATAACTTTAAAAAGTCACTAAGCGGTACACTTCTGTGTCAAGGAATTAACTTGCATGGAGCCTGCGAAGGTTCTTCAAACAACCTTTCATGTCACCAGCAAGGCACCCCTGCTACACATATAGAGACTTTTTTCAGACAGCTTTCCAACGGCAGCTATGTTATACTAAGTGACCACAGCTGTTGTGGCATGGTGCCAGGAAAAGCCTATCTTGTGTTCTTTACTTCCATGGTCACTTGTTGTATGCAAGTCTTGTATCCAAAAAGCAAACTAGACATGGAGGCGGCAATATGGCCTTCTTTGAATATCTCTTCTATTCGAATTGATACTTTAAGCAGAATGAAGTCTATTCTTTTACAAACAACTGTGCCTTTAACCTTGTCTAGAGAAACGTATGATCTGAAAGTTGCAAGGACAGCAGCAGAGATACATGCATTATTATCAACAAATTGCCCCGTACATTTCGTAGAAATGTTAAGTCAAATCTTAAACATGTCTGATACCAGCGGCATCGCACATGTATTCAAGACAATATTTTCAGGACTGCTAGCACCTTTTGAAGCCATTCTTGGCATCTTCCCTAATTTTGTGCATTCTGTGTTCAACGGCCTGCCTCTCATCTTGGAACTCATAGCAGGAATCTTATTTTTTTCCTTCTGCTCTGATATGGCAAGTCAAGTCACACACAAAACTCAGGCTAAAATGGAAGCCACGATCCTGGCAGTACAATACCGAGAGCAGATCACTAAAGTCCTCGGCTTGGCTTGGCTAAGAGATCTGAATACTACCTGGTTTCTTTCATTCAGACCAATCTGGCAAGATTGCATCCTAACTGTTTTAAGATGCTTGCTTTGCATAGGAGAATGCGTGTTAGACATCTGTCTCACACTCCTATCAGCAGTACCTATGGATTTTGATACTTACCTTGGTTCGGTAACGGCTCATGCAACGTGTTGTCCCCAGCGGCTACCCATTCTGATGACGGCATTCGTTGAAACCTCACCATTACGATTAGGTGTCGGTGTGGTACGAGATGAAAGCGGCACACAGGTTCAACCTTCCGTGACCATTGCTGATCTAAACACCGATGATGGCAATGCATCGCACATATGCACTACTTCCACTTTTTCGGAGTTGACACAACTTTCACCTACTGTTGTAGACACATTTTTTGCCGGCCTATCTGAGGAAATGTTCTCTCCTAACAACGTGAATAATATTTGAAATAGCGAGCATACAGCGTTGCCTGAACTTTGAATTCGGCCTTCAGTTTTGATAAACAGAACTTCTAAAAAACATTGGGACTATTTTTTTTCGAGAAAGCGAAAATATTTTTCCCCAGTTCCCAAAATATTTACCTTTTTTGGCACATGATACTCTGCTTAAAGTAGAACTATTCTTAGAGAACAAGATTTCTATTTTTAAAATACCTAGAGACAATATTTTGACTCTAGGACATGTACAGTCTTGTATAAATATGTGATGAAATGATCTCAACCTTTTCTTCTGTATTAAGAGCATTTCATAAATGTAATTTTAGTGATTCATTCAGTCAAACATTCTAAATGAACATAATATGCATTATCTGAATTATACCACTGCTTGAAAACGTACAGTATTATACTCATTTTTCGTGTATACACCATTTCAAATGCAAACTATGTATTTTGGGGTGGGCTGGAAAACACATGCATTGTTATATGTTTAGTATTGCTTAGTATTTAGTAATGATGGACATTATACATGGAGTAGGTGTTGTGAATGTATCTAGTACCCTAATTAGATATTCCCGATGTATGCCCTTGTGTGGTTATAATAAATCATATCCTTATAAAGGCATAAGAATCATATCCATATTAAGTCATAGCCAATGCACTCCAAATACGGCAAGGCTACTCCCATAGACTCCGAGAAAGTACAACGCGTTCTTAAACAAACCAAGCCTCCAGCAGCCCGGGAATTTTCCCTGCTTCTGTTTTGATTTGTCCTAGAACTCCTGAGAGTCCTGAAAGAACTGCCAGTTCTTAGTGACGTCTTATGTCCAACCTTACATCAAACTCGGCACCTTCCAGGTATAAATATACCAGCATCTGCCTTAAGCAAGACACAGTGGTTTGGAGCAGAATCGGCTATCTACTTGCCCAACGCCCTGCTGATACGAGTGCCGAAGGAAGTCGACCCTCCCTGCTGACGCACTGAGAGAGACACTGTCTTTTCTCCTGCTGAGAAATCCAGCTCCAGTGTTTTCTGGTCACCCTTGCGGGTTTCTGAGATATCGAGTCCTGAGAGAGAGATACAAGACCTCCTTCATTCTATACCTAAGGTACGGAGCTGATTAGACCCATAGAGAATTCTTGATTCAAATTCCTGGCAAAAACTGTAACTCATCTACTCCTTCCCTGTACTAGGCTTAGGTTAGGTACACTGGGGTAGGCGCATCTTAGAAACACCAGTTGAGAAAGTTTAGTCATTATTTTATCATTGTGTGTATTTTATCCATTTTAAGTATCATCTGGCTTAGAAACCATATAAGTGCTTTTACGGTATTCTTTCATAATACTCCTTTTACTGTACGCACTTTACTTTATGACAAGTATTGCAATTGTGGCAATTCATTTCTCTTGCATGAGAAAGAAGACTGCTCAATAAATAACCCTTTTATTGAAAACACCTGTCTCTCTATTTCTCTGCATTTCTGGTGAAACGAAGCATGCACGATTGACTGAGTAAAATAGCTATCTATTGTTTCCGCGACTCTAGAGATATATTCATTATTGCAGGGGGAACAAAGTTGTCATGTGATTTGGTTGTCAGAAGCTAATCCCTTCTTGTCTATTCAGGAAAGCTAAACGCCTTCTTGTTTACTCGAGAAAGTTCTAGTGACCTCTGAGCTAGCTGGCACACACAATTAAGTCTAACATATTCAATAGAGACCTAGTCGACCCCAGTCCTACGTCTAAGCTACTGTTTATGTTATTCCAATGCGCAGAGCCTATTGGGAATATAGGAACTACACTACAACACTAGAGTAACACTCTATTGCCCAACACAGAAAAGATGTTGCAGAAATTATATGTTTGAATGTTTAAGGAGCTGCAAAGAGGGTACACAAACACCATCACCCTAGTCAGCACACTGCGTCCTTCAGGAGCCGGCCCTGTGAAGTGGCGGACCCCAGGGCCATCGAAGGATATAGGATGGGGGCCGCATGGCCCCCCTGCCAACATTCAAAAGCCCTGGGGGGTGGAGATCCCCGGGGCTGGGGGGTCCATCACGGACCCCCCTTTTTTTTAAATATTACTGCCCCTGGGGGGTAGCAGTCCTCAGAGCATGTGGGGGGGTTTGAGCCCCCCCCCCGCACATACTTTTTAGATTTTTTTATTTTTTAAAGCCCCAGAAGGTGGCGGTCCCCGGGGATGCAGGGGGGTTGTGAGCCCCCACTCATACTTCAAAATAAAGCCCCAGGGGGTGGCGGTCCCTGGGGCTCGGGGGCCTTACAGGCATTATGGAAAAAAATTCCCCCAGGGGCTAATTAAGAATGAAAGGGACTTCAAGTGTTTTTTCTTTTTCACCGTGTAAGCATACCATACGTGTACCCCGCGATTTAAAAAAAATATATATTTTTTTTACCTAAGGATTCATGTGGGACCCCCTGAGCAGGCCTAGGGGGTTAGGCTGTTTCTACCCTGCTCCCTTTTCTTATTTTTCAACTTTGTTTTACTGTTTTCTTGTGACTCGGTTCTACCGAGGCACAAGATGGCTGCCAACACTTCCTGACCTATCAGCATGCAGCTCATGCTTGTAATTGTACAGTTTTCGGTACGCTTATCATACGCGTATGATACTTTGTCTATATATATCTATGATTTTACTTTTGATTTTCTCAGGAACTACTAAACGGATTTACACCATTTAACAAAAAAAGGGTAATCTGCAAAACAAACTCTACCTTTTTGCCACATCTGGTGTAATTCCGTTTAGTCGTTCGGGCTGTAGCCCTGGCTTAAAAGTCCTATCGAAAATTGCATGGGGAAAACACATTTTGGGACCCCCTTTTTTCTCGGCCCCCCGCTTCATGAATCACCCTCAAACTTTCAGGGAAGCAGCGGAGCAGAGCAGGCCATTTTCCTGGAGAATTTCGCGTGTATTTGTCGACCGGCGCCAAAGTTATTCCAAATAGAATGTTGTGGATTTCCTATGGAAACTAGGTCCTAACTTACACACATTCACTGGATGATGTCATCAGTGATGTCATTTGAGATGTAATCTGTGATGTCATGAGTGATGTCACTGACCATGTCATGAGTGATGTAATATGTGACGTCATCACCAGTGCATTGCGGGCGCGCCCGTTATAATTTGCTGAACTAACTATAACGGGGGAATTTCAATGGTTTTGTATGAGAGAAATTTCCAGCTAACTATAAAGCCCCTGAAACCTATGGGTATTTCAGTGAATTTGTAAGGTTTTTTAAATGCTAATTCCAAACTATAATGTGCCTGAAACCTATGGTTTAATAAGTGAATTTCAAAGGTTTTTTAAATAATAATTCCCATTTATAACGTTCAATAAGCATATCTGTTTTTTCCATCTTTTTAAATTATCATCCCATTCTCAACGTAGTAAAAACTGCAAATATTACCACTCTTCAATTTATTCCTTCCTCAAATAAAATCGCTACAAACCAGAACCACAACTAACATTAATAATACGCAAACTAGGCGTTCTCGTAGAAAAAAACAAAAAAAACACCACTTCCCAAACTTTCAAAAACAGACCAAATCTACAATGCTATCCCAAAAAAAGGTGATTGTTCCATTTACCACTAACAAATTAATATCAACATTTAACTAGTGTAAGGACGTTGACTATGTAATGTGTAAATTATATCCAACTCACACCCATATCTAAAGACAAATATGTAATAGAGGTACTAATTATACACTTCCAACACCCAACAAAATAACAACACTTAGCGCCACCAAAAAAAGAAAAACCCCTCCTGACCGCTCCCTCTCTACTACCTCAGACGCAGCGCAATACAGGACAACGGACCTTCCAAAATACTATATCCCCTCAACAGCATACTAGCTCAATGTTCAGAGATGTGGCAAACAACTATGTGTAAGGGAAGATCTCACACATCAACAATAATGTACACACTGCTATTTTACCGATGATATGCTATACACAACACACTATAGAAACCAAAACCTTTTCCGTGTGTAGATATGCTATTGATACCTGTAGTGTACGGCACAGTGGACGCAACCATATTATCTTAGAAACTGGGGAATATTTTGGTCAAGTAGCTGTGTTGTCTCCCCCCTCCCTTGAAGCAGAAGCGGAGTGGGCTGCTCCAACGTATGCGATGTCAGCGTAAGAGCATAAATATTAAGCCTATGCCTTGAGGGGGGTTCACTTCTGCAAAGAGAAGAGACTCTGTCACAGCGCAGGTCTGCACCTTGCCACGTGGCTGCTGCCATGACCACGTGCCTCCTCGATACAGGCCCATTCCGAACTCAATGCCACAGCACCACAGACTTATGTCTGTATCAACTACTGCCTTCAATCTCCACTGCGGACAGCAGGGTTCACAACTTGAAATCAGCTTTGCATCTGCACTACGGACAGCATTGAATCCAGTCTTGCTTTATTTAAGGTATATAATTAAGGTAAAGACAATTGTACTCTATGTCTTCCGATTTTGTAAAAGGATGTGACAAAAAGCATTCCTCTACAACTGTGCTGACTGCAGCCTTCGATCTAGACTGCGGACAGCAGTGTTCACAACTTCAATTCAGCTTTCCATCTACACTAAGGACAGCATTCAAGATCTCATTGATTTATGTATGGCAAAGACTGTTTTGTTAAAGGATGCCACAAAAACATTCCTCAATGTCTGTCTGTCTTCAAATGAACACTGCAATCAACAGAGTTCACTACTTGAGGCCAGAAGCGCATCAGCACTACAGACAACATTTAATTCAGTCTTGATTTCTTTAAGGCAGTGCCAATTGTACTGTGTCCTCAAATTCTGTTAACTGTGACAAAACAGCATTCATTGATGTTTGTGTCGACTACTTCCTTCGATCTACACTGCGGACAGCAGGGTTCACAACTTCAATTCAGCTTTCCATCTACACTACGGACAGCATTCAAGTTATCCTTGATTTGTGTAAGGCAAAGACTATTTTGTTAAAAGATGCTACAAAAAACATTCCTCAATGACTGTACTGAGTTCTGTTTTAAAATGTACACTGCGATCAAAAGAGTCTTGTTTTTTTAACGTAGAGTTAATTGTACCTTATATCCTCAGATTTTGTTAAAAGATACAACCCAAAAAAATTTATTGATGTCAGTGATGACTACTGCCTTCGATCTAAATTGTGAGGGCTCACCATTCAGATAGAATGACGATTATACATGACGCATTCCAATATACAGGAGACATTATACCACTGCGACCCCCCGAACCATGAATCATCACTGGGTATGCACACGCTGAGTTCTTTCGGTACCACTAACTCACTGCACCACAAGTTATTTCCCCGTAGCCTTATTAAAGCAGAATTCACTATACAAAAAACATTGCTCCCAGTACAGCCCCCCTGCAATATGCATTATCACAGGGTACGTACAAGCTCGGCGCCAAAGATACTGCATTGGGTTAGCATTTAGCTGAAGCTATCCTGTATTTAGAAGTTATCTTATCCGCTTTGTGAAAGCCATTTTGTATTTATGGCAGCCATTTTGTTTGCCATGTGCTCTATCCTACCTTTCTGTTAACTGCTCTTGTAATCTGCCTGGAGACAAACTATACTTAGCATCTTCCACTTTCGCACATGCCCAGAAGGGCCTAGCTAGTAGAATGCACCTGCTCCTCTAGTATAACTGTCAGGCTATTTTTGCTGCTGTATGGAGAAGTAACTCTCCTCCCACTTTGTTGAGCAAGTAGATCTTGTATACCCAACTTAGTCATTGTGCATGCTTACATGAGCCAGGACTGCCCCTTGCATTTATGTTTACTATGTAACCCTAAGCATATATAAAGCCCCAGTTTTCTGTACTCCTCAGACTGCCTCATTCAGTTGCTAAGGCTTCTGTGTGATGTAGACTCATTCATTTGATGTTAATAAAAATGCTCTTTTATATTTCAGCTTCTGTGCCAATTTCTTCTTTGTTGATTTAAAAGGACCAAGTATCAGTGGGACCCCTAGGAAGGGTAATTGATTTCTTCAGTTGGCGCCCAAAGTGGGGCTCATCAGAGAAGCAGCTATCTAAGGGAGTGATCTTGACAGGAGACAGAAATCTACTGTGGAGGACTAGACAGGACTCTACTAAGGAGGTACTCTGTGCACGGAGATTCTTGGGAAACGCTGTCCCTGCAGCCCAGTATATTTCTGATCTTCCTGATTTTGATCCTTCACATGATGTCAACCCTGACTGATAACATTTTTGGCGTGAGTATTTTAAAATAAATGACTGTTAGATCATTCAGAACTTGGCAGTTAGAATTTGGACAACCATTTGTTTGGTAAGAGTTGTTCTGCGGCTCTTGCTGTTGGTTTAGATGCCTTGGATTGGTAAGGTAGTTTAGTAACGCTTACTGTGGCTTTGGAATTTTGGAATTTGTGTTGGCCAACTTTGGATTTGTATGGGTTAGATATGCAAATTGCAATTTGTGTAGGCAGGTAATGAGGAGATTTTTCTCTATCTGATTTTGTTTGAACAGTGCAACATACGAAGAGTACTTTAAGCATTACTTTTGGTATAATATTTTCATATTCTGCATTATTTCTGGCATGCCTGTTTGAAGCACACATCAAAGAATGTGTTGCTTTTTGGAGGTACCGTAGTGAGATGTGAATTAAATTAGCCGGCTCCCTTGAGGGAATACCTAAACAGGTTTAGGTATAAGAACATATTTCTTCCTTTGTGATTCTGTATCCCCAGGGAATTAAAATATGACAAAATACAAACAAGGATCCTTTTTCTGAGCAATTTTATGAATGGAAAAATGCAGAACGATTTTTTTGGTGTTCTGCCAGCCTAAGCTAGTGAATTGAGTGTATTTTGGCTTCTTAGAAATAAAACAGTCTGTTGGCCTGTTTTTTTTGCAGTGTTTTGGAAAACTATTGAGAAGCTCTTCTTGAAAATATGACTTACAACTAGTATTTACAAATGGTTTGGCTTAAGTACAGTCTGTGGGCTGTCCTTTGTTTCTGTCTTAAGTGATGATCTGTGGGTTAAATGTGTGTTTAAATGTCTAAGTGGTTCGTGGTTTTACATTGCAACTTCTGTAAGTAAATAGTGATTGCGCTATTTATGAAATAATGGCTATTAAGCGCACTGTATTATGTGTCCTGAGTGCTTGACCCCTTCTGTATATGTCTAAAATGAGCTCAATGTGTGTTTGTATTTTTTCTTGTTGTCTTCAGTCTGTTATACAAAATGTCATTTAATTAATATTAAAAAATTACAGAAAAATACAGAAAACAACCATATGATATGGTAAATAACTGTATGTTATTATTAAATTGATAAGAGTAAGCAATTATGCACATGTACAAACTGCTAATGCTTAAAAGATAAAATTAGAATTCACATTCAATAGGAATAAAAAGGCCTCAAAAACGAAATTGTGTGCTTTGTAATAAATAAACAATTATAAAGCATTTTTCCTAGATACATTGTATTAGATATTAACAGGCAAACACATCATCTGAGTGAATTGGATGTTGCTGAAATGCACACACATTTTAGAATTAGAAATGTCTCAGTTTTAAATAGACTGCCACTGTGCTTACGTTTCAACACTAAAAAGGCTTTCCGACAGCTGTGTGTTTTCCTGACCCTTAGCAACGGCTGTTGTTTTGATTGTAGGCCACGGAGAGGCAGGAATGCTCACTCAGCCAGGATTTTGTCAGTTAAAACAAGGGGTGAAACCCTACATTTCAGACTGATGTTTTTAAAACATTGCAAAAATCAGGTTCATTATTTTAGATACCAGGAAAACAATTAAGGGTAGGGATGTCCTTTCTTAAAGTCTTTTACATAAGCACATTCTTGGCTTTGATGTTAAATAATAACTGTACTTTGAAAAAAAGTGGCGCAAAACTTGTCAAGTTTTAAGTTAGGCTTCTGTGCTTAGGCTTGTGAATGAATGCATATAAATCTGATACGCAAGAGATGCAGCTTGCTTTTCCTATGTGGAATTATCAAAAATGATTGGTTTTATTATTTTATTTTTTATTAATTATGAAAAATTATTAAAAAAATAAGTGCTTTTAAATTCATTTTCAAATATTTATACAGATTAATACTCATACTGTGACCTCCTAGCATTAAAAATAAATTTAAGTTGTGTTGTACCACATAATGAGGACATTTGCATATGAAATATCACTCTACGCAGGCGTAATAAACGTATTTTTTTAAAGGGTAATTATACTACATTTCTAATTTTTCATTTCTGGGCTACCTAAAGAACATTCTGATAATGAATATTATGCAAAAAAATATAGGATATCCAATTTTAAGTGCCCCAAATATCAAAGTCAAAATTGGGTAAAATGCACTATTTAAGCAGCATTTTTTCCATTACCAGTAGCTTTTAAAGTGACTTAGGCTTCAGTAAATGCATATATTTAGGTATAATACAAATTGCTGACTTCTATATTATTAGAAAATTATATTGCACACTGCTTACATTTGAAAATGAATATAAAAACAAGCAGAATGTATTCTTTTAACTACAAACAGGGGGATACGTGCTTTCCAGCTTTCTGTCTCTAGAGTGACTTTGAATAGGGAAAGCTGCATGGAATACCTTGCACACAGAATAGGACAGCTGGGAAGAGTAAAATGTCAGCTCTATATTTAGAAGAATAGCATGGCTCCCAAAGCAAGGTCTGTGTTGCCATTTTGACCTTTGACACTTTTTGAAAGAGGACAGGGGAAAAGGAGAAGTTTTACCTTTTTTGCAAAAAACAAGCACTTTATGCACTCATGTGATAGACAATGATATAATGGTATATGTGAACTTTGATTAACAGATAAGCTATGCCATATTTATACAGCACTAATGCTTAAAATCTGAGACAATGAAATTTGTACATTTGCTAAAAGGATTTTTAGCCCTCTCAAAAGTGCTATGTACCTCCTATAACTTTGGTTATGCCCAGTTGCTACAAATAGGGGTTGATAGTGTTGACAGAAGTCAAACCTGTTTCGGGTTTCCTAATGTCAAAATGGGGGAAGGAGGCTAGCTCCGCTAAAAATTAAGGCTAGGTAATATGTATGTTGCTCTCTCCTTTTCTCAATTTTTTTAGCCTGTCTAAATTGTCTGTGAAATAGCAACGAGACCTTTAATTGGCTATTTAGTAATAATGTTTTAAACATTGTTAGCATTAATCCTCCATATATTTATTGAGCACAGTGAGAAATAAACACAAGCAGATGGTGGTGCAACATTCTACTGGCCTTTCAATTCCTTAAGTCTTATGATGGCAGATTTCACAGTCACTGCAGATGTGGTGTTGTAGGTCCAGGCACCTCCAGCAATGATTTTCATACAGGATCCACAATGCCAGATTCCCACAGCTTTTCTCTTCATCTTGGTCTTGCCACAGAAGGAACATGTGTATTTAGCATGTTGACTGATTTCAATTTTCTTCACCATTTTTCTGATTGAGGATCCATAACGGGTACCACATTTACCCACAATCCCGACCTTCTTGGTGTGCTTGGCCAATTTGCTGCAGGATTCGAGCAGAAAGAAGGCATTGTTAGCATTCATAAAATGAATACAAATATATATGTTTTATTAGTGCCTATCCTGTTTGATGAAATTATGACAGGATCAGTAGTCTAGATTGTTGTTGCCTTATTTTGATCTTTAAGGGGATTTAGATGTGGATAGTTTTGTTCTACAAGTCTTAGGTGATAACACCATTATTGTAGATTTGCAAGGGCATTGCTAGTTTTTTTGTTAGCTAGTCTGTGTAAATAAACTTACAGTCCTTATGAGAGCTGATGTTGCATCGTTTGGATCATGAAAAGTAGAACGCAGGAAAGATGCCCATGTGATCCTTTATCAAAAATTTTTTGGGAAGAAAATGTTGTTTTATAGATAAGAACCCTGTTAAATTAGCAGTTTTAGATTTTTCCTGCTGCTGCTATAACATGAGAGCATCGCCCTAAGCATACAATGTAGGTTCTTTTTATTAAGAAGAATCATTTGAGAAGTATCTGCAGTCCTGTACAAGTAATGTAAAATTCATGAGCAAAAGTGTAGAACATTTCCTTTTTTTAAGAGTTTTCAGCAGAGAGACTTCCCATGTAGCTATCTACCCTTACATGGCAGAGGATATTGCTCTCACATTAAAGTTAGTGAGGATAATGAAGAGTACCCAATTGAAGAGACTAGAAGTACTTCCTTTGCCTTTGAGAGTGACAGTGCATTCTAGACCAGAGTTGTCCCATGGCTTCTGGCCACTCCTTTGAAGAGTGCAGGCCATCTGCCTGCAGTCCCATTGTTAAATACAATGAATTGTTTTTGTACTATATTGAAGCAAACTAACAGCTGTGTCAGGTTCTTATATCACCAGGTTCTGCAGGATCTTCCCGAATAAAAGGAAGAGCCATAATAACCTGCAGAACGATGATTAAGATGAGTCCTAATTCCCATCAGTGACAGATACAGATGAAAGGCAGACGTCTTGGACCTACAGTCCCAGCACCCAGAAAGTAGCAAGGCGTGACAGTGATCGCCAGTGCGCCATCAATGGCATCTCCAAAGCATTATGCCTGCTCCATCAGATGGCGTTGGACATCAGACAAGAAGGAGGAGCTGGTTCCCTGTTTGCCACAGAACCAGAGTTTCAGTGCAAAAGAGCAAAAGAGAAGGATCCCTGTTGTTGATGGCAGGGCTGGTTTGAGGCTTCAGATTTCTACCTGTCATGTGCTGGTAACCTCTGACAGTGTGCGGTCCCTTGAGCACCTTGGCCTGAGTTTTGGCCACGCCCCTTTTCTTTGCTCCAACGGAAGGGCAGTGCGCCGCAGGATCCAAGATTGGCAAAAGGCACTACATTGAGGTACCCATGATGAAAGGAAAAATAAAATGAGCAGCCCTAGTGTCCTCTGACAATGAATAACGAGTTTTGGAGCCTGAGAATATAGCTGCACATGACATTTTATTGCTTTTTCTGTTTAAGCAGTACCCGGGTCTGCACAAGATGATCTGTGCCCATGACCAACGAAGAGCACAATCTCTGTGCTGCCTACCTCAGTGGAGAGACACTTGTGCACTGCATTGAGACATTGAGACTTTCGAGTGAGCTGTGAGTATTTGCCAGGAGGGCACTCCAACAGATACTGAGAAGCATTATTTTCATGGAATCCTGGATCGAGAGGCCCAACGCGGAAGAAGACAACTGAAGCAGATTTGATGGACGATAGAAGCCTACCAAGGAGGCTTAGAACTGACTTTGGCATAGTTGCACAAGTGATTCTAGTGCAATTGTCAGTCAGTCAGTCAAAAGCTTTTATTTCGCTTAAAAACCATAAAAAGGCATAATTACATACATCAATGCAGTTTAGCAGGGTTATACATATTAAAAGTATTAAAAGACCTCAAAGGATCCAATTTCATAAGTAAAGATTAAAATGTTATGATTACATGGATAAAAGTCTCAACGCTCCAAAAATTCCCACCGGCTACCCAGTGTGCGTTTAAAAAGGAAAATCTTGCCATTTATTTTTCACAACAGGTTACCCCCGTAGGGGATAGTTGGTGAGGATACCTTTTTTTTGGTGTTGCACACCTTATAAACCACATGGACAGAAGGAATTTAGATGTTACATAAACTGTCAAATAGACAGTATCTGTTTTGAGTATTCTATAGGTCTCCCTATAGTCCCTAATGCTCCTGGACTTGAATTATCCAGTTTGCTCTAGCTCGAGAGTACGAGTGGCAGAAGAGCAGAACATGAAGGTCTGTCTCTCTGCTACCCTGGCACCCTGGGCAAATGCTCACCGGGGATGTGCCTTTTGACCACTTAGCTGTCATGTCCCTGAGGGGTAGAGAGCCATGCCTGAACAAAGTATAAAGTTTCCTGGCCAGGGGGGGCTGAATGTCATCCAACAATCTCTCAAGGATAGGGTAGACCTTGATCTCTAGGAAGGTGTCAGTCAGCCAACCAAGGAAGAACTTGATACTAAGAGAGCGAAACCATACTCTCTCAGTTAGAGTTTTCTTAGGGAGCGTGGGGCAGGTCTCCTCGGGGATAACCACAGTTCCCCCCTGCCGATGGCCCTGGAGAGGTGCTGGATGTGCTTTAACCATGGAATGATACCCGCACCCCTGATTGCTAGCAGGTCCCGTAAATCCTCCCTTTAGCTCTCAAGTTCCGGGGTGGCCCATAGTCGTCTCCAATATAACAGAGGGCGATTGGAAATGACATCTTGAATAGGGACCAAACCCAAATCTAGCCTTAAAGCAATAAGGGGTGTACTCTGTGGTAACCTCAAAAGGTGCCTCATAAAGCTATTCTCGGTAAGGGAGAGAGGGGCCACTCTTGCATGTCCCCAAAGGTCCGCTCCATACAGTGCACCCCCCCTCGCCTGTGCTTTATATATTTCAACAGGCGGCGCCACCAATTTGAGGGAGGATTCATTAAAAACTTTTAAAATGCCGCCCAAAGATTGTGCAAGCTTCAAATTTGCTTTGGTGATGTGCGTACCCCATTCCATTCTGTCATTTAAAGTGACCCCGAGGTACTCAAAGGTGGACACCCGGTCCAGGGTCTCACCATCCAAGTGCGGGCGGGGAAATTAGAGCGTCTCAAGTTGAACACCATGTACTTGGTTTTAGTAAAGTTGATTTCTTAGTTCCTCACTTTACAAAACCTAGAAAAGGCCTCTAATGTAGGCTGGATACCCCCCAATGATTTAGACAATAGGAGGGTATCATCGGCAAACATTAGTGCTAGTACCTTCCGTCTTGCTAGACTTTGGGAATCCAGATCTTTTGCTCCCAGTAGGAAGGTGATCAGGCCATTAAGAAATAGAGAAAATAGCATCGGGGCAAGGACGCACCCCTGCCTCATGCCCCTTTCCTCTGGGAATGAGATTGACAGCTCACCACCCCTCCCGTGCCCTGGTGCAGACATTTGAAAAGATCGCACAAGTAGGCCGGGGCTCCCATCTCCTTTAGAACAGCCCAAAGCTTGTCCCTCTGGACCAGGTCAAAAGCGGACCTGAGATCCACAAATATCATGTACAGACTGCCCTTGCCTAAGATAACTATCCTCCAGTATACCAGCTGAAGCCTGAACACCTGATCGATCGTAGAAACCCCCACCCGGAAACCTGCCTGTAGGGAGGTTAGGATGTGATGGTCATCCATCCAACACTGCAACCTGGTTAGGAGGACTCAGGCGAAGAGTTTCTGGAGGACGTTGATCAAATTTATAGTGCGATAATTGGCTGGGTCAAGGGGAGAAGCTTTCTTGTGAATGGGTATTATTTCTGCCCCCAGCCAGGTCGGCGGGATGGCCATGCCTTGCATGATTGCGTTGAAAAAGGTGCAAATATATGGTGCCCAAACCCCTAGTTCGGTCCGGCATAGATCCCCAGGAATCCTATCAAGGCCAGGGGCCTTCCCCGGTATCAGACTCCTGAATGCTGCCTTGACCTCCAGGAACGTGCATAAGTTACTATCATGGGCACTACCCATCACAGCCGCTAAATCTGGGGAATTTGGAAGTTCCACTGTCACTACTGTGGGGGCCACACAATCTAGTGCATAGAGGGGCTTGAAGTGAGCAAGCCACACCTCTTCACAGAGGTTGGGGGCAACAGCGGGCAGCCTTGTGGCTGGACCTCCATGCACCAGATTCCAGAAAGCCCTTAACTCCCGGGCATCAAGTGCTGCTCTGATTTTCTCTCATCTGTCAGTTTCCCATTCAGCCTTGGCCACTTGGGTTAGACTTTTATATATTTACCGTGCATTCCTAATGGAAGTCTGGGTGCCTGTTTTCACCTCCTTTATCAGGGAAGATTTTGCCTCCCTGCAACTTTTATGAAACCAATGATCTCCTTGGGGGTTCGCCCCCTACCATTTTCCAGAGCTGTACACAGACAAGCCAGTGTTGAAAATAGCGTATTGTGAGTGGTCTGGAGGGCCAAGAAATATGAGGACTCAGAATTGCTATTCCTCAGCTCGCTGACCTCAACTAGGACCCCTGCAACCCGGTTATAAATCTCTACCAGTTTATCAGGTGCCTGGGGGACCATCTCCCACCTAACACGCCTGCCACCCGCTGTCAATAGTAGGTTCTGGTTAGCAGGGGGGCCTGCTCCGGCCTGTATAGTTTTTTCCCCCAAAGAATTGTATAAAGTGGGTGTTAGATATGTTCCCATTTGACTGAATTACCATGGAAGAGGAATTGACTCTAGTGGCTCCGCCCCTAGCATCCAAAATGGTCCCACCAGAAGTGAATTTGTGTGACTGTTCTTACTGTTCTGCTGGCATCGTTTAAAAGTAGTGTTCTGTCTGTACTCTGATAAAGGGTATTCCCATTTCACCTGAGAGAATTGATAAGGATTGCCACTGTCTCAACTGAGTATATATTAGTCACTGAAATGCATAGGAGCCCTGAAAATGTTTACTAGATAAATTTAGGATTTGCTTTTGCTTATGACTAGAAAAATGATAATTCTGTTTGTGATAGTGGTCGTTACTCTCTCCTGCTATCTGTATGTCAATTATGACCCAATGCTCCGTTCTCTTTGTATTCCTGCTTATAGCTTACATATACTAGCGTAATGAAATGTTTAGAATGGAAAATGCCCACCTAGCAATGAATTAGGTAATTGATAAAATTATGAAACTTCACGTGTAAACATTTTCTATGTTACTACTAGATATAAAGCCCCAGATTTCTGTATTCCTCAGACTGCCTCATTCAGTTGCTAAGGCTTCTGTGTGACATAGTCTCACTCATTTGAGGTTAATGAAAATGCTCTTTTATATTTCAGCTTCTGTGCCAATTTCTTCTTTGTTGGTTTAAAAATACCAAGTATCAGTGGGACCCCTCAGAAGGTTAATTGATTTCTTCAAGTGCACCATAAATCATTGGAAAGAAGAGTGAACAGTTTTATGTCAGCAATGAGGCATACTATAACTTTTAAGTGGAATTCATGCAGAATCCAAACGACAAAAGACATTACCCGAATTACTGTGCCCCCCAGACCACGCATCATCGCAGGATATGTAGACGCTGAGCACCAAAGGTATTAGTAACTCAGTGCACCAAAAATGATTATCACATGGCCTTACAAAGCAGCATTCACAACACAATAACATTACTATCAGTACGGCCTGCCCGGACTACGCATCATCGCAGGCTCCACAAAACCTTGTTGTTTTAGATATCACTAACTCAGTGCAAACCAAACTAAGTATAACACCTATCAAACCCTACACAATATCCCTTTATTATGCTTCCTTGAAAATGTATTTTATATCACTTAAAGATTTATTTGAATAATAAAATTTACGCCGCATATATGTTCTATCTTCTACTTCAATCATGATTGCAGATCATGCAGTCCAACCTTAGTTTTACACTGAGGAGAAATGGGGTCTACAACTTCAATTCAGCTTTGTACACTACAGACAGTAGAGAATTTAGCCTTGCGTTATTTAAGGCACATTCAAAAAATACTCCTGGGGCACTGCTAGTATGCACAAGCACCTTTATTCCCTACATCCTGTGAACTATGTTTACAAATAAAGGACAACACAGCAACAAAGTGTACCTCCACCAGCGGTAATACCAATACCTCTGGGGTATCACCTTTAACATCGCAACCAGATATACGTCCCCATTTTGAGAAAATTAGAATGCACTGCGTGTAATGCAATCGTTTAATTTCTAATGGAGAGCAATCAGAAGACATAGTTTGCAGAGCAATTGATAACCATTGATGATAGGTTTTTTTTAACCTCAAAATTCATGCAGACCAGTATGCAACACTCAATATTTTGATTACAGACTGCTCGAACCACGCATCATCTCAGGGTGAGCACACGCTGAGCACCAGACGTACCACTAACTCAGTACACCATAAATAATCGCCACGTGGCCTTATTAAGGCAAAATTCAGTTGCTAAAAGACATTCTTACCAGTTTGTTCTGCTTGAACTACACATCATCGCTGGGTCTACATAAACAGCATCTACCTCAGTGTACCTCAACTGATGAACATTTTACGATAGAATCTCCCGTCTATTATTTCACATATAGTGCTCCTACCTTAGTACAGCAGAAGTCATAAACCGTTTACGATTGAATATCTGTGTATGATATCATGATTACTATTCTACTTGTTACCAACAGCAACATAATCAAATGGAGTCGAGCGCATGTGCCTGTACCCACGTCAACTATCTTTCTGTGTCTGTGTATTTATTATGTTTCTACAATGCTGCTCCTGCGCTCTACCACATTGTGCTATAAGTAGCGTATGCAACCATCTTACCTCTGACAGTAAGTATGGACTATTCCTCCTTTTATTTTGCATATTTATACAGTGCAAAATCAACCCAAAACTATATCAGCAATTTACATGAGCACCATATTTCCAGTACGTTTTCAGGCAGGCGTAGATACCGTCATTAATGTACAATATCAGGATGTGGACGCAATTCCAAGCCTCGAACTCCGATTTCCAGCACCAAGTTCGACAGTGTACCTGAATGACCACATACGTATATATATTAGCTACCCTTCATGTGCCAAAAACTGCAACTTAAACCTTTAACAGCCCTGTATTAATACAGCTACAACACTCCACTGAATCTACAGCAAACATTCATAATCACAGAAATGCGTCATGTACACTATCTTTTATGTGTGCAACTATGAATGAATATAGAGTCACTGATACCCCGTACACATTTATACCAAATGGGAGTTCCATGGTGACTCATAGTGACGTGGATGTCGCTGTAGAGAAATACAACAGCGCTAATAAAACAATTAGGCAATAAGATAAAAGATATGGGAGAGTAATATAACGGAAGGTACAACACAGTGATAACCCATACCTTTCCTATTGGCCATGTTGTGGAAATTTACAGACATATTGATACATTTGCATTTAAGACCCGGGTGACTACAGCACTACAAAACGGACACCCGATTCACTTGATTTCTCATATAACTCACAACGGACCCATGCACATAGCTCCGGAATCATGGTTCAGAGCTTTGTGCAGCAATGGCATACGTGAGGCCAGCCCACTCTGCTTACGCTTCCAGGAAAAAACAAAAACGCAACATTGCCCAAATTTCCATTGTAATGATTTCTTAGTTCCAGGTCTAGTTGTCAAATCGGCACACACACACTGCCTCATGGCTAGTATACATCCACACCACACCCATCTAGCACATGCATCACTACACACATGACCCTACCAATAAAAAAGACGGAGCGGATGTGCTCTAAGCCATTTTAGAGTTGCTACCATCGCAAGCGCTGTGATGGTCTGTTCTGGTGGTTCAGACGCCTCATGTAGGCCCAAACCACAGAGTACAAGGGCCCACCACAATGTGCCTGGCCTCTTTGGTCACTGAATTAGTGGTACAGCAAGGACTGAGTGGGTGAGGTACCTGCGATGATGATGGAAGCCCGAGTATGTAATTAGCCAAACCGATATCAAGACTCAGCACCATATACTAGATTTCTTGGTGACAAAGTGGGAATGCATGATGTTGAAGGTTTTCTGTCCATGAAAAGGTGAGCAGTGAGGCCTCTATGCATATTGCAGAGAGTTGATGGGGTGCAGAAGACAAGATACAAAGAGCGACGCAGCGATTTAGGCATACGCAGTCCTATATACCGTATCTTATTGCATTAAAAGTTGTTTTTCCAATTGCAGGAACGTTTTTATAATCAGTCAAATGTCTGGTATATAAACTGTACAAATTGTTGTTTTTAAATGCAAGAGAGAAGGTGTGTGAAAGGGCGATGTACTTCTACTCCACATTAAGATAGTAACAAATACCAATCATAACATCTTTCTTTTACTATCTTTTAGATGTAGAGCTTCAGGGTGCATTGTGTCCCGGCACGTGGTGAAAAACACACCGGTGACAGAAAGATGAGCTGTGAATATTCTATGCAGTCACTCTCTCACTTCCTCTCTCCTTTGATAAACAAATGACACACAATGTTATCTTCCTTTTTACCTTACAGGTTGTGTTTCACAAATTGGCGTTATCTCCCCAAACACCTCCAAAGCTCTACATTTGTGCATTCTGCGATGATGCATGGCCATCATAACAACATCTGAGAGGCTGCTTCGACAAGTGGTGCACCCTCTTTAAATCACGCCAATGGCACAAGGTGAGCAAAGAAGCTTGTTTCTGAAACAACGACAAGTCATCTGTGGACGGAGAGAGTGGATAGTGTGCAGCAGCTTTACTGCATAGGAATGTACAATTACCTCCGAGATGTGAGAATAGATAGGTTACAACAGCCTGAGGGGCAGATTTACAAGCCCCTTGCGCCACTTTTGTTTTACTTTTAACATGGTAAAAGTGGTGCAAGGAGCTTGTAAATCTGTCTCTGAGTTTGCAAGAAAAAGCACTCACCTCCGTACTCTGCGAGTTAATTGGGTGCAACAGTCTAGGTACGCAATATTAACTCACCGCTCTGCAGCAGGCGGTGCATGGGATGTAGTACTTTGGAACAAAAACAGCGCACAGACATCTCCTTACAGTGGAAGTTGATGAAATACATTATCCTGAGTGTGCAAATAAATAAAGAAAAAATATATGTGTCCAGTTGTATGTACTATGGTATTACTAACTCTATATACTATCTTTCAGATCACTAAACTGGAGGGTGCACTATAAACCAGCACGTGCTTGGACATACAACGGAGGCAAAAGGTGAGCTACAAGTATTTTCTCCAGTATTATTATAACTTTCTCTCACAGTTTTACTGTCGTTTTTTCTCTCTTTCTCTCTCTCACTCTCTCTCGCATCGTTTCTCTTTCTCTTTTAAAGTTATGGATGTCGCTGTCCACCCTGCCGTGTACAACCAAAGCTGAGTTCAAGTTGTGAACTCTGTTGGTCACAGTGTTTACATAAGGTAAGCAGAGCAGCCTAGATACACAATGCCTCCGATTAAGTGAATTATAAATAAAAGAGCTTATTTACAAGCCCTTTGCACCACTTTTGCGTCACTTTAAACATGGGAAAAATAACGCAAAAGTGGCGCAAGAGGCTTGTAAATAAGCCCCAAAGAATATTGTCCTGCATAATGACTTGATCTCTCACCTAATTCTGTCTCATCTCTGAATCATTTTAAAGATCTGTTGATCCATACTGTAAATCTTACAGAGTAGGCACTTCCGTACAGACACCTCTTGAACGCGAGCCTATAAGAGAGGTGTAATGTATCAGGCACACTGCAAACATGCACTGCAAATATCGCCAAGTATTACCTTAACTGGTAATGTTTGACTTCATTTAGTCACATTGATCTAGTTTTGAACACTTTCATTTTTGTTATGAAGATTACCTACCCTTCTTTCATTGGAGTCCATATCACATTTTGTTTATATATTGTTATGTTAAAGTTATGTTTCTAGTTTTTTATTATATTGTTATCTTAAAGTTACGTTTCTAGTTATGTATTGTTGTTTTAATAAGTTAATTAAAAAAAGTATAAACATCTTTTTCTGACATTTCACTATTATTTAGTGTGATAATCATATAGTTATAAAACATTTAAAAATAGAAATGATATTTATAACTAAAAGTATAAAACTGAGGCTTACTCTTTACCAGCTCTTTACCAGAGTCTATGGTTATGACTACCGGTTCCTATGGAAAACTTATAAAATGCCAGCACAGTAACTGTTCGATTAGCAACATTGTGTGGTAAACTTTTAACCTCTGTGCTCACTTAAGTGTTCCATGAACTGTTACTATGGTAACCGGCAGTAAGCCGCTTGGGGGGTAGGGTTGAAAGGTACTGGAAAGCAAAGTAAAACAGAACACTGTGTAACAGATTTACAACCCCCTTGTGCCACTTTCGCGTCCAAGGCCCCCCTGCAAAATTAGAAGTGTGGGGGCCTCAACAACCCCCTCAAGCCTAGGGAACCACCACCCCAGGGGATTTGTGTATTGTTGGAGGCAGACTGCGTGGCCCTCCAGAACACGCTGTGGCTACGTGACTCGACAAAGGCTGCCTCCTCTGCCTAAGGCCAGTCCTGCTATACTGGTTCTCGTGTTCGTTGGCCTCATCATGATTAGGCGGCTGAAGCAGGTAGCCTTGCCCATTTACAACCCACAAACATCTCTTATCCTGCTTTTCTATCTCCTACACCTGGCCCTGTTTCTTTCTTTCTGGACCTTTATTAGGGGGAGGTAACAAAATTTACGATGAGGCGGTCCGGCTCTTGAATGAAATGTTGACACGGGATTGTGATGGAATAGTGGGAACCCCTCTTCGTAATGTTTGACACCAGATATAATCGACGATTCCTGTGCAACGCCAAATATTTATTGTTTAGGACACAAAGGTTTGGGAATGTACCAGCATGTAAAGAATTTGCCTGAAGGCCAATACTTAGTATATAAGGAGCAACCCTTCTTGTACAAATCGAACAGGCTCCTGGTTACTGCCCGTGTGTAGTTTTTGTGACTTCTGTGTCCCTGCAGTAATAAACCTTTGGTCTTTGACGCCACCATCGAGAAGCCCGTGTTTCTGTTTATTTGTGCACCAAGACAGGTAGATTTCCGGGGTCTTCGGGTGTTATCCCTGACACCTCTGGACGGAACCAAAAAGTCCAGAACTCCAATTGGCGCCCAACTGGGGCGACGTCAGTCGGTACCGGTCCAAAAGCCTGAAGAGTTCGAGAAGCTTCGTGTGAAGATTCCTGAGGGAGGCGCCCCACTTCATCGATCCCGGCATATCGCAAAAGTGGCCCGACGTTCTCTTCCACGAGGGTTCCTGTTCAGGACGGCTGCAGTGGTCCGTTGCCTTTACCGTCGCCCTGTCTTGGACCCGAGGTGCAGTCCTTAGTACGGCGAGACAAGACGGGTTTCTCCTTGGTGACGTCTTCAGTGCCTCAGTTAAGTATTTAGTGGTTGCTAGTTGGTTGCTTCGTAAGGGTTGTTAAAATCCTTTTAGTTCTTGGTTTGGTTTGGTTTCGTAAGATTATCACTAGTTGTTCTAGTTAAGGTAATCTATTGGTTTAGTTTGGGTATCGATACATTAGTTCGTTTTTGGTAGGCCTAAGTTCTTGGTTCGAGTGCACATTTCTGTTTTGTGCTTTTGTTCGTTCTGTGTTCCGGATTACAAAATGGTAAGTCGGAAAAGTTGTATGTTGTCGTGTTTTGGTTGCAATAGTGATTCCCGGTTGGAGGACTCATGTCTGGTTCCTCCGATTGGAACTCCTTTATATGATCTTTATTGTAAACATGGTGTGGGTCCAATATCTTATAATGAGGTGTGGGTCCGTTACACAGAAAAAGACGGTGTCCTTAGTTGGCCACTGCATGGTAGTTTTGAACCTGAAGTCCTTGATAATTTAGAAGTGAAACTGTTTAAGAAGAAAGCCCGGCCGGCAATGTTTGATTCTTTTCGTTACTGGCGAAAGGAATCTAAACAGAGAGAAATTAAAAGATTGAAGAAAGAACAGAAAGAGCAGGAGTTGACTTTAGAACAGGCTGCTAAGCAGCTACAAATCAACGAGTCTGAGAAGGCAATGGAGGTGGCTACTAGAGAGCGCAATTTAGCGATCGACAAGTGCTACCCTGCCTTGCCATCGAGTACAACTAAGGCGGTAGAGGACTCCGAGAATGATCCTTTGCTGTCTTATTTGTTACAGTCACCCCCACCGTATGCACAGGGTGCTATGGTTCCTCCTTTACTGAATGCTCAATTGCCGGTTGCTGGACAACCTGGTATTCTTGCTCCTGGTCCCCTGAACCAAGTTCCTGTACCACCTGTGGTCAATGTGAATGTTCCTTCGGCACCCTCTCTTCCTGGGGTGCCGGCTTCTTTGCCTATACCTGTATCGCTTATACCTACTGTTTCACAAGCTACTCCTACTGATCCTATTCTATCTGTTCCAACTGCGACTGTGTTTTCTACATCTGCTAGTATTATGACTCCGCTTTCTGTTCGTCGGAGAATCACTGATTCTGTCTCTAATATTCTGTCTCCTTTCTATAAAACTTTAATTAAGACTCCTGCCTCTGAGTCTGTACAGAGACGTAGTCAGCTTCCAAGCACTGAGGAACGAGGAATCTTAGATTCCACAGCTCTCAGATGGATTTCGAAGAGTAGGAGATATAGTACGAGGGATGTATTAGATACTTTTATGCAGTGGAATGAACCAACGCAACGATATGTTTTCGACGAGATGTGCTCCCTGTTGCGTGATGAGTTAGAAGAAGATGATTCTGAATCGAACTTAGAAGAATTAATTAATGTTCAGAAAGAGTTTGCTGCAGGTACAATAATTGGTCAATATATAAAGGAAGCGATGGAACTGATTTTAAGCTATAGGAATGATCCGTCTCTTCGTTCACCGAGAGATTTAGAAAAACATAGTACGAAGCAGAATCGCCAATATCCAATGAGGGAGGTTCCACCAATTTGGTGTGAAGCTGTGCAAGCTGATGACCAAAGGTTTATTACTGCAGGGACACAGAAGTCACAGAAACTACACACGGGCAGTAACCAGGAGCCTGTTCGATTTGTACAAGAAGGGTTGCTCCTTATATACTAAATATTGGCCTTCAGGCAAATTCTTTACATGCTGGTACATTCCCAAACCTTTGTGTCCTAAACAATAAATATTTGGCGTTGCACAGGAATCGTCGATAATATCTGGTGTCAAACATTACGAAGAGGGGTTCCCACTATTCCATCACAATCCCGTGTCAACATTTCATTCAAGAGCCGGACCGCCTCATCGTAAATTTCGTTACCTCCCCCTAATAAAGGTCCAGAAAGAAAGAAACAGGGCCAGGTGTAGGAGATAGAAAAGCAGGATAAGAGATGTTTGTGGGTTGTAAATGGGCAAGGCTACCTGCTTCGGCCGCCTAATCATGATCAGGCCAACGAACACGAGAACCAGTATAGCAGGACTGGCCTTAGGCAGAGGAGGCAGCCTTTGTCGAGTCACGTAGCCACAGCGTGTTCTGATCTAAGGTGCACGTGTCACTAGAGAGGTGAATCTCCGGCTAAGCTTACGTGTCCTTAATCGAAACGAAGAAATCAGAGGTCATTGCGTGTCCATTGTCTATCTGAGGGCAAGAAACACAAAATGGCTGCCATGATCTAAGATGGATGCCATGGGTAGATCAGAAATGTGTTTGTAACGGGAGTACTCTTGCTCGTAGCACAGTGAAAACACCAGGATATGCTAAATGGACCATTTGCGGTTCACTGATACCAAAATTATGTATTTACGACAATGTTGAAAACACGGGTTCAAATCGTCACGGAACCTCAGACCCTCCTTTTGCCCTTACATAGGCAATTACTCAGTCTATGTCAGAATCTAGTTCTATGCTCATTAGGTCAGTGACATGCTGTTGTATCATCATCCTTTCTCACGCCTTTTCTCCAAACGCAGGTGGTTTTCTAAAGCAGGTTGCAGCACAAAGACTACACAGAGCGGGACCACACTGGATAATCAGGCAACATGAGAACAGGAATACTAGGATGACACCAATGACCATCAGAACCTTCCAACCCCACGCTGATATCAGAGTCCAAAACCACTCCATGAAGGACCAGTTTCCCTTGTCTACATGAATAGAGTCGGAAATCTTGTGTAGCTTAGAGATCGCCTCATAAATGGTTGGAGCATTATTGGGAATAAAGACACAGCAGCTCGATTGGATCATTCTGCATACCCCACCTCGATCTGCAAGTATTACATCAAGAACCATACGGTTCTGCAACGTCATGAGTCGATCCGCCTGAAGCTCAGCTGTCAAGTTGCTAAGGGCACCAGCAGTTTCGGTAATAGTAGATTCAACTACCCGTGTTAGTTGACGTATGTTTCTACTATTGGCCATAGGCCCCCAGAACGGAAGGAAACCTTTGAAGAAGTCTCCAGCTTCCTGACCCGCGGTATCTTCCTTGCTGAAAACACCTCTTGCTACTCTGATCTTGTGATAATCAGACGAAGCAGTGTATGTTGGAGGCAACAATCGAGCAATATAACATGAGCCTGAAAAGTCAGCAGGCAACCACGTATATGCTCTGTCTTGACAGATGAAGTAGGTACCCCTAGCAGTAAGGAAGGCAGGGGAAGAGTTAGACGGAAACACATAGGTCTCAATGCATTCACTCCTCCCCAGCTGAGCTCTCGGATTTCTCCCATTTCCTTGCAAACAGACCTGACCTCGGTGAGGCACGACCCAGATTGGAGTTGAGCTTTTACGCTTGCTTTCTCCCAAACTAAGGCGATACTCTGAAGAGTTCCAACTCAAATATACCCGTAATTCATCTCTAGGGTAAGATGGAGTATTATTGACGTCTCTAATCATGTCAATAATTCCCTGAACTAAAGCTTTGTTGACAGAGTTATATTTAGTGGAACGTGGTGGACGTGGAGGATAGGTTTCGAGGGCATAAGCAAAAATGGTCTGAAGGGCCTGGAACGATCCATTATAGCTAAAAGGCAAAACCAGGTAGGGAATGCCTTTATCCATAGTGTGGGGTATCAAGCCACACACCCAGCAGTCTGTAGTGTTAACTACCAGTTGGTGTTGGTGCAAGAGCTGTACAAAAGTGTTATTAATGAATTCTGAACGTCGAGCTTGTTCGTGTTCAGGAAACGAGTGAAAAGAGTGCATAGAAGGAACAGTAGAAGTAGCAGGATCAAGGGGAGGTACTGTAGTTACTGGCAAAAAAAATAAAATTTACACCAAAGACGATTCCACCCACCAATGTTATCAAAACAATTAAAAATGTAATAGCACATTGCATCAAAAAGCATTTGCTGTGGAGAATTCTGTACAGTCTGTTTCTGCGAACATAAATCACATTTTCTCGTTGCAGCTCAGGAAGCTCCATCTTCTACAATCCGCTCGCGACCACTGATGATGTGTACGTAGATGAAAATGCCTCTATCAGCCCTGGGAGTTCCCAGAACTAACAGAAAGATCGACCTTGTGTCTGACCCCCGCAGATTCAACTAGGCACACAGCCACGACCCTACGGCTACCCAGACAGGTCAAGGCAATTTTAAACAATAGAAACAATAGCAAACTTCCTGGCTGAAGGCAAAAGTGTTCAAATATTACAATAGGCAGTTTCCTGCTTTATTTGTCCATATTGCGAGACCGTAAATTGTATCTCAGTTTTGCAGGAGCTGTTTGATCTGGAAACAATGTCTCATCAGCAGAGGTTACAATGTTCAAGTTCGCAGAAGGCAAAGTTTCTTCTGATGTAGAGGGCAGGTTTTCAGAAGTCAAAGAAGTAGTTTCAGGAGGAGAGCTTGATGTGTCAGTTATCAATTCGGCATCGCTGAAAGGGGTAAACCTGGGTGTTCATTCACACTCAGAGGCACCAATTCCCTTCTTCACCCAATTGTCATAAGGAAGCGGCAAGGGCACATGTTTGACGTGCGTCGTGTGGATCCAGTTCTTGCGTCCAGCCACTCGGATAGCAGTTCTCGTTGCTAGTAGTACTTGATAGGGGCCAACAAATCTGGGTTGAAGGTTCTTCGTCCTCGCAAAGTTCCGTACCACGACGTGGTCGCCAGGTTTCAGCTGATGGCCTGGACTCTCCGGTGGCTTTGGCAATGCGTCGAAAACCTGTTGGTGAATAAGACTCAATTTAGCAGTCAAGTCGTAAAGGTAATCAATCAACATTGGATATTCCAGAGAACAGAATTCTTTCGGTCTTGGCACTCCCCAAATATTCGCGGGACGACCAAAGACTATTTCGTAGGGACTAAGCCCTACTCTAGAATGTACAGTCGCTCTTGTTGATAACAAAGCCAAGGGTAGCGCGTCTGGCCAGGACAAACCCGTGGATGCCTGTATTTTAGCAAGTTTCAGCTTGAGGGTGCCATTGTAACCCTCAACTAAACCAGCAGACTGGGGATGGTTTGCACTGTGGAATTTTTGTTTGATCCCTAAACCGGCACACACACTCTGCATAACGTTCCCTACAAACTCACTTCCGTTATCTGACCATACAATCCGTGGCATTCCATACCTAGGGAAATATTCTTTAAGAAGGATTTTGGCAGTTGATAGGGCAGTGTTGTCCTTTAGTGGATATGCTTCGATCCATCTGGAGAAAGCACAAACTACCACCAGGAAGGATTTTAGGTTGTTGCAATGATCCATGTGAATGAAATCTAACTGAATCACTTCAAAGGGACAAGAGGGAGGAGCGAAGTGACCAGTAGGAGTTGGGACTCCCTTGCCAGGATTATGCATCAGGCATACCATACAATTTTTCACCACTCTCTCTGCACACTTACTAATCCCATCATTCTTCCAAACTGGAGCCAACATCTTGCAAATTCCTTTAGAACTAATGTGTGCTACTCCATGTGCCATTGTTACCACTGCAAGCACGTACGCATCAGGCAACATCCAACGCTGTTGTTCCGACAAATCAATCCAACATCCACTCGAGTCTAGTTTACCCGTACTCTCTTTCCATGCACGCTTTTCCTCCTCGGTTGCCTCTTTTTGAATCTCTTTCACACTTTCCACTGTATCCTCGCACATTCCAGACTCGGAAATCCATCTTGCAGACGTTGCAACATACATCCTACTCATCATATTTCTAGCTGTCTGTTTAGCGGTTTCATCAGCAAAAGCATTCCCACGACCAACATCATCCGTGATTGCTTTATGAGCACTGCATTTCACAATCGCAACTTCAGTCGGCAAGGTTAGAGATTCCAACAAGTCGTTAACTAGCTGACCATGTTGAATCTTAGTCCCATGGGACGTAATGAAACCTCTTTCTCTCCACAAACGGCCAAAAATATGGGCCACGCCAAATGCGTACTGACTATCTGTGAACACATTTACTCTCTTTCCCTTTGCTAAAACACACGCTCTCGTTAGAGCAATTAATTCTGCAGCTTGGGCAGAATTCTGACTCACTCTTGCAGTCTCCACAATCGTACTCAAAGTCGTTACTGCATAGGCAGCAGTCACATCACCATTCTCCAATTTAAAGCACGATCCATCAACATACAACGTGCCATCTGGATCTGACAATGGAGTGTCTTTCAAATCAATTCGTCCTTTAGTCTCTTCCTCGGTTCTGAAACAACAATCATGGGGTTCAGAATCACTCGACTCTTGATTAGTCGGCAACAATGTTGCTGGATTCAATACATTGCATCTTTTGATTTGAATATGACTCGCTAATAATGTCAGCTCATAACCTGATAATCTAGCACTAGTAAGGTGTTGCGTCTTGGTTCGGTTCATGAGTGTGTCCACAGCATGAGGAACCATGACCACTAGCATGTTGTTCATCACCAAACCAGCAGATTGTCGAATGGAAGCTGCAGCTGCCGCTGTAGCTCTCAAACAACTAGGCAATGCTCTGGCTACCGGATCTAATGTTGATGAAAAATACGCACAAGGGCGTTGTTTATCACCAAATCTCTGTGTCAGAACACTCAACGCACAACCTTCTCTCTCGTGAACATAGAGCGTGAATGGTTTACTGTAATCCGGTGTACCCAACACAGGAGCTGAACACAGTGCATTTCGTAACTCAGAAAAACTCTCCTGACATTCAGCAGCCCATGGCACCGGACTCGGAACACCTTTCCCAGTCAAAGCTACCAATGGTTTTGCTAAAAGAGAAAAATTTGGGATCCACTGCCTACAGTATGAGGTAATACCTAAAAAGGCACGTACTTCTCTCTGTGTGCGGGGAACACTCATCTTCGTAATTGCTTTTATTCTCTCTGGGGTCAACTTCCTTCCCTCCTTTGACAAGAGATGACCTAGGTAGGTCACTTCTTGGCAGCAGTATTGCATTTTCGAAGGTGACACCTTATGATTCAAATTAGACAAATGATGCAATAACGAAATTGTAGCTGCTTTGCAAGTTTCCTTGTCATCGGCAGCCACCAGAAGATCGTCTACATACTGTACTAGAGCAGAACCAGGAGGAAGTACAAAAGAATCTAACTGACTTTTTAATGCCTGACTGTAAATGGATGGACTCTCACAATAGCCTTGTAGAGCACGTTTAAACCTGAAGCTTCGACCTCCTAGAGAGAAGCCGAAAATATCCCTGCTTTCCTCGGCTATTGGAATGCTGAAAAAGGCATTCTTCAAGTCGATAACTGAAAACCATGTAGCTGTAGCAGGAATCAACGTTAACAATGCAGTGATGTCTGGAACCACAGGAAACTGTGGAACCACAATCTTATTTACCTCTCTTAGATCGATAACAAACCTATACACTGGAGGCTTTGAGGGATCAGTACGTTTCAGAATTGGTAATACAGGACTGTTACAGACATTGCCTCTAGTTTCTTCAACTACACCTTTCTTAATCAAGTCTTGCACAATCAATAAAAGCGCACGTTCACCTTCACTAGAGATCTTGTATAGTGGAATTCGTGGAAATTTAACATTAGCTTTCAAAGTGACTACATATGGTGGTATTTCCAAAAGGCCTACATCGTTAGGACCAGTCGCCCAAAGAGTATCAGGGAGTGAACGCAGCTCTGGCGGGAGTGCATCCATTGACAAGTACATCGGAGAGGTGATTCTTTTACCCAATGTAAGCTGTACTCCTGACGGAGAACAGTACAATGTCGCATATAGGCGTTTTAACAAGTCTAAACCAAGCAGATTTTCATTACAACCTGTCGTCAAAATCAAGGGTGCTTTCAATTGACACGGTCCAACAGAGATAGGCAAAGGACCAGATACTGGATTGTATACAGGGGCGCCTGAAAAACCTACAGAAACATTTGTTAAGCCGGACAAAGGTGCGCCAGGGAGTTTCGCATGAATGATAGAACTTTTTGCGGCACCAGTATCCAACAGAAACGGTTCGACTACACCTGATGTTGCTACTGCGACATAAGGCCCACTCTGATCCACTGGAACTGATACTACTCTCTCTCTCTGTCCATGGCTGTCCTAGTACTCAGTTTGCTGAAATCCCTCATCTACTTCACAATAGTCCTCAACATGATACTGTTGGGATCTATTTTGCTGGGTAGACTGTCCATTTCGTTGATCAAAGTGATTAGAAGGGCGATCATTCGTTTGTGGAGGCATAGCACCTCTTCCTCGACCTCTAGAATTTTGCATAGAACCACCACGACCTCTCTGAGCTGCTGCAGCATTATTTTGCGCTAAGATCGGGCACTCATTTTTATAATGACCCTCTTTCTTACAGTAGGCACACTGGTTCCACTGATATTGCGGTCTTGGAGAACTATAATCTGTCCTTTGATATGACCCTTGCTGTGTATTGGTTTGATTCATGCGAGGCGGATATGCCTGTTGCAAAAGGATTTTTGGAGAAAAGGCGCGAGAAAGGATGATGATACAACAGCATGTCACTGACCTGATGAGCATAGAACTAGATTCTGACATAGACTGAGTAATTGCCTATGTAAGGGCAAATGGAGGGTCTCAGGTTCCGTGACGATTTGAACCCGTGTTTTCAACATTGTCGTAAATACATAATTTTCGTATCAGTGAACCGCAAATGGTCCATTTAGCATATCCTGGTGTTTTCGCTGTGCTACGAGCAAGAGTACTCCCGTTACAAACACATTTCTGATCTACCCATGGCATCCATCTTAGATCATGGCAGCCATTTTGTGTTTCTTGCCCTCACATAGACAATGGACACGCAATGACCTCTGATTTCTTCATTTCGATTAAGGACACGTAAGCTTAGCCGGAGATTCACCTCTCTAGTGACACGTGCACCTTAGATCAGAACACGCTGTGGCTACGTGACTCGACAAAGGCTGCCTCCTCTGCCTAAGGCCAGTCCTGCTATACTGGTTCTCGTGTTCGTTGGCCTCATCATGATTAGGCGGCCGAAACAGGTAGCCTTGCCCATTTACAACCCACAAACATCTCTTATCCTGCTTTTCTATCTCCTACACCTGGCCCTGTTTCTTTCTTTCTGGACCTTTATTAGGGGGAGGTAACGAAATTTACGATGAGGCGGTCCGGCTCTTGAATGAAATGTTGACACAGGATTGTGATGGAATAGTGGGAACCCCTCTTCGTAATGTTTGACACCAGATATTATCGACGATTCCTGTGCAACGCCAAATATTTATTGTTTAGGACACAAAGGTTTGGGAATGTACCAGCATGTAAAGAATTTGCCTGAAGGCCAATATTTAGTATATAAGGAGCAACCCTTCTTGTACAAATCGAACAGGCTCCTGGTTACTGCCCGTGTGTAGTTTCTGTGACTTCTGTGTCCCTGCAGTAATAAACCTTTGGTCTTTGACGCCACCATCGAGAAGCCCGTGTTTCTGTTTATTTGTGCACCAAGACAGGTAGAACTCCGGGGTCTTCGGGTGTTATCCCTGACACCTCTGGACGGAACCAAAAAGTCCAGAACTCCAAACCTTCCTCAATACTTTTAATGTCCCGAAGCATTTACCTGTTACTTTCCATGTTTGACTCTCAAAAGTCAATTTGGAGTCAAGCCACACTCCAAGGTTTTTGACTTCTCTTTTTGGGGTTGGAAGTTGGCCAAGCGTCCCAGGCCACCATGCAGATGCCCAGACAGATGGATCCCTTCCCACTATCATCACCTCTGTTTTACTGCCATTTATTTTCAGGCAATGGTTTGACATCCATGCTGTTACCTCCTCCGGGCATTGGGAAAATTAGTGGGTAGTGCATTCTGGGCTTTAAGACAGTGTGACAATTAGCTGAGTATCTTCAGCGTATGATACAATGGACATCTTATGACCTTCCACTAAACCGGCAAGTGACCCCATGTATAAGTTGAACAACGGAGGGCTCAGGATTGAGCCCTGAGGGACTCCTTGTAATAGGGGAAAACTCTAGGATGTATGTGCATCCTGCATGACCTGGAAACAACAGGAAGGATACCATCCAGCATGGGGCCCTGCCCCTGAAATCACACATCTATATTCTTTAAAAAAACGAGACCATGGGAGACGGTGTCAAAAGCTGCACTGACATCCAGCCGGATCAGTGCTGCTGTATGTCCTTCATCTGCATGTTGTCTTAGGGTTTCTGTCGCCGGGAGCAGAGCTGTCTCAGTGGAATGTACAGCTAGGAAACCTCATTATGAGGGGTGCAATAGGGCCTTTCTGTTGCTATAATAGGTAAGCTGTATGTATAATACTTTTTCTGGAGTTTTTGCAAAAAAGGGTAGTTGTGAGATGGGGCGTAGGTTCTCTAGCACAGAATGGTCTATTTGTGTTTTTTTCCTTAGTGGGCGAAACATGCCTTGCTTGCAGTCATAGAGGATTTCTCCCGATTGGAAGAAGTGGGTGATTAGCTCCAAAATGATTGGTATAATGTGGTTATCTCCCTGCATCAGTATTTCTGGGTGTGCTGGGTCCCTTGGGGATTCAGATTAAATTCTTTTGTCTAGTTTCTTCATCTTAACTGGTTCTAGCACTCTAAATTCATCTAGGGTTTCTCCCTTAAATACTGTATCTGAAGTGCATTCAGTGCTTCTGCCCTGACGTGCTTCCGTGGGGAAGGTGTCATAAATTGTTGCCACTTTTTCAGTAAAGAAATCAGAGATTCTATTGCAAGACTCCTCTGAGGTAGTAGGAGGCTCCGTTAATTTTTCAGTAGACTGTAGGGATTTTAGTATGGCGAACATTTCTTTTGAGGAGTTTTTTGCCCTTTCAATCTTTCCGGTATAGAAATCACCGTGAGTTTCTTTAATCAGTGTATGGTATATTTTTTGTTATATTTTATACTCCCCCTTAAGTTTGATACAGTAGTTCTTACTCCATCTGCGTTCCAACTATTTACACCTTTGTTTGGCCCTTAGTAATGTTTCATTGAACCAAGGTGCTGAAATATTTGCCCTCTTAGTATTTATTGTGGTCTATGGTGCTATTTCATTCAGTGCTTCTGTTATCCATGCTCCCACTTGTCCATTGGCTATATTTCTGTCCTTATCTATGTTGGGCTTATTTTTTAGCAGTGCCTGTGTAACCGTATTAGGGTTAAAATTGACCCAAGTCCTATCGGTAACTGTCTGTTTAGGCTCCTCGACAGATGGACAGATAGCACTGTACATGCACTCTTTGCTACATCACTAATGTGTTACAGGAGTTTTATGTGA
Organism: Lissotriton vulgaris; assembly: GCF_964263255.1. Taxonomy (NCBI): domain Eukaryota; kingdom Metazoa; phylum Chordata; class Amphibia; order Caudata; family Salamandridae; genus Lissotriton; species Lissotriton vulgaris. Next base: position 582,585,186 of record NC_141693.1, on the reverse strand, counting down.
AGGTGCATTTTGCTGTGTTGGAAATGTATTTGTGTGTGTTGGGTGCATTGTTAATAAAGTGCAGTTCATGCTGTATTGATTGACACAGTGATACACATCCACACCACAATGTACTTGAAAGTTGCTCGCACATGCCCCTTTGTTGCATTCACAACATGTTGTGGTGCAGACAAACACTACACAAGGACAACATTCATATGGGAAATGATCAGCACATCATTCGTCATCAATCTGTTGTGGAAGGAAACAAAGGAATGAGTATGACAGAGTACAGTTGACTGCATTGCAAATAGTCTTTCTGCCCCTGAGACACAAGTTAACAGATATCTAAATGGTCTGTCTTCTAGGTTGAAAGTGAACCCACCCACCCTGTTCTCAAAATACAATTAATAAAAGAAAAATGATCTGTATTGCAAAACTAGGTTGTGCATCAGCATTCTCATCAGGTATGTTGATTACTCTTGGGTGCCTGTCAGGACTGGTCTGGTAGGTAAGCAGGAGTGTTGAGCTCAGCTTTCTTCTTTTGTTTGTGCAGGAGACTAGAAGGTCTGTAGATTGCAAAGAGAAACTGTATTTGAGAGTCACGGAGAAGGACAGAAGGAAGGTAAGCTTCACGAGGAGTCAATCAAGAAGACTCAGAGGCAGAGCAAAGATAACAACAGGAGAACTCAGAGTTTGACTTTTGCCACAAGTATGACACACACACACACACAGTATCATTACACAAATAAACACACCTCTCTCTATTCCACATAGGTGAGTTCTAGGCCTAAGACTCTTGGTTTATCTTTCAACTGAAGTAGATAACCTCTTTCTTTTAGCTGTTGATAAGGTATTCCCACGGCTCCTGCCCTGATTTCTTCCCTCCTCCTGACTTGTAGAAATTCCCTTTAAGACCAGTCATCATGACCTGAGCAAGATAGATGTGCAGTAGATTGCTGTTGAGGAACAAGTACAAAACAGAATTGCAGTATTTTACATAGGTTTTTCTTTGGTAACTAAAGTGACTGTCCTGGTCTCTGAAGAACCAGAAAGGAGGAGAGTAAATCCGGCTAAGTATGAAAGGGCTTATCAACATCAGAGAATAAATGATCGCCCATCGCTCAGCCCCCAAACATTGCAAATAAATCATCTCAGGCTGAAGGAGCAAGGTTTCGTACAAAAAAAACTTGCTTGGATGCAATCCTCTTAAATAATGTGTAATACTGTAACAGACATGTTTTTAAATACTAATATTGCATTACACTATGTATACTGAATCTAGGGGAAGCTTGCCTATGTGTATTACTAATTAACCAGAGTGACTTAAAATTGCTGCCGAAAACGCTGGAAATTTCTGCGCATGCGTCTACTGCAGCTATGCAGCTGCGCAGTTGCTATTAAAATGGCCGCTTGAAACCATATGTTAATGCACATGCCATGCTTAAACTAAACATTGCATGTTTTATTAAAATGCTAATGTGAAAAGATTAAATAAGTTAATGGGATTAGAGCAGGGATAAGTGGTATACAGTGCATTATTTAATTCTGTATTCTAACATATCTTTCTTTGACTTTATTAATTGTTCATATTTGGGCCTGGAGGGTGACTGAAATCTCTATCCCACCTGAAATGGGTGCACATGCCCATCCCAACCCGTCTGGAACTATGATGAATCAGTTGAAACTCAGCCAAGGTAGCTTTAGCAAGAAGCGCTTGGGAACATCACCTCTCGACCCAAAGAGGGGAAGAAATAATTTTGTATACATTGTATTAGTCCTAATGTGAAATGCAAGTGGGAAGAAAAGCTTGCGGTAGTAATTATAGCGGTCCTTCTGAAGGCATTGTAAATTTGTTGAGTATTTTCCATGTTTCATCTGGTTGCTTAGCAACAAAAATTTTCCCAATGTGGGTGTTTGCATTTGAAAATGGATTCCCTAGTTGCCGGCAGAGATAGGGTCCAAAATCTCACATTGGAAAAGGGGGTACATTTTTGGTGGAAAAATGTAATGTGTTCATGTTGAATTTTGAGCTGTTTCCTGTTGTGGTCATTAGTGTAGCCACTCAGGTGGGGTATCATTTTTTATCGGTAGATGAGGGGGCGTACTGGGTGGATGTAAGTTTGTGGCTCCCCACAAATTCCAGTACTTTTTGAAGGAAGTGGCCCTTAGGGACCACCCGGTTTACTTACAACCGTTTACTATGCCTTCCCAAGAATACAAAGTCGGTCGGACAGTAGAGAGTACAAACATACATTTTCTTAGCAATACTCTGCGGAGGAGTCCATCCTGACCCGCACCCTAAGATGTCTGCCAAGGGACTGGCCCCCCAACCGACTACAACACATAATGAATCTTCCCCACAGCCTCCAACCACGCTCATAATTGAAAGTTACCGGCCAGGGCGACATGAACACAGAGGGCACAGGGGGATGCACTACCACCTGCTAGATGGGTACATGTTATCGGCAACTCAAGGTTGTCGTGCTGGGTGTCAGCGTCTCAATGTGGGGGCAGAGCTACACACTTGGATAGGTATGCAAGAGCAGAATGGACTATTGATTAGTAAGTCAAGAAACAGCCTGTACCCGAAGAGAAAATAATAACGAAATACATTGTTCTGCTGAGACAAGCAATATGAGTATCAAGGCCTAATTCAGGCACAGTCTAAGCAGTCTAATAGGGATTAAAAAATGCAAAATGGAGTCACACTGGCTAACTGAAGCCTGCACATTAGGGCGATAACTCAGTGAGTTGCATGATGTGAATACAAGTGGCATCTATTTAGCCACACAGTGCTAACCTAATATAGCATGAAACAAGTGTGTTGCATGAATGGGAAATTCAAAGCTAACAGACCCTCCATTTAGCATTGGTGGCTAAATGTTTTATTGAGCATACGGTAGGGTCTTTACAATTCTAAGGGGGGGAAAGCAAAGGTACTCATGTGACAATCATGTGGCAATGAAGAAGAAAGTAAATCACTGAAAATCCAACTAATACTAAAAAATACCCTCATCTATGAGCATCATATCCTGAATATCCTGCATCATCATAGTAAAGACCTTGTTATCACATCCTGAGAACTTAGGAGCAGGGTGGAGCTTGCTCACACAATAGGTGCAACATGCTGGAAGGCAATTAATACATAAGCAACATGTAAAGATGACACCTATGATAGCTATTAGGACAAGTAGTATCTTCCAACCCCATGATGTCAATAGACCCCAGAGCCACCCTGTGAGGGACCCTGCACCATTATCCTGGTGGATGTCTGAAGCAAGTCTGTGTAATTTCTGTGTTGCAGAGTACACTGTAGGGGTACTATCAGGAATGTACACGCAGACGCTGCTGTCGATGACACGGCAGGCACCACCCCTATCAGCCAAAATGACATCTAAAACCATCTGATTTTGAAGAGCAACGAGATTCATAGTCTGAAGCTTGACTGTAATATTAGTCAGTATACCTGCAGTAGTATTAATATCTCCCTCAACTACTCTGGCAAGCAATACGAGTACTGAGGCCTATTTCAGGCACAGTCTAAGCAGTCTAATTGGGATTACAAATTGCAAAATAGAGTCTCACTTGCTAACTGGAGCCTGCACATTAAGGGGATAACTCAGTGGGTTGCATATTGTGAATAAAAATGGCATCTATTTAGTCACACACTGCTAACCTAATATAGCATGAAATAAAGTGTTTCAGGAACAGGATTTTCAAACCTAACATTTCCATCACAGAAATGTGAGGAAAATACGTTCTAGGACGTTTCCTCTCACAGGCACTAGGTCTACAAGTGAGGTTCCATTTTTATTGGGAGACTTGGTAAATGCTGTGTAGATGGAAGTTTATGACTCCCCATAGATTCCAGAACTGTCCATGACAAAAATCTGAGGACATTTGTTTGTTTAGTCAAATTTGAGGTTTGCAAGGAATTCTGGGTAAAAAAACCTGGTGAGAGCCATACACCCTAAATCCCTTTAGGTGTCTAGTTTTTATCATGGCAGCCCTTGACGTTGTCAAGACCTAATTATCGATCGGGACGCACATAAGTACAAAAGAAACATCGTTTGAAGGAGATTGTGTATGCCCATAATGTGGTCCCATGTATGAATCTCCATACCAAGGTTAGAGATGTCGTGATACTTATCGTCCATTTATCTTCACATCCGCTAGACTTCGAACACAGTTTTTTAGAAGAGTGGCCATGTTCATTTATTGCTACATTCTGTTGACTGACTGTGTGACACCTATTATTTGGATTCTTCCTTGCTTTTAACCACATACATAGATCCTCGATGGTGGTACATATGGACCATCCCAAGATGACGTTGGACATTCCTTTTTAAACATATTGTGCCCTTATATCCTATTTGTGTATGGAGGTCACTGCATCCTATGCTGTCTATAAGAATCCAGTTTAAAATATACAATTGTAGTACAATAGACGTTACCTGATGAAGGCAGCAATGCTGAAAGGCGCATAGTCCACATCTACTGCATTGCCCCATCAACTCTGCATCTATGGTATTCATCTATTAATTTAATTATGTGATTTTGTTATATTGATTATGTGAAATGAATGAACATTTTTATATAAAAAAACAAAGAACATTTGAAAATGTAATACAATATTAAGTTGTATTGAAGAATAAAACAAAATATAAATTTTTTGAGATTTATTAGTGTATATTTCGTTTTTGTACTAGTGGTTACTGTCTACAAAGAGATCCAGATTATATGTTGTTTTTTGTTGATTATTTGATTGAAACAAGCTATAGACCTTTACCTCATGTAGTTTTCGAAAATATACAGGTTTTCTAGTCTTCTCTAGGTGTCGGCTGAGTCTGAGTTCAAAATCTACAGCTATAAGCTACACTATGCAAACAAAGTGTCAGTTTTGATTGGGAAAATATGATGTGTCCATGTTGCATTCCTGTTGAGGACACTAGGCATACCCGCCACAGGTGAGGTAACATTTTTGTAGGGAGACTTGTAGGAATGCCTGGTGAAAGAAAGTCTGTTTCTCCCCCAGATACCAGAAATTTTTATATCAAATAGATGTAAGTAAAATAGTTTTTATAGTCAAAGTTTGAGGTTTGTAAAGGCTTAAAAACAAACTTTATATATCCCCACAACTAAAGTGTTCCAGTAGACATAATGGTGTATTGCTTTTGTAAATATGGCATTGAGACAAAAAGTTACAGATGAAAATGTTGTCACAAATGGCCGTTCTTTTCCAAATTATTTTCAATAATGTTTTATTTCAACAGTTACTTGCCTTGGGAAAACATGAGAAATCTACACATATGACCCCCTCCTGAATTAGAATGTTGTCTTCTTTCAAGAAATGTATAGATTTCCTGCATCACCCATCGGTTTCAGACTGGTTTCCACCACCGATTGGAAGTGACCTACCAGCCAGCCCCTGCGCAGGTACTCTGGCCCCAAATTCCTCAGCAGGACAAGGTCTAGCAAACAAGGTTCGTGAATAGTCTGACACTGATCAATTGCCAAAAGTTCTTCAACATAGAATTGGCATTGATGACTATGGGGGATACCTATGCAATTCACACCTACAATCGTTTTGAAGCACTCGCCGATGTTGATTGACTGGCTGACAGTGCTGCATACTCAAAATACCCTGTCAAAATGACTCTTACCAGAGTCAGGGAGAGTCGCACCACAATTTTTGTAGTCAGTTTGGGGGGCCCAATGGAGTCAGAACCTATTAGAAAACTTCAACTGCATTCTCAAGTACTAAGAAAAACTGCTCCAGATCTTTTGCAACTGAGGAGCCAAGCATGATACCCCATAATGTGGCCACACAAATTAAACTCATTGCTTGGAATGTAGCAGGTATGAGTATAACGAAAGACGACCAGAGTGGCATAGATTTATTGAACAATATGATGTAGGTCTCCTCCAGGATACGTAGTTATTACAGCCAGTCAATCATGTAGGCTATATACATTTTTTCAAATCAGCCATATCTTTTGGGGCAGGTAGGCCATCGGGGGGCCTTACAATGTTGGTGAAGATCATATTACTAGGTACACTGAGGGACATCAAGGTTGACTCCCCTGATGTATTGTGCCTAAGATGGTCCACCACCTCAGATGTTGTATATTACATCTGAAATTTATACAATAGACCTAAAAGTGACAGGAAGGAGTTTGCTATCAATGATTATCTGGGTAATCACCTAGCCACTCTTCCACCACTGAAAAGAAAATTGTGGGAGGGGATTTCAACTGCCAGTTCAAATCCTTGTGTTTAAACAATCAGGCATTGTGCTGTGAGGAGAATGCAGCAATGCAGCATAGGCAATCCGGGAAAATGAGATTGTGCCCATTAAGAAATGGACACAACTATTTGTTCAGATCAATGCTCTGACATCATTCTAAGGACTACGTGCCTGTAATGGTAGATCCTGTTCTAATGAAGCAGGCTCAATCATACAAGTTTTATTGATTATACATTTTATAGTGTTAAATGATGGCATAGACTGATTGATATGATTGTGCTTCCTCTTAGCAAAAGTGATCCCCATGCTCTACTACTCAGGGTGAATGTTCACCTTGGGGGATCACCTTGCCCTGAATCTAACCAGTTTGACGGAATATTAAGGCTCACTAACAACAGGCAGAGGGTAAAATGGAGACAGATCTACAGCCTGATTGCTGCTGGTATGGAAGGCGTGGCTTTGCAATACAGGCTAAGAGTTGATTGTGGGATATAAGGCCATATTACGGAGGTTCACTATAAGTTGTTCCAAAATCTGAAGTACCTCTTCCACACTGAAGTTGGGAAGTCAGTGAAAAGGAAGGGTCCAATAAGATGGTATAACATGCCTTGTAGAAATGCCAAAACTAAGTTTGAAGTGTATATGAAGAACCAAGACTGACCCTTAATAAAGGCTGCTAGGCAATCCTACAAGAAGAAAATGTTGGAAGCTATAAAGGACCTATAAAGGACCTAGAGCGGGATATCTGGAAAGGCCTCCTGAGTGCTGCCATATCCAAGGATCATCGTACGTGTTGGTCTTTGCTTTCTTCTGGCAACGGAGCAGGCCCCAGCAAAATTGAGTCACTGGAACTGATACTACTCCCTCTCTCTGTCCATGGCTGTCCTAGTACTCAGTTTGCTGAAATCCCTCATCTACTTCACATTAGTCCTCAACATGATACTGTTGGGATCTATTTTGCTGGGTAGACTGTCCATTTCGTTGATCAAAGTGATTAGAAGGGCGATCATTCGTTTGTGGAGGCATAGCACCTCTTCCTCGACCTCTAGAATTTTGCATAGAACCACCACGACCTCTCTGAGCTGCTGCAGCATTATTTTGCGCTAAGATCGGGCACTCATTTTTATAATGACCCTCTTTCTTACAGTAGGCACACTTTTTCCACTGATATTGCGGTCTTGGAGAACTATAATCTGTCCTTTGATATGACCCTTGCTGTGTATTGGTTTGATTCATGCGAGGCGGATATGCCTGTTGCAAAAGGATTTTTGGAGAAAAGGCGCGAGAAAGGATGATGATACAACAGCATGTCACTGACCTGATGAGCATAGAACTAGATTCTGACATAGACTGAGTAATTGCCTATGTAAGGGCAAAAGGAGGGTCTGAGGTTCCGTGACGATTTGAACCCGTGTTTTCAACATTGTCGTAAATACATAATTTTCGTATCAGTGAACCGCAAATGGTCCATTTAGCATATCCTGGTGTTTTCGCTGTGCTACGAGCAAGAGTACTCCCGTTACAAACACATTTCTGATCTACCCATGGCATCCATCTTAGATCATGGCAGCCATTTTGTGTTTCTTGCCCTCACATAGACAATGGACACGCAATGACCTCTGATTTCTTCATTTCGATTAAGGACACGTAAGCTTAGCCGGAGATTCACCTCTCTAGTGACACGTGCACCTTAGATCAGAACACGCTGTGGCTACGTGACTCGACAAAGGCTGCCTCCTCTGCCTAAGGCCAGTCCTGCTATACTGGTTCTCGTGTTCGTTGGCCTCATCATGATTAGGCGGCCGAAGCAGGTAGCCTTGCCCATTTAGAACCCACAAACATCTCTTATCCTGCTTTTCTATCTCCTACACCTGGCCCTGTTTCTTTCTTTCTGGACCTTTATTAGGGGGAGGTAACGAAATTTACGATGAGGCGGTCCGGCTCTTGAATGAAATGTTGACACAGGATTGTGATGGAATAGTGGGAACCCCTCTTCGTAATGTTTGACACCAGATATTATCGACGATTCCTGTGCAACGCCAAATATTTATTGTTTAGGACACAAAGGTTTGGGAATGTACCAGCATGTAAAGAATTTGCCTGAAGGCCAATATTTAGTATATAAGGAGCAACCCTTCTTGTACAAATCGAACAGGCTCCTGGTTACTGCCCGTGTGTAGTTTCTGTGACTTCTGTGTCCCTGCAGTAATAAACCTTTGGTCTTTGACGCCACCATCGAGAAGCCCGTGTTTCTGTTTATTTGTGCACCAAGACAGGTAGAACTCCGGGGTCTTCGGGTGTTATCCCTGACACCTCTGGACGGAACCAAAAAGTCCAGAACTCCAAACCTTCCTCAATACTTTTAATGTCCCGAAGCATTTACCTGTTACTTTCCATGTTTGACTCTCAAAAGTCAATTTGGAGTCAAGCCACACTCCAAGGTTTTTGACTTCTCTTTTTGGGGTTGGAAGTTGGCCAAGCGTCCCAGGCCACCATGCAGATGCCCAGACAGATGGATCCCTTCCCACTATCATCACCTCTGTTTTACTGCCATTTATTTTCAGGCAATGGTTTGACATCCATGCTGTTACCTCTTCCAGGCATTGGGAAAATTAGTGGGTAGTGCATTCTGGGCTTTAAGACAGTGTGACAATTAGCTGAGTATCTTCAGCGTATGATACAATGGACATCTTATGACCTTCCACTAAACCGGCGAGTGACCCCATGTATAAGTTGAACAACGGAGGGCTCAGGATTGAGCCCTGAGGGACTCCTTGTAATAGGGGAAAACTCTAGGATGTATGTGCATCCTGCATGACCTGGAAACAACAGGAAGGATACCATCCAGCATGGGGCCCTGCCCCTGAAATCACACATCTATATTCTTTAAAAAAACGAGACCATGGGAGACGGTGTCAAAAGCTGCACTGACATCCAGCCGGATCAGTGCTGCTGTATGTCCTTCATCCGCATGTTGTCTTAGGGTTTCTGTCGCCGGGAGCAGAGCTGTCTCAGTGGAATGTACAGCTAGGAAACCTCATTATGAGGGGTGCAATAGGGCCTTTCTGTTGCTATAATAGGTAAGCTGTATGTATAATACTTTTTCTGGAGTTTTTGCAAAAAAGGGTAGTTGTGAGATGGGGCGTAGGTTCTCTAGCACAGAATGGTCTATTTGTGTTTTTTTCCTTAGTGGGCGAAACATGCCTTGCTTGCAGTCATAGAGGATTTCTCCCGATTGGAAGAAGTGGGTGATTAGCTCCAAAATGATTGGTATAATGTGGTTATCTCCCTGCATCAGTATTTCTGGGTGTGCTGGGTCCCTTGGGGATTCAGATTAAATTCTTTTGGCTAGTTTTTTCATCTTAACTGGTTCTAGCACTCTAAATTCATCTAGGGTTTCTCCCTTAAATACTGTATCTGAAGTGCATTCAGTGCTTCTGCCCTGACGTGCTTCCGTGGGGAAGGTGTCATAAATTGTTGCCACTTTTTCAGTAAAGAAATCAGAGATTCTATTGCAAGACTCCTCTGAGGTAGTAGGAGGCTCCGTTAATTTTTCAGTAGACTGTAGGGATTTTAGTATGGCGAACATTTCTTTTGAGGAGTTTTTTGCCCTTTCAATCTTTCCGGTATAGAAATCACCGTGAGTTTCTTTAATCAGTGTATGGTATATTTTTTGTTATATTTTATACTCCCCCTTAAGTTTGATACAGTAGTTCTTACTCCATCTGCGTTCCAACTATTTACACCTTTGTTTGGCCATTAGTAATGTTTCATTGAACCAAGGTGCTGAAATATTTGCCCTCTTAGTATTTATTGTGGTCTATGGTGCTATTTCATTCAGTGCTTCTGTTATCCATGCTCCCACTTGTCCATTGGCTATATTTCTGTCCTTATCTATGTTGGGCTTATTTTTTAGCAGTGCCTGTGTAACCGTATTAGGGTTAAAATTGACCCAAGTCCTATCGGTAACTGTCTGTTTAGGCTCCTCGACAGATGGACAGATAGCACTGTACATGCACTCTTTGCTACATCACTAATGTGTTACAGGAGTTTTATGTGAAGGTGCATTTTGCTGTGTTGGAAATGTATTTGTGTGTGTTGGGTGCATTGTTAATAAAGTGCAGTTCATGCTGTATTGATTGACACAGTGATACACATCCACACCACAATGTACTTGAAAGTTGCTCGCACATGCCCCTTTGTTGCATTCACAACATGTTGTGGTGCAGACAAACACTACACAAGGACAACATTCATATGGGAAATGATCAGCACATCATTCGTCATCAATCTGTTGTGGAAGGAAACAAAGGAATGAGTATGACAGAGTACAGTTGAATGCATTGCAAATAGTCTTTCTGCCCCTGAGACACAAGTTAACAGATATCTAAATGGTCTGTCTTCTAGGTTGAAAGTGAACCCACCCACCCTGTTCTCAAAATACAATTAATAAAAGAAAAATGATCTGTATTGCAAAACTAGGTTGTGCATCAGCATTCTCATCAGGTATGTTGATTACTCTTGGGTGCCTGTCAGGACTGGTCTGGTAGGTAAGCAGGAGTGTTGAGCTCAGCTTTCGTCTTTTGTTTGTGCAGGAGACTAGAAGGTCTGTAGATTGCAAAGAGAAACTGTATTTGAGAGTCACGGAGAAGGACAGAAGGAAGGTAAGCTTCACGAGGAGTCAATCAAGAAGACTCAGAGGCAGAGCAAAGATAACAACAGGAGAACTCAGAGTTTGACTTTTGCCACAAGTATGACACACACACACACACAGTATCATTACACAAATAAACACACCTCTCTCTATTCCACATAGGTGAGTTCTAGGCCTAAGACTCTTGGTTTATCTTTCAACTGAAGTAGATAACCTCTTTCTTTTAGCTGTTGATGAGGTATTCCCATGGCTCCTGCCCTGATTTCTTCCCTCCTCCTGACTTGTAGAAATTCCCTTTAAGACCAGTCATCATGACCTGAGCAAGATAGATGTGCAGTAGATTGCTGTTGAGGAACAAGTACAAAACAGAATTGCAGTATTTTACATAGGTTTTTCTTTGGTAACTAAAGTGACTGTCCTGGTCTCTGAAGAACCAGAAAGGAGGAGAGTAAATCCGGCTAAGTATGAAAGGGCTTATCAACATCAGAGAATAAATTATCGCCCATCGCTCAGCCCCCAAACATTGCAAATAAATCATCTCAGGCTGAAGGAGCAAGGTTTCGTACAAAAAAAACTTGCTTGGATGCAATCCTCTTAAATAATGTGTAATACTGTAACAGACATGTTTTTAAATACTAATATTGCATTACACTATGTATACTGAATCTAGGGGAAGCTTGCCTATGTGTATTACTAATTAACCAGAGTGACTTAAAATTGCTGCCGAAAACGCTGGAAATTTCTGCGCATGCGTCTACTGCAGCTTTGCAGCTGCGCAGTTGCTATTAAAATGGCCGCTTGAAACCATATGTTAATGCACATGCCATGCTTAAACTAAACATTGCATGTTTTATTAAAATGCTAATGTGAAAAGATTAAATAAGTTAATGGGATTAGAGCAGGGATAAGTGGTATACAGTGCATTATTTAATTCTGTATTCTAACATATCTTTCTTTGACTTTATTAATTGTTCATATTTGGGCCTGGAGGGTGACTGAAATCTCTATCCCACCTGAAATGGGTGCACATGCACATGCCCATCCCAACCCGTCTGGAACTATGATGAATCAGTTGAAACTCAGCCAAGGTAGCTTTAGCAAGAAGCGCTTGGGAACATCACCTCTCGACCCAAAGAGGGGAAGAAATAATTTTGTATACATTGTATTAGTCCTAATGTGAAATGCAAGTGGGTATTTTCCATGTTTCATCTGGTTGCTTAGCAACAAAAATTTTCCCAATGTGGGTGTTTGCATTTGAAAATGGTTTCCCTAGTTGCCGGCAGAGATAGGGTCCAAAATCTCACATTGGAAAAGGGGGTACATTTTTGGTGGAAAAATGTAATGTGTTCATGTTGAATTTTGAGCTGTTTCCTGTTGTGGTCATTAGTGTAGCCACTCAGGTGGGGTATCATTTTTTATCGGTAGATGAGGGGGCGTACTGGGTGGATGTAAGTTTGTGGCTCCCCACAAATTCCAGTACTTTTTGAAGGAAGTGGCCCTTAGGGACCACCCGGTTTACTTACAACCGTTTACTATGCCTTCCCAAGAATACAAAGTCGGTCGGACAGTAGAGAGTACAAACATAAATTTTCTTAGCAATACTCTGCGGAGGAGTCCATCCTGACCCGCACCCTAAGATGTCTGCCAAGGGACTGGCCCCCCAACCGACTACAACACATAATGAATCTTCCCCACAGCCTCCAACCACGCTCATAATTGAAAGTTACCGGCCAGGGCGACATGAACACAGAGGGCACAGGGGGATGCACTACCACCTGCTAGATGGGTACATGTTATCGGCAACTCAAGGTTGTCGTGCTGGGTGTCAGCGTCTCAATGTGGGGGCAGAGCTACACACTTGGATAGGTATGCAAGAGCAGAATGGACTATTGATTAGTAAGTCAAGAAACAGCCTGTACCTGAAGAGAAAATAATAACGAAATACATTGTTCTGCTGAGACAAGCAATATGAGTATCAAGGCCTAATTCAGGCACAGTCTAAGCAGTCTAATAGGGATTAAAAAATGCAAAATGGAGTCACACTGGCTAACTGAAGCCTGCACATTAGGGCGATAACTCAGTGAGTTGCATGATGTGAATACAAGTGGCATCTATTTAGCCACACAGTGCTAACCTAATATAGCATGAAACAAGTGTGTTGCATGAATGGGAAATTCAAAGCTAACAGACCCTCCATTTAGCATTGGTGGCTAAATGTTTTATTGAGCATACGGTAGGGTCTTTACAATTCTAAGGGGGGAAAGCAAAGGTACTCATGTGACAATCATGTGGCAATGAAGAAGAAAGTAAATCACTGAAAATCCAACTAATACTAAAAAATACCCTCATCTATGAGCATCATATCCTGAATATCCTGCATCATCATAGTAAAGACCTTGTTATCACATCCTGAGAACTTAGGAGCAGGGTGGAGCTTGCTCACACAATAGGTGCAACATGCTGGAAGGCAATTAATACATAAGCAACATGTAAAGATGACACCTATGATAGCTATTAGGACAAGTAGTATCTTCCAACCCCATGATGTCAATAGACCCCAGAGCCACCCTGTGAGGGACCCTGCACCATTATCCTGGTGGATGTCTGAAGCAAGTCTGTGTAATTTCTGTGTTGCAGAGTACACTGTAGGGGTACTATCAGGAATGTACACGCAGACGCTGCTGTCGATGACACGGCAGGCACCACCCCTATCAGCCAAAATGACATCTAAAACCATCTGATTTTGAAGAGCAACGAGATTCATAGTCTGAAGCTTGACTGTAATATTAGTCAGTATACCTGCAGTAGTATTAATATCTCCCTCAACTACTCTGGCAAGCAATACGAGTACTGAGGCCTATTTCAGGCACAGTCTAAGCAGTCTAATTGGGATTACAAATTGCAAAATAGAGTCTCACTTGCTAACTGGAGCCTGCACATTAAGGGGATAACTCAGTGGGTTGCATATTGTGAATAAAAATGGCATCTATTTAGTCACACACTGCTAACCTAATATAGCATGAAATAAAGTGTTTCAGGAACAGGATTTTCAAACCTAACATTTCCATCACAGAAATGTGAGGAAAATACGTTCTAGGACGTTTCCTCTCACAGGCACTAGGTCTACAAGTGAGGTTCCATTTTTATTGGGAGACTTGGTAAATGCTGTGTAGATGGAAGTTTATGACTCCCCATAGATTCCAGAACTGTCCATGACAAAAATCTGAGGACATTTGTTTGTTTAGTCAAATTTGAGGTTTGCAAGGAATTCTGGGTAAAAAAACCTGGTGAGAGCCATACACCCTAAATCCCTTTAGGTGTCTAGTTTTTATCATGGCAGCCCTTGACGTTGTCAAGACCTAATTATCGATCGGGACGCACATAAGTACAAAAGAAACATCGTTTGAAGGAGATTGTGTATGCCCATAATGTGGTCCCATGTATGAATCTCCATACCAAGGTTAGAGATGTCGTGATACTTATCGTCCATTTATCTTCACATCCGCTAGACTTCGAACACAGTTTTTTAGAAGAGTGGCCATGTTCATTTATTGCTACATTCTGTTGACTGACTGTGTGACACCTATTATTTGGATTCTTCCTTGCTTTTAACCACATACATAGATCCTCGATGGTGGTACATATGGACCATCCCAAGATGACGTTGGACATTCCTTTTTAAACATATTGTGCCCTTATATCCTATTTGTGTATGGAGGTCACTGCATCCTATGCTGTCTATAAGAATCCAGTTTAAAATATACAATTGTAGTACAATAGACGTTACCTGATGAAGGCAGCAATGCTGAAAGGCGCGTAGTCCACATCTACTGCATTGCCCCATCAACTCTGCATCTATGGTATTCATCTATTAATTTAATTATGTGATTTTGTTATATTGATTATGTGAAATGAATGAACATTTTTATATAAAAAAACAAAGAACATTTGAAAATGTAATACAATATTAAGTTGTATTGAAGAATAAAACAAAATATAAATTTTTTGAGATTTATTAGTGTATATTTCGTTTTTGTACTAGTGGTTACTGTCTACAAAGAGATCCAGATTATATGTTGTTTTTTGTTGATTATTTGATTGAAACAAGCTATAGACCTTTACCTCATGTAGTTTTCGAAAATATACAGGTTTTCTAGTCTTCTCTAGGTGTCGGCTGAGTCTGAGTTCAAAATCTACAGCTATAAGCTACACTATGCAAACAAAGTGTCAGTTTTGATTGGGAAAATATGATGTGTCCATGTTGCATTCCTGTTGAGGACACTAGGCATACCCGCCACAGGTGAGGTAACATTTTTGTAGGGAGACTTGTAGGAATGCCTGGTGAAAGAAAGTCTGTTTCTCCCCCAGATACCAGAAATTTTTATATCAAATAGATGTAAGTAAAATAGTTTTTATAGTCAAAGTTTGAGGTTTGTAAAGGCTTAAAAACAAACTTTATATATCCCCACAACTAAAGTGTTCCAGTAGACATAATGGTGTATTGCTTTTGTAAATATGGCATTGAGACAAAAAGTTACAGATGAAAATGTTGTCACAAATGGCCGTTCTTTTCCAAATTATTTTCAATAATGTTTTATTTCAACAGTTACTTGCCTTGGGAAAACATGAGAAATCTACACATATGACCCCCTCCTGAATTAGAATGTTGTCTTCTTTCAAGAAATGTATAGATTTCCTGCATCACCCATCGGTTTCAGACTGGTTTCCACCACCGATTGGAAGTGACCTACCAGCCAGCCCCTGCGCAGGTACTCTGGCCCCAAATTCCTCAGCAGGACAAGGTCTAGCAAACAAGGTTCGTGAATGGTCTGACACTGATCAATTGCCAAAAGTTCTTCAACATAGAATTGGCATTGATGACTATGGGGGATACCTATGCAATTCACACCTACAATCGTTTTGAAGCACTCGCCGATGTTGATTGACTGGCTGACAGTGCTGCATACTCAAAATACCCTGTCAAAATGACTCTTACCAGAGTCAGGGAGAGTCGCACCACAATTTTTGTAGTCAGTTTGGGGGGCCCAATGGAGTCAGAACCTATTAGAAAACTTCAACTGCATTCTCAAGTACTAAGAAAAACTGCTCCAGATCTTTTGCAACTGAGGAGCCAAGCATGATACGCCATAATGTGGCCACACAAATTAAACTCATTGCTTGGAATGTAGCAGGTATGAGTATAACGAAAGATGACCAGAGTGGCATAGATTTATTGAACAATATGATGTAGGTCTCCTCCAGGATACGTAGTTATTACAGCCAGTCAATCATGTAGGCTATATACATTTTTTCAAATCAGCCATATCTTTTGGGGCAGGTAGGCCATCGGGGGGCCTTACAATGTTGGTGAAGATCATATTACTAGGTACACTGAGGGACATCAAGGTTGACTCCCCTGATGTATTGTGCCTAAGATGGTCCACCACCTCAGATGTTGTATATTACATCTGAAATTTATACAATAGACCTAAAAGTGACAGGAAGGAGTTTGCTATCAATGATTATCTGGGTAATCACCTAGCCACTCTTCCACCACTGAAAAGAAAATTGTGGGAGGGGATTTCAACTGCCAGTTCAAATCCTTGTGTTTAAACAATCAGGCATTGTGCTGTGAGGAGAATGCAGCAATGCAGCATAGGCAATCCGGGAAAATGAGATTGTGCCCATTAAGAAATGGACACAACTATTTGTTCAGATCAATGCTCTGACATCATTCTAAGGACTACGTGCCTGTAATGGTAGATCCTGTTCTAATGAATCAGGCTCAATCATACAAGTTTTATTGATTATACATTTTATAGTGTTAAATGATGGCATAGACTGATTGATATGATTGTGCTTCCTCTTAGCAAAAGTGATCCCCATGCTCTACTACTCAGGGTGAATGTTCACCTTGGGGGATCACCTTGCCCTGAATCTAACCAGTTTGACGGAATATTAAGGCTCACTAACAACAGGCAGAGGGTAAAATGGAGACAGATCTACAGCCTGATTGCTGCTGGTATGGAAGGCGTGGCTTTGCAATACAGGCTAAGAGTTGATTGTGGGATATAAGGCCATATTACGGAGGTCCACTATAAGTTGTTCCAAAATCTGAAGTACCTCTTCCACACTGAAGTTGGGAAGTCAGTGAAAAGGAAGGGTCCAATAAGATGGTATAACATGCCTTGTAGAAATGCCAAAACTAAGTTTGAAGTGTATATGAAGAACCAAGACTGACCCTTAATAAAGGCTGCTAGGCAATCCTACAAGAAGAAAATGTTGGAAGCTATAAAGGACCTATAAAGGACCTAGAGCGGGATATCTGGAAAGGCCTCCTGAGTGCTGCCATATCCAAGGATCATCGTACGTGTTGGTCTTTGCTTTCTTCTGGCAACGGAGCAGGCCCCAGCAAAATTGAGTTAATGGGTTAAGTATTTTTCTAGCCTATATACTCTGTATGGTGACTCCCAGGCACATACAGACATTACCTGGGCACTGAGGTTATAGAGCAAAGTAATGTGGCTGCAGGGAGGGTGTCCACCCTTGGAGCTTTCACCTGGGTTCAGTGAGAATTATATCTGGGTGATCATATCAGAGGAAATTAGTAAGGCCATTAGAGGAATTATAACCAATTAAACTCCTGGGATAGACAAAAATCCAGGTGATCTGTTTGTAGATGAAATAGAAAATTTAGTACATACTTTTCAGTAGAATTCATGTCCATATTGAAAGGAGTACCAATCTTCCTGACATTGCTGGGGCTGAAACCATCCCTCATTTAAAAAAGATTCATGTAAATCACTGCTAAACTACAGCCCTTTGAGTCTAATAGATAGTTCCCAAAATCTATTTTGTAGAACTATACTGACTAGACTCGAAGACTGGATCATAGCCAATGATATACTTACCACTCTACAGGCAGGATTTAGAGAGGCAACCAACAGTATACACCAGGTATTTAGATTACAGATGTACTTTTGGAAGACAGTAGCACTAGGCAAGGGTTGCCTCTATGTAGTTTTCCTTGATTTGCAATCAGCTTTTTAGCCAGTTCCCAGAGGGACACTTTGGCAGGTGCTCGTTGAGATGGAGGTAACTAGTTACCTAAAAGTTATGCTGGTTAGGTTGTGTAATATAAATTACACCAGGGTCAGGTAAGACAATTGTGGTGTTGTCGTGTCATACCTGGAATCAGGAACACTGCTGTGTCCCGGATTCCATGGGTTGACAGTTTCGACCCAGGTTTCATGTATGGACTGGATTTCTCTGCTTAATAAGAAATCATCTTCAATCTGCATTCCTGTCCTTGGAATCATCATTATTACACTGGCGACGATTGGGCAAGAACTTTTGAACAAGCCTGGAGTCCCTACCTGCATCGTTGCTTTTCTTCAGATGCACAGGATCACGAACTGTCAAGGAGGGCTGTTGGAGCCATCTGCACGGTGTCACGGACCGTAGCAGGATCAAAAAGGTTAAACAGCCACAGTTTTGTACCCATCTGTGACGGATATTTATAATTTTGGGCATTTTCAAGAATCGAATCTTGGTGGATTGAAACTACGCAAGTCTGGTAGTTCGAGCCTGTGCGCATGCGCGTGACGTCACGACGTTTTCTTCACGCATTTTGACGCACGGCGGCCATCTTTTGGGACAAAATTGAATGAAAGGCAATGAGAATGTGCTAACATCGCGTATTAGCCTTTCATCGATCGTTTTGAAATTTTGGTTTTGGCATTAACTCTTGGATTTGGCATTAACTCTGCGAGATTTGCCTTACAATATATAAAAAAAATATATATATAAAGCAAAACGATTTGCCTTACAATATATATAAAAAAATATATATATATATGAAGCAAAACGACCTTATTCAATAAGGAACACTACAATTCACCTACCAAATTATTTTATATTTTTGTTTTATCAAAATGGAAAGTTTTCCAGCTCCACCTCCATTTCTACCAAATCCAGGTGAACCTATCCTTGAATGGAAAAGATGGAAAGAAGGTTTTTATGCTTACATTGAAGCTATTGGTGGAGATGACTACACCGATAAACGGAAACTTGCCATTTTAAAACACTGTTTAGGTGCTGAAGGAAGACATGTCTTAAGTCATTTACCTTTATCTGCAGGTAGTGTAACATCTTCTGAAGAAGCGATAGATGTTTTCGAGGAAGCGATCAAACAGTTGGATAAACAATATATTAAGAAAGTCAACTTTGTAGTTGCCCGTCATAAATTCTTGAGTAGGGGTCAATTACCAAGTGAATCTGTTGACTCATTTATGAATGACTTGAGAGTTTTGGCATCTAAGTGCAATTATTCAACCTTTCATGATCAAATGTTGCTTGATCAAATGGTCCACAAAATTGCTGATATCAAGCTTCAAGGAAAACTTTTAGACACTGAGGATCTGACTTTAGACAAAGCGTTAGATATCGCACATCGTTTTGAGAACATGAAACTTGGTGTGAAGGAACTTGCAGAAAAAAATATTGCTGAAGTCAATGTTGTAAAGAAATCTAACTTTGATGAAAGATCTTCATTTAGAAACAGAAACCAACAATTCCAAGAGAGGAGAGAATTTGCATGTTTTAAATGTGGTAGTCCGGATCACCTAGCAAATGATAGAAAGTGTCCGGCAATTGGACAAGTGTGCAGATATTGCAAATTGAAAGGTCATTTTAGTAAAATGTGTAAGAATAAGAACAAGTTTAAAAGTAAGGGTTTTAGTCAAAAAAGAAGTTCAGATGAGCATGTTAATGAAATTGATGACGATTACTTAGAAGAAGAATTTCTTTTTGCTGTGTATGAAGTCAATGCATATGATAAAGAGTCTCCTACTGCACTGTGAATGTTGGAGGGAAGGATATCAATGTTATGGCAGACTCTGGGGCAAAACGTACTCTCATTGGCGAAGAATGGGTAAAAGAGTTTCCGGGTTTAAAATTATCTCCTCCAGACATAAAGTTGCTTGGGTATGGGAAGAAACCCATTGAAATTCTTGGTTTTTTTACGACATCCCTAAGTTTCAAGGGTAAAACCATTAATTCCAAGGTTTATGTGGCTAAAGATGGCTCTTCTTTATTGGGATGGCCTCAACAGTGGGACTTAATGATAAAATTGGATCCCAATCATCCTGAACAAGTGCTTGGATATTCTGATCTGGTCATGAGTGTAGAGTCTGATCTCGGTTCTGAATGTGAAAAGAAATTTCCTTCTGTTTTTTCTACATCCGCATTAGGAGTTTTAAAAAACTTTGAACACAAAATTATTCTTAGAGAAGATGCTGTACCAAAAGTCCATAAAGTTAGGAATGTCCCTTTACATTTAAGAGATGCTGTAAAATCTGAACTCAAAAGATTATGTGATTTAGATGTCATTGAGGAGATAGAATCTTCTGTTTGGTTATCCCCAGTCGTTGTCGCTCACAAGCCTAACGGCAAAGTGAGACTTTGTGTGGATTTAAGAGATTTAAACGGGAACGTATGGGTGGATAGACATCCGTTGCCTAATATTAATGAAATGTTCACTAAATTGAAGGGGGCATCCATGTTTTCTACTTTAGACCTGTCTAATGCTTATCACCAGATAGCGTTACACAAGGATAGTAAGCATTTGACATCTTTCATCACTTCAGAAGGTGCTTTCAGGTACAAAAGGATGCCTTTTGGTCTGATATCAGCATCTTCTGTCTTTCAAAGGGTAATGCACAACCTTTTTAAGGATTTTAATAATGTCTCGTACTTCCAAGACGACATTTTGATCTTTGCATCTAATCCATCTGATCATTCTGAAATTTTGTATAAAGTATTATGTGTGTTGCAAGATAGTGGTCTTACACTTACAAAGGAAAAATGTAAATTTGGTGTGTCTTCTGTTGACTATTTGGGACATACTATTAGTAAGGAAGGTATTTTCCCGAAAATGAATTTAGTCAAGGCCATTGAATTAGCTCCAGACCCTGTGAATAAAGATCAGCTCAGATCTTTCTTGGGGCTTGCCGAATATTATTGCAAATTCATTCCCCTGTTCTCTGATAAGACTGCAAGCATGAGGAACTTGATGAAAAAAAATGTTCAATTTCTTTGGGATGAAAATTGCAAAAAAGAGTTCATGTTGTTGAAACAAAACATTGCATCTGCACCTGCTTTAGCAACGTTTAATACTGTACACTGTTCATTTATCATCACTGATGCAAGTAATGTAGGTATTGGTGCAGTTTTAATGCAGCGTCAAAAGGGTCAATTGGCAACAATTGGATTCGCATCAAGACCTTTAAGGGATGCTGAGTGCAAATATTCTACTTTAGAAAAGGAAGCTCTTGCTTGCTGGTGGGGTATAGAATATTTCCGCAAGTATGTGTACGGTACTGTTTTTAAGCTCTGGTCTGACCATCGTCCTTTAGTGGATTTATTTACTACGAAAGGTTGTGGAAAAGCGACTTCAAGAATTGCCAGATGGCAATACAAGCTTCAAGATTTTCATTTTAAAGTGGAGTATCTCCCTGGTATTAGGAATGTGTTAGCTGACTGTTTATCTAGATTGCCTATTCCTGATGACAATATTGTTGAAGAAGACAAGGATGATGATAATGTTGTGTCAATTTGTGAAATCTCCAAAGGTTGTGTTGATGAGGATGCATGGAAATTGGCGTGATGTAGTGACTCTGTTCTTAGTGATATTTGTAATTTTGTAAAAACCCAGTGGCCACGCAAAGTTTTGTTGTCTGATTAGATTCTTCCTTTCTTTCACGTTGCTCAGGAGTTGTCGGTTGTTGAAGGAGTATAGTTTAGGGGTCTGCAATTAGTGGTGCCTCGTGAATTACAACCTAAGATTTTAGAAATGGCTCACGAAGGGCATCCTGGAATGACATCTATGAAAAGAAGGATTAGAAGTGAATTCTGGTGGCCAGCAATGGATAAGTGCATAGAACGGCATGCCAGAGACTGTTTGGATTGCTGTTTGAGTGATAAGTCTCAAAAGCATATTTCATATGAACGGTTTCCCATTTATAGACCTTCACGGGTTTGGGAAAGTGTATCATTAGATATTGCTGGTCCTTTGTCATTTAACAAGAGTGTGATGTATGCTATAATTTTGATAGATCAGTTGTCTCAGTGGCCTGAGGTAAAAATGGTTTCTAACATAACATCTAGTGTGGTGATCAAGTTTTTAAATGAAGTGTTTGAAAGGGGGAGTTTTCCAGAATCTATTACAACTGACAATGGTGTGCAATTTGTATCCCAGGAGATGAGGGAGTTTTTGGAGCGTCATGGTATCAAACATAAACGTGTGTCAGTTTATTATCCCAAAAGTAATGGCATTGTTGAGAGGTGGATCAGGGTGTTTAAGGAAGGCCTTCAACTAGCCTTGCAGAATGGTAGAGATTGTAAACAAACCATTAGTGAAGTCCTGTGGTGTTACAGAAACACACCTAGGAGTATGGGTGATCTGTCTCCTTTTGAGAAGATGAGAGGGAGGAGGAGTGGCTCCAACGTGAGTCAACCTTGGATGAGATTGCTTGGTACAGGTAGGGCTGTTAAGGTTGATCGTGCTCCATGTAGTGATTCTTCCCAGTTCTGTGTCAATGATTGGGTCCGTGTCAAGAAGTGTAGAAATGTCAAGTCTGGTGAGTCACGGTATTCTAGTCCTTTGATGGTCACGCGTGTTGGTAGACAAGTTGTTGAACTTTCAGATGGTAACGTGTGGAATTTGTCTAAAGTGGTAAAGGTTCCTAGGTGGTTGTGGCCTAAGGAAGTGTCCCCAGAGTCTAGAGTTCCATCCGGCTTGAGGTCTTCCAATGGTGCTAGCAATTGGAGGAAATTCTCTGGTTCTACAACCCTTCACAGTGTTCCTGAAAACAAGTCTTCCTGTTCTTCTGATGACTATGTGCCTGTCCAACGAGCACAGAGGAAATGTCATGTTCCTGTGTGGTCTAAAGACTATCAACTTTATAGGTGATCTGATTTGTGTATTATGTAATTTGTTCTCCAGATATTCATACTCATGTCTTTTCTTTTCAGAATTCATATTGTACATTGTTTGTTTGTTCTTGTTCTTTATCTATTGCTTGTGTCGCTTTATTTTCCCTTACGAAGGGGAATGTGTGGTGTTGTTGTGTCATACCTGGAATCAGGAACACTGCTGTGTTCCGGATTCCATGGGATGACAGTTACGACCCAGGTTTCATGTATGGACTGACTTTCTCTGCTTATTAATAAATCATCTTCAATCTGCATTCCTGTCCTTGGAATCATCATTATTACAACAATGCAATAGAACTGACAAATGCATCCCTATTTACCAGAAGAGTAAGTCAATGGTGTGTACTCATCCCTTGGCTCTTCATTTTATGTATAAACTGTCTTCTACAATTCCCGGGACTTTGTGATAATGATGCACCCAAACGCAAATATGAAGGCTCTGGCTCTCATTTTTGCAGACATCACCCTCCTCCTTCCTGAAACCGCTGTGGGGCTGCAAAATCTGTTGACACTCTTTGAGTGCTCTGTAAACTAAGGGGTCTTGAAATTATTGTGAGTAAGGCCAAGCATATTGTTTTGAATCGAGGGCATTCTAGAAGGGCAACCCCCATTCTATCCAGGGTTTCCCTTGAACACGTGCTCACCTTCACATATCTAGGACAGCTGGTCAGAGTTCCTGTAAGTACCCCCCTGGCACCCCTTAGGCTGGATTGTGGTCTAAGACCAATCGATGACAGTGCAGGATTAAGTCCCTTTCTTTATTGGAGAAGGATTTGTGCAACTCCATAACTGGAATCTTACAGGCAAGGGATTGATGAGGAAATCTCCCTCCTGCTTCTCATGGATTCTCTCAAGGTTCCCAGACTGCCTGATTTGTGGTCAGTACCTGGGGTGGCAGGGTCTGTTTCTAAAGCCAATATTAAAACTGCAGGAGGCAAGATGGCCGCTAGTGGTATGCAGTGAGTGAGTCACACTCTTTCCTCCTCCCTGCCGTGGTTCTAAATGGTGGAATCCCCCTTATACGCTACGGTGTTTGGTTACTACAATTCTCAAGTTTTCACGGACCTGAGAGCAGATGAAGGAATACCGAAAAAGCACCCCAGCAGAATTCTGCTAAAACAACTACTGTCCCGTATATGGAGAAAGGTGGCTGGTGTGGCCGGGTTGATTTTGAAAAACTGGCTTAGGGTGCCTCCCCGTATATTAAAAGGGAGCGAGGTGAAAGATGGAAAAGGGGGTACCAAAGACACTGACGCCCAGAGAGATCCGACCATTAAAGAGAAAAGCAAAACGGACCCGAGAAATCCTACAAGCGGTTTGCAGAAAGGGACCGCTGGTTACAAGAGAACATTGGCATAAAAAAACGGCCCTGATGCCGCCGTTGCTACCTCGAAGGAACTGGGAGCTATCAGCAAGCTCAAGCCAAAGGAGGGTGTTTTGGCGACAACCTACAGTTGCAGAAAGCTTCGCTAACATACCTGTTGTCAGCGGGGTAAGCAGCAATGATGCCGAGTGTCTGGTTGTTAGAGACGATCGCCGGTCCGCCATGGATATCGAAGCTGGAGCAGTGGTTGCAGTGGTTGCTAGGCAACCTGGAAGACCGGTGAAGACAAAGCCGTCAGAACCATTGCCTGCAACAGCAATGCCATGGAGGTTAGAGCAAGCGCCTGATCAGATCTCGGAGGAAACGCAGGATGAGACTGCTAAAACAGCTAAAACGGACAAGAAACCGGCTGAAAAGGCAAGTGGGAGTAAGGGGTAGCCTGATAGCATATCTATGTATACTGGGCTGCTCGGTGAAATCGGAAAAGCAGGAGTATTGCTGGAGTAGCTGAGGGGCAGAATCACATTGCCAGATGATATTGAAGGGAGATGCAGGGGCGCCATGCACCATGGAGCTATCGGTCGACCCGACTACTTCAGACTGGGCAGAGATCATGGACCTTGCAAATGGTTTCGCCAAATTAGGGGAAGAGTTTGCTGCTTTAGTTGAAGCTGGTACTGGTAATGGCGCTGTCTCCCCAGATACATTTTTTTCAGTTAATGAAGACTCCCAGTCCCAGTCTCTGCCTTTGGATGAAGCAAGCTTAGATGAGTCCACTGGTATTGGTACAGGCAGTAGTTCTCCGGCTCAGAGAAGTACGCAGAAGAAGCGACTATCTAAAAGAAAGCCCTCTACAACAGGCAGCACCACTGACCCCTCAAAAAAACTAGCTTGGGACTACTCTGCTACCACCTTATCATTTATGGAGCAAGAAAGCCCTGTCCCGTCGCTTGGGGACCAAGGTTCAACACAAGCACCCCAGCCACCGGTCACATTGGACTTTCTATTCAATATTTGAAATTGATGCAGTCTGAGGCTAGGGGAGAAAGTAGGAGAGCAAGACAGGAAGCGTGGAAAATCCAGAATTCGCTAAGGAAAATGAGTAAAAGATGGTGGTGGAGAGAGTCTCACAGGTGGAGGAAAGAACTGGCAGATTGGAAGATGAGCTGAGGGATCTAAAAACGTATAAGCAAGAGCACCAAAAGGTGGCAGAAGACGTCAATTGGAAGCTGGAGGACTACGAAAATAGGCAGCGCTGCAATAACATTAGACTTTTAGGAGTGGCAGAAGGTCTCGAAGGGGAAGACCCTAGAATGTTTGTGGTGAATCTCCTAAAAGGGGCTTTCCCAGAGTTGGCAACCTGGCAATGGGAAACGGAGATTCAGAGGGCCCATCGTTTTCCATTTGTAGCTAAAAGGGAGCAAGGGGAGACCCAGAGCGTTGTTGATCTATGTTGGGAATTTTCTATTGAACCACTCATATTAGATAAGGCCAAACCAGAGTCTAAACGTACATTTAACAATGTTACTTTTTTTGCAAGGCCGGATTTCTGCCATACCACAGTTGAGTGCAGATGGAGACTGAGGCAGTTGATTTCCCCCATTCAGGCCTTGGGTTCAGAGGCTTATTTGTTGTACCCTTCCAAATTGAAAATAGTTACCAAAGGCCAGGTTAAAATATTTTTCTCTGAAATCAAAGCAGAGGCGTATATGGTGGAGGCTCTGGGGTACAAGGAGGAGTAGCTAAGGGGGTCTCTCTGGGGTGTGAATAGTGGTAGGGAGGGGGTGGCGACGGCTGCTTCCCTAGCGTCCACGCATAGGTCATGGGTGACCTATTTGCCTGTAGGGGAGGGTGGGGGAGGGGAAGAGAGGGGAGGTCCGGGGAGGGGGAGGGGGGTACAGGGGGGGAGAACAGGGCACACATTGCACACACAGAGTTACAATATGAAGGTACAGGTACAGGGCTTATTCATTTTGTGGAAGGGGGAAATAAGGGAGAAATGGAATAGAGAGTTGGTACCAATTCTAGATGTTTTTTAATGGCCTGCCGAATTATGACAGTGAATGTCTGTGGCCTAAATGATCTTCAGAAAAGATTACGCGTATCAGCCTTTCTGAAATCAATGTATCCAGATTTGATCTGCCTGCAAGAAACCCACGTGGAGGGAGGACAGGGATATTTGTTAGAACAGTTGGGTTTTAATGTACTAGCATATACAAAACAAGGTTCAAAGACCCGTGGAGTAGCTATACTAGGGAAAGGTAGGGACTGTACAGTTTTTAGGAAAAATGAGGACATATGGGGGAGGTGGGTCATAATCGAGGTGGGCTTTAGAGGGACTAAGTTTAGGTTGGTCTCTGTGTACAGCTCCACAGGCGATGATCCCGACATATTTCACTTCTTGGATCAAGAGCTACCAACTTCGCCCGAACCCGTTATATGTTGTGGGGACTTTAATATCAACCGTCCTTCTGGTGTTGAGTTACAAGTTGGGCAGCGGTATAGCGGGAGGAAGAAGAGGGTGCACAGGGCGATAGTGGATATGGCACTACATAATGCTATGTCTGATGTTTGGGCTAATCTTTATCCTCAGTCGGATGGCGACACATTTTTTTCTGCCCCACAAAGAATAACGGTAAGGTTGGCTAATTTCTTGATTTCCAACTCCTTACTTGCAAGCTCACAGGTTAGGAAACTGCCCGCTTGGTTCAGACCATAACCCCCTAATCCTGACAGTTAGCTTAATCGGGATAACAAGGAAATTATATAGTTGGACATTCGAGAGAGCTCTCTTAAAAGATGAAGGTTAGTGTAGGCATATGGATATCTGGGTTAGGGAGTTCTGGAGTATTAACAAGGGGAGTACCAGTAGTGGTAATGCATGGGACGCGTTTAAAGCAGGGATAAGGGGAGAGACATTTCGTTTTACAATGTTTAGACAGAAAGCGGAAAGAGAAAGGGTAGAACAACAAGTTAATTCTCTTTTAGCTGCAGAGGAAGAGCTGGGCAGGTTAATTCTGAATGGAAGCCTCCTGGATCAACAGCGGTTGGTAATTATGGTATTAAAGGCTGAAATAGCGGAAAATATCGCTAACAAAATAGCAGCAAATTATTTGGCAAGGAAGGAACAGGCTTGCGAGCTGAGTGAGAGAGTGGAGCATATTCTTGCTGTTATAACGAGGCAGAAGATTGCTGCAGGAGATATTAAGAATATGAAAGATGGATTAGGCAATTTGATTTCAGACTCTTCTGGCGTAAGAGAAGAGTTTAGGAAATACTATTCAGAATTATATGACGTGGAAGAAGAGGAGAGTAGCGAAAGAATTAGGGACTATCTAGGAAATCTTCAATTGAACGAGTTAGAGGTAGCTGAAAGGGAAAAACTGGATTCTAGTATAACATTAGAAGAATTAACATTAGCCCTATCAGACCTCCCATCATCAAAGGCTGCAGGCCCAGATCAGATCCCTGTGGAGTTCTATAAAACATTTCTGGCGGCCCTTAGGTTGGAGTTAATCGACATGCTCACTCAAGCTCAGAGGGGGGTTTCGATTCCAAACTCCTGGGGAGGCACTGAAATTATAGTTATTTTGAAAGAAGGCAAACCTCCCACAGCCCCTGGGTCGTATAGACCTATAGCTTTAATGAACGCTGATGTGAAGCTATACTCGAAAATTTTGGCAACAAGATTGGTGGCAGTCATAGAGAAGTTGGTCTCCCCAGTTCAACGTGGGTTCATCCCAGGGAAGGGCACCACAGAACATGTCAGAACAGTGATTACTTCCTTCGACGCCATGGAGGTCTCGGGCGGCCCTGTTGCAGCTCTATTTCTCGATGCCGAGAAGGCTTTCGATATGGTCGCCTGGGGGTATCTATGGGAAATACTGAGGCACTTTGGGTTTGGTGAAGGTTATATTAGAGCAATCCAGGTTCTATATAAGGCACCAACTGCCTTATATATATATACGGGACTAGAGCACCCGACCCAGAGCCCAATGGGTCCAGGGGCCCCATTGGGCCCTGGGTCGGGTGCTCTAGTCCCGGACCCCATCCCCCAGACTGCTGCCCCTCCAAAGGCCATGCACGGGGTTCCATCATGCCCGGGGAACCTCCCCCTGCACAGCTGAGTTAAGGGGCTCCCTACACCGGGCTCTGACCTTGGTTCTGCCGCATGGCAGGGTTCCCCGGGACGGGGTCCTGTGGGAACAGGTATGCTTTGCCTCCAGGCCTGGGAGCCCCTGCTGGGTCCAGGGGCCCGCCAGGCCCAGGTTGGGGTTCCGTCATGCCTGGGGAACCTCCCCCTGCTTGGCTGGGTTCAGAAGCTCCAAGGAGGCCAGGGGAGGGTGGCCTCCCCACCCCAGGCTCTGTCCTCAGTCCTGCCACGTGGCAGGGTGCACGAGACAGGGCCCTTCAGGCCCAGGGAGGCGCCCCCTTTGCCTACAGGCCTGGGAGACCCAGCTGAGTCCAGGGGCCCTATCTGGCCCCAGGTCTGGTGCTACAGCCCTGGGTCCCCCAAGCCTTTTGCTCCACCAGAGGCCTGGGATGGGGTTCTGTCATGCCTGGGGAGTCTCCCCCTGCTCGGCTGGGTTCAAGGGCTGCCAGGGGCCTTGGGGATGGTGGCCTCCCAATCCGGCTCTGTCCTCAGTCCTGGCGCATGGCAGGGTGCCTGGGACGTGGTCCTGCAGGCCCGGGGGGGCTCCCCCTAAGCCCTTGGGCCCAGGAGCCCCAGGTAGGTCCAGGGGCCCACCAGGCCACAGGTCGGGTTCTCCGGCCCTAGGCCCCATCCCCCAGCCTGTCATTATGCCAAGGGCCCATTCTGTTGGTCCTGTGTGGGCCTCCCCCGCTTGTCAAGGAGTCTGCGGTTCCCGGGTCAGGGGGGTCCGTCAGCTCCCACTCGCAGCTCCCATGGCTAAGGCCCAGCTGGGGCCTTTGCATCCGTCCCCCATGCCCTGTTTCCCGATCACTCTTTCATTGGGACACAGAGCGACCAGATGGCTTTGACTTCCAAACCCGGCCATCTGGTCGCACTTATACCCTCGACCATCTGGTTGCACCTATCCCCTCAGCCAACTGGTCACACGCAATGCTTTCCAATGGGGCAACCAGATGGCCACATTGGCCTGGAAACCCTGATGATGGCTTATTTGCCTCCCGATCCGAGCCAGGGCTCCAGTAGGTCGGACGCTTCCAGTCTTAGGGTCCCCTGAGTCCTGCGGTGCTCACAGGTTACCAGAAAGGGAGGTAGCCTAGGGACAGAATACTCCATAACCCCTCCTGGCCTAGCTGTCCTCAGCTGGCAGCCGTATGGCCGGGACAACCCACTAGCCCAGGGTCTGCCCTAATAATAATAATAATAATAGTGGGTCTTGTAGAGCGCAATGGTGACGCACAACGGCGTGTCCCCGCGCTGAGATGTGAGCGTGTTCAGAGGGAGTTCTGAGGGGAGGGCCCGCTATCTGGTATAGAGATATGTTTTCAGCTTGGCTCTGAAGATAGACTCTGATGGTTCCAGACGCAACGCTACTGGAAGTTTATTCCAGCAGGATGCGGCGAGGTACCTGAAGGATCTGCCACCCATCCTTGCTCTGGACACCTTTGGAATAGTTAGGCGCCCTGAGCCAGAGGATCTTAGCGCGCGGGATGGCTCGTATTGTGTCAGGAGACCCTGAAGAGGAAGGGGTGCCCTGCCATTAATAATCCGATGACAGGTGCAGAGGGCTTTGAATTCTACCCTGCTCCTGACCGGAAGCCAGTGCAAGGCCTGGAGCGCGGCTTTGGAGGCTGATCTTCTAGGTAGTCTGAGAACTAGCCGGGCAGCGGCATTTTGCAAGACCTGTAAGCGGCTCAGATTCTTCTCGGGGATTCCTAGATAGAGAAGGTTGCCATAGTCCATCTTGGACGTGACTAAAGCATGCACTAGTGTTCGGCGGGCTCTGGTGGGAAGGAGCTCCAAAACCTTCCTGAGAGTCTTAAGGATCCCGAAACAGGTGCCGACCACCCGGTTGACCTGGGGGCCAAAGGTAAGATCGGAGTCGAACCAGACACCTAAATTCCTCGCCTCCAGGCAGGGGGTAGGTGCTGGTCCCAAGCAAGGAGGCCACCACGCTGACGTCCACGCCGCCCGGTCTCCCCCTACCACCAGCACCTCAGTCTTGTTGCCGTTAAGTTTAAGGCAGTTGGCAGACATCCAGGCAGCAAGATCTTGCATGCATGCTCTGAAGATGTCTGCCGCAAGGCCGGGTGCACGCGATAGGGAGATGACCAGCTGCGTGTCGTCAGCGTATGACACCATGCGCAGACCGTAGCTCTCCACTATGGAGGCGACCGGGGCCACATATAGATTAAAAAGCGTTGGGCTTAGGGACGAGCCCTGTGGAACCCCCTGATCCAATGCCACTCGCCTGGAATAGCAGTCGCCCTGCCTGACTTGGAAACAGGGCGCGTGTCAGGGTGCCCAGGATGGGGTCCCACAGGCGTGGGGGCTTTCCCTTCACCTCTGGGCCTGGAAGCCCTTGTCGGTCCAGGGGCCGGGGTCAGGTGCTTCATCTCTGGGCCCGTCCCCTAGCCCACCGCTATGCCAAAGACCTGGGATGAGGTTCCGTCATATATGAGAAGCCTCCCCCTGCTTGCCTGGGTTCAGGAGGTCCGACCGGGGTACCCTGAGGACTCCCTGGAGGTCGGCTTCCCCACCCGGCTCCGTCCTCAGTCCTGCTGCGTGGTGGGGTGCCCGGGACAGGGTCTCGCGGGCCATGGGAGGTTTCCCCTGCAACTGTGAAGAAGAGTTTTGCGATTTTCAAATAGCAATTCTCTAAAAAATCGCAAAACTATTCTTTGACACATCTGTCCCATGATCTTCTATCACTATCTTTTTTTTCCTTTTCCGTCTGAATGATTGAAAATGTTTTCTTTTTCTTTTGTCCATTTTCTACATTTGTAATCTTCTTTAAAACTCTTTTAACAAAATCTTTAGTTCTCTTACCAGAAACATTTTTTTTCAATTTCACATGTTCTACTTTGTCCGATTTCTTCTTTTCTCTTTATTTTATAGGATTCTTTTCTTCCTCTCCTTTTCTTTTCTTCTTTCTTGGACATGATGAATCTTTAGTAATGATAATGGTCAGTATCTGAAAAGAAAGAAAAGTTTAAATACAGTTGTTAAGTCATTTACTATTTTTAAAATAATTATACACAAAATTGTATAAATACACCAGTAACATCTGGGTCAATAAAGGACTACATAGGTCACACCTGACGTATTTCATGACTACAGGGATAATATTTGAGGATTTACATCACTAGATAGGAAGTTACTGACTGAGTCTATAATTGTATGAGTACTGACTGATACATTACATAAGTACAAGAGTAGTCCCTGCGTGATTGAAATACTACAAACATACTACCCGGGTAATAGAAGCACTGTATAGCTAAGGCAGTGCTTAACACCTGGCTTATTGCATGACTACAGGGGTAATATATGAAGATTAACATGACTGTATAGGAAGTGACTGCATGATTTTATAAGTGCCTGGGTACTTCTTGGCTGATTTCAGGACTATTGAGGTAGGGCCTGAGTGAATAAAGGAGTGCAAAGGTAGTGTCTGGTGCATTTCATAAAAGCTTGACTACTGGCAGAGTGATAACATAAGTACAAGAATATCATCTCTGTATTTGAAGAAGTACAACAGTAGTGCCTGGCTCGTTATATAAGTGCAAAACTAGTGGCTACATGACTGGAAGAGTGCATGGGTAATACCTTGGTGATTGCATGAGTAATGCCTCGATGATTACATGAGTGTAGCACTAATAACTGAGTGATTACAGCAGTGCATATGTAGAGCCTGGATCGTCCAAAGACTGCATGTACAATACTTGGGTCTGTTTATAACTGCAAAAGTGTTAAGCCTAGACAAAGATGAAGCAGCACAATATTGCATACATCAAACATAAGTCTCTCTATACTGTTAAAAGTGTGCATATATATGTGTCTACATTTTCAAATCATCATATCTAATAGAAATATGCATACAATATTTCTGGAAAATAGTGAAACCAACAAATTGATACATGTAATAGATCTTCCTGAGTGATTGCATAACTCCATGACATGTGCTTGGATGATTGTATTAGTGCAAGGGTAGTCACTGGGTAATTGGAGGAGACAATAGATAGTGACTGGTAATTGCATGATTACAGACATAGAGGTTCAGTGTATGGATAACTCTATGAATAGCCCTTGAAGGCATAGACGAGTTACTGAGTAGTGCCTAGGTGAATAGAAAAATGCAACAGTACGGCCTGGATGATTCTATGACTGCAAGGGTAGTGTATGGGTTATTACATGAGTGCATAGCTACAGACTTCATGATTGCATGACGGTAGTAGTACATCAATTGTGCCTATGTCATTGTATGACTGCAGCAGTAATATCTGGAGCATTAATGGGATACATTAGAAGTGAGTGGGTGATATTATACGTCCATTAGTACTGCGTGGGTGATTACAGAACTACTACAGTATTATCTGAGTGAATACGGGACTGTAAAGGTAGTGCCTGGGTGAAATTATAAGTGCATAAATACTGGTTGAGTGATTACATAAATACAAGAGTAGTCCCTGCGTGATTGAATGACTACAAACAAACTGCCTGGGTAATTGAACCACTGTATAGCTGATGCATTGGTGATTGCATGAGTAAAACAGTAACATCTGGGGAATTAACTGCATGAGTGCTGCAGCTTTTCCCGCTGTGCGCTGAACATTTAAAAAACCCACTCTACATGACAAAGCCAGCTCGTCATGGGTGCAGCGCAGGTAACGCCCATGATGAGCTGGCTTTGTCATGAGCACTGAAGGGGTTAAAGGAATACATAGGTAACACCTGGCTGATTGAATGACTGCAGGAGTAATATCTGGGGGATATCTACAACAGATAGAAAGTGATGCGTGATTTTATAACTCCATAGGTACTGTTTGGGTGATTACAGAAGTACTAAGGTACTGCCTGAATTGTTACAGGAGTTTAAAGGTAGTGCCTGGGTGATTTTATTAGTGTATGAACAAGTAGATACATATTTCAGTCACAACACCATGCAGAGCTCAAAACTTAACAGAGTACACTTCAATTTTCAAACAGACACTGAAAATTATGCGGTATATATGAAATATAACTTTGCTCACATGATAAAAATTACTCTAACAAATAACATCTCTAAAAAAATCTCAAAGCTCAGTTTCAGGCTTCTACATATCAATTCTATACCTACTTATAATAATACACCTACCCAGATACAAAGTAGGAACCCTTCACATTTCTTTAGTAAAACTGTTATCATATTCCTAGAAGCATACTTGAATGTGTCTCTACCATACCACTATCTAAACCTTAAACATTCCAAGAACAAATTTCAAATTTCAGACAAACATAAAAAAATTTGCAGCATTTTCCAACATTTCTTCTCTAGAGACTTAAAAAAAGAAGCCTAATTAATAACACCTTATGTCAGCATCTTTTAAAACACACTTTCTGTTGCGTCTTCACCATTCTACTACTACTAACTGCAGCCTACCACATAAAAAGGAACAACATCTCTTTAATATACATCATGCACCTTCAAATGTATAAAACATATCAAAATACATATAGTTTAGACAGAAGTCCATGCACACCTTAGAACTCAACAGACTCCAGCTCTAAATTTAAAGCAACAGCCAAAATGATGAGGTATACTAGAAATTTACGCATACACACACAAAAACAACCTACCACAATCACTAATCCATCTTCCAATATACACATATTAGTATTAAAAAATGAACTCAAAAAGTATATAACTACAATAAAACAAACCAAAACACACATATGTTAATTTATTACAATATCTCAAACCCCACACATTTTGAATTATTTTTAAAGTTTACAATAAACCTAATTCATAATACACCTCACAAACTTATAACTCACCTTTCAAATAGATTTAGAGATTTCTAAATGTTGCAGACTTATAAAAGATTTGCTTATGTACACAATCAATGTCATGCACCACTCTTATCAAGGTAGAAACAATAATGGCAAAGTTTCCCTCTCTTTCTCCACACAAATACATATGACTATCAAATCACATTCCTTCCTACATTATTTTTAATTTCAAAACACATTTCTATTGGTTACACATATTAACCATTACAGACTGACTTCTAAAACTGCCCAAACTCATTCTTGAAGGTTCTGAAGTCACGACCCCACCATGACAGAGCCGCAAACTTACACAGGAGTTAAAAACATATTACCAATAAAAACTCAACTATTTTTTAAGGACACACCACTTCTAAAAATACCCTTGACTTGGGAAATTTACTTTTATCGAATTTTCACTTACATATACATCACAATTGCACATTTTAAATCCACAGCTAAGATACAACCCTTCCACCATGTTGCTTAATGCCAGTTTCCATAGCAACAGTTCATGGAACATTCAACTTAACTTACAGGTCACAAGTTCAGCATATTTTCAAGTTCACCACACAATGTTGCAAATACAAACAGTAGGTGTGGTTGACTTTCCAATATATGAGCTTAACTTCCTACTGTACCTTTCAAACATGTTTTACTAACCAATAAGAAGCATGCTTTAAAAAAAAAGAAACATGCCCCCTATTTTTGACTGCACAATGTTCTTAAACTGCCAATCATTTCTCTTCTTATTTTAAAACTGCATCTTGTCCACCATTTTAGATACCTCTCATTCTATCAAATGACTACTTCAGTACCAGGCATCTTTTGATTACATCCAGACTTTCTTTCAAGATGCTTAGAGGTCTATTAGGATGGCGGGCGGATCGCCCCCGCCGGGCCAGCGGAGGCCACCGCAGGCCCAACGGGGGCGATCTACCCGCCATTCTTGCATGATTGACCCCCGCCATATTATGATGGCTGGGGGTCCGCGGCAGACGGGAAGACTGTCCGCCACTTTTCTCCTGTCAATGAATCGACTGGGCGGGAAAGGGGCCGAACATGGTGACTTTGTCCGCCCGCCATCGCAATAGACCCCTTTGGGTGTAGATTGTGGGACACAGCTATGTTTTCTGGTGCAAAAGGTATGCTGAACACAGATATATTGACAAAGACCTAGCTTTGCAAAATGTGGAAATTAAATGGATTGGACAAAGAGCATTAAAGTGGCATCAATTGATGCCTTTGGTTAAAACCTTTTCACATCTCCAACCCCCTGACCTCATGATTGTA
Organism: Lissotriton vulgaris; assembly: GCF_964263255.1. Classification (NCBI taxonomy): domain Eukaryota; kingdom Metazoa; phylum Chordata; class Amphibia; order Caudata; family Salamandridae; genus Lissotriton; species Lissotriton vulgaris. Next base: position 582,549,737 of record NC_141693.1, on the reverse strand, counting down.
CACTGTGGTGGCAATAACCTAGGCACATTGACTGGGATAGGACTGGAAATGCTAATGAAGGGCACCTTTGCAGAATTTATGTTGCTTTTGTCCCAAACTGTCTTTGTATTCTCTAAATTAGGGGTGGGCGGAATTTGCGTAATCGTGTTAGGTCACTCTTCGAGAAAATGTCAAAAATCTCCGCAATCACGCAGAAATATCAAGAAGACGCAGAAGTTCTTTTCCCACCTGTTTGCGATATTTTCTGCGGGATTGCGTTGGAAATGTCTTGCCAAATTGCCCATGCGGTCCCCTATGGGCGCGGTCATCTTGCTTTCCCTTGTTCCGCACGCTTGCGATGCTTAATTCCTGTTCTGGGTCGCGCAATGCATGCTCGCGTGCATTCGCAATACGTACTTCCTGTTCAGGAATGCTTTTACGTGTACACGCCGCGTTTTGCGCGCTCGGGGAAAATATCGCACGAACTTGCTGACGCGGTCGCAATGGGCACGGCCATCTTGTTTTTCACTCTATTGCTATGGTTCTGAGGCTTGCTTTTGAATCCTCCCTCTATCTTTTCAATTCTTTGTTTCTAGAAACTTTTTTTTATCTTTTTTTATTTATTTTCTCTCAGACTATTTTCCTGCTTCTATATTTTTTATTTTTGTCTACTTTTTCTGTGTTTTTAACTACTTTTTCACTCTTTTTCTATTGCCTGCTCTTTTCATTTCTTTTTTCTTTTTACATTTTTTTACCGTTTCTTTCCCGCCCCGCCTTCCCCAGAACCATGTCAGAAGGGCAAAGGGCTCGACGCCGGAGCCAGAGCTACGTCCGAGGTGCCCACAAAGCGTGCAGGCATGGGCCTTATTTAGTGAGATGGAGTTTGCTGCACTAGTTTTCTTTGTGCAGCGTCACCTCCCCTTAACCCTGGCAGCAGGTGGCAGGCCCGGGTCCGGTTACGGGCTCCGGGAGTGTTGGCAGCAGTGGGGGAAGGTGCGCTGGGCAGTGTTTCGTTGCTCTGGGGTCCGGCGCACCCAGAACCAATTGGAGCACCGGTGGGCCAATATCCTGGACCGGTAGCAGGACCTGCTGGACCTACTAGGAGTGGAGGTCCCGGGTCTTGGTGAGTAACTATTTAATTATACTACTTTGTGTCTGTTCTTCTGCTCTGTGTTAAATATTGCGAATATCTTTATTTTCAACCATCTAGAATGCTGCTGCTTACATTACAGGTAAATTTTGTCTAAAAGTCTTCTGTGATTGTTATGACACAGGTGCTCTTCGCCGCTACTAATATTACTTGTTTGCAAATTTGTGTTTGCGCTCGCTTAGCATGATTATGTAAGAGCTTATTTTAGAGAAATTAAGTTATGTAATGCTATAGTGACTCTAGTCCTTACTTTGTCCTGTCACTAAGAGATAGGGGTGGATTGATACTTAGGTTTGGTTACTTTGTATGAGATTGTAATTGTTTAGTGGTGTGCGTGATGCCCCCTCTGTTACATCACGTGTTGCTAGTGCTTACCCCCAGTCTTTAGTAGAACCTTTATTAGTTTGTTCAATGGGTGGTAATATGCTTAGCACTAGCAGAACATCAGGACCAATCAATCAACCAACAATTTGGTGTTTTAAAAAATGTAGTCATGTGTCCTCCATTTGACCATTTATGCACTCTTGAGGACTAAAAGAAGTGGAAATACATAATTAATGTACAATTGGCACGCCTGTAATAGGTGGGCTAGGTCAGGTGGTACGTACTACTTAGGCTTAGTTAGTATTCTGGAATCAGAATGGAAGACTGGATTAGTGTTGATAAATAGTAAGTACTCAATCCGCGAATCCCCTGATGCTACTTGTTGACCAGATGAGATAGGTCAATTTATTTATTGCAATTGTTCTTTACATAAATGTTTTTTTTGACCATCCTTTAAAAATATTTTATGTGTTTCACACCAATCATCAATGTTTGTCTCTTTCATGATCAGCATCCAGGGGCAAGTGGCAGACAAGGTCTCAGTCGACGGGAAGAGCAGAACAGCAACAGGAGGACAATGATGAGGGCTCTTCTGCTGGCCCTAGTAAGTCTTCTTGTTTTTAATATTATTAATTCTTATTCCTGAACTTTTACTGCACCATATTTTTTCTGAACCATCGTTTCCATTTCCTAATGCTAATTTTTTACCAACAATTATCCTTCGATCTGGACTATCTGTTTCTAAATTCTTGTTATCCCTGCCTTTTACTACCTCTGCTATGATGACTCTCTGTACTACTACAATTAGTCTGTCTGTAGCTAAGCTTGCCCAGTTGGCCATTCTTTATTTAAAGGTTTTAAATAAAACTCTGATTTCCCAGTAGCTCTAGCCATTGAGTCCAGTCCTTTGGGTTGTCCTCTTGTACTATTTCTATTCTTATTAATCTTGAGTCTTTGTTAATCTTGAGGCTTTTCACCAATTCCCACCAACAAATGCACAACCAGAGTTTACTATTTTGATAGGAAAGGACATACTACTACTGTTGTAGGGATTTTGCACATACAGAACTTTGCACAAGAAAATAGGATGTTGGTGATGGTAGGTTGGATCTTTCTCACACCTCAATCAGAAGTTCAGAACCCACCACAATCCCCCGCTCGACTAGTTAGTAGTGTCTCGTCATAACTATTAGGTCTCTGAACCCCCCCAAGATACCCAACAAGTAGACAACCCAGAAAATAACACTCTCGACCTCTCAGTCGTGGAAGCAATGCACATTCACATCCTTCCTTTTGCTCGATCAGTCGTGTAACTCCACACCAAATACCACCGAGTCTCTGTAAGTTCTAAAGTTTTTTTTTCAATTGACAAGCTCGGTACATTGTTCTATAATGCAGCACCAACATAAAAATGCATACCATTAAAACAATAAACATTGTTTCACTTACTTACAGTTACAACAACTACAGGTGCATAGAAAAAATGGGAAATCATGATAACTGAACAGTGGTGGAAGCACCACCATCCCCTTGTTAGGAATATAGTTTATATAAAATTATAAATGAAGATCTCTGAGCGAATTCTGGGGACCCCTCACCTTGGAAGAACCTAGTACTGGTAATTGTTACATCCTAAGCTCTGCAAAGCTTTGTTTCATAAAAGGGAATCTTCCATCTGTAATGAGAAAAATGGTGCACGTTTCTATATTGCAAGCATTTCTCAGCCGTGTTCAAAAAGTGTAGCAGTTTTTATGGATAAGCAATATGGACTAACTCCAGAACTCCATAATGTGGCTTGGTAATGTTTTGGTTGACCTGGTACGCAGCGCTTAGACAGTAGCAGTATGAGGTCATGTGGGCTCAAAGGTGTCTCATACAACAAGCTGCAAGGAAACGTTATGTGTGCAAAAATAAAAGATACAAAGGTAAAATGTTGCATGGCTCGGGTTAACTAAGCAAAGACTAGAATGACCCTAGGGACCATATAACTACTAGTGTCTACTCTACTACTACGTGATTTGTACTAGTGATGTATGTTGTATGTGTATGTATTTCTATTTACTAATTTTTCAATCTTGCTACTGACCAATAGGGGGAGGTTTATATGACACCTAAAAAATGTGTAATGTTTTTTCTAGGTGCACTACCAACCACCAGTGCCGGGGGCCAGCGGCGAAGGCGACGCGGCTGGCGAGGTTGTGGCAGTTGCGGATGGAGCGGCAGGGGGTGAGCCTGCACCAGTGGCAGGCGGTGGTAAGTTAGATTCATAATCATTAACTATTGACATTACACTCACTGTATGTATACTGCACTGTTGAGACTTAGTAAGTAAGAAGTTGTTGTGAAAGTTTGAAGAGTGAAGACACCCTTTAATTGGCATTAATAAAGGCATTAGCGGCGGGCGTATTGAGTAACAATGGCCTCTTCTATCGGATAACTCTGCTTTCAAAGTTTTATGGTGAAGACTAAAAGTCAGATCAGATCACCTGGTGTTGAACTAAAAGGGAAAGACAGGTGGAAGGAAGAAGGACAGGCGAGATTTAATATTTATGACTGATAGAGAGAAGGATGCGTGTGATGCGTGCATGCAATGCATGCATAGGTGGCTGATAGGAATCAGATGCATGGTTGGTTGAATGCCTGAAAAAATCCCACAAATGTTAAAGCCCAAGGAAGTGGGAGGATATATATAGACCACAAATGTTATGTACCATGCTTTATAGTGCTACCATGCCACTATGTGTATAATTAATTTGGCTTACTGTTTTTCTAAGAGTATATTTTACAGTTGTCTTGTTTTTTCTTTTTGATATACAGCTACTCCTTCCACAGGGAAACCGGATCAGAAGGAGTTTGCCGCCAAGGCACGGCGCCGGAATCTGGAGGCCATCCAGCAGGAATATCGTTGGCTGTTGGTCCTGGAAGAGGAGGAGGCGGCAGCAGCTGCAGCCTCCTCCAATGCCCCGGGCTCCAGCCACCGCTCTCCAGTGGTACGGTGCCCAGTCTGGCAGCCGCCCGCCGCCGCCATTCCATCACTGGTGCCCCCCAACTGTGTCTGCAACTGCCACACTTTGAAGCGCCGCGTCACACTTCTTGAGGAGGCAGTACGTGTCCTCCAAAGGCAATCCCACAGAACATAAAGAAGAGACCCTGTTCATTGCTCCTTTTTTATTTATTGTTTTGGTGGGTGGGAATGGAGCATTGGGGTTTCTTTGGACAATTGGACATTAGATTGGACTTTTTCTTTATGGATATTAGTTGGGGTTAGGGAGGGGAGTAGGGCAGGTTTTGTGTTTTTTTTACATAGTTTATTTTTGTTAGGGTTATTAAAGCAATAATTCTACATACATTGTTGTTAATGTTTTTTGGGTGGGGTTACTGTTTAACATCACACTGTTTCCTTGCTGGTGCAGGGTTGCCCATAGCCAGAGTTTGATTTAAATAATTGCCTGACTTTGTAAGACACAAACAGATAGATGCGGTACCCCTCACTGATTGAGTTGTCCTACTAGTACTTTCAGTCTCTTCTAGTCTATGCATTCTTTAACTGGACTCAAAGGGCTGTGTGAATTGATTGAAAACATGTCCATTATTAATTATTCCTTCCCCAAACTTCTCTCACCTTTGCTTGATGTTTAACTTCGGCACAGCGATGGCTGCATGGTGATGATGGTTTCCTTTCCTAACATGCCATGGTTGTGGTGATAGTAGTAGTAGTAGACACTGGCAGCAGCATTTGCAAAAAAAGAAAATGAGACAGCCAGTCACCTGAGAGAGACTACTCGAGGAATAGTAGAATGAAGTACAGTACAGAACTTACCGCAAAACAATAATATGCAAAAATATTTTACAACAAAACATAATGGTAGTGGGGATAGCCTACTAAATAGAGTTACAAACTATAGTTGTGTCAAGTCACTTGACTAGTCCTACAGTACACTCGACACAAGTGTAACAGATAGTGCTGTGTATTAGGATGACAACAAATCCTATCAATGCCGGCAATTAATGCGGATGTATATGTTCCTTTGGTAAATAAAAATCACCTCTAAAATATACTGCTCATGGGTGGGCAAGCAGAAGAAGATCCTCACTTTGCCTTGAAATTGAAATACTGTTGCTTTTGCCACATCCGCCCCAGCAAGTGTGTGATAAATTATTGGTGTACATTTAATTTAGTCACACCTCAATAAGTCACACAGCCCAGGAAAGAGGGTTAGGGTTTGTTGAATTGATGGGAAGTGGGGTTTGGGGAAAGGTTTGAAAATGAAAAACAGTACGCCTGGACAAACAGCAAACAACAAATTCTATAGACTACCATATCCATATCAATATGTTACGGGAGAAAAAGGAAATGCATGCATGATGATGATTGATAAGGAGACCCGGATTACATACAGTTTATGTTCAGTTGTTTCGGGCTTACTTTTACAGATAGCACATAAAAAATGTAAATATTGGTAGGGATGAATCATAAACAGAGAGCAAATCTAATGATAATAATAACAACAAGAAGAACACACTGTTGACAAGATTGTAGACAAAAAAATCTATCAAATTATTTGAAAGATGATGAAAGTTTATACTGTTACTGTGTTATTGTGGTCAAAAATGTAGATTTGCATCTCAGCATTCCTCTTGGTTCTCTCGTCCATCAATCTTGGATGTTGCCACTGCCTGCCTGGCAAATGTATATTTATTGGTAAGGTAAGTGTGCATTGTTTTCCCAAGTATAGCACAGGGTAAGGCACGGCTTGTAATTGTAGAAGGAAAAAAATAAGGGATATTGAAAAGTAAAGATGAAACAAATGCATCAGTTGTGGTGTAGTGCAACACGAACACTTTCCGAGGCGGCATGTATGCATCATCTCCACTCTAGTCTGTTTCCAGCATTGACCTACAACAACAGGACAGAACAGGCCCACAATGACGGTACGTCGCTTAGCACATCCTCCGATTCAGTCACATTTTTGGAAAGAATTGGACAAAACACATATCCAGCAACATAGCATTTTACAAATTAAGTGACCAAATCAATGCACCGCAGTCATACCTCCGCTACACTCAACTCCACTTCTACACAGACATATAGGGCTGCTGTGGTTGTGGTTGACTTGTTTACCTTTTATGCCACTCATGAAATGTCCTGACTTATTATTCCATCAATCATCTTCGATACTTGTACTGACTGACTGTGAAGATCGGACTGCAGGGGAGTCAAAACCATCATTCATTGTGATCAGAGGGGCTTTATCCCTGATAGACAACTTAATGAGCTAACCTTTCAAGTAACAGCCGCAATAGATGTAGCAACTGAAAAAAAACTGCCACTGACCCTGGTAGCGGTTGATGCCCCCAAGGGGTTTGACCAAGTAGAGTGGTCATATCTATAGATGGCGCTGGGGGTTTTTGGACTTCCAAATAATTTTAAGACTGCCATAAAATCTCTATATTCTGCTCCGAACATTAAGATCTTAGTTAATGAGTCTCTTATAGAAAGAATACCCATTGCTTCTGGAACTAGACAGGGCTGTCCCCTGTTGCCCCTCTTGTTTAATTTATATATTGAGCCTTTTAATTGTTTGCTTAGGTCTGATCCACTAATTAAACCTTTTATGATTTCCAACATGGAATTAAAATTTGCGTTATATGTGGATGACCTATTAATGTACACTTCAAATCCAACAGAAGCACTGCCTAGATTAATAGATTTAGCAGAAAGGTTTGGTGATATCTCAGGATACACGATCAATAAAGATAAGACTGAGATTATGGAGTGTAGGCAGGAAGTAGCAACCCCGGGGTCAAAGACAGGGATGAGATATCTGGGGATATATTTGACCAAAAAGAAAAAAGATTGAAGACATACCCAAAATCAATCTAGATAGAGTATCCAAGGATGTTTGTGCCCTACTTCAGAGATGGTCATCTCTCCCTTTAAACATCTTTGGGAGAGTTAATCTAATAAAGATGATAATTCTGCCTAAATAACGTTTTTGTTTAATTCCATTCCATTAACTTTTTTTATACCTGCCATAAAAAAATTACAAGGGAAGATAGGATCCTGTATTTGGAACTCAAAATCTCCACGAATATCATGGAAAAAGCTCAGGAGAAGTCTAGGAGCAGGAGAGCTGGCTCTGCCTCATTTATTCATACATTGCCATACATTTCATTTTAAAAACTTCAGACTATTAGCCGGTAAAATTGATTTATCCTTTCACAGCATACTCTATTCAGCTTTATTGCAGGAAATCCTGCATGGACATGATTCCTTTCTTTTTAAATTTGGAGACCCCAAGTTTTATAAGAAAGTGAGGCTCACGATTCTAAAGGCAACCCTAAAAAACGGGGTTTTTATTAGAAAAAGGCTCGATATCCCATATTATGCAATACAAGCTCTGATCTGGGATTCCCCTGGGACTCCTACCTGTTTGGATGACCAGCTGTCCCGACCCTTGCAGTTAGCAGGACTGGAGAGTTGGGGGGACTTACGGGATGGTGCACAGCTTCTAAGTTGGGAGGCCCTTTCCAATCTGACTGGCGGGTATCCTCACCAGATTTAAATATTATCAACTGTCTGGATGGTGGTTGACTAGAACATGGGACTCTAACAATCCGAACCCAAAATTTGATTCAGTATTTAGACGTGGAAGTGGAAAAATCAGATCTCTTTTTGGTACTCTGCTATGCTCGATCTTGAAATCGTTAATGAACCAGAGTTACAAAAACTATGGGGTAATGTTCTAAACACAAATGGTGGGAATACTAAAGATCTATGGTCTGCCTCTTTTGTCATCTTACAAGCAGTGGTAAAACCTGCAACATTGAAAAGGAACCACCTGTACACTATGTATAGGGCCTACATTACCCCCAAAAAACTGGCTAAATATTCTAACTTGGAGTACCCCTGTCCAAGATATATATATTCTGCAGCGGACGATATTCATATGTTTGTAGATTGTATAGAGATCAGAGAATACTGGATCAAGATTCGGGAAATTTTGGAAGAAGTCCTTCAAGTACCCTTAGATCTCAACACAAGAACAGTTCTTTCTGGGCTGTGCATGGATTATAGGGTAAATGAACCTCGTACGAGATTTGTTTTTTATGTTATTCTTCTGGCTAGGCGTGAAATCTGCAGAGCCTGGAAGGATCCAATCCCCCCTACCTTTTCAACTTGTTTAAAACATATTATTCTCACAAGTAAATCAGACATGGTATGTGATCCTACAAGTTTTGTTAAGACTTGGGCAGCCCTAGTGGCCTGGCAGGATAAGTGAATGGATTTTTCAGGATTTAAATCGTTTCCTTTTTTTCCTTTTTCCTATGATTTATCTGGAGCCCAGATGGTTCCCTTGCTTCCAAAGTAACACAGGGTCTCTAAAAATCACAGTGTGAAATGGAGTTGAACCGGGAAAGCAGTGGCTACTTGAGGGATCAGGCCTGCTATTTTACCAGTAGTTAACTAAACTAGGGCTGGATTAGGATGACCAACTGTATAGAGGCGGCCAGTTTCCCATCAAGATTTCCAATAATGGTATATGACGAAAAAAATAAAAAAATAAAAATAAAAATAAATGATCGGACTGCAGTAGAAGTACCATTTTGTTATTAAACAACAAGAGTAGAAAAATGATTGACTTGAGTCACTCTTTAGTGTAAGAGTAGTACACTTTGACTTTACTTCATGCACAACAAACAACAAAAACACCAGTCTCGCAGAGTCAGGTGTCCAATGCATGCCATTCATTTTCATTACCTGTTCCTTCTCATCTTAAGTTAAGGGGCTGTCTAGCTCGCCATCATCATCATGGACGGTGCGATTGTCATACTCAGTGTGCAGTGTACAGATTGAGTCCTCTTCTAGTGTTCAAAAGCAATGTATCAAGCTGCAGTAGAAGTACAAAGTTCTTATTAAAAATAGTTGCAAAAAGGGGAAAATTGCCTTGAGTTACTATTAGTGTGTAGAATGATGATTATTACAAATAGTGCACAATGAAATAACTTCATGCACAACAAATAACAAGAAAATCACTCAGTCTGCGTCCAATGCATGGCATCATTCATTACCTGTTCCATCTCATTTTCAGTTAATGGGCAGTATCTCTCGGCTCAGAAAGGAGGATAGCTATAGTAGTCATCATGTTCCACTTCTTTTGGAGGGACTAGGAAAGATTTCATTTTTTCTTCTATTTTGCATCATCCAATCATCATCTGTCTAGAGGGCACACGATTTATGGAGATTCATGAGGATTGAGCGGAGGAGCTGGATTTGGACGACTGTACTGTGAAATGCAGACAGCTGAAACTCATATATTGAAATAAAAAGAGTAGAAGAAAGTGGTGATGGATTTGTTGTGATTCAAAGTTTATAACCGGAAAGACCGATACACAAATAAAGGAAAATGAGGGAGGAAGACAGTAAGTGCAAGCCTAATTGTCAGGGAAGTGTAGCTGGTCCTCAAACTCTGGGGGTTCACCAGAAGTGGTAATCATCATGTAAAACACTACTTCCATTACCTGAGCCGCTGTTCTCATCTTCCTCCCTTGATTCATGTATTGTGTAATTTGGTGGTATGAAGTGCTGATTCATTTTGATCATTGTTAACCTCTCCATGTTTTTGGGCGAGAGATTGGTGCTTCTCACTGTTACAATGGAACCAGCAGCACTGAAAACGCATTAGGAAGAGACACTTGCAACAGGGCAAGCCAGAAAGCTTATCGGCAGCCTTCTGAGCAGTGGCCATTGGGCCCTTTTTCCATACTAATACCGGATGGGTTTTGATTAATGTACATCTCTGTTGGGTTGTCCAGATAGGCCTGGATCATCCGCTCAATGTTCAGGGGTGCTAAACTTTTTTCCGGCTCTTTTCTCTATGCATCAGCACTGCGTTTTACCAATGCCTAAATGTAAATACCAATCCTATAAAGATTCTACTGGGTCGAATGATCCAGTTATTGCTTTTGTCGATAGTGATGGTGAGTTTTCTGAGCCAAATGCACTGCCCTCAGCCTCCAAAGTTGCACTTGATGCTGTATGCCTTGCTGCAGTACTTGTTGTGGGTTGATCTAGCGGGGTTTTACATTTAATTAGCAGCTGTTCATTTTCCTACTTACTCTCTGCCTCAGCTATCCAAATTTTGTAGTGGGTAACATTGATCTCTGAAAAATGAATTAATGTCTTCAGTGCCAATTTTGTTTGTGGATCCAGAATCGTGGCAGAAATGTAATGTTCTTATGACAAAATCTTTTTTAGCACCCTTATATTGTCAACTAAGCGATGGGCTATGATCTTTACCAACTCATAGGCTTCTTTTTTTTCCTCTACACCTTTGTATGATTCAGACACCACCTTCAGCTGATGCTCTAGCATTTGCAATAAAGGGATAGCTTGGCCCATAGTACAGTCCTCCTTGCTAACTTCACGTGTGAAGACTTCAAAAGGACGAAGCATGTCAGTCAGGCATTTTACTAAGCACCATTGGTGCATCTGAAGGGTTATGCCTTTTCACAGTAGCATCCCCTCTTCGCATGACATAATCATTGAGTGGCCTGTACTGCTCAAACAGATGATCAAGCATGTGATAAGTTGTGTTCCAATGTGTTGCCACCTCCTGGATGAGTGCTTTGACTGGCATTTTATAGTCACATTGAATGATCCTCAGCTGCTTCCGAGCTGTAAAAGAATGGCTGAAATGCGTGCATATTCTTCGGCAGGTGGTCAGTAAGTTTCTGACTATAGGTTCTTTTTTCAGAAAGTCTTGAAATATAATGTTTATGCAGTGCGCCAAACACGGAACCCTGAAATAGGAACCAAGCTCCATGGCCTTAAGTACAATCCTGCCATTATCTAGGGAGATAAAACCAATACTAAGCCATCTTGGGCACAGCCATTCAGAAACCTTGCAGCAAAACTCTTCCAAAATGTTTTCAGCAGTATGAGATTTCTCCACGGCGAACAAGGCTACAGTTGCATGTTTCAAAGTAGCTGTGAAAATCTCAGCTGTGTCAACAGCACCTCCTTCAGATAGCTTATCTCTAACCCCCACAAAAGAGACGTAGTGTGCAGTGATGCACATGTAATCTGTGTCTTGGCAACTGGTCCACAAGGATGTGGGCGTTACCATTACACTACTGGGGACAGGGCTAGAAATGCCTCCCTCTTCTCACCTTCCACTGCAATAATATTGTCCCCTGATTCTTTATGCCCAACATCAATGGGTTGAGTTTTTTTACTTTGTTGTAAGTGAAGTAGGTGATTTTCCCACACAATAGTGTGGTGTATTTTGAGATGACTTGTTTGGCCTCCGGTACCATAGTTTGTACCAAGCTTACCTTACCGAACACCTGTGCGACAAATTGAGCATATAACAACATTCTCCTCCTTAGTGCTAACCAAATAGAAGTCCCAAACTGGGGAGGAGAACTTTCTGGCGCTTCTTGGTGTGCCATTTTAATACCAGAAGAACTGGAGGGTGTGCTTGGAATATGACTCTGTGCAGCTACACTGTGACTTCTACTACCACTACCTAGTGAGATGGTTGATCTGAATGTAGGTCCCTGCCTGGCCTTTGAAAATATGGCAGCTGGAGGTCGTGGTAGTGTTCCTGTGTTGGTGGCATCCGTGCTACATCCCGCTCAGCAGCAGACTTTTTGGATAGGGTGATAATGTTGGTCTCCATCCCCTTTGGGGTGGGAGTGTTGTGCCTGATGACTGGCTCGTCATCATCAACATCATCCCCCTTTTGTACATATACCTCCATAACTCTAAGTCTTTCTGGAACCTTCCTTTAGAGTAGCATTGTCTTTGGGCGTGCATCACTCTCAGACTGAACTGGTGGCTACGAAGTGGCATCACGATCATCAGAAGCGGGTCTTGAAGAAAAAGATGATGGACTAAGACTCCTTTTCCTTGCTGGTGGTCTGGAAGACAATAGATCTTCAGAAACAGTAGTTTGCTCCACTTTGTCTGCAGGAAGCTCGATTTCCTGGAATGCCCCTACTTCAGGAGCAACAACTACTATTGTTGGCTGTTCTTGCGGTTGCTGCTGTTCTTGAGGCTGCTGCTGTTCTTGCAGCTGCTACTCTTCTTGCGGCTGCTGCTGTTCTTGCGGCTGCTGCTGTTGTTGTTGCGGCTGCTGCTGCACACTTATCTGCAGTGTTTCCACCTGCGTTGATTGTGTACTACTTTGCGATAATGACATTTCAACATTGCTACTCGTTAGGAGACTGGCTACCTCTGCGACACTCAAGGGCTTGGCCTAGGTTGGTGGGGTTGGACCGCTGGTGCGGAGGTGCTGCTCCCAGCTTGGTTCCCGGACAACACTGCTGCATGCATAATTTTTGGGGTCCCAATAAAAATATTGGCCTGCACACCAGTCGTGATTAGTGGCACTTCCTTTTTCTGTTCCTTCTTTTCACCAGCAACTTTCTTGGTACTGGACCTGGCACCTTTCTTTGGGGCCATCTTCTTCAGATGTCAGGCAGAACACAGGTGCACAAGTTGTGGTCACACGTGGACGTGATGCGCAGCAGGACTTCTGTCTGTCAGTACAGCGGGTGATGATGATGACACCTCCTCCTCTGGCTTTTTGGGCACCTAAAAGCAAATAAAGCCAGGAGAAGAACATCAGTTAAATGTTGCATTTGTTCTTGTGGTTCAATTACTACTGTACTAGTACAAACAAACAAACAAAAGATATAGTCTAGCCATTTCAGAGACTTTGTCAACGTGGGCTATGTTATACTACTGTGTACACACTACACTCTCAGGAAGGATAGGAAAGAGAATAAGAACCACCAAAATACAAATGTATTGGAAGTGGGGTGGACCCAGTTTGGCATTAAATTATTTGAGCATCACATCATTCATGGAGCTGCTGCTGGCAAAGGGGATGGATAAATAGAAGCAGTAAGCCAATAGGAAAACCATGCAGGCCTATATGGCAAAATCAGGACACTAAAAACTCCCACCACAAACAAAGGCCACCAGCCACATGGACACTCACACATCACAAGCAACAAGCAGGAGGCCTGGGTGAACCATGAATTGACAAAAGGCATATACAAGCCTGGCAAAGTATGCATGCTAAAGCACACAACTTTGCCGTTTTATTGCAATAAAATGCAAAAACAAAAATACACAGGCCAAGAAAAAGGTCTGCAGGTTGCATGCATTGCAATCCAACACACACCAGACACACACAACAAAGGCATTTCTTTAAGACACCCAACAACAGAAACCCCACCCCAAAAAACACATTTCCCAACTCAATCCAATGCCATCCATGTACTAAATGATGTCTAAATTCAACAGACCACACATAAACACTTGTTTAATGCACCAGTGGCTACCTGCTCTGATCCTACTAGATGAAAGCAGGCCTGTTGGCAGACAAGGCCAGACAAGCTTGCAGGCCTAGGTTTCATAATGGCCACCAGCCATATGGCCAGGCCCACCCAACTACAAGAAACAGAAGACAGACAATGCACTGCAGGCCTATTGCAAAAAGCACACTACCAGCCTTTAAAATGGCTGCCAGCCTCATGGGCAGGCCTACTCACAACAAGAAGCCTAGGCCACAAACTAATAGCATGCAGGCCTATAAGGCAATAGCAGGACACTAATAACACCCACGACAAAAAAAGGCCACCAGCCACATGGACACTCACAAATCACAAGCTTCAAGCAGGAGGCCTGGGAAACACCATGAACTGACAAAAGACCTATAAAAGCCAGGCAAAGGATGCATGCTAAAGCACACTGCTCTGCCTTTTTAATGCAATAAAATGCAAAAACGAAAATACACAGGCCAGAAAAAAGGTCTGCAGGGTGCATGCATTGCACACCAACACACACCAGACACATACAACAAAGGCATTTATTTAAGACACCCAACAACAGAACTCCCCCACAACAGATTTCCCAAATCAATCCAATGCCATCCATGCCCTAAATGATGCTTGAAAATGAAATACATTCAAAACACATGAAAGGAACTGTTGCTTCATCATGCACCCACCCATGACTAGCTCTGGGCCTACTGACTACTACTACCCATAACAATTTAAAAAAGGAATGATAAGTACCAAAATTAAATTGTAACAACTGCAATGCCCCCAACCAAACAGACACAACACCAACTTACTTGTAAAATATCAAATTCAAAAATCCCACAAATCCAATAATAATGATGCAGCAGACAAAAAGAGTGACCTTTCCAGCTCAAAATCCAAAGGCAGAATGAGCAGGAGATGGACAAAGCACTGGGAGGAGACTGCTGGACAGGAACAGGAAGTCCTTGCACAAAAAAGGACAGCAAATGTCAATCTGAGGAGTATTTTTTCATGCAAATCATCCTTTACAGAAGGTTTTATGCTGCTGGGGATGATATTCGCCAGATTGAACATTTTACGTGTTCGAGTTCTCAAGCTTCACCTTACTATCTCCGGAAATTGATGGTGAGTCCAAAATGACATGTTCGCGTTCTCACGTTCCCTGTCACGTTGGATATGACTTGTTCGCGTCCTCATGCTCTCACTCGCGGTCGAGAATGACGTGTTCGAGATCTTTTACTCTCGCGGTGCATGATCGCGAGACGAATGGCGTGATCGCGGGCGTGAACTCTCGCGAGATAGCGCAAAAGGCTACCAACTTCTTGTGGAGCACATGACCGGATCGGGAAAACTTGTAGGAGAACGCGGGGATCCCGGTAAGGCGATTACGCTCGCGAGAACGTATTTTCAAAGCACAAGCATGAAAAAAATCTCCGGTACACTGCGGATCCTGGAAATTCTGGCATTTTCGCGCTCTCCGCGGAACGCAAAAATGTCAAATTATCGCAATTTCCGCAAGCGGAACGGAATTTGATGCCCACCCCTACTCTAAATTATGCCAAAAACAGGACTTTAAGTGGTCCACTCAATTCTGTCCACATATTGAGAAAGCTAGATAAAATGTCAATAAAGCTGTTTCTGCTTACGTCTGAGACCATAGGATGGGCTTCATCTATAACAACAATCTACATTTCCATATGGATGGCATCTACAGAAGTGATGGAGTACACTTCACTGATCAAGGGAACAGAGTGTTTCTCAACAACCTGAAGCTCTTCATTCACACCTATGTGTAGCTTTAACAAGCTCTCAATGAAAACAAGTGCTCTTTTTGGACCCACCTAATAACCCATCATATAACCTAGCTTTAGAAAAAAAATATTATTTATTTTTGCTTGGAGTCATGCACCCATCCCATTCACATTGTGGGCCATGCTGAGAGCCATGCACCCATTGCGTTTACACTAGGGGTCCGCGCTGACCACAGCGCATCCATCTCGTGCACACTAGGGGGCCGTGCTGATCGCCGCTCGAAAAACACAATCCACTTCCATTCATTTATAGCCGCCCGGGGACTCCATCCCCCGGGGCAGGCACAATTCATTAATTATTTACTTTTGAGGGGAAGGAGGCCATGAGGCCCCCTTCTCTTGGCCACTTATTGCCTCAGGGACCCCAATCCCTGGGTCATGCCCAATTCTTACATTTTTTTTATGAAGTGAGGGGGCCTCGTGGCCTCCCTCCTGGGCCATTTTGCCCCAGGGACCCAATCCCCTGTGGGAAATCCCAAATGTTTATTTTATTTTTTTAAAGGGAGAGGGGCTGAGTGGCACCCATCATGGGCCAGTTTTGGCCCCTTGTACCCCATCCCCGGGGGCATGGCAGTCATTGGGGACCCTGAGGGGAGCCCAAATGCCCCCACGGTCCTGCTGGCTCCCTGCCTCCTGCGGGAGCCGGCACTGCTTTTACACAAATTGAGCTGCTGATATGCCCCTCCCCTTATGCACCAGAAATTCTGCTTTGGTTTTTGGAAGCAAGAGCATGCTCCCTACTCTCACTTCCAAAAACCAAAGCAGAGTTTGCGATGACAGGGCGGTGTCCTGGGGGTTGGTACCTGGGACATTGCAGGAGCTGTCCCTGGGGAAGTGGCGGTCCCCAGGGCCATCAAGGGCTCCTGGAGGAGAGCCACGCGGCCTCCCTTCCAACATTTCTAAATCCCAGGGGAAGTGGCGGTCCCTGGGGCCGGGGGTCCGTTATGGTTTACATTTTGTTGTGCCCCGGGAGGTGGTGGTCCCCAGGGCAAGCCCCCCACATACTATTTATGATTTTTTTGCCTCTGGGAGGTGGCGGTCCCCAGGGCTTGGGGGGAGCCTACAAGGCCCACCTTATTTAATAAAAGCCCTGGGGAGGTGGTAGTCCCTGGGGCTGCAGTGGACTGAGTGCTCCTGTGCATATATTCCCCGGGGAAGTGATAATAACCGGGGATGTGGGGGCCCCCACAGGTCCTCGCAAATCAATGTAAATAAAATCACCATTATCAGGGATCTGGCCCACCCGGAGGATTTAAAAAACAAGTGCGGGACCCTGCGCTTCGAAATTTTTCATTTTCTCAGACTGAGTTGCGCACCCAGCATGATTTTGAATTTAAAAAAAAAAACATTTTTGGGGGGCCTGTGGGTCCTTCTGGGACCCCCTGACCAGACACAGAGGGTCAGGTTGTTCCTACTCTGCCACCTTTTCTTGTTTTCCACCCTTTTTAACATTTCTCAGGAACTACTGAACGGAGTTACACCATTTAAAGAAAAGTGTGCACTATAAACCAAGACCTTTCTTTTTGCCAAATCTGATGTTATTCTGTTCAGTAGGTCGGGCTATAGCCTGTAATAAAATTTCCTATGGAAAATAAAAAGGAGAAAACGTGCTTTGGGACCCCCCTTTTTTTCCGCCTTCCCTTGGCGAATCACCCGGAAACTTTCAACACACAAACTGAGCAGTCCAGCTCTACTTTTTAAAAATTTCACAAAGATTCGTCAAACGGCGCCAAAGATATTGGCAAATCAAAAAACGTTTTTCCTATGGAAACTAGGTTCTATCTATAACTACCTACTGGCGACCGCCAGTAGGTAATATATACATATATATATTCAATGAAAAAGCCATAGGTTTCAGGCATTTTATAGTTAGAAATTACATTAAGTTAGTGCTGTCATCAGTGATGTCACTGACCATGTCATGAATGATGTAATATGTGATGTCATCAGCAGTGCATTGCGGGAGCAAGAGTTATAGTTAGCGCAACTAACTATAACAGGGGAATTTCTATGGTTTTGTACGAGAGAAATGTCCAACTAACTATAGCATCCCTGAAACTTATGATTTTTTTCAGTGAATTTTTAAGGTTTTTTAAATGCTAATTTCTAACTATAACATGCTTGAAAACTATGTTTTTTCTGTGAATTTCAAAGGTTTTTTGAATGCTAATTTTGAATTATAATGTTCATTAAACCTATAGTTTTTTCAGTACTTTTGCATTTTTTGGGTGATATTTTGTAACTTTAATATCCTAAAAATAATTTTAGTAACTTTTTTTGTTTGTTATTAAAGTAATATAAGGTCTTCTGTTTTCTTAAATATTAATATATATATATATATATATTTTTTTTTCTTTCGAGAAAACCAATTGCACCAATTGTATACCTATTGCGGTGAGTGTTTGGATTCAAACTACCATATTGGTAAAGTCGTGAAGGATGCACGTTTCATCCAGCCCACTCAGCTTATGCTTACAGGGAGGGAACTACAATGCTACATGTCCCAGGTCTTCCCTGTAGTGATCTACTGATCACAGGTCTAGTTGTCAGCATGCCACAGCCCCTCCCTCACTGCTGTTTTACACACACACCACACCCATGCAGCACAGGCATCACAGGACATGTGACCCTGCCAATAAAAAGGGCAGGGCGCACATGCTCGATGGCATTTCCACTCTCTAACTGGGTGTATCCCTGTGATATTATGTTGGTGGCAGCCAATGCACTTTGGCCGACACGGACCTCCCGCAACATGGCGATGACTTGAGGTACACAGAGTTGGTGGCAACCAAAGCACTTTGCCCGACACTGTCCTCCTGCCACATGGTGTTGACTTGCGGTGCACAGAGTTGGTGGCAGCTGAAGCATTTTGGCCGACACGGGCCTCCCGCCATGTGGGAATGACTTAAGCTGCACTGAGTTAGCGCCACCAGAGCTGAGCGGGTGTGCAGCCTGCGTTGATATGTAGGCCTTAGTACACCATCCTGGCAATCAAGACCCAATTTGAATTGTGAACTCGGATGGACCACGTGTATGCCAAAGGCAGCTGACTGTACAGGCATGACTTCTCGGCATGGTGCAGCATGATGTGCTGTGGGCCTGTGCAGCAAAATCCAGTGATGGCTGAGGAGGTTGCTCAGGCACATGGTGAGCCCTCTTGGAGACACACCTGTGGCAGCAGGTGAGCATTGAGGTCTGGGTACGCAGGGTCGGGCAGTCATCGCTGGGCGGCGTACTGGTCTGGGGACCAGGGCCGGGATGCTTTCGAATGATGTAGGAATCATGCACACTGCCTGGGCACCTGTAGACGACATTAGTGTATAGGCCCCGAGTGCCAGTTTTGCCTGCACATTGTTAGAATGTGTATGGTTTCTGTTGCAGTGATTGGTGATTGTGTGCAGTGTCGGCAGGGGGCACAAGTAGTACATGTGTGCAGTCAATTGGTCCCAACATGGGTAGGAAGCCTGCTACGGAGTGGTTCCCTTGCTTGGTCTCCAGCTGTTCCTGCGCAGTGTGGGTAAAGTGAACATGCAGGTGTATCAAGCTGAAATAACCGTGATGCTTACAGATATGATAAATCCTGCATAATGAGACCTAACAGAGGTTCATGTGGTTTTACCATTCCTTTTCTTTCCTACGAAGGTTATGACCACACAACCTTCTGTTATGGTCATTTTGTGCAGGATTTATCATACCTGTAAGCATTCCTGTTTGTCGAATTGTAATACATTGTACCATATTATGCTTGTGACCATGCTAACATTTGACCATTGTCTACAGTTTTTTTGATCCACAAGTTGATCTTTCCCGTTGAGAATGTCACTGGTTGTTTGATGTTTTTGTGTTGTTTATTCATATTTTTCTAATAAAGTACTGTTTTTCCACTACTTTTGACAACTAGACTTCATGACCTGGCGCACCCTCATTTCAATGACTACAATCTTGGATTTGGAGCACAGAGGCGTCAAGCAACGACTGGGGTTAAGGTTAGTTTTGCAGGAATACTACGAATTGGGACGAGCGGGTGGTGCGGATACCGGGGCCCTATGTTGCTATTGTTTATATGCATCCAAGATGTGCGAGGAAGTTTAGTAGGGCTGGCTGTGAGACTCCTCTGACTCTTGCAGTTGTTCGTTGGAAGGTACCAGAGGCAAACAGGTGCAGCACAGCCAGCAACTACGTCTGCAGAAGGATGTTATTGTCCACTGTGTTGGTACCGTCAGCCGGTGGGCAATGTGGCAGTGTGCACCAACTTGATAATGGGGAGATAATTCTTTTGCCACTTTTGCTGCGCTGAAGTGCTGATAACTCGGCGATAAGTACCCACTGGTGGGTTATAGGGTGACTCTAAAATTAGCTCTTGTGTTTATTAGGACATTGTTGTAGCTATATGCGAATCACAAGAAAAAAGATAAAAAAAACAAGAAAAGTGGACAGGGTAAAAACAACCTGCCCCCTAGGCCTGCTCAGGGGACTCCACAAAAACCCACATGGCCCAACAATTATAATTATTTCTGTTTTAAATAGCGGCTGGGTGTGGGAATCCAATGAAAAAAAAAAAGATGGGTTGTATTCTCACGGATTTATAGCCAACCTGGTGCAAACTTCCAATATCACCAGTTTTCCAGCAATAGCTTCCACAAAAAAGATTGCCACAAATGAGACCGCCAAATACCCTATTGATATGCAGAGTAGGCTTTCCAGTGCAAAAAAACCACAAAAACACCACTTCCCGATATTTTCAACAACCAGCCAAATCTGCGATCCTATCCAAAAACAGGCGAAAAGCTGCGTTAATAGTACGAATTTAACATCTGCCTTTTACTGGTGTAAAGCCAGATGACTACCTATAGTATGAAAGGGAGCCCAGCCCAGAGCCACATCGAAAGACCAACCATAGAGCTACTGATCATGCAGCTCCGACACCCAAGAAGGCCACAGCACCAAGCGCCACCACCCCCAGGACCTCCTCTCCAGAACCCCGCCTACTACCACCGAGGTAGTGCAGAACAGGACAGCAGTCCTCCTCAAAACGGCATGGCCCCTCAGCCACACAATAGCTGAATGTTAGGAGAGGTGGGAACCAAGTAAGTGTGAAGGAGGCAAGTCATCTATCAATAACAATGCACACAATGCCAATTGTAGTGGTTATGTGCTGGACAGACATCACTATTCTGAGCACAGACATGCCCATGTGGACATATACTGCTGGTGCTTGTAGTGTTGTGGACAGTGGATGCAACCATGTTACCTCAGGCACTGGTGAAGATCTCGGTCATGTAGCTGTGTCGTCACCCACTGTAAGCAGAAGCAGAGTGGGCTGGTCCAATGTACGCCTCTCCAGCATAGGAGTGTGAATAAATAGGGCGGGATTTGGGCGTAGTTCACTTCTGGGAAGGCCAACGCTTCTGCCTGGCGGCAGTCCTCACCCTGCCACGATGCCGCCACTGTGACCACCAGCCTCCTGCGAACTCAGCAGCACAGCACTGCAGAGTTATGTCTGCACAGACTACTGCCTTCGATGTACACTGCGGACAGCAGGGCTCACAATTCAGATTGAGTCGTGATTGCAGATGATGCAGTCCAGTAAGCAACACACATTGCTACCAACGTGGCCCGCCCGGACCATGCATCATCGCTGGCTGTGCACACGCTGAGTGCTTCAGGTGCCACTAACTGTGCAGCTCAATCAATGCCACATGCCTGTGGGTCCTTGCTGACTGCTGCTTCCGGCCTACACTGCGATCAGCAAGGCTCACAATTCAAATTCAGTCTTGATTCATTAAGTTCAGAGTCCAGTAGGCAACTAACTATAACATCCCTGAAACCTACATATTTCGACAATGTATTCCATACATATTTCATCTTTTGTTCCATACGCCTACACTGCGGTCCTGAGGGCTCACAATTCAAATTCAGTCTTGATTTATTAATTGCAGAGTGTATTGTACTCTATGTCCTCGGATTTGGTCAAGAGGAAGTGACAAAAAGCATTCCTCAATGTCTGTGCTGACTACAGCCTTCGAACTACACTGCGGACAGCAGGACTCACACTTCAGATCGAGTCGCGATTGCAAATGACACAGTCCAGTAGGCAACCGACATTGCTCCCAGTGCTGCCCGCCCGCACCACCCATCATCGCTGACTGCGCACAGTCTGAATGCTTCTGATGCCACTAACTCAGTGCACCACAAGTCAACACAACGTGGTTGTGGGCCCTTGCTGACTGCTGCATCCAGCCTACATAGTGGTCAGCAGGTCTAACACATATCCAATCCAATCTTGTCCTTCAAGTACACACCTTCATCGCTGGCTGTTCACACGCTGATATCTTCGGGTGCCTCTAACTCTGTACATAACAACTCATGGCTCCTTTATGATTCGTGCTCTAGACACCGGGTGCAACAATGTCACCTCAGGCAGCAGGAATATTCTGAAGGGACATTAAACATTTCTTCACATGCGCATGCTCATCTCAGGTGCCCCTACCTCAGTGCACCACAACTCATGGACTCTTTATGATAAAATCTTTTGTGTATGATTTCAGATCTGCTGCCCCTACCTCATTGCACCACAAGTCATGGACCCTTTACAATGGAATCTTTTGTGTGTTATTTTAGGTCTGGTACCCCTACCTTATTTGGTAGAAAGAAGAGGGGGCCCTTCCAACCAAAGGGAAAGGGCACTACACAGTGACACAAACTAGTTTCCCTTTGGGTAACTTGTTCCAATCTTAGTCCACAATCAAGCTGTCCCATGCAGCTCAAAGATACCCCTCACTTGACTCACTTATCCTTCTTCGAAGTGATTGAACCATATAAAACAAGGAATAATACAAACCTCTATACTTAAAAAAATATTTCATTCATCTATTCATCTTAAAAAGGGTTTTGGGTTCCAGAAGGAAACACAATCCTTAAACAATACAGCACATATAGATTAAAAAAAGGTTTTCTTTAACAAATAAAAGCAAATCAATCAGAAACACATCATAAAACAGGGAGTATGAGAAGAATAGACAAATGCAATGTGTCTTTAAATATTACACATCCATCATGTGACAGTATCCAGGGCACGGAGTTCAGTAATTGTACACTTGATACTCTACACCGTGCCTTGTGTTGATGGATTGCGTATAGGTATAAAGGCGATGACGAGTTTCGATGGTCAAAAATTATACTTCCATCTTTGTCAAGACGACAGATAATACTCTGTATATCGAATAAAGTGATTGGCACGGTCACCTAAAATAGAGGTACAATACAACACAATACATTAATTCTAGTTTTTTTAAATACAAAGCAAAAAATCAATCTTACCCAGACAGTAACAGCTCTAGACCACAGTTCCTTCTAACAGTCTTTTTTACATAAGCCAAAGCCTCACCTTATCTAATTTTATGTTTTTATAAAAAAACAAGGCTTTAACTCGAACAATCTGCAATTATATGTATATCTGGTACTATTATGAAATTACAAACAGAAACGAGAACAATCATACCCGCAGTAGTGAAGAAGTTATGCCAGCTATGGATCACACTCCCCAAAGGAGACACTCTACAAACCATTCCCTCAATGTAACTATAATCCATAATACAAACCCACTGTAAAGAAACCTCATGTTGCTTCATTCTCACTGGGACACATATCACAACAATATTCCATGTTTGCTATGGTACAATCTTTTCACATAGTAACCCCTATATATTCCAAAACTGACACAACATTGTATCCATGCATCACCACACCTTCCTTTTCATACTTTCCATCCCTCAAACAGGAAAACTGCTTTTACACCTCACCTTATATTTTTCTAGAAACACCTTTCTTATGATTTCTTTTTTAGTTGCCAGCACATCTTGTTTATATTGAAACCCAGGACATATTCTTGGGAATTTCCTTTTTCAATGTCTGTCTCAGGTGAAAATGGAATCTCCCCTGTGCAGACAAAATCAGTAAAATATATATACTCGATAAATCAGCCCTCCTGCTAATGGCTCATTATACTTGGGCATATCACATATTCGCAAGATAATTACCTTTAGGGAAGCACTGATGGTGTGATGCTAATATTCATGTTTTCTTATTGCCAATTATTGATATCCTCTCATTCAATTGTTGAGTTCATGTGTCTTAGTCCTCCCCCTGGAATTTGGGGTAGAATTATCTATTCGAATAACAATATAATGTAACTGTCACACTTATAGCTGATGCACTTATGAGCAGAAAATATGTTAAGTCTGTGGAAACAATAACTCTGACTGCAATTGAATTATAAACCAGAGTTGATTTCAGTTTGATCATCGTATTTTCACTAGTTAAAATAGGAACCATTTTCCTTATATTGTCT
Organism: Lissotriton vulgaris; assembly: GCF_964263255.1. Lineage (NCBI taxonomy): Eukaryota > Metazoa > Chordata > Amphibia > Caudata > Salamandridae > Lissotriton > Lissotriton vulgaris. The sequence goes on along the minus strand of NC_141693.1, from coordinate 582,525,784 downwards.
CCCACTTGTGTCTGTTTTTTTATGTATGCATTGTAATGTACTGAAATCTTTTTTTTTATTAGCATTGTATTGATGTTAGGGCCGATTATGTTTTTAATGATTGTTTGAATAAATGATATATATGCGTTTTAAGAATTTATTTTTATGAATTTATTTTTATGAATTTATTTTTACATTTCCTCATTGTTCACTTTGTCTGTAGTGAATGTACTATTGCCTATGTGAGTATGCTTGTTGTTTAACATTGCCCAAAGAGGATTTCTGTTTGACGTCGAACACTTATAGCTCTACCCAATGCTTAAAATCAATGTTTTAGTCTATTAGGCGGGGTTCTACTGTGTATTTCCCTATTGAAAACTCAATAAAATGGTCCACAGTCTACTACCATTTAGTTAAACAGACTACATTTATTTATTCTATTTGCGGCTCTAAAGTCTACCCTCATTATGCTAAAACCTCTTACTTCAGATCCTCCTGAATGTATCAAAGGAAAGCATGGTCCTTGAATTAAGGTGTACCATACAGAGAGGTACTATGAAGAGGAACTACCTTAGTGCACCACAAGTCATGGACCCTTTATGATTGAATATCTGTTTGTGATCCGATAATCACTGTAATAATTGTTTCCAGCACAAACCATTCCCTGAGGGCTGGCTTACACCCACCCACATGCATCCAGAACAGAGGTCACTGGACATGTGGCCATGGTAATAAAAAAGGGGTGAGTGCGCATGCCCGCAGCCAGCTCCACTATCTATCTAACTGTAAAGTTTTTTGTTCGGATTCCCTGAGCAATAACTCCAATATCTATGTATTACAACCAATAATTATTCTCAGTAATGGTCCATAAATCAGTGTTTCATAAAGTCCAAGTTCAATTCATAGTCTTTATTCCCATATTCTTCGGATTTCAATTTGAAGACTTGTTAAGACACAGGTTCCATAGCAAATAATACAGCCGTCACCATTACAAAAACAGCCAACACACTAGTTTTGTCAATGGAATAGTGTTCCAAAAGACTTCATCAGGATTGTAAATGAACTCATAACCAATTACCATTTTTACACATTTCTCATTATGGGGCTAGGCCTAACCTCAACCATGAGAAAGCAAAAAGAGAAACTAGAAAGAATCCGAAATCGAGAATAACCAACATTCACCAATGATAAAATTTCACCAACAAAAATATTTTTTTGTGTATAGTAAAGACCCAACCACCAATCACTATCAATATAGATCAATAATGTCTTTAAAACCACATATTTCAGAAAAAAACATTTATTATTATCCGTTCAATACCAGGACTCAATAGCAAAATCCAAATGTGTAATCATGCAGGGCAGCATGAATAATACAACCACTGAAGAGAAAATATAAATTTCTCTCGTATGTCCAGCTCACCTTGACACTTCCTATACCATTCCTCTATGTTTCTTGATATTCCAATTAAAATTCAGTAAAATCGCTCTAGAGAAATATATAGTTGTATTCCTATTAATGATGTTTATATTGTTTATGATCTCCAGCATCTTACACAACTCCAAATATTACTCACCAGGATAATGTCTGTAGATTAAACAATATAATCCAAATTTGCACAATGCCTATAATCCTTTCCTGGCTGCAGTTCCCTATTTCAAAAAGGAGTGGGTTAACAGTTATTATACTGTCAAGTACCCTTTTCATTAAAAACACTAATCCCAATATTAATACAAAAAGCACTAAATTTTATCAAAAGCATACCACTTATTATATTCTTAACCAATCTTTCATAAGTATCCCGTAAACATACGTGTCAAATTCCTATTGGAAAGCGCCATTCATATTGTCACTATACAAAAATGGGGTAACCCAAAATAGTCAAAAGGAACTGGGTATATGTCGTTATAGAGAACAAATGGTCCTAGACTAGCATTTTATTAATTTACAAACAAAACAAGGCTCGAAGGATATATGTATATACATCACATGGTTATCATCATCAGACAGAAAATGGTGTGTGAAGAATAAGTGCTCATGTGGAAAGAGGATAGAAGAATACGGAAGGATGGAAACAGTGATTGTTTGAAAAGCAGTTTTACATATGAGATCCAATATAATTTAGAATCCGGACTCTCATTTCAGTTGTGGCCTACCCCTTTAGAAACTATCTAAAATAAGGCATTGTACGCTGTTACTTTCACAATCTAATGTCTTCTATTTTCAAAGTTTGTGAATCAGGGGGAGGATGTAGGCCTTAACGGGGGCGTCGACGTTTCGACCCAAGTGCTTAGGGGTAAGTTGTGTCCTCAGCGGCAGGTCTTTTTCAGGACAGGGGTGGGTGTATCTGAAATTAACTATATAACTATTAGCGTGGCTGTACTAATGGGAGTAATATAAATTGTCCCAAAAAGAAGGTGCATAAAAAGCTGCTCACCATGGAGTCTGTCAGGTGAGTAACCAGTACCAATTTGTGTATAAATCGTTAGTTCAATAATCCTGTGCTTGTGTCAGGAAGATAAGGGACAAGGCCCAGTGCTACAATTACACATACAAAGGACAATTAGGACACACCATATGTAAAGAAAATTATAGCTTTAAAAGGGTTGAAAGTGACTTACCCGTGATGCGGGGATCAATTCTTGGGCTTTAGTGTCCGTTCGTCTCCAATTATTCAGGCACGGGCAGTGGTCTGTGTAGGCTGTCAATAAAAGAACACAGAGAGGGTAGTGTTAGTGCCCTTCCATTGTAGTGCACTGCTAGAAAGTAAGCTGCGAGCGCCCATAAGTGGCAGGCATTACCTTAGAAAATCCTAGATCCACTGCCATATGCGAGCTGCATGTGTCAGTCTCGCTGCCCAAGGGAGAGAACGAGTGGCGGTTCTGACTGGTTTCAAGACAGCGTGCACGTACAGAACCGGCCACTGTCATGGTGGTGTGTGTAAAAACAGTAAACAGACTACTGAGTCGGTCAATTTTAGGAAGGGTATTTGAATCTTAAGGAGGACAAAACTCGTAATAATAATAAAAGGATGATCACGTTGTCTAAACGATGTCAGTCCTACACAGTAATGCATGAGTAAGCAATGGTACAGAGGGAGAGATGTGTCAAAGTTACAGGCAACTCGTCAGGAAACCCAAAAGTTAATGGAACAAGCCCGCAAGTATTATGTTCACATATATGGTAATTACATAAATTGAAATACAAATACAATTAAACGGACAGATAATACACAAAAGATATATAACGGGTGGGAATGAAGTCTATTACGGAGAACATGCACAGTAGTCTCTGGTCATAATTGACACAAGTTTCACATTCACAGAGGCCCCTAATCATATCAAACTTCTAAACATGGAAGCGTGATGTTGACTCCTTATACGTGCCTGTGTTCCCATCTTAAAGGTCTATGACAGGGAGCTACTTGTAGAAATAAGGTCATTCTAGCCTGTATTGAGAATGCCTATCTGTTTACTGATCTCCTCATGCTCGTTGAGGCCCCTATTGGCAGTGTCAAAAATGTCAATCCACTTACATTCGTGGATATTCAAAGTTTTGGTGAAATTCCCACCACGTGGATTAAGCTGTTCTTTTTCGATGACCCACCATCTTAGGCTCTTGGCCGGGTGCCCAAAGGTGGAGAAATGCTCTACCAGGGGTGCGCCTTGTTTGACATACCTGATCCTGCTGCAGTGGCGTAGGATACTGAGAAATGTGTAAAAATGGTAATTGTTTTTTTTGTTCATGTACAGCCCTGATGAAGTCTTTTGGAACAATATTCTATTGACGAAACACGCATGCTGGCTGTTTTTGTAATGCCAGACAGGGGCACAACTAGAGCCAAATTTCGGGGAGGCTGATAAGAATTTTGGGGGATGCAGGGGCTCTAAGAAGGAGTGAAAACACAACAAATCCTCATTAACAGATAAATGGTCTTTTAAAGACCTGTGAAGTAATTCGGTGCCGCGTTGAGAGCTGTGCACCCAGCGTGCTCACACTACAGGGCCATGCTGTGAGCCGCTATTCCAAAGCATTCACACTAGCGGGCCGTGCTGAGCTCCACTTTAGGATCGGCACTCCAAACTTTTCTAAAAAAAAACAGTCCACTTCCATTAATTGATAATTGCCCGATGACCCCATCCCCGGGGCATGCCCAATTCCTAATTGTTTTTATTAATCATTATGAAGGGGGGGCCGCATGGTCCCCTTCCCTTGTCCACTTCTGGCCCCGGGCACCCCAACCCCCGATTCCTTGCCTCTTCATTGGGGATCATGAGGGGAGCACCAATGCCCCCGCGGTCCCAGCGGCTCGCCGCCTCCTGTGGGAATCGGCATTGCTTTTGGGGAAGGAGAGCTGCTAACATGCAGCTCCTCTTGCCCAAAAGCAATCCTGCTTTGCTTCATTGAAGCGGGAGCAGGTTTTCCTGCTCTTGCTTCAATGAAGCAAAGCAGGGTTTGATATGACAGGGTGGGAACAATGCTTCTGCCCTGCCTTAGCAAACAGCAATAACCCTGGGGTGGGTACTACAGGACATTGCATGAGCTGGTCGTGGGGGGTGGCGGTCCCCAGGGCCATAAAGGGCTCCAGGAGGGGGGCCGTGCTGGCCCCCTCCCTCTATTTTCAAAACCCCTGGGAGTTGTGGTTCCTAGGGCTTAAGGGTCTAGTGAGGCCCCCCTTGCATATTTAATTAAAGCCCCGGGGATGGCAGTCCCAGGGGCTTAGGAGGGTCTCAGAGTCCCCCCTCTAATTACAAAACAAGCCCCAGGGATGTGGTGGCCCTGCAGGCCCCCGCAATATAATTATAGGATTGCCCCGGGACCTGGCCCACCCTTTGGCTCTTTAAATGAAGTGGGGGGGGCCCGCTCCATTTAAAAAAAACTAAAATTGTCCAGATTTGCGCCACCAGTGCGCATTCGGACTTACAAAAAAAATAAATCTTTGGACCTGGGGACCCCCTGAGCAGGCCAAGGGGGTCAGGGTGTTTCTACCCTGCCCCCTTTTCTTCTTTTTTAATCTTTTTTCGACTGTTTTCTTCTGACTCGGGTCGCAAGATGGCTGCCAACACTCCCTGGTTTGGAGTGTTGCCAGACAATCACAGTGAAGCTAGTTTTCAAGAGGGTACGCGAACCCACCACTGCCACAGATATCAAAACTTTTATTTTTACATTTTTCAGCAACTACTGAACGGATTTACACCATTTAAAAAAAGTTACTTTATGAACCAAGCGCTACCTTTTTGCCAATTTTGGTGTAATTCCATACAGCAGTCCAGGCTCTAGCCTTGGCTAAAGTTTTCTTTGAGAAATGGATTTTTAGACTTTTATTTTTTGAATTTCTCAACAACTACTGAACACATTTACACCATTTAAAAAAAGTTGCTTTCTGAACCAAGCGCTTCCGTTTTGACAAATTTGGTGTAATTTCGTTCAGCAGTTCAGGCTGTAGCCTGTAATAAAATTTCCAATGAAAATGAACTTGGAGAAAAAACACTTTTTGGAACCCATTTTTTTCTCAACCCCCACTTGACGAATCACCCCCAAACTTTCAGGATAGGAGTTAACCTGGATAGACCTTTTTTTGGAGTATTTCGCAAAGATTTGTCATACAAAGTCAAAGTTATTAGCAGATCAAAAAATGCTATATATATATTTATATATATATATGTGTGTGTATATGCTTTTTTTCTCTCTCCTAGTCTTGTTCCTCTTCTCTTTTCTTTGTCTTTTAAATTATCATTGTACTAACCTTACAATTTACTCCCTAGTGTTTTGTTTGGAGAAAAGGTCTTGTTATTTCTTCTTATTGGTATATTTTGCATTAGTTTTACATAGTGGATTTATGCACTGGCTCCTGCATATTGATGTTCAATTTGTACCCCCTTTTTACATTTTTTAAACCATCTTCCCAATTTATGCAGTCTACTCATTTGAAGCTGCTGAAAATTGTATCTATAAATAGGCATGGTTTAACTCACTTTATTCAAAGGAAAAATATACTCACCTATTTTGGCCACAATAAGCTGGATATTGCACTATTACAAGAAACCCATCTTACTCCAACGGAATGTGAAAAATTGAAATGAGAAAGGGTTGGCCAAGTTCTACAAGCGAGTATCACCCCTAAGACATTTGGAGATCACCCTACAGCATCAAGGAAATGTGGTGTTGCCATTATTTCAAATAAACATTTACCTATAAGATATTGCAAACCTAGGAGGACTTCGAAGGTAGACACTTTTTTTGTTAAACTTCTCATCCAAAACACTTTTATAATGGTGGGTTCTATATATGCCCCTACGGATTCCAAACTTAACTTTATCTCTCATTTTAGTAGATTATTAATGGCATTTGGGTCCACACAGGGGCTAATAGGGGGATCGGCACACAAAGTCCCTCACGGCTGGTATACACCCACACCACACACTTCCAGCGCACGTGACCCTATCTACAAAAAAGACAGAGTGTACAATGCCCCCATGGTCCCTCCGACTCCTCGTGTCCTTCTGCAGCCGGCTTTGCTTTACCACATGGGGAGATGCTAAGTTGAATGTGGAAATGCAATCTTGTTTGGATTTTGAAAGTGAGAACAGATTTCACTATTGTGTCTTTCAAAGTTCAAACTAAGTTTGCTATAGGTGGGTGGGAGCTGTAAGACTTCCGCCCTCTCATAGCAAACAGAAATATTTCTGGGGTAGGCACCCCAGGACACTGCAGGAACCGGCTCTGGGCGTGGTGGTCTCCAGGGCTCTTGAGGGTACCAGGCGGAGGACCACCGAGCCCCTGTCACACAATACAGAAATCTTCGGGGGATGCTTGTTCCCAGGGTTTGAGGTCCACACACTTTTAATTTTGTAGAGGGGTGGGCGGGCAAGTGGCGCAAGGGGGTTGTAAATGTGTTACACAGTATTTGTTTTAGTTTGCTTTCCTTTCTGTCTTGTAGAGGATCCAGGGTAAGTATAACGGTTTTTGTACAGCCAGTACCTTTCAACATTATCCTCAAACGGCGTTCTGCCTGTTACCATAGTAACAGTTCATGGAACACTTGCATGAGCACAGAGGTTAAAAGTTCAGCACATTATGTTGCTAATTGAAATAGTTACTGTGCTGGAGATTTATATTTTTTTCATAGGAACCGTTAGTCGTAGAAGAAGTCAGTGGAAAAGCTTTGTAAGCGATTCCTTCCTGTTCGGGGAATATTAGGGTAACGTGCTTCAAGCGGGACATTACGAAACTTGATGTTCATTGGCTGTGAAGTATTAATAGTATAAGTTTTGACAGTCATTCCTTCCTCCTGTGTGGAACAACATGGACATTTTATTGGCTAAAGCGTTCCGAGCACAAGTTTGCTCCTTATTTGGTGGGTACAGTTCACCGTTGTCAGTGATATTTTGATGCATTTTCTAAAGGAGTATGGGAAAAGAAAGTAGTAGAGGGCAGGTTAGGAAGACTATTAACTCTGTACAGTGCCCATAAGGTGGTGGAGAGGGATTATGAGGGAAAAAATTGTTTTTATATGTTTCAAGGGTCATTTATATAATTGCCATGTGGTGTATAAATCACAGCGGAAAAATGTCAGTGTCTTGCGCAGTTGAAGTTAATTTCTTTGTAACCATTTTGTAAATGGTTACAAAGAAATTAGCTTCAACTTGGGCACCTGCTGTAACCCTTTAAGTACTTCCTGTAAAAAATTCATCCCATTCGCGGATTAGTGGATTTCCCCGCAATTTCGCGAGATTTGCAGATTGTGAAATTGCGGAAAATCTGCAAATTCCGCGATCAGAACGAATTTTCGGCCCATAGTTAGTATAAAACTGTTAAATACAAGTGACTTCATATTATATTGAAAGGTATGCATTATTATTTTTCATAATTGTATTCTGTACAATTCAGGAACGTGCCTTCGTAGTGCTTAGAGGTTGCAGACTGTTCCGCTAACAAATCACATACTCACTAAAGAATATATAGGATGGTACTCTTATAATATATAGTACAAGTCCTATATTTTCTTTAGGTAGAAGGTGAATAGGAACCACGAATAAGAATAGAAATTAGAAAATAACATTCAGAAATGTAGGGTTTATTAAATATTTAAAGTAACAAAGTATACATGATAGCTATATTTCTTTGTTCTGTTGTTTCGTAAAATATGTTTCTTGAACAAAATATCTGATCAAGTACTTTTTAATATTTGAAAGTTATATTACAGATGGCGCTGAAAAATCTCCCATTCCTCTTCTGTAGCAATAGGACAATCTATTATAATTTAACGATTGATACCATTGTTACAGTAAAAAGAAAAGGAAAATAAAGTTAGGTATTTAACAGAACATCCATAATGAAATACTTTCGAGCTGTAATTATTTACTGAACTTCTTTTCTCCGGGAGGTGAAAAAGTTTGATCTTTGTGGCGATGGGTCATAAACTCCTCTGAGATTACGACGGTGAGAATAATAATATGTATATATTTTCACAGCACATGATCACAAGGGGAAAATAGACTAAAAACCACAAAACGGGAGCGTTGCTTCCTTATCGTTACTCTTTGTCACGATGGATTGTGAACACAATAACAAGTGGAGGATGGTAATGTTGATTGTAAATGTTTAGGGTTTCCGCCAACGGGTCACCAACACCTCTCAAGCGAAGTACAGTGTCAATATTATAAGCTGAAAAGAGCCAGAGAAGGAGCAATGTTTTTTGTAATCTATCTGTTTCTATAAACAAGTTGCTGACGTTACAGAGAAAAAGCGAAAAACATGCAATAACATTTTTTTCTAGATATAAATGTTTGAATATTGACAAATAGCCACAAATGATAACTAAGTACCATGCCTATGCCATATTAAAACAACTTCCAACTCTAGAATATGTTTGTTGACGCAAAAAAGAGAATTGATGACTCAGAAATAACTCATGAAAATAAAACTATTTGCACAGTAGGTGTGGTTTATATAGTTTTTTTGTTGTTTAGTATTCTAAAGAAGAAAGATGTGGCTCTGCCTATTTAGATGGAACGTTTTGCAGTTTACACGTGCTCACGTTTTAAATGTTTTACTTCTGCACGTGTTGTCGATTTTGATAGTAACACATATAAGGTATTATTATCTACATGCGTTGGAGAGTTTAAAAAGTGTTACACGGTAAACTGTGTTCCTTGCATTTTCATGATTAAAAGCATCTAAATAGAAGACATAAGAAAAATATTGTTATCATTAGAAGAAAAAAAAGGATTAATATTTGTTATTATTATGCTTCCTAATTTAAAAAATGCTAGCATTTGTAAATCGTAAACCTACCCTCGGAAAGGTGTGCTGGCGCTTGGGGCATTGGGAAGATTAAGCAAGATATTACTTACAGTGGGATAGTGGTGTCATTGCCGATTCAGTATTGTACAGATTTTCCTTATCTATGCACTGTGCTAAAAATGAAGCTCTTATAAATGTAGTCAGGCCCTTTCTTTGCAGAACTGTAATCATCCAGTTGGTACCCAAGTAATCATGGAGCAAAGTAGGCCTTAGGACATGGACTGTTTTAAACGCCTGTAGACCATGTATGCAGTCTTCTATGCACCTGCAAACATATGTTTTATACCTTCAATTCCCCAGTCGGTATCCTTATACTTCGGACAAACAAATTGTCATTGCTGATTCAGTATTGTACTGAGCCATTCAGCAGAATGTCCTTATCTATGCACAGTGCTAAAAATGAAGGTCTATAAATGTATTCAGGCACTCTCCTTGCAGAACTGTAACCATCCAGTCCATACCCAAGTAATCATGGAGCAGAGTAGGCCTTAGGCCATGGGCTGCTTTAAACTCCTATAGACTATGCTTGCAGTCTTCTGAACAGCTGCAAACTTGCATTTTATACTTTCAATTCCCTAGTCTGTATTGTTACACTTTCACTAAACACTATCACACTACTGTTTTAGTATTGTAGTGAACCATACAGCTGTATGTGCTTATCTATACACTGTTCTAAAAGTGAAGTAGTTATACATTCAGCTTGACACTCTGCTTGCAAAACTGTTATCATTCAGTCAGTACCCAGGTTTTCATGCCGAAAGTAGGCCTTAGAATATGGACTGCTTCAAACTCCTATTTACTATGCATGTACTCTTCTATGCACCTGAAAACCTGTCTTTTAAACCTTTAATTACCCAGTCTCTATCCTTACACTCGCTCCAAACACTCTGCCACTACTGTTTCAATATTGTAGTGAGCCAAATAGCAATATATGCTTATCTATACACTGTAGAAAATGTGTAGCAGTTATACATTCAGCTCGACACTCTCCTTGGAGAACTGTAATCATTCAGACACTATCCAAGTAGTCATGCAGCAAAGTAGGCCTAAGGGCATGGACTGCTTCAAACACCTATAAATAATAAATGCACTTTTCTATGCACCTATAAACTTGGCTTTAAACTTTCAATTGCCCAGTCTGTATCCTTACACTTCCTCCAAACATTCTGCTACTGCTATTTTAGTATTGTAGTGAGCCATACAGCAGTATGTGCTTATCTATACACTGTTTTAAAAGTGAAGCTGCTATATATTCAGCCAGACACTCTCCTTGCAGAACTGTAAGCATTCAGTCAGTTCCCAAGTAGTCATGCACCAAAGTAGGCCTTAGTGCATGGACTGCTTCTATGCACCTGCAAATTTGCCTTTTAAACCTTCAATTGCCCTGTCTGTTTCCTTACAGTTCCACTAAACACTTTCACACGTCTGTTTCAGTAGTGCAGTGAGCCATACAGCACTATGTACTTATCTATACAATGTTCTAAAAGTGAAGCTGCTATACATTCAGCCAGACACTCTCCTTGGAGAATTGTAATCATTCAGCCAGTACCCAAGTACTCATGGAGCAAAGTGGGCCTTAGGGTATGGTCTGCTTCAAACCCCTATAGACTATCCATGCACTGTTCTATGCACCGGAAAACTTGTCTTTTATACCTTCAATTCCCCAGTCTGTATCCTTACACTTCCAGCAAATACTCTGTGATTGCTGATTAAGTATTGTACTGAGCCATTCAGCATTATCTATGCACTGTGCTAAAAATGAAGCTCTTATAAATTCAGTCATGCACTCTCGTTGCAGAACTGTAATCATCCAGTCAGTACCCAAGTAATTATGGAGCAAAGTAGGACTTAGGTCATGGACTGCTTTAAACTCCTATAGACTATGCTTGCAGTCTTCTATGCACCTGCAAACTTGCCTTTTATATGTTCAATTCCCCAGTCTCTATCCTTCACATTTCCACCAAACACTCTGTCACTGCTGTTATAGTTTTGTAGTGACTCATTGATCAGTGTGTAGTAATCCATTCACTACATTAAAACACTAATGGGCAGATGTACAATAACTGGCACATCCACAGGGATATGCCAGTTATTGTGCACTGGGACATCACCACCATGGATGCGCTGTATTTACAATGTGGTGCACTACGGGGCAAAAATGGGCCAGATATGTAATGAATCTGTGTCGTGAAGTCAGCGCATTGCTTCAGTTGCGTCGCAAGCGCAACACATCTCCGGCAATGCTCTGGGGCCTATATGCTCAGAATACTGAGTCAATCCTTACACCTGCTTCAAGCAAGTTCAGGGTTTTGACGCAGCATGAGCTCAAAAGTGACAAAGTGAAATCCTGTAGATTTCACTCAGCCACTTTTAGGAGGTGTTCCTGCACCGGAAAGCTCCCCAATCCCCCCATGTAGGAATTTCTCTATCTGGTACAGGAATTTACAATGTGACGCACCTCCCACATGCATCATATTGTAAATGCCACACAACATGACGCATCTTTTGCACCACTGCCGTGTCAGAAAAGTCATGCAATAGCAGTGTAAAAGAGGCAGAAGGAGGTTGTAAATCTGCCCCTAACACTTACAAATTCACCCAGGCAGTTTCACCAGCAGTGCAAAGGGAAGCATAGACTTGTAACATATTTATGCACATATGTTACATTGAAGTACTTTGAAAGTACTACATTACACTATAAGAAAACACCTTATAGATTTATGCTGTACCACTTCCTTATAGTTCTGCACTTTCACATTAACCATACACTACTAATTCATTTATGCACTACACATTCAATCAGACAAAGTTTTACACACTATTATAGAAATATAGCTCTTTTGTGACCAGTTCTGACAAGAACTGTTTTTTTGTCTTTTTAGCTTTGTAAATTTTCTTTGTATTTTTTTAACAATTTTATTTATTTTTTTAAACAAAAAAATGAAACTGGAACCAAAAAAACTGTGGAACAGCAAGAAAACAGTAAAAAAAAATTATAGCTGTATACAACAGTGCTCCCGTTTCCGGCGTACAATGAGGTCAATAAATTGTTCCCCATAGCATATTAATTCATCGCAAAATTTGCAACGAATAGTCAGATCTGCAAAATATGTTTGTATGTTTGCATGCGGACTGCTCAGCCAAGGTGGTGGTGCACTTGATGTGCTAGGAACAGCAGCTTGACGCTCCTTCTGCAACCTTTGTGTTGCAACTCTGGCGTAGTTATTCGGGTGCAGATTCTTCACATTGCGCACCATGCTAGCCCATGCTTCCCAAATAAGTGTTTTTTGTTGGTGTCACCCCTAGAGAGAGTAACCTTACAAATTTTACAGGTCACTTTGGAAGCGTTGACCTTTTTTTCCCCTTCAGGAAATGTAAAACATTTCCAAATAGACGCTTCCTTCCTCTTCTTCTGAGGCTGCTCAGGTAGATAATCTTCATCAGAGGAATGTTGAGAAGAAGAGTCAACAAATTGAGCCATGGTGATTTTTTTTTCTAAATGACTGAAGGTCCACAGAAGAGATGCTTCTCCTGAGAAAGTCAAAGTAGAATGATTAAAATGGCAGGGGTCTTTGAACAGTTGGAATAGGAAGTGTTATGAACCAAACAAATCTGTTCTTTGCTTTGCGTATGCTTGCGGGGCGCTTACAGTGATCTTACGGTGCAAGTACGAACGAAGTACCGACGTGATTTGCGTAATTACTTTTAAAAGTAATATACACTTATTAAAAGTTAAAAAAACTATTTTCATGATTATCCCAGATAATGTCTACCCTTAAAATTTACATTAAATACATAGATATATATAGTTTTAAACATTATAAAACTTTTGTGGGGTACGCATACAGGGCGCCGTACAAGCGTACATGACGTCACGCAGAAGCGCCGATGTGCTGCGTAACGTCAGAACGTATTCGTGACGTGTGCGCCGGTACGTGCAGAGTACGATTAGCCATACAAAGGACAGTGCGAACACCGTACGCGTACCATATGATTATCCCCTTGACATTTTTTTAAAAAGGAAATATATAGAATTTAATTATAATATATTGAAAAAAATGATTACATTTTTTTTAATGTGTTTTGTTATTATTTTACATTACGAATATGGAATGTAACTTAAATATTAAAATAACAATAAATAATTATAATAGAAGTGTAGGAAATTAGAATAAAAAGAAAGAAATATAATAATGAATATAGTTAAAAATTATCATTTAAAAAACCTTTGAAACTCACTGAAAAAACCCTAGGTTTCAGCCATGCTATAGTTAAGAATTAGCATTTAAAAGACCTTAGAAAGTCACTGAAAAACCATAGGTTTCACACATGTTATAGTTAGCTGGACATTTCATCAGTGATGTCATGAGTGATGTCACTGACCATATCATGAGTGATGTAATATGTGACGTCATCAGCAGTGCAAGTTATAATAAGCTGAACTAACGGGGGAATTTCAATGGTTCTTTATGAGTGAAATGTCCAGCTAACTATAACATGTGTGAAACCTATGGTTTTTTCACAGAATTTCTAAGGTTTTTTAAATGCTAATTCCTAACTATACCATGGCTGAAACCTATGTTTTTTGAGTGAATATATAACTGGTGAAGGTTAGTTTAATGTCCCTGTGTTGGGGGGGGGGGTTTGTATAAGAGAGTAGGGTCTGCTTCCTATGGTCACCCCCACTTTTTGCTCTGATACACTGGTTTCTCAACTTTAGTGTGGCTGAGGGCCTGCTAATCAGACCCACAGCCCAGCTGTTCTCTCTCTAAATTCATACCATGTACTTTTGGTACATACCTATTTGGGTATTGGGTCACCTTTGTGAACCCCTGTATAGTGTACCATAGGTACACAGGGCATAGGTGCATCCAAGGCCTACCAGGGGCTGCAGCATGTATCATACTGCCCATGGCTGCCATCCAAATTGACACAACTGGCTGATCACTCAGCTGAGGCAAGGTCGTGTAATCAACCCTTGCTTAGGTAGGGTATCCCTATACCTACCATTACATATAGACACATATATACCTTTACGTCACTCTTATGGCAGGCCTTGACAATCCTGAAGGCAGAGTGCTTGGCTTTATGTGAGATGGTGCCCTAGCATGAGCTGAGCCTGTCTGCAGCTTTCAGAACCATGTCCTTATAGCTATTCAATGATATAGCCATACCATATATTCTTAAGTGCATTATAATCCTCGCGTCAGGTGTCATACAGTTTAGAATACTACCCCCCCACCAGTCCTGGCGGCAGGGGTAGCATTCCACCCTTCTAGAGGGAGAAGACATGTAGTTGTAGCTTTACTCGGTTAAAGTTTAACAGAGCCTCAGCATCACAAAATGGATGCTGCTACCACAGACACGAGTCTGACCTCCTGCTGCTGGACGAAACTCCGGCAGGGGAGGCCTGGACAATAGATTTACTGCCTTGGGAGGTGCTAGCACCTCCCCAGACAGGCTATAGTGTATTGGGCCAGGTGGGTTGAATGAAATGAGACACTGCCTGGGGCACACAAGGGGCTCCATGCATAGTCCGATTCAAAACAGTTGATGGGGCACTCCAGCCCCACCTCTGGCGTGAAAGTGGACAAAGGGAAAGGGGTGTAACCACCCCCTTCCTAGGTTCCACCCATAGGCGGGACCTAGCAGGAAATCCAGCCCCTTAGATTAGTATAAAGATAGGAGCTGTGTCTAGAGACACTAGATTATCCTGAACTGAAACTCTGAAACGAAAGTCTGGACCTTCAACATTCTACTGCAACTAGAAGACTGAAGAATCTCCCTTATGGTCAAGAAGTAACCACCCTGTGCAAACAGGCACCATCAGTGACTTGCCGGTTTGCTTTGTCGATGCTCTCGCCGGAGCCCGAAGACCTAGGGATGCAGCCTCTGGACTTCCAGACTTCTCTCACCCCGACCCACATCCACAGCAAGATGAGACCCATGGCGAACACAAGAGACGTGGGACCGGACTACCTGCAGTACCTGCTTTTTGCTAACTGTGCAGCTTCTGAGGCGTCCTCGAAGTTGTGCATTGGGACTTGAGAAGCCCCAACCCCGAGCCATAAGTACACCGAAGCTCAGCCCTCCACACTCCACAAGTGCCACGTGGGGCCTGTGCCTGCATTTTTCCTCGACGCGTCTTCGCGGTTGCTAACTTGTTGGCTAGTGGCCCTCCTGAAGACATCCTTGTGAATCAACGCTGCTTGCCAGGTTGCTCTGGGCTTGCTCCTGCTTTACTGTAAAGGGGTAACTCCTCAGACCTTGCTGGTCTGAACAAGAAGCCGAACTTCCTTCCTGCGTGGGATGCCTTTGCCAAGGCTGGTTGACTCCAATTCGGATGCCGACACTGCCACCAGCGATATCCTTTGTGGGACAGTCAGTATCCAGCTCCTGGTTGTCGTCAACATCTCCTGGTCTACGTGGTTGCAGAGACAAGCCTTGCATCTTCACCTGATTGCAACTCGATATCGCCTGGTTCCTTCCTGGTTCCTTCCTGGTCACTGGCTAGTGACCCAGACTCTGTCCCCTCTGCTTTCAGGTTCTTCACTGCTCCAATCCACCCTTGGATCTATCCGGACATCTTCCTCCTGGTCGCCTGCAGCATCTTTTTGCAGCTCTCCATAGGATTCGACAACAAAACCTGACACGAAAGAACAACTACACACCCGGCTTCCCTGGGTGAGGTAACTCGACTACTCCGGTGCTCCCATGGGTAATAACTATCCCAGTGTCCTAGTTTAACTGGGTTTTCCCGTAGTCCATCGGAAGTGTCCGAAATCAACTACTTTGTAAAGTTTACGTTCCCATTGAACGTCTACGAGAACTCGCAAGTGTGTTTAGACACTGCACACGCATCCTGTGGGACTCCTACTTCCTAACCTTTGGTTGTTCAGTGTAGCCCCAGCGATTTCTTAGGCCCTAGGCCTACTCACCTTTCCTGAAGTGGTTCTTATGCCACTTACTTAGTATATGGTTCGTGAGGCCCTAGGGCAGATTTGTATTTGTGCAACTTATAGTTTGCTTATTGAGTAACTTGTGCTGTAACTCAATCTCTGACCTCATAAAGAGGGCAGAGGGGTTGTGTTAGTAATAAATACATATATATTTGATATATACCTTGTGTGGTGTCCTTTCATTTGGTATTCAAGGGGTTATTATTGGTAAAACAATTGGCTTCACATGCTCTATGAAGTGTTAGACTAAGACTGCTCTGTCCATGCTACCACTAGGATAGCTGGTCTATACGGTTGACTTTACTACCATCACCATAAGGGTCGTTTGGACTGATACAGGGTGCCCACTAGAATAGTGGACATCACATATCAGGCCAACTTCTCACAAACTGTAATTTTTCTCATTCTAATATGAATAATTTTAGATTGTGGTTTAATTTTGTGGATATTTGTGGTGATTTCAACACTAAATTACACCAGGGGGGTCTCCATTTTCAAATAAAGGAATACATGTGCTTTAAAGATCTGATGGCCTAGAGCCTTGTCTGCTTAAAGTAGCGGTGCATTGGGAAAGGGCCATGTTGACAAATTGTGGTTGTCATATGTTCTCAATTCTGTTTCCCCCTGGCTTAGTGTGATATGCCATCTATTTGGATGTGTCCTTATGATTAGTATCAGATCCAATTATTGTTGTACTTTGTCTTTTTTTGTGGATTTACTTTATTTAATGTAAGCACATTTTAATATCGTTGCTGAGGTGGCGCAGTTTTAAGCAATTTAGATCCGTCCTTTGGTTTTTACAGTTGTAAAATGAGGATGTACTTTATCATGCTGTTGTGCATTTTTCAAAATCTGCTCTAAGATGTAGGTGTCTAATGTTCATTTTAAATATGGTAATAACCATGCTTTGCATTGCCTTTATTGTTTGCACATAATCTTTTTTGAATATATAATCGAATACAGTATTTTCTGATCTGATCTGACTCAAGTTAAAAAGGATCTTATTGATGATTTGGAAGATAGCAGGGAGAAGATTGCTTTGAGGATAAACAGTAGACAAGACAGTGGAAATGATAGGTGGGGAAAGGAAGTAAAAGTAAAAGACACTTGGGGGCAGATTTATGAGGCCCTTGCGCCTCTTTGCGCTGCTATTGCGTCACTTTATTTGACGCAACGGCGGCGCAAACAATGCGCCCTATTTACAACGTGACGCATCTAGGAGATGCGTCACGTTGTAGATGCGTCACGTTGTAAAACCCTGCGCCATAAGGAGGCGTTCCTGCGCAGGAACGCCTCCTAAAAGTGGCTGAGTGAAATCTATAAGATTTCACTCAGTCACTTTCAGCCCAATGCTACGTCAAAACCCTGCGTCTGCTTGAAGCAGGCGTAGGTCTTGACACAGCATTGTGAAGAGGGGGCACCCCCGAGCCTTGCTGCAGCAATGCGCCACCTTTATGGCACAGATGCGTCACGCATCTGTGCCGTTTTTGCCCCATGGTGCGCCGCATTGTAAATGCGATTCAGAAAAGGGGGTGGTGATGGACAGAGTATCTGAATTAAACAGAACACTCGTACCTAGTCAACAGATCAGAGCTTGATCCATCACCGTTTTTTAGCTCACTGCACCATCCCAGCTCAGAACCTGGCTACATGCAAATTAATCTGTCCCTGGCTGTTGGACTTGCCGGAAGTGCTGGGTCAGCCTGCCAATCGCGCGCGGCCCGGGAGAGGCGAACCGGAAGTCCCGCCCCCGGAGCCGAGCAGCGAGGAGAGAAGCGGCCGGCCGTGTCCCTGAGGCTCCTGGGAGGAGAGGAGCCCTGCCCGTGGCACCAGAGCAACCCGCTGAGGAGACCGGGTGAGTGAGGCAGAAGGGAGGGGCACCGGGACACATTGTCGGTGTCCGCCCCCCCCGTAGCGCGAGCTTGTGCTCCTTGTCATTGTGAAGCCACGAGGGCTTCAAGGGGGCACTACAGGCATCTCGAGTCCCCCAGAGGGGGGACTTCAAACAAAAGTGCCCACGTGTTCGCGGGTCCCCCGTGAGGGGCCCCACTACCCCAGAAAGCCACACTTTTGTCAATTGAGAGCCCGAGAGGCTCTGGGGGCAATTTGTTTAGTTAGAGCCCGAGAGGCTCCCGCCCTAATTGCAGTTACGAGCCCCGAGGCTCGAGGGGGCAGTTGTTTTAAGAGCCCAGAGAGGCTCAGCAGTGCCACAGTGGTGGTTCTTGAGCCCACGTGGCTCCAACGTTTGCCCAGCTGTGATTCACAACTGTCCAGCACTTAGTGGACAGTTGCTACGTTTAGGCTTTGTGTTCTGTGCTGCCTGCGCAGCCTACCCTGACATTGAGACTCAGGGCATTCAGCCCCTTGCGAGGCCAGTTGGCCTGAGGGACAAGTTCTAGTGTTGTGCTACATGCACCCTGCACATTGTAAGTTACTTGCTGATGTGATTCTTGCGCAAATGTTCTAACCTGCACCTCTGAATGTGTTTAATGCCTCATGTGCAATTGTTGATGTCCCATTACCTTTGCTAAAAGTGACCTGCTTAGGTATTTTATGTTTTATCCCCTTTGCTAAGAGTGACCTGCTTAGGCGATGGTATTCCTTCCTTAGGTCCTGATGATAAGGTCCTAGTTCCCTGCGTGATTTTCCTACAGTGTTTTAGGGTTGCGTAGGAGGTATTTACTCTTTACCAGTGATTACTGGTTGTGTGCTACATGTACTATTTTGGTGCTAGTCATTATATGTTTATGTGCTAAGTGTGTACCTACAAGTATTATTTCTAACAAGTGCCTACCCCTGACAGTGGTCCATGTGGCCCTGTCCTGTACATAATCCCTTGTAAATTCTGCCCGTGCCTGTTGGCACATTGTAAAGTTTGTGTGTTATCTAATGTGCTTTTACTATAATACAAAGGCTATTTTTTATATAACCTTGTGTGGAATTTCCTTTGTGGTGGGCCTTGAGTGTTGTTGCTGGGGTGCGTGCGCAAATACTTAACTCATACCGCCTCCAAGTTTAGCCTTGCTGCTTGCGCCACGTTACCTAGAGGGTGAGCAGGGGTTATCTTGGTGTGTAACTCCCTTGCCCTGACTTAGGAGTGGTGGTTTCTGACTGACTTTGGCGTGAGCCCTGGCAAGCCAGGGATCAGGTTTCTAACACTGGCCCAGTGCATCATGGGAACAGGGCAGACCAAACTACCAAGCCAATTCTTATACTGGAAAGGAAACAAGCTTCCGGGGACCGGTTTCTGGCATTACAGCCGTCTTCGGCCCGGCTTGCTTGAATCCTGATGGTGCAGTGAGCAAGGGACTCAGATCTGAGTATACCCTTCCACGCTTATGGTGGACAAAACGATTCAGAAAAGGGGGTGGTGATGGACAGAGTATCTGAATTAAACAACACTCGTACCCAGTCAACAGATCAGGGCTTGATCCATCACCGTTTTTTAGCTCACTGCACCATCCTAGCTCAGAACCTGGCTACATGCAAATTAGTCTGTCCCTGGCCCAGTGCATCATGGGAACAGGGCAGACCAAACTACCAAACCAATTCTTCTACTGGAAAGCAAACAAGCTTCCGTGGTCTGGTTTCTGGCATTACAGCCGTCTTCGGCCCGGCTTGCTTGAATCCTGATGGTGCAGTGAGCAAGGGACTCACATCTGAGTATACCCTTCCACACTTATGGTGGACAAAACGATTCAGAAAAGGGGGTGGTGATGGACAGAGTATCTGAATTAAACAGAACACTCGTACCCAGTCAACAGATCAGGGCTTGATCAGTCACCGTTTTATAGCTCACTGCACCATCCCAGCTCAGAACCTGGCTACATGCAAATTAGTCTGTCCCTGGCCCAGTGCATCATGGGAACAGGGCAGACCAAACTACCAAGCCAATTCTTATACTGGAAAGGAAACAAGCTTCCGGGGACCGGTTTCTGGCATTGCAGCCGTCTTCGGTCCGGCTTGCTTGAATCCTGATGGTGCAGTGAGCAAGGGACTCACATCTGAGTATACCCTTCCACGCTTATGGTGGACAAAATGATTCAGAAAAGGGGGTGGTGATGGACATAGTATCTGAATAAAACAGAACACTCGTACCCAGTCAACTGATCAGGGCTTGATCCATCACCGTTTTTTAGCTCACTGCACCATCCCAGCTCAGAACCTGGCTACATGCAAATTAGTCTGTCCCCGGCCCAGTGCATCATGGGAACATGGCAGACCAAACTACCGAACCAATTCTTATACTGGAAAGGAAACAAGCTTCCGGGGACCGGTTTCAGGCATTACAGCCGTCTTCGGGCCGGCTTGCTTGAATCCTGATGGTGCAGTGAGCAAGGGACTCACATCTGAGTATACCCTTCCACGCTTATGGTGGACAAAACGATTCAGAAAAGGGGGTGGTGATGGACAGAGTATCTGAATTAAACAGAACACTTGTACCCAGTCAACAGATCAGGGCTTGATCCATCACCGTTTTTTAGCTCACTGCACCATCCCAGCTCAGAACCTGGCTACATGCAAATTAGTCTGTCCCTGGCCCAGTGCATCATGGGAACAGGGCAGACCAAACTACCAAGCCAATTCTTATACTGGAAAGGAAACAAGCTTCCGGGGACCGGTTTCTGGCATTACAGCCGTCTTCGGCCCGGCTTGCTTGAATCCTGATGGTGCAGTGAGCAAGGGACTCACATCTGAGTATACCCTTCCACGCTTATGGTGGACAAAACGATTCAGAAAAGGGGGTGGTGATAGACAAAGTATCTGAATTAAACAGAACACTCTTACCCAGTCAACAGATCAGGGCTTGATCCATCACTGTTTTTTAGCTCACTGCACCATCCCAGCTCAGAACCTGGCTACATGCAAATTAGTCTGTCCCTGGCCCATTGCATCATGGGAACAGGGCAGACCAAACTACCAATCCAATTCTTATACTGGAAAGGAAACAAGCTTCCGGGGACCGGTTTCTGGCATTACAGCCGTCTTCGGCCAGGCTTGCTTGAATCCTGATGGTGCAGTGAGCAAGGGACTCACATCTGAGTATACCCTTCCACGCTTATGGTGGACAAAACGATTCAGAAAAGGGGGTGGTGATGGACAGAGTATCTGAATTAAACAGAACACTTGTACTCAGTCAACAGATCAGGGCTTGATCCATCACCGTTTTTTAGCTCACTGCACCATCCCAGCTCAGAACCTGGCTACATGCAAATTAGTCTGTCCCTGGCCCAGTCCATCATGGGAACAGGGCAGACCAAACTACCAAGCCAATTCTTATACTGGAAAGGAAACAAGCTTCCGGGGACCGGTTTCTGGCATTACAGCCGTCTTCGGCCCGTCTTGCTTGAATCCTGATGGTGCAGTAAGTTAGGGACTCACATCTGAGTATAACCCTTCCACGCTTATGGTGGACAAAACGATTCAGAAAAGGGGGTGGTGATGGACAGAGTATCTGAAATAAACAGAACACTCGTACCCAGTCAACAGATCAGGGCTTGATCCAACACCGTTTTTTAGATCACTGCACCATCCCAGCTCAGAACCTGGCTACATGCAAATTAGTCTGTCCCTGGCCCAGTGCATCATGGGAACAGGGCAGACCAAACTACCAAGCCAATTCTTATACTGGAAAGGAAACAAGCTTCCAGGGACCGGTTTCTGGCATTACAGCCGTCTTCGGCCCGGCTTGCTTGAATCCTGATGGTCCAGTGAGCAAGGGACTCACATCTGAGTATACCCTTCCACGCTTATGGTGGACAAAACGATTCAGAAAAGGGGTGGTGATGGACAGAGTATCTGAATTAAACAGAACACTCATACCCAGTCAACAGATCAGGGCTTGATCCATCACCGTTTTTTAGCTCACTGCACCATCCCAGCTCAGAACCTGGCTACATGCAAATTAGTCTGTCCCCAGCCCAGTGCATCATGGGAACAGGGCAGATCAAACTACCAAGCCAATTCTTATACTGGAAAGGAAACAAGTTTCCGGGGACCGGTTTCTGGCATTACAGCCATTTTCGGCCCGGCTTGCTTGAATCCTGATGGTGCAGTGAGCAAGGGACTCACATCTGAGTATACCCTTCCACGCTTATGGTGGACAAAACGATTCAGAAAAAGGGGTGGTGATGGACAGAGTATCTGAATTAAACAGAACACTCTTACTAGTCAACAGATCAGGGCTTATTCCATCACCGTTTTTTAGCTCACTGCACCCTCCCATCTCAGAACCTGGCTACATGCAAATTAGTCTGTCCCTGGCCCAGTGCATCGTGGGAACAGGGCAGACCAAACTACCAAGCCAATTCTTATACTGGAAAGGAAACAAGCTTCCGGGGACCGGTTTCTGGCATTACAGCTGTCTTCGGCCAGGCTTGCTTGAATCCTGATGGTGCAGTGAGCAAGGGACTCACATCTGAGTATACCATTCCACGCTTATGGTGGACAAAACGATTCAGAAAAGGGGGTG
Organism: Lissotriton vulgaris; assembly: GCF_964263255.1. Classification (NCBI taxonomy): domain Eukaryota; kingdom Metazoa; phylum Chordata; class Amphibia; order Caudata; family Salamandridae; genus Lissotriton; species Lissotriton vulgaris. The sequence continues at coordinate 582,503,067 of NC_141693.1, read as the reverse complement.
GTGATGGACAGAGTATCTGAATTAAACAGAACACTCGTAACCAGTCAACAGATCAGGGCTTGATCCATCACCGTTTTTTAGCTCACTGCACCATCCCAGCTCAGAACCTGGCTACATGCAAATTAGTCTGTCCCTGGCCCTTTGCATCATGGGAACAGGGCAGACCAAACTACCAAGCCAATTCTTATACTGGAAAGGAAACAAGCTTCCGGGGACCGGTTTCTGGCATTACAGCCGTCTTCGGCCCGTCTTGCTTGAATCCTGATGGTGCAGTGAGCAAGGGACTCACATCTGAGTATACCCTTCCACGCTTATGGTGGACAAAACGATTTAGAAAAGGGGGTGGTGATGGACAGAGTATCTGAATTAAACAGAACACTCGTACCCAGTCAACAGATCAGGGCTTGATCCATCACCGTTTTTTAGCTCACTGCACCATCCCAGCTCAGAACCTGGCTACATGCAAATTAGTCTGTCCCCAGCCCAGTGCATCATGGGGACAGGGCAGACCAAACTACCAAGCCAATTCTTATACTGGAAAGGAAACAAGTTTCCGGGGACCGGTTTCTGGCATTACAGCCATCTTCGGCCCGGCTTGCTTGAATCCTGATGGTGCAGTGAGCAAGGGACTCACATCTGAGTATACCCTTCCACGCTTATGGTGGACAAAACGATTCAGAAAAGGGGGTGGTGATGGACAGAGTATCTGAATTAAACAGAATACTCTTACTAGTCAACAGATCAGGGCTTATTCCATCACCGTTTTTTAGCTCACTGCACCATCCCATCTCAGAACCTGGCTACATGCAAATTAGTCTGTCCCTGGCCCAGTGCATCATGGGAACAGGGCAGACCAAACTACCAAGTTAATTCTTATACTGGAAAGGAAACAAGCTTCCGGGGACCGGTTTCTGGCATTACAGCCGTCTTCGGCCCGGCTTGCTTGAATCCTGATGGTGCAGTGAGCAAGGGACTCACATCTGAGTATACCCTTCCATGCTTATGGTGGACAAAACGATTCAGAAAAGGGGGTGGTGATGGACAGAGTATCTGAATTAAACAGAACACTCGTACCCAGTCAGCAGATCAGGGCTTGATCCATCACCGTTTTTTAGCTCACTGCACCATCCCAGCTCAGAACCTGGCTACATGCAAATTAGTCTGTCCCTGGCCCAGTGCATCATGGGAACAGGGCAGACCAAACTACCAAGCCAATTCTTATACTGGAAAGGAAACAAGCTTCCAGGGACCGGTTTCTGGCATTACAGCCGTCTTTGGCCCGGCTTGCTTGAATCCTGATGGTGCAGTGAGCAAGGGACTCACATCTGAGTATACCCTTCCACGCTTATGGTGGACAAAACGATTCAGAAAAGGGGTGGTGATGGACAGAGTATCTGAATTAAACAGAACACTCATACCCAGTCAACAGATCAGGGCTTGATCCATCACCGTTTTTTAGCTCACTGCACCATCCCATCTCAGAACCTGGCTACATGCAAATTAGTCTGTCCCTGGCCCAGTGCATCATGGGAACAGGGCAGACCAAACTACCAAGCCAATTCTTATACTGGAAAGGAAACAAGCTTCCAGGGACCGGTTTCTGGCATTACAGCCGTCTTCGGCCCGGCTTGCTTGAATCCTGATGGTGCAGTGAGCAAGGAACTCACATCTGAGTATACCCTTCCACGCTTATGGTGGTAAGCATGGGCGGAAAATCCGTTACGCTCGCGGATTTTGCGGATTTTGGGGAAATTCGCAATCCGCGAGATTTGCGAATTTCGCGCAAAATCCGCAAATTCGCACGCAGCGGATTTTTTTTGCGGCTCGCGTCGTTGGTGATACAATTTTTGCGGCGCGCGGCGTTTATCATCGTTTGCCGAGTTGTTTTTCTCAATATTTTGCGAGTGCTGCACCATTTTGGATCTTGCTGTGTGATCCCGCGGGAATTTGGCGAGCGCGATTACGTCATCGCGGCTTGCCAACTTGCACAGCAAGACTTTGTCAACGCGAGTACGGCGAGATCACGTCTCGCGGTACTTCGCAATTGCGAGATTTGAGATGCGGCGAGCAGCAACAATCTCGCAGAAGCGAAAATATCAAATATGCAATTCTGCACAAGAAATCCACCAGCAAGCAGCATAAACCTTCTTGAAATGATGATTTTTATCTGAATAACTCCTCAGGTTGACATTTGCCTGCACTTTTTTAGCGAGGAGTCCATTTTGGGGAGGTGGGGAGGGGGGTGGGAGGAAGGAAGTGCCCCACAGTCTTCAACTTCCTGTTCCTGTCCAGCAGGCTCCTCCCAGTGCTTTGTCCATCTCCTGGTCACTTTTCATTTGGATCTGGAGCTGGAAGGATTACTTTTTGTGGATGCTGCTGGATATTTGGATTTGAGGCCGTTTTGACTTTCTTTGGATCACTGTTGGATTAGAAATTTTACAAGTAAGTTTGTTTGGGGCATTACAGTTGCTGCAACTAAAATTTTGGAATTTTCGATTTTTGGGCTGTTTTGGGGCCTTTTGCCCAGGGGTACTCAGTGGTGGGTGGAATGAGTCTTTCTGTGGGTTGTCTTGAACTTAAACATCATGGAGGGCATGAATGGATTGGGATTGTGCTGATTTTTCAGTGATTTTCGTTTTTTGGGGCTGTACTTGTGGCCTTTTCACCAGGGGTATTTGAGTCTAGCATGGGCCTAGTCTTTCTGTGGGCTGTCTTGAACTTAAACATCATGGAGGGCATGGATGGATTGGGATTGTGCTGATTTTTCAGTGATTTTCGTTTTTTGGGGCTGTACTTGTGGCCTTTTCACCAGGGGTATTTGAGTCTAGCATGGGCCTAGTCTTTCTGTGGGCTGTCTTGAACTTAAACATCATGGAGGGCATGGATGGATTGGGATTGTGCTGATTTTTCAGTGATTTTCGTTTTTTGGGGCTGTACTTGTGGCCTTTTCACCAGGGGTATTTGAGTCTAGCATGGGCCTAGTCTTTCTGTGGGCTGTCTTGAACTTAAACATCATGGAGGCCATGGATGGAATGGGATTGTGCTGATTTTGCAGTGTTTTTCGATTTTTGGGGGTGTTCATGGGGAGGGACAGGCATGTGGCTGGTGGCCATTTTGAGTGCTGCTACAGGCACTGGCCATGTGCTGGGAGAGGCAAGTGGCAATTTTGAATGCAGGCTTTGTTGTTAGGCCTGCAACCATTTTGCCTACTTTTCAACCTTTATGCCCAGGGGTAGTGAGTCTTGCATGGGCCTAGTATTTCTGTGGGCTGTCTTGAATTTAAACATCATGGAGGGCATGGATGGATTGGGATTGTGCTGATTTTTCAGTGATTTTCGTTTTTTGGGGCTGTACTTGTGGCCTTTTCACCAGGGGTATTTGAGTCTAGCATGGGCCTAGTCTTTCTGTGGGCTGTCTTGAACTTAAACATCATGGAGGGCATGAATGGATTGGGATTGTGCTGATTTTTCAGTGATTTTCGTTTTTTTGGGGCTGTACTTGTGGCCTTTTCACCAGGGGTATTTGAGTCTAGCATGGGCCTAGTCTTTCTGTGGGCTGTCTTGAACTTAAACATCATGGAGGGCATGGATGGATTGGGATTGTGCTGATTTTTCAGTGATTTTTGTTTTTTGGGGCTGTACTTGTGGCCTTTTCACCAGGGGTATTTGAGTCTAGCATGGGCCTAGTCTTTCTGTGGGCTGTCTTGAACTTAAACATCATGGAGGCCATGGATGGAATGGGATTGTGCTGATTTTGCAGTGTTTTTCGATTTTTGGGGGTATTCATGGGGAGGGACAGGCCATGTGTCTGGTGGCCATTTTGAGTGCTACTACAGGCACTGGCCAGGTGCTGGGAGAGGCAAGTGGCCATTTTGAATGCAGGCTTTGTTGTTAGGCCTGCAACCATTTTGCCTACTTTTCAACCTTTATGCCCACGGGTAGTGAGTCTTGCATGGGCCTAGTCTTTCTGTGGATTGTCTTGAATTTAAACATCATGGAGGGCATGGATGGATTGGGATTGTGCTGATTTTTCAGTGATTTTCGTTTTTTGGGGCTGTACTTGTGGCCTTTTCACCAGATGTATTTGAGTCTAGCATGGGCCTAGTCTTTCTGTGGGCTGTCTTGAACTTAAACATCATGGAGGGCATGGATGGATTGGGATTATGCTGATTTTTCAGTGATTTTCGTATTTTGGGGCTGTACTTGTGGCCTTTTCACCAGGGGTATTTGAGTCTAGCATGGGCCTAGTCTTTCTGTGGGCTGTCTTGAACTTAAACATCATGGAGGCCATGGATGGAATGGGATTGTGCTGATTTTGCAGTGTTTTTCGATTTTTGGGGGTGTTCATGGGGAGGGACAGGCCATGTGGCTGGTGGCCATTTTGAGTGCTGCTACAGGCACTGGCCATGTGCTGGGAGAGGCAAGTGGCCATTTTGAATGCAGGCTTTGTTGTTAGGCCTGCAACCATTTTGCCTACTTTTCAACCTTTATGCCCAGGGGTAGTGAGTCTTGCATTGGCCTAGTCTTTCTGTGGGTTGTCTTGAATTTAAACATCATGGAGGGCATGGATGGATTGGGATTGTGCTGATTTTTCAGTGATTTTCGTTTTTTGGGGCTGTACTTGTGGCCTTTTCACCAGGGGTATTTGAGTCTAGCATGGGTCTAGTCTTTCTGTGGGCTGTCTTGAACTTAAACATCATGGAGGGCATGGATGGATTGGGATTGTACTGATTTTTCAGTGATTTTCGTTTTTTGGGGCTGTACGTGTGGCCTTTTCACCAGGGGTATTTGAGTCTAGCATGGGCCTAGTCTTTCTGTGGGCTGTCTTGAACTTAAACATCATGGAGGCCATGGATGGAATGGGATTGTGCTGATTTTGCAGTGTTTTTCGATTTTTGGGGGTGTTCATGGGGATGGACAGGCCATGTGTCTGGTGGCCATTTTGAGTGCTGCTACAGGCACTGGCCATGTGCTGGGAGAGGCAAGTGGCCATTTTGAATGCAGGCTTTGTTGTTAGGCCTGCAACCATTTTGCCTACTTTTCAACCTTTATGCCCAGGGGTAGTGAGTCTTGCATGGGCCTAGTCTTTCTGTGGGTTGTCTTGAATTTAAACATCATGGAGGGCATGGATGGATTGGGATTGTGCTGATTTTTCAGTGATTTTCGTTTTTGGGGCCTGTACTTGTGGCCTTTTCACCAGGGGTATTTGAGTCTAGCATGGGCCTAGTCTTTCTGTGGGCTGTCTTGAACTTAAACATCATGGAGGGCATGGATGGATTGGGATTGTGCTGATTTTTCAGTGATTTTCGTTTTTTGGGGCTGTACTTGTGGCCTTTTCACCAGGGGTACTTGAGTCTAGCATGGGCCTAGTCTTTCTGTGGTCTGTCTTGAACTTAAACATCATGGAGGGCATGGATGGATTGGGATTGTGCTGATTTTTCAGTGATTTTCGTTTTTTGGGGCTGTACTTGTGGCCTTTTCACCAGGGCAGGGTATTTGAGTCTAGCATGGGCCTAGTCTTTCTGTGGGCTGTCTTGAACTTAAACATCATGGAGGGCATGGATGGAATGGGATTGTGCTGATTTTGCAGTGTTTTTTGATTTTTTTTGTGGTGTATAACTGAACTGATGTTCCTCTGTCTTCCATTGTTTTTAGGTGCACAAGACTCAAGAGACCCACCAGTGCCAGGAAGAAGTCCTGCAGCGGTGTGTGTGTGCAGCATAACGTCACGCGACGTCACGTCTGGCCTCAGACAACTCTACAATTCGTGCAACTGCGGCCTGCTGTCTGACCTGCTCTGAAGAAGATGGCCCCAAAAAAAGTTCTCCGTAGCTCCTCTAGCAAGAAAGTTGCTAGTAAGGAGCAGAAGAAGCAAGTTACCAAGGAGGCTGGTGTGCCACCCGCCACGTTTTTTGGGAGCAAAAAAAAAAGTACGCCTGCAGCAGCAGGATCTGCTGGGAACCAAGCTGGGAGCAGCACCCCTGCTCCATTGGGTTCAGTGCCTCCACCACCACGCCAACTTAAGTCAAAGCCCTTGAGTGCTTCAGAGGCAGTCAGTGTACTTCTCCAATCACCATCGACCAGTGATGTTGGCTCATCGCAAGAAAGTAGCAGCAATGTCCCTGAATCAACACAGGTTGTTGTAACTCATCTGACAAGTGTTGAACAACCACAGCCGCAACAACCACACCATGTGCAAGAACACGCCCAAGTACATGTGGAAGGAGAGGCAGCAAAAGGAGATGCGCAAGTAAAGGTGCATGGAGGTTCACAAGTGCCCACAATAGTTGTTCCTCCCGAAGTAGGGGCACATCAGGAAATCGACAATGAAGCCGAGGTATTGGAAGCCACTCCTCCTGATGATCATTCATTGTCTTCCACATCCCTAGCAAGGAAAAGATCAAGGGGGGTGTCTACATCTTCTTCAAGCCCACCTCCTTCTGATGCAAGTGATCCGTCTTGGGAACCACAACTGCGGTCTGACAGTGAGGCACACCATGATCTGACAAAGGTACCTAAGCGTAAAAGGAAGGTCGTCGAAAAACTCATAGCTATGGATTGTGATGAGGCTCAACAAGAAGTGACAGATACTGCTGGTGATGAAGCCTCTCACGATGACGACTAGCCAGTCATCACAAAGGTCACTGCAGCCCCACCGGGCATGCAGCAAAGAGACATTTTGACCCTATCCCGAGAAGCTGCTGAGCGTGATGATGATGTCGACGAGGAGGCAATGGAATTGGAATCATTAGATTTGGAGTTAAGTAGTACACCAACAACTACATCTTCCATATTTCTTCCTCGCAAGAAGGTACCCACCTCGACCTCAATTCGTGGTGGTGAAAGTGCAAAACGTACTGAAGTTCGGCAATCCACATCCTCCACTTCATCTGGCATTAGCAGCAGGACCACCACCACCAGAATCGCCGCCTCCTCCGGCCCCCAAAGACATTTCAAGTCTCCAGTTTGGGACTTCTTTAGTGTTTGCCCAAAAATGGAAAACGTAGCCATTTGTAGCATTTGTAAGCTTCGAGTTGGTCGTGGTAAGCTTGGTTATAACTATGGTACCGGAGGCTAGAGAGGTCATCTGAAGAGAGCGCACCCTGTCCAATGGTTTCCGCACCTAGAGGCGTTTAAGGAAGCCGGAATTGCACGTAATGAAAACGTTGATTTTTCATCTGATGATGACGAGGAGGAAGAAGACGATTCAAACACTTCACTTACACCCAGTACCCCTGTCAGCAGCACACCCCATGTGAGGCACACTAAGAGTGTGGGAGAGAGTGAGACATCAATGCGGAAAAGTTCATCAGCGAGCGTAACTGGGTCGAAGATATCATCATCATCCCGTAAATCCTTGGTCCAGGGCAACATTAAAAAGATGTTGTTTACAGAAGCGCAATATGAACGCAACCACCCACTGACGCGTCTGTATAACACTAAGCTGGCTAAAATGCTAGCTCTGGACCTTCTCCCTTTTTCTTTTGTAGAAGGGGTTGGTTTTCTAGAATTAGTGGCAGCGCTCTGCCCTAAATGGAAGGTTCCTAGCCGCTTCTATTTTGCCCGAGTTGCGGTTCCAGCACTACATGAAGATGTTCTGAAGGTGATTGGGGCAGCTTTGCAGAAGAGTGCTGTTCACACTATACATCTGACAACAGACATGTGGACCAGTGGCGCAGGCGCTGATTACATGTGCATCACTGCACACTGGGTCTCTTTTTCAGGGGCTAAAGCAAAGCTAAACGCAGGTGTTGACGCGGACATTGTTTTTAAAGCTGCTCGGAAACATGCAACACTAGCCATGTTTGGTATGGAGAAACGTCACACAGCAGATAACATTTTGGATGTCTTTAACACAAAGGTCCTTAACTGGCTGTCCCCACTAAAACGCCAGGTTGGTTATGTTTCCACGGACAATGGCTCCAATATAGTTAAGGCCATGAGGGACGGTGACTATTTCAGAGTGCCGTGTTTGGCGCACTGTATAAACCTGGTTGTCCAAAAATTCTTGGGTAATAAAGGCAGTGCAGTGTACAGTGTATTGGACACCTGCCGAAAAATGTGCAAGCATTTCAGCCATTCTTTTAAGGCCCGGAAGCAGCTGAGGAGCCTGCTATATTAACGTCAAATGCCAGTGAAAGCACTCATCCAGGAGGTGGTAACACGTTGGAACTCAACCTTCTACATGCTTGAGCGTCTGTATGAGCAGTATAAGGAACTCGATCAATATTTCCTTACAGAGGGTACAGAGGAGCTGAGGATGGGTGCGGCGCAATGGAACATAGTTCAAAGCCTGACACGCATGCTTCGTCCTTTTGAGTTCTTCACGCGTGCAGTCAGCAAGGAGGACTCTAATTTGGGAAAAGCTATCCCATTGTTGTACATGCTAGAGGACCAACTGAAGGAGGTGTGTTCTGTGTTTGAAAAAGATGAAAAAAACCAAGACTCTTTGCTTCTGGCTGAGAAATTATTAGAGCTCCTACAAGGTGATGAACGTCTTAAAAAGATCCACTCAGAAGAGCATTACATTTGTGCTACTATTCTGGATCCACGCTACAAAAAGGCGCTGGCAGGCCAAGCATTCTTTCCTTTTGATGATGAACATGTTCCAAAGTACAAACGTTGGCTAGCCTTGTCAGCCAAGAGGTTTGAAAGAGAACGGCTGGAAATTGAAGGAAATGGCAGTACATCAGCAGGCCATCCCCAGTCAAAACAATCCACTTCTGCACCTGTGGCTGTGGCACAAGTGACCTCTTAGCCGTTAAAGACACCGGCAACCGGATCATCTGCACGAGACACAAAAGAAACATTGGAGGCTGAAGAGGATTGGCTAGCTCTGCGTGGGTTTGGTTCTCAAAAGGTCAGAGGCACAGCAAGAGCTAAGCAAAGTGGAGGAACCTTGGATGAGGACCTTGAGTCGATAGTGAAGGACTATCTGAATGACTCAACAGAGGTCTATGTTAATTCTGACCCATTGGCGTATTGGCATGGGAAAAAAGAATTGTGGCCACAGCTCACCAACCTGGCTTTAAACTACTTGTCTTGCCCACTCGCAAGCGTGTCTTCTGAACGGGTTTTTAGTGCTGCTGGTGGCATTGTAATTCCCAAACGGAGCCGCCTCTCGCCCAAAAATGTGGAGAGGTTAACAACGATCAAGATGAATCAGCACCTCATACCACCAGATTTCAGAGTACGAGAAAGCGTGCCGGATGAAGAGGAGGTGGCCAGCAACATAGATGAGGGAATTTCTACTCTGTCAGGTGACACTGAGCTCACCCTGCCTGAATTCGCAGAGTATGATGACGAAGCCTTATTCTTATTCCTGGACCGTGATACCGAGCCCTGAAAATGAGACAACGAATCAATAACTTTCTTTTTCGTCCTTATTCACTTTTATTCCTGTGTGTATGTCTTTCTTTGTTGTGCACAGTTAATATATTTCAAACTTTAATCAGATAATCACAAAATCAAGCCCATCAGCAGAACTGTCTTCACTGGTTTGCTAATTGATTAGAAGTTGCCGCAGTCTGCATTCCTCAGGTTCACAAGTTCAGAAGAACATGCTCCTCTATCCTCCTCCTGCAGACTCCTATTTCCATCAAACCAGAGGGCTGGTTTACGCCCAATGAAGAAAGACTCAGCACTTGTGGGGGTGTTGTTGTACCTCTTTGCAGGTGAGTTGACGGCTCTGGGACCATTGTTGGGAAGCTCTAATACCGGATAAAAGTGGTTTGGACCAAATCCCAGGCGGAAATTTTTTTGTGTTTTTGATGACTTGCTTGCCTTTGAGGTGCTCTTAGGGGGGTTCCATCTGTTTGTGGGTGAGTTTCGTGGTCTGGGAGCACTGCTGGGACACTCTAATCTTGATTGCATTTGATTTTCAGGAAATCCGTCGTGGCAACCCCGACTTATGACCTAGCTACGCAGCGCGTTTGGACCGAAGGCCGAGAAATATTGCAAGTATGAGATTTTGCTTTTGGCCTGTTTGGGGGTGTTATGCTTCTTGGCGGGTGGGTTGGCGGGTCTTTGGGCATTCCTGGGAAGGTCTAATACCGGGTAGAAGTGGTTGGGACAAAATCCAGGCCGATTTTTTTTTGGCTATATCTGACATTTTGCTCAATGTAGCGCTTTCGGGGGCCTGTTTGGGGGGCTTCCTGGTGTTTGTGGGTGAGTTTTGGGGTCTGGGAGCACTGCTGGGACACTCTAATCTTGATTGCATTTGCTTTTCAGGAAATCCGTCGTGGCAACCCCGACTTATGGCCTAGCTACGCAGCGCGTTTGGAACGAAGGCCGAGAAATATTGCAAGTATGAGATTTTGCTTTTGGCCTGTTTGGGGGTGTTATGCTTCTTGGCGGGTGGGTTGGCGGGTCTTGGGGCATTCCTGGGAAGGTCTAATACCGGGTAGAAGTGGTTGGGACAAAATCCAGGCCGATTTTTTTTTGGCTATTTCTGACATTTTGCTCAATGTAGCGTTTTCGGGGGCCTGTTTGTGGGGCTTCCTGGTGTTTGTGGGTGGGTTTCGGGGTCTGGGCGCACTGCTGGCTATATATACTTTACTTTGCAAGAGGTTTGAAGCAAATCCATGGTGGCAGAGGGGAGTTAGGGCCTAGCTGCAGAGCGCGCGCGGAGTGATTTGGGAAATTTGTGAAAAATTGACAAAGTCCCCATTTTTGTACTTTTGCTCTTTGGCTGTTTGGGGGTCTTCTACTCGTTTTCTCCTGGGTTGACGGCTCTGGGGCCATTGCTGGGAAGCTCTAATACCGGATAAAACTGTTTTGGACCAAATCCCCAGGAAAATGTTTTGTGTTTTTGATGACTTGCTTGCCTTTGAGGTGCTCTTAGGGGGGTTCCGTCTGTTTGTGGGTGCGTTTCGTGGTCTGGGAGCACTGCTGGGACACTCTAATCTTGATTGCATTTGCTTTTCAGGAAATCCGTCGTGGCAACCCCGACTTATGGCCTAGCTACGCAGCGCGTTTGGAACGAAGGCCGAGAAATATTGCAAGTATGAGATTTTGCTTTTGGCCTGTTTGGGGGTGTTATGCTTCTTGGCGGGTGGGTTGGCGGGTCTTGGGGCATTCCTGAGAAGGTCTAATACCGGGTAGAAGTGGTTGGGACAAAATCCAGGCCGATTTGTTTTTGGCTATTTCTGACATTTTGCTCTATGTAGCGTTTTCGGGGGCCTGTTTGGGGGGCTTCCTGGTGTTTGTGGGTGAGTTTCGGGGTCTGGGAGCACTGCTGGGACACTCTAATCTTGATTTCATTTGCTTTTCAGGAAATCCGTCGTGGCAACCCCGACTTATGGCCTAGGTACGCAGCGCGTTTGGACCGAAGGCCGAGAAATATTGCAAGTATGAGATTTTGCTTTTGGCCTGTTTGGGGGTGTTATGCTTCTTGGCGGGTGGGTTGGCGGGTCTTGGGGCATTCCTGGGAAGGTCTAATACCGGGTAGAAGTGGTTGGGACAAAATCCAGGCCGATTTTTTTTGGCTATTTCTGACATTTTGCTCAATGTAGCGTTTTCGGGGGCCTGTTTGTGGGGCTTCCTGGTGTTTGTGGGTGGGTTTCGGGGTCTGGGCGCACTGCTGGCTATATATACTTTACTTTGTAAGAGGTTTGAAGCAAATCCATGGTGGCAGAGGGGAGTTAGGGCCTAGCTGCAGAGCGCGCGCGGAGTGATTTGGGAAATTTGTGAAAAATTGACAAAGTCCCCATTTTTGTACTTTTGCTCTTTGGCTGTTTGGGGGTCTTCTACTCGTTTTCTCCTGGGTTGACGGCTCTGGGGCCATTGCTGGGAAGCTCTAATACCGGATGAAAGTGTTTTGGACCAAATCCCAGGCGGAAATTTTTTTGTGTTTTTGATGACACTTGCCTTTGAGGTGCTCTTAGGGGGGGTTCCGTCTGTTTGTGGGTGAGTTTCTTGGTCTGGGAGCACTGCTGGGACACTCTAATCTTGATTGCATTTGCTTTTCAGGAAATCCGTCATGGCAACCCCGACTTATGGCCTAGCTACGCAGCGCGTTTGGAACGAAGGCCGAGAAATATTGCAAGTATGAGATTTTGCTTTTGGCCTGTTTGGGGATGTTATGCTTCTTGGCGGGTGGGTTGGCGGGTCTTGGGGCATTCCTGGGAAGGTCTAATACCGGGTAGAAGTGGTTGGGACAAAATCCTTGCGGAAAAGCCTTTTGGCACTTTTTGTAACTTAGGGTTCGTTAGGGTTAGCCCTAGCAGCAGGATTGCATGGATTTCGGGGTGTTCTAGATTTTTGCAACTGAGTTCTGGGGTCTTAGAGCACTCGTGAGAATGTGTTATTTTGGTTGCAAGTCATTTGAAGAAAATCCATGGTGGGAAAGGGGGGATTTGGCATAGTTAAAGAAAGCCTTTGCCACTATTCTTAACTTAGGGTTCGTTAGGGTTAGCAGTATTTCTATTGCATATGTTTGAGTGGGGGGGATTTCGAGTCTTGGAGCGATGCTGGCTATGGATACTTTTGCTTGGTTGCTTGCAAGTGGTTTGAATGCATCCACGGTGGGTAAAGGGTAATTAGGAAGGGGGTACTTTGGCCTACTTTTACTTTCAAAGTAAGTTTTGTCACCAGTTTTCTGCTAGGCCTCGTTTTTTGAGATTTGATTGGGGGTCTTCTACATTTTTGCGACTGGCTTTAGTAAGGGTCTGGGTGGGAGCACTGCTAGGAAGATCTAATTTTGTTCTAAAACACAGTTTACAGTACACCTAGCTTGAGGGGAAAGATCCGCTACATTAAATTGCCCCTACTTATTTATCCTTCAAAAGGTGACTCAGACAGAGTACGCACTTTCAAAAATATTGTACTGTCTACTAGGAAAATCAAATTGTGACTTTTTGCACTCCACAGCCTACATACCTTATATTTATTTATCAGTGGTGTTGTAATATTATATCACTTCCTGTTTTTCGTTGAATAATTACAGGCCGGGTTTCAGTCTCTGCAATGGGGAAAAAAGGATGGAGTCAGGCTTCACATTAGCGAGCCACAATTCAGCATCAGGCAGGCAGTGGACAGGGTGTCTTCTGGTGACCAACATCGATGGACGAAGCGTCGGCTGCAATGGAGGAGTGCCGCTAATAAGAGGATTTTTTTTCTGCAGGCAACTTACTTACCACTTCGAACAGGACAACTACAACAACATAGATACAGTATCCCTTGCCTTTTTCTCTGACTGTGACTGCATTTCTTGGATCTCTCTCTGCTTCTAAATTGATCCCTTAACACATCACTTAGTCCACTCCACTATCACATCTGCACCATACATAGTCATTTGTAAGTGCTCCTACGTAATTCGCAAGTCGCAGCACGCCCCAGCCCGTAGAGGACTGGGATGGCCCCAATGATGAAGCATGTCACCAATGGGCAACCCTGGTGAGTGAGGGGACACCTAGAAAAAAAGCAATTTCTCCTTTTCTATCTACTATACCTTCCAGACCAACCCCATTGAGTGTTGTTGTGAATGGATTTATAGTGACCAGCAAGGCTCTCAGGTATCTGGCTACAGAGACCTTATGTTGAATATAGTTATCAATAATTCCACACACGCCCTGTACTGTCGCATTCTTTCTTCCACAGTTGTCGAAAGTACTACTTACTTTTCACTGACATGCATGCAGTAGTGCATGCACTTTCAAAGATTGATGGATAGGTTTGTACCCAAAGAATTGTTTATGTTCAATTGTTTGTCTATGCTGTGCTTTTTTTACAGGGTGTCTTCTGGTGACCAACATCGATGGACGAAGCGTCGGCTGCAATGGAGGAGTGCCGCTAATAAGAGGATTTTTTTTCTGCAGGCAACTTACTTACCACTTCCAACAGGACAACTACAACAACATAGATACAGTATCCCTTGCCTTTTTCTCTGACTGTGACTGCATTTCTTGGATCTCTCTCTGCTTCTAAATTGATCCCTTAACACATCACTTAGTCCACTCCACTATCACATCTGCACCACACATAGTCATTTGTAAGTGCTCCTACGTAATTCGCAAGTCGCAGCACGCCCCAGCCCGTAGAGGACTGGGATGGCCCCAATGATGAAGCCTGTCACCAAGGGGCAACCCTGGTGAGTGAGGGGACACCTAGAAAAAAAGCAATTTCTCCTTTTCTATCTACTATACCTTCCAGACCAACCCCATTGAGTGTTGTTGTGAATGGATTTATAGTGACCAGCAAGGCTCTCAGGTATCTGGCTACAGAGACCTTATGTTGAATATAGTTATCAATATTTCCACCCACGCCCTGTACTGTCGCATTCTTTCTTCCACAGTTGTCAAAAGTACTACTTACTTTTAACTGACATGCATGCAGTAGTGCATGCACTTTCAAAGATTGATGGATAGGTTTGTACCCAAAGATTTGTTTATGTTCACAATTGTTTGTCCATGCTGTGCTGTTTTTTCTTGTCTCCCAAAACCTTTCCCAAAAACCCCCGTACCCATCCATTCTTCAAACCCTTCCCCTCTTCCCCCGGGCTGTGTGGTTTTGATTGATGTGTGACTAAATTACAGCAATAAATCCACACACTTGCTGGGGAGGATAAGGTGATAGCAACAGGCTGGTGAAGAAATCCGAGGATATATTCTTACTCTGCTTGACAAAGACCCATGGCTAATGTCAAAGAACTTCAACCGAATTAGTTATACTTTAACATTTGTTAGGCTACAATGTGGCACTGTTCTAGTGTACTTCTGTCACCTGCTATATTCTGTATTGTACCGTTGTATTGCTCAGGAGGACAAACCAGATTTCATTTTCTTTTTTTCATAGGCAAGCAACTGCCACTGTGTCACACCACTAGTACCACCGATATGAGTAAATTTTATCCGCCCAGGATTGCCAACCTTATTTGCTGTTTCCCGTGGAGCCAGCCCTGGGCCTAGCCCTACTTGCAAACAGAAATTACAGGTAAGATAGGCGTTTGGTTGGAGGTAGTATAATGGAGTATTAGGAGAGACGAGAGATTTGATTGACGGTAGTACTACTAAAGTCCTAGGACTATTCAGGAAAACAAACTTACTGTTATGTTAAACCCCCACCCACCAGACTCAAAAGCAGTAAAAAACAGGTATGGTCAGATAAAGTTTCAAAAAGTATATTTTTATAGCCCTAACAAAAGAATCTCCTGCAAGACCCTCCCTAACCCCAACGATTGTCCTTCAAAAGTCCCCAAAAATCCCAACTCCCAATTCCCACCCCCCAAAAGTCTCTAAAAAAGGGGCAAGGGACACTATGGCAGGGTGCTGTTGGAATTAGCAGCCAGGGCATCATGCTCCTTGCGGAGGGTGGCAAGTTCGAAGCGGAGGCCCTCCACCACGTTCTTATAGTTATGGACCTCCTGCTCCAGGTAGGACAGTCTGAGGGATAAGCGGCGCCGGTGTGCCTTGCAAATCCTGTGAGGGGCAGCTGCTTTCTTTGCTGCTGGGCGGTGGCGTTTGGCTTTGGTAGCCCGGCTCCGTACCGCTGGAGCACTGCGCTGGCTGGCACTGGCAGCCCGCACGGAGGAGGATGCAGCTGTCCCAGTGGACGTTGTTGTTGTACCAGACTGCGTCTCCTCCTCCTCCAGGGCCACCAGCCGCCGATATTCTGCGACAGTGGCATCCAGCCTCCGTTGCCGGGCCATTCGAGCCAGCTCCTTCCTCCTTGATGGTGTCTTGGATTTGGAAGGAGCAACTACATGAAAAAAGAAAGACATAGTCTGTAACCAATGCTCCTTAAGATTAACACAAAATGATTGAGCAGAAAGTTGTCACAGTACAAGTAACAAATTGAAAGCACAGTACATAACTATTGAGGACAGTATCTATGTAACCTCCGACTTCTTCATCCTTGCTCTAACATTAGTGGGAGTTTAAGGAACAAATTCTGCGAGCACTATGGACTTCTATTACAGTCGACTATGACAGTACACCACTCTTATTCTTCTTCTTCTCTCTTGTTTAGGAAAATTGGTACGTTATCTTATGCAAGCCGGCATAATGCCAGCGCAGTGAACTTGCACCCGAGAAAAACAGACGCACACCATGGTGAGTGAGACAGACTTGCGTTACTGTACCGGTCCAGTACATGCAGGTGGTGAATCTCTTACTTTTCTATTACGGGTGGCACTGAGAATACTCTGTTAAAAGGGCTACTGCTTAATTAATTTAGCTTTCACCCTACAGTGCAAATGAGTATTAGAAAAGGAAAATGAAGAAGCTAAATTATCTGATTATCTATCACTTCACATGGGATGTATTTGATGACATATGGGATAACTTTAGGTGCTTTGCTTATTATTGAGTGAACAGTGATACCCCCACACATGAATGACGTACTACTACTAAACTAAAGTTATTAAGGGAGGTAGGGAGTGTCCACCGTAATAAC
The DNA here is from genome assembly GCF_964263255.1 of Lissotriton vulgaris. Lineage (NCBI taxonomy): Eukaryota > Metazoa > Chordata > Amphibia > Caudata > Salamandridae > Lissotriton > Lissotriton vulgaris. The sequence goes on along the minus strand of NC_141693.1, from coordinate 582,486,676 downwards.
CGGATATATGCTGTGCTTGCAGTTGCAATACAAACTACTGCTACTATTCATGGTAGTCTTTGGACAACATTACAACTTCTTTTCCTTGCCTTTCCTACACTGGAACGGACGTGCGGGTGCGGTGCTACATGCTCTTCAAAGTAATACTTAGTTCATCCAGTGACCGTCTACTCTCTCTAGATACACATATGCTATCTAAGAGTCAGATAGTACCATGAATGATCCAGGCATCCATCCATTCAAAGTATATTGCACACATACAGTTTCTGTCTCACCCACCCAGGCTGTTCTCCTTCCACCCATCCTTGCTTCATCATTCACCCAGCCATGCACCATACCATTTTCTTACCTTCCCAGCCACCTCGGGGACCAAGCAAACACATATCATTCTTCTTTGCCAGTCATCATTACATTTCTCGTGCTTCCACACTTACTTACACCCTTCTTTCGCTTTTCGTTCATCCCATCCATCAAGTTCACCTCAGATCTGATTGGGATTCTTCTCGCCAAAAACTTCACAGCTAAGTCGAAGTACATTTAGAGGAGGCTACTACCTGCTTTTTTATAATACACCCGTGCAGAAAGCACACTCTGCAGTCTTCAATCTCAATGACTAAGGAATGTATAGCTTACCTCTGCCCGCCACCACCGTGTGAACCCTCACAGGCATGTCCTTGTCCGGCACTTGCACCGCCTCCTCCCCAGAGTTGTCCTCCTCGTCCAATGCCACCACCACCTACGCGCTGGCCCCGTCTCCAGATGTTCCACCTACAAAGTACATTTAATAATGTTAGAATACACCACTCACTACTATATAATATTTGGTCTAGGAGGAAGAAAGAAATGTGAAAAAAAGTGTACAATTTAATAATTTTTGACTGTGTACTCTAGAGTAAAAATGTCCCTTTTTCCAGGGAAGGCTGTTGTCTTGCTGCACTTTTTGGCACAACTGATGAATGTTTGCTTTTTACTTTTTAACACGCACCACTTTTTCTCCTAACAGACAGAACCTTGACTTCTAAGAACACGAGCAGGATCAAGTTCAAACCAGGTGAGAGCTCGGCTCGACCACAAGAAATGTGTCCAATTAATCGTCAGCACTAAGCACTTTTCCATTTTCAGTTACACGTTCACTTTTATGACAAACTTGAATTTAATAAATGTGTTTACTTTTAATAAAGCTTTTAAACTTAAATAGACTCTGTGGTTTTTGGTCCTCCAGACTAGAGTGGATGAGCTAAAGGTTTTCGAATTTTTGCAAGCATGAGTCCGTGCCTCTGCCATCGGTGACTTTGGGAGCTAAATGACTCTGCCACACTATCTAGTCAGTAAGGAGATTGGGGGTTCAACTACAAAGTCTGTTATCACTGAGGTATGTGGAAAGTCTAACAGTTACAGCACCTATTATAATTGATAAGCTAAGTGATGCATTATTTAGTGTCCATAGTTCTGTTTGTGCAGATTTGTCCCTGCAACAGTAGTAGAATGGATTGTCCTCCTATCCAAACCAAAAGTAAAGTAGTATCTTATTCTTTCTTGGTGGTGGTCATTCACCTTTTTATTGTTGGCAATGGTCAAAGCATAAACATTTAGAATACTTGAAAAGACATTATGGACAATCCCAGAGGACTGCACTCAGTGCATAGAGCTATTGCTGACTAGAATGGGAGTCCAATGGAAATGCCAAATGTGCAATCTTAGTTAGCTACACAGACAGACTAATAAGAATAATCTAGTAATACCACACGGAGTCATAGTCGAGGCAGGATAAGAATTTAGATCCTGTCTACAAGAAGATCAAAGACGATTTAGAAAATATCGAATGAGGAACGCTAGGAAAAAATAAGTACTCTATATTAAAATTAAAACTTACTGGGGCCAGCAAAGGAGCCCTTGACTGCCCGGTCCTGGCCTGCATCGACAACAGCACCCACCTCCTCCTCCTCCTGTGTCCTCCTCTTGCCCCTGGGGGAAGCTGATGTACAACATGAAAGAAAGAAAAACAGAAAACATGGATGATATTTCTCAACCAAATCAAACATTTTAAAAGAACTAACAAAGTAACAAAATATTTTTGCGAAATAGCAAATAGGGAACGACTCCACGGGATATATTATTGACCAATCTCATGTGGTCGACTACATCATTACTTTAGTATTGCTTGATTTGCGGACCGTCGAATTGGAAACTACCCTATGTAACTCACTAAACAAAGTACTAAAAAGGTTTGCCTAGGATTGGCAGGCAGCAGTCCGCAACACGCAAAGTGACAGCCAAAGTCCATCGTGATTGAAGATCAGCGACAACACTAAAGTTTCCTACTACATTCACCAGTCATTAAAATACTCAAACTATTAATCCACCACCACTATTTCTTCTTATCGCCATGTGTACAAAGGAAGGACTGGACTTGAGTCTGTAGGGGCTGATTTAGAAGGCCCTTGCGGCTCTTTTGCTCCATTGTTGCGTGACTTTTGTGACGCAGCGACAGCACAAAAGAGGCGCAATGGTGCGGCGTATATTAACAACGTGACGCATATGGGAGATGCATCACGTTGTAAAGCCCTGCGCCAATAGGGGGCGTTCCGGCGCAAGGGATGGCGTTCCCGCGCAGGAACGCATCCTAAAAGTGGCTGAGGGAAATCTACAAGATTTCAATCAGTCACTTTGAGGACAATGATGCGTGACTCAAACCCTGCGCCTGCTTGAAGCAGACGTACGGCTTGACGCAGCATTGGGGAGATAGGGCACCCCAGAGCATTTGTGGAGCTGCACCATCGTTGCGACGCAACTCCAGCAATGCGCCGCCTTTACGGCACAGATGCGTAACGCTTTGGTGACGTTTGGGGCCCATGGCGCGCCACATTGTAAATACGGCGCACCATGGGTGATGGTGGCGTGATGCACAATTACTGGCGCATCCCTGCAACTTTGCAGGGATGCGCCGGTAATTAAAAATCTGAACCTTAGTGTGTAGCATTACGCAGTTCTTTCAACTACACTCCTACATAATTTCACAGGCCAATGAAATGAACACAAAATCTAAAACAAATAAGCATAGTAGCAACACTACTGAGAAGAAGGAGAGCAGTGTACCTGAAATGCACAGAAGATTTTGAAATAAAATTTACCTACAATGTAATGAGCAGCATTATTGCTCTTGGTAAAAAACTAAAATTTGCAATATAATAACACAGCAGGAGAAAACATAGTAGTAAAGACATAGCTACTACTACTGACCAAGCCCGGGGATCTCAAGGCCAAGGAGGTCGAGCAGATCTCGCTCACGGGTCAGGACATCCGTCCAGCGGTGGGTGGCCTGGTTGTAGGTGCGCCAGACCCGAGAGTGGTGGTAAATGGCCTGGCACACCTTCTCCCACCGCTTCCGGCGCTCCCGGGCCCCGTACCCGGCACTGATCTTGCCGCCTCCCATGATGGTCCTGGGGAGGCGGCGCTGAACATAAAAAATGAGTTGGGCCACCTCCTCCGGGGTAAAGATCTCCCGTGGCATCACTAGCTCCCCCCTCAAACGCCCGCACGGGAGCCGGACACGGGTGCGGGACCCTTCCCCTTCTCGGGATGCTTCCCGGCTCCCTTCACCATGGTCTGGGCGGAAAGGAATAAAGAAAATAGAATAGGGAAGAGAAGAAAAGAAAAGAGTTTACAAAAGTAGTTTAAAATTAACCAAAAGTAGCAGTAAACACAAAAATATAGGGCTAGAAAAATAGAGGGATAGATAATAAGTAAAATAGATCAAAAAAAACTTCAAACAAGCAAAGGATGGCAGATATTGACAGAGGATACAAAGACCATGCCCAGAACCATAGCAATGAATGAGAAACAAGATGGCCGCGCCCGTTCACGACCGCGCGGGTAAGTTCGCGCGAGATTTTCCTTGCGAACACGCGCGAGACTGTACTGGCAAGCCGCGGACTTTGCGAGATTACACTTTGCGCCCGGAAACGGAAATACGTTTGGCAAACAAGATGGCTGCGCCCTTGAACGACCGCGAGGGTAACTTCGCGCCTTGCGCTACGAGCGGCTCGCAAAAACGCACAAAACTTTGCCAACTAACACGCCGCAAAAAAAACTAATTGCATATTCGCACGAATTTGCGGCTTCCGAATCCGATCTCGCGCGTGTTCGCGCCCCGCGAAATTGCAGAAAAACGAGTTTTTCAAAACCATATGCACTCGGCAGGGGCAAGAGTTCAAACTCATCATTAGTAACAATTCCCGGTAGTGCTTCCTGACTGGGGCCCCTCCAGAATTCAGTTGCTAGTTGCAACAATTGTATGACCCTGCTCTGACCCTCACAGCAGGCTCATACAATAGCTACAAGTAGGCCACAAAGAAGGTCCTGGGGAAAAAAAATGCACTGCAACAGAAAGCAAAATTACAGATAAGGAAGTAGGTGCCAGACTGGAATTTTAAAACAGTGACACATTAATAAACTAACCCCAAATTAATTCATCTCAGTTGAAGCAGGGCTGGTGTGCTTGCTTTTCCCCCCCATAATCTACAGTAATGATGAACCAGAGGGTGGTATTGATGTAACAGAGGGTTGCAGTGGTGAAACAGAGGGTGCTGGGAACCTGTGATGATGAACCAGACGTAGAAACAACATAATTCGCGACCGTTGCGCGCCGAAATGTAAGTTCGCAATTGCGAACTGGAACGAAACCCTCGCGAACTGGCAGAAATCCTTGCGAACACAAAAAAAAAATCCGCAAATTCGCAAGAGTTCGCGGATTTTGCGGATTGCGAGTTCGCAAATCCGCAAAATTCGCGAACGCGAGATTCGCAAAATTCGCCCATACTTATATGGTGGACAAAACGATTCAGAAAAGGGGGTTGTGATGGACAGAGTATCTGAATTAAACAGAACACTAGTACCCAGTCAACATATCAGGACTTGATCCATCACCGTTTTTTAGCTCACTGCACCATCCCAGCTCAGAACCTGGCTACATGCAAATTAGTCTGTCCCTGGCCCGGTGCAACATGGGAACAGGGCAGACCAAACTACCAAGCCAATTCTTATACTGGAAAGGAAACAAGCTTCCGGGGACCGGTTTCTGGCATTACAGCCGTCTTCGGCCCGGCTTGCTTGAATCCTGATGGTGCAGTGAGCAAGGGACTCACATCTGAGTATACCCTTCCATGCTTATGGTGGACAAAACGATTCAGAAAAGGGGGTGGTGATGGACAGAGTATCTGAATTAAACAGAACACTCATACCCAGTCAACAGATCAGGACTTGATCCATCACCGTTTTTTAGCTCACTGCACCATCCCAGCTCCGAACCTGGCTACATGCAAATTAGTCTGTCCCTGGCCCAGTGCATCATGGGAACAGGGCAGACCAAACTACCAAGCCAATTCTTATACTGGAAAGGAAACAAGCTTCCGGGGACCAGTTTCTGGCATTACAGTCGTCTTCGGCCCGGCTTGCTTGAATCCTGATGGTGCAGTGAGCAAGGGACTCACATCTGAGTATATCCTACCACGCTTATGGTGGACAAAACGATTCAGAAAAGGGGGTGGTGATGGACAGAGTATCTGAATTAAACAGAACACTTGTACCCAGTCAACAGATCAGGGCTTGATCCATCACCGTTTTTTAGCTCACTGCACCATCCCAGCTCAGAACCTGGCTACATGAAAATTAGTCTGTCCCTGGCCCAGTGCATCATGGGAACAGGGCAGACCAAACTACCAAGCCAATTCTTATACTGGAAAGGTAACAAGCTTCTGGGGACTGGTTTCTGGCATTATAGCCATCTTCGGCCCGGCTTGCTTGAATCCTGATGGTGCAGTGAGCAAGGGACTCACATCTGAGTATACCCTTCCACGCTTATGGTGGACAAAACGATTCAGAAAAGGGGGTGGTGATGGACAGAGTATCTGAATTAAACAGAACACTCGTACACAGTCAACAGATCAGGGCTTGATCCATCACCGTTTTTTAGCTCACTGCACCATCCCAGCTCAGAACCTGGCTACATGCAAATTAGTCTGTCCCTGGCCCAGTGCATCATGGGAACAGGGCAGACCAAACTACCAAGCCAATTCTTATACTGGAAAGGAAACAAGCTTCCAGGGACCGGTTTCTGGCATTACAGCCGTCTTCGGCCCGGCTTGCTTGAATCCTGATGGTGCAGTGAGCAAGGGACTCACATCTGAGTATACCCTTCCACGCTTATGGTGGACAAAACGATTCCGAAAAGGGGGTGGTGATGGACAGAGTATCTGAATTAAACAGAACACTCTTACTAGTCAACAGATCAGGGCTTATTCCATCACCGTTTTTTAGCTCACTGCACCATCCCATCTCAGAACCTGGCTACATGCAAATTAGTCTGTCCCTAGCCCAGTGCATCATGGGAACAGGGCAGACCAAACTACCAAGCCAATTCTTATACTGGAAAGGAAACAAGCTTCCGGGGACCGGTTTCTGGCATTACAGCCGTCTTCGGCCCGGCTTGCTTGAATCCTGATGGTGCAGTGAGCAAGGGACTCACATCTGAGTATACCCTTCCATGCTTATGGTGGACAAAACGATTCAGAAAAGGGGGTGGTGATGGACAGAGTATCTGAATTAAACAGAACACTCGTACCCAGTTAACAGATCAGGGCTTGATCCATCACCGTTTTTTAGCTCACTGCACCATCCCAGCTCAGAATCTGGCTACATGCAAATTAGTCTGTCCCTGGCCCAGTGCATCATGGGAACAGGGCAGACCAAACTACCAAGCCAATTCTTATACTGGAAAGGAAACAAGCTTCCAGGGACCGGTTTCTGGCATTACAGCCGTCTTCGGCCCGGCTTGCTTGAATCCTGATGGTGCAGTGAGCAAGGGACTCACATCTGAGTATACCCTTCCACGCTTATGGTGGACAAAACGATTCAGAAAAGGGGTGGTGATGGACAGAGTATCTGAATTAAACAGAACACTCATACAAAGTCAACAGATCAGGGCTTGATCCATCACCGTTTTTTAGCTCACTGCACCATCCCATCTCAGAACCTGGCTACATGCAAATGAGCCTGTCCCTGGCCCAGTGCATCATGGGAACAGGGCAGACCAAACTACCAAGCCAATTCTTATACTGGAAAGGAAACAAGCTTCCGGGGACCGGTTTCTGGCATTACAGCCGTCTTCGGCCCGGCTTGCTTGAATCCTGATGGTGCAGTGAGCAAGGGACTCACATCTGAGTATACCCTTCCACGCTTATGGTGGACAAAACGATTCAGAAAAGGGGGTTGTGATGGACAGAGTATCTGAATTAAACAGAACACTAGTACCCAGTCAACAGATCAGGACTTGATCCATCACCGTTTTTTAGCTCACTGCACCATCCCAGCTCAGAACCTGGCTACATGCAAATTAGTCTGTCCCTGGCCCGGTGCATCATGGGAACAGGGCAGACCAAACTACCAAGCCAATTCTTATACTGGAAAGGAAACAAGCTTCCGGGGACCGGTTTCTGGCATTACAGCCGTCTTCGGCCCGTCTTGCTTGAATCCTGATGGTGCAGTGTGCAAGGGACTCACATCTGAGTATACCCTTCCACACTTATGGTGGACAAAACGATTCAGAAAAGGGGGTGGTGATGGACAGAGTATCTGAATTAAACAGAACACTCTTACCCAATCAACAGATCAGGGCTTGATCCATCACAGTTTTTTAGCTCACTGCACCATCCCAGCTCAGAACCTGGCTACATGCAAATTAGTCTGTCCCTGGCGCAGTGCATCATGGGAACAGGGCAGACCAAACTACCAAGCCAATTCTTATACTGGAAAGGAAACAAGCTTCCGGGGACCGGTTTTTGGCATTACAGCCGTCTTCAGCCCGGCTTGCTTGAATCCTGATGGTGCAGTGAGCAAGGGACTCACATCTGAGTATACCCTTCCACGCTTATGGTGGACAAAACGATTCAGAAAAGGGGGTTGTGATGGCAAGAGTATCTGAATTAAACAGAACACTCGTACCCAGTCAACAGATCAGGGCTTGATCCATCACCGTTTTTTAGCTCACTGCACCATCCCAGCTCAGAACCTGGCTACATGCAAATTAGTCTGTCCCTGGCCCAGTGCATCATGGGAACAGGGCAGACCAAACTACCAAGCCAATTCTTATACTGGAAAGGAAACAAGCTTCCGGGGACCGGTTTCTGGCATTACAGCCGTCTTCGGCCCGGCTTGCTTGAATCCTGATGGTGCAGTGAGCAAGGGACTCACATCTGAGTATACCCTTCCACGCTTATGGTGGACAAAACGATTCAGAAAAGGGGGTTGTGATGGACAGAGTATCTGAATTAAACAGAACACTAGTACCCAGTCAACAGATCAGGGCTTGATCCATCACCGTTTTTTAGCTCACTGCACCATCCCAGCTCAGAACCTGGCTACATGCAAATTAGTCTGTCCCTGGCCCGGTGCATCATGGGAACAGGGCAGACCAAACTACCAAGCCAATTCTTATACTGGAAAGGAAACAAGCTTCTGGGGACCGGTTTCTGGCATTACAGCCATCTTCGGCCCGGCTTGCTTGAATCCTGATGGTGCAGTGAGCAAGGGTCTCACATCTGAGTATACCCTTCCATGCTTATGGTGGACAAGACGATTCAGAAAAGGGGGTGGTGATGGACAGAGTATCTGAATTAAACAGAACACTCGTACCCAGTCAACAGATCAGGGCTTGATCCATCACCGTTTTTTAGCTCACTGCACCATCCCAGCTCCGAACCTGGCTACATGCAAATTAGTCTGTCCCTGGCCCAGTGCATCATGGGAACAGGGCAGACCAAACTACCAAGCCAATTCTTATACTGGAAAGGAAACAAGCTTCCGGGGACCGGTTTCTGGCATTACAGTCGTCTTCGGCCCGGCTTGCTTGAATCCTGATGGTGCAGTGAGCAAGGGACTCACATCTGAGTATATACTACCACACTTATGGTGGACAAAACGATTCAGAAAAGGGGGTGGTGATGGACAGAGTATCTGAATTAAACAGAACACTTGTTCCCAGTCAACAGATCAGGGCTTGATCCATCACCGTTTTTTAGCTCACTGCACCATCCCAGCTCGGAACCTGGCTACATGCAAATTAGTCTGTCCCTTGCCCAGTGCATCATGGGAACAGGGCAGACCAAACTACCAAGCCAATTCTTATACTGGAAAGGAAAAAAGCTTCCGGGGACTGTTTTCTGGCATTATAGCCGTCTTCGGTCCGGCTTGCTTGAATCCTGATGGTGCAGTGAGCAAGGGACTCACATCTGAGTATACCCTTCCACGCTTATGGTGGACAAAACGATTCAGAAAAGGGGGTGGTGATGGACAGAGTATCTGAATTAAACAGAACACTCGTACCCAGTCAACAGATCAGGGCTTGATCCATCACCGTTTTATAGCTCACTGCACCATCCCAGCTCAGAACCTGGCTACATGCAAATTAGTCTGTCCGAGGCCCAGTGCATCATGGGAACAGGGCAGACCAAACTACCAAGCCAATTCTTATACTGGAAAGGAAACAAGCTTCCGGGGACCGGTTTCTGGCATTACAGCCGTCTTCGGCCCGTCTTGCTTGAATCCTGATGGTGCAGTGTGCAAAGGACTCACATCTGAGTATACCCTTCCACGCTTATGGTGGACAAAACGATTCAGAAAAGGGGGTGGTGATGGACAGAGTATCTGAATTAAACAGAACACTCGTACCCAGTCAACAGATCAGGGCTTGATCCATCAGCGTTTTTTAGCTCACTGCACCATCCCAGCTCAGAACCTGGCTACATGCAAATTAGTCTGTCCCTGGCCCAGTGCATCATGGGAACAGGGCAGACCAAACTACCAAGCCAATTCTTATACTGGAAAGGAAACAAGCTTCCGGGGACCGGTTTCTGGCATTACAGCCGTCTTCGGCCCGGCTTGCTTGAATCCTGATGGTGCAGTGAGCAAGGGACTCACATCTGAGTATACCCTTCCACGCTTATGGTGGACAAAACGATTCAGAAAAGGGGTGGTGATGGACAGAGTATCTGAATTAAACAGAACACTCATACCCAGTCAACAGATCAGGGCTTGATCCATCACCGTTTTTTAGCTCACTGCACCATCCCAGCTCAGAACCTGGCTACATGCAAATTAGTCTGTCCCTGGCCCACTGCATCATGGGAACAGGGCAGACCAAACTACCAAGCCAATTCTTATACTGGAAAGGAAACAAGCTTCCGGGGACCGGTTTCTGGCATTACAGCCGTCTTCGGCCCAGCTTGCTTGAATCCTGATGGTGCAGTGAGCAAGGGACTCACATCTGAGTATACCGTTCCACGCTTATGGTGGACAAAACGATTCAGAAAAGGGGGTGGTGATGGACAGAGTATCTGAATTAAACAGAACACTCTTACCCAGTCAACAGATCAGGGCTTGATCCATCACCGTTTTTTAGCTCACTGCTCCATCCCAGCTCAGAACCTGGCTATATGCAAATTAGTCTGTCCCTGGCCCAGTGCATCATGGGAACAGGGCAGACCAAACTAGAAAGCCAATTCTTATACTGGAAAGGAAACAAGCTTCCGGGGACCGGTTTTTGGCATTACAGCCGTCTTCGGCCCGGTTTGCTTGAATCCTGATGGTGCAGTGAGCAAGGGACTCACATCTGAGTATACCCTTCCACGCTTATGGTGGAAAAAACGATTCAGAAAAGGGGGTTGTGATGGACAGAGTATCTGAATTAAACAGAACACTCGTACCCAGTCAACAGATCAGGGCTTGATCCATCACCGTTTTTTTTAGCTCACTGCACCATCCCAGCTCAGAACCTGGCTACATGCAAATTAGTCTGTCCCTGGCCCAGTGCATCATGGGAACAGGGCAGACCAAACTACCAAGCCAATTCTTATACTGGAAAGGAAACAAGCTTCCGGGGACCGGTTTCTGGCATTACAGCCGTCTTCGGCCCGGCTTGCTTGAATCCTGATGGTGCAGTGAGCAAGGGACTCACATCTGAGTATACCCTTCCACGCTTATGGTGGACAAAACGATTCAGAAAAGGGGGTTGTGATGGACAGAGTATCTGAATTAAACAGAACACTAGTACCCAGTCAACAGATCAGGGCTTGATCCATCACCGTTTTTTAGCTCACTGCACCATCCCAGCTCAGAACCTGGCTACATGCAAATTAGTCTGTCCCTGGCCCGGTGCATCATGGGAACAGGGCAGACCAAACTACCAAGCCAATTCTTATACTGGAAAGGAAACAAGCTTCCGGGGACCGGTTTCTGGCATTACAGCCATCTTCGGTCCGGCTTGCTTGAATCCTGATGGTGCAGTGAGCAAGGGTCTCACATCTGAGTATACCCTTCCATGCTTATGGTGGACAAGACGATTCAGAAAAGGGGGTGGTGATGGACAGAGTATCTGAATTAAACAGAACACTCGTACCCAGTCAACAGATCAGGGCTTGATCCATCACCGTTTTTTAGCTCACTGCACCATCCCAGCTCCGAACCTGGCTACATGCAAATTAGTCTGTCCCTGGCCCAGTGCATCATGGGAACAGGGCTGACCAAACTACCAAGCCAATTCTTATACTGGAAAGGAAACAAGCTACCGGGGACCGGTTTCTGGCATTACAGTCGTCTTCGGCCCGGCTTGCTTGAATCCTGATGGTGCAGTGAGCAAGGGACTCACATCTGAGTATATCCTACCACACTTATGGTGGACAAAACGATTCAGAAAAGGGGGTGGTGATGGACAGAGTATCTGAATTAAACAGAACACTTGTACCCAGTCAACAGATCAGGGCTTGATCCATCACCGTTTTTTAGCTCACTGCACCATCCCAGCTCGGAACCTGGCTACATGCAAATTAGTCTGTCCCTTGCCCAGTGCATCATGGGAACAGGGCAGACCAAACTACCAAGCCAATTCTTATACTGGAAAGGAAAAAAGCTTCCGGGGACCGGTTTCTGGCATTACAGCCGTCTTCGGCCCAGCTTGCTTGAATCCTGATGGTGCAGTGAGCAAGGGACTCACATCTGAGTATACCGTTCCACGCTTATGGTGGACAAAACGATTCAGAAAAGGGGGTGGTGATGGACAGAGTATCTGAATTAAACAGAACACTCTTACCCAGTCAACAGATCAGGGCTTGATCCATCACCGTTTTTTAGCTCACTGCTCCATCCCAGCTCAGAACCTGGCTACATGCAAATTAGTCTGTCCCTGGCCCAGTGCATCATGGGAACAGGGCAGACCAAACTAGAAAGCCAATTCTTATACTGGAAAGGAAACAAGCTTCCGGGGACCGGTTTTTGGCATTACAGCCGTCTTCGGCCCGGTTTGCTTGAATCCTGATGGTGCAGTGAGCAAGGGACTCACATCTGAGTATACCCTTCCACGCTTATGGTGGAAAAAACGATTCAGAAAAGGGGGTTGTGATGGACAGAGTATCTGAATTAAACAGAACACTCGTACCCAGTCAACAGATCAGGGCTTGATCCATCACCGTTTTTTTAGCTCACTGCACCATCCCAGCTCAGAACCTGGCTACATGCAAATTAGTCTGTCCCTGGCCCAGTGCATCATGGGAACAGGGCAGACCAAACTACCAAGCCAATTCTTATACTGGAAAGGAAACAAGCTTCCGGGGACCGGTTTCTGGCATTACAGCCGTCTTCGGCCCGGCTTGCTTGAATCCTGATGGTGCAGTGAGCAAGGGACTCACATCTGAGTATACCCTTCCACGCTTATGGTGGACAAAACGATTCAGAAAAGGGGGTTGTGATGGACAGAGTATCTGAATTAAACAGAACACTAGTACCCAGTCAACAGATCAGGGCTTGATCCATCACCGTTTTTTAGCTCACTGCACCATCCCAGCTCAGAACCTGGCTACATGCAAATTAGTCTGTCCCTGGCCCGGTGCATCATGGGAACAGGGCAGACCAAACTACCAAGCCAATTCTTATACTGGAAAGGAAACAAGCTTCCGGGGACCGGTTTCTGGCATTACAGCCATCTTCGGTCCGGCTTGCTTGAATCCTGATGGTGCAGTGAGCAAGGGTCTCACATCTGAGTATACCCTTCCATGCTTATGGTGGACAAGACGATTCAGAAAAGGGGGTGGTGATGGACAGAGTATCTGAATTAAACAGAACACTCGTACCCAGTCAACAGATCAGGGCTTGATCCATCACCGTTTTTTAGCTCACTGCACCATCCCAGCTCCGAACCTGGCTACATGCAAATTAGTCTGTCCCTGGCCCAGTGCATCATGGGAACAGGGCTGACCAAACTACCAAGCCAATTCTTATACTGGAAAGGAAACAAGCTACCGGGGACCGGTTTCTGGCATTACAGTCGTCTTCGGCCCGGCTTGCTTGAATCCTGATGGTGCAGTGAGCAAGGGACTCACATCTGAGTATATCCTACCACACTTATGGTGGACAAAACGATTCAGAAAAGGGGGTGGTGATGGACAGAGTATCTGAATTAAACAGAACACTTGTACCCAGTCAACAGATCAGGGCTTGATCCATCACCGTTTTTTAGCTCACTGCACCATCCCAGCTCGGAACCTGGCTACATGCAAATTAGTCTGTCCCTTGCCCAGTGCATCATGGGAACAGGGCAGACCAAACTACCAAGCCAATTCTTATACTGGAAAGGAAAAAAGCTTCCGGGGACTGGTTTCTGGCATTATAGCCGTCTTCGGCCCGGCTTGCTTGAATCCTGATGGTGCAGTGAGCAAGGGACTCACATCTGAGTATACCCTTCCACGCTTATGGTGGACAAAACGATTCAGAAAAGGGGGTGGTGATGGACAGAGTATCTGAATTAAACAGAACACTCGTACCCAGTCAACAGATCAGGGCTTGATCCATCACCGTTTTATAGCTCACTGCACCATCCCAGCTCAGAACCTGGCTACATGCAAATTAGTCTGTCCGAGGCCCAGTGCATCATGGGAACAGGGCAGACCAAACTACCAAGCCAATTCTTATACTGGAAAGGAAACAAGCTTCCGGGGACCGGTTTCTGGCATTACAGCCGTCTTCGGCCCGTCTTGCTTGAATCCTGATGGTGCAGTGTGCAAAGGACTCACATCTGAGTATACCCTTCCACGCTTATGGTGGACAAAACGATTCAGAAAAGGGGGTGGTGATGGACAGAGTATCTGAATTAAACAGAACACTCGTACCCAGTCAACAGATCAGGGCTTGATCCATCAGCGTTTTTTAGCTCACTGCACCATCCCAGCTCAGAACCTGGCTACATGCAAATTAGTCTGTCCCTGGCCCAGTGCATCATGGGAACAGGGCAGACCAAACTACCAAGCCAATTCTTATACTGGAAAGGAAACAAGCTTCCGGGGACCGGTTTCTGGCATTACAGCCGTCTTCGGCCCGGCTTGCTTGAATCCTGATGGTGCAGTGAGCAAGGGACTCACATCTGAGTATACCCTTCCACGCTTATGGTGGACAAAACGATTCAGAAAAGGGGTGGTGATGGACAGAGTATCTGAATTAAACAGAACACTCATACCCAGTCAACAGATCAGGGCTTGATCCATCACCGTTTTTTAGCTCACTGCACCATCCCAGCTCAGAACCTGGCTACATGCAAATTAGTCTGTCCCTGGCCCAGTGCATCATGGGAACAGGGCAGACCAAACTACCAAGCCAATTCTTATACTGGAAAGGAAACAAGCTTCCGGGGACCGGTTTCTGGCATTACAGCCGTCTTCGGCCCAGCTTGCTTGAATCCTGATGGTGCAGTGAGCAAGGGACTCACATCTGAGTATACCGTTCCACGCTTATGGTGGACAAAACGATTCAGAAAAGGGGGTGGTGATGGACAGAGTATCTGAATTAAACAGAACACTCTTACCCAGTCAACAGATCAGGGCTTGATCCATCACCGTTTTTTAGCTCACTGCTCCATCCCAGCTCAGAACCTGGCTACATGCAAATTAGTCTGTCCCTGGCCCGGTGCATCATGGGAACAGGGCAGACCAAACTACCAAGCCAATTCTTATACTGGAAAGGAAACAAGCTTCCGGGGACCGGTTTCTGGCATTACAGCCATCTTCGGTCCGGCTTGCTTGAATCCTGATGGTGCAGTGAGCAAGGGTCTCACATCTGAGTATAACCTTCCATGCTTATGGTGGACAAGACGATTCAGAAAAGGGGGTGGTGATGGACAGAGTATCTGAATTAAACAGAACACTCGTACCCAGTCAACAGATCAGGGCTTGATCCATCACCGTTTTTTAGCTCACTGCACCATCCCAGCTCCGAACCTGGCTACATGCAAATTAGTCTGTCCCTGGCCCAGTGCATCATGGGAACAGGGCTGACCAAACTACCAAGCCAATTCTTATACTGGAAAGGAAACAAGCTTCCGGGGACCGGTTTCTGGCATTACAGTCGTCTTCGGCCCGGCTTGCTTGAATCCTGATGGTGCAGTGAGCAAGGGACTCACATCTGAGTATATCCTACCACACTTATGGTGGACAAAACGATTCAGAAAAGGGGGTGGTGATGGACAGAGTATCTGAATTAAACAGAACACTTGTACCCAGTCAACAGATCAGGGCTTGATCCATCACCGTTTTTTAGCTCACTGCACCATCCCAGCTCGGAACCTGGCTACATGCAAATTAGTCTGTCCCTTGCCCAGTGCATCATGGGAACAGGGCAGACCAAACTACCAAGCCAATTCTTATACTGGAAAGGAAAAAAGCTTCCGGGGACTGGTTTCTGGCATTATAGCCGTCTTCGGCCCGGCTTGCTTGAATCCTGATGGTGCAGTGAGCAAGGGACTCACATCTGAGTATACCCTTCCACGCTTATGGTGGACAAAACGATTCAGAAAAGGGGGTGGTGATGGACAGAGTATCTGAATTAAACAGAACACTCGTACCCAGTCAACAGATCAGGGCTTGATCCATCACCGTTTTATAGCTCACTGCACCATCCCAGCTCAGAACCTGGCTACATGCAAATTAGTCTGTCCGAGGCCCAGTGCATCATGGGAACAGGGCAGACCAAACTACCAAGCCAATTCTTATACTGGAAAGGAAACAAGCTTCCGGGGACCGGTTTCTGGCATTACAGCCGTCTTCGGCCCGTCTTGCTTGAATCCTGATGGTGCAGTGTGCAAAGGACTCACATCTGAGTATACCCTTCCACGCTTATGGTGGACAAAACGATTCAGAAAAGGGGGTGGTGATGGACAGAGTATCTGAATTAAACAGAACACTCGTACCCAGTCAACAGATCAGGGCTTGATCCATCAGCGTTTTTTAGCTCACTGCACCATCCCAGCTCAGAACCTGGCTACATGCAAATTAGTCTGTCCCTGGCCCAGTGCATCATGGGAACAGGGCAGACCAAACTACCAAGCCAATTCTTATACTGGAAAGGAAACAAGCTTCCGGGGACCGGTTTCTGGCATTACAGCCGTCTTCGGCCCAGCTTGCTTGAATCCTGATGGTGCAGTGCGCAAGGGACTCACATCTGAGTATACCGTTCCACGCTTATGGTGGACAAAACGATTCAGAAAAGGGGGTGGTGATGGACAGAGTATCTGAATTAAACAGAACACTCTTACCCAGTCAACAGATCAGGGCTTGATCCATCACCGTTTTTTAGCTCACTGCTCCATCCCAGCTCAGAACCTGGCTACATGCAAATTAGTCTGTCCCTGGCCCAGTGCATCATGGGAACAGGGCAGACCAAACTAGAAAGCCAATTCTTATACTGGAAAGGAAACAAGCTTCCGGGGACCGGTTTTTGGCATTACAGCCGTCTTCGGCCCGGTTTGCTTGAATCCTGATGGTGCAGTGAGCAAGGGACTCACATCTGAGTATACCCTTCCACGCTTATGGTGGAAAAAACGATTCAGAAAAGGGGGTTGTGATGGACAGAGTATCTGAATTAAACAGAACACTCGTACCCAGTCAACAGATCAGGGCTTGATCCATCACCGTTTTTTAGCTCACTGCACCATCCCAGCTCAGAACCTGGCTACATGCAAATTAGTCTGTCCCTGGCCCAGTGCATCATGGGAACAGGGCAGACCAAACTACCAAGCCAATTCTTATACTGGAAAGGAAACAAGCTTCCGGGGACCGGTTTCTGGCATTACAGCCGTCTTCGGCCCGGCTTGCTTGAATCCTGATTGTGCAGTGAGCAAGGGACTCACATCTGAGTATACCCTTCCACGCTTATGGTGGACAAAACGATTCAGAAAAGGGGGTGGTGATGGACAGAGTATCTGAATTAAACAGAACACTCGTACCCAGTCAACAGATCAGGGCTTGATCCATCACCGTTTTTTAGCTCACTGCACCATCCCAGCTCAGAACCTGGCTACATGCAAATTAGTCTATCCCTGGCCCAGTGCATCATGGGAACAGGGCAGACCAAACTACCAAGCCAATTCTTATACTGGAAAGGAAACAAGCTTCCGGGGACCGGTTTCTGGCATTACAGCGTCTTTGGCCCGGCTTGCTTGAATCCTGATGGTTCAGTGAGCAAGGGACTCACATCTGAGTATACCCTTCCACGCTAATGTTGAACAATACAATTCAGAAAAGGGGGTGGTGATGGACAGAGTATCTGAATTAAACAGAACACTCATACCCGGTCAACAAATCAGGGCTTGATCCATCATCGTTTTTTAGCTCACTGCACCATCCCAGCTCAGAACCTGGCTACATGCAAATTAGTCTGTCCCTGGCCCAGTGCATCATGGGAACAGGGCAGACCAAACTACCAAGCCAATTCTTATACTGGAAAGGAAACAAGCTTCCGGGGACCGGTTTTTGGCATTACAGCCGTCTTCGGCCCGGCTTGCTTGAATCCTGATGGTGCAGTGAGCAAGGGACTCACATCTGAGTATACCCTTCCACGCTTATGGTGGACAAAACGATTCAGAAAAGGGGGTTGTGATAGACAGAGTATCTGAATTAAACAGAACACTCGTACCCAGTCAACAGATCAGGGCTTGATCCATCACCGTTTTTTAGCTCACTGCACCATCCCAGCTCAGAGCCTGGCTACATGCAAATTAGTCTGTCCCTGGCACAGTGCATCATGGGAACAGGGCAGACCAAACGACCAAGCCAATTCTTATACTGGAAAGGAAACAAGCTTCCGGGGAACGGTTTCTGGCATTACAGCTGTCTTCGGCCCGGCTTGCTTGAATCCTGATTGTGCAGTGAGCAAGGGACTCACATCTGAGTATACCCTTCCACGCTTATGGTGGACAAAACGATTCAGAAAAGTGGGTGGTGATGGACAGAGTATCTGAATTAAACAGAACACTCGTACCCAGTCAACAGATCAGGGCTTGATCCATCACCTTTTTGTAGCTCACTGCACATCCCAGCTCAGAACCTGGGTACATGCAAATTAGTCTGTCCCTGGCCCAGTGCATCATGGGAACAGGGCAGACCAAACTACCAAGCCAATTCTTATACTGGAAAGGAAAGAAGCTTCCGGGGACCGGTTTTTGGCATTACAGCGGTCTTCGGCCCGGCTTGCTTGAATCCTGATGGTGCAGTGAGCAAGGGACTCACATCTGAGTATACCCTTCCACGCTTATGGTGGACAAAACGATTCAGAAAAGGGGGTGGTGATGGACAGAGTATCTGAATTAAACAGAACACTCGTACCCAGTCAACAGATCAGGGCTTGATCCATCACCGTTTTTTAGCTCACTGCACCATCCCAGCTCAGAGCCTGGCTACATGCAAATTAGTCTGTCCCTGGCACAGTGCATCATGGGAACAGGGCAGACCAAACGACCAAGCCAATTCTTATACTGGAAAGGAAACAAGCTTCCGGGGAACGGTTTCTGGCATTACAGCTGTCTTCGGCCCGGCTTGCTTGAATCCTGATTGTGCAGTGAGCAAGGGACTCACATCTGAGTATACCCTTCCACGCTTATGGTGGACAAAACGATTCAGAAAAGTGGGTGGTGATGGACAGAGTATCTGAATTAAACAGAACACTCGTACCCAGTCAACAGATCAGGGCTTGATCCATCACCTTTTTGTAGCTCACTGCACATCCCAGCTCAGAACCTGGGTACATGCAAATTAGTCTGTCCCTGGCCCAGTGCATCATGGGAACAGGGCAGACCAAACTACCAAGCCAATTCTTATACTGGAAAGGAAAGAAGCTTCCGGGGACCGGTTTTTGGCATTACAGCGGTCTTCGGCCCGGCTTGCTTGAATCCTGATGGTGCAGTGAGCAAGGGACTCACATCTGAGTATACCCTTCCACGCTTATGGTGGACAAAACGATTCAGAAAAGGGGGTGGTGATGGACAGAGTATCTGAATTAAACAGAACACTCGTACCCAGTGAACAGATCAGGGCTTGATCCATCACCGTTTTTTAGCTCACTGCACCATCCCAGCTCAGAACCTGGCTACATGCAAATTAGTCTGTCCCTGGCCCAGTGCATCATGGGAACAGGGCAGACCAAACTAACAAGCCAATTCTTATACTGGAAAGGAAACAAGCTTCCGGGGACCGGTTTCTGGCATTACAGTGTCTTTGGCCCGGCTTGCTTGAATCCTGATGGTTCAGTGAGCAAGGGACTCACATCTGAGTATACCCTTCCACGCTTATGGTGGAAAAAACGATTCAGAAAAGGGGTTGTGATGGACAGAGTATCTGAATTAAACAGAACACTCGTACCCAGTCAACAGATCAGGGCTTGATCCATCACCGTTTTTTAGCTCACTGCACCATCCCAGCTCAGAACCTGGCTACATGCAAATAAGTCTGTCCCTGGCCCAGTGCATCATGGGAACAGGGCAGACCAAACTACCAAGCCAATTCTTATACTGGAAAGGAAACAAGCTTCCGGGGACCGGTTTCTGGCATTACAGCCGTCTTCGGCCCGGCTTGCTTGAATCCTGATTGTGCAGTGAGCAAGGGACTCACATCTGAGTATACCCTTCCACGCTTATGGTGGACAAAACGATTCAGAAAAGGGGGAGGTGATGGACAGAGTATCTGAATTAAACAGAACACTCGTACCCAGTCAACAGATCAGGGCTTGATCCATCACCGTTTTTTAGCTCACTGCACCATCCCAGCTCAGAACCTGGCTACATGCAAATTAGTCTATCCCTGGCCCAGTGCATCATGGGAACAGGGCAGACCAAACTACCAAGCTAATTCTTATACTGGAAAGGAAACAAGCTTCCGGGGACCGGTTTCTGGCATTACAGCGTCTTTGGCCCGGCTTGCTTGAATCCTGATGGTTCAGTGAGCAAGGGACTCACATCTGAGTATACTTTTCCACGCTAATGTTGAACAATACAATTCAGAAAAGGGGGTGGTGATGGACAGAGTATCTGAATTAAACAGAACACTCATACCCGGTCAACAAATCAGGGCTTGATCCATCATCGTTTTTAGCTCACTGCACCATCCCAGCTCAGAACCTGGCTACATGCAAATTAGTCTGTCCCTGGCCCAGTGCATCATGGGAACAGGGCAGACCAAACTACCAAGCCAATTCTTATACTGGAAAGGAAACAAGCTTCCGGGGACCGGTTTTTGGCATTACAGCCGTCTTCGGCCCGGCTTGCTTGAATCCTGATGGTGCAGTGAGCAAGGGACTCACATCTGAGTATACCCTTCCACGCTTATGGTGGACAAAACGATTCAGAAAAGGGGGTTGTGATAGACAGAGTATCTGAATTAAACAGAACACTCGTACCCAGTCAACAGATCAGGGCTTGATCCATCACCGTTTTTTAGCTCACTGCACCATCCCAGCTCAGAGCCTGGCTACATGCAAATTAGTCTGTCCCTGGCACAGTGCATCATGGGAACAGGGCAGACCAAACGACCAAGCCAATTCTTATACTGGAAAGGAAACAAGCTTCCGGGGGAAGGTTTCTGGCATTACAGCTGTCTTCGGCCCGGCTTGCTTGAATCCTGATTGTGCAGTGAGCAAGGGACTCACATCTGAGTATACCCTTCCACGCTTATGGTGGACAAAACGATTCAGAAAAGTGGGTGGTGATGGACAGAGTATCTGAATTAAACAGAACACTCGTACCCAGTCAACAGATCAGGGCTTGATCCATCACCGTTTTTTAGCTCACTGCACATCCCAGCTCAGAACCTGGGTACATGCAAATTAGTCTGTCCCTGGCCCAGTGCATCATGGGAACAGAGCAGACCAAACTACCAAGCCAATTCTTATACTGGAAAGGAAAGAAGCTTCCGGGGACCGGTTTTTGGCATTACAGCGGTCTTCGGCCCGGCTTGCTTGAATCCTGATGGTGCAGTGAGCAAGGGACTCACATCTGAGTATACCCTTCCACGCTTATGGTGGACAAAACGATTCAGAAAAGGGGGTGGTGATGGACAGAGTATCTGAATTAAACAGAACACTCTTACCCAATCAACAGATCAGGGCTTGATCCATCACAGTTTTTTAGCTCACTGCACCATCCCAGCTCAGAACCTGGCTACATGCAAATTAGTCTGTCCCTGGCGCAGTGCATCATGGGAACAGGGCAGACCAAACTACCAAGCCAATTCTTATACTGGAAAGGAAACAAGCTTCCGGGGACCGGTTTTTGGCATTACAGCCGTCTTCAGCCCGGCTTGCTTGAATCCTGATGGTGCAGTGAGCAAGGGACTCACATCTGAGTATACCCTTCCACGCTTATGGTGGACAAAACGATTCAGAAAAGGGGGTTGTGATGGCAAGAGTATCTGAATTAAACAGAACACTCGTACCCAGTCAACAGATCAGGGCTTGATCCATCACCGTTTTTTAGCTCACTGCACCATCCCAGCTCAGAACCTGGCTACATGCAAATTAGTCTGTCCCTGGCCCAGTGCATCATGGGAACAGGGCAGACCAAACTACCAAGCCAATTCTTATACTGGAAAGGAAACAAGCTTCCGGGGACCGGTTTCTGGCATTACAGCCGTCTTCGGCCCGGCTTGCTTGAATCCTGATGGTGCAGTGAGCAAGGGACTCACATCTGAGTATACCCTTCCACGCTTATGGTGGACAAAACGATTCAGAAAAGGGGGTTGTGATGGACAGAGTATCTGAATTAAACAGAACACTAGTACCCAGTCAACAGATCAGGGCTTGATCCATCACCGTTTTTTAGCTCACTGCACCATCCCAGCTCAGAACCTGGCTACATGCAAATTAGTCTGTCCCTGGCCCGGTGCATCATGGGAACAGGGCAGACCAAACTACCAAGCCAATTCTTATACTGGAAAGGAAACAAGCTTCTGGGGACCGGTTTCTGGCATTACAGCCATCTTCGGCCCGGCTTGCTTGAATCCTGATGGTGCAGTGAGCAAGGGTCTCACATCTGAGTATACCCTTCCATGCTTATGGTGGACAAGACGATTCAGAAAAGGGGGTGGTGATGGACAGAGTATCTGAATTAAACAGAACACTCGTACCCAGTCAACAGATCAGGGCTTGATCCATCACCGTTTTTTAGCTCACTGCACCATCCCAGCTCCGAACCTGGCTACATGCAAATTAGTCTGTCCCTGGCCCAGTGCATCATGGGAACAGGGCAGACCAAACTACCAAGCCAATTCTTATACTGGAAAGGAAACAAGCTTCCGGGGACCGGTTTCTGGCATTACAGTCGTCTTCGGCCCGGCTTGCTTGAATCCTGATGGTGCAGTGAGCAAGGGACTCACATCTGAGTATATACTACCACACTTATGGTGGACAAAACGATTCAGAAAAGGGGGTGGTGATGGACAGAGTATCTGAATTAAACAGAACACTTGTTCCCAGTCAACAGATCAGGGCTTGATCCATCACCGTTTTTTAGCTCACTGCACCATCCCAGCTCGGAACCTGGCTACATGCAAATTAGTCTGTCCCTTGCCCAGTGCATCATGGGAACAGGGCAGACCAAACTACCAAGCCAATTCTTTTACTGGAAAGGAAAAAAGCTTCCGGGGACTGGTTTCTGGCATTATAGCCGTCTTCGGTCCGGCTTGCTTGAATCCTGATGGTGCAGTGAGCAAGGGACTCACATCTGAGTATACCCTTCCACGCTTATGGTGGACAAAACGATTCAGAAAAGGGGGTGGTGATGGACAGAGTATCTGAATTAAACAGAACACTCGTACCCAGTCAACAGATCAGGGCTTGATCCATCACCGTTTTATAGCTCACTGCACCATCCCAGCTCAGAACCTGGCTACATGCAAATTAGTCTGTCCGAGGCCCAGTGCATCATGGGAACAGGGCAGACCAAACTACCAAGCCAATTCTTATACTGGAAAGGAAACAAGCTTCCGGGGACCGGTTTCTGGCATTACAGCCGTCTTCGGCCCGTCTTGCTTGAATCCTGATGGTGCAGTGTGCAAAGGACTCACATCTGAGTATACCCTTCCACGCTTATGGTGGACAAAACGATTCAGAAAAGGGGGTGGTGATGGACAGAGTATCTGAATTAAACAGAACACTCGTACCCAGTCAACAGATCAGGGCTTGATCCATCAGCGTTTTTTAGCTCACTGCACCATCCCAGCTCAGAACCTGGCTACATGCAAATTAGTCTGTCCCTGGCCCAGTGCATCATGGGAACAGGGCAGACCAAACTACCAAGCCAATTCTTATACTGGAAAGGAAACAAGCTTCCGGGGACCGGTTTCTGGCATTACAGCCGTCTTCGGCCCGGCTTGCTTGAATCCTGATGGTGCAGTGAGCAAGGGACTCACATCTGAGTATACCCTTCCACGCTTATGGTGGACAAAACGATTCAGAAAAGGGGTGGTGATGGACAGAGTATCTGAATTAAACAGAACACTCATACCCAGTCAACAGATCAGGGCTTGATCCATCACCGTTTTTTAGCTCACTGCACCATCCCAGCTCAGAACCTGGCTACATGCAAATTAGTCTGTCCCTGGCCCACTGCATCATGGGAACAGGGCAGACCAAACTACCAAGCCAATTCTTATACTGGAAAGGAAACAAGCTTCCGGGGACCGGTTTCTGGCATTACAGCCGTCTTCGGCCCAGCTTGCTTGAATCCTGATGGTGCAGTGAGCAAGGGACTCACATCTGAGTATACCGTTCCACGCTTATGGTGGACAAAACGATTCAGAAAAGGGGGTGGTGATGGACAGAGTATCTGAATTAAACAGAACACTCTTACCCAGTCAACAGATCAGGGCTTGATCCATCACCGTTTTTTAGCTCACTGCTCCATCCCAGCTCAGAACCTGGCTACATGCAAATTAGTCTGTCCCTGGCCCAGTGCATCATGGGAACAGGGCAGACCAAACTAGAAAGCCAATTCTTATACTGGAAAGGAAACAAGCTTCCGGGGACCGGTTTTTGGCATTACAGCCGTCTTCGGCCCGGTTTGCTTGAATCCTGATGGTGCAGTGAGCAAGGGACTCACATCTGAGTATACCCTTCCACGCTTATGGTGGAAAAAACGATTCAGAAAAGGGGGTTGTGATGGACAGAGTATCTGAATTAAACAGAACACTCGTACCCAGTCAACAGATCAGGGCTTGATCCATCACCGTTTTTTTTAGCTCACTGCACCATCCCAGCTCAGAACCTGGCTACATGCAAATTAGTCTGTCCCTGGCCCAGTGCATCATGGGAACAGGGCAGACCAAACTACCAAGCCAATTCTTATACTGGAAAGGAAACAAGCTTCCGGGGACCGGTTTCTGGCATTACAGCCGTCTTCGGCCCGGCTTGCTTGAATCCTGATGGTGCAGTGAGCAAGGGACTCACATCTGAGTATACCCTTCCACGCTTATGGTGGACAAAACGATTCAGAAAAGGGGGTTGTGATGGACAGAGTATCTGAATTAAACAGAACACTAGTACCCAGTCAACAGATCAGGGCTTGATCCATCACCGTTTTTTAGCTCACTGCACCATCCCAGCTCAGAACCTGGCTACATGCAAATTAGTCTGTCCCTGGCCCGGTGCATCATGGGAACAGGGCAGACCAAACTACCAAGCCAATTCTTATACTGGAAAGGAAACAAGCTTCCGGGGACCGGTTTCTGGCATTACAGCCATCTTCGGTCCGGCTTGCTTGAATCCTGATGGTGCAGTGAGCAAGGGTCTCACATCTGAGTATACCCTTCCATGCTTATGGTGGACAAGACGATTCAGAAAAGGGGGTGGTGATGGACAGAGTATCTGAATTAAACAGAACACTCGTACCCAGTCAACAGATCAGGGCTTGATCCATCACCGTTTTTTAGCTCACTGCACCATCCCAGCTCCGAACCTGGCTACATGCAAATTAGTCTGTCCCTGGCCCAGTGCATCATGGGAACAGGGCTGACCAAACTACCAAGCCAATTCTTATACTGGAAAGGAAACAAGCTACCGGGGACCGGTTTCTGGCATTACAGTCGTCTTCGGCCCGGCTTGCTTGAATCCTGATGGTGCAGTGAGCAAGGGACTCACATCTGAGTATATCCTACCACACTTATGGTGGACAAAACGATTCAGAAAAGGGGGTGGTGATGGACAGAGTATCTGAATTAAACAGAACACTTGTACCCAGTCAACAGATCAGGGCTTGATCCATCACCGTTTTTTAGCTCACTGCACCATCCCAGCTCGGAACCTGGCTACATGCAAATTAGTCTGTCCCTTGCCCAGTGCATCATGGGAACAGGGCAGACCAAACTACCAAGCCAATTCTTATACTGGAAAGGAAAAAAGCTTCCGGGGACCGGTTTCTGGCATTACAGCCGTCTTCGGCCCAGCTTGCTTGAATCCTGATGGTGCAGTGAGCAAGGGACTCACATCTGAGTATACCGTTCCACGCTTATGGTGGACAAAACGATTCAGAAAAGGGGGTGGTGATGGACAGAGTATCTGAATTAAACAGAACACTCTTACCCAGTCAACAGATCAGGGCTTGATCCATCACCGTTTTTTAGCTCACTGCTCCATCCCAGCTCAGAACCTGGCTACATGCAAATTAGTCTGTCCCTGGCCCAGTGCATCATGGGAACAGGGCAGACCAAACTAGAAAGCCAATTCTTATACTGGAAAGGAAACAAGCTTCCGGGGACCGGTTTTTGGCATTACAGCCGTCTTCGGCCCGGTTTGCTTGAATCCTGATGGTGCAGTGAGCAAGGGACTCACATCTGAGTATACCCTTCCACGCTTATGGTGGAAAAAACGATTCAGAAAAGGGGGTTGTGATGGACAGAGTATCTGAATTAAACAGAACACTCGTACCCAGTCAACAGATCAGGGCTTGATCCATCACCGTTTTTTTAGCTCACTGCACCATCCCAGCTCAGAACCTGGCTACATGCAAATTAGTCTGTCCCTGGCCCAGTGCATCATGGGAACAGGGCAGACCAAACTACCAAGCCAATTCTTATACTGGAAAGGAAACAAGCTTCCGGGGACCGGTTTCTGGCATTACAGCCGTCTTCGGCCCGGCTTGCTTGAATCCTGATGGTGCAGTGAGCAAGGGACTCACATCTGAGTATACCCTTCCACGCTTATGGTGGACAAAACGATTCAGAAAAGGGGGTTGTGATGGACAGAGTATCTGAATTAAACAGAACACTAGTACCCAGTCAACAGATCAGGGCTTGATCCATCACCGTTTTTTAGCTCACTGCACCATCCCAGCTCAGAACCTGGCTACATGCAAATTAGTCTGTCCCTGGCCCGGTGCATCATGGGAACAGGGCAGACCAAACTACCAAGCCAATTCTTATACTGGAAAGGAAACAAGCTTCCGGGGACCGGTTTCTGGCATTACAGCCATCTTCGGTCCGGCTTGCTTGAATCCTGATGGTGCAGTGAGCAAGGGTCTCACATCTGAGTATACCCTTCCATGCTTATGGTGGACAAGACGATTCAGAAAAGGGGGTGGTGATGGACAGAGTATCTGAATTAAACAGAACACTCGTACCCAGTCAACAGATCAGGGCTTGATCCATCACCGTTTTTTAGCTCACTGCACCATCCCAGCTCCGAACCTGGCTACATGCAAATTAGTCTGTCCCTGGCCCAGTGCATCATGGGAACAGGGCTGACCAAACTACCAAGCCAATTCTTATACTGGAAAGGAAACAAGCTACCGGGGACCGGTTTCTGGCATTACAGTCGTCTTCGGCCCGGCTTGCTTGAATCCTGATGGTGCAGTGAGCAAGGGACTCACATCTGAGTATATCCTACCACACTTATGGTGGACAAAACGATTCAGAAAAGGGGGTGGTGATGGACAGAGTATCTGAATTAAACAGAACACTTGTACCCAGTCAACAGATCAGGGCTTGATCCATCACCGTTTTTTAGCTCACTGCACCATCCCAGCTCGGAACCTGGCTACATGCAAATTAGTCTGTCCCTTGCCCAGTGCATCATGGGAACAGGGCAGACCAAACTACCAAGCCAATTCTTATACTGGAAAGGAAAAAAGCTTCCGGGGACTGGTTTCTGGCATTATAGCCGTCTTCGGCCCGGCTTGCTTGAATCCTGATGGTGCAGTGAGCAAGGGACTCACATCTGAGTATACCCTTCCACGCTTATGGTGGACAAAACGATTCAGAAAAGGGGGTGGTGATGGACAGAGTATCTGAATTAAACAGAACACTCGTACCCAGTCAACAGATCAGGGCTTGATCCATCACCGTTTTATAGCTCACTGCACCATCCCAGCTCAGAACCTGGCTACATGCAAATTAGTCTGTCCGAGGCCCAGTGCATCATGGGAACAGGGCAGACCAAACTACCAAGCCAATTCTTATACTGGAAAGGAAACAAGCTTCCGGGGACCGGTTTCTGGCATTACAGCCGTCTTCGGCCCGTCTTGCTTGAATCCTGATGGTGCAGTGTGCAAAGGACTCACATCTGAGTATACCCTTCCACGCTTATGGTGGACAAAACGATTCAGAAAAGGGGGTGGTGATGGACAGAGTATCTGAATTAAACAGAACACTCGTACCCAGTCAACAGATCAGGGCTTGATCCATCAGCGTTTTTTAGCTCACTGCACCATCCCAGCTCAGAACCTGGCTACATGCAAATTAGTCTGTCCCTGGCCCAGTGCATCATGGGAACAGGGCAGACCAAACTACCAAGCCAATTCTTATACTGGAAAGGAAACAAGCTTCCGGGGACCGGTTTCTGGCATTACAGCCGTCTTCGGCCCGGCTTGCTTGAATCCTGATGGTGCAGTGAGCAAGGGACTCACATCTGAGTATACCCTTCCACGCTTATGGTGGACAAAACGATTCAGAAAAGGGGTGGTGATGGACAGAGTATCTGAATTAAACAGAACACTCATACCCAGTCAACAGATCAGGGCTTGATCCATCACCGTTTTTTAGCTCACTGCACCATCCCAGCTCAGAACCTGGCTACATGCAAATTAGTCTGTCCCTGGCCCGGTGCATCATGGGAACAGGGCAGACCAAACTACCAAGCCAATTCTTATACTGGAAAGGAAACAAGCTTCCGGGGACCGGTTTCTGGCATTACAGCCATCTTCGGTCCGGCTTGCTTGAATCCTGATGGTGCAGTGAGCAAGGGTCTCACATCTGAGTATACCCTTCCATGCTTATGGTGGACAAGACGATTCAGAAAAGGGGGTGGTGATGGACAGAGTATCTGAATTAAACAGAACACTCGTACCCAGTCAACAGATCAGGGCTTGATCCATCACCGTTTTTTAGCTCACTGCACCATCCCAGCTCCGAACCTGGCTACATGCAAATTAGTCTGTCCCTGGCCCAGTGCATCATGGGAACAGGGCTGACCAAACTACCAAGCCAATTCTTATACTGGAAAGGAAACAAGCTACCGGGGACCGGTTTCTGGCATTACAGTCGTCTTCGGCCCGGCTTGCTTGAATCCTGATGGTGCAGTGAGCAAGGGACTCACATCTGAGTATATCCTACCACACTTATGGTGGACAAAACGATTCAGAAAAGGGGGTGGTGATGGACAGAGTATCTGAATTAAACAGAACACTTGTACCCAGTCAACAGATCAGGGCTTGATCCATCACCGTTTTTTAGCTCACTGCACCATCCCAGCTCGGAACCTGGCTACATGCAAATTAGTCTGTCCCTTGCCCAGTGCATCATGGGAACAGGGCAGACCAAACTACCAAGCCAATTCTTATACTGGAAAGGAAAAAAGCTTCCGGGGACCGGTTTCTGGCATTACAGCCGTCTTCGGCCCAGCTTGCTTGAATCCTGATGGTGCAGTGAGCAAGGGACTCACATCTGAGTATACCGTTCCACGCTTATGGTGGACAAAACGATTCAGAAAAGGGGGTGGTGATGGACAGAGTATCTGAATTAAACAGAACACTCTTACCCAGTCAACAGATCAGGGCTTGATCCATCACCGTTTTTTAGCTCACTGCTCCATCCCAGCTCAGAACCTGGCTACATGCAAATTAGTCTGTCCCTGGCCCAGTGCATCATGGGAACAGGGCAGACCAAACTAGAAAGCCAATTCTTATACTGGAAAGGAAACAAGCTTCCGGGGACCGGTTTTTGGCATTACAGCCGTCTTCGGCCCGGTTTGCTTGAATCCTGATGGTGCAGTGAGCAAGGGACTCACATCTGAGTATACCCTTCCACGCTTATGGTGGAAAAAACGATTCAGAAAAGGGGGTTGTGATGGACAGAGTATCTGAATTAAACAGAACACTCGTACCCAGTCAACAGATCAGGGCTTGATCCATCACCGTTTTTTTAGCTCACTGCACCATCCCAGCTCAGAACCTGGCTACATGCAAATTAGTCTGTCCCTGGCCCAGTGCATCATGGGAACAGGGCAGACCAAACTACCAAGCCAATTCTTATACTGGAAAGGAAACAAGCTTCCGGGGACCGGTTTCTGGCATTACAGCCGTCTTCGGCCCGGCTTGCTTGAATCCTGATGGTGCAGTGAGCAAGGGACTCACATCTGAGTATACCCTTCCACGCTTATGGTGGACAAAACGATTCAGAAAAGGGGGTTGTGATGGACAGAGTATCTGAATTAAACAGAACACTAGTACCCAGTCAACAGATCAGGGCTTGATCCATCACCGTTTTTTAGCTCACTGCACCATCCCAGCTCAGAACCTGGCTACATGCAAATTAGTCTGTCCCTGGCCCGGTGCATCATGGGAACAGGGCAGACCAAACTACCAAGCCAATTCTTATACTGGAAAGGAAACAAGCTTCCGGGGACCGGTTTCTGGCATTACAGCCATCTTCGGTCCGGCTTGCTTGAATCCTGATGGTGCAGTGAGCAAGGGTCTCACATCTGAGTATACCCTTCCATGCTTATGGTGGACAAGACGATTCAGAAAAGGGGGTGGTGATGGACAGAGTATCTGAATTAAACAGAACACTCGTACCCAGTCAACAGATCAGGGCTTGATCCATCACCGTTTTTTAGCTCACTGCACCATCCCAGCTCCGAACCTGGCTACATGCAAATTAGTCTGTCCCTGGCCCAGTGCATCATGGGAACAGGGCTGACCAAACTACCAAGCCAATTCTTATACTGGAAAGGAAACAAGCTACCGGGGACCGGTTTCTGGCATTACAGTCGTCTTCGGCCCGGCTTGCTTGAATCCTGATGGTGCAGTGAGCAAGGGACTCACATCTGAGTATATCCTACCACACTTATGGTGGACAAAACGATTCAGAAAAGGGGGTGGTGATGGACAGAGTATCTGAATTAAACAGAACACTTGTACCCAGTCAACAGATCAGGGCTTGATCCATCACCGTTTTTTAGCTCACTGCACCATCCCAGCTCGGAACCTGGCTACATGCAAATTAGTCTGTCCCTTGCCCAGTGCATCATGGGAACAGGGCAGACCAAACTACCAAGCCAATTCTTATACTGGAAAGGAAAAAAGCTTCCGGGGACTGGTTTCTGGCATTATAGCCGTCTTCGGCCCGGCTTGCTTGAATCCTGATGGTGCAGTGAGCAAGGGACTCACATCTGAGTATACCCTTCCACGCTTATGGTGGACAAAACGATTCAGAAAAGGGGGTGGTGATGGACAGAGTATCTGAATTAAACAGAACACTCGTACCCAGTCAACAGATCAGGGCTTGATCCATCACCGTTTTATAGCTCACTGCACCATCCCAGCTCAGAACCTGGCTACATGCAAATTAGTCTGTCCGAGGCCCAGTGCATCATGGGAACAGGGCAGACCAAACTACCAAGCCAATTCTTATACTGGAAAGGAAACAAGCTTCCGGGGACCAGTTTCTGGCATTACAGCCGTCTTCGGCCCGTCTTGCTTGAATCCTGATGGTGCAGTGTGCAAAGGACTCACATCTGAGTATACCCTTCCACGCTTATGGTGGACAAAACGATTCAGAAAAGGGGGTGGTGATGGACAGAGTATCTGAATTAAACAGAACACTCGTACCCAGTCAACAGATCAGGGCTTGATCCATCAGCGTTTTTTAGCTCACTGCACCATCCCAGCTCAGAACCTGGCTACATGCAAATTAGTCTGTCCCTGGCCCAGTGCATCATGGGAACAGGGCAGACCAAACTACCAAGCCAATTCTTATACTGGAAAGGAAACAAGCTTCCGGGGACCGGTTTCTGGCATTACAGCCGTCTTCGGCCCGGCTTGCTTGAATCCTGATGGTGCAGTGAGCAAGGGACTCACATCTGAGTATACCCTTCCACGCTTATGGTGGACAAAACGATTCAGAAAAGGGGTGGTGATGGACAGAGTATCTGAATTAAACAGAACACTCATACCCAGTCAACAGATCAGGGCTTGATCCATCACCGTTTTTTAGCTCACTGCACCATCCCAGCTCAGAACCTGGCTACATGCAAATTAGTCTGTCCCTGGCCCAGTGCATCATGGGAACAGGGCAGACCAAACTACCAAGCCAATTCTTATACTGGAAAGGAAACAAGCTTCCGGGGACCGGTTTCTGGCATTACAGCCGTCTTCGGCCCAGCTTGCTTGAATCCTGATGGTGCAGTGAGCAAGGGACTCACATCTGAGTATACCGTTCCACGCTTATGGTGGACAAAACGATTCAGAAAAGGGGGTGGTGATGGACAGAGTATCTGAATTAAACAGAACACTCTTACCCAGTCAACAGATCAGGGCTTGATCCATCACCGTTTTTTAGCTCACTGCTCCATCCCAGCTCAGAACCTGGCTACATGCAAATTAGTCTGTCCCTGGCCCGGTGCATCATGGGAACAGGGCAGACCAAACTACCAAGCCAATTCTTATACTGGAAAGGAAACAAGCTTCCGGGGACCGGTTTCTGGCATTACAGCCATCTTCGGTCCGGCTTGCTTGAATCCTGATGGTGCAGTGAGCAAGGGTCTCACATCTGAGTATAACCTTCCATGCTTATGGTGGACAAGACGATTCAGAAAAGGGGGTGGTGATGGACAGAGTATCTGAATTAAACAGAACACTCGTACCCAGTCAACAGATCAGGGCTTGATCCATCACCGTTTTTTAGCTCACTGCACCATCCCAGCTCCGAACCTGGCTACATGCAAATTAGTCTGTCCCTGGCCCAGTGCATCATGGGAACAGGGCTGACCAAACTACCAAGCCAATTCTTATACTGGAAAGGAAACAAGCTTCCGGGGACCGGTTTCTGGCATTACAGTCGTCTTCGGCCCGGCTTGCTTGAATCCTGATGGTGCAGTGAGCAAGGGACTCACATCTGAGTATATCCTACCACACTTATGGTGGACAAAACGATTCAGAAAAGGGGGTGGTGATGGACAGAGTATCTGAATTAAACAGAACACTTGTACCCAGTCAACAGATCAGGGCTTGATCCATCACCGTTTTTTAGCTCACTGCACCATCCCAGCTCGGAACCTGGCTACATGCAAATTAGTCTGTCCCTTGCCCAGTGCATCATGGGAACAGGGCAGACCAAACTACCAAGCCAATTCTTATACTGGAAAGGAAAAAAGCTTCCGGGGACTGGTTTCTGGCATTATAGCCGTCTTCGGCCCGGCTTGCTTGAATCCTGATGGTGCAGTGAGCAAGGGACTCACATCTGAGTATACCCTTCCACGCTTATGGTGGACAAAACGATTCAGAAAAGGGGGTGGTGATGGACAGAGTATCTGAATTAAACAGAACACTCGTACCCAGTCAACAGATCAGGGCTTGATCCATCACCGTTTTATAGCTCACTGCACCATCCCAGCTCAGAACCTGGCTACATGCAAATTAGTCTGTCCGAGGCCCAGTGCATCATGGGAACAGGGCAGACCAAACTACCAAGCCAATTCTTATACTGGAAAGGAAACAAGCTTCCGGGGACCGGTTTCTGGCATTACAGCCGTCTTCGGCCCGTCTTGCTTGAATCCTGATGGTGCAGTGTGCAAAGGACTCACATCTGAGTATACCCTTCCACGCTTATGGTGGACAAAACGATTCAGAAAAGGGGGTGGTGATGGACAGAGTATCTGAATTAAACAGAACACTCGTACCCAGTCAACAGATCAGGGCTTGATCCATCAGCGTTTTTTAGCTCACTGCACCATCCCAGCTCAGAACCTGGCTACATGCAAATTAGTCTGTCCCTGGCCCAGTGCATCATGGGAACAGGGCAGACCAAACTACCAAGCCAATTCTTATACTGGAAAGGAAACAAGCTTCCGGGGACCGGTTTCTGGCATTACAGCCGTCTTCGGCCCAGCTTGCTTGAATCCTGATGGTGCAGTGCGCAAGGGACTCACATCTGAGTATACCGTTCCACGCTTATGGTGGACAAAACGATTCAGAAAAGGGGGTGGTGATGGACAGAGTATCTGAATTAAACAGAACACTCTTACCCAGTCAACAGATCAGGGCTTGATCCATCACCGTTTTTTAGCTCACTGCTCCATCCCAGCTCAGAACCTGGCTACATGCAAATTAGTCTGTCCCTGGCCCAGTGCATCATGGGAACAGGGCAGACCAAACTAGAAAGCCAATTCTTATACTGGAAAGGAAACAAGCTTCCGGGGACCGGTTTTTGGCATTACAGCCGTCTTCGGCCCGGTTTGCTTGAATCCTGATGGTGCAGTGAGCAAGGGACTCACATCTGAGTATACCCTTCCACGCTTATGGTGGAAAAAACGATTCAGAAAAGGGGGTTGTGATGGACAGAGTATCTGAATTAAACAGAACACTCGTACCCAGTCAACAGATCAGGGCTTGATCCATCACCGTTTTTTAGCTCACTGCACCATCCCAGCTCAGAACCTGGCTACATGCAAATTAGTCTGTCCCTGGCCCAGTGCATCATGGGAACAGGGCAGACCAAACTACCAAGCCAATTCTTATACTGGAAAGGAAACAAGCTTCCGGGGACCGGTTTCTGGCATTACAGCCGTCTTCGGCCCGGCTTGCTTGAATCCTGATTGTGCAGTGAGCAAGGGACTCACATCTGAGTATACCCTTCCACGCTTATGGTGGACAAAACGATTCAGAAAAGGGGGTGGTGATGGACAGAGTATCTGAATTAAACAGAACACTCGTACCCAGTCAACAGATCAGGGCTTGATCCATCACCGTTTTTTAGCTCACTGCACCATCCCAGCTCAGAACCTGGCTACATGCAAATTAGTCTATCCCTGGCCCAGTGCATCATGGGAACAGGGCAGACCAAACTACCAAGCCAATTCTTATACTGGAAAGGAAACAAGCTTCCGGGGACCGGTTTCTGGCATTACAGCGTCTTTGGCCCGGCTTGCTTGAATCCTGATGGTTCAGTGAGCAAGGGACTCACATCTGAGTATACCCTTCCACGCTAATGTTGAACAATACAATTCAGAAAAGGGGGTGGTGATGGACAGAGTATCTGAATTAAACAGAACACTCATACCCGGTCAACAAATCAGGGCTTGATCCATCATCGTTTTTTAGCTCACTGCACCATCCCAGCTCAGAACCTGGCTACATGCAAATTAGTCTGTCCCTGGCCCAGTGCATCATGGGAACAGGGCAGACCAAACTACCAAGCCAATTCTTATACTGGAAAGGAAACAAGCTTCCGGGGACCGGTTTTTGGCATTACAGCCGTCTTCGGCCCGGCTTGCTTGAATCCTGATGGTGCAGTGAGCAAGGGACTCACATCTGAGTATACCCTTCCACGCTTATGGTGGACAAAACGATTCAGAAAAGGGGGTTGTGATAGACAGAGTATCTGAATTAAACAGAACACTCGTACCCAGTCAACAGATCAGGGCTTGATCCATCACCGTTTTTTAGCTCACTGCACCATCCCAGCTCAGAGCCTGGCTACATGCAAATTAGTCTGTCCCTGGCACAGTGCATCATGGGAACAGGGCAGACCAAACGACCAAGCCAATTCTTATACTGGAAAGGAAACAAGCTTCCGGGGAACGGTTTCTGGCATTACAGCTGTCTTCGGCCCGGCTTGCTTGAATCCTGATTGTGCAGTGAGCAAGGGACTCACATCTGAGTATACCCTTCCACGCTTATGGTGGACAAAACGATTCAGAAAAGTGGGTGGTGATGGACAGAGTATCTGAATTAAACAGAACACTCGTACCCAGTCAACAGATCAGGGCTTGATCCATCACCTTTTTGTAGCTCACTGCACATCCCAGCTCAGAACCTGGGTACATGCAAATTAGTCTGTCCCTGGCCCAGTGCATCATGGGAACAGGGCAGACCAAACTACCAAGCCAATTCTTATACTGGAAAGGAAAGAAGCTTCCGGGGACCGGTTTTTGGCATTACAGCGGTCTTCGGCCCGGCTTGCTTGAATCCTGATGGTGCAGTGAGCAAGGGACTCACATCTGAGTATACCCTTCCACGCTTATGGTGGACAAAACGATTCAGAAAAGGGGGTGGTGATGGACAGAGTATCTGAATTAAACAGAACACTCGTACCCAGTCAACAGATCAGGGCTTGATCCATCACCGTTTTTTAGCTCACTGCACCATCCCAGCTCAGAGCCTGGCTACATGCAAATTAGTCTGTCCCTGGCACAGTGCATCATGGGAACAGGGCAGACCAAACGACCAAGCCAATTCTTATACTGGAAAGGAAACAAGCTTCCGGGGAACGGTTTCTGGCATTACAGCTGTCTTCGGCCCGGCTTGCTTGAATCCTGATTGTGCAGTGAGCAAGGGACTCACATCTGAGTATACCCTTCCACGCTTATGGTGGACAAAACGATTCAGAAAAGTGGGTGGTGATGGACAGAGTATCTGAATTAAACAGAACACTCGTACCCAGTCAACAGATCAGGGCTTGATCCATCACCTTTTTGTAGCTCACTGCACATCCCAGCTCAGAACCTGGGTACATGCAAATTAGTCTGTCCCTGGCCCAGTGCATCATGGGAACAGGGCAGACCAAACTACCAAGCCAATTCTTATACTGGAAAGGAAACAAGCTTCCGGGGACCGGTTTCTGGCATTACAGTGTCTTTGGCCCGGCTTGCTTGAATCCTGATGGTTCAGTGAGCAAGGGACTCACATCTGAGTATACCCTTCCACGCTTATGGTGGAAAAAACGATTCAGAAAAGGGGGTTGTGATGGACAGAGTATCTGAATTAAACAGAACACTCGTACCCAGTCAACAGATCAGGGCTTGATCCATCACCGTTTTTTAGCTCACTGCACCATCCCAGCTCAGAACCTGGCTACATGCAAATAAGTCTGTCCCTGGCCCAGTGCATCATGGGAACAGGGCAGACCAAACTACCAAGCCAATTCTTATACTGGAAAGGAAACAAGCTTCCGGGGACCGGTTTCTGGCATTACAGCCGTCTTCGGCCCGGCTTGCTTGAATCCTGATTGTGCAGTGAGCAAGGGACTCACATCTGAGTATACCCTTCCACGCTTATGGTGGACAAAACGATTCAGAAAAGGGGGAGGTGATGGACAGAGTATCTGAATTAAACAGAACACTCGTACCCAGTCAACAGATCAGGGCTTGATCCATCACCGTTTTTTAGCTCACTGCACCATCCCAGCTCAGAACCTGGCTACATGCAAATTAGTCTATCCCTGGCCCAGTGCATCATGGGAACAGGGCAGACCAAACTACCAAGCTAATTCTTATACTGGAAAGGAAACAAGCTTCCGGGGACCGGTTTCTGGCATTACAGCGTCTTTGGCCCGGCTTGCTTGAATCCTGATGGTTCAGTGAGCAAGGGACTCACATCTGAGTATACTTTTCCACGCTAATGTTGAACAATACAATTCAGAAAAGGGGGTGGTGATGGACAGAGTATCTGAATTAAACAGAACACTCATACCCGGTCAACAAATCAGGGCTTGATCCATCATCGTTTTTAGCTCACTGCACCATCCCAGCTCAGAACCTGGCTACATGCAAATTAGTCTGTCCCTGGCCCAGTGCATCATGGGAACAGGGCAGACCAAACTACCAAGCCAATTCTTATACTGGAAAGGAAACAAGCTTCCGGGGACCGGTTTTTGGCATTACAGCCGTCTTCGGCCCGGCTTGCTTGAATCCTGATGGTGCAGTGAGCAAGGGACTCACATCTGAGTATACCCTTCCACGCTTATGGTGGACAAAACGATTCAGAAAAGGGGGTTGTGATAGACAGAGTATCTGAATTAAACAGAACACTCGTACCCAGTCAACAGATCAGGGCTTGATCCATCACCGTTTTTTAGCTCACTGCACCATCCCAGCTCAGAGCCTGGCTACATGCAAATTAGTCTGTCCCTGGCACAGTGCATCATGGGAACAGGGCAGACCAAACGACCAAGCCAATTCTTATACTGGAAAGGAAACAAGCTTCCGGGGGAAGGTTTCTGGCATTACAGCTGTCTTCGGCCCGGCTTGCTTGAATCCTGATTGTGCAGTGAGCAAGGGACTCACATCTGAGTATACCCTTCCACGCTTATGGTGGACAAAACGATTCAGAAAAGGGGGTGGTGATGGACAGAGTATCTGAATTAAACAGAACACTCGTACCCAGTGAACAGATCAGGGCTTGATCCATCACCGTTTTTTAGCTCACTGCACCATCCCAGCTCAGAACCTGGCTACATGCAAATTAGTCTGTCCCTGGCCCAGTGCATCATGGGAACAGGGCAGACCAAACTAACAAGCCAATTCTTATACTGGAAAGGAAACAAGCTTCCGGGGACCGGTTTCTGGCATTACAGTGTCTTTGGCCCGGCTTGCTTGAATCCTGATGGTTCAGTGAGCAAGGGACTCAAATCTGAGTATACCCTTCCACGCTAATGGTGAACAATACAATTCAGAAAAGGGGGTGGTGATGGACAGAGTATCTGAATTAAACAGAACACTCGTACCCAGTCAACAAATCAGGACTTGATCCATCACCGTTTTTTAGCTCACTGCACCATCCCAGCTCAGAACCTGGCTACATGCAAATTAGTCTGTCCCTGGCCCAGTGCATCATGGGAACAGGGCAGACCAAACTACCAAGCCAAATCTTATACTGGAAAGGAAACAAGCTTCCGGGGACCGGTTTCTGGCATTACAGCCTGTCTTCAGCCCAGCTTGCTTGAATCCTGATGGTGCAGTGAGCAGGGGACTCACATCTGAGTATACCCTTCCACGCTTATGGTGGACAAAACGATTCAGAAACGGGGGTGGTGATGGACAGAGTATCTGAATTAAACAGCACACTCGTACCAAGTCAACAGATCAGGGCTTGATCCATCACCGTTTTTTAGCTCACTGCACCATCCCAGCTCAGAACCTGGCTACATGCAAATTAGTCTGACCCTGGCCCAGTGCATCATGGGAACAGGGCAGACCAAACTACCAAGCCAATTCTTATACTGTAAAGGAAACAAGCTTCCGGGGACCGGTTTCTGGCATTACAGCCGTCTTCGGCCCAGCTTGCTTGAATCCTGATGGTGCAGTGAGCAAGGGACACACATCTGAGTATACCGTTCCACGCTTATGGTGGACAAAATGATTCAGAAAAGGGGGTGGTGATGGACAGAGTATCTGAATTAAACAGAACACTCTTACCCTGTCAACAGATCAGGGCTTGATCCATCACCGTTTTTTAGCTCACTGCTCCATCCCAGCTCAGAACTTGGCTACATGCAAATTAGTCTGTCCCTGGCCCAGTGCATCATGGGAACAGGGCAGACCAAACTAGAAAGCCAATTCTTATACTGGAAAGGAAACAAGCTTCCGGGGACCGGTTTTTGGCATTACAGCCGTCTTCGGCCTGGCTTGCTTGAATCCTGATGGTGCAGTGAGCAAGGGACTCACATCTGAGTATACCCTTCCACGCTTATGGTGGACAAAACGATTCAGAAAAGGGGGTTGTGATGGACAGAGTATCTGAATTAAACAGAACACTCGTACCCAGTCAACAGATCAGGGCTTGATCCATCACCGTTTTTTAGCTCACTGCACCATCCCAGCTCAGAACCTGGCTACATGCAAATTAGTCTGTCCCTGGCCCAGTGCATCATGGGAACAGGGCAGACCAAACTACCAAGCCAATTCTTATACTGGAAAGGAAACAAGCTTCCGGGGACCGGTTTCTGGCATTACAGCCGTCTTCGGCCCGGCTTGCTTGAATCCTGATTGTGCAGTGAGCAAGGGACTCACATCTGAGTATACCCTTCCACGCTTATGGTGGACAAAACGATTCAGAAAAGGGGGTGGCGATGGACAGAGTATCTGAATTAAACAGAACACTCGTACCCAGTCAACAGATCAGGGCTTGATCCATCACCGTTTTTTAGCTCACTGCACCATCCCAGCTCAGAACCTGGCTACATGCAAATTAGTCTATCCCTGGCCCAGTGCATCATGGGAACAGGGCAGACCAAACTACCAAGCCAATTCTTATACTGGAAAGGAAACAAGCTTCCGGGGACCGGTTTCTGGCTTTACAGAGTCTTTGGCCCGGCTTGCTTGAATCCTGATGGTTCAGTGAGCAAGGGACTCACATCTGAGTATACCCTTCCACGCTAATGTTGAACAATACAATTCAGAAAAGGGGGTGGTGATGGACAGAGTATCTGAATTAAACAGAACACTCATACCCGGTCAACAAATCAGGGCTTGATCCATCACCGTTTTTTAGCTCACTGCACCATCCCAGCTCAGAACCTGGCTACATGCAAATTAGTCTGTCCCTGGCCCAGTGCATCATGGGAACAGGGCAGACCAAACTACCAAGCCAATTCTTATACTGGAAAGGAAACAAGCTTCCGGGGACCGGTTTTTGGCCTTTCAGCCGTCTTCGGCCCGGCTTGCTTGAAGCCTGATGGTGCAGTGAGCAAGGGACTCACATCTGAGTATACCCTTCCACGCTTAAGGTGGACAAAACGATTCAGAAAAGGGGGTTGTGATGGACAGAGTATCTGAATTAAACAGAACACTCGTACCCAGTCAACAGATCAGGGCTTGATCCATCACCGTTTTTTAGCTCACTGCACCATCCCAGCTCAGAACCTGGCTATATGCAAATTAGTCTGTCCCTGGCACAGTGCATCATGGGAATAGGGCAGACCAAACTACCAAGCCAATTCTTATACTGGAAAGGAAACAAGCTTCCGGGGAACGGTTTCTGGCATTACAGCTGTCTTCGGCCCGGCTTGCTTGAATCCTGATTGTGCAGTGAGCAAGGGACTCACATCTGAGTATACCCTTCCACGCTTATGGTGGACAAAACGATTCAGAAAAGCGGGTGGTGATGGACAGAGTATCTGAATTAAACAGAACACTCGTACCCAGTCAACAGATCAGGGCTTGATCCATCACCGTTTTTTAGCTCACTGCACCATCCCAGCTCAGAACCTGGCTACATGCAAATTAGTCTGTCCCTGGCCCAGTGCATCATGGGAACAGGGCAGACCAAACTACCAAGCCAATTCTTATACTGGAAAGGAAAGAAGCTTCCGGGGACCGGTTTTTGGCATTACAGCGGTCTTCGGCCCGGCTTGCTTGAATCCTGATGGTGCAGTGAGCAAGGGACTCACATCTGAGTATACCCTTCCACGCTTATGGTGGACAAAACGATTCTGAAAAGGGGGTGGTGATGGACAGAGTATCTGAATTAAACAGAACACTCGTACCCAGTGAACAGATCAGGGCTTGATCCATCACTGTTTTTTAGCTCACTGCACCATCCCAGCTCAGAACCTGGCTACATGCAAATTAGTCTGTCCCTGGCCCAGTGCATCATGGGAACAGGGCAGACCAAACTAACAAGCCAATTCTTATACTGGAAAGGAAACAAGCTTCCGGGGACCGGTTTCTGGCATTACAGCGTCTTTGGCCCGGCTTGCTTGAATCCTGATGGTTCAGTGAGCAAGGGACTCGCATCTGAGTATACCCTTCCACGCTAATGGTGAACAATACAATTCAGAAAAGGGGGTGGTGATGGACAGAGTATCTGAATTAAACAGAACACTCGTACCCAGTCAACAAATCAGGACTTGATCCATCACCGTTTTTTAGCTCACTGCACCATCCCAGCTCAGAACCTGGCTACATGCAAATTAGTCTGTCCCTGGCCCAGTGCATCATGGGAACAGGGCAGACCAAACTACCAAGCCAAATCTTATACCGGAAAGGAAACAAGCTTCCGGGGACCGGTTTCTGGCATTACAGCCTGTCTTCAGCCCAGCTTGCTTGAATCCTGATGGTGCAGTGAGCAGGGGACTCACATCTGAGTATACTATTCCACGCTTATGGTGGACAAAACGATTCAGAAACGGGGGTGGTGATGGACAGAGTATCTGAAATAAACAGAACACTCGTACCAAGTCAACAGATCAGGGCTTGATCCATCACCGTTTTTTAGCTCACTGCACCATCCAAGCTCAGAACCTGGCTACATGCAAATTAGTCTGTCCCTGGCCCAGTGCATCATGGGAACAGGGCAGACCAAACTACCAAGCCAATTCTTATACTGGAAAGGAAACAAGCTTCCGGGGACCGGTTTCTGGCATTACAGCCGTCTTCCGCCCGGCTTGCTTGAATCGTCATGGTGCAGTGAGCAAGGGACTCACATCTGAGTATACCCTTCCACGCTTATGGTGGACAAAATGATTCAGAAAAGGGGGTGGTGATGGACAGAGTATCTGAATTAAACAGAACACTCGTACCCAGTCAACAGATCAGGGCTTGATCCATCACCGTTTTATAGCTCACTGCACCATCCCAGCTCAGAACCTGGCTACATGCAAATTAGTCTGTCCCTGACCCAGTGCATCATGGGAACAGGGCAGACCAAACTACCAAGCCAATTCTTATACTGGAAAGGAAACAAGCATCCGGGGACCGGTTTCCGGCATTACAGCCATCTTCGGCCCGGCTTGCTTGAATCCTGATGGTGCAGTGAGCAAGGGACTCACATCTGAGTATACCCTTCCACGGTTATGGTGGACAAAACGATTCAGAAACGGGGGTGGTGATGGACAGAGTATCTGAATTAAACAGAACACTCGTACCAAGTCAACAGATCAGGGCTTGATCCATCACCGTTTTTTAGCTCACTGCACCATCCCAGCTCAGAACCTGGCTACATGCAAATTAGTCTGTCCCTGGCCCAGTGCATTATGGGAACAGGGCAGACCAAACTACCAAGCCAATTCTTATACTGGAAAGGAAACAAGCTTCCGGGGACTGGTTTCTGGCATTACAGCCGTCTTCGGCCCGGCTTGCTTGAATCCTGATGGTGCAGTGAGCAAGGGACTCACATCTGAGTATACCCTTCCACGCTAATGTTGAACAATACAATTCAGAAAAGGGGGTAAATGCGGCGCACCATGGGTTGTGGAGCTGTGGCGCACTGTGGCGCACATTAACTGGCGCATTCCTTTTCCAGGCAGACCAGACTGATGCTAACTTCAAGACTGTGCAGATGTATGCTTCTTTGTTTGGAGACGGGAACCTGGGGAGTTTAAACAAAAGTAACTCTCACACAGGGGGGTCATAAGGAAGTATGCGCCACAAAATAGAGTAATCTATCCTATAATTCAATTAGGCAAATGTTACTCAAACAAGCTATAGGGAAGCAGGGTGCAACTAGGAAAAAGCTGTGACAGGAAGGAGGCACAAAGCATGTGTGGACGAAACCCTCACTCACGTGAGGTGACATGCTTCATCATTGGGTTCCTCCAACACACTGCAAGCGCAAGGTACCCAGTGTGGGCTACAACTTCCCCTTGGGAAAGGAGCAGGAGAGTTTTATATAAAGCACATAATATTTTTAATGCCTCAAGGGAGACAGTGAGGAGCTGAGTGCAACAAAAAAGTGTGTGTTTAAAACTATCTCCGTTAGGACAACAACTTTATTATTATGTCCTACGGGACAGAGCATAAAAGCACTGTGAGACAGAGTTAGGTTATGGATGTGTACCCTGTAATGTGGTCAACATGTGTCTGCACTAAATTACATCTACGTTCAAGGCATTCATCAGGACGAAGATCTTCCGTCAATCTGCTATACAATCATGCAAAAGTAAAATAAGAAAAAATACTCAGGCCTCTACTCTTGACCAACAATGCGTCGCAGTAACAATCAGTGCAGGAGGTCAGATGGCCCTGCAAGAGAACAGTAAAAAACACATATCAAAAAGGAGTATAACAAAACACCAATGTGCACCATCACCATTCACTCTGGTGAATACCTTTTCCATAATAAGTTCATAGTGATCTTAAATATGAACAACGTGCTCACTCCGACTCTACCATCTACAGAGTCTCTCACCATGTAGATTTCTCTAGTTTGAGGCACAATAACAATGTGTCACAAGCATGAACAAGCCAGCACACAGACATATACTCAGTGTAGCTGTTATTAAATGATTGTATCAAGATTCAGAGGCAACTATCCTTGTTGCATTCTAAATGGAAATACAACTTAGATAGTATGTAAATAGCTGAGGACTGTGCACCATACTAGGCCCATCAGTCATGTTGTCATTAAGCTATAATGTCGGAATCATGGTATCTCAATAGTAGTCTATTGTGAACTTTTTCACATATCACAATAAACAACTGTGCAATATAGCACAATAAAGGTGAACAAACATTGCGGCAACTAGAATACAAGAAACCTCATATGTAGAGCCTTATGATTCCAAAACTGTAGAGTGGCCCTGAGGTATAACAGGGCCCACACACTAGAGAGCAAGGGGTGTTGGGAACTAAGTGTGGTACTCTGTGAAGAAATCACAGGTAATAAAAAAATAGAAATGCCATAGTATTGGAGGC
This sequence comes from Lissotriton vulgaris, assembly GCF_964263255.1. Classification (NCBI taxonomy): domain Eukaryota; kingdom Metazoa; phylum Chordata; class Amphibia; order Caudata; family Salamandridae; genus Lissotriton; species Lissotriton vulgaris. Next base: position 582,442,423 of record NC_141693.1, on the reverse strand, counting down.
TTCATCAACAGAGCAGAATTCTATAATAACATTAATGTAGACATTGTCCCCAGAAAAAACAGCCTAAGCGCAAGCCTAAAAAAACTGGCCCGTCTAGGAACTGTCAATTATTACCAATGACAAGTCTATAATCAGGTAACCTACACAAGCACAGTAACGACCCGGCCGGGCTGGAGTATGAGCCAAATCACCTATCGGGCTAAATCGGGCAAACCAATAAATTGCATTTTACCTTACTTTATGAGGTGGTGCTTGTGAGAAGTTGGCCTGGTATATAATGCTCACTAATTCTTAGTGATCACTTTGTACCATGCCAAGCAACCCTTATGATGATGGTTGTAATTCAACCTTGTAGACCAGTTATCCTAGTGGTAACGTGGACAAAGCAGTCTTAGGCTAAACTCTGAAAGGCATGTGAAGCCAGCTGTTATACCATACACAACCCCCTTGAATACCAAATGAAAGGGACACCACACAGATATATATTGAAAATATATATTGATTTATTAACTATTAAAATCCCCTGGACTCTTTATGAGCACAGAAGCACAAGCGTTAAATCACAAGACAGTTTAAAATACACAAAAGTTGCACAATATGGATGAGCCCTAGGGGCCACCTAAACCATATACTAAGAAAGTGGTATAAGAGATACCAATAGGAAAGTGAAGAGGCCTAGGGCCTTGGGAATCGCTGGAGCTATTCGAGACTGGAGTTAACTAAGTCGGGAAAGGCCCACGGGACTCGGGTGCAGTGTTCAAAGTGCACGCACTTCGCAATACAAAGTCTATGGTGCGTAAAAAGCACAAAGTTAGAAAGTTAGGAACCTTCCGAGTGACCTACGGAGCTGAAACTTAAAACACAGGCCCTTGGGATGTGTACCAGTGCAGGAGCACCGGCGGAGCTGAGTTACCTCACCCACAGGAAGCGGGTGCACAGGGTCGAAGTTGTGTCGGGTTTCGTCACGCTGGTCGATGGTGCTTGGAGCTGAAGATGCTGCAGGCGGCTCAATGAGAAGAGTTCCGGTGGATCCAAGGGTGGATCTGAAGATGTGAAGACCTGAAAGCAGAGGGGACAATGTTCAAAGTCACTAGCCAGTGACTACCGTGGAACCAGATTGGAACCAGGCGATGTCGGGTGCAAACAGGCGTTGTCGGGTAGCTTCTTTCTGCGGCCACGTGGATACCCGGGGTCGAGGACGTCCAGGAGTCGATCACGAGCTGTCCCACGTAGGCTTCTCGCTGTTGGCGGTGTCGGCGACCTGATCGGAGCAAACAGGCCTTGGCAAATGCAAGCCACGCAGAAGTTGAAAGATGCTGTTCACTCGGACCAGCAAGGTCAGAGCGGGTGCTCCTTTTCACAGGAGCTTGGGTAGGTCTGGAGCAACCAGACCTGCTGTTTAAATCTTCGGGTTCGTCGCCAAGATGGCCGCTGACCACGTGGCTAGTGGCCGGGATGGCGCGTCGAGTGGCACAATGCAAAAGGGCCCCACGCAGATCGTGGAGATGCTGGAGGGCTGATCTTCGGTGCAAGGGCTGCTCGGTGGTGGGGGTTCTCAATCCCCAAAGCACAATGTCGAGGATGCCTCAGAAGCTGCGCAGTCAGCTTTTTGGGTGTCTTTCAAGAGGTCCGGTCCCACGTCACTCGGTGCCTCCACGGGTCCCTTCTTCGCAGGGACTGTGGATCGGGCTCTGAGAGGTCTGGGAGTCTGGTTCTTGTCGGGCTTTGGGCTCGGTCTCCGGCGGGAGGCGGCGGCAAAGCAGACGTCGAGTTGCTGGTTGGTACCTGTGTTCACAGGGTGGCCACTCCTAGGCCACAAGGGAGATTCTCTTCAGTCTTCTGTGCAGCAGAATGTCGAAGTCCAGTCTTCTTTTTGTTTAAAGTTGATTTCGGGATGATCTGCTGTGCAATGGCACTGCTCCCTCTCTTATTCCAATCTGAGGGGTGGATCTCCTGCTAGGTCCCTCCCCTATGGGTGGGACCAGGAAGGGGGGTGGTTACACCCCCTCTCCTTTGTCCAGCTCCTCGCCAGGACTGGGGCTGGAAAGCCCCAGAACCGGTTTGGGCTGGCTTATGCACAGGGACACCTTGTGTGCCCCAGGCATGTCTCAATCTATTCAGCCCTGTCCTACCCAATACACAAAACCCTGTCTGGGGTGGTGCTCGCACCTCCCCAGGCAGGAAACCCTTTGTCCAGGCCCTCCTCGCTGGAAGGACTCCCAGCAGCAGGAGGTCAGACATGTGTCTGTGGTGGCAGCATCCATTTTGTGATGCTGAGGCTCTGGTTAACTTTAACCGGGGTTAAGGCTACACACATGTCGTGTCCCTCTAGAAGGGTGGAATGCTATCCCCATCGCCAGAACTGGCGAGGGGATAGTATTCCAATTCGTATGACACCTTACTCGACATGTTTTGATAAAGCCAAACCAAAGATAGCATATAACCCCGAGGATTATAATGCACTTAAGAGTATATGGTATGGCAATATCCCAGAACAGCTTAGGGATTGGTTCCCGACAGCTGCAGACAGGCTCAGCTCATGCTAGAGCACCTTCTCACATGTAACCATGCACTCTGCCCCCAGGATTGCAGGGGCCTTCCATAGGAATGGCTTACAGGTTAACATGTGTCCAGTTTAAGGTTAGATATAGGGATACTATATCTAAGTAAGAGGTGATTACACCAACTTACCCCAGCTGAGTGATCAGCCAGTTGTGTCAAATCTGGAGGCCAGGCCAGGGGTGGCACAAGACGTGCTGCAGCCCCTGGTAGGCCTTGGATGCACCTATGCCCTGGGTACCTAGGGTACACTGTTACAGGGGCCTATAAGGTGAACCAGTTCCAATTATGTTATGCACCTAGGGTACATGGAGTCCATTTTAAGGAGAGAGCAATCAGCCTGGGGCCCTGAATAGCAGGATCCCAGGCCAACTAAGTCAAAAACCAGCTAAACACCAGGCAAAAAGTTTGGGGGTAACCATAGTCAGATATCCACCTTCCTACATAACCCCCCCCCCCAAACGAAAGGAGATAAGGCTATCCTTGACCAGGTAAGCCTATATTGCCTAAGTGGCCATATAAGGAAGTACCAGCTCTGGCTTGGTAACCCCCTGTTTCATGGTCCACTAAGCAATCCCTCACCCTAAGGGTATCTGAGGGTCTCCACCATAGGGAATCTCTACCTGTGGTGTGTCTTTGCAAAGTCAAAGGCTGGTGTTGGGATGGAGTACTGAAGTGAGTTTCCTCTGTAGGGCTCAGCTTCCTCCAATCACTCTCCACCATGTGTGCCTTTCTTTCTTTGACTGAGTTGCACTGTGCTCTCAGGGTCAACCTCTGGCTACCTAAAGCTGGAGGCTGAGTCCCTCTGTTTGGCTTACTGGAGGGACAGTTCAGGTTTGGGCCCTTAGGGTCCCAGGTTTGGCTGTGCCCAACAATATCCATCTGGGGGAGGTCCCTAACTACTTTTAAGGGGGATCCCTCAGGAGTTTTTAAAGTTTGCACCTCACTAGGGCTACTAGTTTCGGTGCCCCTAATCTGTTGATGGGGGTGCTTTATTTGACAGGGGGCCCTTTGGGTCTCACTGTCCTTCTTGTCCTCTGCAGCCCTGGGCTGAGTAAGGCAAGGTAGAGAGGGGCAGGTTACCTGCTTCAGACTGGGTCCCACCTGAGAAGGGTCCACTGCCATCAGAGGCTCTGTTAGGCCAGGCCTAACAACCTCTGGGACAGTTCCTTCATCAGGGGTAAGATCAGTTCCCTGAGGAGGCTGATCCTTTCCTAAAGTCTGGTGGGAGGGAGATTTCTCTTCCTCCTCAATGCTCTCTGTTTGGGTGGAGTGATCCATCATTTCAGGCTTCACTACCCATGTATCAGTTTGAGTTTGGGCTGTGGCCATCACAGCCCCACCAACCTTTTCAGGAGGAGACTCAGTTTGGGTATGGGCTGTTACTAGTACAGCCCTGCTACTCTTTCCAGGAGGGAAGTTATCTAAAGATGGGGCTGAGGTTTGCTCAGCCCTCCCAACCTTTTCAGGAAGGACATCTTGAATTGGGGCTGTAGCCATTACAGCCCCACTAACCTTTCCATGGAGATTTACCATTCTAGAATGGGTTTGCTGTTCAACCTCAGCCCAGGCTGAGATTTCCAAATCATTACCCAGTAGGCAATCTACAGGCAAGTTTGCTGACACTGCCACTCTCTTTGGGCCAGTGACACCTCCCCAGCTAAGATTGACTACTGCCATGGGATGATTGGTTTCTATGCCATCAATGTTTGTCACCTGATATCTGGCATCAGGTAAAAGTTGCCTTGAGGGGACTAGACATTCAGCCACCATGGTGATGCTAGCCCCTGTGTCTCTGAAGGCCTCAACTTTCAAGCCATTGATGAGGGGCTCCTGTCTATACTTGCTCAAAGTGTTTGGGCAAGCAGTGAAATTGGCAAACCCCATGCCAGTCTCATAGACAAGAGTATCTGAGTTAGGGGACCTGGATAGGCCAGAGTCCACCTGTCCTCCAAAAGTAAACCCACCCAAATTCTTGGGGGTGCTCCCACCACCTGGGGGACCACTGCTAACAGTGACAGGAGGTGTTGGAGCCTTACCTGGAGGTATATTCTCTTTATTGCCATTCTTGGGACAACAGCTATCTGTTTTGTAATGCCCCACCTGTTTACAGGCATGACAATAAGGCTTTTTCTGGGTTGTAGAAGTGTCTTGGGACCCACCCCCATTCTTGGAGTTTTGGGGCCCTGGGGAAGTCTTTTCCTTACTTTTATCCCCACCCTTCTCTTGAGGCTTGGTAGTCTCTTTCTTTTGGTCACCACCCTGGTTCTTAGGTCTGATCCTGGTTCTGACCCATTTGTCTGCCCTCCTACCCAATTCTTGTGGGGAGGTCAGATCAGAGTCAACCAGGTGCTGATGTAGAAGCTGATATTGACAATTACTTAAGATTTGCTCTCTCATAATTAAATTATACAATCCTGTATAGTCAGTAACCTTACTTCCCAGCAACCAGCCCTCCAGAGCCTTAGTGGCACACTCAACAAATTCAGACCAGTCCTGAGTCTGTGTCTTCTGGGTATCTCTGAACATTAACCTGTACTGTTCAGTGGTTAAGCCTAACCCATCAATCAGAGCACTCTTCAGGACCATGTAGTTTCTAGAATCCTCATCACTAACTGTGAGGAGTCTGTCTCTGCCTCTACCTTCAAAGGAGAGCCACAAGATTGCTGCCCACTGCTCCTGAGGGATCTGCTGTACCATGCAGGCTCTCTCAAGTGCAGTCATCCATTTGTGGATATCATCCCCAGCTTTGTAGGGGGGCACAATCTTACTCAGGTTTCTTGTATCAAATGACCTGTCTTTATCCTTCTGGATATTGCTGCCACCAGTGGGTTCTATTACCCCACTCTCTCTAGGCTGTCTTGCTCTAGCAAGTTTCTCTTGGGCCAGGGCAATCTCTAACTCTTGTCTCTGGACTCTCAATTCAGCCTCTCTAATTTGAGATTCTCTCAATTTGGTCTCATGTTCCCTTCTCTGAGGGCTAGTCATCCTCCTTCTGGAGTGACCATGAGAACCTCTAGAAGCATAGGAGTTGTCAGAGTCACCTGAGTGAATCCTTCTCCTCCTAGGCTCCTGGTTAAGTCCACCTGGGGGTCTGAATGGGTTGTTACCTGATTCATTCCCAAGTTGACTTAAGTTAGCCTGGTTCAGTCTACTGACCAGCACCTGACTATTTCTGTCATCTTCTGACTCACTGCTTTCCACCTCCTCCTCCTCTTCTTCTTCCTCTACATCTATCTGAGGAGCTCCAGTGGTGGAGGCATCCTCATCTACCAGGATGATAGGGGCAGGGGTGTCTACAGTATCATCCTCTGAAGGATGGCCTCCTTCAGCATCCCCTGTGGGGTTTGCTTTAGAGGTCTTTAGAGCCTCAGACTGATCCAAGAGCTCTCTTAGGTGGTCTGTAGTAGGGGAAGGCCCTGTCTTCAGACCCCTTTAGACACAAAGCTGTCTTAATTCCTTAAAGGGAAAAATAGCAAACTGGGATGGTGCCCTTGGAGGGTCACTCTCAACAGGAGTAAGTCCACTGGACCCCTCTGTTCCAGACATTGCTCTAGTGTGGGTGGATATGTTGCAATCTACCTACACTGGTGTTTACCTACTAAACCTATCTAGTAGTTGTAGCTAGGGTGTGCTACTCCCTTTGCTCTACAACAACTAAGTTCAGTAGAACTTAAGTATACTAGTCTTGTTTTATATGTACCTAGCAGGTACCTGTGTGATCTTTCAGATGATAATCTCAAAGATTGTAATGGTAAAACAACAGCAAGCTCAGATCCCAATCCGCTGCTCACCAATGTGAGAAGTTGGCCTGGTATATAATGCTCACTAATTCTTAGTGATCACTTTGTACCATGCCAAGCAACCCTTATGATGATGGTTGTAATTCAACCTTGTAGACCAGTTATCCTAGTGGTAACGTGGACAAAGCAGTCTTAGGCTAAACTCTGAAAGGCATGTGAAGCCAGCTGTTATACCATACACAACCCCCTTGAATACCAAATGAAAGGGACACCACACAGATATATATTGAAAATATATATTGATTTATTAACTATTAAAATCCCCTGGACTCTTTATGAGCACAGAAGCACAAGCGTTAAATCACAAGACAGTTTAAAATACACAAAAGTTGCACAATATGGATGAGCCCTAGGGGCCACCTAAACCATATACTAAGAAAGTGGTATAAGAGATACCAATAGGAAAGTGAAGAGGCCTAGGGCCTTGGGAATCGCTGGAGCTATTCGAGACTGGAGTTAACTAAGTCGGGAAAGGCCCACGGGACTCGGTGCAGTGTTCAAAGTGCACGCACTTCGCAATACAAAGTCTATGGTGCGTAAAAAGCACAAAGTTAGAAAGTTAGGAACCTTCCGAGTGACCTACGGAGCTGAAACTTAAAACACAGGCCCTTGGGATGTGTACCAGTGCAGGAGCACCGGCGGAGCTGAGTTACCTCACCCACAGGAAGCGGGTGCACAGGGTCGAAGTTGTGTCGGGTTTCGTCACGCTGGTCGATGGTGCTTGGAGCTGAAGATGCTGCAGGCGGCTCGATGAGAAGAGTTCCGGTGGATCCAAGGGTGGATCTGAAGATGTGAAGACCTGAAAGCAGAGGGGACAATGTTCAAAGTCACTAGCCAGTGACTACCGTGGAACCAGATTGGAACCAGGCGATGTCGGGTGCAAACAGGCGTTGTCGGGTAGCTTCTTTCTGCAGCCACGTGGATACCCGGGGTCGAGGACGTCCAGGAGTCGATCACGAGCTGTCCCACGTAGGCTTCTCGCTGTTGGCGGTGTCGGCGACCTGATCGGAGCAAACAGGCCTTGGCAAATGCAAGCCACGCAGAAGTTGAAAGATGCTGTTCACTCGGACCAGCAAGGTCAGAGCGGGTGCTCCTTTTCACAGGAGCTTGGGTAGGTCTGGAGCAACCAGACCTGCTGTTTAAATATTCGGGTTCGTCGCCAAGATGGCCGCTGACCACGTGGCTAGTGGCCGGGATGGCGCGTCGAGTGGCACAATGCAAAAGGGCCCCACGCAGATCGTGGAGATGCTGGAGGGCTGATCTTCGGTGCAAGGGCTGCTCGGTGGTGGGGGTTCTCAATCCCCAAAGCACAACGTCGAGGATGCCTCAGAAGCTGCGCAGTCAGCTTTTCGGGTGTCTTTCAAGAGGTCCGGTCCCACGTCACTCGGTGCCTCCACGGGTCCCTTCTTCGCAGGGACTGTGGATCGGGCTCTGAGAGGTCTGGGAGTCTGGTTCTTGTCGGGCTCTGGGCTCGGTCTCCGGCGGGAGGCGGCGGCAAAGCAGACGTCGAGTTGCTGGTTGGTACCTGTGTTCACAGGGTGGCCACTCCTAGGCCACAAGGGAGATTCTCTTCAGTCTTCTGTGCAGCAGAATGTCGAAGTCCAGTCTTCTTTTTGTTTAAAGTTGATTTCGGGATGATCTGCTGTGCAATGGCACTGCTCCCTCTCTTATTCCAATCTGAGGGGTGGATCTCCTGCTAGGTCCCTCCCCTATGGGTGGGACCAGGAAGGGGGGTGGTTACACCCCCTCTCCTTTGTCCAGCTCCTCGCCAGGACTGGGGCTGGAAAGCCCCAGAACCGGTTTGGGCTGGCTTATGCACAGGGACACCTTGTGTGCCCCAGGCATGTCTCAATCTATTCAGCCCTGTCCTACCCAATACACAAAACCCTGTCTGGGGTGGTGCTCGCACCTCCCCAGGCAGGAAACCCTTTGTCCAGGCCCTCCTCGCTGGAAGGACTCCCAGCAGCAGGAGGTCAGACATGTGTCTGTGGTGGCAGCATCCATTTTGTGATGCTGAGGCTCTGGTTAACTTTAACCGGGGTTAAGGCTACACACATGTCGTGTCCCTCTAGAAGGGTGGAATGCTATCCCCATCGCCAGAACTGGCGAGGGGATAGTATTCCAATTCGTATGACACCTTACTCGACATGTTTTGATAAAGCCAAACCAAAGATAGCATATAACCGCGAGGATTATAATGCACTTAAGAGTATATGGTATGGCAATATCCCAGAACAGCTTAGGGATTGGTTCCCGACAGCTGCAGACAGGCTCAGCTCATGCTAGAGCACCATCTCACATGTAACCATGCACTCTGCCCCCAGGATTGCAGGGGCCTTCCATAGGAATGGCTTACAGGTTAACATGTGTCCAGTTTAAGGTTAGATATAGGGATACTATATCTAAGTAAGAGGTGATTACACCAACTTACCCCAGCTGAGTGATCAGCCAGTTGTGTCAAATCTGGAGGCCAGGCCAGGGGTGGCACAAGACGTGCTGCAGCCCCTGGTAGGCCTTGGATGCACCTATGCCCTGGGTACCTAGGGTACACTGTTACAGGGGCCTATAAGGTGAACCAGGTCCAATTATGTTATGCACCTAGGGTACATGGAGTCCATTTTAAGGAGAGAGAAATCAGCCTGGGGCCCTGAATAGCAGGATCCCAGGCCAACTAAGTCAAAAACCAGCTAAACACCAGGCAAAAAGTTTGGGGGTAACCATAGTCAGATATCCACCTTCCTACAGTGCTCCATCGCACACTCTGGAGGGTTTGAGGAGCCGCCCGGGCCAAGTGCCTTTTAAGCAGAAATGAGTTTAAAAATGCGTCTACTGGAGATTGACTCCAACGCTAGTGGAGCACCTACCGCCTGTTGTTGTTGCTGCCCAGTTGTTGGTGGGGGATCTCGGCCGCTGTGCAAATCCCAGAGGGGCCCGCTCAATTTCTCCTGGTGGCTGGAAACCGCCATTGCTGCTACCTTCATCGCCGCACTAGGGGGACCACAAGACCCAGAGCCCTGGCGGCACGATGCTCTACGGACCTGCGCCGGGAACTGCATAAATACAAACAAGGCCCCACGCAGTGCGGGACGTGCTAGGCAAGCACCTACCGCCTGTTGTTGTTGCTGCTCTGTTGTTGGTGGGGGATCTCGGCTGCTGTGCAAATCCCAGCGGGGCCCGCTCAATTTCTTCAGGCGGAAGGAAACCGCCATTCCTGCTACCTTCATCGCCGAACTAGGGGGACTACAAGACCCAGAAGCCCCGCGGCGCGACGCTCTACGGACCTGCGCTGGGAGGCGCATAAATACAAACAAGGCCCCACACAGAGCGGGACGCGCTAGTGGAGCACCTACCGCCTATTGTTGTTGCTGCCCTGTTGTTGGTGGGGGATCTCGGCCGCTGTGCAAATCCCAGCGGGGCCCGCTCAATTTCTCCCGCCGGCTGGAAACCGCTATTGCTGCTACCTTCGTTGCTGCACAATGGGGAACACAAGACCCAGAAGCATCGGCAGCGTGACGCTCTACGGACCTGCGCCAGGAGGCGCATAAATATAAACAAGGCCCCATGCAGCGCGGGAGGTGCTAATGGAGCACCTACCGCCTGTTGTTGTTAATGCCCTGTTGTTGTTGGGGGATCTCGGTTGCTGTGCAAATCCCAGCGGGCCCGCTCAATTTCTCCTGGCGGCTGGAAACCGCAATTGCTGCTACCTTCATCGCTGCACTAGGGGGACCAGAAGACCTAGAAGCCCAGGCGGCGCGACGCTCTACAGACCTTTTCAGGGAAGCGCATAAATACAAACAAGGCCACATGCAGCACGGAATGCGTGCGGGTGTGCCCGGGCGCTGCCCGGGCAAAGCACGGGCCAAGGGCAGGCCCGTCAAAGCCCGTCGAAGCCAGGAGAAGGCAGGTCAGGGCCACTCCCCTTTCATCTGAACTTTAGACTTCTGCATCCTGCAAACTTGGTCAGCGACCTGTTTTTGTTCATCTATTGCTGACTGTATGACATTTTTTACATTATAGCATTTTTGTTTGAATACAAGCATAAATAAGGGTACCCGCAAAGGGGATGGAGGCCAAAGGGTTTGTGCGCACTCTTGATGCCTTCCTTATCAGGGTAGAGTTCCTTTTGACCCATGAAATAGAACTCACCCAAAGAAGGCTATCATTGGACACCTGATGAGTCTCAATGGAAGTCCCCATAGGAGGGCCCCTCCTAAATTTATCGAACTTAGCTGTATCTAATCCGGATAGTACCCATCAACCGGCTCTTGGGCCTCCCGAGATTCCAACACTCACTGTAGAAGATCCTCCAACTACAGCTATAGAAACTATTGCCATATCACCACCCGCAGCCCAAATCGTAACACGATCAACACGACAAATACAGGCTGGGGGGTATGGTTTTGCCAACAACATGGAAAAGGAAGACAAGGGGTTTACCTGTCACAACCCAACAAACTAGCAAAGCGGCTAAAATAAAAAGCTCAGCTCGAGGGAAGACAGGCACATCTGATGAGGTAAATGTTACTAGTTCCATCAGCCCAGGTACTATTAGATGCCAATGCCCCTGCAAGCAGTCCCAAATGGACTGGGAAGATGGCTTATTAGCTAAATTAGAGGGCAAATTTATGGTGCTATTAAACCCACTGTTAAATAAACTTGCAGTTATTGACATTCGATTACGTAATATCAAGCAAAAACTCCCTTCTCAATCCAGTCAGCCATCAAATGGAACACTAACAGTTCAGGGGGTGTCTAATACAATTATGGCTCCAGTTTTAAATCAGCCTTCAATGGTTAATGAGAGTATTGTTAGATTAGGCACACAGGCTCTTGTACCACATACTATCAGCACATATCTTGTACAAAGCAATTCAACTGGAGGAGGACCAATAACTGAGGCAAATCATAGGGATTTGAATGAGGGTGGCTCAACTAATGTTCTAACCGCTCATAGTAAGGGACATCTCAACTTACCCCCAGAATGCACACCCTATATTGTTGTGCTCTCAAATGTTCCACCAATAGCACCCAATTCAGAGGAGTATTGGCCCTCATTAAGAAATAAGGCACTCCACTTACTGGACACAAAGACGGGGTTGGGTAGCCGCCATTTCCAGGATTTTAAAATGGTCAGAAGGGTGCCCTGGATAGGGAAATCGAAAAAAATGAGCAGTGGTGATTGCATAGTATTGAATTTTTGGGTCCCCAGCACTGGTACAAAGTATTTTAGAAAGAGCAGGAACAAAGCATATGGGCAGGGAAGGGATTCATATCCTATCATTGTTTTTCATTTTTACCGTAACCCACTCCCATTACTTAAGCCCAGACGTGACCGGCGAGTTAATGCTTATAATCATGGAAGATACAAGTTCAATGTGCCAACCTATAATCGATTTGAAAGGCTCTCTCAAACCTAGATGCACAAGACTGACTGTCACATAGGTCGGCCAATGGCAATAAACTAAGGGAAACACCAGCTAATCGACCACCCACCTTGACAAAAGAACAGGCTGTCCTGGAATTGAGGAATACACAGTCGGTAATCCTTGCTGACTATCGGGCACAGGGAGAGGGTAGTATCGGATATGTGTTAACTGACGGCGGGGGAATAACCAAGTTCACTCATAATACTGACAGAAGTAAAAATGATTCTGACCTTAGAATCCTGAGCTGGAATGTTGCTGGCCCAGCTGTGCGGAGAGGCTTGGAATTAGACACTTTACTTAGTGAATATATCCTCACTAATGTAATGGATCTAGGTTTTCCCAGTAAAAACCAGCGGGCACCAACGTTTCGAGGAAGGGATATTGCCTCAACTATTGATTATATTTTTGTTTCCCCCTTGCCTCGCAGACTGTCTTTTGACTGCAGAGGTTTTGGTAACAGATTTTAGAGACCACAACCCCCTGACAGTGGTACTAAGATTAGAATCCTGTCCCGTGTATGCTGTTTCTCAGGGGGCGAGGGATATAACCCCATCGACAGATAAACTTAGATTAAAGTGGAGGGGGTAGAAAGCGGTAAAATAACTGAGACTCTGTTAGAAAGGCACTCGAATGTAATTACCTCCTGCCTATCAATCAGAGTCTCTCGGTTAAGTGTAATCAAAGATTTCGCCGAACTTTGTTCGGTGATTAGATCCCTCTTATCGGTGCCCCTTTGCCAGGATAGGAAAGAACCAAGATGGTTCGACCATGACTGTTTAGGGGCTAACAGGAATCTGCGCAAGGCTTTAACCGCCAAACCTAGATGCAGATTCAGAAAAGGGGGTGGTGATGAACAGAGTGTCTGAATTAAGCAGACCACTCTTACCCAGTCCAAAGATCAGGGCTTGATCCATCACCGTTATTTATCTCACTGCACCATCCCAGCTCAGAACCTGGCTACATGCAAATCAGTCTATCCCTGGAAGCGTGGAAGGGTATACTCAGATGTGAGTCCCTTGCTCATTGCACCATCAGGATTCAAGCAAGCCGGGCCGAAGACGGCTGAAATGCCAGAAACCGGTCCCCGGAAGCTTGTTTCCTTCCCAGTATAAGAATTGGCTTGGTAGTTTGGTCTGCCCTGTTCCCATGATGCACTGGGCCAGGGACAGACTAATTTGCATATAGCCAGGTTCTGAGCTGGGATGGTGCAGTGAGCTAAAAAACGGTGATGGATCAAGCCCTGATCTTTGGACTGGGTAAGAGTGGTCTGCTTAATTCAGACACTCTGTTCATCACCACCCCCTTTTCTGAATCAAACCTAGATGCAGGGCAGACATAAGGGTAGCTAGGAAGGTGTATAAAACTGCTATAAAAGATCAAAAGGTTACTCTACTGAGTGAATGCTGGGAAGTTTTATCGGATTCAGCTGGGGGGAAAAATGGCAACCTATTCTGGTCCTCAGTCAGAGAATTGCGTAGCATTGTCCAACAATTAACACCTGTCAGCTGTACCATCTCCAGCAGTTCTTGGGAGAATCACTTCTCCAAAATCTATGCCACACAACTACATGAGACAGATTACTGTGTGGAGGGTCAATCATGTGGCCTACATATAACGTTGGTGGAGGTAGAAGAGGCGATTGCACAGAGCCTTGGCAATAAGGCTCCTGGTCCAGACAGGTTTCCCATAGATATAATAAAGTGGAAAACTGAACTTTGGGCCCCAGTTATTTTTAATGTTTTTAACAGTCTACCCCAAGCGCCCATGCCTGACACATGGGCTACGAGCATTATTGTTCCAATCTATAAAAAGGGGGATAGATCAGAGCCAATTTACTATAGTCTGATCTCCTTGCTTGATAACACCTTAAAGATTTTGGGTCGTGTTATCTATAACAGGATTTTAGATTGGACCAAGGAAAGTGGCATTTTAGACCCTTGCCAACTGGGCTTTAGAAGCAGGGTCAGCACAATAGAACAGTGTCTGAACCTTAACTTGGTTATCAACAAATATAACATTGCCCGCTTTTCCCCCATTTATTTAGCGTTTATGGACCTATCATCTGCTTTTGATTTAGTTAATATGTCCAAACTCTGGTCTATTTTGTCGAATTATGGATTAGATCAACCTCTGGTACAACTTTTAGCATTTTTACATACTGATCTTAAGGCACAAGTAAGGATAGGAATGGGAGGGGAGTTGTCAGGCCCAATCAAGGTAGGAAGGGGAGTCAGACAGGGGTGCGTTTTAGCACCCCTGCTTTTTAATATTTATATTAACGGACTGAGTAACTCCCAGATGTTCCTATAATCAACGGTAAACCACTACCTGTTCTCCTTTTCGCAGGCGATGCGGTCCTAATGGGCCACACCCTGAATTCTCTGCTCATCCTGGTTAAAAGCTTTGTAGAGCACATGGATGGGTTGGATTTACACGTGAATTTTAAAAAAGTCATTTATTATGTCATGTGGACCAGGGAAACACCAGCATAATTCCATACTGGTAGGGAATGATAGACTAATTTCTACTAATACTTTCCCATATTTGGGGATGGTCTTTGCTGCGAATGGCTCGTGGACTGGGCATTTGGCCCACTCCAAGAGCAAATTCTCAAAGGCCATCAATTCCATTTTAAGTCCCCCTCGACTGATAAAAATAGGTGCTATTGAAGCAATTTTAAGGATTTTTAAATTGCAATGTGTCCCAGTAGCTACGTATGGGGCAGAGATATGGGGTTTGGTGAAGAGTCGGTGCATCCAGCTGGAAGAAAATTGGTTTTGTAGGTAGCTGCTGGGTGCACCGATTTCCACTTCTCACTATATTTGCCATAAGGAACTCAACTGACATTTTACATGTGATTTTATTAGTGCACGACCCGCGGTTTTCTGGCACTCAGTTTGGAGGAATAAATCTGCCACCCTAACTCAAGAAATTAAAACTGACTGCCTCAAGTGCGAGAGAAGAATGGAAATCCATTGGCTCTCGGGGGTCTATAAAAGTTTGTGCAGTATTGACAAATTAGCCTCTTTTTAGACCCTATTAGAGCAGATTCAGGACATGAGAATGATCTGAAGAAAGCACTGTACCCACTTTACAACATAGAAAGGGTAAGGGAAGAATCTAAGAAAACTACAGTCCTCAACTACATGGGAGGGGAATTGTATAGGCACCCATTATTATTATATCTTACCCTGCCAATGGTAAATTGGGAAAGAAGCCTTTTGTTTTGACTGAGGGCAGGAACTGTAAGATTCTTGTAAAATTTTCCTTTAGGCTATCGGCCAACCCATGAACATATAGGATGTCCATGCAATGGGGTGAGCGCACAAACTGATTTGCACTTTTTCTTCTTTTGTAAATATTATCTGAAATATGTAAAATGGTTTTTAACTCCCTTTTTAAACAAATATAGACCTATTACAATGGGGGAATCTTATGAATTGCTGCTTTCTTTGGACAATGAAGAAAAGATTTTCCGCACTAGCACTTTGAGAATTGCTACCCGAGCACGTAAAATGATGGACACACCTTGACTCTCTTCTGTTCAGTAATTTGTAATTCTGCCTGATGGTTATTTTGATGTATTACTTTTAATAAGGATTTTATAACAATATTGTAGATCTGTGTAGGTGCTTTTATGAATTCTTGGAATTCAAATAAAGATTTATGATGATGATGCGCGTATGCAGTTTTCAAAGCAAAGCGACCTGAAAGGAAAGCATCCTCCAGCGCACAAATTGCCATGACGCCCATAACACTAAAACAAGAATGTAGAATAGAAAAAAGCGTCCAAAGGCGCTCAGGTGTACAAATATGCGGTTCCGCTGCAAATGTGAAACGGTTATTGCCAAGGCCCAAAAAGAAGGTCCATTACCAGGGTGATAATTGCTCAAGAAGAGGTGACAACCCAGGTATATTAAAAATGGCAGCAACTTATAGGATCAAACGTGCGTGTAACATGAAAGAGGATTATACACTCGTAAGAAAAGACTAGGACTTGAATCAAAAGGTTTATAGAGTAAAAAGCTTGAGTCTACGCTGCTGTGTAAATATAGAATGGTCCATACTCAAAATTACTATCATTGCATGACTAGGAGATGCAGAGGTGCAATAGATGGAGGGGCCATGAGTGTAACAGAGAAGCTGGGGAGTTTATCTGCTCCCAGAGAATACTGTTTTCTGATTGGACTGTCAAGAGAGAGTTAGTGAGACGAAGGTTCCAGAACCTTCTACTGCGTATTAGTTGTGTGCTTTTAGGGTAGCTTAAAATATCCCATCCTGACTTCGCTGATAGAAAGTCTTTCTTGAACTCTGGTAATTCTCCTTGTCCAGGGTTTCGAGCTGAATGCTTGAACATTTTCCTCTGATGGTGTCACCTTCCTCACTGAAATTTCCCTTGGCACTTTCGGGTTTTATTTAGAAAACGAAAATGCTTTTATGGAACCGATATATTTATTTTTCTGTGAACTCTACATTGTCATATTTGGCATCTTTTCCTTTATAATATATACATTCAGGTTGCATTCTTATATAAACATACCTATTTTTTGGATACATTGATTCACCAAATAAATGACTTGCAAAGTTTACTAATTATTTAAAAATAAATATTAATAGTTTGGACACCATTCTCTCTGTCCTTTTGTGGAGACACTTTAGTTTCACTGAAATTGAAATGTGTTGCTGATGCTAGTTCCTTTCATATGCATCCAGTCAACAAACAAAAGTCCAAACTAGCAGTGAAGGATCCTACACAGTGATGTTACTAAGGTATTTAGATACAGGGAGATCTGTTGTATTATAATCAAGGCTGAACTCCTCAAATGGGGACAAAACCATCAAGCTTGAATTGGGATAACAAGCAACTTCAATAAAAGCTGGTTCTGTTTTGTACATTTTTTGTACTCTCTAGGTAAAACATAAATCATGCGTTATATATACATACGTTTTGCCACGTTATACAGACACGTGTTACAGAGTGCAATTTCCATTATATACAACATCTGAGAATATGCATTGCTATGAAAACAAATACAAAATAAATACAAATCTGCAAGTTTAGCAATCAATAAGTTACCTTGCCCCTGGATTTGATTTCTCACGTCATAAACTCGGCCACTGGTGATCTTATTAGAGTCGATGAGTGAACTTGTCATTTCAAATAGCACATTTCAAATATTCCTTGCTGACATGCCAAAGAGTCAAGGAAATTTATCACTAAAATGACTGACTTGCAGAACATTTACTTCCGATAAAACTATTAAAATAAATGAGTAAAACATGAGTATACATTGAATGGATTTATATGGTCAATTTATATGGTCAACTGTTATTCTGAAAATCTGTAATGAGTCCAGCCCACCTTGATCTGCACCTAACACCTTGATTTACATGCAAAGACATTTTCCTAATAGCTGCTTACAGCACAACATTCTTTAACACCATGGATGTTTTCACATATATCTCAGAAGAAAGGAAAGTAAAGTAACATTGTATGCAATTTGCCCATCAGAACAGACATCAAATGACCCTGATGACTTCAGTGAAAGTGATATCACATCTACAACTAAATTACATCAATGGGACTTCCAAGAATGTGACATGGTAGATTTATAAAATTTCAAAGCATTTCTAACATTTCTAAAAGCAATAGATTCACATTATAGTTACCAACCGCATATTTGGCAAGTGATGAAATGAATATATGACAGGAGGACAGTCACATTAGGTCAGCTACAGCCCTTATAAACTAATTGGAGCCTACCCAGAACATCCATCTTGGTTATATTCAAACAACAAATACCAACGTATAACCATTAAAGCTCCAGTCCAAAGTGTTATGCATAGGTGTGGCTTTCTGTGCACTTACAATATTATCTGGAGACATTCCTCAATGTTGCCTCATATAGGGACTTAACAGGTTAGGTGAAAATGCACTTTTGACTGGGTGTACCATGCATCCCAGTAAAGTCTTTCAGAGACAGGGACAAATGTAATAGACATGTGTTTTTATATAATTTTAATGATAAATCACTTTGTTTAGTCTGTGGTGGCAAGCACATTTTCAAATACACTTTTAAACTCTAAAGTCCATGCAGAAGGAAATTTACTAGAGATAATGCAAAATTATCAATGAACAATGAAGTGTATATGAATAATTCCCTAGTAGTTGTAACAATTATATTGTCACTTCTCAAAAGAGGAGGTTGACGTGTGGGTTTTAGCAGTTGATCCAAATTTAAAAAAAATCCATATGCAAGTTTCCAGTTTTCGTTTTGTTGCTCTTGCTGCAGGAAGTAGATTTTCCAAAGATTTTACACAGCAACTGCAAACAACTGCATCCCTTTATCAAGTTTCAAGCTGTGCGACTTATAGGATCCCAAATTATTAGTCTGGGTTTGGTTGGTTAATAAGTCCTGGAACCATGATAGTGCTGCCCTCCAAATTCCTACCTCATGCAATCTTTGTAGCATTCTGGGATGTGAGACAATATTGAATACTAGGGAGAGTTCCAAAAGCACAAGTAGTGTGGGGTGTTATTATCTAGAGACCATCTGTCAGTTAGTCAGTCAGAAATCTTTATTCAGCTGTATTCCAAGCTTTAAAAGAGTACATAATAAAAGAAAAAAGCATTTCTTGTTAAAAACACAATAGAATAAACAGAGTTACAGACATCAGATAGAAATTCCGTAAATAAAGAGAAACAATTTACAAATGTCCAGCTGGCAATCTTTTAAGATGAATACTACAAAGGCATATAAGAACAACAGTGTTTAAACTAGAGATGGTACATGGACAGGAAGTGAGCATCTACGTACATAATACATATTGGCAACTGTATCTAATATCACCATTAGTCACTGTGGGAAGCGGTCACATGCTAAGGGATCTTAAGTCCTAGGCACAAAATGTAATAAAATACATGGTAATCATTTTACAACCGTATTCCGGAGCTGAACTGCAGAAGAGATGTAATTATAGACCATTAGGCAAATAAATCCATCTTTTAAAAGCTTAAGATAGTGCAAAGCAGCCTGACAGTTTCATATATTTAGGAATGTTTAAACTGGTATTCAAAAAGCACGTCTTGGATTAATATAAAGTTTGCAAAAAAACATGAAATGCAACTTACTCAGTACTGATTCTGAATTGCATGGACAAGCATCTGATTTGGCATCAGAATATACTTTACGTTGGTATGAAACCAAGAGAAGAGAGATGCTAAACCTGAACCTAATAAGATAATACAATTTAACATGGCTAAAATAAAAGGAGAGGTAAGGCTCAGTACCTAGAGAGCAAACTAGAAGTGAGTGATCAATAACCCTTTTGTTACCATCTCCCGAGTACCTCTTTTCGAATAGGAGTAAGTCAAAATTCTCTCTTCAACTTTGCCCTTGATATTTTGGCGATATTTCCTGGATTGTCGAAACAATCCGGCAATCCCAAATTCTTCAGCTGAGCTTTAACATAAGAAATCCATAGGATTTTATTCACCTCCTCCAAGTTTAAACAATCTGTAATAACAGCACAGTTCAGGGCTGCTTCTTCCTTTTCCCAAATGTTATACCGCAATAATAGAGGAGCTAGTTCTATGCGAAAGGACAGGGGGATAACGCCAAGTTCGCTGTGACAAATAGTGGCCGCAGTACTTATTGGAACAGTCAACAAACATTTCAAAAACATATTCTCGGTGCTCTGTACGCCTGCAATGTTACAAAAAACTCTGACTCCAGCACCATACAAAGTAGCAGCACACATACGTGCCTTATAGATTTCAATAATTAGTTTTATTGAACGGGAGCCTAGTTTTCTAATAAATCTAAAGAGGACCTCCAGATTTTGATTAAAGCCCCTAGTCCTAGCCTCTAGTAAATGATGCCAAGTGATTTTTCAATCGAAAATAATTCCTAAATAAGAGAAGGTAGGCATATAAAGTAATTGTAGGAGATTTGCCCACCACCATAATGTGGGATTTTGCTACATTGGTCTTCAAGCCAAAGTCATTCATAAAATTATTAAAACTGGTGAAAAGCCTTTGCAGCCCCACTGACATTCTGAACATTAAACTACACTTGTCTGCACATAATAATGCCAGTAACAACCTTTGGCCTTCTGGGTAGCATCCACATTCCCATATTTAATGTGGCTTTCTAAGTCGTTTATATACAGACAGAATAAAAATGGGGCAAGAACACAGCCCTGGCGGACCTAGCGGCTGCTTTTAATGGGGGCAATGAGTTGCCCACCTGCTCCATAGGGAACTCTCCCTGTGACGTCCGATGCATAGCTGCTAAAAAATGCACAATAGCTGTTTCATTACCCATTACCAGCATCTTCTCCCAAAGCCCCCTTTCTGTACCCAGTCAAAGGCAGACGTCAAGTCCAGGAACCCTAAATAAAGCGATCCAGGCTTGGCTAAGGTGTCTTTGCCTATAACTATATGCAGGTTGAGGCACTGTTCAATCGTGGCCAGGCCTCTCCTGAAACCATATTGTATATCTGAAAACCTACCATTTTCTGTTACCCAGGCACAAGGGGTCTGATGTTCCTTAGAGCTTGTACGACAATAGAAGGGTCCACCTTCAGGCAGCTCCAGGTCTGATTGTCATTAAGACACAGATCATTAGAGTGACCAGTCGGTGGAAAGGGTGTTGGGGAGGGAACAGAAAGGAAGGAGATCTGAAATAAGAAGAAGGACAACTTGAAACGGAACAAATTCAATAATAAGTATTTGTGTCTGTAAAGTAGTATTCTGACAATTACCTGGGCCCCTTACTGTTTAATTGGGATAAGGCTTGTTGATACGCTAATGCTATGGAAACAAAGTGAGACTCATTAATACTCTAACTTTAGATAATATGCCTCCTAAAACATACTCACAGACAGAACAATACCCACCAGCCTTGTTCCCTTCAAAGTCTTTTCCAAGTTCCTTTTATACAGACAATGGGGTACCTGCCTCGCAACTTTTTACAATGTTTAAGTTCTTTTCCTTTTTAAAGTTCTTTCATTCAAAGTTCAAAAGTTCTTTCTTTTGAAAGTTTAAAAAAGTAATCTTCAACCGATCCTGGTCAAAGATAAATCAAGTTTTCAAAACATTCTAAGTACTTGAATCCTTCGTTGTCATGCAAATGTTCAGCTGCTTAAGCATTTTCCAAGAACTAAACCCCATTCCAAAAATGTACACACGATTCCACTGAGCAAGAAGTAAAAACGTCTTACCCAGATTCGGAATGAGGGATTGCCTTCACTAAGCTCTCGTCTCTCCTTACAGCTCACCAAACCAAAGGGCAAAAATTAAATCGGACCCCAAATGCAGCCGCCAGAGCCATCGGGAGGAAAGAGTAGCTGCCAGCAACGAAACGGGGAGAATTACAAGTGCAGTGCAACGGGCGTGGCCCCATTTATAGTGCAGAGCCGCCCAAGCAAGTGCTGGAAGTTTCTGCAAGTTGCGTCTCAGCGCGAAACGAATCACCACAGTTCTCAAAGCTGGAGAAAGTCAGCACTACCAGATTAAGTCCCGAGTCAATTATAATAATGTACAATGGCGAACTGAAAGAAAATACAGCACAATCTTACTTTTAAAGGATCATTCAATCTGGGCATCTCTCTCGTGAGGTTCAGTTTCTGCAGTGCGTGCAATATGCCCATTCTTTGTATTTCAGGACACAACGTGCACAGTATCACGAGGTTTCAAAAGCAATACAGATGCACACGGGTACTTTAGATATAGTTACTTCTAGGCACAATATAGGTATATTATATATAGTGCAATACAGTTGTAGGATACGCAGACCATGTTACATATCAGGTGGAAAGGTGAACCTTTATCTACTTTGAGTGCAAGCCCACCAATAGCGCGCCAGTGAAAATACACAGTGCATCTTACCACACAAAGAGCAAGGACGCCCACAGACAGAAACATGGCATGGTAGAGAGGTGCCCCTAGAGCCGCGCCCCTAGCCATGACACCAGACCTTCAGCCTTTCTAAATGTACTCTGCCCATGATCTTGCAGGCGCAGTCAATTAAAGATATTGGCTGATAACATTTGAGATCCACCCTATCACCTTTTACAAAGATGGGAACTATTGTCATGGATCTCCAAGAATCGGGGTGTCCTTGAGCCACATAGCAACTTAGGATGTTTGTTAGCAGCGGGAGCCACAGGGGTGTGTTGGCTATAAACTAATCCGCAGGGATACCATCAGGGCCAGAGGCCTTGATCTTCACAGTCTGGGTTAAGGCCCTGTTCACCCCATCTAATGTTGGGGGGCCTGAGTTATTGCCCCATATTTGATGTTAATACTAAAATCAGGTTAACTACCGATTTTATAGAGGCCAGAAAAATGTTCGACACAAGTCTTGGGCATGATTGCCACATCAATTTTACCACTATTGGTACCATTAAAATAATACTGGTTGACAGTTTGCCCAAAAAATTTGGAGTCTCTTCTCTGGCAGGCTACGTAAAGTTGTTCCCAAGCTTCATGTCTAATTTCTAGCTTGCATTACTCTAGTGCCTGTTTATATCCAAGGCGTGACTGTTTTACCTTGGATAAATTTCGGGTTTTGTTTTCAGTATCTTAATTCATTTGTCGTGAAAAAAGGTGCAGTCACTGTTATACCACCTTTTGTCGCTCTGTGGCCTAGACTTCGTTTTTTTAGTTAATGTGACATTTATAGTCTCTGTTATTGCCTCAAAAGATGTTACCATAACTGAAGGATTTATGTTATCTTCCACACAATCTAGGACTTGAGTCAAATTAGTTGTTATAATTTCATGTAAAACCAGGTCAGGATTAGCGATAGGCCACTTCCGTATTATTCCCTTGTTCTTGACATAAATTAATGGGCCTAATTTTATGTTATGTTATGTTAATAACAATTTCTTAAGCGCACATACACCCTTGGGTTTCTTGGCGCTTTGGATTCAAGACACTAAGCACAATTCTAAGCATAAGCCTGTTGGAAAAGCCACGTTTTTAAAGACTCTGCTAATCTAGCAGATGCCATTTGATCATCAAATTGGGTCACCAGCTCTTAAGATAAGGGGTAGTGAAATACCCAGAAAAAGCAATAAAATCAATTAAAGTGACTTGGCCTCTCCCAATGTATTGTGTTTCTAAATCAGTGCCTATTGAATTAATGAGAACCACAGTAAGGAAAAAAGAATATTTTGACAATAATGAATTAAAATTTTCCCACAGGGATTGTGATTAAAATGACAACTACCATCTGTGACCCCGGGTACTAAATGGCATGCAGCCTGTTTCAAAAGAGGGTATAATTCGCAGTTAAAGTCAACTCCCCAAAACACTATAAAATCAATATTTACCTCCTCTATGTGGCCTGACAATGCGTATTCCAACTCTTAGGCAACACTTGTGTTTGTAACATTGAGGTTATTGTGATAAAAATGTATTTTCTTTCGTTAAAATCAATAAAAGAAATGTGAAATAATAAAAATTACAAGGACCATTGTCAAATTGTTCCTAAAGGAGATATTAATAATCGGAAAATGTGATGAATCAGTCTTCATCTTTCCTAATCTACCATTCAGTGTTGTTGAAACGAAGGTCAATAATCCTCTTTTGCGTGACCGCCTAGGGAGACATTAGTTGGAGTATGAATGGAAAGAAAACCATTTATATGTGCAATAACTCACATTCATGTTTCCCGAAGGGATACTATACTATAATTTTTAATAAAGGCAACCTGCTCTTTGATTTCTAATTTCTGCAACAAACTTGCAATGTTCCAAAAAAGACTTCCACAGGTGGTCATGTTATTGTGACAAATAGGCCCCTCTGTTGTGAAAGGCGAAAGTGGAACATGGCCCTCTTTGGGTGACATATCAATTGATACCGAGAGAAATTCCAGCTCTCCGCACAACATAACATTTGATAGTGATGCAATGCTCTCTAGTAGAACATGAGAAGTAAAGCTAACTAGGTTAGATATGACGGGAGAAACAAAGTTGTCCAAACTGCATGCATAGACATTAGCATCTCTCCTTGAAGTCTGACATTGGGAAGTGTTGGGTGATTCCCTGCGTAATTGACACTATCTGTCATGGTCATAAAGGGAGATGGTGAGTTAACCATCCTCGATACCTGGCAGTATATGTAATGACCTGCATTTAACCCCAAGCAAACTCTACACCGAAGAATGCAGTCAATTTACATGATCTAAAGGAGAGAAACGAATAAAAGTTGGACAACCAAAAGCAGATGACATATTAGGTGATGTAGGTCCAGACCCAGGGCCTCCATTTGTTGGTGGCTTATAGTAGTACCCTAAACACAAAAAGAGCACAAGGGGGTATAGAGTCAGGTCACCCCTCCCCCACTCAACAATCTACAAAGAAAGGTAGACCTGACCAATTGTGAACAACTATATCTATTCAGAAGACATCTGAGGAGTTCATAAGAAATTTCAAAACTTCCTCCAGACATGGCACATTACCATTAGTCTAGTGTCTAATTGTTCAAATTAGAAAGAAACGTCTGTAGGAGAGTAGGATCTGCTTACTATGGTTACCCCCATTTTTACTAGTGTTTCACTGTTTTTCGACTTTAGTCTGGCTGGGGCCCTGCTAACCAGGGCCCCAGCCTAGCTGCTTCCTCTCTAAAATGATTACCTGTACTTTAGGTACACTCCAGATTGGTTACTGGGTTACCCTTGTGAGTCCCTAGTATATGGTACCTTAGGTACTAAGGGCATAGGTACCCCAGAGGCCTACAAGGGGCTGAAGCATGTATTATGCCACCCATGGGAATCCTTCCACAATCGCACTACAGATCTGCTACTGCAGCCTAGTTAAGGTGGTACATGTCCCCCTTACTGAGCTATAGGTTACCTATATCTACCTTTAATCACTGACACACATAAACCTTTAAGTCACTTCTACGGCAGGCCTTATCAATCCTGAAGGCAGAGTGCTTGGTTTTGTGTGAGAGGGTGGACATGCATGAGCAGGACCACTCTGCAGCATTCAGAATCAATTCTCTGTAAGTGTTCTGTGATGCAACCAGACCATATACTCTCAGGTGAATTATAACCTCACGGTAAATGCTAACTTTGGAATGGTTGTATGGAAACATGTTGTGTTGTAAGTATAGTCGAATTTTGTGAATCAGCAGTTTGCAAATTCGCGCGAAATCGCAATAAAAATCTGCGAATTCACGTATTTCCCCACGAAATCGCAGATTTTTTTGCGTTTTTGCCCCATACTTAACTTGAGTACTTTCTACTGGCTAATCAGTAAGTGCTACCTCGTTAGGTAAATGTATAGTGCTATTCCTGCACTACAGCTGCGTAGGGCCAGAAGAGTTGCCTCCAGTGACCATGTGTGTGTAACTTTGCCATCGCACCGAAGGGCGCCGGGGTCCCTCAAGTGAGCTGTCCATCATAGTGTGTAAAGGGCGGGAAGACGGTGCACACCACTAGTGTGTGTGGGGGGGCAAACGGGGGGCTCCTTTGCGAGTTCACATTCATCTGTGTATAAAAGGTCAGGCACCGATCAGAGCAGCAGATGGGGAGAAAGAAGCTACTGGTTACAGGAACTGCACGGGGATTGTACTCGTGAAAGACGAGGATGCAAAGGCCTCCATCAAGCATCATGGCTAATTTTCGACTGTAGATATGGGGAGAAAGCATACCTGCCCAGCCTCGAAAAAGCGCACGATTTTTTGGGGCTGATTAAATTTGCCATCGCACCGAAGGGCGCCGGGGTCCCTCGAGTGAGCTGTCCATCATAGCGGGTAAAGGGCGGGAAGACGGTGCACACCGCTAGTGGACGGGGGTCAAACGGGGGGCTTCTTTGCGAGTTCATATGCGTCTTGTGTGTATAAAAGGTCAGGCACCGATCAGAGCAGCAGATGGGGAGAAAGAAGCTACTGGTGAGTGTTTAATTGATTCAGATGCTCCGTCCATCACCACCCCCTTTTTTACTGGTTACAGGAACTGCATGGGGATTGCACTTGTGAAAGTCAAGGCTGCAAATGCCTCCATCAAGCATCATAGCTAATTTTTGACTGTAGATATGGGGAGGAAAGCACACCTGCCCAGCCTCGACTGATTAAGGAGTTACTGAATTTGACCTTCAACTCGGGCACCTGCTTTATCTATATCTGTAAGTGCTTCCTGTTCACGGACCCTCATTATCTACGTGAAACTATTCTCTGACCCTGCTTCGAGGGTCAGAGCAGGGTCAGAGATTAGTTGCAAGTAGGCAACGAGGCGCCGCTCAGGAAGCACTTACAGGGTTACAGCAGGTGCCCAAATTGAAGTTAATTTCTTTGTAACCATTTTGTAAATGGTTACAAAGAAATTAGCTTCAACTTGGGCACCTGCTGTAACCCTGTAAGTGCTTCCTGAGCAAAATTCATCCAGCTCGCGAATTCGCACATTTTGCCGCAATTTTGAGCGCTTCGTGAAATCGCGGAAAATCCGCAAATTCACGAGCAGAACGAATTTTCTGCCCATGCTAAGTTTGGTGTCAAAGACTTTGGAATCCTACCCACCCGCCAGTTCCGGCAGCAGGGGTAGAATTCCACCTTTCTAGAGGGAGAGACATGTACATACCGACCTAACCGGTAATAGTTTAAAAGAGCCCCAGCATCACAAAATGTATGCTGCAGCCTCAGACACAGGTCTGACCTCATGCTGCTGGACAAAACTCTGGCAGGGGAGGCCTGGACAATAGGTTTCCTGTCACAGGGAGGTGTAACCATCTCCCAGACAGGCTTTAGTGTATTGGGTCTGGGTGGGTGCATTCAGAGAATTCTTTTCAGAGAGTGCTAGGGGCACACTTGGTGTCCCTGTACATATATAACATTATAAAGGAGTACCACCAAAGACAAGGCTAGACAGCCAATATTGGTGGAATGAGGCACTAGTGTAAAAGAAGAAGTCCTCCTTTGTTTTTAAGGAACCCCTCACTCACCGACCTGGTCGGTGACATGCTTCATCATCGGGGCCACCTTGACAGCCGAGTGCCGCCAAGGTGTGCTGCGACACCTGGAATACAGTGGAGCGGGTATGTGGGTGATGAATGTGAAAAAAGAAAAAAAGTCAGTGAGTTAAAAATTGTCCTGGTATGACTTATCCAAATATTATTTATTCTAAGGCTACTGGACAATATTAAAAACAGTGTTGATACAATAAAGGCTTTAATAGGACCTAATGTATCTGTGGTATGTGTTAGGTCTACATGTTTCAAACCAAAATGGGAGTTACCGGTTTTTCTTCAGGACCAAAATGATGTAAAAGGAGTTGGGTGGTCAGGGTACACTAACACCCTGCCATACCTGCAACCCTTTCAGGACCCTAAGTAGCAAAATTGCTACATGGGTAAATATAACTGTAACCCAAATGTGGTTACAAAAAATGCAAAAAACCTGTAAAAGAGAGAGTATCATCAGTCATAAAGGTTATTTACGTGCCTGTAACGTAGTGAAGTGACGTAGTCCGCTCTGTCTGTGATTCATTCCACATTCAGTAAATGCGAATTAACCATGGTGCGGTGTATCAGCATAATTTCTAAATTGGAACTGATTGTTCCTGGGAGGGCACACCTATCAATATAGGTGTGAGAGTGAGCACGCACACGTAGTTCTATCGTTTAAACCACTCCTTACACAAGCTTGATTGTGCGTGCCTAAGTCGTCATTCTGATTGATTTGTGTCAGGGATTACCGACGTGATAAAGTGCCAACTTGATCCAAAATCACATGTAACATAAGACAAACAACACACTACACAAACATTTGTCAGAAATAAAAAACACTTACTCCTCAATGGAGAAATGTTTGCTGCACGGGAATTGAGGGGAGGCTACAAAGTTCAAAACGTATTCTGTGGAAAAGAGACACGGGAACACTGGAGAGTATCCAGTATGGTATGTTCCCCTTCTCTATCGATGGAAAAAGGTTCGGAAACTGAAGCGTTTCAGTAAGGGCAGATTCTACTTACAGTTTCTCTGGACGGAAAACGGCTGATAACCTACTTCACTCCCTCCGTGCACCCGTAAAGGAGAGAAATGCGGCGCCGTAGTTAAAGGCGGCCGCCATTGTGGGCGCGGAGGGCGTGGCTCGCCCGGCGTCGCGTGATGACGTCACGTGGTTACGCGATCGTCAAGCGCCAGGTTTCCATGGGGATGGGAAGTAAACAGAGCCTCCGTGATCGGAGGCAGTTCGTTAAGAGCAATACAGTTCGTTCAGAGGTAATGGGGCTCAGTGTAAAAACGGGCAAAGTTTATGCGTTCCCCTGGGATATTAATATTTTATTCAAAGCTCCGTGTATGGAGTCAGTAGTCTGAATCGGGCCATTAATGGGGATCGAACAAAGAAGGAGGGGGCATCCACTTTGATATCAGGCATTTTGACATACTCATTTAATATTGAGGAAAAACTTTAGGGGGTCAAAGGCCCTCATTCCCTTTGCCTAGCAGATAACTAAAAGTCACAACACAGTGGAGTGTTTGCTGGTAGGGAATATATGAAAGTGCTGAGGATGAGGTATCTAAGAGAGGACAGAGGCCCAAGGGATATTGTCATTCAGGCCATTTTTGTTGGTAGACAGTCTATACACCCATCTTTGTTCTTTCTCGTACAGGCGTTTTTGTATGTTCGCTCCCGGAGTGATCTGCTCAATGACAGTCCAGAACATGTCATTAGGAGTGTGGCCTTTTTCAAGGAAATGATCTGTCAATCGGGTTGCATTTTTCTTGCAGCGTATGGTGCAGCGATGTTCACAGATTCTCTGTTTTAGCTTTCGGGTCGTCATCCCAATGTATCGTTTTCTGCAAGTACATTCAATGAGATAGACAACATTTTCACTGTTACAGTTTGTATGCGCAATTTGCCTCCAGGTTTTACCAGCTTCTAAATCAAGAGTCTTTGTATTCCTGGTTAAATGACATACACTACAATCTCCGCAGCGAAAGTGTCCAGTTACATCAGGTAGGCCCCAGGCCCTGGTAATGGAAGGTGTGGTTGGAGTCAACTTAGCTCTTGGTCTGGTGTTCACAAGAGTGTCTTTTAAGCTTTGAGACTTTTTGAAAGAAAATAGCGGTTTTTCCCAGTGTAAATTACCAGTATTTATGATATTCCAATGTCTGTTTATGCTCTTAGTTACTTGGTTGGAAATCGAGTTAAATGTGGTCACACAGGTCAGTGGTATTTCTGTATCAGTTCTGGTTTTCTCTTCAAGGAGTGCTTCTCTGGGCTGGTTCCTGGCCCTCTTTTGGCATTTGTTTACTATTTTCTTAGGATACCCTCGATTACCTAGTTTTTCAGATAGGTCATTCGCTTGTTTTTTATAGTCAGATAGTTTGCTACAATTCCTGCGTAGTCTTAAGAATTGTCCGTAGGGTAGGTTTTCCCTAAGAGGTCGAGGGTGGAAACTTTCAAACCTTAAAAGATTGTTTTTCGAGGTTGGTTTGTAATGGGTTTTAGTTTCCAGATGATTGCCTTCCTTGTTAATTACTACATCGAGAAAAACAATTTCCTCTTTGTTGTAGCAGCTCGTGAATCTGAGGTTCCTATCACAAGTGTTGATCCAAGCGATGAATTGTTCTAGAAGTTCAGTCGGTCCTTGCCAGATGGCAAGGACGTCATCAATGTATCGTCTCCAGAAGGTCAGATGTTCACGATATGGATTCACATCGTTCAAAATGAATTTATTCTCAAAGTCATACACGTACATACCAGCTATACTGGGGGCAAAAACACTGCCCATTGAGGTCCCCCCGGTTTGTAAGAAAAGTGTTCCTTCAAACTGGAAGTAATTACGTTTGAGGGCCAGGGTGGCGCATTCCAGAATGAAGGCCTTAGGAGTGTGAAAAGGCCAGTCCGCATTTTCTAGGGTGTTTCCCAGGACTCGGATGGTGTCGTCCTGGGGTATGCTTGTGTATAGGCTTTCAATATCAAAGCTCAGTAGCACAGTGTTCTCATCAACTTCCACGTCTTGTAGTAAATTCAATAGACTCTTTGTGTCTTGCAGGTAAGTGGTTGACTTCTGTACAATTGTTTTTAGAAAAAAGTCACAGAACCTAGAGAGAGGTTCTAGTAAAGAGCCAATCCCAGAAACTATTGGGCGTCCTGGAGGGGGTAGTCTACCCTTATGCATCTTAGGTAAGATGTAAAAATAAGGGGTCTTCCCTTCAGTGGTGCATAAGTAGTCTGCTTCCTGTTTTGATATTGCACCATTGGATTCTGCCATATCAACCAGTTGACATATTTCAGCCTTCAGATCGCTTGTTGGATCAGTGTTCAAAACTTGATAGTGGTTCCTGTCACTCAGAAGTCGGACACATTCTTCGCGATAGGCGGTAGTGTCCATAATTACTAGTCCACCGCCTTTGTCAGCAGGTTTTATAATTGTCGTTTCACAGGCACGTAGTTCTTTTAATGCCGTTTTTTCTACGTTGCTTAGGTTCTGGAAATGGGTGGTTGTTTGCATCTTCTCAACATCATTGTAGACAGCTTGTTCAAAAGTCACTAGTTCCACTGGTGTTGTGTGTGGAGGTGGCATAAAGGTTGATTTCAACCTTAGTCCACTCTCATTTTCCACTTCACATTCTCTTGGTTGACCCTGTTTCTCAAAAAAAGCTTTTAGCCTTAATTTCCTGAAAAAACCGGCCAACTCACAGTGTAACTGGAATTTATCCAGCCGTGCCGTGGGGACATACCCAAGTCCTTTGTTAAGAACATTTTCCTCAATAGTTGTTAATGGTCTTGATGACAGATTCGTGACTAAGGTTTCGCACTGCTTGTGCCCGCCTTGCTCTTCGTTCTGTTGCTCACTGGGTCGTCTTCCTCCCAGTGTACCTGGTTGGGTTGTCTGTTTTTTCCTCTTCCCCTTCTGCCCATGTGAAAAAAAGGAGGGCAAAACTGGTTTTGATGGAAAGGGGGAGGCTGAAAATGTGGTTGGAAAGGAGGTTGCCAACCATACATTTGAAAATTTGCCGTTTGGTTAAAAGGATCCTGGAACATGGGAGGTTGGAATCCAGGCCAGAAGTTTCCTTGGCCTCTTCTCCCTCCTCTTCCCCTTTGTTTATTAACACTGGTGTTAGACCCGTTGCTACTGCCTGATGAGACACTTGATGCGTCAGAGTCAGATGTAGGTTTATCAGGTGGTTTGTAATCGGGATCCGAATAGGGGTATGTCTTGACAAAAGAGAATCTTTTTAGGTCCTTTTGAAATTTCGTGACTTTTTGCTGGGTCAAGTTGTCTTTATATTCAGTTATTTCCTTGTTAATTTCGTCTAACAAGGAAATAACTGAATATAAAGACAACTTGACCCAGCAAAAAGTCACGAAATTTCAAAAGGACCTAAAAAGATTCTCTTTTGTCAAGACATACCCCTATTCGGATCCCGATTACAAACCACCTGATAAACCTACATCTGACTCTGACGCATCAAGTGTCTCATCAGGCAGTAGCAACGGGTCTAACACCAGTGTTAATAAACAAAGGGGAAGAGGAGGGAGAAGAGGCCAAGGAAACTTCTGGCCTGGATTCCATCCTCCCATGTTCCAGGATCCTTTTAACCAAAAGGCAAATTTTCAAATGTATGGTTGGCAACCTCCTTTCCAACCACATTTTCAGCCTCCCCCTTTCCATCAAAACCAGTTTCGCCCTCCTTTTTTTCACAGGGGCAGAAGGGGAAGAGGAAAAAACAGACAACCCAACCAGGTACACTGGGAGGAAGACGACCCAGTGAGCAACAGAACGAAGAGCAAGGCGGGCACAAGCAGTGCGAAACCTTAGTCACGAATCTGTCATCAAGACCATTAACAACTATTGATGCAAATGTTCTTAACAAAGGACTTGGGTATGTCCCCACGGCACGGCTGGATAAATTCCAGTTACACTGTGAGTTGGCCGTTTTTTTCAGGAAATTAAGGCTAAAAGCTTTTTTTGAGAAACAGGGTCAACCAAGAGAATGTGAAGTGGAAAATGAGAGTCGACTAAGGTTGAAATCAACCTTCATGCCACCTCCACACACAACACCAGTGGAACTAGTGACTTTTGAACAAGCTGTCTACAATGATGTTGAGAAGATGCAAACAACCACCCATTTCCAGAACCTAAGCAATGTAGAAAAAACGGCATTAAAAGAACTACGTGCCTGTGAAACGACAATTATAAAACCTGCTGACAAAGGCGGTGGACTAGTAATTATGGACACTACCGCCTATCGCGAAGAATGTGTCCGACTTCTGAGTGACAGGAACCACTATCAAGTTTTGAACACTGATCCAACAAGCGATCTGAAGGCTGAAATATGTCAACTGGTTGATATGGCAGAATCCAATGGTGCAATATCAAAACAGGAAGCAGACTACTTATGCACCACTGAAGGGAAGACCCCTTATTTTTACATCTTACCTAAGATGCATAAGGGTAGACTACCTGCTCCAGGACGCCCAATAGTTTCTGGGATAGGCTCTTTACTAGAACCTCTCTCTAGGTTCTGTGACTTTTTTCTAAAAACAATTGTACAGAAGTCAACCACTTACCTGCAAGACACAAAGAGTCTATTGAATTTACTACAAGACGTGGAAGTTGATGAGAACACTGTGCTACTGAGCTTTGATATTGAAAGCCTATACACAAGCATACCCCAGGACGACACCATCCAAGTCCTGGGAAACACCCTAGAAAATGTGGACTGGCCTTTTCACACTCCTAAGGCCTTCATTCTGGAATGCGCAACCCTGGCCCTCAAACGTAATTACTTCGAGTTTGAAGGAACACTTTTCTTACAAACCGGGGGAACTCAATGGGCAGTGTTTTTGCCCCCAGTATAGCTGGTATGTACGTGTATGACTTTGAGAATAAATTCATTTTGAACGATGTGAATCCATATCGTGAACATCTGACCTTCTGGAGACGATACATTGATGACGTCCTTGCCATCTGGCAAGGACCGACTGAACTTCTAGAACAATTCATCGCTTGGATCAACACTTGTGATAGGAACCTCAGATTCACGAGCTGCTACAACAAAGAGGAAATTGTTTTTCTCAATGTAGTAATTAACAAGGAAGGCAATCATCTGGAAACTAAAACCCATTACAAACCAACCTCGAAAAACAATCTTTTAAGGTTTGAAAGTTTCCACCCTCGACCTCTTAGGGAAAACCTACCCTACGGACAATTCTTAAGACTACGCAGTAATAGTAGCAAACTATCTGACTACAAAAAACATGCTAATGACCTATCTGAAAAACTAGGTAATCGAGGGTATCCTAAGAAAATAGTAAACAAATGCCAAAAGAGGGCCAGGAACCAGCCCAGAGAAGCACTCCTTGAAGAGAAAACCAGAACTGATACAGAAATACCACTGACCTGTGTGACCACATTTAACTCGATTTCCAACCAAGTAACTAAGAGCATAAACAGACATTGGAATATCATAAATACTGGTAATTTACACTGGGAAAAACCGCTATTTTCTTTCAAAAAGTCTCAAAGCTTAAAAGACACTCTTGTGAACACCAGACCAAGAGCTAAGTTGACTCCAACCACACCTTCCATTACCAGGGCCTGGGGCCTACCTGATGTAACTGGACACTTTTGCTGCAGAGATTGTAGTGTATGTCATTTAACCAGGAATACAAAGACTCTTGATTTAGAAGCTGGTAAAACCTGGAGGCAAATTGCGCATACAAACTGTAACAGTGAAAATGTTGTCTATCTCATTGAATGTACTTGCAGAAAACGATACATTGGGATGACGACCCGAAAGCTAAAACAGAGAATCTGTGAACATCGCTGCACCATACGCTGCAAGAAAAATGCAACCCGATTGACAGATCATTTCCTTGAAAAAGGCCACACTCCTAATGACATGTTCTGGACTGTCATTGAGCAGATCACTCCGGGAGAGAACATACAAAAACGCCTGTACGAGAAAGAACAAAGATGGGTGTATAGACTGTCTACCAACAAAAATGGCCTGAATGACAATATCCCTTGGGCCTCTGTCCTCTCTTAGATACCTCATCCTCAGCACTTTCATATATTCCCTACCAGCGAACACCCCACTGTGTTGTGACTTTAAGTTATCTGCTAGGCAAAGGGAATGAGGGCCTTTGACCCCCTAAAGTTTTTCCTCAATATTAAATGAGTATGTCAAAATGCCTGATATCAAAGTGGATGCCCCCTCCTTCTTTGTTCGATCCCCATTAATGGCCCGATTCAGACTACTGACTCCATACACGGAGCTTTGATTAAAATATTAATATCCCAGGGGAACGCATACACTTTGCCTGTTTTTACACTGAGCCCCATTACCTCTGAACGAACTGTATTGCTCTTAATGAACTGCCTCCGATCACGGAGGCTCTGTTTACTTCCCATCCCCATGGAAACCCGGCGCTTGACGATCGCGTAACCACGTGACGTCATCACGCGACGCCGGGCAAACCACGCCCTCCGCGCCCACAATGGCGGCCGCCTTTAACTACGGCGCCGCATTTCTCTCCTTTACCGGTGCACGGAGGGAGTGAAGTAGGTTATCAGCCGTTTTCCGTCCAGAGAAACTGTAAGTAGAATCTGCCCTTACGGAAACGCTTCAGTTTCCGAACCTTTTTCCATCAATAGAGAAGGGGAACATACAATACTGGATACTCTCCATTGACCCTATGATGTTCCCGTGTCTCTTTTCCACAGAATACGTTTTGAACTCTGTAGCCTCCCCTCAATTCCCGTGCAGCAAACATTTCTCCATTGAGGAGTAAGTGTTTTTTATTTCTGACAAATGTTTGTGTAGTGTGTTGTTTGTCTTATGTTACATGTGATTTTGGATCAGTCCTATTGGATATTAATATCATTAACTCTCCACATAAGGCTATTATTACTATCATGCTGTCCTGCGCCAAACTTACAATTGCACGTGCCTGGATTTCCCCTAAGCCCCCGTTAATCACTGAGTGGTGGGCTTTGTTAAACAAAATATTTGGTATGGAATCCTCTTTAGCCAGACTAAGGGGCCCGAAGTCAATATTGAGGTTTGAAAGGATCTGGGGACCTCTCGGTCTCTGATGCTTATTTTCCTGTTGAAACCTGTTCCCTCGACTTTTATGTTTTTTCTTTCTCTTTATTTTAATTCCTTCGCTTATTCTCAACTGTAATGATCTTTTCTTACCTGCAATGTCTCAGGGCATATAAACCTACAATGTATTCTGTTTTGTGTTATAATGAATATGTCCCTTTATGTAATGATAATTCTGGTATCGCTGAATGACTCATGTGTATGTTATTGCGTTGTTGTAAATGTTTTTTCTGAGTTGAAATAAAAAATAAATAAAAAAAGGTAATTAAATTAAAATTATTGAATAATTAATTTAAAAAATGTAATTACTTACCAGCCTTCACACAATTTACACATATAAACACCACAACACACACCTAAAATTAATTAAGCAAATAACCTAAATATGTATTAATTGACTAATTGAAGATAATTAACAACTAATTATTAAACTATTATTAATTCATCAATTAACACATTCATTATTCAATACATGTTATAAAATTAAATTACTTCCCACCCTATTCCCCTATAAACCCACAACCCTCTACGGAATTAAAAACTCAGAATTAAACTTAAAATAAATTAATAACTAGTAAAACTATAAAATATATAATAAAATAACAAACAATGCTCATTAAAAACACTAAAATACATTAAAGTACTAATACATCATTATTTTTGTAAACTATATTTTTGTAAACGATAATTATTACAAAGATATTTATGTAATATATATTACTGACCTGTCAATCGATATTCTTGTCAACTATATTTTTGTTGCCGATATTTCTTCTCCACAATATTTTTGTGGTGATATTTCTGTCCCACAATATTTTTGCTGCAATATTTATACTCTGCACCATACAAAAGCACCGCCTCCAGGATCCTTTGGAGGGGTTTCCAAACTAAATACACAGATCTCTGTCCGATCTGCTTGTAAAATGTTGATAAGCAAAACTTTAATGGTATCTTTAAAGATAACAGCAATAACTCTCCTTGGTCTTCTCTCTCGGTGTAGTCTCACCATCTGGTAATTGCATGGGAGTGCTAACAATATGGCTGGTAAAGCAACAGAATTAAGCCAGGTTTCAATAAGGAAACCAATATCAGATGATAGTGAAGACAGCAAATCCCAGATTTTGACAGCATATTTAGGAAGAGACCTGGTGTTATGAAGGAAACCAGAGATATAAGAGGAGGAGAAGCCTAATAGTCATGAGGAGGAATATTATAAGTTTGCCAAAGAATTGATACTAAACGGATCTAATACATTAAAAGCGCCACCCACAGAAGCTGCTTGACAGAAACTGTCATGGGAACCTTAAAATTTGCACTTGAAGCTAGCGATGGGGCCTTATAAAAGCAGTGGGAAAACAGATTCACATGGCTGTCATAAAAATCACAATGGATGTCATAAAAATACAATAATACAAAAGAAGCCTAAATTTGGCCAATCGATTTCCTTGAGCAATTGTTATTTACTAATTAGGTTATGTAGAGATATTGGTGGTGGTTCACCACCTGCCAGGTGGGAGAGATTCCTAACCTCCAACACTGGCAGAGTACCATCCACCATATTTAGATATATGCCTGCCTCAGGAAGAGCTGTCTGTCTTTAACGGAGCCATTGCCAAATTTGCCACGATGGTTCCTATGACGGCTTTATACGTTTTCTGGATGGCCACCATGTTTCATGTAGTCGCTTAGCAAACGTATTTGTTTTTCAAAAACTTACTCCAAAAGCAGGAGTTTGTTTTTAGAAAGCAAAAACACTAATGAATCAGACACCCTACCATTTTCTGTCCCGGAGTGGGAGAGTTATTTTTAAATATGTCTGTTCCGGACTTCCAGGCTGTGTCTGGGAGGTCCTGAACAGGAAAACAAAGTACATTTATACACCTGGCCTCAATAGGGCGAACAGTCTGAGGTACCTAGACCAACAGCCGATACAGGTGAGCTGTTAGTCAAAGGATACTGAGGCCAAGTTCTGTAGGGACTCCGCTGGTGGAAACATGGGGCCTCATTTATGAGGCCTTGCGTAGGTTTTGCGCTGCGGATGCGTCACTTTTTGTGACGCATCGGCGGCGTAAAACATGCGCCTTGTTGCGCCATATTTAAAAAGTGATGCATCTAGGTAGATGCGTCACTTTTTAAACCCCTGCGCCACATTATGCCTGCGTCAGGTATAATGTATGCAAAGGGGGCGTTCCCCCGCAAAAAGCCTCGTAATAGTGACGCAGTGAAATCTATGAGATTTCACTGCGTCACTTTTAGGATGCGGTTGCATCAAAATCTTGCGCCTGCCTCACAGCAGGCGTAAGACTGACGCAAGCCCTTTCACATGGGGCTTTCATCCATGTGAAAGGACGCATTGCTGGAGTTGCGTCACTTTTGTGACACACTCCAGCAATGCGTCACTTTTGCGCTTACAGATGCGTCAGAAATACTGACGTATCTGTAAGTCCTTGCGACATGATGCGTCATACATTAAATATGACGCATCATTGGTGTCGCAAGGAGTGCGCAGTGAAAAGTGACGCATCGCTGTTTTCACGCAGCGATGCGTCACTTTTCATAAATGAGGCCCATGGTGGTTAGCTCAACTCTAAATAGAGCAGGAAGACGTCAGTGTGACTCACAGTGTTCTCTGCCCTATTTGTTGCAGAGTATTCTGTCCACCAAATTTTAAGTAACCCAATTCCTTAAAAAACATGGTTTACTAATTTAATAACTATGTCAGTTAGCAAGTTCCATGTGTTTCTTGTTTACCTTAAGACAAACCAACCAAATTGCGCTTTGGCGAGTAACAAACAAAAATCGTGCATTTCTTTAATGTCCTAACCATCTCAGCATTTCTTCTGAGAGCTTATTGGCATCATTATGTAGATACAAGACATCGTCACACATTCTTTTCATACATTTCCTTAAGTAGTTGCACAGTAAACCTCATTAAAGAAAAGTAAGTGCCCAAAATGTTCTTGTTTCAGTAGGTGCTTATGAACAATGTTTTTTTTATTTACTTATTTATTTTTTTGCTGAACAATGTGGATACCAACTACCAAGGTGATTTCAACGCATACCTCTTCATTCCTTTATCATACATGTTCTGTTTCTTCTTTTTAAATCGTGCAGATTCTGTTGCATCTCTTTGTCACGGTGTTCCCATCTTTCTTTTCCTCCCTTTTTTACCTTTTACTCTGTTCTCTTTCTTGCACTAAGTCAAAAAATGATGTTGAAAAATACATCCTGGTCTCAAAAAATAAAACGCAATGTCCAACGCCTGCAAAGAAGTTCACAGTAAAGCAGTGTCCCTGTCTGAACACCCAGTCTAAACGTTTCTTCTTTGTTTTAGCATCATTCTACTGAATGCGCCTTTCTGCAGCTATCCGCTGATCAGCAGGATGGCTCCGTATCCTATTATAATCTGCCAGGTAGAAATAGATAAATCTATTAGCCCAAGCTCTGCTTGTTTCATCATTCTGACAGCTTCCCAGGAGGCTCCATTCATCAGGCCGTCCAGAACAGCCAGCCCCCACATCATATTACAACCAAATCTCCATGACCCAACTGCAGGTTAATAGATCTTTAATCTCTATTTAATTACTCATTAATAATCTAGCTTCTGATTTAGTTTTTTAATTGATTAGTTGATGTTTGCTGGGGGAGTGAATTGATGCGGAAAGTTGCTGAAAACAGTATTTGTGAGCTTTGGTGTGAACCTGTTAATAATGATGGATAGGAAAGGGTTATTTGCCTTCCTGGAAGAATGCCCCCTTCAAAAATAACAGAAATAAGCAACATGGTAAATTCCTTAGTGAGCTTTGGAACTGTGATTTTAGCTCTTATCTAGATATCTAGGCAGATTTATCAAAACGCGTGCAATTGCAAAATCCCGAAAAGTGACACAAACCTTTTTAAAGTTTTTATAAAGTATTTACTTTCCAGTGCAAATCTTGTGTTTGCCCTACTTCGCAACACATTATGCCAAGAGGGCGTCCCTGGGTGGTACCTGGGCATTCCCATGCCGCCATCCATGGTTTTGTATGCAGGTTTTGTATGCAAAGACCCATCTACTAATTATGGCGCAATGGTAGATAGGACTTCGCACCAAAAAGAATGCCTCCTTGAGGCAGGCACTAACAAGGTGAAATGTTTTATTGCTCATACATTTTCACATATTGCATGCTTACTTTAGGTAATGATGGAAATATCTTTAAATATGTATTAGCATAGTATTTTGTACTGGAAGTGCACCCTGTTAGATATGACACACATCTTTCAAAGGTGTGTGAGTGGCTCTAGATAACCTT
The DNA here is from genome assembly GCF_964263255.1 of Lissotriton vulgaris. Classification (NCBI taxonomy): domain Eukaryota; kingdom Metazoa; phylum Chordata; class Amphibia; order Caudata; family Salamandridae; genus Lissotriton; species Lissotriton vulgaris. Next base: position 582,403,270 of record NC_141693.1, on the reverse strand, counting down.
AATTAGCACCACTGTTGGGGGAAGAGAGGAGCAGGGCTATATCTCAGTAGATATGGCGTTGCCCTACTCTCTGCTTCTATCGTAATGCAACACACTACTTTGGTTGCCGTGCTACATTGTGCTAAAAATTAGTAAACAGTCCTCCGGGGTCATTTCATGAGCCACTAACCTGGTTCAGTGCAGAAACAAGTGCCTGTATTTATTTGCTTGCGCTATCTAAAGTGCATTATTTAACGTGATATTTCAATCAGTTAGATTAATATTTGCAAATGGCAGAGAACAGGCAAGGAGCTTGGAATGTCTTTTTCCGAGTTGCCTGTCTAAACTATGCATTTAATCTGAGCAATAGCGGATTAAATGAATGCACTTAGAAAGGGCAAGCCAAAAACAGACACTTGCGCTCTGTCCTTGTCATGAGAAGGTGACATTGCCCATGATGTGGCCCTGTAGTTTTAATAGCGGAAGGCACAGTAATTCACCCATAAAACGCTCATTATTCTAATTTGGCTTTGAATAGTATGTGAACCACGTGATGGGAAAGAAAGGGCCTTGAACTAGGATCGCCACAATTTTACTGTAACCTTTACATATTACATAAAATCACAGATATCAAATACATGTTGCACTTGTATTGATTCGAATTATCAGTGTAAACATAACACTTTTCGCACACGACAAATGAAGTAAAATATTTTCATGGACTAACCAGTGCGGTCGTTGAATGCACATGCGCATGCAAAATAGTAGTTGGTCTCTCTATGTAATCGTGAAGACAAAGGACATACGTCTGTCACTGCTTCAAATTTCCAATCCTTAAGCTTCATCCACAAATGTACTGGTCTTTGTTCACTATCAAGCTATACTTTGCATAATTTTTTTCCTGAGTATAAATTCCTCATGTACATCTGGCCTAGAGTCCATCACGTAGCATGTGCAATTAATATGGAAAATGACACACTATTCATTGAAAAGTATGTTACTTAGTAAGGATGCAAAAGACACACAGATGATGGACGGAATGCAGAGCAAATCAAACATTCACCCCCAGTCAACAGATGTGGGTTAAATCCATTGTTCGTTTGCTAACCCTGCCACCCCAGTTTAGACCCAGCCAAATGCAAATCAGTCTTGACCCAGTGCCTCATGGAAACAGTCCAGACCGAACTGCCAAGCCAGGTCCTCCCTGGACCAGAAACAAGCATCCTGGGACCGGTATCAGGGCATCACCCCTCATCGGCCAGGCTAGTTTGAATTCAGTGGCACAGTAAACGCAGGACTCACATCTGGGTATACACGGCGCACTTAAGGTGAGAAAGCAAAAGGCACACAGATGATGGACAGAATGCAGACCAAATCAAACATTTTACCCCCAGTCAATAGATCTGGGTTAAATCCATTGTTCATTTGCTCACAATGCCACTGGAGTTTAGACCCAGTCATATGCAAATCAGTCTTGACCCTGTGCCGCATGGGAACAGTTAAGACCTAATGGTCAAGCCAGGTCCTCCCTGGACCGGAAATCAGCATCCTGGAACCGGTTTCCGGGAATCACCCGATATCAGCCAGGCTAGCTAGAATCCAGTGGCACAGTAAGCCCGGGACCCACATCTGGGCATACCCAGTGCACTTAGGGCAAGAAAGCAAAAGACCAGATCTTGGCTGCACCCTGAAGAATCTTTAACCTAACTTTTAAAAAAAAATTAGGATGGCCAAATTTAAAAAGGAAAGATTCTGATTGAACTTGGGGTTCCTTTACAAGAGCCTTTAAATAAGGAACTAACCTGGATCTGTCCTTTAGAAGTTAGCAAAAATTCTTCAGATGGAATGCTCATATAAGACTCACATTACAAATACCATATTAATGTGATTCAGCTCCTATTTGGCACTCTCTGGGTACCCCTGACTGCCTTTTGGATACATTAGCAACCCCTCTGTGTGAGTGTGCTATCAATTATTGAGGGCAGCTCCTAGAAAATTCTAAACTAATTTTGTGGCAGAGACTGTTGGAGATTTCCAGTGATTCTGTCTCCAAATTTAAATATTATCAACTAGTAAGCTGGGCAAATACCTTGGCCAGAAATGGTGAGGGGAACCTGGAGGCGGAGACTAGGATACGTTTACATCTCATGCTGCAGAAAGAAATCGCAGAGGGGTATTGGATGTTGTCCAGGCGGAAGAAGGGGCACAAATTCCACTGATGGAGAGCTGGAAGAGGGAAATGACGGACCAGGATCATGAAGCTTTATGGCATGTATCTATGGCTTATTTATGGCATTATGTGAGACCTGCTCCACTGAGAAAGAATCATCTTTTCACTGTCCAAAAGGCTTACTGGACGCCTCAGAGGTTATCGAAGATAGGAAGTCCGCCAGTAAAAAAACCTCCAAAAGCGGCGAAGAAAATGCAGACAAAGCGCATCTGTTCTGGCAGTGCACCTCGATCCAGAACGCCGGGGATAAAGTGAGTAAGATCATATAGGAAGTTGTAGGTGAAGAACTAACATTGAGCTTGAATATAGTCATCTTTGGGGTACTGACAGATGGTGCAAAAAATGTTAACTTTACTAAAATTCAAAAAAACAATATCTTTGTCTTAATTCTTCTCGCAAGTAGAGAGCTGTGCATTAAATGGACACTCTCATGCTTACGAAGGTGGAATGGATTTGATCAGTACAAAGGGTTGCAACTCTTGGCCGAGCTGTTAAGAAAGTTAAGAGAACAACATTTTGGGAATTATGAAACATATGGTTTGAAGTGTATGTAACAATTTCAACTCTTTAGTTTTGAAACACTCTCTAACTTTTGAGTTTAAACTTGATTGGGTAGAAAACTCAGTGGCCTGTAAATCCTTTCCTAAGTACGGTCTTCTGCTATTTGTTTCTTTTGTGATATCTCTGGTCCTATGATTTGTAATATGCTCAGAGCCACAATTTAATTTACCTTTTACAGTGAAGTTAGTCCCTTTGACTGGACAGGGGTAAATCTGTTAACCTGTGGTAAATAAAAAACTAATTATTTACGCCGTTCGGAATTTCTATAATTACCCAAGAAAATGGTAATGCATAAAATGAGGAGCAGAGTCCGTGGTCTTCGAGTTGAAAGGGTTTTATTCCAGAACTCGAGTTAAGGGAGAGCTCCTTCACCAAGCGGGTTCAGGAGTAGTCTGCTTTACTTGGAACATAACAGCACTTATATACAGTACTAGTACAATCAAAAAGAAGGAGTTCCCTTAGACTTGATTCAATCATTCATGATGTAATCATACGGAAGGCATAGCATGCTTGTTCTCGTTTAAAGAATAACCTGAATAGCATTTACACATAGACAATCATATTGCATCGGGGTGATTGTGGTGACAAGTTACACAGTTGCTAGTATCTGAGGACAGAGAATCGAGGCATTGTTAAAGGGTCATTTCTGTCGGAAAGGTAAAGAGGACGAGGCATTGTGCGTTCTTTACTTCTTACACAAGGGCAGTGATGTCTCACAATGGTATGTGTGTGCAGCTGGGAAGAAGGAGAATGGGCTCTAGTAAACTATTCTTCTTCGGGCTGTCTCATGTGCTTGATTAGGTTTTCCCTTAGTTGTTAACCCAACCCATGGCTGTCCTCGCAAACTGGGAGATCATTGACGGGTGAGAGCTGCTCGTTTTTGGTGACAGAGTTTAGGGAGGGGGTTTTCGAGTCAACCATCTGACTCCGTTCTGGTCTAAAGGAAAATATCGAACGGGACGGAAACCCGTAGGATACATGGGAGCTGATCATCATTCTTTGCATGTGCTAGTATTATAAGAAAAGGAGCAGGCAAGAGGGGGGTATAACAGGACTTGCGCTTGAAGTAGGAGAATCAGCTTGCCTGGTCGATGTTAGGATGGATAGGGTGCATGATGGGACACCAGGCGGAAAAGGGAGTTTTTTAGTCAAATTCCACATTCCCTCCTTGTCCCATTGAAACCCTATTACAGAAATTCTTAATCAATTTCTATATTCATCAGATCGTATACTTGTTCCTGTAACATGATCATTTCATTTTTCTTTCCTCTGTTTTGTGGACAAGGAGTACAGGAAGTGGCACACAGTCCACAAAGGGCGGGGCCACACTGGACACAGAGGCAACAGGTGAAGATAGTGGCCAAAACGAGGCCCAGGACTGTTATTGCCTTCCACCCCCAGGTGGACAGGAGGTCCCACAACCAGCCGGTCAGGGACCATGTGCCAGTGTCCATATCTAATTTATCTGATAGTACATGGAGGCGGGATATAGCAGAATAAACTGATGGGGCGTTGTCTGGAATAAATACACAACAACTGGACCCTCTTACATTACACACACCACCATGGTCGGCTAACAGGACATCCAAAACTATACGGTGCTGCAGTGTCATGAGTCTATCTGCAGCTACTTCAGCTGTAATGTTATTTAAGGCGCCAGTTGTTTCATCTATGGCGGCCTGAACTACACGAGTTAGTTGCCGGATGTGGCGACTATTTGCCATAGGTCCCCAGAAAGGGAGAAAACCTTTAAAGAAGTCTCCAGCTTCTTGTCCTGCAGTATCTTCCGCATCTATGGCCCCCCTTCGTTGTCTTCTAACTTGGGTCAGAGGGTCAATTAGGTGGTAATTGGCAGGGGCTGTGTAAGTCGGTGGTAAAAGGAATGCGATGTAGCATTTTCCAGACCAGCCTTGAGGCAACCAAGTGCGCGCATGGGGTCCACAAATAAAATAGGTGTTTGGGCAGTTACTATGGTCGGAAAATCGGGAGCGGGCAGTGTGTATGTCCTATCACACTCGCTGTTCCCCATTACTTCCCCTTTTCCTTTCCCCCTTATGCAAAACCGGCCGTTTTGCGGTTCTACCCAACCTCCTTGATCTGTCCGTCTTTGATCGACGGAAAACATTTCACTGAAGAAAGCAATGTCATGGAACTGAGAGTAACTAATGTCTCGTGGTCTTCAGCCCTCCCCCAGGTCACAGTGAGATCCACCATTTTGGAAACAGCCCTTACTATTTTAGTCTTCACTTCATTCCAATTACTCTCATTTTTCAATTTGGTCGGGGGAATGTTTCTGACTGAGGCAGAGAATATCATGGCTAAGGCATAGGCGGACCCTGAATAACCAAACGGGAGGGAGAAAAAGGGCATTCCCTTATGTACGGAATGAGGCATCAAGCCACAAACCCAACAGTTTGTCTTGTTGACTATGAGTTGGTGTTTATGGAGGGTGGAAAAGAATGTATTATTTATAAATTCCTTTCTTCTGTCCTCGAGGTGTGGGGGAAGATCAACATGGGAATGCATAGTGGTATTCTTTACAAGTGTGGAAGAATGCGGAGGGAAAACTGTACATAAGATCCATCCCAGACAGGCTGCTACACAGCAAACAAGTAACATTGTCAATAGAAAGATCGAGAACCTGCTATGCAGTAATTTATGTAATTAGTCTTTTTCCATTGGCGCACCGCGTCATTTCTCCTCATAATGTTTATGGATTTAATATCAAAAAATTTCTCTTTACACGAGATCAAAACGTCTCCCAGCAGCCGCTTCACCAAGAGCTTGTTCCTGGGCTTAATTAGCCACCGGTGCGTTACGATCAGGTGTAATGTCTTTAGTCTGTTTTTGGTGAGATCGCAGCCGCAATCGGTATTCCTGTTGAGAAGTGAGTTCTGGGAGTGGTGGAAGTATATCCGGGGCGTTTATAGCCATTGAACAGGGCACAGTGTCTGTAGGTGTAGGTCCAAAAAATTTCCGACAGTGGCTAGCGTGGAGCCACCCTTTGCGTCCTTCTACTTTGACGGCCGTCCTTGTGGTCAGGAGGACTTGTTTGGGAGCTGTCCACCTCTTCTCCAGGGGGCTGGTACGATCGATGTTCCGCACTAGGATCCAGTCGCCGGGCCTGATGGTATGCTCTCCAGGCGTGGTGTGGTCTGGAAATGCTGCTGTAACCTGTGAACGACAAGATTGGAGTGCAGACATCAAGGAAGCCAGGTAATCTGTCAATATATTAGAATCAATGTCAGTCAGTTTTCTAGGAGAAGGGACACCCCAGATGTTAGGAGGTCTCCCGAATGTTATTTCGAAAGGGGACAGTCCCGTCCGGGAATGTGCCACCATCCGCATGTAAAAGAAAGCGACCGGGAGGGCAGTGACCCAGTCTATCCCTTTTTCTGCACATACTTTGGCTAGTTTTGTTTTCAAAGTCTGGTTGTGCCGCTCGACTAGGCCGGCTGCTTGAGGGTGTTGGACACAATGAAATCTCCAGGAATATCCCAATAGTAGAGAAACAGCCTCCATTAGTTTGGAGGAGAAGGGCTGTCCATTGTCTGAATAGACGACCCTCGGTAACCCATACCTGGGGAAGAATTCTCTCACTAATTGCTTAGCGGTTGTCTGGGCACCATAGTCTGGGACGGGGTATGCTTCAGTCCATCGTGTCAGTGTACACACTACCACTAGTACATATTTGTACCCTCTGCATCTGTCCATCTGGATATAATCCATTTGGAGGACTTCGAAAGGATGATCAGGAGGCTGGAATCCACCCTGTTCTACTGGTACTTCTTTACCAGGATTAAATTGGCAACATATCATGCAAGTTTTTACTTTTTGTTTGGCTGCAGCTCTTAGATGTTTGTTAAACCAGATATTCCGTAAACTATCCAGCATACCTTCCTCGCCTAGGTGAGCGGGGCTATGGACCGTGTCAATTATGACTTGCACCATGGAATCAGGGAGAAACCATACTGTTCGGTCTTTGGTCATCCAACCCTGATCAGTCTGGACCCCTCCTTGTTCAGTCCATTTCTTTATTTCATCTGTGGTGACATGTGTCTGTATGTCTAGCACATCTTTCAAGGGGTCCCTCACTATCATTGTGGCAGTCTGTGTGGGTAACTGAGAGTCTGATGTATTCACTGGATTCTGGGCTGTCTGTTTAGCAGTCTGGTCTGCTAAGTCATTTCCTTTAGATATGGTGTTTGTAGCTTTGGTATGTGCTTTGCACTTCAGAATAGCTATGGCTGTAGGTAGGTGTATGGCATCTAGTAGGGCTTGAATAAGGGGACCATACTGTATTTTGGCCCCATGCGAGGTAAGGAAACCTCTTTCTCGCCATAACACTCCAAAATTATGGACTACACCAAATGCATATTGGGAATCGGTGTAGATGTTAACTTTCAATTGCTTTGCCCATATGCAAGCCTGTGTCAGAGCGATGAGTTCTGCTGCTTGGGCTGACCGGATGTCTATTCTTTGGGTCTCTATAACTTTACAGTCCGTTGTTACTGCATAGGCTGCCACTAACTCTCCAGCACTTGTCCTCATGCACGACCCATCCACATAAAGTGTTACACCAGGATCTGGGAGTGCAACATCTGTTAGGTCCTGTCTTGGTTTTGTCACTACATCGATCATCTCCACACAGTCATGTTGTGTCGTGTCATCTGAGCTTGAGGGCAAAAGGGTAGCGGGATTCAATATGTTGCATCGTCTGATCTCTATGTGTGGCTGAAAGAGCGTTAGTTCGTATCCTGTCAGTGTTGCTACAGTCAGGTGTTGTGTCTGTGTTTTGTTCAGAAGGACTTCCACAGCATGTGGTACTTGTACTATCAGGGGATGACCTAACACTATTGAGTCACTTTGTCTTATGGCCAGGGCTGTAGCCGCAACAGATTTCAGGCATGCAGGCAAAGCTTGTGCTACGGGGTCCAATGTGCTAGAGAAATAAGCACAGGGCCTATTTCTTCCTGCTTGGTCTTGAGTGAGGACGGATAGTGCTGTTCCGTCACGTTCTGTTACGAACAGGGTAAAATGCTTGCTGTAGTTCGGGGTGGCCAAAACTGGTGCTTGACACAGAGCTAGTTTCAGAGCTTCAAATGCTTGGGAGTGTTCTGATGTCCAAGGGAGAGTTGTATGAGTGGCTTCTTCCACTGTGGTTAACTGTATGAGTGGCTTGACTATGTGGGCATACTGAGGGATCCATTGTCTGCAATATGAAGTGAGACCAATGAATGCACGGACTTCTTTCTGTGACTTTGGCTGTGAAATTGTCGAAATCAGTTGGATTCGTTCTCGTGTCAGTTGTCTACCCTCTTTGGACAGCAAATGTCCTAAGTAAGCCACTTGCTGTGCGCAGAACTGTAATATTGAGGGACACACCTTGTGACCTTTGTCTGTCAGGAAATGTAGAACTGTGAGAGATGCTTTTTCACAGTCAGGTTCTGTCCATGCTGTGATGAGGATGTCATCTACATACTGTATCAATGCTGTGTTGGTAGGCATATTGATACTGTCAAGTTGTCTTTTTAGTGCTTGGCTGTAGATGCTTGGACTTTCTGTATAGCCTTGGGGAGCTCTAGTGAACCTGAAACTTCGTCCCTTTAAACTGAATCCAAAATGATATTGACTGTCGGGGTGTATAGGGATACTGAAAAACGCATTCTTCAAGTCGATGACTGTGAAAAATGCAGCTTCAGGATCTATGGCAGTCAATAGTGAGGAAATATCTGGGACCACTGGATATTGTGGGATCACACATTTGTTCAGTTCTCGGAGATCAACCACCAGTCGGTAGACCGGGGGTGCCTGAGGGTCAGTCCTTTTGAGGACTGGAAGAACTGGGAATTGCAAACATTTGAATCCGTCTCTATCACCACTCCATGTTCTATGAGTTCTTGGATTATTTTTAGTAAGGCTTGTTCAGCCTCGGGTGGAATCTTATATTGTCGTATACGAGGTAGGACTACACCCTCCTTGAGCGTGACTTGATGTGGGGTGATGTCCATGTATCCGACGTCAGTCAAGCTTTTTGCCCACAAATGTTGTGGGATGTCATTTAGTCTGGGGTCAAATTCTTTGACTGTGAAATGTCCTTTGAAATCTCGTACGAACAATTTTACTCCTTCTGGTGAACAGCATATTACTGCTCCTAGTGCTTTGAGTGTCTTGATTCCTAATAAATTCTCTGGGCACGTTTCTGTAAGGACCAAATCAGTAGTACATGTCAGAGGGCCTACTCCTAAAGGGACTTGTTCAGATACTTTGTTTACGATCGGTTTTCCTGAAAAGCCCAGAGATATATTATGTGAGCCAGAGAGAGGAACCTCTGGGACTTCCTTATGACTTATGGTAGTCCTACTCGCCCCCGTGTCTATGAGGAATCTTCTGTCTTGTCCCAGTAAGTGAGCTTGTACATATGGACCTTTCTGATCCACTGGAACTGGGATAAGGGGTAAGTCACTTTCTCTCTCAAGGCTGTCTCATGCACATAGTTCAAACTCGGGGTAATCTGACTGTGCGTACTGGTACATCTGTGTGGCAGCAGTAGCAGGCGTCTGAACCTGTGGCGGCGTAATGGTTTGAGGCTGCTGAGTGTTTCCTGGTCTAGGAGTGTGAGGGCGTTCTTTCATCTTTCCTGTCGCTATGTTATGTTTCAGAACTGGACATTCCCTCATAAAATGGCCCTGCTGCTTGCAGTAGTTGCAAGTACCTCTATTGGCCCCCACATTACCTTTTGGGCCCGTATTTACTGGTGCCATATGTGCAACCAGTACCTTCATTTTTGTGTCGTTTACCCTTTTCTTTTCCTGTTCCTGTTCTTCCCTTATTCTGTTGTGGTGGTACTGTAACATCTGCAACATTTGTGAGGGACTATTTGCTTGCCAGGTACTCTCAATTTTCAACACTCTCTTTCTGATGGGGGTAAGGCGTTGTCCACCAATTTGGACACAAAAAGATGAGGGTATGCCTTGCTACTATGTGCGAGTCCACTATTTATAGAGAAACATTTCTCTATTCTGGTGTAGTAATCACCCGTGTCCTCATCTGGCTTTTGTTTACAGGCAGAAATGGCATCCCAATCTTCCTTTTTCGTTGTCAATAACAGAGGCAAGACCTGTATGAGGAGACTGGGCAGCTCTTTTACGCATTCACCTAGACCTTCACCTGGTTTTCTGTCTGTCTCTTCTTGTTCTAGGGCAGCCCACGTAATCTTTTTACCACCCACCTCCTAGTCCTTTTCCTTCAATTTGTCAAATATGCCGGTAGGTAGAATTACCTTGAGGAGTATTATTATATCTGGATATGTAAAACTACTCATTTGGAGTATATCTTTCAACTCCCTATGAAATCCTCTGGGATCTTTTTCGTGGGAGGGCACAATCTTTTTCATTTCCAATATCTCTAACTTGGTTAGGGGAGTATACACATGTATTCGTTGCAGTGTACCATCTGGCTGGGGTATGGGGTGGACTTCTCGTAAAGGATATTGGCCTATACTGTAAGGTTCATGATCTGATGAGGCTAAAGTAAGTTGGAGGAAACGGAGGCGCAGGTCCAGAATGGTGTTGATCAATTCCGGTCCCCGAGACCTCCATCTATCTGTCACTACTTCCTGTAACAATTTGTATAGCTTGTCTGGTCGGTGGGAGTTATTCTCGTATAAGGTAGCCAGGTGTTGGACCATATAAATACCTGCTAGCCGTTGTTCTGCTCGGGGAAGAGCCAGAAACATTTGCGCTACTATGTCTGGGCCATATACCCGGTGCTGTGATATCCAATGGGTAGCAGACCGGGCCAATTCTTTTTCTTGTTGGGTAAGGGGAGGCTCATTGTCCATCCATTCATCTAGGGCTCTTTCCGTGGATTGAAAAAGATCTTCCAAAGAAGGATCTAACCTTTTCATTTTCTGGGACACTCGCGGGATTCGCCACTTGGGGCCAGGACAATGTCGCGCTACACCCAGGAAGTTCATTCTATCTAGTGTTGGACCCTCAACTTCCTCTGAGTCGTCCTCCTGTGTGACTTTCTCAGAGTGAATAGTGACAATTTTCTTAACCAGTCTTTTAGTTATTTTGTCGATCTGATGTCCCAGATCATGTGCTCCTCTGTGTATCTGATCACTAAGGTCTATTAACTCAGAGTCTACGCTTCCATTACCCGGGTCTAGTTCCTGGATCAGGCAATTTATGATGAACCATAGGAGCAGTCCTCTGATGGGAACTTTTCTGTTTTTCATGACCTGAACCAGAGTATCCGGACCTTCACCTGTCCGTATGAATTCGTAAACTCTATCCAAATGCTTCGTTATATCGGGGACCTTTTGGAGTTGACCCAGGGCTTGTCTTAATCTCTCTGATATCGTGGTCATTGGGCCACTACCGGGTTCGGGGTCGTAGGACACTCAAGAGGCAGGACATCGTCCTTATCCTCAGCCCCGTTCCCGGATACTCCTAAATCAGAGGTAGAACCACCGGCTACTAGTTCAGGAGCACGTGTAGACGGGCGTGTTCTAGGCATGTTTACATAAGCGGGGGGTGGTTCGGACAGATAGGCAGGGAGGAAATTGTCGGGAGCAGTGAGAATTACTTTCACTGGGGGCTTGGCGTGTTCTTCTACAATTCCTTCTGACAAAACGGGATAAATGCCAGTAACAAGGGCGCTTCTCTTTCTATCTGCCTGTTCAGCTAGGACTTTCTCACCTTCTTCCTGTAATTGCTTTTCTTTAGCCTGCTCCGACATTCTCTTACTTTTCTCGACTTTCCCTAGTTCATTCTGGGCCCTCCTATGCGCTTCCTTACGCCATAACTTAATGGCTTCTGTCTGTGAGGGCCTCGCCTTTCTTTTCCATAACTCTTCCTTCACTCTCATAATGCATTCTATATCCCAGGTACCTGTGGCAGGCCACCTGTACGCCATTTCTAATTTCTCGGTATAGTCTACCCAAAGGTCTAAAAATAATATGGCACTCAATCCATGTTTGTTGTACATGAAATATCCAGGCGTATCTCTAGGCGGGATTTTAACTGGTTTCTCTAACAGATTCTTTTTGGAAAACAGAGGCATTCTTAAAAACAACAAATTACGGTTTTTTTAAAGACTTGGAATATACAAAAACAAACAAACACTTTATACAAGAGAATATAGAGCAACCTTACCGGGTCTCACGAATGAGACTCGTCTTTACCGTTTTCCAAAAATGGAACCCGTCTTTATACTATCCCAGTGGTACTCACCAAGAAGCAAAACTTGAAGACCTGGTCATCGGACTCTTGATGCTTGCGCAGGAATTCGGGGCTCCAAAGACCTCGGACTCGCCGCTCTCACTGGTCGGGCTCTGGGTTGGGACGCTCCGCTATCTTCTTCACCGCCTCGTGTGGATGATCAGTCGCAGTCTGCCGCCTCCTCGTCTCGAGGGAGTTAGCGGGATCACCCCGCTGTCGTGCACTTGAAGTCTGTCGAAAGTATGGAAGGGACAAGGACCCGACTTACATCGCCGGCGCGTAGGGAAGAGGGAGCGTCCCTGTTCAGGCGCCAATTAATGTGGTAAATAAAAAACTAATTATTTACGCCGTTCGGAATTTCTATAATTACCCAAGAAAATGGTAATGCATAAAATGAGGAGCAGAGTCCGTGGTCTTCAAGTTGAAAGGGGTTTATTCCAGAACTCGAGTTAAGGGAGAGCTCCTTCACCAAGCGGGTTCCGGAGTAGTCTGCTTTACTTGGAACATAACAGCACTTATATACAGTACTAGTACAATCAAAAAGAAGGAGTTCCCTTAGACTTGATTCAATCATTCATGATGTAATCATACGGAAGGCATAGCATGCTTGTTCTCGTTTAAAGAATAACCTGAATAGCATTTACACATAGACAATCATATTGCATCGGGGTGATTGTGGTGACAAGTTACACAGTTGCTAGTATCTGAGGACAGAGAATCGAGGCATTGTTACAGGGTCATTTCTGTCAGAAAGGTAAAGAGGACGAGGCATTGTGCGTTCTTTACTTCTTACATAAGGGCAGTGATGTCTCACAATGGTATGTTTGTGCAGCTGGGAAGAAGGAGAATGGGCTGTAGTAAACTGTTCTTCTTCGGGCTGTCTTGTGTGCTTGATTAGGTTTTCCCTTAGTTGTTAACCCAACCCATGGCTGTCCTCGCAAACTGGGAGATCATTGACGTGCGAGAGCTGCTCCTTTTTGGTGACAGAGTTTAGGGAGGGGGTTTTCAAGTCAACCATCTGACTCGGTTCTGGTCTAAAGGAAAATATCGAGCGGGACGGAAAACCGTAGGATACATGGTAGCTGATCATTATTCTTTGCATGTGCTAGTATTATAAGAAAAAGAGCAGGCAAGAGGGGGGGTATAACAGGATTTGCGCTTGAAGTAGGAGAATCGGCTTGCCTGGTCGATGTTAGGATGGATAGGGTGCATGATGGGACACCAGGCGGAAAAGGGAGTTTTTTAGTCAAATTCCACAAACCCGGGATGAATATTACATCCCATCCTTATGGAGAGAGCGGGTACCCCCAGTCCTAGTAGAATGGAGCCTCTTCGACATTTTAGCATATTGCCAAATGAGGAGAAAAGAAAAGAAAGCAAAAGACACACAGATGATGGACGGAATGCACAGTAAATCAAATATTCCCCCCACCTGAAACAGATCTGGGTTAAATCCATTGTTCTTTTAAAAAAACGGTCCTGGTTTGCTTCTTTCCAGTTCAGGGAGGACCTGACCTGGCAGTTTGGGCTAGACTGTTCTTATTGGGTGCATAGTCAAGACTGAGTTGCATATGGCAGGTTCAAACCTGAATGTCATGAGGAGAAAAAATGATGGATTTAGGCTCATATCTCTGCTACTGGAATGCATGTATGACATTCTTCTGCATTCTGTCCATCAGTTGTTCTTTTTGCACTTATTAGGATGGACATTACTTTGTATATCTTTGTAAATAAGGGTTTGGGATGAGGTCTCAGTAGTTGTATCATGGTGTGTTTGCTGACAACGTAGAGTTGAGAGGATTTTTTTGATCTTGCAGTGTGTAAAGTCTTTTTATCTAAACTGATATTTCTCCAAATTAGGGACAAATGTACTAACATTAGGAATAATAATTTCCTATTTATGATTTATCAATTTTTATTTATTTATAAAGTTTTATTTAGCTCAAACCTGACCCTAGTAGGGTATCAGAGTGCTTTACAATTAGGCAAGAAGAAAACACAACAACCAATCAAAACAAATGCTGTCAATACTCATTGCAAATCGGGAGGTAAGTGGGTAAACACCCAGGCTTTAATGGCGAGTCAGAGCCTAGGTTGGGATATTGTGTCACTTAGTGATCTAGTGTACATTTTTGTTCATCAAAGCAACTTCTTTTTTGAATGAGGTGATTGACAGGTTTTAACTGATTTCAAGGGAAAGTGAGTTCCAAATTCTAGGGGTAATTCTGGAACAGGATCGGTTGTTGGTTTTTTCCCCAAATTTCTGTGGTTTTCACAATATGGTGCTAGCACTCCGGGAGGATCTGCAACTGCCAGACAGTTCAAGTTTGTCAGCTAGTCCTCGGTGTATTGAAGTGGAATGCTTTATGTATCAAGCAAGCAATTTTCAGCTGTGTCCTTGCCTAATATGGGAGCGAGTTTGGTACCTTCAGATAGGGAGTGATGTGGTTGTTTCTCTTGGAACTAGTGATGAGCCTTGCAGCAGAATTAATTTACACCCTTAGTGGAGCCAGCATGGATCTAGGCAGACCACATAAGGTAGCACTTCCATATTTCAACCTGGGGATTACTAGTGCTTGTACAGGTGTTTTGAGGTTGTTGAGGGGAGGAAGGATTTTACTTTTCTTAGTATGTTGATTTGAAGTGTGGCTCCTTTGGTGGTGGTTAAGTACAATAGTGGTTCTGTTGGGTAAGGCAAATCACTTTGAAAATGCTAATAAATGCAACTCAAACGTTTAGAAAATCTCTGAAACACATATGCACTGAGGAAATAAATACTCAAGCAATCTACTGAAAAACTTCATATAGGCAAGGCATTGATTTCATGCAAATATTTTATATATCAGAATTCATTCATGTTACATCCGAATTAATTCTTTGAATGATAACATTAGATTCTTAAAGAAAGACCGTCAAACACAAGTGAAAAATATGTGACAATTGGTGAAAAGTGCTCGGTGCATGAAGCAATGTACAGTGAAATCAAGTAATATATATATATATATATATATATATACAATTATATACAAGGGTTAAATTGGCCAGAATCTATTTCATAACCAAGGAGTCATAGTGTTCATGTAGTGGCTCCTGGAGTTTCTGGACCACAGGTGAGCGGCGACGTTTTGACCCTATTGCGCCCCAGTTGGTGGTCGCGGCGGGTCTTTATCAAGACAGGAGGGTGGGGATAGGACAGTATGATGCTCAGGAGGAATTGTCTCTGCCTGATGGGGTGCCGCAAGGTCAATTCCGAGTTGAATTTCTGGGAAAAGCGGTCACTGAAGGACGGGAGAGAGGCGTGCTGTCTCTTGGCATCTAGGTTAACGCACTGCTTTTTCAGGTGAATCACTGTTGTTATATGCATTTCACTGCATATAACAACACTATGACTCCTTGGTTATGAAATAGATTCTGGCCAATGTAACCCTTGTATATAATTGTATATATATATATTACTTGATTTCACTGTACATTGCTTCATGCATTGAGCACTTTTCACCAATTGTCACATAATTTTCACTTGTGTTTGACGGTCTTTCTTTAAGAATCTAATGTTATCATTCAATGAATTAATTCAGATGTAACATGAATGAATTCTGATGTATAAAATAATCGCATGAAATCAATGCCTTGTCTATATGAAGTTTTTCAGTAGATTGCTTGAGTATTTATTTCCTCAGTGCGTATGTGTTTCAGAGATTTTCTAAACTTTTGAGTTGCATTTATGCATGTATTAGCATTTTCAAAGTGATTTGCCTTACCCAACAGAACCACTATTGTACTTAACCATAATTACTCAGGTTCTGAGGGACACAGGGTCACCCCTTTTTCTTTAATCCTTTGATGGTGGTGTTCTTGCATGTTGAGATTCTTGTAGAGTGTTATTCGTAGTGATCTTGTTAAATCTAGAACTAGAGGAAGGTAATTGAAGGCTGTTAGATATTCCATCCAATCTTTGATGTCAAGAGATACTTTTAGTGGGGTGATTAGGAGGAATTCGGTTTTGAGAGAGTTGAGGATTTGACTAACATTGATTCTTTGAGTTCTGTTGTGAAGAAACAAGGCTAACCACTTTTGAATGGCCTCTGATGACCCCAATATGCGTTTCAGTAAGTCAAGTAGGCTGTCATGTTAGACCGCATCGAAGGCTGAGGAGAGGCACAGTAGGATCAGGAGGCAAGATTAATTCTGATCTAGCATTTTAAGAGAGTTGTCAACAATATGTATTAGAGCTGTTTCTGTTCTGTGTCCCTGACGAAAGCCGGGTTGGTATCGGTCAGTAAGGTGGAACTGGTTTATGTGATTGCATAGTTGGGTGTGGACGCATTTCTCAAGGAGCTTTTAAAAAGAAGGATTGATGGAGGGTGATCAGAAATTTTTTGGGCTTAAGGTATCTGCTGAGGGTTTTTCTAGAATGGGGGTTACTTGTCCTGTTTTAGCCAGTATGGTATAACCCCTTGAAGGAGTGAAGCATTACCTGCCTTGGTCCAGGGTAAAAGTAAAGACATTTTAATCTCCTTGAAGAGGTTAGATGGTAGTGGGTCGAAGAAGTGGTTAGAAGGATTTAGTGTAAGATATTAGGAATGGTATTTTCACCAATAGGTTTGAATGTGTTCAGCGACGCATTTTTTTAAGGGTGAAATCTGTAAGGTCTGTGGTCTGAGCGATAAGAGGCACTTGGGGATATTTGGTGGTATCATCGAAGGATATCAATCGCCATCTGGGGATCCTTTTTGATCTTTGTTGTCTTTTCAAGGAAGAAAGCGGAAAATTCATTGCAGTTTGGCTGCTGATTAGAACCCATTGTGGGGGGTTCATTTTAAAGAATGGATTGTTGTTTGACAATTTAGAACAGTATTTTTGGGAGATTTCCGGCCATCTCTAGCTGAGTCCTAAAGAAATTTGCTTGTGAGTTTCTGATGCGTTTGTTGTAGGTTCTCCTCAGTTAACTCAGGGGCTTACGGAGTTCTGGGGATGGTGAGGATCTCCTCATTCATTCAGCTAGTCTCAGATTGCGTCTTTCTTTCTTAGGCTCTCATTGTACCATGGTTTGAAATCTTTAGTGGACAGTCTTTTTAGTTGTAAGGATGCAATAGTTTCAAGAATGGTCGCCATGGAGTTGTTGTACTGGTTTGTAAGGTCATGGACATCTGACATGATCGCCCAAAGAGACAAGATCTTATTGCTGAGAGATGTCAGATCATTGGGGTGTATGTCTCTAGTGTTCCTTTTCCAGTTTCTGGGTTTATTCAGTTGAGGTTTATGTGTCCTCACTGATTCATTGTTGAGGAAGGTAATGCAGTGATAGTGTGGTTCAGTCACATGGGACGATGGATTCAAGTTTTGTGGAGTTTGCACTGGAAAAGACTAGATCTAAGGTTGCACCCAGGTTGTGAGTAGGTGTGTCTCACATTTGGTTCAGGTTGAGGTCTGCTAGGAAGCTTTATTTTAAGGCAGTTTAACTGATGGGTGATTCAGGTCATTCCAGTGAAGGTTGAATTCATTGAGGAAGATCTGGGAGCGGTGCTGTCCTACATTGATAGTGATTGCTTCCTTCATTTGTTCAATCAATAACAAGTTGTCACTTGGAGGGTGGTCAATCAGGTGCAACTGGCATAGAGGTCTATAGTTGCTTGTAATGTCTAGGCGTAGGCATTCATAAGAGGATAGCTTGCCAGTTGTAGACTGCTTCACCGCAATGTTAAAGCGGTATTGCAGGTCATGCCTCCACCCGGTTTGACTGGTCGTCTGATCTTATAATGTCATAGCTAGATGGGAATAGTAGTGTAGTGTAGTTCCTATATTCCCAATAGGCTCTGCGCATTGGAATAACATAAACGGCAGTTTAGACGTAGGACTAAGGTCGACTAGGTCTCTACTGAATATGTTAGACTTAATTAGGTATGCCAGCTAGCTCAGAGGTCATTAGAAACCTTCTTGAACGAACAGGGAGGAGTTAACTACCCTGATTAGACAAGAAGGGATTAGCTTCTGACAACCGCGTAAACATGACAACTTTGCTCCCTCCAGAATAAGGAGTATATCTCCAGAGTCGTGTGAAAACAATAGATAGGTATTTCACTCAGTCAATCGTGCATACTTAGTTTCACCAGAGTGCAGAGAAATAGAGAGACAGGCGTTTTCAATAAAAGGGTGTTATTTATTGAGCAGTCTTCTTTCTCATGCAAGAGAAGTAAATTGCCACAATTGCAATACTTATCATAAATTAAAGTGCGTACAGTAAAAGGAGTATTATGAAATAATACTGTAAAACTATTGATATGGTTTCTGAGCCATATGATACTTAAAACGGATAAAATATATACAGTTACATACAATGATAAAGGTTGACTAAACATACTCAAATGGTGCTTCTGAAATACGCCTACTCCAGTGTACCTAACCTAAGCCTAGTACGTGGGAAGGAGTAAGGGAGTTGCAGTTCAAATTAAGTTAGTTTTGCCAAGAATCGGAATCAAGAATTCTCTAAGGATCTAATCAGCTCCGTACCTTGGTTTTAGAATGAAGGAGGTCTTGTATCTCGCTCTCAGGACTCGATCTCCCAGTAACCCGCAAGGGTGACTGGAAACACTGGAGCGGGATTCTCTCGGCAGGAGAAAAGACAGCGTCTTTCTCAGTGCGTCAAATGGGAGGGACGGCTGCATTCAGCACTCGCATCAGCTGGGCTTTGGGTAAGCAGATAGCCGCTCTGCTCCAAACCACCGTGTGTTGCTTAAGGCAAATGCTGGTATATTTATACCTGGAAGGTGCCGTGTTTGACGTAAGGTTGGGCATAAGACGTCAATAAGAACCGTCACTGGCAGTTCATTCATGACTCGCAGGAGTTCTAGGACAAATCAAAACAAAAGCAGGGGGAATTCCCAGGTTGCTGGAGGTTTGGATTGTTTAAAGAACGTGTTGTACTTTCTAGGAGTCTAAGGAAGTAGCCTTGCAGTATTTGGACTTCATTGGCTGTTACTAAATATGGATATGATTCTTATGCCTTTATAAGGATATGATTTGTTATAATCACATAAGGGCATAAATCGGGGATATTTAATTAGGGTCCTGGATATGTTTACAACACCCACTCCACGTATAATGTCCATCATTACTAAATACTAAGCAATATATAAACATATATGTTAGACCCGGGACCCCGGCTGGCCAAGGCTCACGCCAAAGTCAGTCAGAGACCACCATGTCTAAGGTCAGGGCAAGGGAGTTACACACCAAGATAACCCCTGCTCACCCTCTAGGTAATGTGACGCGAGCAGCAAGGCTAATCTCGGAGGCGATGTGTAAAGCGTTTGCGCGCGCACCCAGCAACAACACCCAAGGCCCACCACAAAGGAAACTCCACACAAGGTTATATAAAAAATAGCCTTTGTATTATAGTAAAAACACATTAGATAACACACACACTTTACAATATGCCAACAGGCACGGGCAGAATTTACAAGGGATTATGAACAGAACAGGGCCACATGGACCACTGTCAGGGGTAGGCACTTGTTAGAAATAATACTTGTAGGCATAACACTTAGCACATAAACATATAATGACTGTAGCACTAAAATAGTAAATGCAGCACACAACCGGTAATCACTGGTAAAGAGTAAATACCTCCTATGCAACCCTAAACACTGTAGGAAAACTACGCAGGGAGCTAGGACCTTATCATCAGGACCTATAGAAGGAAAACCATCACCTAAGCAGGTCACTTTTAGCAAAGGGAAGGAAACCTAAACAATCACCTAAGCAGGTCACATTTAGCAAAGGTAATACATAAACAATCCTCTAAGCAGGTCACTTAAGTCAAAGGGGATAAAACATAGAACACATTGCCCATGAGGCATTAAAACACATTCAGAGGTGCAGGTAGAAGATTGTCGCAAGAATCAAGTAAGCAGTAAATCACAATGTGCAGGGTGCACATAGCACAACACTAGAACTGTCCCTCAGGCCAACTGGCCTCGCAAGGGCTGAAATGCCCTGAGTACAAAAGTCAGGGAGGCTGCTCAGGCAGCCAAGAACACAAGCCTAAACGTAGCAACTGTCCACTAAGTGCTGGACAGTTGTGAATACAGATGATGCCAACGTTGAAGCCTCGTGGGCTCAAGAACACACTGGGGTGGAACACCACGTGGGAGCCTCGCAGGGCTCTGATCCAAAGCACTCGTGTCCCCAAGAGCCTCGCTGGGCTCCAAATAAAACAATGAAATGCCCCTAAAGCCTTTCAGGCTCGTAAATCAACTGCAGCTGTGAGCCTCTCAGGGCTCGAAATACACCAATTGTCCCCAGGAGCCTCGGGGCTCCTAAACACAGAGATGCGGGACGTTGGAGTCCCTCACGGGGGACTCAAAAGGAAGTAATGCCTCCGGAGCCCTTGTGGGCTTCAATCACTGTGGTGCCTCTCGCAGGCACCGGAGTACACAGGGAGCTTCCCTCCCTTGCGGCACTCACCGGCTACTAGGACAAGCTGCTCCTCGGGCGGCATTTCTCCTGGGCTGCAGCAGGGCTCCTCTTCCTCGCTGGTGGGACGGCTCTCTTCTTCCGGGGCTCTCCCTTCGCTCGGGAGCCTCGGGACAGCCAAGGCAGGCTGCTTCCTGCTTCTCCGGCCTGCCTCGTCACGCTACCATCCGCCTGACTTCCGCTTCGGGGATGCCAATGGCAGCGCGGCCCTGGGGGCATAGAGACAGGACTTCCGGGTCGCCGTAGGCAGCGCGGCGGCCCGGCAGGGTCTCCTGGGCTGCGGCGGTGAAGTCGCTATGCACAATCCCTTGGGGGCAATGCCGGGTGGGCACCGGCCTCTAATTTAAAAATAGAAAGCGAGGTGGGCACTCGGTGGGCCGCGCAGATAGCGGCAAGGTCCCTGGCGGGGTGGGCACCTGCCAGGGGATTCCCAAATTGGCAAAAGTAGACGGGCAAACGCCGGGTGGGCACCGGCTGTGCAAAAAGTGCTCCCAAGCGCTTAGGGGCCGAATAAAGCGCTCTCAGGCGCTAGGGAAAGAATAAAGCGCTCCCAGCGCTTAGGGAAGAAATAAAGCGCTCTTAAGCGCAAGAGGCAATCCACAAAGCTCCAGCAGTGTCTGGAGGCAGGCAGGGGGCAAGGCTGGGCCCAGAGCCAGCTCTCTGGGTCTCCAGGCAGGGAGACAGTCCAAGTGGCGGTCCTCCTGGCCCCAGCAACAGCAGCAGCCCCCTCAGCTAGGATCCACAAGCAGAACCAAATTGTATGGGGACACAGCCCCTTCTTATACTGTAAATTCCTTTGTGTGTAGGTGCAGGGTGGGGGAGAAACCAGTTGCAGATGGTTTTGGAGCACCCATTTCATTCACTGGCAGGGCTAGGGTCATCAGTCGCACCACAGGGGGTTAAGCCAGCATTGTGTGGGGAAAGTCCAGCCCCATCAGGGACCAGGTGCACTCCTCCCCAGTCATCAACATGCTAATCTCACACTCACCACCGGGCAGACCCATCCAGCCTTCCTGGAGCCAGGCTCACCAGCCAGCTCCAGCCAATCACACGGCAGGCATATTTTACATTAATATGCCAAGTCCTAGAAGTGGCATTTCTACACAAGCCACACTCATGCCACATACATCATTGCGAAGCATTCAGTCTCACGAGCTCGCACATACCAAATTCGAGTCTGCACTTCCCAGGTATCAGGAACTACCAGGGACACAGACATTCCCCATGCATCCCTGTGGGAGGGCAGGCCAGCCTAACTACATGCACGCACTTTACTCTGGGACACAGGGAAAAAGTGCACAGAGACCAGAAAATAATCCTCACAGATCACAGATTAAAAGCAAAAAGATTAGGGGTGAACCTGCCAGAAGGGCCAAGTCCAACAATATAGGTATGCATGTGTTTTCCAGCCCACCCCAAAATACATCAAATGCATTTGAAATGGTATAGATACACGAAAATGAGTATTATACTGTACGCTTTCAAGCAGTGGTATCATTCAGATAACATTTTGTTCATTTAGAATGTTGACTGAATGAATCACGAAATATACATTCATGAAATGGCTCTTAATACAGAAAAAAAAGGTTGAGACCATTTCATCACATATTCATACAAGATTGTAAATGTACTAGAGGCTGATTTCAAAATATTGTCTCTAAAGTCTCTAAAAATAGAAGTTCTGTTCTCTAAGAATAGTTCTACTTTAAGCAGATTACCTTGTGCCAAAAAAAGTAAATATTTTGGAAATTGGGAAAAAATCATTTCGCTTTCATGGGAACAAATAGTTCCAAATGTTTTCAGCAGTGCTGTTTATCAAAAGTGAAGGCCGAATTCAGAGTACAGGGAACGCTATGTGCTCGCTATTTCAAATATTATCCTCGTTGTTAGGGGAGAACATTACTTTAGATAGGCCGTCAAAAAATGCGTCCATAACAGTAGGTGAAAGTTGGGCCAACTCCGAAAAAGTAGAAATAGTGCATATATGCAATGCATTGCCATCATCGGTGTTTAGATCAGCAATGGTCACAGAAGGTTGTACCTGTGTGGTGCCGCTTTCATCTCGTACTTCACCGCCACCAATTCGTAATGGTGAAGTCTCTTTTTTAATTTTTTTTATTGAGAATTCATTGATACAAAACATAAGTAGCAGCATAGAATATTTTCTTTACAATATAAACACTTAGGGGCTCATTAGGATGACGGACGGAAGTGCCTCCGCAGCCCTGGAGCATGCGGAACATGGCTATTCTCCGTCCGCCCGTCGCGGACACTCCGTCCGCCAGATCAGGATAGGAAATATGGGCCAAAATCCGTCCGCGGTGGTAGATCACGGTCCGCCGCCCAACTACACCCTACCACGCGGTGGACTTAACCAATCCAGAGACTACGCCGTACGGACTGACGTCTAGGACCGTCCTCCAAATCAGGATGGCAGAAAATACACATAAAAGCGCTGCGGAAAAACAACCTGCCTGAACACTGCGGATGCCCCACAGCGACCATACCCACCACGAGCCGGTCGCCGACATGGACCCTGCACTACACGCTTACCCGATACTCTTCGCGATCCACCACGTCCTAGTCTTGGCCCACCATCAAGGACAACGCAGGTAGGCAACAAACCATTCGCTGTCTGGAGAGGAGTACCTGCAAGGGCCGTGACGTAGGGAGGGGGGAGTGACATGTACCAGAAACCACTGATTCGTGTGAAGGGCAGCACCTGCAAGGGTCGTGACCTAGGTAGGGGGGAGTGACATGTATCTGCCTTGAAGTAAATACAAATAAACACCAGCATCACACACGCAAGAATGACTCCGACAACCCACGACACATGATTGACAAGTTTATTTACACATAATCGTTGGAACATCAGAGTCTAGGCTCGAGCATGGGCAGTGTGGACACCAGAGCAGGTACATCAGAGGCAGTACATCAGAGGGCACAATGCAGTATCTGAGATACCACAAGTACGAATCAATATAAACCCGAACCAAGGTCCACAGCAGTGGAAGACTGTTTACAATGGACAATGTACACACCATGTCCAATGACATGTGAGTGAAGACAACAGCACCTTACATCACACTATCAGGTGGATTGCGTGAAGTACCCGCATCGGACAGACTGGCAGCACCAGAAACCGGAGTGTGATACACAGCCACAGATGTAGTGACTGACATGTGAGCCACAGACCCAGACACACTGCCAGCACCTGATACAGGAGTCTGACAAACAGCCACAGCCCGAGTGACTGACACATGGGCCACAGACCCAGATACACTGCCAGCACCACAAACCACAAACCGGAGTGTGAGACACAGCCACAGCTCGAGTGACTGACACATGTGCCACAGACCCAGATCCACTGCCAGCACCACAAACCGGAGTGTGAGACACAGCCACAGCTCGAGTGACTGACACATGTGCCACAGACCCAGATACACTGCCAGCACCTGATACAGGAGTATGAGACACAGCCACAGCCCGAGTGACAGACACATGGGCCATAGACCCAGATACAATGGCAGCACCTGATACAGGAGTGTGAGACACAGCCACAGCCCGAGTGACAGACACATGGGCCATAGACCCAGATACACTGCCAGCACCTGATACAGGATAGTGCTCAACTGATACAGTGCCACTACATGGTGCATGACAGCAAACAACAGACACAGTGCCACTACCTGACACATGCGAGTCAACTGCAGCGGCGCCACTGGGACCACTGAAATGATGAGCCACAGGGCTGTATGGTCCAGGAGTCTGGGTGGCTCTGGGAGCGGGGGATAGTTGCAATTGGCCGACATCGGGTTGGGCATGTGTCAATGCTGTGTGTCTATGTTTCTTGGGGACATGTGACTGCACCCTGGACAGGACAGGACTGGCAAGTGGGCCGGACTGAGAAGAAATATCACCCACCATGGGAGGTGCATCTGCTGGCGGGGGAATGCTCTCTGGGGACGTGCTGGAGCCTGCTTGTCGTTTGCTGTGTGGCTGCCTTCTGGGCTCTGCAACATGTGTCATGGGGGATGCTACTACAGGGTCCACCTGCATCCTCTCCTGACGGGCCCTGATGGGAGTGGAGGTAAGGGGTGACTCCACTGCGGAGACATCTGTATTCCGTTTCCCAGAAAACAGCAGCCTCAGTGCATCAAGGGGTGATGTATGCCTGTCCTTGACAGTGCGACTGTCCATGGGAGATGCCTTGGCCCTTGGATGTTCCATTTCCGTAGGAGGAATGTTGTCTGTGGACCTTCCCTGTTCCCTGGATGGTGCCCTGTTCCAGGCAGCAGACTTGTCGTCTGTGGTGTACATATCCCCAGGACACACCTTCTCCCTGTGTGTGTCCCTGCCCCTGGGAGTGTCCGTGCTCTTCTTAGGTGCATTTGTCTTGTGACTGTCCTTGTCCCTGCCCTTGGTCGAAGCTCCTTCCTTCCTAGTCTCCCTGCCCTTGGGAGTGGGTCCTTCCTTCCTAGTCTCCCTGCCCTTGGGAGTGTCTCCTCCCTTCCTAGTCTCCCTGCCCTTGGGAGTGTCTCCTTCCTTCCTAGTCTCCCTGCCCTTGGGAGTGGGTCCTTCCTTCCTAGTCTCCCTGCCCTTGGGAGTGGGTCCTTCCTTCATAGTCTCCCTGCCCTTGGGAGTGGGTCCTTCCTTCCTAGTCTCCCTGTCCTTGGGAGTGGGTCCTTCCTTCCTAGTCTCACTGCCCTTGGGAGTGGGTTCTTCCTTCCTAGTCTCCCTGCCCTTGGGAGTGTCTCCTTCCTTCCTAGTCTCCCTGCCCTTGGGAGTGTCTCCTCCCTTCCTAGTCTCCCTGCCCTTGGGAGTGTCTCCTTCCTTCCTAGTCTCCCTGCCCTTGGGAGTGTCTCCTTCCTTCCTAGTCTCCCTGCCCTTGGGAGTGTCTCCTTCCTTCCTAGTCTCCCTGTCCCTGGGAGTGTCCCTGCTCTCATGAGGTGCCTTCGCCTTCTGACTGTCCTTGTCCAAGGTAGTGTCAATGGAACTGGGAGTAAGGCTTAACTTGGGAGTACCTTGTGTGTGGGATGCCTTTGCAGCATGTGTAGCCATTACACCCAACCCCTCTTTTGGATCACGTGTGTGTACTGCACTGTATCTGACTGTGAGAAGTTGGCCTGGTATATAATGCTCACTAATTCTAGTGATCACTTTGTACCATGCCAAGCAACCCTTATGATGATGGTTGTAATTCAACCTTGTAGACCAGTTATCCTAGTGGTAACGTGGACAAAGCAGTCTTAGGCTAAACTCTGAAAGGCATGTGAAGCCAGCTGTTATACCATACACAACCCCCTTGAATACCAAATGAAAGGGACACCACACAGATATATATTGAAAATATATATTGATTTATTAACTATAAAATCCCCTGGACTCTTTATGAGCACAGAAGCACAAGCGTTAAATCACAAGACAGTTTAAAATACACAAAAGTTGCACAATATGGATGAGCCCTAGGGGCCACCTAAACCATATACTAAGAAAGTGGTATAAGTGATACCAGGAGGAAAGTGAAGAGGCCTAGGGCCTTGGGAATCGCTGGAGCTATTCGAGACTGGAGTTAACTAAGTCGGGAAAGGCCCACGGGACTCGGGTGCAGTGTTCAAAGTGCACGCACTTCGCAATACAAAGTCTATGGTGCGTAAAAAGCACAAAGTTAGAAAGTTAGGAACCTTCCGAGTGACCTACGGAGCTGAAACTTAAAACACAGGCCCTTGGGATGTGTACCAGTGCAGGAGCACCGGCGGAGCTGAGTTACCTCACCCACAGGAAGCGGGTGCACAGGGTCGAAGTTGTGTCGGGTTCCGTCACGCTGGTCGATGGTGCTTGGAGCTGAAGATGCTGCAGGCGGCTCGATGAGAAGAGTTCCGGTGGATCCAAGGGTGGATCTGAAGATGTGAGGACCTGAAAGCAGAGGGGACAGTGTTCAAAGTCACTAGCCAGTGACTACCGTGGAACCAGATTGGAACCAGGCGATGTCGGGTGCAAACAGGCGTTGTCGGGTAGCTTCTTTCTGCAGCCTCGTGGATACCCGGGGTCGAGGACGTCCAGGAGTCGGTCACGAGCTGTCCCACGTAGGCTTCTCGCTGTTGGCGGTGTCGGCGACCTGATCGGAGCAAACAGGCCTTGGCAAATGCAAGCCACGCAAAAGTTGAAAGATGCTGTTCACTCGGACCAGCAAGGTCAGAGCGGGTGCTCCTTTTCACAGGAGCTTGGGTAGGTCTGGAGCAACCAGACCTGCTGTTTAAATCTTCGGGTTCGTCGCCAAGATGGCCGCTGACCACGTGGCTAGTGGCCGGGATGGCGCGTCGAGTGGCACAATGCAAAAGGGCCCCACGCAGATCGTGGAGATGCTGGAAGGCTGATCTTCGGTGCAAGGGCTGCTCGGTGGTGGGGGTTCTCAATCCCCAAAGCACAACGTCGAGGATGCCTCAGAAGCTGCGCAGTCAGCTTTTCGGGTGTCTTCCAAGAGGTCCGGTCCCACGTCACTCGGTGCCTCCACGGGTCCCTTCTTTGCAGGGACTGTGGATCGGGCTCTGAGAGGTCTGGGAATCTGGTTCTTGTCGGGCTCTGGGCTCGGGCTCCGGCGGGAGGCGGCGGCAAAGCAGACGTCGAGTTGCTGGTTGGTACCTGTGTTCACAGGGTGGTCACTCCTTGGCCACAAGGGAGATTCTTCTTCAGTCTTCTGTGCAGCAGAATGTCGAAGTCCAGTCGTCTTCTTAGTTTAAAGTTGATTTCGGGATGATCTGCTGTGCAATGGCACTGCTCCCCCTCTTATTCCCAATCTAGGGGGTGGATCACCTACTAGGTCCCTCCTCTGGGAGGAACCAGGAAGGGGGGCGGTTACACCCCCTTTCCTTTGTCCAGCTCCGCGCCAGGACTGGGGCTGGAAGGCCCCAGAACCGGTTTGGGCTGGCCTATGCACGGGGACACCTTGTGTGCCCCGGGCATGTCTGATTCTATTCAGCTCTGTCCTACCCAATACACAAAATCCTGTCTGGGGTGGTGCTCGCACCTCCCAAGGCAGGAAACCCTTTGTCCAGGCCACCATCTGCCGAGTTTCGGTCAGCAGCAGGAGGCCAGACTTGTGTCTGTGGTGGCAGCGTCCATTTTGTGAAGCTGAGGCTCTGTTTAACTTTAACCGGGGTTGAGGTTACACACATGTCGTATCCCTCTAGAAGGGTGGAATGCTATCCCCGTCGCCAGAATTGGCGAGGGGATAGTATTCCAATTCGTATGACACCTTACTCGACATGTTTTGATAAAGCCAAACCAAAGATAGCATTTAACCGCGAGGATTATAATGCACTTAAGAGTATATGGTATGGCAATATCCCGGAACAGCTTAGGGAGTTGTTCCCGACAGCTGCAGACAGGCTCAGCTCATGCCAGAGCACCATCTCACATAATTCCAAGCACTCTGCCTCCAGGATTGATGAGGCCTTCCATAGGAGTGGCTGATAGGAACATATGTGTCCAGTTTAGGGTTAGGCACAGACATACTGCGCCTAAGTAAGAGGTGGTTACACCGCCTTACCCCAGCTGAGTGATCAGCCAGTTGTGTCAAATATGGAGGCCAGGCCAGGGGTGGCACAATACGTGCTGCAGCCCCTGGTAGGCCTTGGATACACCTATGCCCTGGGCACCTAGGGTGCACTATTACAGGGGCTCATAAGGTGAGCCAGTTCCAATTCGTAATGCACCTAGAGTGCATTGGCAGTAATTTAGAGAGAGAACAGCAGGCTGTGGGTCTGATTAGCAGGCCCACAGCCACATTAAGTCAGAAACCAGTGAAGCAAAAAGCAAAAATTTGGGGTGACCATAGGATAGCAGACCCTACTCTCCTACATAACCCCCCCCCAAACGCAGGGACATTAGACTAACCTTGACCAGTTGTGTCTTCATGTTCTAAGTGGAAGTACCTGGAGAGACCATCTGCGTTGCCATGGTCAGTCCCTGGGCGGTGCTCCACTGTAAAGTCCATCCCCTGTAGGGAAATGGACCACCTGAGTAGTTTGGGGTTTTCACCCTTCATCTGATTAAGCCATAGGAGGGGCTTATGGTCGGTCTGAACCTTGAAGTGAGTTCCAAATAAGTATGGCCTCAACTTCTTCAGGGCCCACACCACAGCAAAGGCCTCCCTCTCTATAGCTGACCAACGTTTCTCTCTGGGGGTCAGCCTTCTGCTAATGAAAGCAATGGGCTGGTCCTGGCCATCTACATTAAGCTGTGAAAGCACTGCTCCCACTCCCAACTCAGAAGCATCTGTTTGGACAATGAACTCTCTTGAGTAGTCAGGACTCTTCAGGATAGGTGCAGAGCACATGGCCTTCTTCAGGTCATCAAATGCCTTTTGACAGATTTCTGTCTACTGAACCTTTTTGGGCATCTTCTTGGATGTCAGATCATTAAGAGGAGTCACAATGGACCCATAGTTCTTAACAAACTTCCTGTAGTACCCAGTCAGGCCCAAGAAAGCTCTGACCTGAGTCTGGGTAGTTGGAGGGGACCAGTCCTTGATGGTCTGGATCTTACTCTCCAGTGGTTGAACTTGGCCTCCACCTACAAGGTGGCCCAGGTATACAACCTTGCTCTGCCCTATCTGGCACTTTGTTGCCTTGATAGTGAGGCCTGCCTTCTGCAGAGCCTCCAGCACTTCCTTCAGGTGGATCAGGTGATCCTCCCAGGTGGAGCTAAAGACAGCAATATCGTCCAGATAAGCTGCACAAAAGTCATCCAACCCAGTGAGGACTTGGTTCACCAACCTTTGGAAGGTGGCAGGTGCATTTTTCAAACCAAAGGGCATCACCACAAACTGATAATGCCCACTAGGGGTAGAAAATGCTGTTTTGGCTTTAGACTCCTCAGCTAACCTGATTTGCCAGTAGCCAGCTGTCAAGTCAAATGTGCTCAAATATTTGGCAGAAGCCAACTTGTCAATGAGCTCATCTGCCCTTGGAATAGGGTGTGCATCTGTCCTGGTGACAGCATTGAGTCCTCGGTAATCCACACAGAACCTCATCTCTCTCTTGCCATCTTTGGTGTGAGGTTTGGGGACCAGAACCACTGGGCTAGCCCAGGGGCTCTCTGAAGGCTCAATGACACCTAATTCCAGCATCTTTTGCACCTCAGTCTTAATACAGTCCCTGACGTGGTCAGGTTGCCTGTAAATTTTGCTTTTTACAGGAAGACTGTCACCAGTGTCCACCACATGGGTACACCAGTTAGTCTGACTGGGTGTCAATGAGAACATATGCCTGTATGCCTGTAGAACTTGTCTGCAGTCATGTTGCTGATGTTCAGTGAGGCTGCCACCTAAGGCCACACCATCAACTGAGCCATCCTCAGGGTTCTGAGTGAGCAGGTCTGGGAGAGGGTCACTCTCTTCCTCCTGTCCCTCATCTGTAGCCATGAGCAAGCCCATGTCTGCCCTGCTGACATATGCCTTCAATCTGTTTACATGGAGCACCCTGTGGGGGCTCCTGGGAGTTCCTAGGTCCACCAAGTAGGTAACCTCTCCCTTCTTTTCCAGAATTGTATGGGGTCCAGACCATTTGTCTTGGAGTGCTGCTGGGGCCACTGGCTCCAACACCCATACCTTCTGTCCAGGCTGAAATTCAACAAGGACAGCCTTTTGGTCATGCCAAGCTTTTTGTAATTCTTGGCTAGCCTCAAGGTTTTTAGATGCCTTTTCCATGTACTCTGCCATCCTGGAGCGGAGACCAAGTACATAGTCTACTATGTCCTGTTTAGGCTTTTTGAGAGGTAACTCCCATCCTTCCTTCACTAGACACAGGGGTCCTCTTACAGGGTGCCCAAACAACAATTCAAAGGGGCTGAAGCCAACCCCCTTTTGTGGGACCTCTCTGTAAGCGAACAAAAGGCAGGGCAGAAGGATGTCCCATCTTCGCCTGAGCTTTTCAGGTAATCCTTTAATCATGCCCTTTAGGGTCTTGTTAAATCTCTCAACAAGCCCATTGCATTGTGGGTGATAAGGAGTGGTGAACTTGTAGTTGACACCACATTCCTTCCACATAGCTGTCAAATATCCAGACATGAAGTTGGTACCTCTATCTGATATTACCTCCTTAGGAAACCCCACTCTGGAGAAAACTCCAAGTAAGGCCCTGGCCACAACAGGAGCTGTTGTGGTCCTAAGGGGAATTGCCTCTGGGTACCTGGTGGCATGATCCACTACCACCAGTATGAATCTGTGCCCAGATGCTGTAGGGGGATCCATTGGACCAACAATATCAATCCCCACTCTTTCAAAGGGAACCCCCACCACAGGTAGTGGTATCAGGGGGGCCTTTGTTGTTCCACCTGCTTTACCACTGGCTTGGCAGGTTTCACAGGAGCGACAAAACTCCTTGGTGTCTTCAGACATGTGAGGCCAGTGAAAGTGAGGGACAAGCCTGTCCCAAGTCTTGTTCTGGCCTAGGTGTCCTGCTAAAGGAATATCATGGGCCAAGGTGAGTAGGAAGCCCCTAAATTGCAGAGGTATAACCAACCTCCTGGTAGCACCAGGCTTGGGGTCTCTAGCCTCTGAATAAAGGAGTCCATCGTCCCAATATACTTTATGGGCACCTTGAGCATTCCCAGCAGCCTCAGCAGCAGCCTGCTGTCTGAGGGGTTCAAGAGAAGGACAGGTTAACTGAGCCTGCCCCAAGTCTGCCCTAGAAGGTCCCCCTGTCCCCAGAAACTCAACCTGATCAGGTTCAAGTTCTTCAGGGACAGTTCCTTCAGGGGTCTCAAGATCAGTTTCCTGTGAAGCCTGATCCTCACTTGTAGGCAGTTGGGAAGGCGCAGCCTTAACCCTCCTGTTCTTCTTCTTGGGAGGTACTTGGTCCATTGTTCCAGGATCCAAGACCTGAGGTTCAGAGAGGCACTTTTTGGCCTGTGACCTGGTCACAGCAAGGACATGTGATGATATCCCTAACATCTCTGCATGAGTCCTGTACTCAACTTCTGACCATAGAGAGTTCTCCAGGTCATTGCCCAACAAACATTCTACTGGGAGATCAGCACTAACCACAACTTTCTTTAGGCCAGTTACCCCTCCCCAGGAAAAGTTAACAAGTGCCACACTATGTGTAGTAGTGACATTGCTGGCATTGGTCACCAGGTAATCATCGCCTGGCATGTATTGTCCAGGGTCCACAAAGTTAGGTGTCACCGTAGTGACACTGGCACATGTGTCCCTGTAAGCTTGAGCCACTTTGTTTTTAATCAAAGGTGTCTGTCTGTATTTGCCCAGGTTACTGGGACTTATGTCAGGGGTCAAATCTATGTCCCCTTCACAAACCAGAACAGCCTGTGTAAGAGTTCTGACTAGGTCAGAATATCCTTCAGTTCCCAAAGTGATTCCCACTAAACCCTTGGCTTGAGGACCAGCACTGCTAACTGTACTAGTGGGTGCAGGTGCCTTAGGGGCTGCAGTGCTGGGGGCTCCACCCTTTTTACACTCACTTGTCCAGTGAGAGGTGTTCTTACAAGTTTTACACCAGGGTTTCTTCTGACCTTCTTTCTTCTTCTTCTTGGAAGTTTGGGACCCACCCTCTGTCTCAGTTTGGGGCCCTGTTGAAGACTTCTGGTCTTTAGCTTTCTGCTCCCCACCCTTCTGGTCTGTTTTCTTCTGGTCACCACCCTGGTTCTGGTTCTGGTTCTTTTGCTTAACTCTGGTTCTTACCCATTTATCTGCCCTCTTTCCCAATTCTTGGGGAGAGGTCAAACCTGAGTCAACCAAATGTTGATGCAACTGCTGGTTCTGACAATTATTTAAAATTTGTTCTCTCATCAGCAAATTATACAATCCTTCATAGTCTGTAACCTTGCTTCCCAGCAACCATCCCTCCAGAGCCTTAGTGGCACACTCAACAAATTCAGACCAGTCCTGAGTCTGTGTCTTCTGGGTATCTCTGAACATTAACCTGTACTGTTCAGTGGTTAAGCCTAACCCATCAATCAGAGCACTCTTCAGGACCAGGTAGTTTCTAGAATCCCCATCACTAACTGTGAGGAGTCTGTCTCGGCCTCTACCTTCAAAGGAGAGCCACAAGATTGCTGCCCACTGCTCCTGAGGGATCTGCTGTACTCTGCAGGCTCTCTCCATTGCAGTAATCCATTTATGGATATCATCCCCAGCTTTGTAGGGGGGCACAATCTTACTCAGGTTTCTATTATCAAAAGACCTGTCTTTATCCTTGTGGATATTGCTGCCACCAGTGGGTTCTATTACCCCACTCTCTCTAGGCTGTCTTGCTCTAGCAAGTTTCTCCTTAGCCAGGGCAACCTCTAACTCTTGCCTCTGGATCCTAAGCTCAGCCTCTCTCATCTTGGCCTCATGTTCCCTTCTCTGAGGGCTAGTCATCTCCTTTCTGGAGTGACCATGAGAGCCTCTAGAGACATGGGAGGTATTGAATTCACCTGAGTGATGCCTCCTCCTCCTATGGCCCTGGTTAAGTCCACCTGGGGGTCTGAATGGGTTGTTACCTGATTCATTCCCAAGTTGAATTAAGTTAGCCTGGTTCAGTCTACTGACCAGCACCTGACTATCTCTGTCATCATCTGACTCACTGCTTTCCACCTCCTCCTCCTCTTCTTCTTCCTCTTCCTCTACATCTACTTGAGGAGCTCCAGTGGTGGAGGCTTCCTCATCTACTAGGATGATAGGGGCAGGGGTGTCTACAGTGTCATCCTCTGAAGGATGGCCTCCTTCAGCATTCCCTGTGGGGTTTGCTTTAGAGGTCTTTAGAGCCTCAGACTGATCCAAGAGCTCTCTTAGGTGGTCTGTAGTAGGGGAAGGCCCTGTCTTCAGACCCCTTAAGACACAAAGCTGTCTTAATTCCTTAAAGGGAAAAATAGCAAACTGGGATGGTGCCCTTGGAGGGTCACTCTCAACAGGAGTAAGTCCACTGGACCCCTCTGTTCCAGACATTGCTCTAGTGTGGGTGGATGTGTTGCAATCTACCTACACTGGTGTTTACCTACTAAACCTATCTAGTAGTTGTAGCTAGGGTGTGCTACTCCCTTTGCTCTACAACAACTAAGTTCAGTAGAACTTAAGTATACTAGTCTTGTTTTATATGTACCTAGCAGGTACCTGTATGATCTTTCAAATGATAATCTCAAAGATTGTAATGGTAAAACAACAGCAAGCTCAGATCCCAATCCGCTGCTCACCAATGTGAGAAGTTGGCCTGGTATATAATGCTCACTAATTCTAGTGATCACTTTGTACCATGCCAAGCAACCCTTATGATGATGGTTGTAATGCAACCTTGTAGACCAGTTATCCTAGTGGTAACGTGGACAAAGCAGTCTTAGGCTAAACTCTGAAAGGCATGTGAAGCCAGCTGTTATACCATACACAACCCCCTTGAATACCAAACGAAAGGGACACCACACAGATATATATTGAAAATATATATTGATTTATTAACTATAAAATCCCCTGGACTCTTTATGAGCACAGAAGCACAAGCGTTAAATCACAAGACAGTTTAAAATACACAAAAGTTGCACAATATGGATGAGCCCTAGGGGCCACCTAAACCATATACTAAGAAAGTGGTATAAGTGATACCAGGAGGAAAGTGAAGAGGCCTAGGGCCTTGGGAATCGCTGGAGCTATTCGAGACTGGAGTTAACTAAGTCGGGAAAGGCCCACGGGACTCGGGTGCAGTGTTCAAAGTGCACGCACTTCGCAATACAAAGTCTATGGTGCGTAAAAAGCACAAAGTTAGAAAGTTAGGAACCTTCCGAGTGACCTACGGAGCTGAAACTTAAAACACAGGCCCTTGGGATGTGTACCAGTGCAGGAGCACCGGCGGAGCTGAGTTACCTCACCCACAGGAAGCGGGTGCACAGGGTCGAAGTTGTGTCGGGTTCCGTCACGCTGGTCGATGGTGCTTGGAGCTGAAGATGCTGCAGGCGGCTCGATGAGAAGAGTTCCGGTGGATCCAAGGGTGGATCTGAAGATGTGAGGACCTGAAAGCAGAGGGGACAGTGTTCAAAGTCACTAGCCAGTGACTACCGTGGAACCAGATTGGAACCAGGCGATGTCGGGTGCAAACAGGCGTTGTCGGGTAGCTTCTTTCTGCAGCCTCGTGGATACCCGGGGTCGAGGACGTCCAGGAGTCGGTCACGAGCTGTCCCACGTAGGCTTCTCGCTGTTGGCGGTGTCGGCGACCTGATCGGAGCAAACAGGCCTTGGCAAATGCAAGCCACGCAAAAGTTGAAAGATGCTGTTCACTCGGACCAGCAAGGTCAGAGCGGGTGCTCCTTTTCACAGGAGCTTGGGTAGGTCTGGAGCAACCAGACCTGCTGTTTAAATCTTCGGGTTCGTCGCCAAGATGGCCGCTGACCACGTGGCTAGTGGCCGGGATGGCGCGTCGAGTGGCACAATGCAAAAGGGCCCCACGCAGATCGTGGAGATGCTGGAGGGCTGATCTTCGGTGCAAGGGCTGCTCGGTGGTGGGGGTTCTCAATCCCCAAAGCACAACGTCGAGGATGCCTCAGAAGCTGCGCAGTCAGCTTTTCGGGTGTCTTCCAAGAGGTCCGGTCCCACGTCACTCGGTGCCTCCACGGGTCCCTTCTTTGCAGGGACTGTGGATCGGGCTCTGAGAGGTCTGGGAATCTGGTTCTTGTCGGGCTCTGGGCTCGGGCTCCGGTGGGAGGCGGCGGCAAAGCAGACGTCGAGTTGCTGGTTGGTACCTGTGTTCACAGGGTGGTCACTCCTTGGCCACAAGGGAGATTCTTCTTCAGTCTTCTGTGCAGCAGAATGTCGAAGTCCAGTCGTCTTCTTAGTTTAAAGTTGATTTCGGGATGATCTGCTGTGCAATGGCACTGCTCCCCCTCTTATTCCCAATCTAGGGGGTGGATCACCTACTAGGTCCCTCCTCTGGGAGGAACCAGGAAGGGGGGCGGTTACACCCCCTTTCCTTTGTCCAGCTCCGCGCCAGGACTGGGGCTGGAAGGCCCCAGAACCGGTTTGGGCTGGCCTATGCACGGGGACACCTTGTGTGCCCCGGGCATGTCTGATTCTATTCAGCCCTGTCCTACCCAATACACAAAATCCTGTCTGGGGTGGTGCTCGCACCTCCCAAGGCAGGAAACCCTTTGTCCAGGCCACCATCTGCCGAGTTTCGGTCAGCAGCAGGAGGCCAGACTTGTGTCTGTGGTGGCAGCGTCCATTTTGTGAAGCTGAGGCTCTGTTTAACTTTAACCGGGGTTGAGGTTACACACATGTCGTATCCCTCTAGAAGGGTGGAATGCTATCCCCGTCGCCAGAATTGGCGAGGGGATAGTATTCCAATTCGTATGACACCTTACTCGACATGTTTTGATAAAGCCAAACCAAAGATAGCATTTAACCGCGAGGATTATAATGCACTTAAGAGTATATGGTATGGCAATATCCCGGAACAGCTTAGGGAGTTGTTCCCGACAGCTGCAGACAGGCTCAGCTCATGCCAGAGCACCATCTCACATAATTCCAAGCACTCTGCCTCCAGGATTGATGAGGCCTTCCATAGGAGTGGCTGATAGGAACATATGTGTCCAGTTTAGGGTTAGGCACAGACATACTGCGCCTAAGTAAGAGGTGGTTACACCGCCTTACCCCAGCTGAGTGATCAGCCAGTTGTGTCAAATATGGAGGCCAGGCCAGGGGTGGCACAATACGTGCTGCAGCCCCTGGTAGGCCTTGGATACACCTATGCCCTGGGCACCTAGGGTGCACTATTACAGGGGCTCATAAGGTGAACCAGTTCCAATTCGTAATGCACCTAGAGTGCATTGGCAGTAATTTAGAGAGAGAACAGCAGGCTGTGGGTCTGATTAGCAGGCCCACAGCCACATTAAGTCAGAAACCAGTGAAGCAAAAAGCAAAAATTTGGAGTGACCATAGGATAGCAGACCCTACTCTCCTACACTGACGTTGTCTTTGTGAACAGATTTTGCTGACCTAGAAGATGGGGTCTGAGCCCTCCGTGCCTTGACGTGCTGGCTGACGCTGCTTCTAGTGCAATAACCTGTATTAGAGTCCTGGTCAGAATAGTCACTCCCCCCTGAGACATCCAGTGTTGTAGATGGTGGAACAGAAGTAGCACCCAGTCCATGCGACTGTACAATGGCAGACCACACACTGTTTGCCAATGACTGCACTGTCCTGTGTAGACCAGCCAGATTGCCATGCATCCCTTCCATGAAAGCCACCACCTGCCCCAACTTCCTAGCGTGGTCTTGGAAAGCATTTATCATATTGGTCTGCCCCACACACAGCTGTCGCAGCAGATCAACAGCCTCTGCACAAAGAGCATTTTGGCTCACGGAGGCTGGGGCAGCGGTGCCGACACAGAACGACACTCTGCTCCCCCTACTCCTGCGTGCACAAACAGTACATGGCGCATTTGGCGCCAGGGTGGGCCCTGTGTGCTGTGTCCCGACCGAAGGTGTTGATTGCCCACTCCCAGTCTGTGACAACAGTGCTGACTCACCAACACTGTCGGAAGATGATGACGATGTTGTCTCCACATGCGAGTCCTCCGGGACGGTCCTGTCCCCCTCTCCAGTGCTGGCCCCTTCTGTGTCAGTCTGCGTGTGCGCGACGTCTGATCCGGATGCATTGGCTTCAATCATCTCCTCCGTCTGTGGCTGAGTGCCCTCTGCCAAAGCTGAAATGCACAGGAAATGGGTGTAAGTCATGGGCACACTCACGTACAGTACTGCTACGGAATCCCTAATGCCATTGATGACAATGTACATCGATCCCCCAACCTGCACACGGGCCACCCCTACCAGTCATCCTCACAGGAAATAAGTGCCGTTGGCCGTGCTACATGTACAGCATGCAGACAGGGCATGAGCAACTACATCTGCACACCAGTCTTGCCATGCGGTGACGGAGCACTACAGCATGTGCATCAACACTCAACTGCTTAGCGAGTGGCGTCTCAACATGCAACACCGGGAAGTGACATTTAACAGCGCCAATGTCACCGCCATGCCATTGCAACGAGACTCACGATACACGGAAGTCACTAATGTGTCTAGCCAACAAAACATGCATTGCACTCACAAGCAACATACACTGACAGTATGCTTACCGCCACGTTGCTGTTCATCCACACGCAACCGCTCGGACAGGTCAGGATGCGTCACAGCAATGATGGGGTGCATGAGAGGGGTCATTGAGCGTCGGGCCAGATGTGCCGTTCTTGGAATCATCCCTAGTGTCACTTCCGCTACATTCTTGCTCAGCCTGGAAATGTCGTCCCAGCGTTTGTGGCAGTGTGTATGTCGTCTATTGGACACCCCCACTGCTTGTACATCACGTGCAATGCTCCTCCACACGTCCTTGCGAAGGTGCAGCTTGACCTACCATGATGGCAGACAAAAGGGTGCAAGTCAGTGGACAGTTGGCCAGTCACACAGATAGGGGCAACACGTTTCTCTCTGCAGCCATGTACATGTGTTGGTCCCACATCACACCGCCAAGATTCCAGAGCCCAGGTGTCATGGAACACCTCATGCACACCAACTTGTCCCCCACAGCACTTACCACCTGTCCGGGTGCGCCGTACAGGCGTCCGTAGTTGCGGAGCACACCGTCCATGAGGACATCCAGCTCTGCGGCGGTGAAGGGACGAGACCGGATCCCTTTGACTCTCGACATGGCAAGGTCACGGAGTATGGCACTAGAGCGGCAGTCGGTGGTCAGCTCCGCAGCAGCAGGTGGAGGTGATGGTCACAGGCAGCAGTCGGTGGTCAGCTCCACAGCAGCAGGTGGAGGTGATGGTCACAGGCAGCAGTCGGTGGTCAGCTCTGCAGCAGCAGGTGGAGGTGATGGTCACAGGCAGCAGTCGGTGGTCATCGTAGAATGTGTGCTTTTGCACATAACACATATATAGGGCCCTGTGGCCATGTCAGTGGCATACGGCGCCAGCCATTGGTCATCCCTGGAAGCGTGTTTGGAAATGGGCCAATGACTGGCCCTGGAGTTGCGGTGCACAGCATACGCTACATTATATTGGGCACATGCGGCCCTTGTTCACACCTCCCATTGGCTGCACGTGCACAGACCGTCACGCACACACACTGGCAAGTGCATGTGGAAGGTTCCGGGACGGATGCTTCATTTGCAACAATGTTCTATCACTGGCGCCAACATGGCGGGGCACGTATTCGGTGGGGGAGGTGCAGGCCAACACATCCATAAGCTGATGTCAATGCACATGGCAGGTCATGACCCCCCTTACAGTGACATTGCATCATCCAGCCTACACCGGCCGGCCCAGCCCTGCCCAGGACCGCCGTGCCGGCCATGTCAACTACCGCCGTTTCAGGCCCCATCCACTACCGCTGTGCCAGGCCCTGCCCAGGACCGCCGTGCCGGCCATGTCAACTACCGCCGTTTCAGGCCCCGTCCACTACCGCCGTGCCAGGCCCTGCCCAGGACCGCCGTGCCAGCCATGTCAACTACTGCCGTGCCAGGCCCCGCAAGGGCACGGCGGTAGTGGACGGGGCCTGAAACGGCGGTAGTTGACATGGCCGGCACGGCGGTCCTGGGCAGGGCCTGGCACAGCGGTAGTGGACGGGGCCTGAAACGGCGGTAGTTGACATGGCCGGCACGGCGGTCCTGGGCAGGGCCTGGCACAGCGGTAGTGGACGGGGCCTGAAACGGCGGTAGTTGACATGGCCGGCACGGCGGTCCTGGGCAGGGCTGGGCCGGCCGGTGTAGGCTGGATGATGCAATGTCACTGTAAGGGGGGTCATGACCTGCCATGTGCATTGACATCAGCTTATGGATGTGTTGGCCTGCACCTCCCCCGCCGAATACGTGCCCCGCCATGTTGGCGCCAGTGATAGAACATTGTTGCAAATGAAGCATCCGTCCCGGAGTGTAGCACATGCACTTGCCGGTGTGTGAGCGTGACGGACCGTGCACATGCAGACAATAGGAATGCTGAACGCGGGCCGCGTATGCCCAGACACAAACAGTGGAAGCAGTGCACCGCCATGGCAGGGTCAATGATTGCATCTTTGCAGACGATGCACCTTGTTCCATTGTCTGCACCTGACTGATGAGGGTTGTGTGCGTGATTGCGTGACTCCACATGTCATGCTCTATCCCATGTGTGTCCATACCATGGCCATCGGTGTGCCACAAATGTGCATCACATGTGCATGTCGTCATCGGGTATTTACCTACACAAGTTTGTCGTACCTCACATCTACACAGTAGATCCCGGATGTATCGGCACATTCTGATTCAGTTGTCAGTGAGTGGTATATGTGAGATATTGACTATGGTGGGGGTTCACTTGTGTTCAGTGCATGTGTGTTGCCTATTGTGTCACCATGCATGTGATGTCCGTATGCCCACCATTATTGGTGTTGCCATTGGTGCATGATGAAATGGTGTGTGTGTGTATCTTTTCGTTTGTGTGCATGCACTTGCATGTGTGTATGTGATGTTGTGCCTACACATGTGGTTCATGTCACATGTCTTGTTGGCAGTAATGTTGAGGTGATACAAAGTGCATTGCATATGTTGCAACACATCATGTTGCTAGTGGCTGCACATTGTTGCTACGTAAATCCATGTTGTAGTGACAATCAGAGATGTCACACATATGACAATTATACACTGCATATTACGTGTTGGTAGAGTTTGTTGACATGTGAGTGAGTTGCACAGACATGCGTTGTATGTGAATTGACTTCCATTCCATCTATTCCCACACAGGAGGGCTCCAAATGTCCATCGCCCATACACTGTGCTGGAGGATATGGTGGACGAGGAGGTGATCAGGAAATTCAGGCTGGATCGACGTTGATTGATGGAGCTTGTGAACCAATTGTCTCCTCACCTGCAGCCGCGAAGAACCTATCCAGGTTCCATTACAGCCACGGCAAAGGTGATGGCGGCACTCCACTTTTTTGCTACAGGCACATTTCAGTACACAGTTGGACATGCCGGGGGGATGTCACAGGCCATGTTCAGCACGGTACTTCGGGATGTACTGACAGCCATGATGCTGTACAAGCATGACTACATTCATTTCCCACAGGCGGCAGAGTTGGCAGCGGTCAAAGCAGACTTCTATGCACTGGGTCGGATACCACACATTGTGGGTTCCATTGATGGCACGCATATTGTGATCATTCCACCACGGGCACGTGAGCAGGTGTTTAGGAATCGGAAGCACTTCCATTCCATCAATGTACAGGTGGTGTGCCAGGCCGACAACATAATCTCACATGTGTGTGCAAGATTTCCAGGCTCTGCACATGACGCCCACATCATGCGGAGCAGCATTGTCCCCCAACTGATGGCAAATCTGCATCTGGCACAAGCGTGGCTTGTTAGTGAGTATGCTGTGGTGACAGGAGTGATATCTGTGTGGCATGGTGTGCCCACCAATTCAGGGTGTGATGTTTCTGTCTGTCTCTCTCTCTCTCTCTCTTCCACCAACACAGGCGACTCGGCTTACCCAAACAGGCCTTGGCTGCTGAGTCCCATACGCAATCCAACTACAGCGGGAGAAATGCGATACAATGATGCCCATGGAAGGACACGTCGAGTGGTCGAACGTGCATTTGGCCTGCTTAAGTCTAGGTTTCGGTGCCTGGATAAGACTGGAGGGGCCCTGCCTTACTCACCAGGAAAAGTATGCAAGATTGTGATTGCCTGCTGCATGCTCCACAACCTGGCTGTGCGCAATAACATTGAACTGCTCTTGGACCCTGATGAACAGCAAATTCCTCGCCCTCCCGACCCACCCATGTCGACTGATGAGGATAGTGGTGAGGAGGAAGGTGTGGACCAGAGGCGCCAGCTCATTGATCGCTACTTCCCTTGAATGTGAGTGTGCTCCTCTTGTGCTGCTTGTGTATGCCCTGTGTATGTTTGCTGGTCTTGTGTCATTGTGGTGTGCATCATCTATGTGTTCTGCAATGTGATGTATGCATGTGTGTGTGTGTGTGTGTGTGTGTTCATTTATTAGTACATGCAAGTCTCCATTATGTGTGTACTCTCATCCATTCCTGTTGTGATGCATGTGGTTTGTTGAATGTTGCACTGCAGTGTGTTGTGATGAGTGTGAATCTGTGTCCTGACGTGTCTTTGCGGTTTCTATATTTCCCTAGGTCACTCCCGCTGCGACATGATTCTGTACGACTTGGATCCCTGAACCTGGTAACATCTGTTTCTGATGCAATCATGTGAATAAACATGGAGGCAACACATAATTGAGTGAGTAAGTGGTATTTATTTACAGATTGTGCATAGGTGTCGGTGCATATTTACAAATGAGTGAAGGGGTGGGGGAGTGAGAGTTAAAGGTTATGGCAGATGAAATGTCCGTGCTGACACCACATAGGGTGGTGTCTGCCTAGTGCAGCAGGCCTGTGCCGGGTGGGACCGGATAGTTGGCAGGGTGAATGGCAGGCTCAGGTACTGTAACAGTCATTGTCGGCTTCTCTTGGAGCGTGTGGAAGGAGCTTCCACACTGCTCTCGCCCACTTCCAGCCTCGGACGGCCCCTCCGTCTTTGAGTCGGGACGGAGTCAGCTGGGGGCGCAGGCTGATCAGGTACCACATCCGTCGGCAGGGGCGCAGGTGGCGGTGGCGGTGGCGGTGGTGGTGGCGGTGGTGGTGGCGGTGGCGTTGTTTGAGGGGTGTGGGGAGGGTGGTGTTGGCGGATATCCATGGCATCCACATGGTATTGCTCAGGGTAAATATGTCCACTAGTTGGCCAAGCCACCTCTCAATGGCCCCCAACATTGCAGTGTTCTCAACAAAGTCCTGGTGGGCCCGGTCTGCCTGTGCCTGGCCACGTTGATAGGTTTCCCCGACCCCGGCTAGTGCTTCCAGGGACTGTTGCACGGCATTGGGTGTGTTTGTTTCCTCATGACGTCTTTGTGCTGTGCTCCTGCCTGCCGGATCTGGCCTTGCATCTCTGCTTTGCCTCACACTCTCCCTGCGTGGCTGGGATGGCACAGGCCCGGCGTCGGGTGGTGGGTTGGGCAGGGTGGCAGGGGCAGGAGTGGTGGTAGTAGTGGTGGTGGTGGAGGTGGAGCTGGTGGTGGCTGTGCAGGTCACAGTGGCCGGTGTTGTGGGAATGGCAGAGGCCGTAGTAGTTGGTGCAGGTGTGACCTGGGAGCCAGATGGCCCTGGCTGCCTGCTTGTGCCGGCACCATCCTCAGCCCCGGAGGTGGCTGGCCAATCGTCCCCTGAGACTTCTGAGTGTGGCGAGTCTGGAGGCCGGGTGTTGATTCCAGCTGTCAGATTACGATCACCTGCAAAACAAAAATGTGAGGATGAGTCATGTGGCCATTACGTGTTATTTTCATTTTGTTGACAATTCAGTCGGCACTGCCACCCACCCCACCCACCACCACCGCCATCCCTATGAACATGGGGGCCTGTTGGGAGTTGGACTAGTGACCTCTCACACACCCCACCCACCACCACCGCCATCCCTATGGACATGGGGGCCTGTTGGGAGTTGGACTAGTGACCTCTCACGCACCCCACCCACCACCAATGCCATCCCTATGGACATGGGGGCCTGTTGGGAGTTGGACTAGTGACCTCTCACACACCCCACCCACCACCACTGCCATCCCTATGGACATGGGGGCCTGTTGGGAGTTGTAGTGCCGTCCCCTCACACACCCCACCCACCACCACCGCCATCCCTATGGACATGGGGGCCTGTTGGGAGTTGGACTAGTGACCTCTCACACACCCCACCCACCACCACCGCCATCCCTATGGACATGGGGGCCTGTTGGGAGTTGTAGTGCCGTTCCCTCACACACCCCACCCACCACCACCGCCATCCCTATGGACATGGGGGCCTGTTGGGAGTTGGACTAGTGACCTCTCACACACCCCACCCACCACCACCGCCATCCCTATGGACATGGGGGCCTGTTGGGAGTTGGACTCGTGACCTCTCACACACCCCACCCACCACCACCGCCATCCCTATGGACATGGGGGCCTGTTGGGAGTTGGACTAGTGACCTCTCACACACCCCACCCACCACCACCGCCATCCCTATGGACATGGGGGCCTGTTGGGAGTTGTAGTGTCGTCCCCTCACACACCCCACCCACCACCACTGCCATCCCTATGGACATGGGGGCCTGTTGGGAGTTGGACTAGTGACCTCTCACACACCCCACCCACCACCATCGCCATCCCTATGGACATGGGGGCCTGTTGGGAGTTGTAGTGCCGTCCCCTCACACACCCCACCCACCACCACCGCCATCCCTATGGACATGGGGGCCTGTTGGGAGTTGGACTAGTGACCTCTCACACACCCCACCTACCACCACCGCCATACCTATGGACATGGGGGCCTGTTGGGAGTTGTAGTGCCGTCCCCTCACACACCCCACCCACCACCACCGCCATCCCTATGGACATGGGGGCCTGTTGGGAGTTGGACTAGTGACCTCTCACACACCCCACCCACCACCACCGCCATCCCGATGGACATGGGGGCCTGT
Source organism: Lissotriton vulgaris (assembly GCF_964263255.1). Taxonomy (NCBI): domain Eukaryota; kingdom Metazoa; phylum Chordata; class Amphibia; order Caudata; family Salamandridae; genus Lissotriton; species Lissotriton vulgaris. Next base: position 582,359,257 of record NC_141693.1, on the reverse strand, counting down.
TGGGAGTTGTAGTGCCGTCCCCTCACACACCCCACCCACCACCACCGCCATCCCTATGCACATGGGGGCCTGTTGGAGTGGTATAGACGTTGGTGAGTATGTGGACTGCATGCATGGGTTTGGGTCTGGGAGATGTGTCTTCAGAGTAGTGTGAGGCACACCGTGTTGTTGTGCTCGTTGTGCTTGGTCTGTACTTACCAGCCTCTTCTCCATCGTCAAGTCCATCAAGGGTCTCAGGGTGCAGGCTGGTCATCACCTTGTCCTCCCACTCGGTGTACGGTAAGGGCTCCGGGGGGGTTCCACCACCTGTGTGATTTGCCCGGAGATAGTTCTTGGCTCGGATGGATTTCACACGGGTCTTGAGGTCATGCCACCGCCTCTGAATCTCCTGCTTCGTCCTCGGGACGGTCCCAGAAACATTCACCCTGGTGACTATCCGGTCCCACATGCTGTTTTTCCTGGCTATGCTGGCCTGCTGCACTAGGGCCCCGAATAAGTGGGGTTCTACACCTATTATCTCATCTACCATAACCTTTAACTCGGTGTTAGTGAATTTGGGGTTCTTTTTTGGTGCCATGGTGTGTGGTGCTCGGGGTGTGGGTTTGAGTGAATAGGGAGGTGCAGGTGTGTGGTGTGTAGGGATGGTGTGGTGGGTCTTTGTGTAGTGGGTGTGTTTGGGTGTGGGTTATGTGTATGATATCTGTGTTTGCTGTAAGTTAAGTGGTGTCTCCTGCTAGCAGCTATGCTGTGATGCAGAGGATTTCTGGAGTGGGTGGGAGTTATTTTATAGTCTGTGTCTTGGCCCTGTCTGAATGGTTATTGGCAGTCAGGTGCTAGGTGGGTGTGTTGTCAGGTGTGCATTATGTGGTACTTGGGGGTGGGTCATTGTGTCTTATGATTGGTTTGGATGTTTCAGGTGGGTGGTCGTTCAATTTCCTGTGTTTGGTGATAACTTCCGTCGCAATGTATGGCATTGGTTTGACTGTAGGGATGTTGTTTGTGTTGGCCTTCCGCTGTGGAGCACGGTTTCTAATTGCATTGGTACCGCAGCGGACGTGAATCGCAATGGCTACCGGGGTACTTGCGGAGTTATCCTAATTGCGGACACGGACACTACGCAGGTATCGCGGGGGTAGTGGATGTTCTCGCGGTCATGTGCGTACGCGGCGGTCGGTGTTCTTTCGGTTCCGTCCACCTGCCGCGGGCTCAGGTGTACTTCGACCGCCACGGACGGGGATTGGTGTGCTCCGTCCGCCGCGATCGGTGTTTCAATCATATTTTATCCTAATCGCTATTGCGGTTTTCCCGCGGACAGGTCCGGAGTATTTTGCCACCTTCCTCGGCGGACGGAACACGTTTCCGTCCGAGATCCTAATCGACCCCTAAGTACTGATAAAGGTATAGTGGCTAGTAAAAACAGCAGATGACATGAAAGGTTGTTTGATGAACCTTCGCAGGCTCCATGCAAGTTAATACCTTGACACAGAAGTGTACCGCTTAGTGATTTTTTACAATTGTTACCACTAAGAAATACCTCTTTTTTCCTTTCAATATAACATCTATGTGTATAAGGTAAATTCCAGGTTGATTTGATGTATCCTTTACTCAACCTTTCGTACAGGCCTGCTGGTATATATTTTTGGCAGTATTGAAATTGAAAAGTTGTTATCGGGATTGTAATGGTGCCATGTATTATCCATTCAATGACAGGTCTTTCTTACATTGTCAATGGTAATCTTTCTAGTTTTTCAATGCTCAGCACCGTATAGTCTGCTCCTTTTTGTGCCAACGAGATGTGTCTATCAGTGAGGTTAAAGATAGAAAATAATGACGTTATGTTGATTAGATGCCATGGCACGTAGCCTGAACTGAGGTTTTATAACGTCCAACCTAGCTGTACAATAGAATGCAATTGGGATTGACCATGTTGTAACATTAGCATATCCTGTTCTATTATATCAACAGCACATGATACAATGCTGTCCAGTGAATAAATTCTGGAGGACAGAGTCGTTAACCCATTGTCCACTACAGAAAGTGATTTTCCACATTAATACGATCAATTTCTCGTATTTTTTCTGCAGTTTCAATTTGTGTTACTTTCCAAGCTTCATTGTAAGCTGTGTATATACCGGCGTATATGAAACGTTTTTGACGCTGTTTGCGAGGTCCCATTATGAAATCTCGCAAGTCAGCACCTTCTTTAAGTAAAGTTAAGTGTTGCTTAATTTCGGGAAGTGTGGATCTCTGTAGCCAATCGAGGCATAGTTTTCCTACACTGTATGTTGTAACTATCCCTGGATGTTGTCTCTGGGAATATCTTGGGTCTGGCCTGTTCTGTTTGAACCCCTGTATTTTGTTCATGAATCTATCTTGACAGTTATTAGTGTCTGTGGGCCATATCAACCATTTGTTCCAATCAGTAAGTGTTCTGTTTTATTTTAAAATATAGGACATGTCTAACCCCTCATCTGTAGTGGTGTTTCTATCAGGCATAGGCTTTGGTATAGACGGGTTGTTTAGATCTTTTATCTTGGCTAAACCAAGACAGGATGTTTGTTGAATGGTGTCATTCAGGAACATTATTTGTTCTGGAATCATGCAGGCTCTAAACAATGATTCTAGACCTAGTACCTGCCGCTCTCCTGTACCCCAGATGGTTTTTGTCTCAATGTTGTTTTTCCAAAATTCAAAACCAAATGTAGACATTTTTTCATAAATGTTTTCAGAATAAATCAATTTAGTATTTGTCAACATGTTTTTCACTCCTGTCTTATTTAACATTTTGAAATAAAACATTTCTGAATTAGTGTATTTAAACCCTCAGAAGTATGGAAATTACTCATAAAATGTTTTTGAACTGCCATTTGGCGGAGTTGGACAATGTTCCCACTGATTATAACTAAAAACATTTCTAGGATTTGCAGATTTATGCAGATAGTGATGCCCAAAGTGATTGTAACAAACATTTCCTCACAATTCAACGAACCTTGTAAATATTCATGTTCTGAAAATTTTGCTGACATTTCTAAATCTGACATCATATTATTAATATTTTCAAAGTCCCAATCATCAGAGAAAGTACCAGGTGATACAAAGTCACTTAAGGAGATCTTAAATTGGTGTGGATATTTCAAGAGCTCAACAGGGCCATAGATTTTATAGTCAGTTTTGTCCCATGCTATACTACCAGGTATAGGGATGGCTGTGATGTTCACTGATGATAGTTCTCTTTTTTCGATGTGAGAGGATCTGTGTGGTTTCAGGACCAAGTTGATGTTCTGACTTGCTGTGTTCATTGTACTATATTTTCCATCAATAAATCTACCCAAACTTAAATCCACGATGAGCCACAGAAGGAGGAAAAGTACACCTAACACAATCCATAATTTAATCCATGGTGAAGTTAGATATGTTTCTCTGAGTTGTTGAAAGAGCTCTGTAATTTTCTTTTTGAAAGTTTTTGTTGCTGGCTTGTCTCCATGTTCACTTGGATCATCGGAAAAGTCATCAAAGTTGATAAAGTAGCCAGATGCAGTTCTTTCAATTGGCGGAATTGCTTCCGGATTTCCATTGATCTTTGGATTTTCTTTTGTTACAATTGTATAGTCCGAGGCTACATCGTTGTAGACAGGTGTTTCTTGACAAACTGTTGTGATTTGGGTATCAAGAGGTACAAGTTCCTTGGCTTTGTTGCATAGTCCTTTATTATTCACTGAAGGTTTAACAAATGTGATTAGTTTCTCAGTTTGAACCTCTTAGATTGTAGCAAGATTTGGTCTTCTGCTATTTATTGGGAGTCCACTGAGCCTACTACTTATTATCGGCCACATGGTTGTGGTTTCACCAGGTCGATTGATACAACTCGGATCTCCTTTTTTCAAGCAAGGGGCGGTAGTACTACTGATCTTGTTCCGCTGACAGCTAAGACAAGTACTGCTTTTCTGTAAGAAGGCCGAAATTCCTTCTTTACCTCATACTTTTCCCTGCCCAGATCCCTAATCTTTGGAATCCAGACAGGTCTTGATGGGACAGTTGGTTTTTCTTCAGTGGTCGTTGGCTTTAGCTTTTCGTTACTTAGACTTTTTCTTGTTTCATTTAAGTCCAATAAAACAGCCAAATGATCTTTGATATCAAAGGTTTTTTGTTTTACCACTGAAAACTGATAATCCAAATCCTGGATGATTATTCTAGTACCAAATAAAAGTTTGTACGGACTGATACCTCTTTGAGAATTTCTTGGCATGTTATTAACACTATGTTGGACACTTATTAGATGTTTGACCCACCCGTCACCCGAACCTAATACCCTCGCTGTTATAGATTGCTTAATGTCACGGTTTTTTCTCTCCACTACCGCATTTCCCTCGGGATGGAATGGACTAAAATACCACGATGCAATGCCCATGCTGGCCATGGCCTCCTTGTAAGCCCGTGAGCTAAACGCAGGACCCTGTTCAGAATATAGCACGCCAATTGCGTAAGTGCCGATAAAGACTCGCAAATCTTTTATAACAGTTCCGGCGTCAGCCGAGCGCAGGGGCCACATCCAAATGTATCTTGTCTTAATAATTATGGAATCGCATTCTACCGTCTGGATGTCTGCATATAGATATCCTGATGCTGTCTAATAGAGGTGTCTGGGCAGGTGTCTGGTCCGGTTCACAACTGCGATCTCTGCTGCAGTCCTGATAATTCATTGCAAAGTTATAAATTTGCACGCTCATCCCCGGCAACCAGTATTGTGATTGTAATTCTAATAGAGATTTCAAGATCTCTTGGTGCCTCAGACCCAATCCGATGTGTGCTTCTTGTATCAAGAAGACTCTCCGGTTCGTGTTTGGAATTACTCTATCCCCCACTCCAGGGATTTGAGCAAATGGAACGGAGTTTGCATCAATTATGTATGTATTACCGAGTGGATAGTTTAGAGGTAACGCCGCATAATTGACTTCCATTGAGGCTTTTACTGCAAGCAGCTTTTCGCCATCTATTTGTTTTTTCGTATGCTTTTTGTAGCTACGGAAGCCGAGTGATCAGCTGCCGCTGTGGCTCTGTCAGCCAAGGAATTCCCTGCAACGTGAACGCCATCACGTTGAAGACTCTGCATATGTATCACGTGAGTCTTTTGTAGTTTTTTTATGCTTTATTGTGGCACCTGTCTCATCTTTGAAACCGTTTTTTATCCAGGTCTGCATGGAATTATCGTAAGACCGGAAGCAGTAATGTGAATCGCACACTATTAGTGTCGGGAATTCGCGACTTCAAGCGCCATCTTTAGAGATCGTATTTCAGCTCGCTGAGCTGTACAGTTTCTGAGTGATTCAGTTTTAGTGACCATCGGTCTGAATTTACCTGGACCTTTAACAATCGGGCATGCAGCATTGTAAATTTGTTTTAACACAACTAGTGTTGTGCAAATCTGTCCGTGTAGATTACACAGGTGTACTGTTCGAGAGGCAGAATTTCTACTGACAGAGGGCATTCATATTCGTATTCCAGATTTTCAAGTTTTTTCATTTTCATATCAAAAGCGTGTTTCATGTCTTCTGTAGCAAGATCATTTTCCCATTGTATGCATTTTGGATCTAGAGCTATAGCATTTGGAATGCCTGGTCTTGTTACTGCCTCAAGGGCTTATACTGCTATCAAAACAGATATCCTCTTCCCTTGGGCTAGGGCTCATTCTTTTGCTACAGCAGTTTGAACCGCATTTAGAATTTTTTCAGTAGAACTGAATTTGATTTCAGCTTGTGTGTACAAGTGTGATTTGTAAGCTATTGGTACTGTTTCTCCCTCATTAGAGGTCTGGTATGTGAATCCGCATCTTTCTGGAATGACTCGGATTACAAGGTTGCGTTTGTTTGCACGCGTTTGCAGTTTTGTTTTGGTTAACATATCTGTCTGTAACGATCTTAAAATTTCTGTGTGTTTTTTAGTCCAATTAATTGGTTTAAAATCAGGTTTTATTATTTGCGGTATTTTGGCAAATTCGTGATCTGTGAATCGTGCAAATTTGGCCCAAAATCAGTAAATTTGCAAGCTGGCAAATTTTTTTGCTTGGTCACGCTTGAAAAATACAATATCGCGCGCACGGCGTTGACTTACCGTGATTCTATGTTCGCCGAGTTCTTTTGCTCCCGGTTTGCGAGTGCTCTGCCATTTTGGATCTTGATGCGTGATCGCGCGAGAGTTTTTCAACCGCGATTATGACATCGTGGCCCGCCATCTTGCACAGCGAGAGTTTGACAACGTCATAAGGGCCCGCGATTACGCAACACCGTAGATACGGCGCGTAGTTGACTTCCGGTGGGAGATTTGAACAGCCCGTGTTCCCGAACTTGCAAAAATTGCAATTCTGCACAAGAAATCCACCGCAGGCAGCATAAACCTTCTGAAAATCATGATTTTGATCAGAATAACTCCTCAGATTGACATTTGGCTGCACTTTTTTGAGCAAAGAGTCCATTTTTGGTGGGGTGGGAGGAAGGAAGTGCCCCAGAGTCTTCAAATTCCTGTTCCTGTCCAGCAGGCTCCTCACAGTGCTTTGACCATGTCCTGGTCACTTTTGCTTTGGATCTGGAGCTGGAAGGATTACTTTTTGTGGCTGCTGCTGGATATTTGTATTTGAGGACTTTTTGGATCACTTTTGCATTTGAGATTTTACAAGTAAGTTGGTGTTGTTTGTTTGGGACATTGCAGTTGCTGCAACTAAAATTTTAAAACATTTTTACAACTTAAAAAAATATATATTGTGGGTAGCCACAGTATCCAGTCGGCCCAGGGTTAGTCATGGGTGCATGATACAACTGTTTCTGTGAGGTTTATTTTGAATTAAATATAATTTATGTCATCGAATTTTAGCTCACTGTTGTATGTGGATTTTTATTTTTTTTATTTTGGGGTGCCTGTACAGCCTCACTAGCCAGTAGGCCCAGGGGTAGTGAGTGGTGCATGGACCAAGTCTTTCTGTGGGGTGTCTTGAATTTAAACATCATTGAGGGCATGGATGGCTTTGGATTGTGGTGATTTTGTGTGTTTTTCAACTTTCAAGTCAGTTGTTGGGGCCTGGCCATGTGGGTGGGGCCATTTTGAGGCCTGGTCCAGGCAGGGCCTGGACATGTGACTGGGGGACAAGGGGCCATTTTGAAGCCAGGCAGTGTGCTTTGAGCCATAGGCCTGCACCCAGCCTACCCTGCTTTCACCCATTATGCCCAGTGGTAGTGAGTGGTGCATGGACCAAGGCTTTTTGTGGGGCCTCTGTCTTGAATTTAAACATCATTGAGGGCATGGATGGCATTGGATTGTGGTGTTTTGGTGTGTTTTTCGACTTTGTGGGTGCTGTGTCGGCCTGACCATGTGGGTGGGGGCCATTTTTAGGCATGGTCCAGGCAGGGACTGGACATGTGGCTGGGGGACAATGGGCCATTTTGAAGGCAGGCAGTGTGCTTTGAGCCATAGGTCTGCACCCAGCCTGCCCTGGTTTAACCCATTATGCCCAGGGGTAGTGAGTGGTGTATGGACCAAGGCTTTGTGTGGGGCCTCTTGAATTTAAACACCATTGAGGGCATGGATGGCATTGGAGTGTGGTTTGTGTGTGTGTGTTTTTCAACTTTGTGGGTGCTGTTGGGGCCTGACCATGTGGGTGGGGGCCATTTTGAGGCCTGGTCCAGGCAGGGCCTGGCCATTTGGCGGGGGGACAATGGGCCATTTTGAAGCCAGGCAGTGTGCTTTGAGCCATAGGCCTGCACCCAGCCTGCCCTGCTTTCACCCATTATGCCCGGGGGTGGTGAGTGGTGCATGGACCAATGCTTTGTGTGGGGCCTCTTGAATTTAAAATCAAGTTTGTGTCACACTTGCACACGCAGTTCACTCTTTTTAAAAATCAATTCAGGCGTGCTCTAGGGTGCACCCTCAGTGCTTGGGTGCGTGAAAAATGTACCAATAGCGTGTCCCAACTGGGAGACGTCCCCTAGTCACAGCTCATACTTCTCAGCTGGGCTATCCAATTAATGATGAGTAATACCGTTGTTTACTTCACATTCATATTTAATGTTTCAATATTTTCAAGAATTTCCTCATTCTTCATATTATTAAATCCAATCAATTGTTATTAATTCTCATTATTCAAACACATCCATAATCCAATGCATTTCGGCTAACACAAAGCATTCATCAGGGATAAGGGTCTATAATTGAAAGAAATTGATGCATGAGGAAACAGATTCTCAAATTTGACATGTTGTGATATCATAGATAAAGAAAGTGAAATGGTGAGCAGGCCAACGCCCCCAGATTCAGATATTAGAAACGAGTCTTAAATCTCAAAACAATATGAGTCAAAAAACTAGATTAAACCTAAATCACCCGTGTATACAAAAAACTTAATAAGTCAAAGGGAAATCCCTGGAGTGTGTTGGTTAACCTGAAGTATCTATACCCTTACAGTTGCACTATAGCATCTAGGTCACAGGCTACTATAGATCACTGTATTGCGGGGAGAAATTACATAATAACTTCCACAAAAGAAATGAATTTGTTAACAATCTATTTTTAATAAAAAGAATTCTTTACAATAAAAAAAAGCACAAAGTTAACATTTCAAAGGAAAATTCCTTGAAAAGTAAAAATTACATACAGTTAATTTGTCACATGTATAAATGTACAATACAGTAATTAATAATATAGAGCACAAGAATACATATATACCACAATACATATCATAAACAGCAAGTATATTCATCAAAGACAACCTATAAACCAAAGCAAAAGACCCCTATTATGACGGTGGCACCTGGATATTTTCGGCACTGTAGATTACTAGATCCAACAGCCTAGAGTAGCATAGACTATCATACACAAATGAGACAAAAAATGTATGTACATCCAGTGTGTATTTTAGGCTTCAGATGGATTCTTTCATTGAGAAATGCGTCGACGTGTTTCGGTGCAATACATCTAATTCTGTGGCACCTTCCTCAGGACTTCTTGATAGGGGTTTCTTGTATGAACAAGATTTCACTTTCCCTGTTTAGAGGGAAAAATAATAATAGCGTATCAGTGTCTATTTTCTCAGGTTGCATACTATTTGCTACCGACACGTTGTCTCTATATCCTTCTTCTTCCTCTACTTATGGCCATCATCAGTTCTTATAAACAGCGGTATACACTATTTGTTACTAACAGATTATCAGAATGTCCTCTGTTATCCTCTGCTAGTGGCAGTCATGGCCTTATACGCCACGATTTTGGGATCTTATAAACAACAGTATATATTGCTGATATATGATAGGCTTGTCTGTTGATATAATTTCATATTTTGTCGCCCAATATGATGTTCACAAAAACATTTATGCACATTCTGTCTTATACCCTTCAAAATGCATTTCATTGTGGAAACCATTATTGTGGGAATTTCAGGTAAAGAAAAAAGGGGGGGGGGGAATTTAGATATCCCAAGAAGTTATTTTATTCTCACATATTGCAGAGGGAAAATTTTTTTTTCCTTAGATGTCTATGGTAGGGGATTCAGACAGGGCGCGTGCAGCGTCGTTTGATAATTGTCTGCAATCTCTGGCTGTATTGGCCTGATGGGAGACATGTATGGTTGAGTGTGTTGGAAGGATAACATAACCACTCAATACAGAAAGGAGTTCATATGGTCATTAATTACCTTTTTGTCTTCAGAGAAGCTCTTCGTATAGGGTTTTCTAATTTCCAATTTGTCTGAACTTTATCTTTTTTAAAAACATGTATCTATTTGAAAGAGAAAACATATTTCCGGTTGCCTTTCCGTTTTCTTGTTTTTAAGGTATTTATATAAATATTCTACCATGCCAGATCTTACCTTTAATTGTTCTAAAACTCACTTCGACCGGGCATACAATGTATCGGACCCTCACAGGAACTGGATATGTTCTAGTGGGATCAAAGGAAAGTGTAAGTCGATCGTTTTTAAAGGGGGATTAACTTTGACTAAAAAACCAAGGAAGTGGGTACAATACTGGACACCTCCCTCCTCTGCTGCGGTAGTGCGCTCATGTACTGCTAAAAGTTGCATTTAACAGAAGGGCACCTCGACTGAACTTATTAAAAGTCTATTCTCCCTGCTTTAGTACTTCCCCCATCTTACACGATCTGCTTGTTGGGGCATTTAACAAAAGGGCACCTCGACTATAACTATTAAAAGTCTATTTTCCCACATCTTACACGATCAGCTTGTTAGGGCTTTTAACAAAGGGGCATCTCGACTATAACTATTAAAAGTCTATTTTCCCTGCCTTAGTAATCCCCCCATCTTATACGGTCGGCGTGTTAGGGCTGTCTCGTTCTTACCTCACTGCTCGTGGCGCCGCGTATCTGCCTCGATCGAACCGCTCTCTGGCGTTTACGCTTCACGCCCTTCTATTTATGTGTGTATTGTGTTAGTTAATTGCTAACAGCTGGATGGTTAGTTTCTACTTCGGGCATAACCTATGATTACGGTGTCGCCATCTTGGAATAGTATCTTTAACCTACATATAGTGGTTATATTGTATTAACTCTCTCTTTTTATATCCTCTCGGCGCATGACTTTCGAGGAAAAGGATTAACTTTAAATCGTTTTTTGGCGCCCATGCTACACGCCCTATTCTTTGCATATATTCAATGCCTGGTTGATTTTTCGTTAGTTACTTACTATGCAGGGCGTAATCTGTCTGCGCGGTCCCTCCATCTTGGAGTGGTATATCTGTTCTAGGTGTTTTAGGTCTATTGCTTACACCTTCCCTTCCCTAACTGTTACCGCTTATACTGTATTCAGACAATGTATGGTCGTCAAGAATGTTTGTATATTTGAGCATTGACTGCCAATTTTGGGTTAACCTAATTTTATCCTTGATTGAGCTTTGCGCTAATTTTATACATATAAATGTAAATGTAAATTCCGGGAGACATGACCTGATTAGATGGGAGATGTTACGTATTTTTCCTCAGAATCGTGTTTTTACCCTGACATCCTTACTGTATTTTAGCGGTCAGCCCGTTATCACCGGTTTTATCTATGGATAATCTTTAGCGTCCAACATATTTGTGGTTTACACATGGATCGCTTATGTTAGTTTGCTATTTTTTTATTGGTTTAGGCAGTACCCACATTAAACAGCCTACTCTATTTTGCTTCAATATATGTATATTGGATACCATATACAGATAAGATAGTTGGTTGGTAAAACCCTGGGGACTAATTTTATTGACTAGGTAGGGGGATCAGTTTATTTATGTCCAGCATCAAATAAGAGCCTCCCATTCTTCTCTTGAGTTGAGGCCTTTTTTGATTGTGTTAAATTTAATCATGTACCACTGTTCTTGTTGTTTACGTCTGGTAGTGCTATCACCTAATCTAGTTAACTCTTTTATTCGTTCTATGATGATCCATCTAAGATCTTTCTCATCGTGGCCTTTCTCTTTCCAGTGTGTTACCAGAGGGGCATTTTCTTTGTTATTTTTTATTGCAGACTTATGTTCGCTGATCCTTAGTCTTACCTCACGGCCAGTCTCTCCTATATACGCTTGCTCACATGGACAAAGGATCATGTATATTACATTTCTGGTTCTACAATTGTTTAGAGTGGTGATGTCATGTGTTACTCCATTGTGCACCACTTTCTTAGTAACTACACATAAGTCACAGATGCAGCAGTTGCCGCATTTGTTATTTCCAACTGCTCTGTTTCCAGTAAGGGTCATTTGATTTTCTATAACATCATCCCTGTATGTGTGTACCAGGTTAGATCTCAAATTCTTATTTTTCCTATAGGCATATAACGGACGTTCAAAGGTACTGGTGTCTGGTCCGTTGTTAAGGATTTTCCAATTGTGGTTAATTATATTTTTCACTTGGTTTGCTATCACTGAGTGTTGGCTAACCATCACAATTTTATCCTGTATGTTCTTTTTCTCTTTTTTGATCAGTAAACTTTCCCTGTCATAGTAGCGGGCTCGCTTAAGTGAGTGCTCAATCAGTTTCTTAGGATACCCTCGCTCTCTAAATTTCTTTTTCATTTCTCCAGCATGTCTGTAGAAATCTGTTAGGTCTGTACAATTTCTTCTCAAGCGGAGAAACTCCCGAAATGGTATTGAGTCTTTTTGACTCTTGGGTTGATAGCTGTTATAGTGTAAGATTGAGTTACGGTCTGATTCCTTTTTATAGAGTTCTACTTTGAGTTGTCTGTCTTCGCTTTTAATGCAGATATCCAAGAAGTTTACCTTTGTTTTACTGTATACTGCTGTAAATCTGAGGTTAGGGTCTCCCAGATTTAGCCATGACAGGAATTCCTCTAGTGACTCTGTGCTTCCCAGCCAGATGAAGAATATGTCATCGATGAAGCGAGCCCAGTTTCGAATATTTTCAAAAAATGGGCTCACCTCATTGTATATATGCTTGTTCTCAAACAAGCTAACATATATACAGGCCAGACTCGGCGCACAGGTTGCGCCCATGCTGGTCCCTTTCTTTTGGATGTATAGGTCCTTTTTAAAAAGGAAAATGTTGTTGAGAAGTACCATGGAGACACATTTGACAATAAATTCTTTGTTTCCCCCTACAATCTCAGTATCTTCTAAGAGACTGCTCACTGCTATGATAGTATCTTTTTGAGGTATGTTGGTGTAGAGTGACTCTACGTCGAGAGTCACCATGAGTTCATTATCTTCATCAAAATGGATTCCTTCAATTTTTGCTATCATGTCAGCAGTGTCGCGAATGTAGGACTTTTGTTTTTCTACAAGTGGTTTTAGAAACCTATCCGCGTACTGGCTCAAGGGTTCCAGTAGCGAATCTATAGAGGCCACTATTGGTCTTAGCGGCGGGTCATTGAGGTTTTTGTGGACCTTTGGCAGTCCATACATCGCTGGTGTTTTGGGATTCGGATTACTCAGGAATTTCCACTCATCTTCTGTGATGCCTCCCTCTTCCAAGGTTGTTTGGAGCAGGGTTTCTACATCTTTTTTGAGTTTGCTGAGTCTTGATTGGTGGACTCTAGTGTAGTGTTGTTCGTTCGCTAAAAGACACCTTACTCTTCGATCATAGTCGACCGTGTCAAAAACTACAACTCCTCCCCCTTTATCCGCGGGCTTTATCGTGATGTTCGTGTCCGCGGACAAAGAGTTGATGGCCTCCCTTTGCTCCTTGTTTATGTTTTGTTCTTGGAAATGTTTTTTCTCCAGTAGCATGCCTACCTCTAGTTTTACCATGGATTCAAAGATCTCCAGATTTTTGTCTACCATGCCTAGGCTAGGGGTAAAAGTGGACTTAGCCCGAAGACCCGAGTCTGTTGGTGGCTCTCTATTTGGTCTATTCTTGAAAAACCTGCGTAATCTAATTTTACGGAAAAAGGCTCTGAGGTCTTTTTCTAGCTGGAATTTATTTATGCCTGTAGTTGGGACAAAGTTAAAACCCATACCTAATACCTGCTTTTCTGTATTAGTGAGGGTTCTCTGGGATAGGTTTATAATTGGTGTTGTTTCTAGCGCCAGTATATTTTGTTCCTGGTCCGCTTGTATTCCTGAGGGGCCGGGTTTTGTTGATAATCCTGCTCCTGTTCTCTCTGGACAGGTCTCTTGGAGTATTGACCCCTCCCTCTGCCACGGAAGTTCCCTCGACCTCTCTGTGGGCGCTGGTCTAAAAATGGAGTTTCATATTCCCTATTAGGTCCGGCATATTCCTCATCCTCTCTACAATGTTCTTCTTCCTCTATACTACTTTCTGATGTCCCTGAGAAGTGTACGTGTCTTGGTCTCCTAGGTTGAAACCTTGTTTGAAATCTAGGTTTTGGGCCCTCGTTTCTGTAGTTATCAGGTTTTTCAGTATAGTAATCTTTTTGTAAGAATGGATGAACTACCTCTTGGCTGAATTTATTTATGTCTTTTCTCAGCTTTTGGGTTTTACGGTTGGTTAGGTACTCGCAGTATCCTCTCATATCCTTATTTATTTCCTCAAGTCTTTTCTTGACATCCTCAACTATATTATTCTCTAGAAGTGCTTTTTCTAATTCTTCCATTTCTTTTATTTCTATGAGGACAGTGGTCTGGGCAGTTTCAATAATGAGCAGCATGAGGTCTCTACTGCATCTATTGCAAATAAATGTCCATGTTTCCAAGAATTTTTGGTTATCCACGAACAGTCCTGGTTCATTACGTATTTGCAGTCCTATTGGTATTTTACCTGCCCTAACATACTGAGTCATAAATTCAGCATGTAACTCAGTCCTAATGATCTTCTTTTTTAGGTTAATGAGTTGATTCCACTTTTCCCCTCCGTTTGGGATAACTGTGATATTGCTGCTGCCTCTATTAGAGCTTAATATTTTATTTAGTTGATCTTCACTAAAGCCAAAGGTCTTTAGTGTATCCATTTTATGATTGGATGAGGACTATTGGGTTTTATTTGGATAGGAAAAACTGTAATAGTCACCATGAAAAACCTAGACTCTCCAGCACAAGGCCGTACTTAACAGATTTCAAAAGAGAGGGTACCCCACTGTCACCAGGGAACAGGGCACAAAGACAACAAGTCAAAGGGAAATCCCTGGAGTGTGTTGGTTAACCTGAAGTATCTATACCCTTACAGTTGCACTATAGCATCTAGGTCACAGGCTACTATAGATCACTGTATTGCGGGGAGAAATTACATAATAACTTCCACAAAAGAAATGAATTTGTTAACAATCTATTTTTAATAAAAAGAATTCTTTACAATAAAAAAAGCACAAAGTTAAAATTTCAAAGGAAAATTCCTTGAAAAGTAAAAATTACATACAGTTAATTTGTCACATGTATAAATGTACAATACAGTAATTAATAATATAGAGCACAAGAATACATATATACCACATTACATATCATAAACAGCAAGTATATTCATCAAAGACAACCTATAAACCAAAGCAAAAGACCCCTATTATGACGGTGGCACCTGGATATTTTCGCCACTGTAGATTACTAGATCCAACAGCCTAGAGTAGCATAGACTATCATACACAAATGAGACAAAAAATGTATGTACATCCAGTGTGTATTTTAGGCTTCAGATGGATTCTTTCATTGAGAAATGCGTCGACGCGTTTCGGTGCAATACATCTAATTCTGTGGCACCTTCCTCAGGACTTCTTGATAGGGGTTTCTTGTATGAACAAGATTTCAATTTCCCTGTTTAGAGGGAAAAATAATAATAGCGTATCAGTGTCTATTTTCTCAGGTTGCATACTATTTGCTACCGACACGTTGTCTCTATATCCTTCTTCTTCCTCTACTTATGGCCATCATCAGTTCTTATAAACAGCGGTATACACTATTTGTTACTAACAGATTATCAGAATGGCCTCTGTTATCCTCTGCTAGTGGCAGTCATGGCCTTATACGCCACGATTTTGGGATCTTATAAACAACAGTATATATTGCTGATATGTGATAGGCTTGTCTGTTGATATAATTTCATATTTTGTCGCCCAATATGATGTTCACAAAAACATTTATGCACATTCTGTCTTATACCCTTCAAAATGCAAAAAACTACAAAAAACTTAATGTTAAATAAAATTACACTGTGCCTACCCTGCATTTATCGCAAAAATAGAGAATGATCACTTAAATCTAAATAAACTGACAACAGTATTGAAAATGAGCGTCAACTAAAGGGTAACATCTCATCTACAAGGTAAACGATAAAGTTTCAAAAGATCGTTCAAACAAAAGTAGCCACACGTTGTTTTCATTACAATACAACGATTCCGTAGTGAATCAGGATCAGCTCATGTAATCAACTGGAACAAATTGTTCGCGGTCAAACCTTAAGTGAATTTACTTGAAAACGAGAAAATGCGGCTCTGAGTTTGTACTCGACATGTTGCTCGCGTTTGGAGACCGCGGGCAATGGTGCCGGTTAAGCTATCAATAAACAAAATAAATGAAGGACTACTCTTCTAGGAGCTTGTGAAATGGGCATGGCCATGGATTGTAGAATTTGGGTTTTTGCAATGTTTAATTTGTACCCCGAAAATATACCAAATTGAGCTGCCAAACTCTCGAGTGCGGGAAAAGATTGAAAGACATTGTCATACAATCAACGCAGGGTGTAACTCAGCTGATGAGTGTTCAACAACCACAGCCACAGCCGCAACAACAACCACAGGTGCAACTAGTGCAAGCGCAAGTACATGGGCAAGGAGAGGCGCAAGTACATGCACAAGGAGAGGCGCAAGTACATGCGCAAGGAGAGGCGCAAGTAGAGGCGCAAGGAGAGGTGCAAGGAGAGGCGCTTGGAGAGGCGCAGCTAGAGGCTCACCGAGCGGCACAACTGCCCACAATGCTTGTTCCTCCAGAAGTAGGGGCACATCAGGAAATCAAAATTCAAGCAGAGGTATCATCCGAGGAAGCCACTCCTCCTGGGGATGATCCATTGTCTTCCGGATCCCCAGCAAGAAAAAGGTCAAGGAGGGCTACTACAAGTTCTTCTACAAGCACCCTTCCTTCTGATGATCTTGATCTTGATTGTAACCCACAAATGCAGTCTAAGGGGGAGGCATGCCATGAGCCGACAAAGGTAGCTGAGCCTAAAAGGAAGGTTCCCGCAAGGCTTCCACTACGGGTGATGACGACAAACAAAAAGTGGTGTCTTCTTCTGATGATGAACTGTCTGACTACGACCCAGTCATCACAGTCGTCACTCTAGCCCCAGCGGGCATGCAGCACACAGACCTTTTGACCCTATCTCGAATGGCTGCTGAGCGGGATGTGGGCAGCGTGGCACTGGTACCACCACCAACGCAGTTAATTACAACACCAACATGACCTACAGCTTCCATATTTTCTCGTCAGAAGGGCCGGAAGTAAAATTCCATTCAGCTCCACCTTCATTACCTCAAGTAGTGATGCTGTAAGTGAAAAACAGAGTCGAATTCAGCCATGCTCATCCTCCACTTCATCTGGCATTGAAACTGAAAGTAGCACCTCCGCCACCAGCAGA
Source organism: Lissotriton vulgaris (assembly GCF_964263255.1). NCBI lineage: Eukaryota > Metazoa > Chordata > Amphibia > Caudata > Salamandridae > Lissotriton > Lissotriton vulgaris. Next base: position 582,342,255 of record NC_141693.1, on the reverse strand, counting down.
CATCTCCAGTCCCCAGTTTGGGGCTTCTTTAGTGTTAGCCAAAAGGTGGAAAACATGGTTGTTTGTTCGATTTGTAAAATATCAGTTAGTCAGGGTAAGCTTGGTACCAACTATGGTACCGGAGGCCAGAGAGGTCATCTAAAAAAACACCACACTATCCAGTGGGAGGCGCACCTAAGTAAGATCCAGGAAGCCAAAAGAAAAACAAATCCAAATGTATCCATTGATATTGCATCTGATGATGACGAGGGGTTGATCGTGCAGGGGGGAAGTGAAGAAGCGACAGACATTTTTTCTGGTACACCCCGTACCCCTGGCAGCAGCACTGCAGTGGTAGCGCCCACACCCTCTACCCCTGCAACATGCATGAGGGTCTGGGAGAGACACCATGTGAAAAAGTACATCAATGAGCCTAACTGGTTTGAAGAAGTCTGCATCATCATCATCACGTAAAACGGTCCACACCACCATTAGCAGAATGTTTTGGTCAGAGGTGCCATTTGAACGCAATCACCCAACGGCAAGTCTTTCTAACGCAAAGCTGGCTAAAATGCTAGTGCTGGACCTTCTCCCTTTTTCTTTCGTGGAAGGGGTGAGTTTTCTAGAATTTGTGGCAACAGTCTGGTCTAAATGGAAGGTTCCTAGCCAGTCCTATTTTTCCAGAGTTGCTGGTCCAGCACTACATCAAGATGTGCTGGAGGTGATTGGCGCAGCTATTCAGAAGAGTGCTGTTCACACTACCCACCTGACAACAGACATGTAGACCAGTTGCCAAGCCCTTGAATACATGTGCCTCACTGCACACTGGGTCTCTTTTGCAGGGGTTAAAGACAAGTTAAAAGCAGGTGTCGACACAGACACAGTTTTTCAAGCTACTCGGAAACATGCAACAGTAGCCATGTGTGCCATGGAGAAAACTCATACTGCACCGAACCTTTTGGAGGAGTTTGATAGGAAGGTCTATGATTGGCTGCATCCAAGAAATCGCATGATTGGTAATGGTTCCACGGATAATGGCAGTAATATAGTTAAGGCCATCCATCTAGGTGACTATTTCAGAGTGCATTGTTTGGCGCACAGTATTAACATTGTTGTGCAAGATTTCTTGAAAAAAGAAACCACAGTCAACAAGTTACTGACCACCTGCCGAAGAATCTGCACACATTTCAGCTATTCTTTTAAGGCCCGGAAGAAGCTGAGGAGCATTCAACATGAACGTAGACTTCCAGTCAAAGGACTCATCCAGGAGGTGGCAACACGTTGGAACTCAACCTTTTACATGCTTGAGCGTCTGTCTGAGCAGTGGGGGGTAATCAATGAGTATGACTGTAAACTGGATTCTACTATGAAAGACATGAGGCTAGAGTTGGAGGAATGGAAGCTTTTTGCAAGCCTGACAGACATGATTCGTCCTTTTGAGGTCTTCACGCATGAAGTCAGCAGGGAGGACTGTTCTTTGGGCAAAGCTATCCCATTGTTGCGCATGCTAGAGCACCAACTGAAGGCGGTGTCTTCAACGTTCCGAGATGATGCTGAAAATCAAGACGCATATCAGTTGGCAGAAAGGTTATTAAGCCCCCTAGTTAACAATAAAAGGCTTAAAAAAATACATACAGAACAACATTACATTTGTGCCACTATTCCGGATGCACAGTACAAAAAGGCACTGGTCAGCAAAGCATTCATTCCTTTTGATGTAGCAGAAGTTTCAAAGTACAAACATTGGCTAGCTGTGTCAGCCACTCAGTTCAAAACAGAGAGGCAGAAAATTGAAGGAGCCGGCAGAAGTACAACTGAATCAACAGGCCATCCGGCTTCAGGTTCCACTTCTGAATCTGTGGCCGAAGGGAGTCACTTTCCCTCACAGACGTTAACCACACCAGCAACCGTATCATCATCCTCACCTGCACCAGGCTCAGCCATAATATTGTCGGAAGCAGATTGGCTAACTCATCAAAGGTTTGTTAGTTCCAATGATGCAAAGCCACAGATGGTACGCAAAGTGGAGCAACCCTGGAGAACCTTCAGTCAATGGTGCAGGCCTATCTGGATGACACAACAGAGGTCTTTGTTAATCAGAACCCATTGCTGTATTATTATAGGGAAAGGGCTCTATGGCCACTGGTCACGCACCTGCCTCTAAATTATTTGTCTTGCCCACTCGCCACCATTTCTTCTGAACGTGTTTTCAGTGCTGCTGGTGCCATTGTAACTTCAAAAAGGACCCGCCTCTCACCCAAAAATGGGGAGAGGTTAACATTGATCAAGATGAATCATACCACCAGATTACAAAATACGTGAATGCACGCAGGAAGAAGAGGACACCGACTTAGGTGACAGAAGTTCTACTCTGTTACCTGACCTACTCCTGTCTCAATTCATAGAGTTTGAGGACGAGCTATACTTCCCTGACACCGAGGCCTGAAAACAACTTCCTTTTTCTCCTCCTTATTCACTTTTATTCCTGTGTGTCTTTCTTTGTTTTGTAACTTTTACCACAACAAACACGCCACCCGCAAGCACCACCAGCTCATCCGCACCACCAAGAAGAAATCCCTGAAGGAACGACTGGACAACAATGCCCACGACAGCAAGGAACTCTTCAGCATCGTCAAGGAGTTCTCCAACCCCAGCACCGGTAACAACGACATCACTCCCTCACAAGATCTCTGCGACTCTCTCGCCTCGTTCTTCCACCGCAAGATTGCCGACATCCACAACAGTTTCGGTGCACCATCCGCGCACCCAACCGTTGAACCAACACCCCCACCGCCACCCTCCGCACCTGGACCACGGTGACCACCGAAGACACAGCCCGCACGATGAACACCATCCACTCCGGATCTCAAACCGACCCCTGCCCCCACCACATCTTCAAGGCCGACTCCACCATCACACCCCAACTCCGGGACGTCATCAACACCTCCTTCAACACCGCCACCTTCCCCGAGAGCTGGAAGCATGCAGAGCTCAGCGCCCTACAGAAGAAACCAACAGCGGACCCCACCGACCTCAAAAACTTCCGCCCCATCTCGCTCCTCCCCTTTCCTGCCAAAGTCATCGAGAAGATCATCAACAGACAGCTTGCCACCTTCCTCGAGACGAACGGATCCCTTGAGCCCTCGCAGTCCAGTTTCAGAGCCAACCACAGCACCGAGACCGCCCTCATCGCAGCCACCGACGACATCCGAGCCCTGCTCGACAATGGGGAAACAGCGGCACTCATCCTCCTGGACCTCTCTGCAGCATTCAACACTGTCTGCCACTGCACCCTAGTTCAACGCCTCAGCAGCATCGGCATCCAAGAGAAGGCACTGGAGTGGATCATCTCGTTCCTCGCCGGAAGAACACAGAGGGTCTGCCTCACCCCGTTTCGATCCGAGGCCACCGAAGTCATCTGCGGCGTTCCGCAAGGATCATCACTCAGCCCCACCCTCTTCAAAGTCTACATGAGACCTCTTGCTGCCATCGCACGCCAACACAACCTCAACATCATCTCCTACGCCGATGACACCCAGCTGATCCTCTCCCTCACCAGAGACACAGACACCGCCAGAACCAGCCTACACGGAGGGATGAAAGACGTCGCCGAGTGGATGGAGAACAGCCGCCTGAAACTGAACTCAGACAAGACGGAAGTCCTTATCCTGGGACCATCCCCTTCCGCCTGGGACGACTCCTGGTGGCCCCCAGCCCTGGGCACTGCTCCCAAGCCAACAGACCACGCACGCAACCTGGGCTTCATCCTGGACTCCTCCTTCTCGATGACCAGACAAGTCAACGCCGTCTCCTCATCATGCTTTCACACCCTCTGCATGCTTCGTAAGATCTTCCGATGGATCCCGACCGAAACCAAGAAGACGGTCACCCAGGCCCTCGTCACCAGCCGACTGGACTACGGAAACACCCTCTACGCCGGAACCACAGCCAAGCTACAGAAAAGACTCCAACGCATCCAGAACGCCTCCGCCCGACTCATCCTGGACATCCCCCGATGCAGCCACATCTCCGGCCACCTGAGGGACCTGCACTGGCTCCCCGTCAACAAGAGGATCACGTTCAGGCTCCTCACCCACGCACACAAGTCTGTCCACAACCTGGGCCCCAAATACCTCAAAGACTGCCTGACCTTCTACACGCCCACCCGCCAGCTACGGTCTACTAGCCTTGCCCTCGCCGCCGTACCATGCATCCGAAGAGCCACCACCGGAGGCAAATCCTTCTCCGACTTGGCGGCCAAGACATGGAACTCTCTCTCCATCCACCTTCGGCTGACCCAGGACCATCTCACCTTCAGGAGACAACTCAAGGCATGGCTGTTCGAGCAGTAGCCGACCCCTTCCCCCGTGAGACCCTTCCGGGTGAGTAGTGCGCTATACAAGTGTTATGATTGATTGATTGATTGGTTGACATTGACATTTTGTTGTTGGAAATTGTCAAAGCACTAACATTAAGAAGACTGGAATACACAGTAAGGGCAACCCAGAGGACTGCACTCAGTGCCTCTAGAGCTATTGCTGGATCAGAGTTTTGTTTAACACTGTTTGCCGACTGGGCAAGCTTAGCTACCTACACAGACCGACTCATAATAATAGTAAATAGTAGTAGCACAGAGAGTGATGGTAGAGAGGCAGGATAAGAATGGAGAAACAGTCTACAAGAAGATCAAAGCCTATTTTGTAAAAAATAGAATTAGGCAACAGTTTGGAATGAATAGGAGCTGTAAAACTTAGGGAAGTATAATAATATTAACAACAGAACAACTTACTGGGGCCAGCAGAAGAGGCTGCAGAGGACCTTTCCTGCCCACTTTCTTCCGCCGGAGTCTGGGGTGTACTCTTCTTGCCCCTGGGAGGTACTGAATGTGAATATGAAATAAACACAAACATTGATGATTGTTTTTTGAAATATTTGATTTCTTTGACCACAATCTAAAATTATCTCGGGGAAACAAATTTCCATCAATTGCACTACATGTATTGACCTATGTGATCTCGTCAACTATAAGGATACTAGTACAGTATGGCTGGATTTGCAGACCATCTACTTGGAAAATTATGTAAATCACTAACTAAACCAACAACGAAAAAGTTTTACTACTACTGCCAGCACTCAGCAGCTCGCGACGTGACAGACACAGTCCGTCATCATGATTGCAGACCACTAAAAAATGTCCTACTTCTAATAACAAGTCATAATATACTCAACCTATCAATCCACAACTATCTCTTCTTCTTAGTGGCAACAGGAGTACAAAGGAAGAACTAGACTAGAGTCTCTAGTCTCTCTAGCATTACGCAGTTCTGTAAAGTACCACACTCATACATATTCAGGCCAAATGAGCACAATGTTGCAAACAAGTAAGCATTGTAGCAACGCCCCTGAGGAGGCGATCACCTGCAATCGCAGAAGATATTTAAACATTATTTTACCTGCAATGTAATCGAATCGGCAGCATTCTTGCTCTTCAGGAAAAATATATATTAGCAATATAATACAGAGCAGAAGAAAACAAAGTAGTTATTAAATAGCTACTCACCAAAGCCAGGGATCTCCATGCCTAGCAGGTCAAGCAGGTCCTGCTCCCGGTCGAGGACGTCAGCCCACCGGTGCATCGCTAGGTCATAGGTACGCCAGACCCCCGACTCCCTATGCATGGCCCGGCACACCTTATCCCACAGCTGACGACGCTCCCGGAGGCCATACCCTTGACCGGGCCTACCCCCTGCTGCCACGGTCTTCGGGAGGTGGCGTGAAACATAAAATATAAGTGCGGCCACATCCACCATGTTGAAAACGTCCATGGCCACCACATCCTACCCCCTCAATCGCCCGCAAGGGAGCCAGGTACAGGGTGCAGGACCCTTCCCCTTGCTCTTCCCGGCTCCCTTTGCCATGGTTCTGGACAGCTGAAAAAAAAATAGGAGAGAATAGGGAAAAAGTAAAGAAAACAGTTAAAACAGTAGCTTTAAAGTAACCAAAAGTAGAAAAAACTCACAAAATATAGATATAGAAAAAAAGAGGGATAGCTAATGAGTAGAAAAGATCCAAAAAAAGTTCAAAGAAACAAAGGATTGCGAAGATTAGGGGAGGATTGCAAAAGCATGCCCAGAACCATAGCAATGAATGAAAAACAAGATGGCCGAGCCCATTGAGGATCGCGTGGGTAAGTTTGCGCGATATTTCCCTGCGAGCATGCAAAAACGTACGCGAACACGTAATCGCGCCGCGCGCACAATGCGAGCTTGCAAATAGCACTCAGAAACTGAAATATGCAACATGCACAAGATGGCCACGCCCATGTACGACCGCATGGGTCACTTTGCAGTCAGTGCACTGCAAGCATCCCGCAAACACGCAAAAAGCCCCGCGAACACGCAAAAAAATCCACAAATTTGCGGTTTATGCGACACGCAAATTCTCTCATTTCGCCCATACTTAACTAGGATCTCTGATTTATCTCTGTTTAGTTTGAGGCGAGATATGCTCATCCAACTGGAGATTTCTGTGAGGAAGCCTGTCTGTGAATGGTGTAGGAGTCTGTTGGATTCTAAGAATGTGGAGAGCTGTTGGTTGATAAATTTCTCCGCCACCTTGCTGATTTCAAATAAGCAAAGGGGATAACCCACTTAACCCACAGACATCTGGGTAAAATTATACAGTCAGAAAAAAAGAAATACCTCGGGATCAATAGAGTAACTGAATAGTAAGATGAAAAGGAAATTAATTTAAACTCTTCCTGTCAAAATAAATCTTTTGAATAAATCTCATATATTTCCCATATCTGTAGTCGGAGAACAACAAACAATATATATACATCTATTTTACGTTCAGATTAATCTGTATTGCATTACATTTTGCACAAACCATCATATTGTCCGAATCAATACACACAAAAACATAGATATCACATATATATACACTTATTTACATATATACATATACCACAAACACAGAAAAAAAGATAAATGAAGAACTTAATTGCTCTCTTAGACCTTATTTATATATTAGGATGCACCTCCCACATTGTACACCTAGTGCATTCCTTTTTTAGATTACCATCCTTGAAAACCTTAGGGTTTTGTTTGCCTCAAACTCGTTTTCCTTTTTAGGTTTTCCCTGTCTATTTTACATTCATTGTAATTTTTTGCGATGTCTTAACAAATCTGTTGACACGTTTTAGCCTCTACATTTATTGGCCTCATCAGGACTAGGGCAGTCGTGTGTGTGCTTTTCAATTCCACGTGGGTCCGCTGTAAACGAAGAACTCATTCTCCGGTGCCTTTTGTATGGGCTAAATCCTATACAGAAATCTCAAATCGATAATCACACTCTTGATGCGGAGATGAACCTCTATATCAGACAGTAAATGTATTCTCCAAACGCCAATGTATCACTCTTCTCTGATGCCGGTCACTCAAAGTATGGCCTCGCGAACGATGTAGGGTGATTCCAGGCAGTAATGAGATGGGTCGGTAATTGCCCAGCTCTAGGGGGTCCAGATGGGATTTTTTTAGCTGAGCTTTAACTGTACCCCTTTCCAATTTGGGGGTACGATGCCCAGTTGTAGGGAGGTACTTATTAGGTTGGTGACGGGGGGTGACGGTCGGTGTCACGAGTTTCAGAATTTTGAAAGGTGCGGGGTCGAGTGGGGAATCACTTTTGATTGAGTTTAGGATCTGGGGAAGCGTTTCCGTTGTCAGGGGGTAGAAGGAGTCCAGGAGGGGGCATCGATTGCGGGAGCTGGGGGGAAGCCTAGGGAATTGGGTCCCTCTAGCCTAATAAGGCTCTGGAGGTGGGCCACAGAGTCCCCCACTCCTTTCATGAAAAAAGGTCTTGGGTAATGGGGACCTAATACGTTTCTGGGCCTCCCCCTTTTATTTAAAGTGGTCCTGGGAAATGGGGTCCCCATGGCCTAATAAAGTTTTGGGAGAGGGACCAAGCTGCCCCCTCCTTTATCTTAAATTAAAAGCTATGGTGGATGGGGTCCCCAGGGGGTGATAAGGCTCAGGGAGGCGGGCAATTTTGTCCCCCTCCACTCTACTAAAAGCGGTCCTGGGAGATGGAGTTCCCAGGGCCTCATAAGGCTCAGGAAGGGGGCTAAGTGGACCTCTCCTCTTTATTGAAAAAGGCCCCAGGGCCTAATAATGCTCAGGGAGGGGGCCCATGCAGCCCCTCCAGTTTAGGGTTTTTAAAAAGGCCCCAGGGGATGGAGTTCCCTGAGCTTAATAAGGCTTGGGGAGGGTGACCACTTTCCCCCCTCACCTATAAATAAAACAAGGACCATCGGGATGGGGTCCCCAGGGCCTAATAAGGCTCGGGGGAGGCACATGTATCCTTTCCCTTTAAAAAACATAAGGGCCTGCGGCCAATCCCCTACTGGATTGGACACAGGAATTTACTAGAAATTCAAAAGGAAATCAATGAAAGTAATAAAGTTTAAAGTAATGTTATAATTAGATGTGATACAAAGTATATCAGTGATGCCATAAATGATACCATAAAACAAGTCATAAGTTATGTAATATGTGTGGTCATAAGCAGTGCACAACGGAGTGTAAGTTATAGTTAGCTCCGCTAACCATAACTGGAGAATTTCTGAGGATATTTTCTTTAGTTCAAAACGAAAATTTTCTAATTGACATAGTCACCTAATTGTAAAGTTACTGTAACCTTTGTGGGTTTTTTTCAGTGAAAAATATATATATTACCTCCTGGCGGTCACCAGTAGGTAGTTAGAACATAGTTTCCATATGAAAAGCATTTTTTGATTGGCTAATAACTTTGCCGTCGTTTGACGAATCTTTGCGATATTCTCCCAAAAAAAGTCTATTCAGGTCAGCTCCTATCCTTAAAGTTTGGGGGTGATTCATCAAGAGGGGGCTCAGAAAAAAGGGGGTCACCAAACGTGTTTTGCCCTATGTTAATTTCCATGGGAAATTTTGAGACGGGCTACAGCCCGAACTGATAAACAGAATTACTCCAAATTTGGCAAAAAGGTAGTGCTTGGTTCAGAAAGCGTCCTTTTTTTAAAATGGTGTAAATGCATTCAGTAGTTGCTGGGAAATTAAAAACAAAAGAGTCAAAAAATCCATTTCCCATAGGAAACTTTAGGCAAGGCTACAGCCCGAACTGCTGAACGTAATTACACCAAATTTAGCAGAAAGTATTGCTTGGTTGAGAAAGCAACTTTTTTTTAAATGGTATAAAGCCGTTCAGTAGTTGCTGAGAAAATAAAAAAATAAAAGTTTCGATATCTATGGCTGCTGTGGGTTTGCGCACCCTCCCGACCACGCGCTTGACTGTAATTGGCTGCGAGAATCACAAGCTTCACTGTTATTGGCTGCCAACACTCCAAACTGTTTGCAGCCATCTTGTGACATGGCAGAACCGAGGGCCATATTATCAAGAAAGGGCGATACATTATCGGCAGGAAACTGCCGCTAAAGCGGCGATAATGGGCTTGATAATATGCCCTTGTGAATTCCTATAGAAGCCCAGGTTAACACCAGAACCTGGGCTTCTATGGGAATTCACAAGGGCATATTATCAAGCCCATTATCGTCGCTTTAGCGGCAGTTTCCTGCCGATAAAAGCGGTGATAATGTATCGCACTTTCTTGATAATATGGCCCCAAGTTACAAGAAAACAGTTGAAAAAAGGCTAAAAGAGAAGAAAAGGGGGCAGGGTATGACTTCCTAGTCCTGCTCATGGGGTCACAAAAGGAACACCAGGCCTAAAAATTATTAATTTTTAATAAAAAAGATGCCAGAAGGAGCGATGGTTGCATGAATCTGGACAAAATTTTTTTTGAAAGGGTGAGCATTGAATATGTAATTCTTACACACATTGTTGGGTTATTTGGGTGGACACATGTTACGGGGGATTGATATATCTAATACACATGTTAATTATGTCATGCTTTCCTTCGCAGGATTCACTGTAGCGTAAGTGAGTCGGAGGGTGACAGTTCATGGTTATTACAGGTTGTACCGTATCTAACCATTCCATTTCAGTTATATATATTTATTTTTCTTTGGTGAAGGTGGTGATCCTTTTATCTCACTACTAAGAGTGCAACTAGTATAAGAGCAGGAGCCCTGATGAATGCTGAGGGATTGAACACCCACTAGGCAGAAACATGTTGGCCCATTTATAGGCAGATATTTGTTACTGTCCTCTTGCACTGTTCTGTTTTTAATTAGGAGGCATGTCATGTCCATAGAATAAAGTTGTTAAAAGGAGGGCATTCCATCCTATTTTAAGTCACTATTAGTTTTGTTGCACCTGTCTTTTCTACCATCAAAGATCAGTCATTATGGATGTTTCATTTATGTTGGTGAACGAAATCCCAAAACATCAACAAGGTGCGGTTCGGTCCCTATGATCAGGGGACCAGCCTTCCACACACCAGGGTTTGGCCAGATGATATGACTGATCATTAAGTCTCTTTTGATGGAAACCCTATATCATTGGTTTTGGACTGGTTAGCCATTCATGAATACTCTGTAATGTATCGGTCAGTTTTATGCATGTTGAGTTTATTCCTCTTAATTTCTTTCTTCACAAATACACTGTTTTTGTGATGTATACACTCTGAGATCTAGTCGACTCAGTATTGACAGTGTAGCTTTAATAGTTAGCTGGTAGACCCCCTGTGTTTCTTATGTTGTACATGCAATGGAGCCAACCATCATGCAGCTTGGGCACCCAACACTGCCCACCACCCCCCGCCACCAACCTCTTACCCACCATCCCCATCAAACAAATGTGACGGCAACCTTAGGAAATATGGAGCGTAACAAATTGGCTGATGTTGTACAATCATAATAAAAAAGATACATGTGAGGTTGGACAAATAAGAATCTCAGTCATCTATGGATTTACATATAAAACATTTTATTTCAACAAAACAACAACATAAAAGTAGGTACAGGCATGGTGTGTCATCCCTCGACAATTTCTGAATCACAGCCTGCAAGACAAAAAGAAAGATAAGATTGTGCGTCATGCATCCATCAAAGGAGAGAGAGAGAGAGAGAAAGAGAGAAATAGTGAGATACAAAGATGAGAGAGAGAAAGAGAGAAACAGTGTGAGAGAGAGGAAGACAGAGAAAGAGAGAAAGATTGAGAGAGAGAGGAAGAGAGAGAAAGAGTAAGATACAAGGAAGAAATAGAGAAAGAGAGAAAGTGTGCGAGAGAGGAAGAGAGAGACAAAGAGTGAGACAGAGCGGAAGAGAGAGAGAACGAGAAAGAATGAGAGAGAGGAAGAGACAGAGAAAGAGAGAAAGAGTGTGAGAGAGAGAAAGTAAGCACTAGAGAGTGAGAGAGAGAAACAGAGTGTGAGTGACAGAAAGGAAGAGATGTAGAGGGAGAGTGAGTACTGAAGCTGGAGAAAATCCTCACAGCTCACCTTTCTGCCACTGTGTGTCTCCAACCCCATGCCGGGACATAGTGCAGCCCTCAAGATTAGTCATCTGAAACATAGTGTAGAATTGGTAATGTCAGAGTGCATACAACTGCACATGCCTAATTCTCTGTTCCGCCCCTGCGCACCCAGGCTGCTGCACCCCATCGACTTCCACCACCCAGAGGTGTCTACCTGCCTCTGCGCCTCCAGGCTGCTGTATCCTATCATCTTCCACTGCCCAGAGTTATCTTTCCCTGCTGTGAATCAGGCTGCTGAACCCCATCCGCTTCCACTGCCCAGAGGTGTCTGCCCGATCACGTGCACCCAGAATGCTACACCCTATCCACTCCCACTGCCTAGAGGTGTCTGCACACTTCTGCGCACCCAGGCTGCTGCACCCCATCCATTCCCACTGCTCGGAGGTGTCTGCCAGCTCTTATGCACCCAAGCTGCAGCACACTATCCACTCCCACAGCCCAGAGGTGACTGCCCACTGCTGCGGAAACAAGCCTCTATACTCACCTTCCACCACCAGCATGGGTCTAAGAGGGTCCACCATGTACCAAAGCAAACTCCTCAGCTGTTGCATACACACGGTCCAGCGGAGATCACAATTCAGAATGGGTGTTGGTTGCCAGGATGATGTATTAAGGCCACGCATCACCGCAGGCTGCACACGTACTCAGCTCTGGTGGCACTAACTCAGTGGAACTAAAGTCATCGCCACATGGCGGGAGGTCCGTGTCTGGGGGTTATCAATCTGTGAATCACAGCCTGCTATACAAAAAGCAAGATAAGATTGCGTGTCATGCGTCTATCAAAGGAGAGAGAGAAAGAGAAACAGTGAGAGAGAAGTAGAGAGAGAAAAATAGAGAAACAGTGTGAGGAAGAAGAAGAGAAAAACAGAGGAAGAGAGAGAGTAGGAGAGAAAGAAAGAGTGAGAGAGAGGAAGAGAGAGAGAAAGAGTGTGAGAGAGAGGAAGACATAGAGTGAGAGAGAGAGGAAGAAAGAGAAAGAGTGTGAGGGAGAGAAAGGAAGAGATGGCGAGGGACAGTGAGTGCGCACGCTGTTGAAAAAACCCTCACAGCTCACCTTTCCACCATCAGTGTGTCTCCAACCACATGCAGAGACATAGTGGAGCCCTCAAGCTTACTCATTTTGAATGTAGTATGGAATCAGTAATGGCAGAGTACATACAACTGCGCACGCCTCAGTGCATCCAGGATGCTCCCCTCCATCCACTTCCACTACCCAGAGGTGTCTGCCCGCTGCTGCGCACCCAGGCTGCTGCACCCCATCCACTCCTACTGCCCAGAGGTAACTATCCGCTGCTGTGCAAACAAGCCTCTATGCTCACCTTTCACAACCTGCGTGTAGAAAAGAGGGCATAGCGCATGCCGCTGCAAGCCCCAAGCCTGGGACCCGCAGTCAGGGCACCCTCCATATCATGCAGCCCTGCTCCACAGGCCACTAGGTCTCATATTTGGTGCTGTGTCTTGATTTCGCCATGGTAGAGGACATACCAGTTCACCCAGCTTTTCATCGCAGGTTGCACACCTGCTCAACCCTTGTGGTGTCACTAACTCTTTCATCAGCGAGGTGATGCCATGTGGCGGCAGGACTGCCCTGTCTGATGGCTCAGACCTACATTGTGGTTCAGCAGGGTACACAAAACCTGAGCTGTCCAGACTACCGGGACTGGGCATCATCGCAGGCTGCACACCCACTCAGCAGTTACGGTACCCCTACCTTAGTGGACCAAAAGTCACCATCCCGTGCCGGTCTGCATGTTGCGGCTGCAGTGCATCCATTTCCAGCAAGTCTGAAATGGCATAGAGCATGTGTGCCCGGTCATTTTTATTGGCAGGGTCACATGTTATGTGATGCCTGTGCTGGATTGGTGTGGTGTGGGTGTATACCTGCCAAGAGGGAGTGGCTGTGGTGTACTGACAACTAGGCTGTGACCAGAAGATCACCAATGAAAATCTGGGCCATGTAGCATTGTTGTCCTTCCCTGTAAGCGTAAGCAGAGTGAGCTGGCCTGGCATATGCCAGTCCTGTTTGAGGCTGTGAAGAATGACTTCAGAGCTCTGGGCATGGCTCAGTCCTGGGCTGCATGAGGAATCAACTGATGCAGGTGTTCCTGTTGTAGTGCTGCCGTCACCTGGGTCACAAGCATCAATATGTCACTCTGTAATCCAAGTCCCACAACATGGCCAACATGGAATCACTGACCCTACATTCATCCATAGTTCCACAGATGAAAATGGTGGACATGACACATTTGTGTGGATATGAACGTTTATTGCACATTTCAGTTGTTGGCACATGGAGGGCAGCCAATTAGAGCCAAGCTCATGGTTATGCTACACAAACATATGTACTTATACATCACTCCGCCAATCCCCAAGCACTTATAAGTTCACTATACACTCTACTTGCAGTACACTAGTCATCCAGTCTCTACGTATGTACTTGTACATTGACCGAGACAAAGTTACATATCTGAAGTTTTCCCCACTGCCAGAGGTAACATGATTGCACACGCTGTCCACAGCACAATGTAATGTGGTAGGGCTCAGGGGCAGCATCTTGCATACATAATGAACACACAGACACAGTTAGATAGATAGTGGAACTGGGTACGAGCATGTGTGCTTGACTTCTTTTTATTACCAGTGTCACATATCCAGTGACGTCTGTGCTGGATGCGTGGGGGGTGAGTGTAAGCCAGCCCACCGGGCATGGTTGGTGCTGGCAAGAAGTACAACAGTAATCATAGGATCAGACACAGAGATTAAATCATAAAGGGTCAATGATTTGTGCTGCACTAAGATAGGGGCAGCAGATGTGAAATTATACAAAAAAGATTGTATCAGAAAGCGTCCATAGGGGCATCAGAAGCATTCAGAGTGTGTGTAGCCAGCGATGATGCGTGGTCTGGGCAGGCCGCACTGGATGCAATGTCTGTTACCTAATGAATTCTGAAATTAATAAATTAAGACTTAATTTTAATGATGAGCCCTGCTGACCGCAGTGTAGGCTAGAGGCAGCGGTCAGCAAGGGCCAAGAGCCACGTGGCGTTGACTTCATCTACACAGAGTTAGTGGCTCCTGCAGCATTTAGCATGTGCGCAGCCAGCGATGATGTGTGGTTTGGGTGGGCTGCACTTGGAGAAATGTATTTTGCCTAATGAATTCTGCCTTAATAAGTCCACGTGGAGTTGACTTGTGGTGCATTGAGTTAGTGGCACCTGAAGCCCTCAGTGTAAGTGCAGTCTGCGATGATGCGTGGTCCGGGCAGGCTGCACTGGGAGCAATATCTCTTGTCTACTGGAGTGCATCATCTGCAATCGCGACTCGATCTGAATTGTGAGCCCTGCTCTCCGCAGTGTAGATTGAAGGCAGTAGTCTGTACAGACATAACTCTGTGGTGCTGTGCTGCTGGGTTTGCAGTGGGTCTGTGGCGAGGAGGCCAGCGGTCACGGCGGAGGCCTTGTGGAAGGGTGAGGGCCGCCGCCCTGGCAGATGCTTTGGCCTTCCCACAAGTGAACAAACACAGAGCCCTAGCATATTTATTCATACTCCTATGCTGGAGTGGCGTACGTTGGTCCAGCCCACTACACTTTCGCTTCCATGAGGGGACAACACAGCTACATGACTGAGATCTTTCCTACTGTCTGAGGTAACATGGTTGCGTCTATTGTCCACAACACTACAAGTACCAGAAGTATATGTCCTCATGGAGAGGTTTGTGCTCTGCATAGGAAGGTCTGTCCAGCCCATAACTGCTACACTTGGTATTGTGCGCATTATTATTGATGGATGACTTGCGTCCTTCACACATACTTGGTTGCCACATCCCCCAACATTCAGCTATTGTGTGGCTGAGGGACCAAGCCATTTTTGGAAGGTCTGCCGTCCTGTTCTGCGGTAACTCAGTGGTAGTAGAAAGGGTTGTGTTCCGGGGGGAGGTCCTGAGGGTGTTGGCAGTCGGTGTTGTGGCCTTCTTGGGTGTCGGAGCTGCATGATCAGTAACTCTATGACATGTTTTGGTCTTTGTATGTGATTCTGGGCTGGGCTCCCTTTCACACTGTAGGTAGTCGTCCTGCTTTACACCAGTAAAAGGCAGATGTTAAATTCCAATTGCTACGCAACTTATCGCCTGTTTTTGGATTGCACCCCAGATTTGTCTGCTCATTGAAAATATCAGGAAGTGGTATTTTTGTTTTATTTTTGCACGGGAATGCCTTATCTACATATTATTAGCATTAGTTGTTGCTCTCATTTGTGGTGATTTGTTTTGCAGAAGCTATTGCTGGAAAACGATATCGGCTGTTTTCACTAGGTTGAGAATGGAATGATAATTTAAAATCACTGAAAAAACCATAGGTATAATGAACATTATAATTAGAAATTAGCATTTAAAAGACCGTTGAAATTCACTGAAAAAAACCATAGGTTACAGGGACATTATAGTTAGTTGGACATTTCACTCAAACAAAACCATAGAAATTCTGCCGTTAAAGTTAGTTGAGATAACTCTAACTTGTGCCCCTGCAATGCACTGCTGATGACGTCACATATTATATCATTCATGACATGGTCAGTGACATCACTGATGACATCTCAAATGACATCACTGATGACATCATCCATGTGAAAATCTGATGCACCTCCTCACACTTTAATAAAACCTTTGATACACCCACTCCAAAATAGAGACTATCATTTTTGAAACACTAGAGACAACAACACCAGTTACTACATATGCACTCACTGATTCCTAGGTATATACACACATCCACTCATTTACCCATACTGTCACTCAGACATGCAGTGACTCATCAAACACTCACACACCGTCACTCATCCAGAGTTACCCACATATCTAGTCAGTCATGCAAATAATCAATCACACTTCTATTTACTCACTTATACAGTTATACACACGCAACCTCACTTATTCATACAGATACTAACATATACTTACTTTCTTATACAATCACTGAAACAAGTACACAATCATCGAAACAGCCACTTTCACAATCACTGACTCTCACGTATAGTCATGTATATACTCCAACTCACATATATATTGCCCTTTACATATGTAGTTACTTGGACATGTAGCACTGAGATATCCATTCACTCAACAACAGACCCATACAAACACTCACCCACCAATACAGCTGTTTCTACATGCCCTCTTAAACCCATATACCCAGTGAATGAAGCATTCAAACATATTTGCACAGAGTCACACACCTCCCACCCACCCACTCACACACTAAGGCACCCATACAAATACTCAGGCAACCAATCAATAACCCATATAGGCACTCATGTAGTGATGCCATTTGATACATCATCAATGATTTCATCAATGATGTCAATGACCATGTGTAGAACGATGTATTATGTGACGTCATCAGCAGTGCATTATGGGGGCGTGAGTTATAGTCAGCTCTACTAACTATAACAGCCAAATTTCTCTGGTTTTGCATGAATGAAATGTCCAACTAACTGAAACAGGTGCTTTGTTCACAGAATTTCTAAGGTGCAGAAAGATGCAAGAGAGGTGAAAAAACAAGCAAGAGAAGTGCAGAAAGAGGCAAGAGAATGGTTGAATTAAGCAACAGCAGTGTAGAAAGAATTAAGAGAAGTGCAGAAAGAGGCAAGTGAGGTGCATAAAGAAGCAAGATAAGTGCAGAAAGAACAAACAGAGGTACAAAGAGAAGCAGGAAGGGTGCAGAAAAAGGCAAGAGAGGTGCAGAAAGATGAGAGTGAGCTGCAGAAAGAGGGAAAAGAGGTGCAGAAAGAGGCAAGCGATGTGCAGAAGCAAGCAAGAGAGGTGCAGAAAGAAGAGAGTGAGCAGATGAAAGAAGCAAGAGAAGTGCCAAAAGAGGCAAAAGAGGTACGGAAAGAGGCAAGAGAAGTTCAGAAAGAGGTAAGAGAGGTACAGAAAGAGGCAAGATAGGTGCAGAAGGAGGCAAGAGAAGTGCAGAAAAGGGCAAGAGAAGTACAGAAAGAGATAACAGGTATAGAAAGAGTCATGAGAGGTGCAGAAAAGGGAAGAAAGGTACAGAAAAAGGCTGGTAAGGTGCAGAGAGAGGCAAGAGATGTTCAGAAAGAAGACACATGTTGCAGAAAGAATCAAGAGAGGTACAGAAAGAGGCAAGAGAGGTACAGAAAGAAGAGAGAGAGCTGCAGAAAGAGGCAAGAGAGGTGCAGAAAGAGGCAAGAGAGGTACAGAAAGAGAAAAGAGAAGTACAGAAAGAGGTATGAGAGGTGCAGAAAGAGACAAGATAGGTGCAGGAAGAGCCAAGAGAAGTGCAGAATGAGGCAAAAGAAGTGCAGAAAGAGGTGTAGAAAGAGGCAAGAGAGGTGCAGAAAGGTACATAAAGAGGCAAGTGAGGTGCAGAGGCAGCAGCAGCAGCAGTAAGGTGGGAGAACAAAGAAGAAATAAAGTGAGCAGGAAATAAAATAGGCAAAATTACCCAAATGAAATTAAATTCCCTAAAATAGGATGTGGGACAGTGAGAAAACCAGAACCAGAGAGCAGGTGGCGAGGGGGACACCAGGCAGAGCTGGAGGTTGGGTCTCCTGAGCGTCTGCGGTGGGCTGCCAGCGTGAACCCAGGTGAAGGGAGGGATCTGATAATGCAGCAATGTGCAGAGCTGCTGGGGAGAGTGCTGGAAAGAGTGCTAAACCTGGACCAGAAAGAAGCAGGAGAAGTGATGAAAGAGGCAAGAGGGGCACAGAAAGAAGCAAGAGAGTTGCAAAAAGAAAAGAGTGAGGTGCAGAAAGAGGAAAAAAGGCACAGATAGAGACAAGTGAGGTACAGAAAGAGGCAAGAGAGGTATAGAAACAGGCAAGAGAGGTCCAAAAAGAGGAAGAAAGGTGCAGAAAGAGGCAAGAAAAATTCAGAACATGTAAGAAAGGTACAGAAGAAAGCAAGAGAAGCGCAGAAAGAAGCATGAGAGGTGCAACAAGAAGCAAGAGAGGTGAAGAAAGGAGAGAGTGAGGTGCAGAAAGAGGCAAGAGGGGTACAGAAAGAGGCAAGAGAAGTGCAGAAAGAGGCAAGAGTGGAGTAGAAAGCCAAGAGAGGTACAGAAAGAGGCAAGAGAGGTATAGAAAGAGACAAGACTGGTGCAGAAAGATAAGGGCAGGACTGGGAACAGAAAAAGGCCCTGGCACACTGCTCAGCCAGCCCCTCATGGGGTGAGGAGGAGTGCAGCCGAGCTTGAGGCAAGAGAGGTGCAGAAAGAGGCAAGCGAGGTCCAGAAAGAGATAGAAATGTGCAGAAAGAATCACAAGAGGTACAGAAAGGAGAGAGTAAGGTGCCGAAAGAGGCTAGAGGGTTAGAGAAAGAGCCAAGAGAGGTACAGACAGAGGCAAGAGAGGTATAGAAAGAGACAAGACTGGTCAGAAAGAGTCAAGAGAGGTGTAGTAAGAGACAAGACTGGTGCAGAAAGAGGCAAGAGAAGTACAGAAAGAGGCAAGAGAGGTAAAGAAAGAGGCAAGAGTAGAGTAAAAAGCCAAGAAAGGTACAGATAGAGGCAAGCGAGGTGAAGAAAGAGGCAAGAGGGTTAAAGAAAGAGGCAAGAGAGGTACAGACATAGGCAAGAGAGGTATAGAAAGAGACAAGACTGGTCAGAAAGAGTCAAGAGAGGTATAGTAAGAGACAAGACTGATGAAGAAAGTGCTGGGCTGGACTGGGAACAGAAAATGACCATGGTACAGTGCTCAGCCGCCCCCCCGTTGGGGTTAGGGGGTAGTGCAGCTGAGCAGTTTGCAAGGGTCAGTTTAGGTTGATTTGGCTACAGGGGGCCGATATTGCTCACCCATGGTAAGAAAAATGCCCCCCACCCTAGCAGCACACCAGGGAAATGTCTGGTGCCAGCTATGGCCAGTCCAGCTCTGGCAACGAGGTAAGAGAGGTGCAGAAAGAGGCAAGAGAGGTGCAGAAAGAGGCAAGAGAGGTGCAGAAAGAGGCAAGAGGGGTGCAGAAAGAAGAGAGTGAGCTTAAGAAAGAGAAGAGAGGTGAGGAAAGAGGCAAGAGAGGTGCAGAAAGAAGAGAGTGAGCAGCAGAAAGAGGCAAGAGAGGTGCAGAAAGAGGCGGGAGAGGTGCAGAAAGAGGTAAGAAGTATGGAAAGAGTCAAGGGAGGTACAAAAAGAGGAAGTAAGGCACAGAAAGAAGCAAGTGAGCTGAAGAAAGAGGCAAGAGAAGAGCAAAGAGAATCAAGAGAGGTGCAACAAGAGGCAAGAGAGGTACAGAAAGAGGATGACATGTTCAGAAAGAAGCAATAGAGGAGCAAAAAGAGGAAGGAGAGATGCTGAAAGAAGAGAATGAGCTGCAGAAAGAGGTAAGAGAGGTGCTGAAAGAGGCAAGAGAGTTAAAGAAAGAGGCAAGAGAGGTACAGAAAGAAGAGAGAAAGCTGCAGAAAGAACCAAGAGAAGTGCAGAAAGAGGCATGGGAGGTGAAGAAAGAGGCAGGAGAGGTTCAGAAAATGGCAGGAGAGGTGCAGAAAGAGGCAAGAGAGTGCAGAAAGATGAGAGTGAGCTGCAGAAAGAGGGAAGAGAGGTACAGAAAGAGGCAAGAGAGGTGCAGAAAGAGGCACGAAAGGTGCAACAGAGGCATTAGAGGTACAGATAGAAGAGAGGGAGCTGCAGAATGAGGGACGAGAGGTACAGAAAGAAGAGAGTGAACTGCAGAAAGAGGCAAGAGAGCTGCAGAAAGAGGGAAGAGAGGTACAGAAAGAGGCAAGATAGGTGCAGAAAGAGGCAAGAAGGTGCAACAGAGGCAATAGAGGTACAAATAGAAGAGAGGGAGCTGCAGAATGAGGGACGAGAGGTATGGAAAGAAAAGAGTGAGCGGCAGAAAGAGGCAAGAGAGCTGCAGAAAGAAGAGAGGAAGCTGCAGAAAGAACCAATAGAAGTGCAGAAAGAGGCATGGGAGGTGCAGAAAGAGGCAGGAGAGGTACAGAACATGGCAAGACAGGTGCAGAAAGAAGAGAGTGAGCTGCAAAAAGAGGCAAGAGAGGTGCAGAAAGAGGCAAGAGAGGTACAGAAAGAGGCAAGAGGTACAGAAAGAAGAGAGGAAGCTGCAGAAAAAACCAAGAGAAGTGCAGAAAGAGGCATGGGAGGTGCAGAAAGAGGCAGGAGAAGTACAGAAAATGGCAAGAGAGGTGCAGAAAGAGGCAAAAGAGTGCAGAAAGATGGGAGTGAGCTGCAGAAAGAGGGAAGAGAGGTACAGAAAGAGGCAAGAGAGGTACAGAAAGAGGCAAGAAAGGTGCGATAGAGGCAATAGAGGTACAGATAGAAGAGAGGGAGCTGCAGAATGAAGGCTGACAGGTACCGTGAGAAGAGAGTGAGCTGCAGAAAGAGGCATGAGAGCTGCAGAACGAGGGAAGAGAGGTACAGAAAGAGGCAAGAGAGGTACAGAAAGAGGCAATAAATGTGCAACAGAGGCAATAGAGGTACAGATAGAAGAGAGGGAGCTGCAGAATGAGGGACGAGAGGTTCAGAAAGAAGAGAGTGAGCTGCGAAAGAGGCAAGATAGGTGCAGAGAGAGGCAAGAGAAGTGCAGAAAGAGGCAACAGAAGTGCAGAAAGTGGTAAGAGGGGTGGAAAGAGGCAAGAGAGGTACAGAAAAGGGAAGAAAGGTAAAGAAAGAGGCATTTGGGGTACAGAAAGAGGCATGAGAAGAGCAGAAAGAGGCAAGAGAGGTGCAGAAAGAAGAAGAAAGTTGCAGAAAGAGGCAAGAGTGGTACAGAAAGAGGCAAGAGAGGTATAGAAAGAAGAGACGGTGCTGCAGAAAGAGGCCAGAGAGGTGCAGAAAGACGCTAAATAGGTGCAGAAAGAGGCAAGAAGCGTGCAGAAAGAGGAAAGAGAAGTGTAGAAAGAAGTAAGAGGTGTAGAAACAGGCATAAGAGGTGCTGAAAAGAGAATAAAGGTACAGAAAGAGGCCAGTGAGGTGCAGACAGATGAAAAGAGGTGCAGAAAGAGGCAAGAGAGGTACAGAAAGTGGCAAGAGAGGTACAGAAAGAAGAGAGTGAACTGCAGAAAGTGGCAAGTGAGGTGCAGAAAGAGGTGAGAGAGATGCATGAAGAACCAATAGAAGTGCAGAAAGAGGCATGGGAGGTGCAGAAAGAGGCAGGAGAGGTACAGAGCATCGCAGGAGAGGTGCAGAAAGAAGAGAGTGAGCTGCTGAAAAAGGAAAGAGAGGTGCAGAAAGAGACAAGAGAGGTACAGAGAGAGGCAAGAGAGGTACAGAAAGAAGAGAGAAGCTGCAGAAAAATCCAAGAGACGTGCCTAAAGAGGCATGGGAGGTGCAGAAAGAAGCAGGAGAAGTACAGAAAATGGCAAGAGAGGTGCAGAAAGAGGCAAGAGAGTGCAGAAAGATGAGAGTGGGCTGCAGAAAGAGGGAAGAGAGGTACAGAAAGAGGCAAGAGAGGTACAGTAAGGGGCAAGAAAGGTGCAACAGACGCAAAAGAGGTATAGATAGAAGAGAGGGAGCTGCAGAATGAGGGACGAGAGGTACAGAAAGAAGAGAGTGAGCTGCAGAAAGAAGCAAGAGAGCTGCAGAAAGAGGGAAGAGAGGTACAAAAAGAGGCAAGAGGGGGCAGAAAGAGGCAAGAAAGGTGCAACAGAGGCAATAGAGGTACAGATAGAAGAGAGGGAGCTGCAGAATGAGGGACGAGAGGTACAGAAAGAAGAGAGTTAGCTGCAGAAAGAGGCAAGACAGGTGCAGAGAGAGGCAAGAGAAGTGCAGAAAGAGGCAAAAGAAGTGCAAAAAGAGGTAAGAGGGGGGAAAGAGGCAAGAGAGGTACAGAAAAGGGAAGAACGGTAAAGAAAGAGGCATGTTTGGTACAGAAAGAGGCAAGAGAAGAGCAGAAAGAGGCAAGAGAGGTGCAGAAAGAAGAAGAAAGGTGCAGAAAGAGGCAAGAGTGGTACAGAAAGAGGCAAGAGAGATGTAGAAAGAAGAGAGGGTGCTGCAGAAAGAGGCAAGAGAGGTGCAGAAAGAGGCAAAATAGGTGCAGAAAGAGGCAAGAGGAGTGCAGAAGAGGAAAGAGAAGTGTAGAAAGAAGTAAGAGGTGTAGAAAGAGGCATGAGATGTGCTGAAAAGAGAAGACAGGTACAGAAAGAGGCCAGTGAGGTGCAGGAAGAAGAAAAGAGGTACAGAAAGAGGCAAGAGAGGTACAGAAAGTGGCAAGAAAAGTATAGACAGAAGATAGAGAACTGCAGAAAGTGGCAAGTGAGGTGCAGAAAGAGGTGAGAGAGATGCAGAAAGAGGCAAGAGAAGTACAGAAAGAGGTAAGAGAGGTGCAGAAAGAGGCAAAATAGGTGCAGAGAGAGGCAAGAGAAGTGCAGAAAGAGGCAAAAGAAGTACAGAAAGAGGTAAGAGGTGTAGAAAGAGGCAAGAGAGGTACAGAAAATGAAAGAAAGGTACAGAAAGAGGCAAGTAAGGTACAGAAAGAGGCAAGAGAAGTGCAGAAAGAGGCAAGAGAGGTACAGAAAGAAGAAAAGAGGTGCAGAAAGAGGCAAGAGAGGTACAGAAAGTGGCAAGAAGGTACAGAAAGTAGAGAGTGTGCTGCAGAAAGAGGCAAGATAGGTGCAGAAAGAGGTAGGGGAGGTGCAGAAAGAGGTAAGAGATGTGCAGAAAGAAGAAAATGAGCTGCATAAAGAGATAAGAGAGGTGCAGAAAGAGGCAAGAGATATGCAGAAAGAGGGACGTGAGGTGCAGAAAGAGGAAGCAAGGCGCAGCAAGAGTCAATTGAGGTGCAGAAACAGGCAAGAGTAGAGCAGAAGGAGGCAAGAGAGGTGCAGGAAAGGGCAAGAGAGGTACAGAAAGAGGAAGAAAGGTACAGAAAGAGGCAAGAGTGATACAGAAAGGAGAAGAAAGGTGCAGAAAGAAGCAAGGGAGGTGCAGAAAGAGGCAATAAAGGTACAGAAAGAAGAGAGTGAGCTATAGAAACAATGCAAGAGATTTGCAGAAAGAGGCAAGGGAGGTACAGAAGGAGGCAAGTGTGGTGCATACACAGGCTAGAGAGGTGCTGATAGAAGGGAGTGAGCTGCAGAATGAGGGAAGAAAGGTGCAGAAAGAGGCCAGAGAGGTGCAGAAAGAGGTAAGATGTATAGAAAGAGAGGAGCAGAAAGAGAAAGAAAGGTGTTGAAAGAGGCAAGAGAGGTACAGAAAGAGGAAAAAGGGTGCAGAAAGAGGCAAGAGAGGTACAGAAACAGGAAGAAAGGAGCAGAAAGAAGCAATAGAAGTACAGAAAGAGGCAATTGAGGTGCAGAAAGAGCCAAGAGACATGCAGAAAGATGAGAGTGTGCTGCAGAACAAAGCAAGAGAAGTGCATAAAGAGGAAAGAGAGGTGCTGAAAGAGGCACAAGAAGTGCCAAAAGTAGAGAGTGAGCTGCAGAAAGAGGCAAGAAATGTTCAGAAAGAGGCAAGAGATATGCAAAAAGAGGCAAGAAAGGTTCAAAAAGAGGCAAGAGACATGCAAAAAGAGGCAAGAGAGGTGCAGAAATAGGTAAGAGGTGTAGAAAGAGGCCAGAGAGGAGCAGAAAGAGAAAGAAAGGTGCCACATGAGGCAAGTGAGCTACAGAAAGAAGCAAGAGAAGTGCATAAAGAGACAAGAGAGGTGCAGAAAGAGGTAAGAGAAGTTCAGAAAGAGGCAAGAGAGGTGCAGAAAGAGGCAATATAGGTGCAGAAAGAGATAAGGAAAGTACAGAAAGAGGCACAAGAAGTGCAGAAAGAGGTAAGAGAGGTGTAGAAAGAAGCAAGAAAGGTATATATATGTATATATTAAATCTCCTCTCACTCTTTCAAGGAAGGAATCAGCACTCGGGTTGTAGTTTAGAAGTACTTAATCTATAAAGGATGTGATCTACGCATTTCGGCTAGTCCGAACCTTGATCACGATACAAGACATCTTTATAGCTTCCTTATTTGAATGTAAAAATGGCTTCTGTTGCCAAAATTAACAAAGGACTACATATTACATTAAACCAAAAAACTGTCAGCCATATTGGCCTGGTCACGATGCGAAAATTCAGGAATTCATACAATATAGAAAAAAAAACAAGTGTTAATGTGCACACAATGGGCCCGATTCACAGAACTAACGTAAGATAAAATCCTAAACTTACTACTATTGGTATTCACAGAAGTTAGGATTTTGTCTTAAGTTTGTCTTAAGACAGACTTAAGATAGACTTAAGTTAGGATTTTGTCTTAAGTCTGTCTTAAGACAAACTTAAGACAAAATCCTAATACCAAAAGTAGTAAGCTTAGGATTTTGTCTTAAGTTATTTCTGTGAATTGGGCCCCACGTAATTTCTGCATATATTGCCGCGTGACCACCGTACCAGTATATCCGTCAATGTGACTTGTTCATAATAACCATACTTAGGATTGCAAATATCAACATATACAATGGACTACACATTACTTTAAAGTGAAAGGCTATCGGCCATATTGATCTGGCAAAATTACAAATTATAGAGGTTCTTACACGAAGGAAAATAACTAAAAAAGGGTGTTAATATACACAAACTATCCCTAAATAAAGTTATAGTGATTATAGTTTCATTCGATTCACAGCTCATATGAGATGTAACAAGTGATGTCTTCAGTGATGTCACTGACCATGTCATGAATGATGTAATGTCTGAGGTCCTAAGCAGTGCATCACGGGGGCGTAAGTTAAAGTTAGCTCAGATAACTATTACTGCGAAATTTCAGTGGTTTTGTACAAGTGAAATCTGAGCTTAACTATAACCTCCCTGTAATCTTTGTTTTTTTCCGTGAATTTCTAGTTTTTTTAATGTTAAGTAAGATGCCTCTCACAATGGATGGTGGGGGTTGGAAGCAGGGTCTGGCCTGGCATTGTGCTGCCTCCCACCCAAGCTTGCTGCTCCTGCCTCCCCTTCTCCTTGCCATCCATTGTCCAAGTCCATGCCCAGCGCTCCATCTTTACATCCTGTGTGGCTGTTGTTCTTCCACTGGCCTTCTCCGAACAGTTAGCTTGCTGCCCCATCCACTTTCTACTATCCTCTGTTGTCTGAAACCATGCACTAGCCTACTCCCTCCTGTCATGCATGGTCTGATGTGCTGCCACTGCCCTCAAATTAGTATGATGTCTTAGTCCACTCCTCCTGCCTATCATTGCTCTCCTGCGTAGCCTCTGTGCTTAGCTTGCTGCCCCTACTCTCCTTCCCCCTGCCCTCCAATGCCTGTGTGCATGCACCTGATCCATCCCATTTGCCCACCATGTTCGCTGTACCTGCCCCTCCCATCTACTCTGAGTTTTCTGTTGAGGTGTCACTCCCCTCCCACCTGCCTAGCATTTTCATATGACTGTAAGCTTTCCCTGCCACCTCTACCCTGCCTGTCCACGTTCCGTACCTCTATCCCCTTCCTCCTGTCCTCCATGGTCCATTTTACTGCCACATCCTTCTGCCCACCCTGGTCTTCTGTGCTGCAACTGCTCCATCTGCCTGCCCCACTTGATCTGGTGTGAGGCTCCTTCCCCTGAACACACTTGTATGTGCCCAGCTCCTACCCTTCCCTCTAACCTCCATGATCCTTTGTGCATGCTCCCCCACCCTCCTTCTTGCCTATCATGGCCAAATTGTGCTGCCACTAACTCTCTTGTTTGCCATGCATGGTCTTTTGTGCTGCTACAGCCCCTCCCACCTTCCTTGTGTGGTCAGCTAGCTGCCCCTGAGACCCCCTCCCACCTTCTCTCTAGTGTATATGTGTATGCTATTGTAGTCTCACTGTTGCCCTCCATGGTGCGTTGCACTTCTAGTGCCCATGCTGTCTGACCTCCATCGTCAGCTTGCTGCTCCTTCCCTGCCCCTTGCCCCCTGCCCTCCCTTTTCCTGCGCAGAACCCCATTCCCTCCCTCCTGACTTGTCTGTTCCATTGTCATGCCCTTGATCCCTCCCTCCTGCCCTTTATGGTCTGTTATACTGCAGCTTTCTCTCCTGTCTGTCCAGTATGGTCAGCCTGCTGCCATTGCTTCTTTCCCCTCTGTTCTCTGTTTATCATGTGCATGTTCCTGTCCCCTCCTTATTGCTTTCCATGGTTAGTTATGATGCACTGCCGTCCCGCATACCATGTGTAGTGTATTGTGCTGCTACAAATCCTGATGCCTGCCTTGTAAGCTCAGTTGGGTGCACCTGTCCATGTCCCTCCTGTCCTATGTTATACACATCCATGTCCCTACCCCAATTCCTCTTGCCTTCCATGATCCAATGTATCATATTTGCTTACATTTTAAACTTGGTAAGAGGGAGATTTTGAAGAAAAGAAACTGGGAAATTGATGTTTCCCATTGACTTGCATAGAAAATAGGTGATTGTAGACAAGAGACAGAAAAAATAAAACATTTTTAGGCTTAAAAACATTGGGAGTTTCCTGCCTGAATTGTCTCTGTTGGCATGTATGATTGTACTATCACTGCCTCTTCATTCTGCCCTCAATGGTCTATTATATTGCCACTGCCTCTCTTGCCTGTCCTGCATTGTTGTTTTGTTGACCATGCCCCCCTTTCCACTGCCCTCCATGTTGTGCTGTCATTGCCCTTCCTGCCTGCCCAGTGTGGTCAAATTGTTGCCTCTGCCCCGTCCTACCTGCCTTCAATTTTCTGAGTCCTTGCCCCTGACCTCGGCCTCCCAACAGTATCCCAATGAACAACTGGATTGCTAATAATCTATATTTATTACAAAAGTGTGGCATGCCTGACGTCATCTTGATGTAAACAAAACTGTAATCCCTAAAGCATTTCCTTTAGAAAGTATAGAAATGACAGGGTTTTATTTGCATAGAAGTTATGGTTAGTGCTCTAAAAAACTAAAATGAGGAAGTATTTTCTGAGTTCTCAAATAGCGACAAAGAACTTTTAAATTATGTGTTATCCTTATGTATTTTTATCTAGTTGACCACTTGATCAAATGTTACGCTTAGGGGAGAGAATGTGGTGTTACTTCCAGAGCTGCATACTTTGCAACTGGGGAACCATGTTGGAGTTTCTGCTTCAGCTTGAAATTATGTGATTCTGGTCAAATCACTTAGTCTCCCCAGGCCTACAACCAAAATTAGTTTTCCTTGTATGATGTGCCAATGTTCATGTAAAGCACTACAATATCTGACCAGCCTGCACTATATAAAACAGCAAAAAAACAACGGATAAAAAGTGTTTTCCACACTTCTGTCATTGGGCTATATGTGGCATACATCTAGGTGATATTTGTGCTACATTTGGGCTCCTTTTTCTCTGTTGGCCATCTTGGGAGACTTAAATGAAATTCATGAAACTTTATTCGATCTGATTTAGAAACATAGATCATAAAAGTGTACGTAAAAAAGTAAATCTGCTTTCTTAATACAATACAGTGAGAATCAATTAACACCAGTAGGTAAAAACGTGTGTTACAAAGCCCGATTGAGAGCAACTTCAGGTTAACAGATTAGTAAAGTTCAGTGTTTCACAAGATCAAACTCATGTTCTAAGGGGTCCAAGGAAGATGCAACGCTCCAATGCCTTACCAGTGCGCACTTTATAAAACTACAAGAAAACAAAAAATAAAAAGTGACTTGACGAATCACCCCAAAACCTTCAAGACAGGAGCTGACAGTAGCAGGCCATCATTTTTAAAAAATTTAGTGAAGATTCGTCAAACTGCGCCAAAGTTATTTGCAAAACAAAAAAATGATGTTGCTATAGAAACTAGGTTCTAACTACAACTATCTACTGGCGACCACCAGTAGGTGATATATAAACATATGTATATATATGTTAGGGTAAAGACGTTTACAGGGCATGTGCTTTTTTTGTTGTTGTTAAAATGGGATTTTTTAGGGTTTAAGGTGGGAATGTGTTTTGGGTGGCAAAGCATTCTGTAGGGTTTAGGCTGGGCATGGGATATTTAGTGGTAATTATTTTTTGGGGTTTAGGGTGGTTAAGGGTTTTTGGGTGGCAAGGGAAGGTTTGAGTTTAGCGTGCAGATGGATTGTTGAGTGGTAAGTGATTTTTTAGGGTTTAGGGTGGGTGTGGGATTTTGGGTTGCAAGGGACATTTCAGGGTTGAGTTTAGCGTGCAGATGGATTGTTGAGTGGTAAGTGATTTTTAGGGTTTAGGGTGAGTGTGGGATTTTGCAGGGCAAGGGACATTTTAGCGTTTAGGGTAGATATAGGTTTTTAGTTGGTAAGGTATACCTTAGAGTTTAGGGTTGGTATGGGATTTTAGGTGGCACTGGAATTTTTAGGGTTAGGGTGGCTATGGGTTTTTGAGTGAAAGGGATTTTTTAGGGTTTAGGCTGGATGTGGGTTTTTGGGTGGCTAGTGAACTTTTAGGGTTTAGGGAGGGTATGGGTTTTGGGTTCTCAGGGATTTCTTAAGTTTTAGGGTGGGTATGGGTTTTTTGGTGGCGAGGGAATTTTTAGGGTTTAGTGTTGGGATACATTTTTGGGTGATAAGGACATTTTTAAGGTTTATTGTGGGAGGGTGTTTTTGGGTGGTAAGATCTTTTTGTAGGTTGGGTATGGGTTTTTGACTGGTAAGGTATTTTTTACTGTTTAGGGCGGGTATGGGTTTTTGGATGACAAGGGAATTTTCGGGGTTTGGGATTTTGGGTGGTACAATATTGTTTAGGGTGGGAATGAGATATTGAGTGTTAATGAATTATGGCCGTGGTGGATCCCCGAACCCTCCTAATCTCGTGCCTGGGATCTGATTGGCTGCCAACACTTCAAACCAGGAAGTGTTGGGAGCCATCTTGTGACTTGGTCGAACTGAGTCTCAAGCAAAATCGTGAAAAAAAAATCAAAAGAGGGCAGTGTTGATACACCCCTTGACACCCTGGGCTGGGTCAGGGTGTCCCACAGGGACCACCAGGGCCACAAAAAGCATTTCATTAAAAATCTCAGGGGATTTCCAATTGGATCTGTGAATCCAGCTGAAAAAACCCAAAGCACGGGCTCCTGCTCTTTGCTTACTTTAAGCCCATTCTAAACTTACGGGGGGGCTAGATCCCAGATAATTAGAGATAAACATAAGGGGGTCTGTGTAGGCCCCCGCAGCCGGTGGACAACCACCTTCCTGGGGCTATTCTTAATAATAACATGAGAGGGGACTCCAGACCCCACACAGCCTTGGGGACCGCCACTTCCCCAGTGCAAATTATCTGAAATGCATAGCGCACATGGCTCCGCAGCCACCACCACCTCGGTGGGGCTATATTTAAAATAATGAGTGGGGGGCTTCATACCCCCAGCAGCCTCAGGGACCGCCACCACCTGGGGCTAAATTTACACTAAGGCATTCAGGGGCTCCAGTGCTCCCACATAGCCCCAAGGATCACCCCCTCCCTTAGGCTATTTTCAAGATGGCATTGGGGCCAAACGGCCCCCCTCCGGGACCCGTAAATGGCACTGGGGACCACCACCTACCAGGGCTGGCTCCAGGATTGTCCTGGGGTGCCCACCCCCTACCAAATTACAGTTTGCTGTGGGATGGCAGGGGCACCAGTCCCACCATCTCATATCCACAGTGTGCCTGCTTTGAACAAGAGAGAGCACTTTGCTCTTGCTTGGCCATAGCAATCACCCTGCTTTTTACCTTCAAGGAGCTGCATCTTAGTAGTTCCCTGGGTGTGAAAAGCAATGCTGGCTCCTGCAGGAGGCGGAACCAGGCTGACACTGCAAGGGCCTTATGGCACCCCCCCCACGATCCCTAAGGAGGTGGCCATGCCCGAAAGGATGCGGTCCCCATGTCCAAAAATGGTCTTGGAGGGGGGACACTCAGCCCCCTTCCTTTTTCTAATAAAAAAATGGCTGGGCCCCTGGGATAGGGTCCCCAAGGCCATAATTGGCCTGGGGAGAGTGGAGACTGCTCGACACCCTATAAAAAAAAGATTTGCTGGCCCTCAGGGATTGAGGACCCCAGGGCCAAAATTGGCCTGGGGAGAGGGGCCGAATGGCCTTCCTCCCCTTTATTATTAAAGCAATAAAGATAGGCCTAGCCCGGGGGATTAGGTCCCCGGAGCTGAGGTCAATCTCAGGAGATGGGCCGTGAGGCCCCCTTTCCATTTTTTTTTATTAAAGGGAAAACAAATGGGTAAGGCACCGGGGACCATGAGAGGGCTCTTTCCCCAAGCTCTTTTTTTGCCGTCTGGTAAAGTAGGGGTGTGTGGGCTCTAGTGGTGTATGTAGAGTGGTTTTAAAGAGTGGGTTGACATAGTTGTGGTGATGCTCAAAGTCAGACAATTTAATCATTGAGATCATTAACTAATAACAAAACAATGCTAATTTAGGGTATGATGGTCTAAATTAGCATGGTAAGTAAGTTGGTCTAAAACAAGGTCAACTTGTTTCTAGCCTATATATGTCAGAAAAAAGATCATGTGGTGATTCTTCAGGACCTCCAATAAAAACCTACACTAGTTTCTGACTGGTTTCATTAAATGACGCATTGTGCTAGAGTAATCATTCACACAGCAGGTCAATCAGTAATATTGTACCTTAACCTGGGCGGAATAACCTGTTACACAAAGAGGGACATACATCACATGTAAAATAGTACATACGTTTAGACTAACAAATCAACATTTAAAACCTTCTCAGAAACAAAACAGACTTTTTTTGGACCTGAGGATACAATTGACTTTTGGTAGATAGCCCTCTAAAACTTACAAAAAAACAGTTTCTGAGACGCCACCGCAATTGTAGTGAAATCAGAGACTGCAATGAATACACCAAAGAGCTAGCAGGCCACCTAGAGAATCACCATTACCCTTCTAAGTGTATTAAAACTGTTTAAAAATGTGCACACACCAATAACAGGGAGGCCCTACTAGAACCAAATGAGAGATCTAAGTCTGATGTAATAACTTGTGTCACAACCTTTATCCCAGAGCCAACCACCATTCAAAATATCATCAGTAAACACTGGAAAATTCTGCAAACTGGTAACCTCATGTTACCTCCCCCATGGTTTTCAAAAAAAAGAACAGCCAACCTTAATGATATGCTTATTCACAATAGGCCTAAGAAATTCACAGTTTCCTCACAAAAGTCTCTATGTAATCTGTCCCCAGCAGTGGGACATTTCCCTTGTGGACAATGCAATTTGTGGGCTTTAACTGAATCCACTACAGTCATCCAGCTCAATGACACACTCATGTAGACACAGAAAAGCACACTAATTGTAATTCAAAGAATTATATATACATGATCACCTGCCACTGTCAGATGAAATATATAGAGATGACTACTAGAACAGTGAAAGTGAAAGTGAGAATCACACAACACTGCAGCAATGATAGGCGTTCAAAATCTAATACCAGAATGAGAACACACTTTGTGACTGCTGGCCATACTCTACACAATCTGAGATGGACTCCACTCAAAACTCATCCACATTTGAGACAAGAGAGCTTATTTAGAAAACGACAGGCTTGGATTTTCTAGCTATCCACACATAGGGAGGGCTTGAAAGATATCACTTGGGTAGAATTGAACATATAACCTCCCAATGTGGAGCAATGAGATACTATTAATATACTTTACCATGGTTCACCGCATACTATGACATTTGGGGAATATATATGATCTGAACTCCCCTACCATTAAAAGGTGGGATGCCTTTATACAATGATGCAGCTTGACCCCTATCTGGGTTTGTGAGGGGTGGTGCTTCTATTGGAGCACATTCCCTTCCCTGGAACTATTATCTCTCTCACTTTATCTTGGTTTAGAGAACTATGTCAACACTTCAAACCAGAAAGTGTTGGCTGAGCCGAGTCCCAGAAAAAACATAAAACAAAGGAGAATGGGGCAGGGTAGAAACACCCTTACCCCCAGGCCTCTTGGGGGATCCCACAGGGACCTCACAGGGCCCACAAACATGTTTAGCTGTAATTGCACTGGATCTGAGACTCCTACTAAAAATGAACACCAACAAAGCGTGGACTTCCGTGCTTCATTTGAAATCAACCTCGGGTGGGCCATGTCCTAGGGGCATGTCTATAATATGTAGGAAGGGGCACATGGAGCCCTACCTCCTAGGAGTCTTAGAGCCCCATGCACCTCCACATCCCTGGGGCATTTTCAGTAATTGATGCAAGGCTTGCCCTTGGCAGCCCCTGTGCCCTGGTTTCTGACACCTTCCCATGGCAAATGTTATTTTGATGTGGGGGGCCAACATGACTCCCCGTAGCCCCCAATTTGATTATAACCATTTGTCCTGTATTGGTGGTGATCCCTGGTACTGTCGGGGGCCAGAGCCCGCTGGATTATTATTTCATTAGCCATTGGAAGGTGATTGTCCCAGGGGCTGTGGGGGCACACAGACCCCCACAGCCCTAGGGACAACCCCCTCCCTGAGTCTAACTATGACATGAGATGCAGAAAGAGGCAAGAGAGGTTCAGAAAGAGACAAGAGAGGTGCAGAAAGAGACAAGAGATGTGCCGAAAGAGGCAAGAGAGGTGCATAAAGAGGCAAAAGAGGTGCTGATAAAAGAGAGTGAGCTGCAGAAAGAGGGACGGGAAGTACAGAAAGAGATAAGAGGTGTAGAAAGAGACAAGAGAGGTGCAGAAAGAGGGAGAAATGTGCAGAAAGAGGCAGGAGAGGTGCAGAAACAGGAAGAAAGGTACAGAAAGAAGCACAAGATGTGCAGAAAGAGGCAGGAGAGGTGCAGAAAGAGATGTCATCAGTGATGCCATTTGAGATATCATCAGTGACGTCATCAGTGCTGTCAATGACCATATCATGAATGATGTACTATGTGAAATCTTGAGAAGTGCATTGCGGAGCGCGAGTTACAGTCAGCTCAACTATTACAGCCAAATTTCTCTGGTTTTATATGAGTGAAATGTCCAACTAACTATAACGTCCCTGAAACCTGTGTTTTTTTTTACTGACTTTCTAAGGGTATTTAAATGCTCATTTCTAACTATAACATCCCTGAAACCTATGTTTTTTCAGTGAATTTCAAAGATATTTTTAGTGCTAATTCCTAACTAGAAAGTCCCTAAAACCTATGGTTTTTCTTTCAGTGAATTTAAAAGGTTTTATAAATGCTTATTCCTAACTATAACTTCCCAGAAACCTATGTTTTTTTCAGTGAATTTGAAAGGTTTTTAAATGATAATTTCTAACTATTCCTGAAGAGGTAGAGCATGTACAGAGAGAGGAAGAAATATATGTATTCACTAAGAAACACTTAATAAGCCAGTTAATTAATCAATTTTTTATTTAAAAAAATCCATTTAGACACTTATTTAAACATTTGTTCATTCGATCAACTTTTACATATATATATAAAACAAATTTATTTTTCAGAAAGACACACATTTACTGGATAGTGTCATGAGTGATGTCATGAGTGATGTCACTGACCATGTCATGAGTGATGTAATATGTGGTGTCATCAGCAGTGCATTACACGTGCATGTTATAGTGAGTCCAACTAACTATAACGTGGGAATTTCAATGGTTTTATGTCAGTAAAATTTCCAGTTAACTATAACTCTTGTGAAACCTATGGTTTTTTCAGTGAATATATATATATATATTTATATATATATATATATATATATATATATATATATATATATATATATATATATATATATATATATATATATATATATATATATATATATATATATATATATATATATATATGAAGAAGAACTCTTCTGTTTCGCAATCCCTTTCCCAAATGGGGGAAGATGAAAAAAATACTTTAGACACTGTTCCTTTAATCTGGAGTTAATGGCTGAAGTCCTTTCTCACTGCCTAATAAGATACGTTATTTAAATCAAAACGAACCCACGGACACTGCAGCTAGGCATTTGATGAAGAGTTGTGTGAACTCGAAACGCGTTATGCCTGTTTTTTGAAAATAAAAAGATCTTTTACAAGCACTGTTGGTGTGGCCCGTGCAGCGTGAGGTATTGCGCACGTCTTTCTTTGATATATATATATATATATATATATATATGAAGAAGAACTCTTCTGTTTCGCAATCCCTTTCCCATAGGGCACAAACAAAGAGCACGGACCACGGAAGTGCAAATCCTTCAATTTTATTCCTTTTGCCGTTTACTCCATAGTACAACTAGATGGGGGTAAGACCCACACCTCTTAAAGGGACAGCACCATGCATTGAATTCTGTGCTACTATATGCCAACCTATATAAAAACATGCTTTAACAATCTTAAAAACATGATTTTTAAATGCAATGAAAGCATAATGAACCAAGGGGCCGTTGTCGTCCAAGCATAAATGCCATGATACTATTCTGTTTTACACAGATTGTTGGATGTCCTGTGTTGAGTCCACAATCAATCAACCTGTACAAAATAGATACATATACTTTACAATCTTAAATAAATAAGTAAATATAAATAAGTTACAGATCAATGCAATAACCATAAAAATATGATAAAATCACTGTAGAAAATCTAAATAAATAATCTTCTTACATTACTGATTGTGGAAGAATATTTGTTGCATCCTGCTTTCACCCTATCAATTATTATGGAGTAAAGGTTCAGTGGGAATCCTTTCAATGCATATTGGTGTACATGACTAATACATCTACTGATTTAAAACACATCCAACAAAGTGCAAATGTGCAAATTACAACTTTCTAAGTGGTTAAAAGGAGAGAATTGACTATAAGGGGGTATTTGCGGCGGCAAATCATGCTGGTAACTGATGAAGCGAGTTTCAGAAATGAATTTTGTTTTTTGACTCGCGAAGTTAAACTTCCTTAATTATTAATCATATTAATGAGTTTATGCACGAATATGTACTAATCAACCTGGATTAAAAATGCATACACGACATAAGGGTTTAACATTATGTGCTCATTGTTGCATTTGCAAGTACGTTGAAAAATAATGAACTAACTTTGTCTATTTGTTTTGTCAACATTAATTGCGGCTGTTTAATTAATGGCATGTGCTTATTTAAATGTGCATTTGTATATGTCATGTCTTATATGTGGCAAAGGCTCATGGAGAATCCTGTAGGCCTATAAGAAGAAGCGTTTTATAAATGCTGCTTTCATGTGCTTAAAGCTAGATAACATATACTAACGGGTTAATATTTAGCAAGGGGGTGGGTAACAGAATATTCTTCATTACTCAAATTAATTATTGTTTTGTGTTTCTTTGCATACTAGTTTTCGAGAAAGAGGCCTGAGGCCTAGCTTTTAAAAGGGTGTTTGGAATCCTGTCGTGATGAGCCGAGCACAGCTAACAAAGTGAAAGTTTTGCCACAATGATATCCGTCAGTAAATAAATTAATGGAACTGTGCAAGATGTGCTCTGTGTTGAATAACTTCAAGGACAGGAAATGGCAGATCAGCCAAGCTGAGGAAGCAGCAAACTGTTATTTAATAAGATGTTGCAAAATCCTCGGAAGCCAATGTCGCCTGTGAACAAAGGAGAAAGACGTTTTAGAAAGGTACAACTTTGGATTAAAAAGGTTATGATCTCACATGAACTGACAGTTGTCAGTCAATAGAAATGCTGAATGACGGAGAAAAAGTATTCCTTAAGTGTAGATTAGTAAGTTTTAGCTAGAGAAAAGTTATAAACGCTGACCCCTTGGGAGGAGGGCTTGTTGCTCGTTCCTGAATCCTGAAGGGCGTGAAGTGCTGTCGGGCTTTTGACTCACGTAAGGATAACAGAACTAATGACTTCTCCTTTTAGGTTTAATTGAGTTTAGTTAGGGAAATAGATTTTAGGGAATGAGATCTTTTCTTCATTGATTCTCTGCAAGCTGGCTGTTTTGAAATGACAGTCTAATGTACCTTTCCTTTGATTAACAGATGCTTTCAAATTGCTAATAAACAGATTTCTAATTCCAAGAATGCTCTTTTATTGAAAATAAAATTAATAAAATAGATTTAGAAATGACAAGCTGGTCTTGTTTATTCTTAGTCTAGTTACCATTAGTTGATCCATTTACCTAGGTTACTTAATCAAATGTTTCCGTTAGTTATCACCAACCTCTGCCCATGGGAAGGCTAACACTGGCTTAAAGGAGTGTAGTGGGCTACACGTGAATAAGCTATAAGAGATAGCCCTGATTAAAAGGGGAACATGTGTTCTGATTCAGGATCAATGGACCAAGTGGTCGGTGATCCTGCATTGAATGCAGAAATAATTAAAATACATTAAGATTTGTCTCACTTGTAAGTTACATGTGATTGGCACCATGGGTCACGGGAGGGGGTGGGAGCGTAATTGGCACACCCTTCAGGATGGAAAGAATGACATATTCATGATTAGGAAAATAGCCAAAATGTTACTTAGATTAGGCCTGATGCTGACAGTAAGTATTCGGTCTAGCGTTGCTGAATTACTCATGCCCTCGACGCTAGGCACCCTCTCGGAACCTGCAGCTCCCTCAACCGGGCAGAGGTTGGTGATAACTATAGCGTCTATCTGCCACCCACAGCTCTATCACAATTGGAGCACTACAAGCATACTTTAAAACAGACCGGCTATTAACTGTGTGTCCTGTCTTGTGTGTTTGTTTACGTCCCTCTTTCCACTGGTGCAGTACCTTTAAAGTTAGTAAGCCTCCTAAACCAGGAGTTACTGGGAAGGAGCAAGCTCTTTCCTTTTGCACTTTTTTACTTTTTTCACCTTTCACTTTCACGTCCCAAGGTAGGGTGAGCCTTAGGGTGCTCATACCGCCAGGGTTTAGTTCATTTTGTTGTCCTGACGAATGCCTGGTAAAATTACACTGTTTCAAAGGCAGAAACATGTTGACTGATGTAATTACCTATTGGAATTAACCTGACAATTAATTTGGGTTCATCTTCCAACATTAACTTTTATCAATGTCCTAGAGATCATATAATAAATAATTTTTTGATACACCAAAGACATTTTTTATTTTTCACTATCACTAATTAATATCACATCACGCCTGAACTCACAAAAAAAACCCGCTCCGCAGTAGATCTGGCGTCACAGCACACTGAAGAGGCACTCGGCCTCTTCAGTGGGGCCCGATGATGAAACATGTCATCGACCAGGTCGGTGAGTGAGGGCTTTCCTAACTGACTAATAGCAAGGACAGTGAAATATTTTTCTTTGCTCCAAGTGTGGTTCTCGATATACCATTGAACACTCTTTTTTTGTTTGTTAACATTTGACCGGGGACTAAGAGTGGTTCCGTATTCTCCCTACATCTCTTCTTGTTGTTTGGTGGTCATGACATGTCACATTTCAAGATAGATAGAGCACACACTATATTCACATAGATTATGAATCGTAATGGCACATATCCACCACCGGATATTGGAACCACAATGTCTTTTTCAGTGAATTTGTGTTGGAAATAGCGACTTATCCTAAAGTGCAAGACCTCATTTTGCCACTTACTGTGGCTTAACAACACCTTAATACTAGGAACTCCTCTCATGTTTTGCTCACTGTAAAAGGGGAGGGCAATATGTTTAGTGGTGTGTTGTGCACTGCAATTAGCATATAGTCAGATGCTGTACTACCATTTCAAGGTTGTCATCACTATGAGGCAATGCCTAAAGTAACATCTGGGTAAAGTGGGCATAACACTGGCACTACAGGGAGCAATGCTTCATTTCCCTTCTGTTTGCTGTAGAACTGTGTTCTGCCTTGTGCTGTGCACATTTAATCTGCAAAATGACAACATTCTGTATATGCTGGAAAGCGAGCCTCCCTGCACAGAAACATCCAATTTCAATATTATATTTGCACTGCGTAGCAAGTGTGCCTGTCTGTGTATGGTAGAGGGATTATGCGCCAGGCTCATGGAAATGCAGCGTGGGGCTGTGATCTGGGAAACACAGTGCATACATCCATCTTCATGCTGCATGAGAGTTGCAATGTCAATGTTTGCTTAAGCCCATGTTCCTACATTGTGTTGAAAATGAGCAACAATGTGGTGTATAACACTGTAAGTCACACATAAGATGTCAAACTTTACAAAAAAGTATCCATAGCCTAGGGCATAACTCATACTTGCCATCCTGTAATCCATGCAAGTTTCATGCACAAAAATCAACTGGATCCTGACACTCTCCGTCCAGCTAAATTACATGTCATGACCAGACGTACACATTCAAATGATTGTTCAGTGACTGAATACATTTTATACAAGGTAAACAGCACCACTCCATCAATTCACTTCTGTTCTGACATGAGTGCAGCCACAATTCAAAATCACTAACCATTTATTAGTACTTTACAAATATTAACTAACCTAAACTAATATTAAGCACTACAAATAACCTAATTTGAACTAATGGAACTAAGTCAATGCTACTCTACCTTAACTAATAGTAAAACCCTCCTCCCACCCTTGAAGCACATCAGCAGAGAGGACAAATTCATCTTAAATAAACACAAACTAACTATACATTTATCCTACACAAATATATATTTTTTTATTTCTTTTTTTTTTATACAAATCAAAATACATCAACTCCCCACCCAAAAAAAAGGACATTTAGTCTCAAATACTACATCAGGATAATAAAACATCTACAGCATTGTTAAAAATATTACACTACCTGTCCCTACACTACAACTACATTACCTAACATTTAAGAACCTATGCTATCACAAACTATTAACAGAAAAAAAACATTAGGGGACTGATGAAAAGGGGGAAGGGCCACTACTTGTCCATGTCAATAGGGGAGACCCAGGGCAGCCTTGATATCCTGGAAGTGAGTGTTCTGCTCTGACATTTCCCTTTCAATACAGGCCAGTCGGACATTCATGTCCATCATGCACCTACAGAACCTGATTGTGAATCCCACAGCATATGTCGTGCTGCAGATTGTGTTATGTGTTTATCTAGGTTCCTGATCGATACTGTGACCTTATGCCCCTATCCGGCTATAAATCCATTTATTCCCTATATTGGCATAACCGTTCAAGTGCGATTTTCAGAAAAGTCATCTCTGGCTTCACACGAACAGAGCCACATTCCAGCATAGCTCTCTGCCACTTCCTTTGCGACCAATTAGTGCAATGACAGGGCAGGAGTCACTATCTGATATTCCTAGATTAACACTCCGAGTTCTTCAACAAGATAAAAACTCAGCAAACCTGGAAATCCCCGCTTGCTGTGTTTTGATTAGTAATGGAACTCTAATGAGCAACTGATAACTATCACTTCCTAGTGACATCTTTAATTGACGTCTTATGTCCAGCAAACTTGCGTCAAACCCGGCACCTGTCAGGTATAAATATTACCAACGTTGCCTTAAGCAATAGCTCGTTGCTCGTTGCCTGTTGTTAGCTGTCTGCAAGACCCCGTGTTGGTGAAGCTAGCACCCTGTCGCTGCAGACTGCTGTCCCCTTGGTGGTGAAGCTACTGATACCATTATCGCTGCTAAAGCACGAACGATGGTGCAGTACGCTTAGGAGCTGAACAGCCGTCCCTCTGCGAAGACATCCACCAGATTCCAGCTGCCGCGGACGCTGTCCCTCGCCTCCTCCTCCTCGACGCGCTGAAGAGAGCCGCTGCCTTTCTCCTGCAGAGAAATCCAGCTCCAGCGTTTCTGGTCTGCCCTCGCGGGTGACTGGGATACCGAGTGCCCCCTGAAGGAAATACCAGACTTCCATCATTCTATTCAGAGGTATGGTGTTGACTAAACCCTTAGATGAGAATTCTTGAAGCAAACCTTGGCAAAACCAACTTAACTTAAAGCTACTTACTTACTCCCCTTCCACGTGTTAGGCTTAGGTCAGGCACACTGGGGTAGGCATAGTTAGAAGCACCAGTTGAGTATTTTAGCCTAATGTATATATGACTGTATATATGTTTTATTACTTTTAAACCATTGTATGGCTAAGAAACCATATCAATGCTTTTACAGTTCTATTTCGCAATCCTTATCTTACTGTACGTACTTTTTATAATAACAAGTCTTGCAATTGTGGCAATACATTTCTCTTGTACGAGAAGAAAGACTGTTCAATAAATGTTAACCCTTTATTGACAAACGCCCGTCTCTCTATTCTCTACATCTCGTGAAAGTAAACTGCACTAAACTGACTGAGTGAAATACCTGTCTATTGTTTCACACGACCCTAGAGATTGACTCTTGATCTGAGGAGCAAAGTTGTCATGTTGCACGGTTGTTGGAAAGCTGAATCCCTTCTTGTCTGTGCCAAGGAAGCTGATCACTTCCCATGCAGAGAAGAAAGTTTCCAGTGACCTCTGAGCTAGTTGGTAACACACCCAATTAAGTTTAGCATAGTCAGTGGAGGCCTGGAATATCTGCAGTTCCACGTCGATACTACTGTTTATGTTATTCCAATGCGCAGGGCCTAGTGGGAAACTAGGAACTACACTACATGGTGCCCAACGTTTGGTAAGGCGATAAACTAACGCAAGACGTTAGAGTAACTCAGTCGTGCATATTTCACACAGACCCCTTTCTCCCGTAAATACTCCAATAGACGTCTGGAGTGGGTGAAAGGTTAAAATCCGCCCGAACTCAGTAGAAAGAGATTCCTATGTAAAGCTCTGGTTTATTCAACGTTGAAGGATACAGTGTTCCAGTGCACCTAGGGCCCGATGTAGGTATCGAAATACCGGTAGGAAACGGCCGAAAATACCGATTTTCGGCCGTTTCCGACCGGTATTTGGATATTGATATGTAGGGGCATTTCAAAATACAGAATCGGTAATTTTACCGATTCTGTAAAATACCGAATCGGTAAAAATACCGAATCTGTATTTTGGAATGTAGGTAGCACTGAAATCAGTGCTACAGGGGTGTAAGAATTCATAATTTACCACCAACTAGAAGTTGGTGGTAAATAATGAAAACCCTCTAAAAAGCATTTTTTTTTGCTTTTTAAACGGTGCCATGTTGCAGACATACATGCCCTTAGGGCATGTATGTCTGCAACATGTGCACCTATACATAATTGGGGGTAGCAACAGGGTGTCAAAGTGACACCCTGTCACCCTTCAATGTTTCCTTAAATTACCCGATCGGTAAATACAGATTCGGTAATTGGCATTCATTCCTATGGGCCTCCATGCCCATAGGAATGAATGGCAATTACCGAATCGGTATTTACCGATTCGGTAATTACCGAATCATTCCGATTCGGTAAATAATTCGGTAAATATACCTATATCCCGATTGCCAGTTCTTAAATACCGAATCGGTATGATTCGGTATTTAAGAATCGGTAATCTGGGATTACCTACATCGGGCCCCTAATCTTTGTCTCCTTGGAGACCAACTCTGCAAAGCCTGCATTTATAATAAATGACAGACAGTGAAGAAGAAAGGGAAGCAGTTAGACTGGCATCCCTACTAATAGACGAAGACTCGAGTCTCCTACAGACTGACCCGGATGCAATTATCATCCCAGTCCACTTAAGAAAATCTATAACGTTAAAACTTATAGAGAACGGACTGACACCACAAGGTGGTACAGTAATTTTCGTGATAGAGGCTCACGAGTATCGCCAGACAGAGGTATTCTATTCATGGATAAACTTTCCAGCGGTAAACGCTAGAACAAAAGAGTTTCACTATTACAAAATAGAGAAACCTCCGGAAGAGTACGCTCCTTTCGAGGAGATTGAAATTCCACTTAAATTTCAAGAGCACCTGCTCTGGTTTAATGGAGCCCTAAAACACAATGATCACATAACTAGGCTCGGTCCTCTAGGTAGACCAGGAGCCACGGGGCCGGTTCTAGCCAGCTACACACCACATCCTGACATTGTAAAAATGTCTAAGGAAGAGCTGTTAGTACAGCTAAAAACACTAATTAAAATACATAGGCAATTAGTCCAATATGTAATGCGGACTGCAACAGTCCAACCAGCTGTTAATACACCACAGCTGACCCCTCATCAGGGGAACACAAATAAAATTACACCACAGAACATACAGTCATGTCTTGGTAAAACACCCGTAAAACGGGAACAAATTCCTTTCTGGTTAGCACAGAAAATCACTCAAATAGAGGCAGTATTTCCTGATACTACCCCTATTGAGAAACACAGAATCTTGACCATCTGCCTTCCTATGGGAATCGCACCACACGTGGAGGACTGCGACACTTGGGGTACAGTCTTTGCTTCCATTTACACAAAAACACACGGTGTTCCGTCTATGGCGGTAGTACCAGAAGTGCTAAAACAGATTCAAAATGAATTCGGTCCAGAGCCCGCTTTAAATCTAGGTATGAAATTACTGAAAGACTTCAAGCAGGTCTCGGCTATATTATTAGCCAACATTAAAGGAGAAGCAGCATCTGTGGCGATCCGCCAGAAGTTGAAGGAAACAGATATAAAAGATCCTGTGGAGCTTGCAAAAATCATAGAAAAATGCTATGAAGAATTAGGTAGAGACAGCTTGGGTGGGAAACCGGTAAAGCCCCAACTGCTCGAAAATCCTGAAAAATTATTTATTAGAAATAATTTAAACACTCCTAAAAAGAGCTGGGATGGAAATAAACAATCCACTCCCAAGGAAAAAGTTTTCCAGTCCAGAGGAAGGTCTCCTCGACGGAGGGAAAGAACTCCGACTCGAGAACGCCAGTCTCCCCAGAGGGAGCCCTCTGAGAAAAGATATAACCTTAGAAATAGGGATAATCTGAAAAAACCTGATAGATATCAAAGTATTGATACACGTCCCTCTCGATCTTTTCCACAGAATTCGGAAAGAAGAGGACGGTCAGACCCAGGAGAGCACACCAAGTCCAAAGACAAGGAACCTGCTCAAAATAAGAAATCTCAATTTCAGAAAAAGAAGGTAGCCAGTATTAGAGTAATCAACCATGCCGAGAATACTGAGGACACAGTTGAAAAACGGGGAGTGGGCATTGACAATGTTGGACAGTGCAGCAGAAATCAGTATAGCGCGCAAGATCTTGATGAGTCATCTGGAGACAGTGGACACGAATGAATACATTCAAGTTGAAACTGCCGACACCAGGCTTAGCGAGCCCCATAAAATATACGAAATAACATTGCGTATGGAGGGTGATAAGACTAGGAAAATTAAGGGTCTATTTTGCGATAAGCTCTCAAAAGGCTATGATATTCTGTTAGCTGAAAAAGATTGGCCCCCAGAGTTTGTCAGGGAGTGCCCTCGTGATTATGCCTGCCTTCTCGAAACACATTCCGATTCACAAAAAATATACATATGCAAGGAAACGGGCAGTGGTCCAGGCACCTGCATTATATAAAAATCATGTAGGATGGGATGAGGATTCACCTCCTCACAAAATCCAATTGAAAAGTGAACCAACTGCCCAACGGCAGTATCCCATAAAGCAAGAAGCTAAAAAACAAGTCAGGGAGATCTTAGATCAACTTGAATACCAGGGGGTGATTGAAACATGCACCTCTCAAATGAACAATCCTTTGTTTCCTGTCTCCAAGCCAGACAATTCATAT
This sequence comes from Lissotriton vulgaris, assembly GCF_964263255.1. Classification (NCBI taxonomy): domain Eukaryota; kingdom Metazoa; phylum Chordata; class Amphibia; order Caudata; family Salamandridae; genus Lissotriton; species Lissotriton vulgaris. The sequence goes on along the minus strand of NC_141693.1, from coordinate 582,298,376 downwards.
CGTCTAGTTTTGGACTACAGACACCTTAATACATGTTGCAAAACTTTTGCGGTACAAAACTCGCATAGTGCAGCCCTAATGAATAATATAGTTAGGAAAAAATATAAAACGACATTAGACATATCTAATGGCTTCTTTTGTCAAAACATTGCACCAGAAAGCAGATATTTGACCGCTTTCTCTGCATTTGGGTCACAGAAAAAATTCTGTCGACTCCCACAGGGGTTCAAGAACAGCCCAGGACTATTCTCAGCTAGGGTAACAGAGTTACTACAAATCTATGATGATGAAGCATTATCTTACGTAGATGATATTTATCTAACAGACGACGACTTGGATACTCATTTGAAAAGAGTGAACACCATTATACTTGGGTTCGCAGCAGAGGGTTACAAATTCAACTTTAAAAAGTCTCGAATTGCCCATCTGACAGTACTGTTTTTAGGGTATGAATTATCAAGTGAAGGGAAAAGCCTAGCGGACAACTTCTTAGAGAAGTGCGCTGTACTCCAAGCTCCAAAAACGCTGAAGAATTTACAATCCATTCTAGGTTTTCTGAATTTCGGAAGGACTTACATTCTAAATTAAACCTCTCTACGAACTAATTAAACCTGATTTTAAACAAATCAATTGGACTCAAAAACACACAGAAATTTTGAGATCACTGCAAACAGACATGTTAGCAAAAACAAAATTAGATACACGTGACAACACACGTGATCTTGTAATCCCAGTCATCCCAGGAAGATGCGGATTCACGTACCTAACCTCTAATGAGGGAGAAAAGGTACCAATTTCAATTAAATCTCACTTGTACACACAAGCAGAAAAAACATTCAGTCACACAGAAAGAACTGTGAAAGCAGTGCAAATCGCATTAGCAAATGAACGAGAACTAGCACACGGCAAACGGATTAATATCCTTGAAGCGGAATCCGCCTTCGAGGCGCTATTCAGCCCAGTAAACCTGCCTACAGTGTCACTGGATCCGAAATGGATACAGTTTATAGATTCTCTAGGAGCGGAAGACGTGAAATACTATTTCGCCCCGCAATTCAAAGAACTGAATGATTTAGAATATGAAGAAGAATATTCTCTGCCAATCGAAATTCTGCCTCTCCCACAGTACGCCTGTATAATCTATACAGATGAATTTGTACAGCATTTCAACGTAGAGAGAAAATCCTACGATGCAGCATGTGCGATCATTAAAGGTCGTTGGCTGTGCGGTAAATTCAGACCGAAAGTAACAAAAACTGAATCTGTAAGAAACTGTTCGGTTCAGAGAACTGAAATCAGATCTTTAAAGATGGCGCTCGAAAATGCAGAACGTGAATTCCCGACACTTATCGTGTGCGATTCTCATTTTTGCGTCAACTCTTACAACAATAAACTGCAGAGTTGGATCGAAAACGACTACAAAGATGACACAGGTGCCACAATAAAGCATAAATTGCTATGGAAACAGGTAGCTCTTTTACACAAAGAACTACAAAAGACTCACGTGATTCACGCACAGAGTCTTCGACGTGATGGCGTTCACGTTGCAGGGAATTCATTGGCTAATACAGCCACAACGGAAGCGACTAACCCGGCTTCCGTAGCCACAAAAAAGCGTACAGATAAATACATAGACGGGGAAACCATGCTGGCAGTAAAAACGACCGTAAAAGGCGACTGTGCAGCACTGCCCGTAAACTATCCACTCAATTATGCATACATAATCGATGCAAACTCCGTTCCTTTTGCTCGAATCCCTGGAGTGGGGGACAGAGTAATTCCAAACAGGAGCAGGAGGGGCTTCCTCTTACTGGAAGCACACATGGGGTTGGGTCTGAGACACCAAACAATCAAAGCATCTCTGAAAGAATTACAATCAGAGTACTGGTGGCCAGGAATGAGTATAGATATCCAATGTTTTGCTCAAAATTGTGAAGACTGCAACAGAGATCGCAGTAATGAACAGGCCAGTGTAGTTTCAGGATCCCTTCTAGACAGCATAAGGCGGTCTATCTGCGCAATCAAAGAAGAGAAGCGCGTCCCAGTGTACACCATTAAGACGAAAAGCACTTAAAAAATGAGGCCTCCAGCACTCGGCTGACGCTAGAACGGTTATAAAAGATTTGCGAGTCTTTATCGGCATATACGCAATTACCACGTTCCATTCTGATCAGGGTCCTGCTTTTAGCTCTCGAGCCTATAAGGAGGCCATGGCCAGCATGGGAATTGGGTTGCGGTATTCTTGTCCGTCGCACAAGTGTGGTAGAAAGAAAAAAACGGGACATAAAGCAATCTATAACAGCGAAGGTATTAGGTTCAGGCGCTGGGTGGGTCAAACATTTAATAAGTGTCCAGACTAGTCTTAATAACATGCCAAGAAATTCTCTAAAAGGTTTCAGCCCATACGAACTATTGTTCGGAATTAGGATGCGTATTCAGGACCTCGATAGTCAGATGTCAGTGGTACAAGAAGAAACAACACACTTTGATGTAAAGGATCGTTTGGCTGTTTTACAGGAACTGAACGAAACAAGGAAATCCTTAAGCCACATAAAGTTAAAGCAACAGCCAAATACCACTGACGAGGCACCACCAGCAACAGCCCCAGCAAGGCCTGTCTGGATTCCAAAGATTGGGGATCTAGTCAGAGAAAAGATCGCGGTTAAGAAGGAATTTGGGCCTTCTTACAGAAAAGCAGTACCTGTCTTGGCAGTCACCGGAACAAAATCAGTTGTGCTACCGCCCCTTGCTGGTAAAAAGGAGAACAGAGTCGTGTCCATCGACCTGGTAAAACCACAAGCATGTGGCCTATAATCAACAGTAGGCCCAGTGGACTCCCAAGAAACAACAGAATACCCAAACTTGCAACAATCCAAGAGGTTCAAACTGAAAGACTAATCACATTCGATCAGCCTGCAGTGCACAATGAAGGATTATGCAATAATGCCATGGAACTCGTGCCTCTTGAAACACAGATTGAAACAGTTTGTCAAGAAACAACACCAGTCTACACTAATGTGGCATCAGAAAATGCTACTGAAAGACAGATTGAAAAAACAATCCCATCAATTGACAGAACTGCCTCTGGTTATTTCATCAACTTCGACAACTTCTCTGAAGATCAAAACGAGCCCAAAGTGATGCCAGAAACAAAAAAGTATTCTAAAGAAAATACAACAGGACTCCTTCAACAAATCAAAGAATTATATCTGGACTCACCGTTGATTGAGCATTGGATTATTTCAGGGGTATTCATACTCCTACTATGCCTAATTTTAGTTTTAATTTTAGGAAAGTTTATTACAATTGAATGGACACAGCAAGTCAGAACATCAACCTAGTCCTGAAACCACACAGATCATCCCACGTGAAGAAAAGAGAACTGTCAACAGTAAATGTCACAGCAATTCCAATACCTGGTGGGGTAGTATGGGAGAAAACAGACTATGAGATCTATGGTCCGGTCGAAATCCTGAAGTATCCTCATCAACTGAAGGTTTCCTTAAGTGACTTTGTAAAAGCTAGTACATTCTCTGATGATTGGGACTTTAACAGTATTAATGACATGATGTCTGATTTAGTAATGTCAGCTAGATTCACAGATCATGATTATTTACAAGCTTCATCTAGTTATGAGCAGTTATTCTGTTACACCCACTATGGGGATCATTACCTGCATAAATCTGCACAGCCTAGAAATGTTTTTATGTATAATCAATGGGAACATTGTGCTACACCACCTAAAAGCAGTTCTAAAGCATTTTTTGAGAAATTCAAATACTTCTCAGGGTTTAACACCAGTAATGCAGAAACGTTTTATTACAAACTGTTAGATAAAACAGGAATGAAAACAATGCTGACAAATTCTAAATTGATATATTCAGAAGCATTTTATGACAAAATGATGACATTTGGTTTTGATTATTGGAAAAATAATATTGAAACGAAAACAATTTTGGGTACAAAAGATTGGCAGGTGCAAGGCATTGAAGCACTATTTAGAACCTGCATGATACCAGAACAAATGTTGTTTTTAAATGACACAATACACCAAACATCTTGTCTTGGCCTAGCTAAGATCAAAGACCTTAAAACACTGTCTATTCCAAAGCCAATACCTGAAAATGTAACTGCAGATATTGAGTTAGACGTGTCACAAATTCTACATTTCAACAGAACAAATCCTGATTGGAAAAAGTGGTTAATCTGGCCTACTGACACAAACAGCTGTCAAGATAGATTCCTGAATAAAACACAGGGGTTAAAGTTGACCAGATTAGACTCGAGATATTCCCAGAGACAACATCCAGGGATTATAACAACATACAGTGTAGGGAAACTCTGCCTTGAATGGCTAACATCATCCACACTGGCTGAAATTAAGCAACACTTGTCTTTACTAAAAGATGGTGCTGATTTGCGCGATTTCATTCTTGGACCACGCAAACAGCGTCAAAAGCATTTCATAGCGACCAGTATCTATGCTGCTTACAACGAGGCTTGGAAAGTCAAACAAATTGAAACTGCTGAGAAAATACGAGAAGTTGATCGTATTAATTTGGAAAAATCACTTTCTGTAGTAGACAATGGGTTAACGACTCTGTCTTCCAGAATATATTCGTTGGACAATATTGTATCCTCTGCCTTTGATGTGATAGACAGAGACTTGCTAATGTTACAACATGGCCAGTCGCAATTGCGCTCTATTATAGAATTAGGCTGGACGCTGCAAAATCTTCGTTCAGGCTATGTGCCTTGGCGTTTAATCAACACAACGTCATTATTTTCCAGTTTTAACCTTACTGATAAACAGATCAGTTTGGCACAGAAAGGAGCAGACTATACAATCCTGAGCATCGAAAAACTCGAGAGATTACCATTGACAATGTCAGAGAGTCCTGTCATTGAATGGATAATACACAGAATTATCACAATTCCGATAACAACTTTCCGATTTAAAAAGTGCCTTGAGTACATACCTGCTGGCCAGCATGAACAATTGGGTAAAGGATATGTAATATCAGAATGGAAATTACCATACACTCATTCTTGCTATAGTGACAGCGACAAAAATGTATTTCTTAGTGGTGAGAACTGTAAACATTCACTAAGCGGTATACTTTTGTGTCAGGGTATTAATTTATACGGAGCATGTGATGGAAATTCTAACAACCTTTCATGCCACCAGCTAGTCACACCTGCAACTCAGATAGAGCCCTTCTTTATGCAACTTTCAAACGGGAGTTACATTCTTAGAACGGATCACAGATGTTGTGGCCTTGTGCCAGGGAAAAGTTATCTAGTGAAAGTAACGTCCATGGTCAAATGCTGTATGCAAGCATTGTTTCCGAGTGGGCCTGCAGACACAGTGACTCCCATCTGGCCTCGTCTGAATCTCTATTCTTTACGAATTGATACTTTAAGCAAAATGAAATCTGTACTTTTACAGACAACAGTGCCTATAACGTCATCAAAAGAGACGTATGATCTTCTAGTTGCAAGGACAGCTACTGAAGTTCATGACCTTTTATCAACAAATTGCCCCGTGCATTTCGTAGAAATGTTGAGCCAACTCCTTAACATGTCTAGTGCCACAAGCATCCCAGGCATATTTAAGACAGTCTTTACGGGACTTCTAACACCCTTCCAGGCAATTTTGGGAATCGTTCCTAATTTTGTACACTCTGTTTTTGGCGGCATACCATTATTTTTGGGACTCGTCGCAGGGATTTTATTTTTGACCCTCCTGCTTCGTTATGGCAAGCCGAAACTCAGACATAGCTCCCATGGGAATGAAAGAGACAATCCTAGCAATGCGCTACCGGGACAGGATAACTAACGTCCTTGGATTGGCCAGGCTGAGAGATCTAAACATGACCTGGTTCCTTTCATTCAGACCTATATGGCAGAACTGTATCTTACCGGTACTAAGATGTATGCTATGCGGCGATGAATGCGTGTTGGACATCTGTCTTTCACTTCCATCAGCAGTACCAATGGACGTCGATACTTTGCTCAGTCCAATAATGGCTCACGCATTGTGTTGTCCCCAGCGGCTACCAATCCCGATGACAGCATTCGTTGAGACTCCTGTACTACGACTAGGTGGTAACAGTGGAGCGAGTGACAAAAGCAACATCACCCAGGTACGACCTTCTGTGAGCATTGCTGCTCCTGACTACGATGACAGCAATCATTCTCACACCTGCCAAGTTACAGCGCTATCTAATTTGGTTGAACTATCACCTGATTTTGTAGACCAATTCTTTGAGAGCCTGTCTGATACGATGTTCTCACCCGTACAGAAACAATAACTTTTGAGAAGCTTTCCGACTCACAGCGTTCTCATGAACTCTGAATTCGGCCTTCAGTTTTGATCAACAAAAACTGCAGAAAGTGTTGGAACTCTATTTCCCAGTTCAAGCATTAATTCTTTTTGAATTGGATATTTTTAATATTGACTTTTTTTTTGGCACAAACAATTCTTTGCTTAACGTAAAAACTATTCTTAGAGAAAAGAAGCTTCAAAACTTCTATTTTTAAACACATCCAGAGACATAACAACATTACATCAGCCTCTAGCACATGTTATTGCAATGCATTTATATGTGATGATTTATCTCGCCCTTCTTCTGTCAGAGATACTTCATGTGTAATTCTTTTTGCATAATCGTTCATTGATTTCATATGCAATAATTTTTTGAATGATTTCTATGCTTCAAAAAACGTACAGTACCTAAATTTCACGTATGACAAATACGCCTATTTCGAATGCATTTATGTATTTTGGGGTGGGCAATGTTACACATGCATCCTATTGCTCTAGTTTTAGTAATTTGATGGGCATGAATACGTGGAGTGGGTGTTATGTGTTTATCTAGGTTCCTGATCGATACTGTGACCTTATGCCCCTATCCGGCTATAAATCCATTTATTCCCTATATTGGCATAACCGTTCAAGTCCGATTTTCAGAAAAGTCATCTCTGGCCTCACACAAACGAAGCCACATTCCAGCATAGCTCTCTGCCACTTCCTTTGCGACCAATTAGTGCAATGACAGGGCAGGAGTCACTATCTGATATTCCTAGATTAACACTCCGAGTTCTTCAACAAGATAAAAACTCAGCAAACCTGGAAATCCCCACTTGCTGTGTTTTGATTAGTAATGGAACTCTAATGAGCAACTGATAACTATCACTTCCTAGTGACATCTTTAATTGACGTCTTATGTCCAGCAAACTTGCGTCAAACCCGGCACCTGTCAGGTATAAATATTACCAACGTTGCCTTAAGCAATAGCTCGTTGCTCGTTGCCTGTTGTTAGCTGTCTGCAAGACCCCGTGTTGGTGAAGCTAGCACCCTGTCGCTGCAGACTGCTGTCCCCTTGGTGGTGAAGCTACTGATACCATTATCGCTGCTAAAGCGCGAACGATGGTGCAGTACGCTTAGGAGCTGAACAGCCGTCCCTCTGCGAAGACATCCAGCAGATTCCAGCTGCCGCGGACGCTGTCCCCCGCCGCCTCCTCCTCGACGCGCTGAAGAGAGCCGCTGCCTTTCTCCTGCAGAGAAATCCAGCTCCAGCGTTTCTGGTCTGCCCTCGCGGGTGACTGGGATACCGAGTGCCCCCTGAAGGAAATACCAGACTTCCATCATTCTATTCAGAGGTATGGTGTTGACTAAACCCTTAGATGAGAATTCTTGAAGCAAACCTTGGCAAAACCAACTTAACTTAAAGCTACTTACTTACTCCCCTTCCCCGTGTTAGGCTTAGGTCAGGCACACTGGGGTAGGCATAGTTAGAAGCACCAGTTGAGTATTTTAGCCTAATGTATATATAACTGTATATATGTTTTATTACTTTTAAACCATTGTATGGCTAAGAAACCATATCAATGCTTTTACAGTTCTATTTCGCAATCCTTATCTTACTGTACGTACTTTTTATAATAACAAGTCTTGCAATTGTGGCAATACATTTCTCTTGTACGAGAAGAAAGACTGTTCAATAAATGTTAACCCTTTATTGACAAACGCTCGTCTCTCTATTCTCTACATCTTGTGAAAGTAAACTGCACTAAACTGACTGAGTGAAATACCTGTCTATTGTTTCACACGACCCTAGAGATTGACTCTTGATCTGAGGAGCAAAGTTGTCATGTTGCACGGTTGTTGGAAAGCTGAATCCCTTCTTGTCTGTGCCAAGGAAGCTGATCACTTCCCATGCAGAGAAGAAAGTTTCCAGTGACCTCTGAGCTAGTTGGTAACACACCCAATTAAGTTTAGCATAGTCAGTGGAGGCCTGGAATATCCGCAGTTCCACGTCGATACTACTGTTTATGTTATTCCAATGCGCAGGGCCTAGTGGGAAACTAGGAACTACACTACAATTGCAGTGTGGTAGTCCCTTGTCCACGTGGCTGTGAGGGGGAACCTGCTTGTGTGCCGGATCCTGTAGCAGCAGGTTGGCTGTGTGGTATCTCTGTCTGTGTCTGCTGGGCTGATCTTTGGCCATGTCTGGACCCACGCTTGTCATCAGAAGGGCCAAGTATGGCTTGTGTGTCCCTCTGCAACCTTTGCAGTACAACGTCAGGCAGAGTCTTCCATTTCCCAGCTGCCCAGTAAGCTCTGTACCTCCTAGACATGGTCTGATATCCCTTGGCCACCTGGCGTATCTGCAGATATCACCCTTTCCTGACCTGAAATGCGTGTGCCTTCTACGGCAACATGTTGTCCGTAATATAAGAGCAATGACAATATGTGAGTCAAGATGACTATGTCAATGTTGCCCATTGTACTCTGAAACACAACGTCAGTAAAACATGGGAGCCTACACTCTAATGAAAGATGGTAAAGTTCAAAAGTGACATGGACAATGTAATGTTGAATTGAGTATCAGTTACAACATGATGGTGACACTGACGTGACAGTACATGGCATGTGATATGCAGTGTCACAACACAATGAGATTGTCACTGTTAAATTATACTGCTGTCACATAGCCTGAGGGAGGGGGACATGTACAAGGAAGTGGAGGAGAGAGGCATTAGCCCTCCGGTTGTTACGCTGTGCTCCTCCACTTTTGAAACACAAGGCTGTATCATATGTACAATAATGTGGTGCAGCCTTGTGTGTCTCTCCTGCGATGACGCTAAGTTTATCAACTCAGCGCCAACACAGGCACCATTGCACAAGATTGCAAGGGTGACTGTTTGCAGGGGAAGATTGCTATGTGTAGGAAGGTGTCCCTTCCTGCACATGAACAATCCTTGAAAAGCCCTTCTGTCACTTTCATATGTGCTGAATAATGCAGCACACTTGGAAACATTAAACTTTCATTTTTCCTTTTAATTGTACATGCACAGGAAAGGACACATTCCTTTACAGAAACGAACAATGCAATGGGTATTTTTCAATGTGTACAGAACCCTTTCGAACAGCATGTTTGGGAACCCAATCAAGAAATCTCACCACTGTGCATATTCTGGTGAGATATGCCTAGGGTATCACACATTACACACATTGCTTGTCTGGTCATAGTCTTCACCAACACCACTCACATGTCTCCTCTCCTGTCTGTATGCTGTGTAATCCACATGCATGTGCTGGAGTAACATAAACCATTGACATTTCGTCCATGGGTATCACTGACTGGGGATTTGCAAAGTTACATCCGGATGACATCTGCATTGCTCTATTTTCACTTACTGATTTGTTCACACTTCACACTTTTTCAAAACATCATCACACTGGAGGCAAGGTACATGTGATACATACCCATGATGCATACTACTACATACAGGATTTTACCCAGACATTCATCACATCTCACAATGACAATATTTAATTCCTAAGGCGGAAAGCCAGGAGTTTGCTCACCTTTTTAAAAATTTTATAAATAAATGTGATACTGTGTTTAGACTTACCCTCGGCCACTGCCTTCTATTTCACAACACCCCGCCCAGCCGACTACACGCTGTAGCAGGGGAGTGTTGTTGGAGCTACGGCGCCATTACTTGACCCGCGGACACGCCCACGGACGCTGGCCACGCCCCCTGCCATACCTACAAAACGCACGCTGACTGCTAGCGCAGTGTTTGATAGAACTCCCTCCTGAGGCGGAAAGCCGGGAGTTTGCTCACCTTTTTAAAAATGTTATAAATAAATGTGATACTGTGTTTAGACTTACCCTCGGCCACTGCCTTCTATTTCACAACACCCCACCCAGCCGACTACACGCTGTAGCAGGGGAGTGTTGTTGGAGCTACGGCGCCATTACTTGACCCGCGGACACGCCCACGGACGCTGGCCTCGCCCCCTGCCATACCTACAAAACGCGCGCTGACTGCTAGCGCAGTGTTTGATAGAACTTGCTCCTGAGGCAGAAAGCCGGGAGTTTGCTCACCTTTTTAAAAATGTTATAAATAAATGTGATACTGTGTTTAGACTTACCCTCGGCCACTGCCTTCTATTTCACAACACCCCGCCCAGCCGACTACACGCTGTAGCAGGGGAGTGTTGTTGGAGCTACGGCGCCATTACTTGACCCGCGGACACGCCCACGGATGCTGGCCACGCCCCCTGCCATGTCACTACTCACCATAAATTATGCTCTGTAATCGGAAGCGCAGCGGACGAGCGCAGCGGGCACGACGATTGTGCGCTGAAAGCGCGCATAAGGCAAGCTCGTCTGCGCTCGTCTGCACTGAGTACGGGCCTAGGGCCACCCTCCCTGTCACACCAATGCCACGTCCGAGTTTCACTACGGTGGGATGTACGTATACATCCACCCAATTACTGAACCTCAGACACATAGCAGAAATACCACATGCCCCACCACAACTTGGATACACCAATCCTTTCTTAGGCCCGCACAAATGTCCGACGTGTACAGAGGATACCCCTAACCCCCCCACGACTGCCCCACAACAAGTGTTAGCAGCACTAATAAATGTGCGATCTCTTCCCAAACACAAATTAGAAATATCCGATCTAATTGATACACACAAATTGGATCTACTATTCATTACGGAGACTTGGGGGGTCGAATCCTCTGGCCCAGATTTTAGAGCAGCCACGCCGACAAACTACTGCGTTTGCAGACTGGATAGACCTAAAAAAAAGGGTGGAGGTATAGCAATTATTTATAAAGACCACCTTAAGCTCACAATTGTAGAATCAAACTGTTCCGATGGTGAGGCTTTTCTTTTCACCATTGGCCTCTCTGGTAAAATATCATTTAAGGGTATGTTAATCTATCGCCCTCCTGGGTCTAGATCGAAGTTTCTAACGAACATAGGCAACATAATTGAGGCCTCGGCAGGATCCTCACATTTCACCTTATTAGGAAATTTTAATTTCCACCTTGAAGCCCTCAACGACCCAGACACATCACTGTCAATCAATGATCTAGCTGCAGCCGGTCTTCTGCAAATGGTAAAAGAACCCACTCATCAAGCGGGTCACACCTTAGATGGATTATTTACCAACAACCCGCATATATCCGTTACCCAGGTAATTCCCCTGATCTGGACGGATCATGCAGCTGTTTGCTTTTCCATTAAAATTAATTCCATCAAACCCCTTTCCACATCTTCGACCCTAGTCTCTTTTAGAGACTGGAAACATATTAACCTTGACCATTTAGCGGAGATGATGCAAGATAGCAATATCCCCTATGAACATGACCCTATATTAGCTTCCTCTCATTATCTGAACAATCTAAATACAGCCTGTAACAAACTAGCTCCGATTAAAACCTCCCACCGCAGTAGGAAACTTCCTTCAGCACAGTGGTTCACGGAACCTTTACGAATACAAAGACAATATTGCAGGAACCTGGAAAGGCAATGGCGCCGCCATTTCAGCCCTGCTGATAAAAAGATTTATAAAATTGCCCTTTCCAACTACAAAAAACTCATTACATCAGAAAAAAGTCTTTACTACACCTCCCAAATCAACCAGGCGAAAAACTCGGTAGGGGAACTATTTCAGGTGGTTACTCATCTGTCCAACCCCCCTGCTCCGCGCCTAGAAGGATCTCAGTCTCTATCGGATTCCCTGGCCAAATTTTTCGAGGATAAAGTTAGTTCCATCTTTTTGACCTTTTCTCATTCCTCTCGCTCTCCTATCCCCAAGGCACTCCCTATCACTAACTCACCTAACTTTTTAGCCTTCGAAGCGACCACTCAGGAACACATTCACCATCTTGTCGCCTGTACCAAATCGGGGTCCCCCCTTGATCCGTGTCCTCCTGCCATCCTGAATCTCATCCCGGAAGCTATTTCTCCAGCTCTAACCACAATCTGCAATGCAATGTTTCTAACAGGCACCTATCCATCTGTGTGGAAGAAGGCTATCATCAAGCTACTTTTAAAAAAGCCCACTTTGGACCCTCTTCTTCCCGCCAGCTACAGACCTATTGCCTGTCTTCCCTTCCCAGCAAAGATTTTCGAAAAAATCATGAACACGCAACTTTCGAAATTCATTAACGACAATGACCGACTTGATGACACCCAATTTGGGTTCAGTCATTGTGATGGAACGGAGACAGCGCTGCTTAAAGCAGCAGATGAGATAAGGACCACAATGGACAAGGGAGGATCTGCGGTATTAATACTTTTAGATCTCTCCGCTGCTTTTGACACGGTCGATCATGTCACCTTGAGGGCAATTACACTTCCCAGACCTTTTCTCTCCCTTGCGGAGTACCACAGGGCTCCTCGCTAAGTCCGACGCTTTTTAACATCTATGTTTCAGACTTAGCGAGGGTTATAAAATCTTATGGAATTGCCCTAACAACCTATGCGGATGACACCCAACTGGTGTTATCGGTATACAACGATGGTACTTCAATCGGAGCCAACTTTCAAGAGGGAATGAAGGCAATAAGTTCCTGGATGTCATCTAACTGTCTCAAACTAAACACTGATAAGACAGAGGTGATGACATTCGGGAACTTGCAACCTATCTGGTCCCCTCAGTGGTGGCCACCTCAGATGGCAGTGCCCCCCCAACCGGTAGTCAAGGTACGTAATCTGGGAGTCATATTTAACAACAAGATAACTTTCCTCCAACATGCCAACTCGGTGGTATCCTCATCCTTTTATATCCTAAAAAGGATCAAAAAACTACTTCCATATTTACCGCCGTCTGCGGGCAAAACTCTAATTAGTACCCTGGTGTTCTCAAGAACATACTACTGCAACGCCCTCTAACTGAACGCTCAAGAAAAGGTCCTCAACAAAATACAGACGGTGCAAAACGCCGCGGCCAGGATTTTACTATCCATCCCCAAATTCCCATCCACTTCCCCTTACATCAGAAAGTTGCACTGGCTCCCAGTCAGGAGTCAGATTAAATTTAAGGCTTTATGCATAGCCTACAAAGCCATCAATAATCCAGGCCCACTGTTTCTAAAAAAAGCTCTCTGCCCGCTTGAGCATTCAAGAACCTTACGATCATCAACAGCCCATCTGCTGAAGGTTCCACGCACAAGAAAGACCAACTGGGGAGACAGATATTTTACCATAGCGACAGCCAAACTGTGGAATACGTTACCATTCCATATTAAAACCGCTCCCACGCTTCTTAACTTCAGAAAGAAGCTTAAGACTTGGTTATTTTCTGCATAAACTACCACTTTTTCTTCTCAGGAGAGAGCTCTGTTACGCCAGCGCCGAGACACCCGTAAGGGTATTTGCGCGCTTTAAAAATCGCATAAAATATATAAATAAATAAATAATGGAAGAACTAACCAGTGGCATGCTGGTCGCTGAAGGCATTGATGTACCCCTGAGTAATCAGTGGTCTGCCAACTGTGTTACATGAAAAGAAACATGTATTGGTATCACACGTCAATTCAAGCATGTGTGCTTTTCATCATCAGACTCATCAACATCCATGACAATGCCTTGTAACTGTAGTGCTGCAGTTCAGGTTGCATACATGATTGTGTCTACTTTGCCTGTTGTTCTTATAAGACATGAGCAATGCAGAGTTTGGCAACACAAGACAATCATGCTTGCAAATGTGCACATTTTGCACACTCCCAACAACATCATGTTCTCCAAGGTGTGTTGACAATATCACTGCTGGAGATCTCACAAGGGTGTGTCACAACAATTGATGGTGTATGATCACACCTTCTGTATGTGGCAGTCTGCATTCCGGAGATGGCCTATTTTATGAAAACCATTCTCATCATATGTTACACATAACCTAGGTACAAGGGCAGTGTACATAGGAGGCAGTGCCAAAATTAAGACCATGGAAAACCAGATATTAACTTGGCAAAACAAGGAGAAAAGCATTATTTCTCCTTGTTTTTGCTTTTAACATGGGTGTTGCCTTGTGCAGCACGCATGGAAAATAAAAAATGCCTTGAATTGTTTATGTACAGGAAGATCCCCCTTCCTGTACATAAACAATCTTTCCTCTGCACATAGACATCCTTTCACTATGGTGAAAGGGTGCCTGCATTGACACTACACTTCTAAGAGTAGCACCAGTGCAGGGTGAACAGCAAGGCTGTACCATATTGTTGTAAATATGCTGCAGCCTTGCATTTCGGAAGTGGCAAAGTGAGGCGTTAAGCCATAACGGCTAACATCTCATTCTGCCAATTTTTCGAACATATGCCCCATTGTGTTGCAGACTGTATTTTTTACTTTATTACAAAAGTGTTCATTTATCAATTTTGAGGTTGTACTTACCACCTTGTAGGCCAATGAGGACTCCCAGGTGGTCTAGCGTGTCACCCTCACGGCCCACGCAATCATGCCATTGGTGCTTCCATTGCCGGACAGTCCTGTCCACCTCAAAGATCCTCAGCATCTGACTGCATACATGCTCCCACATCCCCTTCCATACACATACAGAATATCCATGCAGGAACCTACACCTGCACACAACCATCAAGGGCAGGTAGTATTTTACTAGCCAGAGGAAGCTCCCAATGCCCCCACTGATATCCTACCCTCCCTACCCACACCCACCATCTTCCAGAACATACCTACACCCACTAGTAAAAAAATAAAGCCCAAATATATACCCCAGAAACTATTAATAATGTAAAATGACCCTCTGGACAGACACCCAACAAGATTGGTATAAGACGCAAAAAAACATAAGGACAGGTACAGAAGACTTCACAGAGACAGTAGGGACAGTTCACAGGACACAACAACACTCTCTACTCTCAAAAACACCAGCATACATCTCTAAGCACCTCCAACACTCTCCACATTCACAAACAGTGTGCTCAAAAGAAAAAGTAAAAGTGTACAGTACTTTTACAGTAGACAAGATGCATGCTGACATCACTTCCTGTGTGTTTGTGGCCCGTTTCTTGACTAAGCTGTACGATTGTTCAAGCAAAATGGCTTTGGTGGTAATATTCGATGTTGTTAAATGTATTTCGCGATAATTTTCCATAGCGGTTATGAAAAAAATTACCACTTTTGCATTAAATCTGTCAAAACTTGGACACTAAGTGCAAGTTGTTCCTCAGATGAACAGGTTGTCATGGAATTTCATGACTGATGACACAAATATCTTTTGTGATCTGTATTGGGTATGTGACAACTCAATCTGGAATGTCTGGATTACAGTTACACATAGCTGTCTACATGCACTTGGATCACATATTGCAGACTATGCACATTCATTCATGTGTGATAATACATGCATGCATCAGTGCTCGTCATTGTGTTTGACATAGTATATGTGACAACATTAGTGACTGGGAATTTACTCATTCCTGTGCTGTCTGCTACTGTTTGACATGCTTGCAACCAGGCCCGGACTGGCCGTAGCGGGCACTGGGCAATCCCCCGGTGCGCCACAAGGGTGGTGGCCGGTTTTGGGGCCCTGGGGGGCGTTTTTGTTACAGAGCCGTTTTTGCAGCTTAGCTGCAAAATCGGCCCTGTAACAAAATCGGCCAAAAACGGGTGCTGGCAAAGCGCTGGGTGGACCCCCCACACTCCTCGGGGTGGGGGGTGATGGGGACCAGCCGAGCACTTTGCCAGGGCCGGTTTTGGTACCCAGTCCAGCCCTGCTTGCAACACACATGTAAATGAACATCAGGCATCCAGTATTTGCAAAACACAGGGCAGGACCTTTGAGGGAAGTTTGACTACAAGGCTACCCACACACACCGTAGTCCTTTGAGACACATTAAATCTGCCTGAATTGGTAGTCAAATGCATGCACATCATGTAGTGAGATTGTGATTTGCATTGTTGTGGAGAAGTGTGGCTCACGGTGTAGAGCAGGCAGACCCGGTAGCTGAGGTCAGACCCGGGACCAGGGTTCAATTCCCGACGCGGCAGGGTCTTGAGCTCAAAATGTCCACGGACTCGATAATTCTCGCTTCGGTGCCTGCTCTAATCATGGGTTCTCACTCTGCAACTCTGGGCATTAAGCTTGCTTAATCTCCACAACGGCCCCCCTGGGGAGGGATGCCTGGCTTTCACCTTGGGGATGCCCTGTAGGGGCTATCTCCCAGGGAAAAGCCAGGACGGGTTCCCAAGGCAAGCGCCGGGAAACCTCCAGGTAGCTGTGCGCTCAATAAATGCAATAATAATAATAATAATAATAATAATTGTTTGCATACTCTTCAATTGCATGCTCCATTCTGCAATGACACTGAGTGAAGTTTTATATACTTTGGAGTATAATTGTGTGCAGTTGGTGCTCCCCTCATGCAGTTCTACTTGCGATCCCATGATGCAGGAACACATGCTGCATGGTGTATGGCTGACTATGTCATTGCATGTCAGCTAATTGTGCACATCACATGTGAGTGCAGGGGATCTCTCCTCTTCTTGTACATATGGCACATGTGTTTATTTGGACATTTATGTAGCACAGCAGGAGCATATGTTCTGTGTCATGTGCTGAATATATTCTTTTACAAGATTTTCAGGTGAGTTCCTCAAAATCTGGATTACATGTGGGCCATACTGGTTTGTGTGTGATTTTGTAGGCTACTCCCTTGTTGTGCTGTCTGACATATGTCTTGATCATTTGGCATTGGGTACTTGTGTATAGTAGGTGGAGCTGTTACAACAATGGTGCATTACATTTGGTACATGTGCATTATCACAAATTTGAGATACATGATTGGAGACTTGAAGGTTGTGATGTGCTCAGTTAGTACTTGCCAATAAGCAGTCCATTTCAATATGTGCCATTCTCAAACTGCTGATTGAGGATGTATTTTTGAAAGATATACGAGTCATGCACACTCCCTTGAAACTTTGTGAAAACATTGATGAACAAGCCCCAGTGGTCCACAATTGTCTGCACGTTTATTGAGTGTGTGAGCTTCCTGTTCCTGTAGATATGTGCAGTGTCTGCAGGTGGCACAAGTAGAACATGTTTGCAGTCAATTTCCCCCAACACGTGCGGAAAGCCAGCAATGGCATAAAAGCCTTGCTTGTTGTCAAGTTGTTCTTGCGTAGTGTTGAGTTAGCGTAGGTGTTGTGGAGTCAGGATGATAATGACATCCAAGACAGTTGGGAGGAACCTTTAGAAGGATAACTGGGTGTCTCCCACCAACTCTAGCAGTCGTTGGTTAGAAAGTACCTGAGGCCCACATGTGCAGCACTACTAGTAGCTTTGTCTGCAGAGGGATTTTGGTGCTACTCTGTGATGGTGCCTGCAGCCTGGGGGTTATCTGGGTCAGTATGCGGAGGATTGAGGTCCTTTGCAGCCTGTAGTGGGCTATCACATCCTTTGGTGTGAGGTCTATCAGGGTGACACATTACGGTAGACCCACTCTCTTCGTTGTCACTGCTCTGTGGTGGTCCTGGTGGCGGTGGTGGTAGTGGTTGTGGTCTTCTTGGGGCTCTGAGCTGCAGGACTTGTGGATTCAGTGGACTTTTTTGCTTGGGAACGCCTACCTTGCACTCATTTTTGTTAGCTATTGCTAACAGAAGTGGCGATCGTAAACATTTGCATTTTTCACCAGGAAACTGTCGCTAACTGCTGTTAGCGGCAACTTGTCAATATGGTGATAAACAAAACTGCTGTAAAGTCATAAAAATTAAGCTAAGGTGGCGTTATATCTCTCTGGACGCCCGACTGGTGGCCACCAGTACTGGATGCACTGCCCACACCTTCTACCAAAATAAAGGATCTGGGCATCACCATAGACATGGAATATAAATTCAAAGAACAAATTAGGAAAATCACATGGGGAACTCCTGAAAATGATAACCCTGGCAATGGTTCTCTCACTTATAGACTATTGCAGTAGCCGTTATCTTACCCTCAACTCAGGTCTGGTCAACAGGATTCAGATCGTACGAAATGAGGCAGATGTAAGTTTAAAGTCCTCTGTCTGGCTTTGAAATCTCTGCACGGTCAGGTACCAGTACAGTTTAGGAACAAACTAAAGTGGTATGTCCCTAACAGAAACCTAGGTCAGTATTAGCCCAGAATATGGTAGTTACACCTTTCAAGAAGGCTACTTGGGGAGTTAGGAGTCACTTCAGTTCAACAGCGCTGCTTTGGAACGAATTACCTATTACCTTAAGAACAGCTTCATCCCAGCTGAGTTTGAGGAAAAGCTTAAAAAGTTGGTTATTTGCACAGACTGCATGAAATAAATAATGTATTTCTTTGCCTGTTCCCAACACTAGTGTTCCTTCTGTCTTCAGTCTCAATAGCGCCAAGATACCTTCGGGCAGTAGCTACGCTCTATAAATCCGATTTACAATTACAATTACAACTGTACATATGCCCCTGGTTGATTAGATTTGGCATCATGCTCTATTCCGTTACATTTCTATACCCTTGTGTTGAGGTGTCTCTAAGTTTAGTTATTTTTGTCTCTCTAGAACAGGTCTAGAATGATGGGCCTGGCCTTTTCACTCTATAACCTCCAATAGATCTACTGTCCCTGACACATAAGCTACTCAGCTGCATTCCACTTTTCAGTATTCCTCAGTGGATGCTTCTTTCCTTTTTCTATGTCTTTTATTGGCCGTACAATAGAACTCTGCTCCTCTGCTTACGGTTCTCATGGAGACTGACACCACTACACTGCCACAGTTGCCCCAGAGCTCATATATCACTGACCCTGATGCCTTGTTCTGCATTTCTGAGAACAAGAGACCTACAGTTTCCATCTTTCTAGTGACCACCAAATACTATCACAGAAAAAAAGGCTATAATGTCAACAGCATGCATGGTCTACTACTTCTCTCTATGCAATTCTGTCTTAAATCAATCTGACCATCTTCACTTCTCTTTGCGTGGAGCCTCAGTATTGGTGTATTGTTTTATCCTACCTACCTGCTGTCTAAGACCACTCCAACATGCATTCAGATTACCCTGTTGTTATGTCTGCAGCCACCGCACTGGAGTACACTGTGGTGCTCTCACCTACACACTAAGCTGGCATCCTCAAAATAGACTGTCATAATCTTTTTTGTTTATTAGTAAATGCTTCTCACTTATAGTTCCTTTTACCCGGGTGATGCAGATCACAGCTCCAACGGTTATTGAGGAGACGATTGCTAACAAAGCTAAATCTCGTACAGCAACAAGTATGGTATCATGCTTCGGACTCATATTAGATACAACTTTACAACCTGCTGTATTTAAACATAATTTTAAATGCTTGTTTTGGAATGTAGCAGATCTCTTGAACGAGGTGAAGAATGTTGACTGGTATGATTTAATTAAGGATTTCCACATTTTCTGCTTACTATATACGTGGGCCTGTGATGTCGTTCATATAGATGGTTTTTCTCCATCCACATGACAGCCACTCACTCTGAAGTGTGGGCCTCAAAGAGATGGTTTGTTAACAATGATTTCCTCTACTTTAGACAAAGTGATTTATAAAACCTATCCTGAGTCACCCCATTTTCCATTTATTTGTCTGTAGCATAAGTCCAGAGGAATACTTGTCATTGGTAATTTTAGGTTTCGCCTGTTCTTGAAAAATCTATTGTTTTAATATAAACTTAAAAGGGACTTACATCCTGCTTCCTCTCTTGCATGGTTTCTCATTGGTTCCTGTGCATGCCACTTACCTTTCCACAATTTCTATTGGCTGTAGCATATTTTTCTACATTTATCAATGCTTGTTCATCGTCTGCTTCTCTTGCCAGTTTCCCGTCACCGAAATACTGTTTAGATCAGCTGTGGTGGAACTATATTTTCATAAAGCTTCACCTTTTACTATTGCAGCTTATGTATATAACAGTTTATCATCTAGAGAGAATAAGTGATTTGCATAGAATCACAGGATGTTGCACAACACTGCTGGTACTCAAACCGGGATCCCCAGCTCTACAATCAGCATGTCTGGCCTGCTGTCCCACATCTTCTCCAGGCTAGTGTTATCTGTCAGGCAGCTTTTTCCTTCTCCCGGACTATGATTGATGAAAACAGCTCTTTATTCATTATATAGGCGAAACCGATGAACTACCAATCCTTGTTATCATTTTAACTTTACTTCCTGTAATACAGATATGGTAGCTTCCATTGACCCTTCTTTTAGAAAGGTCCTGAATAAACTCGATAAGGACTTTATGGTAATTTAGGGAGGGAGATTTTATTTGTAAGCTGTGTCCAATTATCAGAAGCTCTGATTGTGAATTGCTGGGACATGATACTGAGGATTATTCTCACTTTGAGTACATTTTGTATGGTGATGCTTTTAATCCTATGTTATCTTGTGATCGATCTCATTGTTGTTCCTGCACAAAGACATTTTACCCTTTCTGTTAAAGGCCAAGGTAGTCTTGTTGATTTTATTGCTCCTTCACAGCAATATTAGGTATTTGACCTTGAGGTATTACAGAACTGCATGACTGATCATAACTCCAAGGCCCTCTTACCTGATTTGGTTAGTCAGCAGCAGCGGAGCACTCTCACAACCCTGCCAATATCAGCCAGTAGAAATAAGGGCATTCTTCTCAAGTGGGTCATGGTGGATTTTGGGGCATCTCCTAGTGGAGCTTGTAGCCAGAAATGGGGAGCAGAGAGTGGCCAGTTTGGATGCTGTACTGGATCCCAAATGTATATTGAGGGCATTTA
This sequence comes from Lissotriton vulgaris, assembly GCF_964263255.1. Taxonomy (NCBI): domain Eukaryota; kingdom Metazoa; phylum Chordata; class Amphibia; order Caudata; family Salamandridae; genus Lissotriton; species Lissotriton vulgaris. The sequence continues at coordinate 582,277,321 of NC_141693.1, read as the reverse complement.
CTGTGATCTGGTATACCATCACCCAGCTTTTAACATCTGTTAAAAAGTATTGGGCGGTTAGGCCACAGAAGTGGTTTGAAGGACCGTGCATGAAGGCACATAGAGACCTTATATCTGCACTCATACAGGTACCAAGAGATGGGTAGGTGGTTAGACTTTGCAAATAGAATTATATGCAAGCCATGTTTAATATGAAGGTGGTGATAAGGCAAGATGGTTGGGAAGATTTGTGCAAAGCTAACTTAAAGAACAATACCTGTCTCTTTTGGAAAATGGCTAATGTCCCCTTTGATAGAGATAATCACAATGCTCCCCTTGATGTTGCCATCCCCTCACCGTACTCATCCAGCAGGCTTCCGCTGAGCTGCGGTGTCCCGCAGGGGTCGGCGCTCAGCCCTACGTTGTTCAACGTGTACGTCCGCCCTCTGGCAGTGTTGGCCAGTGAACGTAAGATCCAATTAATATCATGCGCGGACGACACGCAGCTTATCTTCTCCTTTTCGAAGGACACGGATACGGACCAAGCCAAATTTCAAGACGATATTCTGGCCATCTCTAGATGGATGACAAAGAATTGCCTGCAGTTAAATTCATCAAAAACTGAGGTACTCCTGATTGGCAAGGAAACAAACAAGTGGGATGATCACTGGTGGCCCTCTACGCTAGGTCCACCTCCCATACCTAAGAAGGAAGTAAAAAACCTGGGCGTGCTTATGGACAACTCTCTTTCCCTAGAATCTCATGCAAAAAGAGTGGCGGGCGTGTGTTATGGTCGCCTACGGTCGCTCAAACCAATCTTGGGCTTCTTTGAACCATCTGTACGCCAGACAATTGTCCAAGCCCTTGTTTTATCGCATATAGACTATTGCAATGTCTTAATGCTGGGCTCTAATCAAACAGCCATCAACAGACTCCAAAGAGCCCAAAATGCAGCTGCCCGCATTTTGTTTGCCCTACCAAAATACTGTCACACATCCCATATTCTACGGCGTCTACACTGGCTTCCAGTCACACAACGTATTCAATTTAAGTCCCTCTGCCTAATGCATAAAATCCTTCACGGCTCTGGCCCCCGAGTTTTACAAGGTCTGTGTTCGTCCTATGTCCCCTCACGTGCCCTCCGCTCGGCGGACCTTCATCTTGCCTGTACCATCAAAATCCGAAGGAGCAGAGCTGGCGGCCGCTCCTTCAGGTATTTGGCTCCAAAACTGTGGATCTCGATCCCCGCGGAGGCACGTGCTACAAATAACTACCTGTCATTTAGAAAACTCATTAAAACCTGGTTGTTCCCTTCTATCTAGTTCTCCTAGTGGCGCTACACGTCTCCCCCTTGGTTCAAAGTCTGTCTTACTTTCAAGTTGTCTGCAAGCGCTGGGACGCCCCGTCACTGGGGTAGCCATGCGCTTTATAAGCATTTTTAACATTAACATTAACATTAACATAAATAGGTCAAACACTTTTCCAGGGTGTATGATAGTCGCACTGAACCTGAAAAACATTGTGAAAGGTAGTTATCAACCCCTAGTTCTAGAAGTTAAAAAAACACACATTCATAGAGTGTGTCTCTGTACAACATAAATCATTTTGAGGTGAGAAAGGATTTCATCCCTACTTTAGGAGAGGGGATCACTCTCTTGGTGAGCGGTTTGCTTGTTCCAACAACAGCACAAATTCAGAAACACTCCTCCTTGATAAATTGCATAGGGTGTCTTCTTTCCTTGGCCTTTTTAATTTTTTTTTCTGATTCATTGAATGTCTCCACACTGTGCTTGTCTGTATGAGGCCGTGATGGTGAGGTACTTTGTGCCTGCACTGGTACTACCTTCTCTGATATCGGCACACTTTAATCACTCTAAGGTTAATACTTATCCTTTCCTGCCTGTGTGTCCCTTTATGTTGTGCGCTTATTTAAACACAATATTTTAGGCATCAAAAATTGTTTAGCTCCTTTATTTTTTCTAGTGTTGGTGACCCAGGTCCCGCTGTGTCCCGAGGAGTCTTTAAATGGTAGGCCGAAATGCGACGACCCCTCCTTTCCAGGACCAGTGCCAATCGTTCAGGAAACATTTATGTATTTGATCAAGTGTGGGACCAATGAGATGTTATTTGAGGTAACTTTCTTAGCCATCTACTAGATGGTAATAAATCGATTAGACGTTGATACATGTTGGTGGAATGCTCCTATTGTAATTGTCATGTTAAGGGTAGATAATCTGCCACTGCGGCAACTTGTGTTCACCTAGTTTTCATGCCAATGTGAGGACTTTTTTGTGTTGTGTTAATGTTGTGTGTGTATATATATATATATATATATATATATTACCTACTGGCGGTCGCCAGTAGGTAGTTATAGTTAGGATTTTTTTCAATGTTAAATCTCAAAATTCTATTTGGAATAACTTTGGCACCGGTTGACGAATCTGCCTGAAAATTTCCTGAAAATGGCCTCGTCAAGCTCCGGTTCTCCCTTGAAAGTTTGGGGGGGATACGTCAAGCGGGGGCCGAGATAAAAGGGGGGTCCCAAAACGCGTTTTCCCCATGTTAATTTCCATAGGGCGGTCGATTTCACTTTTAGCCCGAACGGCTAAATGGATTTCCACCAAACTTGGCAAAATTGTAGGGACTGGTAGCCCGATGTGCCTTTGCTATGTCTCAAGATATGTGCTCCAGTGGATTTTGAGTAATTTAGGTTCAAAAAAATATATATATCTATAGGCGCTCTCCGGTGCGCGCACCGGAGAGCGCTCCAGGCGCGACACGCGACTTGCGCGCAGAAAGCTGATTGGCTCTCAGTTGTCTGTAAACATTCTAAACAGTCCGGAGCGGCCGCCATCTTGTGTCTCGGTAGGATCGAGACACGAGAGGTGGGCAAAACAAAGAGGGATATGACCATAAGGGGGCAGGGTAGACCCCCCTTGATCCCCTAGGTTTGATGTGGGGGCTATAAAAGGGCCCCGCGGGGCATTTAAAATATTTTTTTTTTTGTTTTGCGCGGGGGAAGCGCCCGGTGCGCGCACCGGGGAGCGGCCCGGGGAGCGTAATATGAGGAAAAAAGATGACAGAGTTTTTAAAAAATGAAGTTTTTATTTAGAAATTGGAGGTAGTTCTAAAAAGAACTTTTTTTTTCTTCTTTTTGTTGTTTTATATTTTTTTTGTGTTCTTTGAACTTTTTGAACTTTTTTTGGTTTTTCAAAACAGTTTTATATTTTTTTTGTATTTTTTTAGGGGGAGAAACAAAAAAAGGGAATTGAAACTGGCTCAACTGGAGCAAAAAAATAAAAAAACCAAAAAATTACTTCTTTTTGGGGCACTTGTGATTATCACCTGCAAGGACGATGAGCTTAACGCTTTTTTCACCATAGGCGATAAGCTTGCCACATGCAGAACAAGTGATTTTAAAATCAGCAAATCTTGGCTGAATGCAAGGCATCTTCTCGGATGTTTCTGGTCCCGATGAAGTCGGTTGGTTTGTTTGGGAGGTGGTCCTTGACGACTTGGGGAGGTTACTGGCCAGTTCCCTGAACTCAGCACGAGAGTAGTTGTTTGGGTGCTTTCTGGTCATATGACGAATCATGGTATAGTTACCAAATGAATATTTTTTGTTTGGGTTGCCCCGTGAAAGTTCATCATTGCAGATTAGGCAAGTTACCTTGGGTGCATTAACTTTTTTCTTGCCCTCTGGGATTGAAAAAAACTCCCATATAATGTGTGGCCTGAGTTTGTATGGAGTATTTTCTTCAGGCAGCCATCTTCTCCTCCCCTCCTCCTCTTCCTCTTCCTCCTCCTCCTGTTCTTGACCACCAATATAATCTTGAGGTGGTCCTCTTGGTGGTTGTGGTGGTGGTGGTGGGGCAGATGCACCAGCTGCTGCTGCTACTGAAGCCATTATTAATATCAAAAAGGTACAGAGATGTACAAACAGGTCTTCCTCAGTCAAAGGACAAAGTCAGAATAAGGAAAAAAGGTGGGGTCTTTCATCATTTGGAAAAAAAACTGTCCTGAACCAATGAGAAGTGTTATTTTCAGGTCACAAGACCAGGGGCTTCATCATTATGAAACTAAAACTGTTATGAACCAATGAAAAGTGTTATTTTCAGGTCACATGACCCGACGCGCTTACGCTACGCGCCCCGGGGCGCGCCCGGGGGCGCTTCGGGTCGCGTAGCGTAAGCGCGTCGGATGTTTACGTTGCGCGATCGTATTCGCTCGAGTACTTCCGGGTGCGCTTACGCCGTGCGTATCACGCGGACACGGCTACGCGATACGTCATGATCATGTTTTCGTTCGCGATATTGGCGCTTACGGGACGCTCCTCGGAGCGCGCCCGGGGGCGCTTTATAAAAGTACGCTTTTCGGGGCGCTCCCCGGGAAGCGCACCGGGAGCGCTCCAAAGCAAAAAATAAAAAAAATAAAAAAATGGGAAAAATTGTAGGGACTGGTAGCCCTATTCTTAAGAGGTTTTTACGAAAATTAACTTTGATAAAATATATATTGTGCTACATTGGGCTATATATATATGCCAAAATGCCAAAATGTAACCCAAATGTAGTCCAATGTAGCCCAATGTATTCCAAAGATGGCCACCAGAGACCAAAAAATGTAAATGTAGCCCAAATTTCAACTAGATGTAGCCCAACTGTAGCCCAATGACAGAATGTACCAGAGTGTTCTAAAGAACAACTAGAGTGCTAACAGTCTTATTTATAAAGTGAGACTTATAGTTAGGAATTAGCATTAAAAAAACCTATGAAATTCACTGAAAAAACCATAGGTTTCACACCAGTTATAGTTAGGAATTAGCATTTAAAAAACCTATGAAATTCACTGAAAAAACCCTAGGTTTCACACCGGTTATAGTTAGGAATTAGCATTTAAAAAACCTATTAAATTCACTGAAAAAACCATAGGTTTCACACCAGTTATAGTTAGCTGGAAATTTTACTGATATAAAACCATTGAAATTCCCACGTTATAGTTAGTCGGACTCACTATAACTTGCGCGTGCAATGCACTGCTGATGACATCACATATTACATCACTCATGACATGGTCAGTGACATCACTCATGACATCACTGATGACACCATCCAGTGAATGTGTGTCTTTCTGAAAAATAAATATGTTTTATATATGTATATGTAAAGGTCGATGGGAGAATAAATGTTTAAATAAGTGTCTAAATGGATGGTTTTAAAAAAAAAAAAATATTGAATAACTGAATTATTAAGTGTATCTTAGTGAATACATATATTAGTGAGTAATGTTTAAATATTTAAATATATGTATCAGTGTTTCACTTTGTGTATAAGTGGCTGCATGGGTTGGTGAGTAGCTACATATGTGTGTATATGGGTTATTAGATGTTTTTTTTAGTATCAGTATAAGTGTCTGTATGATTTGGTGGGAGTGTTACTTAGCACATAGATGCATAAATGACTGACTCACTGTTTGTATGTGTTTTGAAGACAGCATATGTGCCGGACTGTATGGGTGAATGAGTGTGTATATGTATGTGTTAGTAAGTGAATGACTGTCTTACTAGTGTCTTTATCAGTAACTACATATGTTTTAATCTAGTATATGTGAGTATTGATGTATATAAGTGAGTATATATGAGAGTGAGAGATTGAAAGAATTCTTGTTTTAATAAGTATGTGTTTCTATAAGTGATTTTTTAAGAGAGTAAGTATGTGTAAGTTTCTTTAGAAGTAAGGTGGTAGTGTGTGTATAGTTGTATATGCAAAAAAATGGATGTTCAATAGTTTATTTGCATGTGTGAGTATGTGTGTGAGCAACTTTTGGAAGACTGTCGGTGTGTTAACGGATGTATAGGTGTCTCACTACATATGATGAGTGAGTATATGTATGACTGACTATATAGAACTGTTGATGAAAGAGTGGATGTGTATATAAATGGTGGAATTACTGAATTGGTTGTTGTAACTGGTATAGGTATCTCCACTTTTTTGAAAATGTTAGTTTCTATTTTTGAATATGTGTTTCAAGGGTTACTTTACAGTGAAAGGAGGTCTGTCACTCTGTCACAAGGACGGTGTCATCAGTGATGTCATGAGTGATGTCACTGACCATGTCATGAGTGATGTAATATGTGATGTCATCAGCAGTGTATTGCACGCGCAAGTTATAGTGAGTCCGACTAACTATAACGTGGGAATTTCAATGGTTTTATATCAGTAAAATTTCCAGCTAACTATAACTGGTGTGAAACCTATGGTTTTTTCAGTGAATTTAATAGGTTTTTTAAATGCTAATTCCTAACTATAACCGGTGTGAAACCTATGGTTTTTTCAGTGAATATATATATATATATATATATATATATACATAACATCCAGACCTTTAACGTCAAGATAAAAAGAAAAGGCGCTGACTCCGTGGGCTTCACGAAAAGGGAACTTTATTTACCCTGTGCAGATGGCTTAACGCGTGTTGACGGACAAACCGCCTTGGTCACAACAACTTCCCATATGAAAACGACAGTTTATATACATATGCACAACTCGATCGTCGGAGCAGTTTGATGACGTTCATTGTTTACATCAGCTGTTTGATAAACATAGAAGAAATCTTTTCACACATGATTCTAATGCAAGATTTTATCGTGCTTGGGCATTACTTTGTGAATAAAATCTACTGCAAATGCAGTTTGCGATTTTTATACATGATTGTAAGTTAATTAAAGTTTCTCAAATACAATAAATCGCAAAATCTCATGTATCTGAATATTCTGTGCCCAGAACAGTAATTATGAACTCATTAACAAATGCACATGACAATATAGATGCATATATGTACGCGACCAACAGCCAAAATAATACATTTAAAAGTGCTAAAAATAAACACCAACTGTGACAAATTGCATTGATACAAAATAGTAAAACCACACTTTGATTTTGTCTCAGTACTGAAACCTTATATGTCTTACACAATACCACCATGTTATTCATCTATGATTCTGACAATTAATTCAAAGTGACAATAGAATTATTGAAATGGAATTGAGCCCCAGTGGGAAAAATCATTGTTGGCTCATTGCGTGCTTTCTTGTATACACCATAAGTCATGATAATTTAAGACAATTCAGTACAAAATTGTGTGGATTTATTATACGTGATTTTCCTATTCTAAATCCCCTGTGTGCTCCTAACGACTATTAAAATTAATTGTGCCTAATGTTTTTTAATTAAAGTGTGCTGATACTCTGATATTGCACTAGTATCCACACTGTGAAGGTTCATAGGAGTGGGATACGTGAATTAGCATGGAGCCAATCTATATTAATCTGCTCATGGGATTACAGGTAGCGGGCTACTTTCCAATAAGATGTGATGTTACAGGTATACACTTAAAGCTTCGTCAGAATTTAACCTGTTTGGTGTTTTGGTGTCGAGAAGAATGATGTATCTCGACTCCGACCTCCTAAGTGCTAGGAGTCTATTGCCACCTCTGATGTTTTTGCTAATACTATCGATGACAAAGTATTGCAGGTCTTCTGTTCTCCCTTTATGAAAAGCGTTAATGTGGCGAGCCACTGGATAGCTTTGATCGTCATTGGTCACTGCTCTCAAATGCTGTAAAATTCTTACATGGACCGGATGTAAAGTGCTTCCGACATAACGCTTTTTGCAAGTACACTGAAGGACATAAATTGCGTAGTCTGTCTTGCAATTGTAGGCCCCTTTCAACTCTAATGGTGTTTTCCTTAATGGGAAGTGTACTTTGCTAACAGGAAGCCTGTGCTCGTCTTTTCTCCTGACCCGCCCCGGTCTGACGCGGTAACCAGTACCGTTGTGCGGAGGGCGGGCCAGGGAGAGCCAGTCACTTCCTGCTGGGACACTCCACGAGCGGTTAGCGCTCTAGTGCACCAATCTGGAGGGCCTATTTAGGCGGAGCCCTGATCTGTGCTAGCTGCGGATGTGAGGCGGTGGCAGAGTCTCTCCTCCGCTTAGCCTTTCAAGCTACTGCGTTTGTGCCCGTGCATTCCCTACTTGTGGTGGGTAAAAGTGAATTGCCTGTCTTTTAAAAATACTCGTTTTTAAAAATAACATTTGTAGAATCACGAACGATGTTTTAATATTAGCACGGATATCTGTGACACGCATTTTCACCACACTTATATTGACTCTGGGGTGATTTATACCTTATAGCCCTTTTTCCTGATTACAAGGAGGAGGGAAACGATATTTACTTACTAAAAGGAAGCCTGTGCTCGTCTTTTCTCCTGACCCGCCCCGGTCTGACGCGGTAACCAGTACCGTTGTGCGGAGGGCGGGCCAGGGAGAGCCAGTCACTTCCTGCTGGGACACTCCACGAGCGGTTAGCGCTCTAGTGCACCAATCTGGAGGGCCTATTTAGCCATCGCCCCCTGTGAGCGCGCAGCGATCGCGCGCAGCATCGCCGGGGCCACGCCGAAGACCAGCCAAAGAGCTGCCCGTCTGCGCCCGTCCGCGACAGGACGAGGCAGACAGAGGCGCGGAGGTCGCAAAGTATCCCACTATGCTTCCTGATATCGAAGGTACTAACCTCGTCACGTACACACCCCAAACCCTCCGACTGTTGCAGCCCAGGGTGAGCTGTGATACACGGCTGCAATATAAACAGCTTGAGGGGAGTTTTTCTTGCCTCCAATGTCGTTTTCAGTCAGACTCGACTAAGGACTGCATTCAGGGCAAAGCTACTATCACCACAACTCCCCCGGAACTCAAATGCCTTCTTTTAAATGTGCGTTCCATGCCAAAACACCAACTACAGATTTGGGACCTTATTCACACAGAACAACCTGATCTCTGTTTTTTCACTGAGACCTGGATGAAACCCCACACAACACCTGCTGTTGTGTTGGGTGTTCCCTCAGGATACAGAATCATGCATGTGGATAGGCCCAATAAAACAGGGGGTGGATTGGCAATTATATGTAAGGACATGTTTAAGGTAACTATTTTAGATAAAGTATGTAGTACAATGATGGAAATAATGATTTTTAAAATCACACTAGGAAGTACATCCTGGAAAGGAGCCCTTTTGTACCGTCCGCCTATCTCCAACCCCGATTTTGCCCTGCTCCTTCTGGAAACACTTGCCCCCCACATGAAAGCAAAGGAGGATTTTATCGTCCTTGGGGATTTCAATATACACATGGATATTCCAGAATTGCCTGAAACCATGCACCTAACAACTGACTTATCTAATCTGGGGCTTAAAATAATTAACAACGGTACCACACACATAGGTGGCCACGCCCTTGATCTTATATTCTCTAACAGCACCAAAGTACGATGTCTGCCTGCAAAAAAGATCTTTTGGTCAGATCATTTTCTGGTGGAGTTTTATCTGGCTGGTCCGATTAAACGACCACAAAAAACCCTGCTCCCACCAATCCTTCGGCGAGAATGGCATAAAATCTCAGTGACCAATTTACACAAACATTGGGTGCAACCGATTGTCACGGATGCAGACACTGCTGAGTCTGCATTAGAGAAATTTAATAAGTCCCTAAAAACCGCTATCGATACCCTTGCTCCTCTCAAACCACACAAGCAATTCCCCCATACCAAACAGGAGAAATGGTATACAGCTGATCTCAGAAAGGAAAAGCAAAAATGCAGGCGTTTAGAAAAAACTTGGAGATCATCTAAAAATGAAGAGGCCAGGAAAGCCTTTCATGAGGCTCAGTCAGCATATTATAAAAAAATAAAACTAGCCAGAAAAGTTCATTTCTCCGTACAACTGGAAGAGGCTGGAAATTGTCCGCGCGAACTGTTCAAAATTTTGCAAAATTTTATTAAACCTGCAGCCACTGAGAGTACTGAAGATGCTTCTCAATCACTCTGTGACGAAATTTCTGTATTCTTTGAAGAAAAAATTAATTTGATTTATGATAAAATTTTAACCTCTAAAGCTGGGGTCTCTACATCCATTCCCCAAGCTAAATCCAGCATTCAGGCTACAAACTCCCTGTTTGTCATTCCTCCCGTCACAGATCAAAACCTGGCAACCCTTATTGGCCATATGAAAACAGGCTCCCCCAACGACCTCCTTCCGGCTAAAATGGTGGCCCCTCTAATTTCCATCTTAGGCCCCTCGATCCAGGCAGTTATTAACACCTCCCTGGCCAAAGGCCAAGTCCCCATGGAATGGAAGACTGCGGTAGTAAACCCAATTAGGAAGAAGGCGACCCTACCCTGGACGGATCTAACTAACCTCCGACCTATCTCTCTCCTGCCTTACATCGGCAAGTTAACAGAGAAGCACGTGAACACCCATTTTTCTAACTATATCGAGACAGCGGATGGCCTAGATCCCTCACAATCTGGTTTTAGGCCCAACCATAGCACCGAATCCGCCCTACTGGCTGTCACCAATAACATCAGGATGACGCTTGACAGTGGAGGGTCGATGATTCTGGTGCTATTTGACTTATCCGCTGCCTTCGACACGGTGTCTCACGATTTGCTTCTCTGCCGGCTGAGAGAGATAGGATTGGGAGGTGTGGCCCTGTCCTGGGTGGAGAGCTTTCTTTCCGGTCGTTCTCAGGAAGTCAGATTGGGCTCCCACAAATCCACCGCCAGGGAGCTCACCAGGGGTGTGCCACAGGGCTCATGCTTGAGCCCCACATTGTTTAATGTATACGTGGCCCCCCTGGCTGACTTAGTGAGATCGTTTGGGTTTATACCGGTGTCCTACGCCGATGACACCCAACTTCTGTTCCCCTTTAAGACCTTCTCCCCTGCTTCACAAAGAACATTTGCAGAAGGAATGAGGGCAGTTTCCAAATGGATGGCCAATAACTGCTTACAGTGCAACGTGACCAAGACCGAGGTTGTACTTTATGGGGAAGCAGCAACATTATGGTCCAGTGATTGGTGGCCTGGTGAACTAGGACCCGCCCCCATCCCCAAGCAGACCATAAGAAATCTGGGAGTGTTATTTGATCAGTCACTGACTTTTAAAGATCATGTCAACCAGGTTGCTGGTACCTGTTTTGGGGTTATCTCTCTGTTGAGAAGGGTGTTTCCTTTTCTCCCAGATCACCACAGAAAGACCTTGGTCCAGGCTCTGGTCGTCAGCAGACTGGACTACTGTAATGGCCTTCTTTTGTCATCTAATGAAGGCCAATTTAACAAACTACAGGTGGTCCAGAATACGGCCGCGAGGTTAGTCATGAATGCTCCACCTAGGACTCCCTCCCAGCCACTGTTGACGGAACTGCACTGGCTGCCAGTACGACTGCGGACCAAATTTAAAATCTTGTGCACAATTCACAAATGCCTGATGGGGATAGGCCCGAAATTTCTCAGCACAGTCTTTACACCCTATGTTCCGGCCCGCTCACTACGATCAAGCAATCTCCAACTCCTCAAGGTTCCCAAGATTAAAAAAGCCCGTCAAGGAGGTAGGGCTTTGGCCTATACTGGGCCTGTTCTGTGGAACACCCTCCCCCTCTCACTAAAGCTCAGTTCTGATCACTTATCTTTTCGAAAAACCCTGAAAACCTACCTCTTTTCTAGCATTTAATTTTATTCCCCCACTATCTATTGGTATTGTCCGGGTACAGTAGCAGGTTTCCCCTGGATGGCAAAGCGCAGAGATACCCCTTCGGGGGTCTATTCAGGCGCTATAGAAGCATATAAATAAATAAAATAAATAAAAATAAAACACCATACTGACAAGCTTTGCACTTAGTGCACTTAAAAAATCCTTTCTTATTGGAGAGCCAATTGGTGTTTTTTGGTTGGCTCGGAATGTTAGATACCAGTTCCTGTTTCATGGATTTTGCCCTTCTATACGTAATCTGCGGCAACTTGGTACATATTGTTCCTAATGAAGCATCACTACGCACTATGGGCCAGTGCCTGTACAAGATTTTACGTACTTGGGTATGGTAGGCATTGTACCCTGTGATGATTCTTGGTGTCTCATTCTTTTTTGTAGATGTTACAATTGATTTGTTCTGAAACAACAAGCTCTCTCTACTCTTCGTCAAGCATTTGTCTTCTGCTGTTTTTAACACTTTATCTGAGTAGCCTCTTGTGCGCAGTCTCTTGAATAACTGATCTTTGGATGATTCAAAACCTTCTTGGTAATGCAATTGCGTTTCATTCTGAGACACTCAGCATAGGGGATACTAGAGATCAGGCTGTGTGGGTGAAAACTTCAGGCATGTAAGATGGTATTGCCGGAAGTAGGTTTTCTGTAAGTTCTTGTTTGAATCTTGTTCTCAGAAACAAATAGTTCTAAGTCCAAGAAAACAATAGAAGATTTGCTGGTGTTACATGTGAACTTTAAGTTCAAAGAATTCTCATTTAGTTTCTCAGTAAATAATCTTGCACTCTCTTCACTGCCCTTCCACAGCAAAAAAATGTCGTCAATATAACAACTGTATTTCAACACATTGTTGGACATTTCTGTGCTGTGTTCTGCCATGAGTACTTGCTCCTCCCACCAGCCCATATTCAAATTAGCATAGCTGGGGGCGAAGCAAGTACCCATGGAAGTCCCCTGAATCTGACGATAGAGAAGCTTATTGAACATGAATGTATTGTTTTCGAGACACCATTCCACCATTTGTAATAACATGGCTGTGTGCTGATGTAGTGTTATGTCCCTAGTGTCAAGATAATATTTGATTACGTGCATCCCATCATGGTGTCGAATACTTGTGTACAAACTTTGCACATCTAAAGTTACCAGGACAAGGTCTGAGTGCCAGTCAGTATCGTAGATTTTTGTTAAAAAATCACCACTGTCTTTTATGTAAGAGGGCAAGTTACGTACAAAGGGTTGTAAGAAAATGTCGATGAACTTGCTTGTATTCTCAAAGAGCCCCCCGATTGCCGATATTATGGGCCTCCCCGGGGGGCACAGTTCATCTTTATGAATTTTGGGAATCAGGTACAGGTGCGGTGTCACAGGATAGTTGTTTCTTAAAAACTCAAATTCTTGCTTTGAGATTAATCCTGCAGATTTCCAAGTGTACAAACATTGATGGTATCTTTCTTGTATACTTGTTACGTTGGTGGCGCCGATTCTAACATAACACTCCCTGTCAGATAGATGCAGAGAGGCTTCTTTGTTGTACATTTCTTGGGGCCATAGTCCCACATTCCCGCCCTTGTCTGACATTCGTACCATAATGTCCTTTCTCACCTTGATTTTATTCATTATACTCTCGTATTCGGTTCTTTCATTCCTCCTTGATTTCAAAAAGTCATTGCTGCTTTCTAGGGACAACTGTTTCAAATCTTTGATCACCTTATCTGAAAAGATGTCTAGATTGTCTTTAGGCATTAGTGGACAAAAGGTTGATTTTGGTCTGAAGGATGTTTTAGCGGATTCAGAGATGTTGATACCGGCATGTTGTGCTGCCATTTCTGTGTTCCACAAATACTCTTGGCTTCCTCCATCTCTATCCAATTCAGCCATCTCCTAGATGAAATCCATATCCGCTACTGTCCAACTAGTTTGTTCATTGTCAGATGTTGACTCCTTATCCTGGTGAGCGGTTTGCTTGTTCCAACAACAGCACAAATTCAGAAGCACTCCTCCTTGATAATTTGCATAGGTATATATAGTTAGGATTTTTTTTAATAGGGATTTCTGAAAATTCTATGTTGAATAACTTTGGCGTTGATGGACGGAATTGGCTGAAATTTTCAGGAAAATGGCACATTGTGTTTCTGAGCGTCCCCTGAAGGTTTGGGGGGGGTTTCGTTAAGCGGGGGCTGAGAAAAAAGGGGGGTCCCAAAACATGTTTTTAACATTGAATTTTCCATAGGGCGGTTGGACTCACTTTTAGCCTGAACGGCTGAATGGATTTCCACCAAACTTGGCAAAATTGTAGGGACTGGTATCCCGATGTGCCTTTGCTATGTCTCAAGATATATGCTCCAGTGGTTATCCTGAAAATTAACTTTGAAAAATATTTATTGGGCTACATTGGGCTATATATATGTTAGAGCCCGAATGTAGCCCAATGTAGCCCAATGTAGCCCAATGTAGCCCAAAGATGGCCACCAGATACAAAAAAAACAAATGTAGCCCAAATATCAGCCAGATGTAGTCCAACTATAGCCCAATGACAGAATGTCCCAGAGTGTTCTAAAGAACAACTAGAACGCTAACAGTCTTACTTATGACAAAAGTATGGCACACCTGAAGTCATCTTGATTGGAATAAAATGGTAACACTTAATATATTTAATTTGAAAAGGAACGAAATGAGGGGTTTCATTTTGCCATAGAAATTATATATATATATATATATATATATATATATATATATATATATATATATATATATATTACCTACTGGCGATAGCCATTAGGTATATATAGTTAGGATTTTTTCTCTATGGAACTTTTGAAAATTCTATGCCTAATAACTTTGGCGTTTGTGGACGGAATTGGCTGAAATTTTCAGGAAAATGGCACATTTTGTTTCTGAGCAGATCCTGGAAATTTGGGGGGGGTTCGTCAAGGGGGGGCCGAGAAAAAAGGGGGGTCCCAAAACGCGTTTTTCCCATGTTAATTTCCATAGGACGGTTGGACTCACTTTTAGCCCGAACGGCTGAATGGATTTCCACAAAACTTGGCAAAATTGTAGGGACTGTTAGCCCAATGTGCCTTTGCTAGGTCTCAATATATGTGCTTCAGTGAATTTTGAGAAATTAACGTTTAAAACAAGATATATATCTGTAACAGCGCTCCGGGCAGCGCTCCGGTTCGCGTACTTTTCGCGTATCGGAACTTTGCGAAGCGAAGCTGATTGGCTCTCCGGTGTCTGTCAACATTCTAAACAGTCCGGTGCGGCCGCCATCTTGTCTCTCTGTGGGATCGAGAGACAAGAGGTGGAAATAAAAAAGGTGTAAATGAATGAAAGGGGTAAGGCAAACCCCTCCTGAACCCCTAGGATTGATGAGGGGGCTATTAAAGTTCCCTGGGGGGTGAAAAAAAAAATTGCGATTTTTCGCGGTAAAGGTGCTTCCTGGTACGTTAACCGGGCAGCTAACCGGCAGCGTAACGGGAGTCTGACGAGTAGCTGATTGGCTGTCAACATTGTAAACAGTCCGGAGCTGCCGCCATCTTGTCTCTCGGTAGGATCGAGAGACAAGAGGAGGCCAAAACAAAGGGGGAAATGAAGGAAAGAGGGCAAGGTAGACCCCTTCTGACCCCCTAGGATTGATGAGGGGATATTATAGAGCCACGCTGGGCCCAAAAAAAAAATTCAGATTTTTTCGCCGTAGAGACACGTCTTGGTACGCGAACCGGGCAGCTAACCGGGCAGCTAACCGGGAAGCTAACCGGCAGTGTAACGGGAGTCTGAGGAGCGGCCGCCATCTTGTCTCTCTGTGGGATCGAGAGACAAGAGGTGGAAATAAAAAAGGTGTAAATGAATGAAAGGGGTAAGGCAAACCCCTCCTGAACCCCTAGGATTGATGAGGGGGCTATTAAAGTTCCCTGGGGGGTGAAAAAAAAAATTGCGATTTTTCGCGGTAAAGGTGCTTCCTGGTACGTTAACCGGGCAGCTAACCGGCAGCGTAACGGGAGTCTGACATATTGTGTTTTTTGAACATTTGTGATATGTGCACGTGTGGATTTTGTCTAATTAAGGTTAAAAAAATATATATATATCTTTAAGCGTGTTCTGGCGCGCTTACGTTTTGGGTTTGGTTTGCGCTGCAGAGACAATACGTCACGGTTATGCGATGCATCATTAGGCGTCTCACGGGCTACGTGATACGTCACTTAATAAAGAATATATTTTACAGCTATAGATATTAGCTTTTAAAAAACCAATGAAATTCACAGAAAAAACCATAGGTTATAGACCATATATAGTTAGGAATTTGCATTTACAAAACCTTGAAAATTCACTGAAAAAACCATAGGTTATAGACCATATATAGTTAGGGATTAGCATTTAAAAAACCTTATTTTATTTGCACAAAACCATTGAAATTCCATATATAGTTAGTTGCACTAACTATATATCGCGGACCCGCAATCCACTGCTATGATGTCACATATTACATCATTCATATATATATATATATATATATATATGTAAATATATATATATATATATATATATATATATCACCTCAGCTTCTTCTCCTACGAGTCCGTAGATAAAGACACGGCACAGCAACAATTGATTTTCTTCACAGTTTTATTTACACACCATGTGCAAAAGAAAGTGCATCAAATGGACGGTCTACGCATTTCGGCTCCTGCCTTCAACTGGACCATAGAGTCCCTTGGTCTAGACCTTACTTAAATATAGTGATATGTGTAAGTACCCTCTACTATGTCCATGGTCATCTAGACCTCCAACCCTGCATAGTAAATGTATGGCCCGTGCATACTCGTAGTTATTTTACGTGGGTATTTACAATTTACGTGAAGTACAAAATTAACTCTATACCACAAATAAAGTATTTACAATCAGATCAATTCTCTTCTATATACAGTAATTAAATGACACTTTTGACTCATTTCAGTGAAGTACTCCCATTAAACTGTATAAGGAAAACAAGACAGAAGAAGGCGGGAGGGGCTGGTTTACAAAAACAATTATTGTAGATATTAGGTTTCTACATTATTCAACTAAGTACTAAAGAAGGATGGTGTTGGCTACAATTTAAAGTATAAAGTATAAAACAAGATGAAAATATATTCTAGGTAAATGTATGACATATCAATTTACGATCGGTACATAACACGTTATTTACAATTATATACATTTCTAGTTCATTCATCGCCATTTACAACCATTCTTTTCCCGCTTGCAATACTTGAGAAAACAGTTTCTGTAAAGTACTTTATCTAAAACATGTCCTCTTTAGATAGTATTCTTTTGATATTTATTGGTTTTTGAATCTCATCTTTCCCAATCATTTCTTGTAATCCATTCAAGTTTCTACTTCTGTGATCTGATTGAATTTCTATAGTTTACTGATTTCGTAATGGTTTTGGGTATGTACTCAGTCCAATATCTTACATTACATAATGTACAAGATATCACTCAGTTCTATGGTGAAGGATTCCACTCATATGTTGTCGTAGATATAATCTATACAATTTTATAGATGTATATGTATCTCAGCATCCAAATTATGGCCAAATGGTACCTCTGTTCCCATGTTCAATATCATTCTGGATTCCAGACGTCTTAATTGTGCCAATTGATCTCCGCCCATTCCGGAATTTTGCTCATCTTGATCCCTGAGTATTTTAGAAGGGCGGAGTTGCTCTGATGATGTTGAGCAAAATGTGTGGCCATCGCGTAGCAAGGGTCCTTGTTTTTTATGGCCCTTAGATGTTGAAGTATCCTCAGTTTTAATTTGTTCACTGTGCTCCCGATGTAATACTTTCCACAGGGGCATTGTAATCTGTAGACCACACATTTTGAGTCACAGGTGATGTGGTCTTGTATGGTTTCCATTCTGCCATTTTGTAATTTGTAGTTCTTGATGTTTATTCCATGCTCATAGGCTTTACATTTGTGACATTTCCAGAAGCCTGGTGTTGTTAGCCATGTCTGTTTTTTCTCTTCCCGTAATACCAAGTGGCTCTGCGTTAGTATGTTCCTTAGGGAGGAGGTTTTTCGGTATGTGATGCTCGGATTTTTTGTCAAAGTTTCTCTCAAGGTGTTATCTAGGAGGAGGACTTGCCAGTGTTTTTGAAAGGCTCTCTTAATGTTCGTGCTTTTATTGTTAAAGTCCACTATGAGTCTGGTTACCTCACTCCCTTGACTTGTCTCATGTTCCTGGTTGATTTTTGGTCTCTTGATTTTTGGAGATAATAGCTTGTCTCTCTTTTTCAGGTGCATCCTATTTTGTGCAATAGATATCACTTCCATTGGGTATCCTCTTTCAAGGAATCTGGCACTCATTTTCTCTATTTCCTCTGTTAAGTCTTCCTGTTCGGAACAGTTCCTTTTCGCTCTTAACATTTGTCCATAAGGAATACTCCATTTCAGTCTGATGGGATGTCCGCTATTTGCATGTAGAATGCTATTGCATGCAGTCGGCTTCCTATGGATTTTCGAGCAAAGTCTGTTATTTTTCACAAAAATTTCCACATCCAGGAAGATCAGAGAGTGGGAGCTGATTGTTGACATGAATTTTAAGTTGTATTTGTTATTGTTTAGAGATCCAATAAAATGTTCCAATGAGTTTTTGTTTCCGTCCCATATGACAAACAAGTTGTCTATGAAACGACACCAGAGCTTGATTTTTGGCCCCGCAGGATTCTCTTGATCTTTTTGTATCACGTTGCTCTCCCATGCCCCCATTAGAAGATTTGCATATGTGGGTGCAAATGATGTCCCCATAGCGGTCCCCTGTTTCTGGAGATATGTCCCCCCCAAAAACCGGAAAGCATTATGGGTCAAACAGTATCGGAGCATATCCAGTAACATGTTTGAATGTTCCAAAAAATTCACAGATCGTGCTTTCAGTACTTCCTTCACTACTTCAATGCCATCCTCGTGGCGGATTGAGGTATAGAGTGATGTAACATCAATTGCCGCCATTTGGTAAGATGGTTTCCATTCACATGTAGTGATTTTTTGTAAAAAGTCCATTGTATCTCTCAGAAAAGAGGGGAAGTTTGTCACATAATTCATAAGGAAAATGTCTATGAATCTTGATGTAGATTCCAAGAGGGATCCTATCGAACTCACAATTGGTCTCCCTGGTGGACAATCTAGTGACTTATGAATTTTCGGTAGAAAATATATAGTTGCCATGATCGGATTGTCTGTTTTTAAATAACTATATTCGTCAAAATCTAATAGACCTCTGTCTTTCCAGTTTAATAGCATAGAATAGTATTCGCTTGTCCATCCTTCCATAGGATTTGTTGTCAGTTTTTCATAATGTTCTTGGACTTCCAGCTGTCTGTTTGCTTCCTCAATGTAGTTTGAAACATTTTGTATAACGAGGTTGCCCCCTTTATCTGAGGATTTAATGATTATTGACGCATCATCTTTCAAATCCATCATGGCTTTATGTTCTTCCGGAGAAAGATTTTGTTTCCTCATTTGTCCATTTTTTGTAGATTTGTCTGAAATTTTTGATATTTCTTCGACCATAAGTTCTTGGAATAGATCCACTTTGTTGCCTGGCGGGAGTTGTGGACAGAATTTTGAATTTTTTTCAGTCCGCTATTACCTCCTAGATTCGTGGATAATCCAATGTTTTTGCAAAAGTTGATTTCCATTTCAGGAGTGATCGTGTTGTCCTCTTGGCTGGTGGAGGGGATTTCTTTAATTGATGCTAGACTTATCATCGCTGTTAGGTCTTTTTGTGCGACAGTTGATGTAGTTTCATTAGTTCTTGAGACATGTTTTTTTGTAGTTTTGATTTGTCTCAGCGAAATATTTTTTTAATTTCACTTTTCTGCAAAATTTGTAAAGGTCAATGCGTGCATTGGGTGCATTTATAGTTTTTGTTGGGCAAAAAGAGAGACCTCTATTTAAAAGTTTCAAATGAGTATCCGATAGTTGTTTATTAGATACATTTATCACTATGTTGTTGGATGTGGATATTCTCTTCTTTAAAGCTATTTTTGCTTTCCTTTGACTCGCTTTGCTTTTACTTCTTTTTCCACCCCTTCTGGTTTTTGGTTTGTCGGGGGTTTCTTTGGTGGCCGTTGTTCCCTTCCCCACGCATTGGATCTGCCTCTTCCTCTTTGTCGCGTGACCATGTGTGCTAGCTTGATCTACCCCCGAAAATCCAAAGGTGTTGCACTAGATTCTCCTTCAACAGAGCTCACTTCCGAGCTGTCTACATCCTCTATCGGCTCAATGGTTCTATCCATGTTCTTATCCATGGCAACATGGCTTCTTAGAGTGTCATATTTTCGTGCGAATGTATAAATTCGTCCGTTCATATAGTCCAACCTATCCCTGGTGAAATTATTGGCCTTTCTCTTCTCCACCTCCATCTCATGTTTTGCCACCTTCTTTTCCATGTTCTCAATTGCCTCTTTACTTTCATCAGATGTCGGAATATCAGCGAGTTCTGATTCTAAAGCTGTTATTGTGCTGGTGATTTTTTCCAATTTCTTCTCTGCATGAATAATTAGGGTCCTCATTAACTTGAAGGAGCATTCATTTGTGTCTGTCTGCCATAATTTTATCAAATGTGTATCCAAGTCATTTAAGGTCGGCATGATTAGGATCCTCAGACCTCGCGGGACCCTTTTGAATTCATTATATTTTTCTAAGGATGTTTTTTCCCACCATTTATTAATTTCTTGGATTACCCTGAATTTGTAGTTCTCGTTCTATGTTGACAATTGTTCTTTCCTTTGTTTTTTCTCCTCCATCCCCTTTAGCATCAGAGGTCATTGTGGGTGGACTATCGTCATTCAGGAGCTCGCTCGCCCTTAATTGGCAATTCCTTGTTTTATCCGCCATTCTATGAACTATGCAGGGTTGGTTATTAAATTCTTGTTGATACACAATTTCAATGGCCAGGTGTGTATTGTGTTTGTAATCTTGTTGAGGACAACCAGCTCCCTTATTCCTAAAGTATTCTGGACCCCAAAGAAACGTGTTTGTTGCTCCCTGTTGAACACTCTGTGTTCACTCGGTTTCCAGAAATGCTGCACGGCCCCTTTAAGGATTCTTTAGTTTCGCTGATGACGTACTCTCTCGGCTTCCTCTCCGGGTGACTTGCTGATTCTTCTCGCTTGACTCGGGTGTAGCCAGACTTCGTGCGTGTCAAGGTGAGCGTTATTTATATAATTTAGAAATTAAGTCTTCTACGTTTTGTTTATACGCTACACCCCGGCTTCCCTCGCAGGGGTTTGTTTGCCGATAGGCGATTGCCCATCACCCCACCCGAACGCAGCCTCCGGAGCGCTACAGAGTTAGGCGAAACTGACATACACCTCGCCGGTTCACTCACCCCTGCTCCGGTCGCCTTCGCACTCTCCCGCTGATGTCCTCTTGCTGCGGATCTCCCCGCAGCGTTTCTTCACGGGAGCACCTGGCTTGCGGCAGAGGCGTCGGTCGTTTCTTTCTCTCCAAACAAAGTTACTGGATTACGATCTCCCGATCATTCACGACCGCTTCACCTCGTCCTGGAGTGCCTGTATTGCGCGTTCCAGTGTACACGTCAAATTTCACCTCAGCTTCTTCTCCTACGAGTCCGTAGATAAAGACACAGCACAGCAACAATTGATTTTCTTCACAGTTTTATTTACACACCATGTGCAAAAGAAAGTGCATCAAATGGACAGTCTACGCGTTTCGGCTCCTGTCTTCAACTGGACCATAGAGTCCCTTGGTCTAGACCTTACTTAAATATAGTGATATGTGTAAGTACCCTCTACTATTTCCATGGTCATCTAGACCTCCAACCCTGCATAGTAAATGTATGGCCAGTACATACTCGTAGTCATTTTACGTGGGTATTTACAATTTACGTGAAGTACAAAATTAACCCTATACCACAAATGACACACACATATATATATATATATATAAATATATATATATATATATATATATTCACAGAAAAAACCATAGGTTACAGACCATATATAGTTAGGAATTTGCATTTACAAAACCTTGAAAATTCACTGAAAAAACCATAGGTTATAGACCATATATAGTTAGGGATTAGCATTTACAAAACCTTATTTTATTTGCACAAAACCATTGAAATTCCATATATAGTTAGTTGCACTAACTATATATCGCGGACCCGCAATCCACTGCTAATAATGTCACATATTACATCATTCATGACATGGTCAGTAGCATCACTGATGACATCACTGATGACATCAAGAAACTTTCCCCACACTTCTCCTTTTGCGAAAGAAAGAGCGCCAACCACCAAAGCTCAATTAGCTGCAAAGATTTATTGGTATTCCTTTCGCGATGCAGCGGCAGCCATGACACGTTTCGTCCCTCACACGGGACTTGATCACATGTGTATGAAGAATCCCCGCTCTTCAATGCTCTTATTCACTGGAGACAAAACCGAGAGTGGACCCAAAGTGAGTGCTATTTTCTGTTTTTTGCAAGACATGACGCGTTTTGGCAGCTCCTCTGCCTTGATCACATGACAGCTTTACTATTGTGATTCACCATTTTAAAGTGCCAGTGCCCAATCACATGCTTACTAGACATAGAAAACATTTTTGTTATGACAATTCAAACTTTAAATAGTAAAAACTTGTACAGTGGTTGTACAAATGCCTGATAAAAATAGAGTTTTAAAATCAAGTTTAAATGTGTTATTGTTCATGTGAATTAATTTCATTATGAACACATAAATCTCAATATACTTTTTCCTCACATAGACGCATAAATGCATGGTTTTAATCAAGTTAATTATAATCCTATAAATAACTTGTTTCCTCTTGCATATGTAAATACAGTGGGCCAGTTCCTAAAAAATCCATTGCCGAAATGCAAAAAAGGGCATTGGCCCAATGTCTCTACTATTGATTAAACACTGTCTAAGGTGCCCTAACCATAGACATAAAAAGTGATAAATTAAACAAAACCCCTAAAGTGCTAAGATATAAAGTGCTTGTGCAAAATTAAATTATAAAGATATGAAATGATCTCATTGTTTACTTGTCCCAGACCTAATTTTCCTAACCATTGTTATGTTCAGTATGGTCCTGGAACCAAGTAGGATTATTGTACAAATACAATGTTGAATTCAAGGCTAATGGAAACATTTATAAAATTATTTTCATCTCTGTAGGCTGAATTGATTCCCACTATTGTACTAAAAAATCAATATAAATATGTATATAAATAGTAAATACACAAAATATCAATGAATACAATTAAATTCCTAAAAATCACCATAAAATAATCTGTTAAGAATATTTTATTTAAAATATCCTGCTAAAAATATCCTAATTTCATGAGGTTATACACCATACCAGTTATAACAAAAAATCTATGATGGTGTATAAAAAGAGGAAATCCGATTATTCAAAGTTTCTGTTTCAATAAACACTTTCTATTTGTTAGTGTACTGCAGTATGAGGTGATGGCTGTATTTTAGATGTTGCAAACTATTGTATTGGTGTGTTTTGAAATACCTTGCTACGGGATAACTAGGGTCATTGTTATTGATAGCCCTTATATGCTGTAATATACGCTTGTGGACAGATCATTTGGTGTTGCCTATATATAGCAGATTGCAGCTGCATTGCAGAACATAAACCGCATAATCTGTCCGGCATGTCAAGTGTTGTTTTACATTTTGGGCCTTATCACTAAAAGTAGTGTGATACGTAGTTCTGTTCGAGCCATTCTGACAGCTTTGCAGCTGGAGCATTTAAAGAATCTCTACCTTGCTACCAGCCACCCCGTTTGCTCTTGTTCTTCCGTGTTTTTCTTAACTAATGCACTGGCCATTGATGCTGCTCTTCTATAAGTTATAGCCCGATGTTTGGGGAGCATGGCCCCAATTACGGGGTCATCGTGAACTATTGCCAATTTAGTCTTATAATGGCTCTCAACTGCTGTTTTGTCTTGAATATGTTAGGATGAGTCTAGCAGGTTCTTTAAATTTCTCACCTCTAACAACACATGCTTTCTGTGACCTTATGTTATCCTGCAGAATTTCTTCCCTGGTACCTCTCCTGGATTTGACTATGGCGGTTTCAATAGTCAAGCTGTTATATCCTCTATCTAAGAACCGCTGTTTACTTTCCAGCTGTTTCCTTTCAAGTCAGTTTGAAATGGACTGTAAAATAAATAAAACACACTGCACGACTTCTGCTGTGGGCTCAGAGACGAGAATGGACAGGGAAGGAAGGCCCGGCAGAAGAGCTGTTATGTCTGATGCTTGTGGATGGCTGACGCTTGACGATGTCTGATGCCTGATGTTTGTGGATGTCTGACGCTTGTGGATGCCTGACGCTTGTGGATGGCTGACGCTTGTGGATGGCTGACGCTTGTGGATAGCTGGCGCTTGTGGATGGCTGACGCTTGTGGATGGCTGACGCTTGTGGGTGCCTGAAGCTTGTGAATGCCTGAAGCTTGTGCATGCCAGACCCTTTTTGGATGCCTGACGCTTGTGGATGTCTGCTGGGTGATGCTTGTGGATGCCTGATGCTTGTGGATGTCTGATGCATGATACTTGTGGATGCCTGATGCTTGTGGATGCCTGATGCTTGTGGATGCCTGATGCTTGTGGAGGTCTGATGCTGGTGGAGGTCTGATGCTTCTGGATGTTTGATGTTTGTGGATGTCCGATGCTTCTGGATGTCTGATGCTTCTGGATGCCTGATGCTTGTGAATGCCTGATGCTTGTGGATGCCTGATGCTTGTGGATACCTGATGCTTGTGGATGGCTGATGCTTGTGGTTGTCTGATGCTGTGGATGTCTGTTCCTTGTGGATGCCTGACGCTTGTGGATGTCTGACGCTTGTGGATGTCTGTTGCTTGTGTATGTCTGTTGCTTGTGTATGTCTGTTGCTTGTGTATGTCTGATGCTTGTGGATGTCTGATGCTTGTGGATGCCTGATGCTTGTGGACGCCTGATGCTTGTGGATGTCTGATGGTCCTGGACGCCTGATTTTCCTGGTTGTCTGATGCTTGTGAATGCCTGATGCTTGTGTATGTCTGATGCTTGTGGACGTCAGATGCTTCTGTATGTTTGTGGATGTCTGATGCTTCTGGATGTCTGATGCCTGATGCTTGTGGATGTCTGATGCTTGTGGATGTCTGTTGCTTGTGGTTGTATGTTGCTTGTGGATGTCTGTTGCTTGTGGATGTCTGTTGCTTGTGGATGTGTGACGCTTGTGGATGTCTGATGCTTGTGGAAGTCTGATGCTTGTGGATGTCTGGCGCTTGTGGATGTCTGGCGCTTGTAGATGTCTGGCGCTTGTGGATGTCTGACGCTTGTGGATGTCTGATGCTTGTGGATGTCTGACGCTTGTGGATGTCTGAGGTTTGTGCATGCCTGACGCTTGTGGATGCCTGACGCTTGAGGATGCCTGATGCCTTTGGATGGCTGATGCTTTTAGATGCCTGATGTTTGTGGATGTCTGATACCTGATGTTTGTGGATTTCTGATGCTTGTGGATGTCTGAAGCTTGTGGATGTCTGACGCTTGTGGATGTCTGACGCTTGTGAATGCTTGACGCTTGTGGATGCCTGACGCTTGTGGATGCCTGTCGCTTGTGGATGCCTGATGCCTGTGGATGTCTGATGCTTGTGGATGTCTGATGCGTGTGGATATCTGATGCGTGTGGATGTCTGATGCATGTGGATGTCTGTTGCGTGTGGATGTCTGTTGCTTGTAGATGTCTGTTGCTTGTGGATGTCTGATGCGTGTGGGTGTCTGTTGCTTGTGGATGTCTGTTGCTTGTGAATGTCTGATGATTGTTGATGCCTGATGCTTGTGGAAGTCTGATGCTTGTGGATGTCTGACCCTTGTGGATGTCTGACGCTTGTGAATGCTTGATGCTTGTGCATGCCTGACCCTTGTGGATGCCTGACGCTTGAGGATGCCTGATGCCTTTGGATGTGTGATGCTTGTGGATGTCTGATGCTTGTGGATGTCTGATGCTTGTGGATGTCTGATGCTTGTGGATGTCTGATGCTTGTGGATGTGACACTTGTGGATGTCTGACGTTTGTGGATGTCTGACGCTTGTGCATGCTTGATGCTTGTGGATGCCTGACGTTTGTGAATGTCTGATACCTGATGTTTTTGGTTGTCTGATGCTTGTGGATGTCTGATGTTTGTGAATGCTTGACGTTTGTGAATGCCTGGCGCTTGTGGATGCCTGACGCTTATGGATGCCTGATGCTTGTGGATGCCTGACGCTTGTGGATGCCTGGCGCTTGTGGATGTCTGACGCTTGTGGATGTCTGTTGCTTATAGACGTCTGTTGCTTGTGGATGTCTGTTGCTTGGTGATGTCTGTTGCTTGTGGATGTCTGTTGCATGTGGATGTCTGATGCTTGTGGATGCCTGACGCTTGTGAATACCTGACGCTTGTGGATGTCTGACGCTTGTGGATGCCTGACGCTTGTGGATGTCTGATGCTTGTGGATGTCTGATGTTTGCTTTGGAACATTTTTACCGATGTGTGTCTTAATATTGTATCATTGTGTTCGCTTGTGTCATAAAACAACAAACAATCATTGAAGAGTGCATTCATAAAAATGCACTCATTTGGTTCGACTGAAATATAAAAGGAATGCAGATTATGTTTTCTGTTCTTTCTGCAGATAAGCAAACATAAACATTAGTGTGTGACTTGTGTTGAGTTGTTTGCAATGAAAAGCAGAGCAAAGTATGCGCTTAATCATGAATTAGCAGTGTCACACAGTTTCAGGTTACTCACGAGAAAAAGCTAAGTAAAGCATGCTCTCACATACAAAACCCTTACACATTACAGGTGCAGCATGGGTTCACAGTACTTGCAAGACAAAACTAAGCAAGGAATGCACCTGAATACAAAACCCTAAGGCTCGGTTTAGGGTAAGTAACGAAAATGGCTGACTGGGGTGGGCGGAACATGCTTAATTCCATGTAGCATAATCACACAGAATTACTTAAAATTTGTGCGAGATTGAGTGGAAATACACAAGAAGAGTAATTCTGTTTAGCGCTATTTCTTAGCCCAAAATTGCTCCTTTGCACATAAAATGGATGCCAGGATTCATTTTACACTTAATGCTGCAGAAAACGAATAGCGACCGCGAGCCAACGCTCAGTATATGTGCTCTTACAGTAGGATTTGTTCCCCCAAATGTCGTCATAAAGAGTAATAAGCAATTCGTGAAATGACTCCGATTACTATGCAATAATTTAAATTACACTCAGGCTTCGTAATTCTCGTAGGAAAAATAGGAAGCTTTATGAGCTGTTCAAAGGCCAATCATTGAGAACTGCAATAGACTACATTCTCAAAATAAAATCCTTCCTCAACACAACTTTAACACCCCACTGGCCTTCTTTCATAGTTCTGAGTACCCAGAAATGGAAAGTATCTCTTTGGTGATCTCGAAGGTACCCGAGTACTGGCAAAATAAAGGCATTAAATGCAAGCCAGAAATAATACTATCCATTAGCCATACACTCAAAGCCTGGTGCTTCAGCTCTTACATGAGTTAGCAGTAAGGCTGTGTGCGGGGAGAGAGAGGGGAGGTGCTGGAGCTAGGGAACAGATGGCTGTGAAGCAGGGGGCGGGGCAGCGGAACCCTTTGATGTGAAAAGGGCTGTCCGCGCTGCTGGACCTCCCCCACTCCTACCAAGCAGCTGTCTGGTGCAGCGATCCGTGGAAGTGCTGCAAACACTAAAATAAAGTTTACAAAATGAGCGCAGGGGGAGCAGCATTGTCCATGTTTGCATATGCTTTCAGTCTTTCTTGCCTGTATTCAGACATTCATTCACCTGCACATGTAATTATATTAGCGCATGCCCTAGTCAATCTTGCTTAAGGCACACTTTCAGAGCAAAATACAACACACCCGGATTAAAACGCGACCGCAAAACAAACGGAAAGGGTGCATGAATGCTTTATGAAGCACAAAGTATATTTAAATGGATCCTCTAGAGAAACACAGATGCTCTTCGTAATGACTATCCTAACACCCCCCAATAAAAGCTGCAAGACATAAAATCAAAAGAAGCTTTGTTAGTAAGAACAAGACAGATGTGTTTTGGCTGGCACAGCAGCCTTTCTCATTCTAATCAGTGACATTTTTCTTAGACTTAAATACCCAGTTTCTTTCATAGACATAGAAGAGTTTCTGATTTACGCATAATAAAGCATTACAATTCCTTTTAAATCACCTGAACATTCATTATCATCACTTTTGCAAAGTCAATGTGTCACATGGAAACTTTTATAACTGTCTTTAAAAATGCATAATGCATCATAATGTTCACCTTAAGTGCCTAGTTCACAAACAAACCACTGCGCATTGCAGATAAAAAAGTGAAGTTTTGCCTTATTTAATACAGAAACTGGTACTTGTTAAAAATCATAAAGATAAAAAACGTTGCGCTGACCCATAAAGTCAGTTTAGTTAAAAATACAATTAATCATGCTGCATTCAGGGTAAATTAAAAAGGAGACTTTCAGAATAACATATACTTCCTTCATAACATGAACGCACCCCAGGTCGGTATCTGTAATGATGTCCGTAATAATTTCAACGCACATTCATTTAAACATAGAGTTAGCAATCGTGCTCCGCGATATCAGGACTTGGCACAGATAGAACAATAGAATTCCCTTTTGCTTTTTTAATACATATGCCAGTGTAAACATGTTATTTAGACACACCACTGACATGCTGAATCACCTGTAAACAATCTCGACATTGCCTAATCATCCACGCAAGGACTGCTCATCCCATAATGCACCAGTGAATTAACCTGCAATTTACTGTATGGCCCGCCAGTTAATAGGCCCCTGAAAGTTTGTGTGCCGGCTGAAATCAAAGGCGTTGTCAAATGAATAAATGTCATGGTATGATAGGAAGTCCAGTGATAGGCAAATTAATACCCAAATATGATGCAAGGCTTCACCTCGAAACTTCGGACAGAAACTCCTCGTGGGTTCCATTTTAATTATTACTGAATATCGGGCACGCCATAATGAATATGAGGATCAGGAAGTCTCCACTCGTAGCAGCAGCCCAATCTCTAAGATGAGGCAACTAAGCAGGGTAGGAGCAGACCATTGTATAACACAGCTCTGCCCAGGAATTATACAGCGGCTGAACGTCACTGCTCTGCGACGCTGTTGACTGGCAAATTGCAGCCAAGAGGACTCTTACGAGGGTATTGGTGATACTTGATGACGTCATACACAGGGACTCTTGCCAGATCAAAGTATGTAGAGAGAACTGCATGCTGTTCTTGGCAGGCGAGATAATGGCTCAGCGGTGAGAGCTAACAACTCGGGAACTGCCCCCACACCAGTGTTCGAGCCTCGTGGTCGGCTTAATGTAATTATTAGTAAATACTTTAATTAAATGAACAAATAAATAGACACAATTACTATTAATAAAAAAATGAACAAATAAACAGATGTAATTAGCAAATACTTTAAAGTAACAGCTTGCCGCCACACTCTGCACAAAAGTCGGCAAAACAAACAATGGCTACAACCTCGTACACTCAAAGCCTGGTGCTTCAGCTCTTACATGAGTTAGCAGTAAGGCTGTGTGCGGGGAGAGAGAGGGGAGGTGCTGGAGATGGGGAACAGATGGCTGGGCAGAAATGCGAGTCACGGCCGCCGTGAAGTGTGAAGCAGTGGGCGGGGAGGCAGGAGCAAATGGTAAGGGGAGCCTTTGAAGAGCAAGGCAGGGGGATAGAAGCGCGTTCACGAGCACGTGCACTTCTAAAAATCTGCATCGTGAACCCAGCTTTGTGGTTTGACTGCAATAGGTCTCTCTGCGAGACCTAAAAAGTGCGTAACGTGACTGAGTGAGAGTGACAATATATGAAATATCACAAGGACAACAAAAAGAAATCCATAACGATATACACAAATGGGGGGATTTTCAATGGGGGGTCCATTGTTCTTGTTATAAAAAATATTCTACATATTTAAACCCATCTTGATTTCTTATGCACATATACAGATAGGATACATCGAGTGCCATTAAATACCACCCTTCTTGCCACTGTATATCTGCAGTTTTTCTGATAAGATCCCCAGTATCCGGTACATATGACTTAAGATTTTGAGCATGCTCTTGTAAAAAGAAGTTAATGTAGCATGACATATTTTCTAATAATCCATTGCATGCCGCTATTATTGGTCTTCCAGGTGGCCTTTCGATGTTCTTATGTACCTTGGGAATAAAATACATTGACCTTGTAGTTGGATGTTCTTTCTTAAAATATTTATATTCCTCAAGGTTCAGTAGGTCCATGCTCTTCCATACCAGTAGTTTAGAGAAAAAGAGATTTTGAACGGCTTTATATTTTAAAGGGGAACTTCTACAAAAGTATTGAACATCATTAAGCTGAGAATAGGCCTCCTCCAAAATAATCCTTTAATGGCGGCCACAGCACAATGTTCCCACCTTTATCAGAATTTCTGATTACCTCATTATTCTCCTTTTTCAGTCTCATTATTAGTTGGTTGTATTTTCTTTCATGATTTGTCATTTTCTTTTTATTCTTGTTGATACTCAAATTTTGTTTTTTCACCTGCGCCACAACTTGCACATTAAAAACATCTAAACAGTCTTGTGGCATGATGGGGGTAAGTTTTGTTTTTACCTTGAATGGCTTATCCGGTTTTTAACAAATATCTGGTCCTGCTGGTTGCCAGATTTCAATGCACACTGCAGTTGGGCTAAGATTGGACACACCTATGTTCCCATCCGCTTCATGTGCCAATTCATGTAAATCTCTTAATGTCTCCAAATCCGCCACCAACAGGTCCCAGGGCATCCACATCATTACTGGTAACCACACCCATTTCTGCTTTTGACGGTTGAGACCTTAGTTCATGAAACGTTTTCAATTTCAATTTATGGATGAATTTGTAAATATCTGCCCGAGTCTGTGGACACTCAAAAATAGACTCAGGGCAGTACCAAAGTCCCAGAGACAATAATTGCTCCTTGGCCAGTGTCAAATCAATATTTGCCAGATTGATTATTGTTTTAGCCTGCGGAACTGTAGGTGGGATCTGCAATACATTTTCTATTTCCTCTTCCACCCCCGTCCGGCCTCGTCCTCGGGCCGGTCGTTTGTTGTTGGCTGCGTACTCTGACTGCTTTTCTCCTTTGCTTTCTGGACGTGGTTCGTCGTTTTTTGCCAGTCAATTTCTAGGACGCAATGTCTCTCTTCTGCTCCTTCTCAAATTATTTAATTCTTCTCCTAAAGTCGGTTTAATGGCACGTTGTTTGATATATTCTACCCGCCCTTCTGCCTCTGACTCACTCTCCATATATATATATATATATATATATATATATATATATATATATATATATATATATATCTATTACCTACTGGGGGTCGCCAGTAGGTAGTTATAGTTAGGATTTTTTTCAATGTTAAATCTCAAACTTCTATTTGGAATAACTTTGGCGCCGGTTGACGAATCTGCCTGAAAATTTCCTCAAAATGGCCTCGTCGAGCTCCAGTCCTTCCCCGAAAGTTTGGGGGGGATGTGTCAAGCGGGGGCCGAGATAAAAGGGGGGTCCCAAAACGCATTTTCCCCATGTTAATTTCCATAGGGCGTCGACCTCCCTTTTAGCCCGAACGGCTGAATGGATTTACACCAAATTTGGCAAAATTGTAGGGACTGGTAGCCCGATGTGCCTTTGCTATGTCTCAAGATATGTGCTCCAGTGGATGTAATTTAGGTAATTTAGTAATTTAGGTTAAAACAAATATATATATCTATAAGTGCGCCCCGGTACGCGCACCGGGGAGCGCACTGGGCGCGCCACGCGACTTGTGTACGGAAAGCTGATTGGCTCTCGGGTGTCTGTAAACATTCTAAACAGTCCGGAGCGGCCGCCATCTTGTGTCTCGGTAGGATCGAGACATGAGAGGTGGCCAAAACAAAGGGGGAAATGACCATAAGAGGGCAGAGTAGACCCTCCCTGACCCCCTAGGTTTGATGTTGGGGCTTTAAAAGGGCCCCGCGGGGCAAAACAAAAAAAAAATTGTTTTTTTTGCGGGGGGAGCGCCTGGTACGCGCACCGGGAAGCGGACCGGGGAGCATACTATGGCGAAAAAAGAATGATAGACTTTTCAAATATTGTATGTTTATTAATTGTTCTTTTTGTTGTTTTTTTTATTTAAGTACCAACATGTAGGTACCAATGCAGAGTCTAAAATTTAATATACACCGTCTCCTTTGTAGATATCTTGCATGTTGTTACAGAAGTTATTGTGGTATATGGAATCTATAGCATAGTATGTCAGGAAAGCAGAAACAATATGGAGGCAGGAGATGATAAAGAGATGTTAAATACACATTGGAGATAATAGAGTGGGAGAAAGGAAGTAACTATGAGGAAACTTACTATGTAACACAAAAAAGTTGCACAGTATATTTTAAGTCTGACTTTACATTATAATCAATTTGGTACTAGTTTAAGAAATACATATAAAAATGAATAATGTCTCAAACAATTTATGAATTATTAAATATAAATTTATGTTTCAGATTCCTTTTCCAAATTTAACAGAACTTCTAATATTTGATTGTCAGAAATGTCCTCATTTTGAATCAGGAAATCTACTGATTGTACACATTGAAGTAGTTCATAGTCCAGTGATTGATCCATGAGTCATTGGGTTCAATACCTTTATTATTGTTGCTCTCCAGAACAATTTCGATGGAATTTTTTTGCTCTCCTTCCATTTTTGTGCTGTAATTTGCTTTTAAAAAAATATATCAGTAGAGATAGGGCACTGTTGGGTTTAAGTTCAGACAGGTACTTTGGATTTTTTAACAGTGATTTTATCTTTGGGCAGTGTATGGTATCAGAATGGAAGTAGAAATATAAAAAAGTGTATGTGATAAAGCCTAAGTAAATTCATAATTATACAAGACAAGCCTAACTCCATCCATAACTATAACAGAGAAGTCTATCTTTTTCTATAACTATTACAGAGGGATAGTATATAACTATCAGAAAATGTTTTCCAAATTAACTTAAAGTGCACAACATACTTCAGTTTTTAAAATAACATCTTACCTCTCAAAAAGAAGTTTAAGTTGTCAGTGAAAATGCTCTTGAAATGTACTTCAGGAAGTAGTAGTCAAAATGGCTGTGTTTCTCTCTCTTTCTTTATATATATTCAGGTTCATAACCAATCAAAAGTCATGAAATAATTGTAGAAAATGAAAGTAACATTTTAATAGGTTGTCAATTCTAACACTTCATATGTGTTTTTGTCATGTAATTTACCTCAGGATATTTAGTCAGGCCTACAGCATAAATGTCTCAATGGAATTCCATCAAATTTGGGTAAATGGTAGGGATTGCTATGTAGTTGGGCCTATTCTATATTTGATGAAAGTGTCTCCAGTGGTTTTCCTGTAAATTACTTTCCCAACTTTTTTTAGGAAGCGCTTACCGGTGCGCGCCCCGGTACGCGCACCAGCAGCGTTACGGGAGTCCTCCATTTGTGTTTCGGTAGAATCGAGACACAAAATGGAGGACAAACAACGTTGGGAATGGGTAGAAGGGGGCACGGTAGTCACTTCCTGACATTCTAGGTTTTCTGAAGGGGGCTTAGGACGCTCATATAGGCAAAAAATGAAAGCGTACCGGGGAGCGTACTTTGGTGAAAAATAGTGAAAAAAGTTAGAAAAAGATAAACGTTTTGAATGATCAGAGGTAGGGTAGCTCTGAAAAGAGCTTTTGGGTTCTGTGGCTGATTTAGGTACCTACAAGTAGGTTCCAATGCACAGTCTTAAATTCAGGAGGTATATTCTATTCCCCTCATCTGAGAAATGCACATCATCTCCTCTGTAGATGTCTTGCATGTTGTATCGCAAGTTGTTGTATATTGAACCCATTCCAAAGTCTCTCATGTAAGCAGAAACAGATGTATTCACATGTTTCCGTGCTTTCTCAAATTGTGGACAAAATTGGTTGGACCAGTTCCATTTTTGTCTTTGACATATATTGGAATATACCAAGGCAGTTTGTGGAAAAAGTGTCATCAATTGATCAAAGGTGTCCTTTAAAAGCATTTCCAGACCAACCCCAGTCATAGTGCCCAAATCATTTCCACCACAGTGCACTATTAAGAGGTCAGGGTTTGGCAGATGCAAAAAGCTTTTCACCAATGGTATCAATTGCTGACATCTCAATCCTCTCTGGCCAATCCAATTGATTTCAACATTTGATAAATCAAGGTTGTGATAATTTCTGCTTGCTGCATACCTTTGAGCCCAGTGGATGTAGCTATGTCCAATAATCCATACAGAATACATGATGTGAGAAGGTTTAGGTGCAGTCAGATGAAGTGTGGGAATGAAATGGCAGTTGGAACAGTAGGAGTTTACAAAAAAATAATTGTGGAGTTTCCCTGCTGTTGAATCACAAGCAATGATTGGTGGATTCAGTTAGTTGAAAACAGAAAGTTAGGGCGCATGGTTGTGTTGTGTATAAGAAGCAATTTGAATGGTTAAGAAAAAGTCACTAAAAGCAATAATGCCCTGGATAAGCTGGTGTATTGAGAGGTCAAACATCCTTGCTGACTTAATTTTCAACATTGTAGAATAAACTTTTGAACCTGAGAGTTCAGTTAGGAGGGAGTTGCTATGGTAACAGATAGAAAGGTCTGAGAGGGGGAAGGGTGTTGGTTTGAAAATAGTGAGGGAAGACTTTTGATTGGTTGAAATAAGGCATATGTGTGTAAAGTTAGAGATTTTCTATGCCAGTCTTGGTTTCAGTGTATTGAGTGCACACCTTTTGCTCTGCTAAAGAAAAATTGGTGTGTGTGTCTGACATTGTTTTCAATCTCCCAAAGCATTTATAAAGGTAAGTAATAATTTATTTAATTTAGATAGAGACTTGTTTGCTGTATGGAGAATATTTGGAGGCAGATACTGAAGTTTCAGTAGTGAAATTGAATGCTTGTACATAGGTCCTGTGTTGTGTTTCTAAAATGTTATTCAAAAAACGATTTTGGGGGCAAATCAATGGTATTTTCATTTGGCCCTTATTTATGATTGCCTTGTGCTGCTGGTACATCACTTTAAACATGGGAAAAAAAGTGACGCTCTGGTGACACAAGGCCTTCTAAATAAGGTCCTGAGTTTTTTTGTTGTTGGTTTGTGTCTTGCTTTTTGATAATGCTTGATATCAACATTTGCAAGATAGAGGATTTGTATTTTGTGAAATAGTGAGGGTTCAGTAGTGAAATTGAGTGCTTGTACATAGGATCTTTGCTGTGTTTCTAAAATGTTATTCAAAAAACGATTTTGGGGGCAAATCAATGGTATTTTCATTTGGCCCTTCTTTATGATTGCCTTGTGCAGCCAGTGCATCACTTTAAACATGGGAAATAAGTGACGCTTTGGTGGCGCAAGGCCTTCATAAATAAGGCCCTGAGTTTGTTTGCTGTGGTTTTTTTTTTTGCTTTTTGATAATACTTGTTATGAACATTTGCAAGATAGAGGATTTGTATTTTGGGAAACAGTGAGGTTTCAAAAGTGATATTGAGTGGTTGTACATAGGTTCTGCGCAGTGTTTCTTAAATGTTATTCAAAAAACGATTTTGGGGGAAAATCAATGGTATTTACATTTAGCCCTTATTTATGATTGCCTTGTGGCACCAGTGCGTCTCTTTTAACATGGGACGCACTCGTGGCTCATGGCCTTCATAAATAAGGTCCTGAGTTTTTGTTGTTGTTGGTTTGTGTCTTGCTTTTTGATAATGCTTGATATCAACATTTGCAAGATAGAGGATTTGTATTTTGTGAAATAGTGAGGGTTCAGTAGTGAAATTGAGTGCTTGTACATAGGATCTTTGCTGTGTTTCTAAAATGTTATTCAAAAAACGATTTTGGGTGCAAATCAATGGTATTTTCATATGGCCCTTATTTATGATTGCCTTGTGCAGCCGGTGCATCACTTTAAACATGGGAAATGAGTGATGCTCTTGTGGCGCAAGGCCTTCATAAATAAGGCCCTGAGTTTGTTTGCTGTTGCTTTTTTTTTGCTTTTTGATAATACTTGCTATGAACATTTGCAAGATAGAGGATTTGTATTTTGGGAAACTGAGGTTTCAAAAGTGATATTGAGTGGTTGTACATAGGTTCTGCGCAGTGTTTCTTAAATGTTATTCAAAAAACGATTTTGGGGGAAAATCAATGGTATTTACATTTAGCCCTTATTTATGATTGCCTTGTGGCACCAGTGCGTCTCTTTTAACATGGGACTCACTGGTGGCGCAAGGCCTTCATAAATAAGGCCCTGAGTTTTTTTGTTGTTGGTTTGTGTCTTGCTTTTTAATAATGCTTGATATCAACATTTGCAAGATAGAGGATTTGTATTTTGTGAAATAGTGAGGGTTCAGTAGTAAAATTGAGTGCTTGTACATAGGATCTTTGCTGCGTTTCTAAAATGTTATTCAAAAAACGTTTTGGGTGCAAATCAATGGTATTTTCATTTGGCCCTTATTTATGATTGCCTTGTGCAGCCGGTGCATCACTTTCAACATGGGAAATAAGTGACGCTCTTGTGGCGCAAGGCCTTCATAAATAAGGCCCTGAGTTTGTTTGCTGTTGGTTTGCTTTTTGCTTTTTGATATTGCTTGATATGAACATTTGCAAGATAGAGGATTTGTATTTTGGGAAACAGTGAGGTTTCAAAAGTGATATTGAGTGGTTGTACATAGGTTCTGCGCAGTGTTTCTTAAATGTTATTCAAAAAACGATTTTGGGGGAAATCAATGGTATTTTTCATTTGGCCCTTATTTATGATTGCCTTGTGCAGCCGGTGCATCACTTTAAACATGGGAAATAAGTGACGCTCTGGTGGCGCAAGGCCTTCATAAATAAGGCCCTGAGTTTGTTTGCGGTTGGTTTGTGTCTTGCTTTTTGATATTGCTTGATATGAACATTTGCAAGATAGAGGATTTGTATTTTGGGAAACAGTGAGGTTTCAAAAGTGATATTGATTGGTTGTACATAGGTTCTGCGCAGTGTTTTTTAAATGTTATTCAAAAAACGATTTTGGGGGCAAATCAATGGTATTTACATTTGGTCCTTATTTATGACTGTCTTGTGGCACCGGTGCGTCTCTTTTAACATGGGAAGCACTGGTGGCGCAAAGCCTTCATTAATAAGGCCGTGAGGGGCATATTACCAAGGGGGTTTATCTCCGCTTTTTTGGCGTTAAAAGCCAAGAAAGCGGAGATTAAATTATCTCCCTATTACCTAGCTGTCGCTAACACCAGTTAGCGACAGCTAGTAGGAGATAGCGACCATACTGGGCCCCACTTTGCATGTCAGTGATATTTATCACTAATGATATGCAAAGTGGGCGTACCAAGATGTTAGCGACTGAAAACAGTCGCTAACATCGCTATCTCCTATTACCAACCTTTGGAGATATTCGCGCTAAGCGCGAATATCTCCAAAAGCTAACACCTGCCCTGAGCAGTTCTTAGCCATGTTATCCAATGGGAGGTGGATAACATGGCTAAGAGCATTTGCTCGATAATGCATGAATATCGCTGACTTTTCATCGATATTCATGCATTGCGGGGATTTTTATCGCATTTGCGATAAACCTTGGTAATACCAAGGTTTATTTGCGGTAAAAATCGCCGCAGCTCAGCTGTAAATTTTTGTCTCTAACCAAGCAATAGCGATAACTATCGCTATTGCTTGGTAATATGCCCCTGAGTTTGTTTGTTGTTGGTTTGTTTTTTGCTTCTTGATAACGCTTGCTATGAATATTTGCAAGATAGAGGATTTGTATTTTGGGAAACAGTGAGGTTTCAAAAGTGATATAGAGTGGTTGTACATAGGTTCTGCGCAGTGTTTCTTAAATGTTATTCAAAAAACGATTTTGGGTGCAAATCAATGGTATTTTCATTTAGCCCTTATTTATTATTGCCTTGTGCTGCCGGTGCATCGCTTTAAACATGGGAAATAAGTGACGCTCTGGTGGCGCAAGGCCTTCATAAATAAAGCCCTGAGTTTATTTGCTTTTGTTTTG
Organism: Lissotriton vulgaris; assembly: GCF_964263255.1. Classification (NCBI taxonomy): domain Eukaryota; kingdom Metazoa; phylum Chordata; class Amphibia; order Caudata; family Salamandridae; genus Lissotriton; species Lissotriton vulgaris. The sequence continues at coordinate 582,239,625 of NC_141693.1, read as the reverse complement.
TTTTTTGCTTTTTGTTAATGCTTGCTATGAACATTTGCAAGATAGAGGATTTGTATTTTGGGAAACAGTGAGGTTTCAAAAGTGATATTGAGTGGTTGTACATAGGTACTGCGCAGTGTTTCTTAATTGTTATTCAAAAAACGATTTTGGGGGCAAATCAATGGTATTTACATTTGGTCCTTATATATGACTGCCTTGTGGCACTGGTGCGTCTCTTTTAACATGGGCCGCACTGGTGGCGCAAGGCCTTCATAAATAAGGCCCTGAGTTTTTTTGTTGTTGGTTTGTGTCTTGCTTTTTGATAATGATTGATATCAACATTTGCAAGATAGAGGATTTGTATTTTGGGAAACAGTGAGGGTTCAGTAGTGATATTGAGTGCTTGTAAATAGAATCTTCGCTGTGTTTCTAAAATGTTAGTCTAAAAACGATTTTGGGGGCAAATCAATGGTATTTTCATTTGGCTTTTATTTATGATTGCCTTGTGCTGCCAGTGCATCACTTTAAACATGGGAAATAAGTGACGCTCTGGTGGCGCAAGGCCTTCATAAATAAGGCCCTGAGTTTGTTTGCTGTTGGTTTGTTTTTTGCTTTTTGATAATACTTGCTATGAACATTTGCAAGATAGAGGATTTGTATTTTGGGAAACAGTGAGGTTTCAGAAGTGATATTGAGTGGTTGTACATAGGTTCTGCGCAGTGTTTCTTAAATGTTATTCAAAAAACGTTTTTGGGGGCAAATCAATGGTATTTACATTTGGTCCTTATATATGACTGCCTTGTGGCACTGGTGCGTCTCTTTTAACATGGGCCGCACTGGTGGCGCAAGGCCTTCATAAATAAGGCCCTGAGTTTGTTTGCTGTTGGTTTGTTTTTTGCTTTTTGATAATACTTGCTATGAACATTTGCAAGATAGAGGATTTGTATTTTGGGAAACAGTGAGGTTTCAGAAGTGATATTGAGTGGTTGTACATAGGTTCTGCGCAGTGTTTCTTAAATGTTATTCAAAAAACGTTTTTGGGGGCAAATCAATGGTATTTACATTTGGTCCTTATATATGACTGCCTTGTGGCACTGGTGCGTCTCTTTTAACATGGGCCGCTCTGGTGGCGCAAGGCCTTCATAAATAAGGCCCTGAGTTTGTTTGCTGTTGGTTTGTTTTTTGCTTTTTGATAATACTTGCTATGAACATTTGCAAGATAGAGGATTTGTATTTTGGGAAACAGTGAGGTTTCAAAAGTGATATTGAGTGGTTGTACATAGGTACTGCGCAGTGTTTCTTAATTGTTATTCAAAAAACGATTTTGGGGGCAAATCAATGGTATTTACATTTGGTCCTTATATATGACTGCCTTGTGGCACTGGTGCGTCTCTTTTAACATGGGCCGCACTGGTGGCGCAAGGCCTTCATAAATAAGGCCCTGAGTTTTTTTGTTGTTGGTTTGTGTCTTGCTTTTTGATAATGATTGATATCAACATTTGCAAGATAGAGGATTTGTATTTTGGGAAACAGTGAGGGTTCAGTAGTGATATTGAGTGCTTGTAAATAGAATCTTCGCTGTGTTTCTAAAATGTTAGTCTAAAAACGATTTTGGGGGCAAATCAATGGTATTTTCATTTGGCTTTTATTTATGATTGCCTTGTGCTGCCAGTGCATCACTTTAAACATGGGAAATAAGTGACGCTCTGGTGGCGCAAGGCCTTCATAAATAAGGCCCTGAGTTTGTTTGCTGTTGGTTTGTTTTTTGCTTTTTGATAATACTTGATATGAACATTTGCAAGATAGAGGATTTGTATTTTGGGAAACAGTGAGGTTTCAAAAGTGATATTGAGTGGTTGTACATAGGTTCTGCGCAGTGTTTCTTAAATGTTATTCAAAAAACGATTTTGGGGGAAATCAATGGTATTTTTCATTTGGCCCTTATTTATGATTGCCTTGTGCAGCCGGTGCATCACTTTAAACATGGGAAATAAGTGACGCTCTGGTGGCGCAAGGCCTTCATAAATAAGGCCCTGAGTTTGTTTGCGGTTGGTTTGTGTCTTGCTTTTTGATATTGCTTGATATGAACATTTGCAAGATAGAGGATTTGTATTTTGGGAAACAGTGAGGTTTCAAAAGTGATATTGATTGGTTGTACATAGGTTCTGCGCAGTGTTTTTTAAATGTTATTCAAAAAACGATTTTGGGGGCAAATCAATGGTATTTACATTTGGTCCTTATTTATGACTGTCTTGTGGCACCGGTGCGTCTCTTTTAACATGGGAAGCACTGGTGGCGCAAAGCCTTCATTAATAAGGCCGTGAGGGGCATATTACCAAGGGGGTTTATCTCCGCTTTTTTGGCGTTAAAAGCCAAGAAAGCGGAGATTAAATTATCTCCCTATTACCTAGCTGTCGCTAACACCAGTTAGCGACAGCTAGTAGGAGATAGCGACCATCCTGGGCCCCACTTTGCATGTCAGTGATATTTATCACTAATGATATGCAAAGTGGGCGTACCAAGATGTTAGCGACTGAAAACAGTCGCTAACATCGCTATCTCCTATTACCAACCTTTGGAGATATTCGCGCTAAGCGTGAATATCTCCAAAAGCTAACACCTGCCCTGATCAGTTCTTAGCCATGTTATCCAATGGGAGGTGGATAACATGGCTAAGAGCATTAGCTCGGTAATGCATGAATATCGCTGACTTTTCATCGATATTCATGCATTGCGGGGATTTTTATCGCATTTGCGATAAACCTTGGTAATACCAAGGTTTATTTGCGGTAAAAATCGCCGCAGCTCAGCTGTAAATTTTTGTCTCTAACCAAGCAATAGCGATAACTATCGCTATTGCTTGGTAATATGCCCCTGAGTTTGTTTGTTGTTGGTTTGTTTTTTGCTTCTTGATAAAGCTTGCTATGAATATTTGCAAGATAGAGGATTTGTATTTTGGGAAACAGTGAGGTTTCAAAAGTGATATAGAGTGGTTGTACATAGGTTCTGCGCAGTGTTTCTTAAATGTTATTCAAAAAACGATTTTGGGTGCAAATCAATGGTATTTTCATTTAGCCCTTATTTATTATTGCCTTGTGCTGCTGGTGCATCGCTTTAAACATGGGAAATAAGTGACGCTCTGGTGGCGCAAGGCCTTCATAAATAAAGCCCTGAGTTTATTTGCTTTTGTTTTGTTTTTTGCTTTTTGTTAATGCTTGCTATGAACATTTGCAAGATAGAGGATTTGTATTTTGGGAAACAGTGAGGTTTCAAAAGTGATATTGAGTGGTTGTACATAGGTACTGCGCAGTGTTTCTTAATTGTTATTCAAAAAACGATTTTGGGGGCAAATCAATGGTATTTACATTTGGTCCTTATATATGACTGCCTTGTGGCACTGGTGCGTCTCTTTTAACATGGGCCGCACTGGTGGCGCAAGGCCTTCATAAATAAGGCCTGAGTTTTTTTGTTGTTGGTTTGTGTCTTGCTTTTTGATAATGATTGATATCAACATTTGCAAGATAGAGGATTTGTATTTTGGGAAACAGTGAGGGTTCAGTAGTGATATTGAGTGCTTGTAAATAGAATCTTCGCTGTGTTTCTAAAATGTTAGTCTAAAAACGATTTTGGGGGCAAATCAATGGTATTTTCATTTGGCTTTTATTTATGATTGCCTTGTGCTGCCAGTGCATCACTTTAAACATGGGAAATAAGTGACGCTCTGGTGGCGCAAGGCCTTCATAAATAAGGCCCTGAGTTTGTTTGCTGTTGGTTTGTTTTTTGCTTTTTGATAATACTTGCTATGAACATTTGCAAGATAGAGGATTTGTATTTTGGGAAACAGTGAGGTTTCAGAAGTGATATTGAGTGGTTGTACATAGGTTCTGCGCAGTGTTTCTTAAATGTTATTCAAAAAACGTTTTTGGGGGCAAATCAATGGTATTTACATTTGGCCCTTATTTATGATTGCCTTGTGGCACTGGTGTGTCTCTTTTAACATGGGACGCACTGGTGGCGCATGGCCTTCATAAATAAGGCCCTGAGTTGCTGTGGTATAAACTTTAATATGTTTTTATTAATTAGTGTTTATATTGTTTTCTTTTTGTCATTACTTTGTTGTTGGCTAATAGTGGTCTTTAATGTGTTATTTTTTTCAGAACCACAGATTGAAATCAACATTTTAAAGGCAAGCAAAAATGCCATCAAGGCAAAGGAATAGAAAAATACCATACGTAAAAGAACAAAATCATCAAAGGAATTAAAAGAATTCTCTACAACAAGTACTTCAAAAAACACCAGAAAAGCTCCTGGTAAGACAATTAAGTCTTTTCTTCACAATTTATATAGATCAAAAAGTAATGTTAATAGTAATGTGAAGATACAGAAGCAGAGAGCAAATCTAAAAATGAAGGAGAGGCCCTCAAAAAATGTCTCTATTGGAGCAGGAGATAAGACTATGGATAGCAATAGAAGGTTAAAACAATTTAGGGACATTCGTAGATGAATGTTTCGCAATAGGGTAGTTTTAAATTTGCTAAAAAATGAAAAGAAAGGTAAACAGAGAGCTGCTTTTTACAAGAAAAAGAAAAGTGCAGAGAAGATTGTTGATCAGGCTTTTGAAGTTAAGAAAAAATTATTTATTTTAGTAATCAATAGAATTAGGATACTTAATAAGGCAATTGATGTTTTCAAATCGAACAGTAGATGGAAAAGAATTATTAATCAGACTAATTTTTGTGAAGTATTTTCTGGAGAATGGATGCATAGTTCAAATTCTGAGCCATTTTTTAATGAGGAGAGTTACTTTCAGGAAAATGATTTGGTGCATGCAGTTGACACCAGTGGTCGAGCATATGAGGTGAAAGATGGTTTTGTGATGGAAAAAGAGAAACTTATGTCTAGAGATGCAGAAGAGGTGTTAAGTGATGAAGTATTAGGGAGACGTACTAAGGGTCCAGTGTACACATGGAAGTGCAGTAGTATTTGTAGTGTGCGACAGGATTCAATCGATTTGCTTTGAAATGTCTTACATACATATAGTAAGAAAAGTCTAAAACAAAAAATGAAGATCTTGCAAGAGTTAGATCCTTGCAGAGTTAGAGAAAACAAAGGTTTGCATGGGCATTCACTGGCGTGTCTTTCTAGAAAAGTATGTCAGAGTGTTTTTCATCATTTTAGGATGTTAGCAGTGCATCATAATAAGGTGAGGAAATTAGTGAGGTTGTATTATGCAAAAAGTCCAGCGCTTAAGCTTAAACAGTTAAACAGTGGTCTTTTGCATGGATCTGAAGTAGATGTGAAGACTATTTGTGAAGAAATTGAGTTTTGTTATTTTGGGAACAAAGAGGACAGTGTAGAAATGGATATAGTAATGGATGGTAATGTGGAAGACAATGTACAGATTTCAAGTACAGAAAAGTTTGACGAGTAAATTACCAAGTTTAAGGTGAAATCAAGTAAAAGGCCTAATTTAACTTGTGTGTGTTGTCGACGGACTCATTATAAGATTCAGACTAGATTAGTTGATTTATATGCAAAATGTGAATTGGAAAATAATAGTGAATGGAAGGATTTTGTAAGTTATTTGTTGGTGGAGAATTCTTTTGATTTGAGTTTTGATCAGCGTATTTGTAATTATTGATTGAAAAAATTAAATGAAAATAGAATGCCTGCTTGAGCTGCTCATAATAATCTTCCGTTGATAGATATTCCTTCTGAATTGATGGATTTAAATACTTATGAATCAATTTTGATTCAATGTGTCCACCCTTTTCAAGCTATTGCTCGCATGGAGCCTAAGATAGGGAAATTACCTCCTACAGATTTACAAAGAGGATTAAAGGGAAGAGTTGTTTATTTGCCTCTAGATGTCAAGAAAAATATTGATACAATTGGTGTAGAAAGAGTAGAAGAGGATCCTCTGGTTATTCTAGTTAATGGGGTTCCGACAAAGAGTAAGAAAATCTGGCAAGATTTAGTGGATGTTAGGAAAGTCAAAAAGGCAGCGTTGTATTTGGTCAAAAACAATGAGTACTATAAAGATGTAAGTGTTGGAGCAGAGGAAACAGCTACAGAAGAAGACAGTGATTGTTCATTTGGCCAAATTGAAAACGTTGATGTGTCTAGAAGTGAAGAAATATATGAACATTATACTGTTCATCCTTTGCATTCCAAAGAAGTAATGGGGAATGCAATTCACTTTCAAATGAAAGCAGCAAAAGGAAGTCCCATTAGTGTATGGGAAGAAAGTTTGGAAGCTCGTTGTTTTCCACAGTTATTTCCAACAGGTCGTGGTGGATGATATGACGATCGACCAGTTCAAATTCCAGCCGCTGAATACCAGACTTTAAGATTATATGCTGAAGATCCAAGGTTTCGGCAATGCATTCCGTATTTGTTTCATCTACTGTATGAAAGTGATTTGTCTGGGCTTTCTTATGCAGTTAATCATATATTGAAAAGTGGAGCTCATCTGCAAAATGTTTCAGCAAGGGACTTTATGGAGAAAGTCAATCTGCAAGACAGTATTTTGGAATCTCAGCTAATCAATCTCATGGCATGTCAGCGTGGAACAAATGAGTATTACTTCCGTCGTCATGGGGAATTGAAATGTATGCTAAGAAACTTAGGAACTCCTACATGGTTCCTCACTCTTAGCTGTGCTGAGTATGCATGGGATGATTTCCTTCAATTTCTACGAGAGGCAAATGGAAACATACAAAATATAGAATTGAAAACACTTGGAGAACTGTGTTCTTTGGATCCAGTGAATGTTTGCAGATATTTTAATCATAGATTTGAAGCTATGATGTCATTTATTACCAACAAAAAAAATCCTCCCCTTGGAGAGGTTTTGGATTTCTTTTGGAGGAAGGAATATCAAGCGAGAGGTGCTCCTCATATACATATGTTGTTATGGATTAAAGATGCACCCAAATTTGGATTAGATTCGGATGAAACAGTGATGAGTTTTATTGAAAAGTATTCAAAATGTGCTGTTCCAAAAACTACTGAAGAAAACAGTTAAAGGCAACAAGTTTTACGTTTTCAATCTCATCGTTGTGGAAAGTACTGTCGTCGAAAATTTAGAAACAAGGAAAAGTACTACACGAAATGTCGTTTTGCGTTTCCACGACCAGTGATTTCTAAGGGAAGAGTAAATAATTTGATGTCATCTCTACGACATACTGTGACGAGGAAATCACCCAAAAATACATATAATTTAAAAAGAAACGAAGAGTCCAAGTACATCAACGACTATAACCCAGTGATTTTGTCCATGTGGAATGCTAACATGGATATTCAGTTAGTTGCTGACAACTCTATTGCTGTGGCTCGATATGTGACATCTTACATCACAAAAAAAGCAAAGACAGAACTGAAGGAAATGTGGGAGGGCATTTCACATGAAAAGAGTCTAAGCAAGAAATGATAAAGTTTCAGTCTGAAGATGTTGTCGCATCGAGAACTTGGAGCATATGAATGTTCTGATCGGTTATCATCAGCAAGTCTCTATGCCAAATCAAGAACAATCATTTGGGTGAGTCTAGGTCTTGCTGCAACACGAAACCGAGTTTTGAAATCTGTACAAGAAATTGAATATTTGGCGGAGAAAGAACCAAACAGTACAGATATTTTGAAGACAAACATGTTGGATACATACTATCCAAATAGAAGTACTCACCTTGAGAACACCTGTTTGTATGAAGTTCTGCAAAACTACAGTTATAAGGGGAACATCACAGAAGATATCAATAATGGAAAATATGCTGTCATTGGGTATGAAGGATGTCTAGTGAAGCACAGAAAAGGCCATTTGATTAATCATCGAAAATTGAGTTGCGAAGCTCCAGACAAAATAGAACTTTACTATTTAGCTCTTTTGCAACTCTTTAAGCCATGGCGTACAGAAGAGGAACTACTTGGAGATTTTCTCTGTTATGAAGACTCTTTTAATGCAACTAAGGATACCATAGAATGTCCTATTTTTCTAAATTATCTGCAAATGTTGAACGAAGAAATAGAGCAAGAAACCACAATTGCTGAAGAGAATGCTAGAGACAGTTCTCAAGACAGTCAGAGTTCTACTTCATTGAGTCAGGATCCACTAGGAGGACCAATTATCCAAAATGAATCTGCAACTGCCATGGATGAGGTGGAAAGAGCTATGGAACAAGCTCAAGAGGATGGAGTTAACTTAGAAGATTTGGTAAAGCAACTAAACGTTGAGCAGTAAAAGATATATGATGAAGTCACAGAATAGATTGAACATGGATTCAGACATGAGAAAAGAGAGTGCTCATGTACATTATTTGAGCCTGTCCGACTGTACGTAAGTGGAGAAGCGGGGACAGGAAAATGTTTTCTGATTAAAGCCATTTCAACTTATCTGCAGAAAAGGACTGATTCACTGCTGTCTTGTGTTGTAACTGCTCCAACTGGGCTGGCAGCACATAACATTAAAGGGATTACTCTACATCGTTTACTGATGCTGCCAGTGGAGCATGATAATAAATTGCATTACAACAAGTTATCTGGAGATGCGTGTTCTGAAGTTTCAAGAGTCTTGAAGAAAATGAAACTTCTTATCATTGATGAAGTAAGCATGGTCTCAAATCTAATGCTTGCTTTTGTGCATTTGAGAATGCAAGAAATTCTTAGAGCAGAGTATGATGTGTTATTTGGAGGAAAACACATTATTGTTCTTGGAGATCTATTGCAGTTGACTTCAGTAAAAGGACAACCAGTGTTTAAAATGCTCACGCATGAAGATACCAGGAAGTCCCTTGGAAGCATTGGAAACGTGAATATATGGTTAAATTTTAAATATGCTGAACTGCTTCAAAATATGCGACAGGCAAAGGATGAAGATTATAAAAATATTCTACAAGATGTAAGAATTGGAAAAGTAAGTGAGCTTGGGAAAGAAGCTTTACATGCTCGATTAATTTCAAATTTGTTTCCAAATGAAAACATTCTGCCAGAGAATATTTTTTAAAAAATGACTGAGAAGAAATCTGGGATATGTTTGATGCCAACTCTGCAAGAATGTTCCATCTTCAACAACAAAATGTTAAAGTTAGAAAATAAAGAGATTGTGAAACTGGAAACAATAGATAAAATAGAGCATATGGGTGAAACAATTGTTTTGTCAGAAAATTTGAAAACAAAATTGTATTCATTAGAGAAAAGTGTTTCTAAAACAGCTGGTTTTGAAAAGACTCTGAATGTGTGTTTAAATTGTCGTATCATTTTGAGAAGGAATTTAAATGTTGAAAGAGGTCTGGTAAATAGAGCAATGGGTTATGTTGTTGATTTTGTGAATTATAGAAATAGAGATGGAATTGAATTTTTATAAATAAAATTTGATGGTATTGAGCAAGTACAACAAATCAGTCGTTGTTCTGCTAGATTTTTACTTGTAAAAGACTTATATGTTCGCCGAAAACAGTTTCATGTTAGTTTGGCATATGCAGTAACAATTCATAAATCTCAAGGTGTAAGTGTAGATAGTGCTTTGGTGAACATTGGAAGATCTGTGTTTAAAGAGGGTATGGCATATGTGGCATTATCCTGAGTCAGAACTTTATCAGGATTGTATTTGATTGAGTGTGATGAGACAAAGATTTGTGCAGATCTAGATTGTGTTAAAGAATACAATAGGTTAAGAAGAGAGTATGCTCCACATTTGCCTCAATATCCTCTGTTTGAAAAACGTGTGGTAGGCCGAAAAAGAAGAAATGAGAATAATTGCAGTGAGGTAGTAGCAAAAAGACAAAAAGTAGATGAAACTGTAATTCAAAACAGAAAGAAAAAGGATTGTGATGAAAATGTTGTTGGATTTCAGTTTGAAAATAGTTCTGATGTCAACTGCTATGCTAATGTAGTGGTTAATGTTGTTTTTTTCTTCAAACTTTACAAGAACAGATTGTTGAAAATCGGGATCAAAGATTGTGTGGTTTATTGAATTCTGTGTTTGAGAAATGTAGCAGTGATAGAGCAAAAATAGAAAGTGTAACAGAAATTCGAAATATTTTAGATATGTGTTCTGGTCAAGATAAATTTTCACAGAACATTCAGCAGGATTGTCAGGAATTTTTAATGTATATGTTTGGTGTTTTGGAAGATGAAGGTGTAGATGTAGATAATCTTTTCAGCCTTTCTTATCAATGGCAGCATGACTGCCACAATTGTAGTTTATCAAGTACTACTAGAATAGACACTGAAGGATTTATATATTTGACTTTACCAGACTTTAAATCAGTGTCATTTAAAAATCGAGTTAAAGCAGCAGATCATAATATGGTGTGTACCCAATGTAAGTGTCCGATGCTATCCACATTATTTATACAAAGTTATGGTCAGTATATCATTTTAGTTTTCCAACGATGTAGACCTGATGGAACTAAATTGACAACTTGTATCAAAAATGTTGTGGCTTCTCAGTTATCAATTTCAGGAAGAACCTTTACAACTGAAGCTATTATTTATCATGACGGTCCTTCGACAACATCAGGACATTATACATGCTACTTAAAATGTAAAAAAGGTTGGACTTACTGCAATGATTCTCATTTGACTTATAAACAACGTTTGCCTTATGACTTTAAAAAACTCTTACCTAGTGTTTTTAAAACCAAACTTTTAGTAAAGGGAATTGGCCTTTGAAGACGGGAATAGTTAATAAAAGTTAGTTAGTTAGTTAATCTGTTTAAAATTATTTATCTCATATAGGTATTGTAAGTGGATCTCATAGTAAACAATACTCATATATCTGACACGATTTGGCCATAAGGAAAGTGTAAGGTATGATGTTCCTAGATCTTTTTTCATAGGAAGTCGATGAAATGGAAGTTATAGAGAACAGCAGACTTTTTTCTACCAAAAGGACCTACACTATCTTCTATTTGGCCTCACGGAAAAGTAAGTGAATCAAAGATTATTATACACATATGAGTTGTAAGTTTTTATGGGTTTTTTTAAACACATTTTTTTTAGATTGTGTTGTTTTTTTCCCGCTGTTATATGATGAAGAGTTTGAACTCACTGATTTAAGTAAAATTCAATATATTCTGAGAACAGCAAAAATAAACAATTTAACATATTGTAGAAGTTATTCTATAGTTTGCATTGCATAATTTATATTGTATTCCCATTGTCTCACACTCATTTTACTTTTTCCACCCTTATTTAGCTCTCTTTACTCATTTACACTGCCTTTTTTTAACTTTGTTTCATCGCTGTTCCTTTACTCCACTTCATTCACAACTCCTCAATCCAATTTGAACTGTCTGCATTTCCTCACTCCCTTCCACCACTTTTTATCTTTCTCGCATTCTCTCAGTACCACTGCTTTCGTTTTCTTCCCCTCTTTTTCTTTCTTTTGCTCCTTTACTCTTTTTCCTATCTCACTCATTGTACTGCAGTTCACTCAGTCCTTCCCTTTGTTTTTCTGTGTACTTACTCTCTCACTCCTTTTTCCTCCATCGTTCTATATTAACCTCATTCCCTTCATCCCTTCACTCTGTGACTCCCCTTCACTCACTCTCAGTCATCTTCTATTCCTCTTTCTTATTAATAGTTCCTCATTTAGACACCTCTCCTTTTCACTCATTTTCCTTTTACTTTCTTATCTTTCCTGATTTCGTTTTGGTATCTCGCATTCTTTTAGTATCTTACTTATCTTCAGAAATTTGTTCTCTTTCTATTTCTTTTTCCTTCTTTTTCTCTTTCTACATTACTTTATTTATGTTTTTGTATCCTTCACTATTGCTTTATTTCTTAGTAAACTTTTTTAGATTTTTTACCTCTTGACCTGTTTCTTCTATTTTAAAATATATATTTTACTAATTATAACTTGTTTTTTCTTTTGTCTTTCACAGATACAAAGTGTAGTTTAAAGATGCAAGTACATTTTAATTAATTATATGGTAAGTGTGACTACAAAATGTAATTTATCATCACCCTTTGTTTTAACCTCACTACTTTTCTGTCACCCTACCTCACCCCTGTTTTCTTACTCTGCTTCCCTCACTTATTTTTATCCTCCATATTTACTTCTCTTTTCCTTACTTTCCTACCACATTCAACTTCTTTCAGTGTCTCTGCACACCCACACTCCCTCTCTTTACTTTTCTTTCTACTTCACTTAGTCCCTTTCTGACACTCCTTCCTTTACTCTCTCTGTTCTTTCTTTCTGTCACTCCCCATGTCTTACCCTTATTCACTTTTATCCACCCTCTTTCACTCCTCTTTACTTACACTCACTGCTTTTTTCTTTCCCTCTGTCACCATTGTTCCTTTTCTCTGGTTCCGTCACTACCTTTCATTCCTCATCCTTTACTCTCCTTCCTTTTATTGTCATCACCCATTCACATTCACCTAGAACATCTGCTTTAGTTTTCTTCCTCTTTCTTCTCTTCTTTTGCTCCCTTATTCATTTTCCTTTTCTCATTTACTTCCTCTTATACCTTTTCTCTGTTTTACTATCTCTTACACAGTCCCTCTGTGTTTCTCTCTCTAGCTCTCTTTCTCTTTACGCCACTCTCTTTTTTCCTCATTCCTCAGGCTCACTCCTTTTTTTTTTCTTTTTTTTGTTGGTGAGCTGACGGGACGCGGCCCGGTACGCGCACCAGGGCGCAGACCGGTACACACACCGGGAGGGCTCCTGAGTAAAATATAAAAAAAAGAATATACTTAAAAAAAATATATATTATATTAATATACAATATAGGATTCATTTTTAGAAAAACATACCTTTCTAAGCTATAGATATTTGCGAAAAAATAACCATAAAAATTCACTAAAAAACACATAGGTATGAGTCCGTATAAAAAAAATAGGAATTAGCAGTTAAAACACTTATGAAATTCACTGAAAAAACCATAGGTTTCACACAGTTATAGTTAGGAATTAGCATTTAAAAAACCTATGAAATTCAGTGAAAAAACCATAGGTTTCATACCAGTTATAGTTAGGAATTAGCATTTAAAAAACCTATTAAATTCACTGAAAAAACCATAGGTTTCACACCAGTTATAGTTAGGTGGGAATTTTACTGACATAAAACCAATGAAATTCCCACGTTATAGTTAGTTGGACTCACTATAACTTACGCGTGTAATGCACTGCTGATGACATCACATATTACATCACTCATGACATGGTCAGTGACATCACTCATGACATCACTGATGACACCATCCAGTGAATGTGTGTCTTTCTGAAAAATAAATATGTTTTATATATGTATATGTAAAGCTCAATGGAAGAATAAATATTTCAATAAGTGTCTTAATGGATGTTTTTTTTTTTTTTAAACTTGATTGGTTAACTGGCTTTTTAAGTGTATCATAGTGAATACATATATTAGCAAGTATTGTTTAAATATTTAAATGCTTGTATCAGTGTTTCACTTTGTGTATAAGTGGCTGAATGGGTTGGTGAGTAGCTACATGTGTGTGTATATGGGTTATTAGATTTTTTTTAGTATCAGTATAAGTGTCTGTATGATTTGTGGGGGTGTTACTTAGCACATAGATGCATCAATGAATGACTCACTGTTTGTATGTGTTTTGAAGACAGCATATGTGCCGGACTGTATGGGTGAATGAGTGTGTATATGTATGTGTTAGTAAGTGAATGACTGTCTCACTAGTGTCTTTATCAGTAACTACATATGTTTTAATCTAGTATATGTGAGTATTGATGTATATAAGTGAGTATATGTGAGAGTGAGAGATTGAAAGAGTTCTTGTTTTAATAAGTATGTGTTTCTATAAGTGATTGTTTAAGAGAGTAAGTATGTGTAAGTTTCCTTAGAAGTAAGGTGGTAGTGTGTGTATAGCTGTATATGCAAAAAAATGGATGTTCAATGGTTTATTTGCATGTGTGAGTATGTGTGTGAGCAACTTTTGGAAGACTGTCGGTGTGTTAACGGATGTATAGGTGTCTCACTACATATGATGAGTGAGTATATGTATGAATGACTATATAGAACTGTTGGTGAATGAGTGGATGTGTATATAAATGGTGGAATTACTGAATTGGTTGTTGTAACTGGTATAGGTATCTCCACTTTTTTGAAAATGTTAGTTTCTATTTTTGAATATGTTTTTAAAGGGTTACTTTACAGTGAAAGGAGGTCAGTCACTCTGTTACAAGGATGGTGTCATCAGTGATGTCATGAGTGATGTCACTGACCATGTCATGAGTGATGTAATATGTGATGTCATCAGCAGTGCATTACACGCACACGTTATAGTGAGTCCAACTAGCTACAACGTGGGAATTTCATTGGTTTTATGTCAGTAAAATTCCCACCTAACTATAACTGGTGTGAAACCTATGTTTTTTTCAGTGAATATATATATATATATATATATATATTCACAGAAAAAACCATAGGTTATAGACGATATATAGTTAGGAATTTGCATTTACAAAACCTTATTTTACTCACACAAAACCATTGAAATTCCATATATAGTTAGATGCGCTAACTATATACCCGCAATCCACTGCTGATGATGTCACATATTACATCATTCATGACATGGTTAGTGACATCACTGATGACATCACTGATGACATCTCAAATGACATCACTGATAAAATCACTGATAACATCTCATTTGACATTACTGATCACATCACTGATGATATCATTCATGTGATAATACCATGAACCTCTTCAGACTCTAATATAACCTTAGATACAATCAGTGTAAACAGACAGTCACAGACTGTCACTCATCCATGGAGTTACTCACACACCTAGTCAGTTATTCAAAAAATCAATCACACCTCCATTTTCTCAACTATACAGTTATACACACCTTACTTATTCAAACATATACTAACACATATTTACTCTCTTATACAATCCCTGATACATGTTCACAATGATCCATACAGCCACTCACACATTCACTGGCTCTTATGCACAGTTATTTATATATGTCAACTCTCACATGTACTGTGTTTTACATATGTACTTACTTTGACATGTAGCACTGAGATATCCATTCACTCACCAATACACTCATGCACAGTCAACCGCCCATACAGCTGTTTCCACATGCAGTTTTGAACCCATACATATAGTGAATCAACTACTCACACATCTAGGTACAGAGTCACAAACCTCCCAGCCACCCATACACACACACTCAGTGTCCCATACAAATACTTGGACAACCAATCAATAACCCATACAGTTACTCATGTAGCTACTGATCAACACATGCAGCAGTTTGTAGAGCAACAGATATAATGATGCACAAATTAAGATAGTTTAGTCACTAACCCATGACCTCATTAAGACACATTTAATCATTCTCTCATACAGTCAGTCATGCACCTACTAAATCCTTCTTCCAGACACTTATACATCCACTCATTCTTCAATATGTAAGACATATTTTAACTTTACAGAAACATACAGTCACTGGATGTTGTCATCAGTGATGTCATTTGAGATGTCATCAGTGATGTCATCAGTGATGTCACTAACCATGTCATGAATGATGTAATATGTGACATCATCAGCAGTGGATTGCGGGTGCGCGATATATAGTTAGCGCATCTAACTATATATGGAATTTCAATGGTTTTGTGTGAGTAAAATAAGGTTTTGTAAATGCAAATTCCTAACTATATATCATCTATAACCTATGGTTTTTTCTGTGAATTTCAATGGTTTTTTAATAGCAACTATCAAAAGCTGTCAAATGTCAAGTATGTGATAGGTAAAAACTTTTTCGTGTTTATGCATGGTTGAGTTTGTGGAACGATGGCTTCAGATTTTCAACATACGGTGTGGTGGCGCGGACTGGGAGGGGGCGCTTCGCTCCTGCCCCCTCCCCAAGTAAGATTTTCATACGTGAAAGTACGTTAATGGTTTTGGTCCCTGAGTTGCTTCGATGTCACTGCCATTCTCAAATGGCATAAGTTCTGGATGTTGGGTGCCATAGTTCAGAGTTCTGAGCAGCGCTTGTAACACTGTCTGAAGCTTATTTCCACCTACTGCAGATTCACTATTCTCAAAGTAAGTGAGGGTCGTTTGTGGACCTGACTGCATTTGAAAACAATGTGATATGGTACCTCCCTAAACCGCTTGACGGAGGCCCCCGAGGGGCGGTGTGATGGCACGGAATCGGAGAAGACGCTTGGCTCCGACCCCCTCCCCAAGTCTTATAGCACCGGTTTAGCCTGAGATCGCCCCCGACATAGGCGGCCGGCTCCCGGGGTCCGGCGGAACTTTTTGCCTTTTGATGACTCTTCTATTCTGGACCTTGTCCCACAATCCGTTTGACCTGAAGACACGCTGTAGTGGGGCGCCCCTTTACCGTTTTAGTTGCCATTCTGCCCGCTTTTGCTACACTGTGCCTCTTCCGCCATTCAGCTGTTTACCGCCCGCTCTTGCGACTACAGCGTCTCGCTCACCATGTAGTTGAGTTGCTCCCGCTCTTGCGATGCAACGATAAGCGACTGCCACAGGACTCTCAAAATGGCGGCCGGCTCTTCAGATTTGGGCGTGGTCCACTAAAATGGCCCTGGGACACCTTGGAATTCGGACGCTTCCCTGATAGGGCTTGGGTCCCATTCTCGAAAGCGTCCCCTCAGCCGTGAAGATTCTACAAAAGTCTTGGGGCCCCCCGACTCCCGCAGGCTTCTGGTGGGGTGCGGCTGCCATGTTTGCTCGTGGAATGGCCACGACGGACCTACGAGATGGTAGTGCTCTCATGCTGACGCCAGCTTTAGTCTGAAACATCCAGAAACACTGTAGACTACCAATTCGATCAGTTCCAGTAGCGCCCCAACATGACCCGGTAGAGAAGAACTTGCCCTCCCCTCTTTGACTGATGGTTCTTGTTGCCTGTCCCCTCTGTTGTCATTTAACAGAACTTTTTGGACTGCTGAAAGGGGTTGTGTTCCGAACGCTGATTGGTGGAGACATTTTGACTATATTCTTGACCTACGTTGTCGCGTAATGCGTTATATGACACGCCGCGTTAGCGCACCCGGAAGTGATCCGGGGCGCGGCGCGCAGCGCGTAACGTAAGCATAACAGGTCATGTGACTTGTTAATAAAACTTTTTATTGGTTCATTTTACTTTTGTTATTTTAATAATGAAAAGCTTGGTCATATGACCTAAAAAATACGCTTTTTATTGATTTCGAACTTTTTTTAAAAAACATATATGTTATAATATTCCAGGCTAATGTACTTTCCCGGAAAATTTACAACTGTCCTGCAAGTAAAATATATTCCTTTTTCGAGAAAAAGGGCGTTTCTTCGTTCCATGACGGAGCTGTTGAGTAAAAGAGACTCGGCCTGCTGTCTTAGTCGCCGATACGCCTGATTATCAGATTCTTATCGATCACTTTATGTTGCAGGAGTGGAAAACACAACTGCCCTTGACCATTTATCTTTACTGCGTTCCTACGTATTATACCTTTTATCCGTCATGTAATTGGACTGCTTTATTTCACTTGCCTTTTACTGATTCGAAAACAGTGACTAAAAGTAAAAACTTTACCAATGTAAATACTACTACCATGTTTTGTTTTAAAAACCTTTATTGTGAAAATGTCAGTATACAAATACGGGCCTATAACCACGTGGGCCGGCCACGGAGCAAACTGAAATCGTATATGATGAGGAGACATTTACATTATAGAGGAACGTAACGAGCGGGCCATTAGGTTGCAAGAACCAAGGTGTCTAACAGTTGCGGAATCGGTGGACGTACATTTTGTAATTAAATTACGACAGGGCCAGTTACAAAAAAAATTTCTAGATATACATTTGCGGGCAAGTACCATGGGTGACGTTAATTCGAACTTTCAATACTACAGTAATCAATAACACATCAGAACTTAATATCAATAGGGATGTCAAAATATTCAATCAATTCTCGTCCCCGCCCGCCATGAGCATCAAAACTGCATTCATATCTCGTGATATCAAGGTTGTTCAACCAGTACACAACAAGGAGTTACGAGTCCCATTTATACCGGCGCCATTTTGGGCGAGGCCGGGCAGGTCCAAGATATAGTCAAAATGTCTCCACCAACCATCGGCCAGACCAGAACCCATTTCGGCCCTTTATGCTACAAGATGGTGTCTTCCATTCAGAAAATATTGTTGGCAGCATTTTGAAAGGAAAGATAAACAGCCGTTCTCCTAGGGAGTCTCACATTGTTACATTTAGGAAGAATGTTGAAGAGTAGTATGTGGAAAATCTGAAGCCATTTTTCTACAAACTCTCAATCAGCCTTGGATGGAAAAATCCTGAAGAATATACAAACTGAAAACCAGTTTTTGTTTGCACAGCATCAGCAGTAACACTTGAGTCAGCTTTGTGGGAAGCCGCCATCTTGATCCAATCAATACCGTCCCCTTGCACACATTCAGGGACCAGGCCTCAGGACGTGTCTTCAGGTCAAACGGATTGTGGGACAAGGTCCAGAATGTAAGAGTCACCAAAAGGCAAAAAGTTCCGCTGGACCCCGGTAGCCGGCCGCCTATGTCGGGGGCGATCTTAGGCCACACCAGTGCAACAAGACTTGGGGAGGGGGCAGGAGCCAAGTGCCCCCTCCCAGTCCGCACCACAACACCGCCTCTCGGGGGCCTCCGTCAAGCGGTTCAGGGAGGCACCGCATCACATTGCTTTCCAATGCAGTCAGGTCCTCAAACAGCCCCCCACTTACACTCACCTATGAAAATCTTACTATTGATGCTTGACTGAGGCCAAGGAGATCAGAGTGCATGTCTGTGTAAGGTGATGTACCTCTGGGGAGACAAGGTCCAGAATGGAAGAGTCGCTGTATCGCAAGAGTGGGTGAAATTTAGCCGGATGGCGGGTGAGACGCTGTAACAGCAAGAGCAGGCGCAACTCAGCTGGCCGAGAGAGACTTGGGGAGGGCGTAGGAGCTAAGCGCCCCCTCCCTTTCCGCACCACCACACCGCCCCTGGGGGGCCTCCGTCAAGCGGTTCAGGGAGGAACCGCAGGCAGCCATTCTTCAGATCAGTGGCTCTCACCGGCAAGGCTCCCCTCCGTCAGCAGCAATCGTTGGCGCTGTGGTTGCGGCCGGAGGCCCCGCCTAGTCAACGCCCCGGCCTCTCCATGTCGTAGGCTGCAAGAGTGGTCACAACTCAGCTGGCAGAGCGAGACTTGGGGAGGGGGCAGGAGCCAAGCGCCCCCTCCCAGTCTGCAGCACTACACCGCCCCTCGGGGGCCTCCGTCAAGCGGCTCAGTGAGGCACCGCAGGCAGCGGTTCTTCCGATCACAACAGAGTCTCATGCTCGATCGATTGAGCTGGCCGAATCAGGCAACAAGAAGGTGTGGGGGGGGGCACCTTTTGCTCAACCACCACATGAGGAGGTGGTACTCTCTTCCTAGGCAGTGGTGGTGGTGGTGGTGGGGATGCACCAGCTGAAGCTACAACACTTGCTATTGCTAAGTGATGAAAAAAGGTCTTCCTCTCACAAAGATGAAAGTCAGAGTGAGGAAACAAGGAGGGGTTTTCATCATTTGGGACAAAAAGTAGTTCTCAACCAATGAAAAGTGTTATTTTTAGGTCACATGACCTAGCCTTACATCAATAGGAACCCAAAAGTGAAATGAACCAATGAAAAGTTGTATTAACAAGTAACATGACCTTTTATGCTTACGTTACGTGCTCCGCACCGTGCCCCAGATCGCTTCCGGGTAGCTGCTTTTCGCGCCTCGCGCACCGGAGCACTTCCAGGTGCGCTAACGCGGCGCGTCATATGACAGAATGGACAGGCAACAAGAACCATCAGTCAAAGAGGGGAGGGCAAGTTCTTCTCTACCGGGTCACGTTGGGGCTCCACCGGAACTGATCGAATTGGTAGTCTACAGTGTTTCTGGATGTTTCAGACTGAAGCTGGCGTCAGCATGAGAGCATTCCGTGGCTACGTCGTGGCCATTCCGCGAGCAATCATGGCAGTCGCTCCCCACCGGAAGTCTGCGGGAGTCAGGGGCCTCTGTGACTCTTGTAGAATCGTCAAGGCTGAGGGGACGCTTTTGGGAATGGGGCCCATGCCCTAGCAGTCAAGCGTCCGAGTTCCAGGGTTGCCCAGAGCCATCCTTGCAGGCCAGGCCCAAGTCTGTGGAGTCGACCACCATTTCCTGAGCTCCGTGGCAGCCGCCTCTCGCTGTACTGTAAGAGTGGGTGCAATTCATCCGGATGGCGGGTGAGACGCTGTAATAACAAGAGAAGGCGCAATTCAGCTGGCCGAGCGAGGCCCTGTGCCGCAGGAGCGGGCGCACCTCAGGTGGCTGAGTGAAGCGCTGGGGTGTAGCTGAGAAACCTCCACCTGGGGAGGTGGGGGAGGATCGTTCGCACCGCCTCTCCCTTTCAGGGCACCCCACGCCGTCAAGCGTCCGAGTTCCAGGGTTGCCCAGAGCCATCCTTGCAGGCCAGGCCCAAGTCTGAGGAGCCGACCGCCATTTCCTGAGCTCCGTGGCAGCCGCCTGTCGCTGTACTGCATGAGTGGGTGCAATTCATCCAGATGGCGGGTGAGATGCTGCAATAACAAGAGCAGGCGCAATTCAGCTGGCTGAGCGAGGCCCTGTGCCGCAGGAGCGGGCGCAACTCAGGTGGCCAAGTGAAGCGCTGGGGTGTAGCTTAGAAACCTCCACCTGGGGAGGTGGGGGAGGCTCGTTCGCGCCGCCTCTCCCTTCCAGTGCACCCCACGCCGTCTCCTGGCGCAGGTATATGTGATGGTTGGACCAGGGCACCGCAGGACGTGTCTTCAGGTCAAACGGATTGTGGGACAAGGTCCAGAATGGAAGAGTCACCAAAAGGCAACAAGTTCCGCCTGACCCCGGGAGCCGACCGCCTATGTCGGGGGCGATCTCAGGCCACACCAGGGCAACAAGACTTGGGGAGGGGGCAGGAGTCAAGCGCCCCCTCCGAGTCCGCGCCACCACACCGCCCCTCGGGGGCCTCCGTCAAGCGGCTCAGGTAAGCATCGCAGGCAGCGGTTCTTCAGATCAGTGGCTGTTAGCAGTGATCATTGGCGCTGTGGTTGCGGCCGGAGGCCCCGCCTAGTCAACGCCCCGGCCTCTCCATCTCGTAGGCCGCAGAGTAGTCGGGGAGAAATCCCGGGAACGGTGGCATGCATTTGGATCGATGTTGCAGCAGGCTGCCATGTAAATAGTTATTTAATAAAACATTTTACCCTGTTACTTTGCTGGTGTGTTGTATATATTTATAATATTTGCATAGGGTTTGTCGTTGTTTTGGGCGGGGTGGGCGGCGGAGCCGAGCTGTCTTGCAGCCATCATGGCGTCAAGCTTAGTTCCTCTCACTAGTTTCATATTTCTCATGAGGGGTTGATCCTAATGTTTCTATTTTAGCGAGGTCAAAAAGAGATCCCATTAGTGGCCTACTGATTTTGCTTGATTCCTTTTGTTGTTTCTAACGATCTTTCACTATCTGCAAAGACTAAACAGAGTATTGCGACTCTGTGCTTGTTTGTAAATAGAGAATGAACTAAAGAGAACCAATTCTAAAACAGTATATGCTTGGATAACAATCAATCAAATGGAGAGGGAAGCAGGCACGACGGATTACAACGGGGGCAAAGGCCTGCATTACCTACCCTTCACTATCTGCAAAGAGAGAATACTCCTAAAATAAAAGAGGGGGGGGGGGCAGCGTTCAAAGCACATCAGCATGCATAGACACAAAAATGTTTTTACCTACCACGTACTTGACATTTTAAAGCTTTTGATATTTGCTATTAAAAAACCATTGAAATTCACTGAAAAAACCATAGGTTATAGACCATATATAGTTAGGAATTAGAATTTACAAAACCTTGAAAATTCACTGAAAAAACCATGGGTTATAGACCATATATAGTTAGGAATTAGCATTTACAAAACCTTATTTTACTCACACAAAACCATTGAAATTCCATATATAGTTAGTTGCACTAACTATATATCGCACTCCCGCAATCCACTGCTGATGATGTCACATATTGCATCATTCATGACATGGTCAGTGACATCACTGATGACATCACTGATGACAACTCAAATGACATCACTGACAACATCACTGATAATATCATTCATGTGATAATACAATGAACCTCTTCAGACTCTAATATAACCTTAGATACAATCAGTGTAAACAGACACTCACAGATTGTCACTCATCCATGGAGTTACTCATACATCTAGTCAGTCATGCAAAGAATCAATCACACCTCCATTTCCTCAACTATACAGTTATACACACCTTACTAATTCAAACATATTCTAACACATATTTAATCTCCTATATGATCCCTGATACAAGTTCACAATGATCCATACAGCCACTCACACATTCACTGGCTCTTATGCACGGTTATATATGTCAACTCTCACATGTACTGTGTTTTACATATGTACTTACTTTGACATGTTGCACTGAGATATCCATTCACTCACCAATACACTCATGCACACAGTCAACCGCCCATGCAGCTGTTTCCACATGCACTTTTGAACCCATACATCTAGTGAATCAACTGCTCACACATCTATGCACAGAGTCATACACCTCCCAGCCACTCACACACATACTCAGTCTCCCATACAAATACTTTGGCAACCAATGAATATCCCATATAGTTACTCATATAGCTACTGATTAACACATTCAGCAGTTCATAGAACAACAGATATAATGATGCACAAATTAAGATAGTTTAGTCACTAACCCATGCACTCAGTGAGACACATTTAATCACTCACTCATACAGTCAGTCATGCACCTACTAAATTCTTCATCCAGACACTTATACATCCATTCATTCTTCAATATGTAAGACATATTTTAACTTTACAAAAAAATACAGTCACTGGATGATGTCATCAGTGATGTCATTTGACTTGTCATCAGTGATGTCATCAGTGATGTCACTGACCATGTCATGAATGATGTAATATGTGACATCATCATCAGTGGATTGCGGGTGCGCGATATATAGTTAGTGCAACTAACTATATATGGAATTTTAATGGTTTTGTGTGAGTAAAATAAGGTTTTGTAAATGCTAATTCCTAACTATATATGGTCTATAACCCATGTTTATTTCAGTGAATATATATATATATATATATATATATATATATATATATATATATATATATATATATATAAATTCCAACCGGAAAGTTCGTGCAACGCCTTCGCACGAAACCCAGTGCGCAGACACAGGTGAATGAATCCACAGCCAGACTTACTAGGATATTATTTTTCCTTTATTGCATTTTAAAGTGCAGAGGTGCAACACACTGCCAAACAGACGCGTTTCGGGCGTGAACGCCCTTGCTCACTGTCAGCGGGTAAGCGGTTTGCAATCAATTTAAATAATACATTTCTTAATTGCTACATCGCGCCAAAAACTCAAATGACACAAGTGACATGGATAGAGGACTGCATTGATCACTAGGTGCAAATGTACCTTGCAATTGGATCGGCCATTTTGGAATGGTATAAATGCATAACCAAAACCAGTTATTACTGTTCAGTGCTTAATGTGATAACAATTCGTAAGAATCAAAATTGATATTAAGGACAAGGGTACATAACTGAAGGGAAATACCAGATCTAAAGTGCAAATGCATAAATACTGGAACAGTGCAAATATTGACTGTGCAAATACGCAAAATTCTTTCTGTGCAAATACGCAATGTTTTATCTGTACAAATACGATTATAAACAAAACTTTTTAATTTCATCTATGTACACAACTTTAAAATGAATTCCTTCAACTATGTTGCTAATACCCTTATTCATAGTTACCACGTTTCTTTAAAGAAAGGGAGATTCCATTGGTTATCACATTTAACAATACTTCACATAGTATGACCTAAACTACTGCAATCCTTTCAAAATACATACACTTGGCCCGTGGAATTGGGATTGAGGATTAATGAAACGGCATAGTTGATATTAGACATTGCAAGAATAATGTATTAACATACCGCTATAAGAAGTTCAAAGAAAATTACTAAAGGTGAGGGAGTGCTAAGATGTCCTACTTAGATAAAAAGGAAGACATCAAGGGGTATGGGAAACAAAAGAATGACTAATTAAGCCGTTTCAGATAAGTTAAAATATGCTGTTGCATAAGGTTCCATCATACCCACATGTGTAACAGGGTGGTGTATTCAATATTGTACATGGTGAAGCCATCAGTCCCTGCCACAGACCATCGACTTCCCTATGGGTGACAATAAGATGGAGTAATCAGCTATCAATAGTTACAGTGGGATGTGGGAAAAAGAAAAGAAAATAGCGTTCAGCAAAAGATGTCTAGGGCTATACATAGGGGACTGCCGGGATGTATATGCTAATTAGCCAGAGTGACCTGAAGTGTGATACAGATTTCATGGTTCAAAGAAAGGTGCTCAAATCCTCTCCCATGTTCAAACCTCCTGGGATCTTGGTATTGAGGCGAACAATGTACAGTGACTCCATCTGTCTTAGTTGTTTTTCATAGTCCCCACCTTTCTTGTTAGTTCTAACCGCATCTATTACAAAATAACTCAGATGGGATAGATTTCTGTTGTGAAATTGATCAAAATGGCGAGCTACTGGGTAAGTCTTGTCACAGTTCACTATCGCCCTCAGGTGCTGTAGGATACGTTGGTGCACAGGTAGTTTCGTGCTACCAACGTACCTCAGATTGCACGAGCACGTGAGTACATATACTGCTAACTCAGTTTTGCGAGTATAGTGGGCTTTTATATTGATGGGTTTACTGTCAAATGGTGTCGTGTATGATCTTGTGTTGGTGCCAAATTTGCACGCTCTACATGATATACATCGGAAGAAACCCTTCCGAGGTGACAACCAATCATCGTTCTTTATTGCTTCCGGGGAACTGGAAACTAAAGCATTTCTCATGCTATACGCTCGCCTATAGGTCACTTCAGGTTTCTTGGGCATAATCTCTTTGAGGATGGGATCAGTGAGTATAACCGACCACTGACCTCTGATTAATTTGGAAATCTGACTGGCCTGCCGACTGAACCCAGTTATCAATCTTATGGCATTGCTATTGTCTTTACAATTTTCAGTTGTCGACACAGCATTGGACGGGGCCTGCAGAAGAATTGTTCTGTCTAATGTGTTGGCTTTATTCATCGCTATTTTAAGGGCACTGGAATTGTAGCCCCTAGCTTCTAACCTTCTCATAGCTTCCTTTTGGTGGAAATCCCTTTGCTCTAATGAACTACACGTCCTATGTATTCTAAGGAACTCCCCATAGGGAATGGATCTGATAGTATGACCCGGGTGAAAGCTATGAGCGTGCAGTATAGTGTTGCCCGCTGTGCTTTTTCTGTACAGGCTTGTTGTTATACTACCATTAACTATACTCACTTGCACATCTAGAAAGCTGATGTTGGTGTTGCTAATGTCAGCACTAAAGATAAGGTTGGAATCATTCTTATTAATAGCATTGACAAAACTCTTTGCATCTTCTTTGCTCCCTCTCCAAATGATAAAAATATCATCGATGCACCTCATGTACTTTACAATATTTTCTTGCCATATAGTAGAGTGTTCTCTTCTGATGACATGCTCCTCCCACCACCCCACGTGGAGCCCCGCGTAGGTGGGAGAGAAACATGCCCCCATTGCCACTCCTCGTAATTGTTTGAACATTTTATCGTCAAACAAGAAAATATTATTGTTAAGGCATCGTTCAACCATAGACAAAAGCATTGCATTGTGTTTGTGTAGTTCCACCGGTCTTTTGCCTAAGAAAATTTCAAAGCCTTGAGTCCATCCTGATGTGATATACTAGTGTATATAGGCTAGCAATGTCCATGGTGATCAACAGGAAATCTGAAGACCACTTACACTGTTCCAAATTTCTCAAAAAATCCGTGCTGTCCCTGATGTACGCTGGTAGGGTGGTCACAAAATCTTGCAAGTAATGATCAATGTATTTTGAGGTGTTTTCAAACAAGCTATGGATAGCTGATACTATGGGTCTTCCTGGTACCGGTCTGACCCCTTTGTGGACCTTTGGGATGAAATATATATTCGGTATAACAGGATGTTCTTTATACAAATATTTCATTTCGTCCTTAGTTAGAAGGCCATCCCTTTTCCACCCATTTAATTCCTTCCAGTATGCTGCTTGGATGTTCTTTGCTGTTCTCAGATCACATAGTTCGTAACATGCTGTGTCATTCAGGTGGCGATATGCTTCATCCATATATTCAGATCTGCTCTAAAGCACCACGTTACCACCTTTATCAGATTGGTTTATAATGATAGTGTTATTAGATTGTAATTTCTTGATTAAATCATTATAAGGTTTAGTTCTCGGATTGACGGTGTTTTTCTGTCTACTGACTTGGGTGTGTAATTTCTTCAGGCCATTGGTTAGTAGCTCTGCATAAGTGTCTATGGCATCCTTGGGCATAGATGGAATGAATGTAGATGGTGGTTTGAAGCCACTTGATTCACTTTGGCCAATTTCAATGTTGTCTTCACAGGCCACTTCCTGAGTGCATGGGGTGGATGTGACATCATTGCGCAAACAATGCATGGATTTCAAAAGGGGGACATCTCTAGCTTGTAACCCACTTCTTTCCGGGTTGAGTGTTATTGGACCGGTTTTTCTGGTCTGTGTTAAACCCCCTTTGATAGCATAGTATTTTCGCAATTTTAATTTCCTGATGAATTTGAATACATCCACTCGAGTATTACCATAGTTGAAATTGCTCTCAGGGCAATATGACAATCCTAGAGCAAGTAGTTGTTTCTCAGCTTGATCGAGTTGCACATTGGTCAAGTTCACAATGGTTTTTTCTATCGCTATTGCTTGTTCACCAAGTTCCTCTTCCTTTGTGGCCGCCCTTTGCTTTTTGGCGCATTTGCGGCGTTCCCTCCGTCTTGTGTTTCTGCGCCGCTTGTTTTCACGTTTCTCGAGCGGAGAGTGCCTTTTCGTTGGATCCTCACGAATTCCATCTCTTCGTCCAGAGTAAGTTGCCCCAAATCCCCTTCCTCTGAACCCTGGGCTCCTCCATCCGATTCTTCACTGCTTGGGACAAGGCTCTCTGTTGAACTTGAGGCAGTGAGGTCACCTGTTCCCGATGCGCTGGGTTGGATTTGAGGAGGTGCTGGTGCTTGTTTGGGCAGTTTGTTACCTGTGGCTCTTTGCTTTCGTAACTGATCATACTTTCTCGCAAACGTGTAAATCTGCCCCAGTTTGTAGTCCTGTTCATCCCGGGCAAATTTGTACACTTTCCTTTGTTTGATGGTGTTCTCGTGTTTGCTTAAACGATCTTTGATATCTTTGCGCGTTTGTTCAATAAGGGCAATGTCCTTTGAAAATATATCTTTGGATAATTCCTCATTGATCCTTGTTATTTCCGTTAGGTCTTTGTACCTATCTATTTTCGCATACTTCACTAAGAGACATAAAAGCCTCATGGATGCCTCCAGGTTACTCTCTGCCCAATCCTTCAATAATAACGGGTTCGGATTTTCAAAACTGGGCACCAGCATAATTCTTAGGCCCCGGGGGACCCGATTCACTTCTCAATATTTTTCTAGTGAGCGGATCTTCCACCACTTTGTGAGTTCGCTTCTCATGTGCTTCTCCAGCTCACGTAATAGTTTTTTCACATCACTGTCTTTAGCCATCGTGGTGCTGTTACTCGTATTACCACCCTGTTTCACTGTGGGTAAGTTCTGAAACAGCTGCTCGAACGCCTCCTCCCGTTCCCGCTCCTCTGACATGGTTGCTCCTCACTAGATATGCACGTAAGATATGAAACAAAAGAAAGAGACGGCACATGCACAGTGCGTCCCCTTACCGCTGGCTGCTCGGACGCTTCTTTAACCTGCCTCCGGGTTCCACTTCCGCAAATCAACAGTGGATCTGGACTTCCGTACCAAACGGTTCTGACTTCCGACGGCTCCCTCGGCACCCAAAAAGCCCGGCCACTGGATGAAACGTTCCGTGAGAAACTCCGTGATGCAGGGGGCTGGTATATTTTGCTTCCCAGCAACAAAATCCAATTGGTCCGTCTTTTACCAGCCTGCTTTTCAAAAGAAGGGTCTGCGTATACAGGAGCTGACCACGTCCTGTGTAATACGAATTCCAACCGGAAAGTTCGTGCAACGCCTTCGCACGAAACCCAGTGCGCAGACACAGGTGAATGAATCCACAGCCAGACTTACTAGGATATTCTTTTTCCTTTATTGCATTTTAAAGTGCAGAGGTGCAACACACTGCCAAACAGACACGTTTCGGGCGTGAACGCCCTTGCTCACTGTCAGCGGGTAAGCGGTTTGCAATCAATTTACATAATACATTTCTTAATTGCGACATCGCGCCAAAAACTCAAATGACACAAGTGACATGGATAGAGGACTGCATTGATCACTAGGTGCAAATGTACCTTGCAATTGGATCGGCCATTTTGGAATGGTATAAATGCATAACCAAAACCAGTTATTACTGTTCAGTGCTTAATGTGATAACAATTCGTAAGAATCAAAATTGATATTAAGGACAAGGGTACATAACTGAAGGGAAATACCAGATCTAAAGTGCAAATGCATAAATACTGGAACAGTGCAAATATTGACTGTGCAAATACGCATATATATATATATATATATATATATATATATATATATATATATATATATATATATATATATATATATATTCACTGAAAAAACCATAGGTTATAGACCATATATAGTTAGGGATTAGCATTTAAAAAACCTTATTTTATTTGCACAAAACCATTGAAATTCCATATATAGTTAGTTGCACTAACTATATATCGCGGACCCGCAATCCACTGCTAATGATGTCACATATTACATCATTCATGACATGGTCAGTGACATCACTGATGACATCACTGATGACATCTCAAATGACATCACTGATGACAACACCCAGTGACTGTATGTTTCTGTAAAGTTAAAATATGTCTTACATATTGAAGAATGAGTGGATGTATAAGTGTCTGGATGAAGGATTTAGTAGGTGCATGACTGACTGTATGAGAGAATGATTAAATGTGTCTCACTGAGTGCATGGGTTAGTGATTAAAGTGTCTTAATTTGGCAATCATTATTTATGTTCTTCTGTAAACTGCTGCATGTTTAAATCAGTAGCTATATCAGTAACTATATGGGTTATTGAATGGTTGCCCAAGTATTTGTATGGGAGACTGAGTATGTGTGTGGGTGGCTGGGAGGTGTATAACTCTGTGCATAGATGTGTGAGCAGTTGATTCCCTAGGTGTATGGGTTCAAAAGTGCATGTAGAAACAGCTGTATGGACAGTTGACTGTGTGCATGAGTATATTGGTGAGTGAATGGATATCTCAGTTCTACATGTCAAAGTAAGTACATATGTAAAACACACTCCATGTGAGAGTTGACATATATAAATAACTGAACATAAGAGCCAGTGAATGTGAGAGTGGCTGTATGAATCATTGTGAACTTGTATCAAGGATTGTATACGAGAGTAAATATGTGTTAGTATATGTTTGAATAAGTAAGGTGTGTATAACTGTATAGTTAAGGAAATGGAGATGTGATTGATTCTTTGCATGACTGACTAGGTGTGTGAGTAACTCCATGGATGTGTGACAGTCTGTGAATGCCTGTTTACACTGAGTGTATCTAAGGTTATATTAGAGTCTGAAGATGTATTATCACATAAATGATATCATCAGTGATGTAATCAGTAATGTCAAATGAGATGTCAGTGATGTCATCAGTGATGTCATTTGAGATGTCATCAGTGATGTCATCAGTGATGTCATTTGAGATGTCATCAGTGATGTCATCAGTGATGTCACTGACCATGTCATGAATGATGTAATATGTGACATCATTAGCAGTGGATTGCGGGTCCGCGATATATAGTTAGTGCAACTAACTATATATGGAATTTCAATGGTTTTGTGCAAATAAAATAAGGTTTTTTAAATGCTAATCCCTAACTATATATGGTCTATAACCTATGGTTTTTTCAGTGAATTTTCAAGGTTTTGTAAATGCAAATTCCTAACTATATATGGTCTATAACCTATGGTTTTTTCTGTGAATTTCATTGGTTTTTTAAAAGCTAATATCTATAGCTGTAAAATATATTCTTTATTAAGTGACGTATCACGTAGCCCGTGAGACGCCTCATGATGCATCGAATAACCGTGACGTATCGTCTCTGCAGCGCAAACCAAACCCAAAACGTAAGCGCGCCAGAACACGCTTAAAGATATATATATATTTTTTTAACCTTAATTAGACAAAATCCACACGTGCACATATCACAAACGTTCAAAAAACACAATATGTCGGACTCCCGTTACGCTGCCGGTTAGCTGCCTGGTTAACGTACCAGGAAGCACCTTTACCGCGAAAAATCGCAAATTTTTTTTTTTTCACCCCCCAGGGAACTTTAATAGCCCCCTCATCAATCCTAGGGGTTCAGGAGGGGTCTGCCTTACCCCTTTCATTCATATACACCTTTTTTTTTCCACCTCTTGTCTCTCGAACCCACAGAGAGACAAGATGGCGGCCGCTCCAGACTGTTTACAATGATAACAGCCAATCAGCTTCTCCTCAGACTCCCGTTACACTGCCGGTTAGCTTCCCGGTTAGCTGCCCGGTTAGCTGCCCAGTTCGCGTACCAAGACGCGTCTCTACGGCGAAAAAATCGGATTTTTTTTTTGTTTTTTTTTTGGCCCCGCGTGGCTTTATAATATCCCCCTCATCAATCCTAGGGGGTCAGAAGGAGTCTACCTTGCCCTCTTTCCTTCATTTCCCCCTTTGTTTTGGCCTCCTCTTGTCTCTCGATCCTACCGAGAGACAAGATGGCGGCCGCTCCGGACTGTTTACAATATTGACAGCCAATCAGCTACTCCTCAGACTCCCGTTACACTGCCGGTTAGCTTCCCGGTTAGCTGCCCGGTTAGCTGCCCGGTTCGCGTACCAAGACGCGTCTCTACGGCTAAAAAATCGGATTTTTTTTTTTTTTTTTGGGTTACACTGCCGGTTAGCTTCCCGGTTAGCTGCCCGGTTAGCTGCCCGGGTCGTGTACCAAGACGCGTCTCTACGGCGAAAAAAATCGGATTTTTTTTTTTTTTTTTTTGGGTTACACTGCCGGTTAGCTTCCTGGTTAGCTGCCCGGTTAGCTGCCCGGTTCGCGAACCAAGACGCGTCTCTACGGCGAAAAAAATCGGAATTTTTTTTTTTTTTTTGGGGCCCGGCGTGACTCTATAATATCCCCCTCATCAATCCTAGGGGGTCAGAAGGGGTCTACCTTGCCCCCTTTCCTTCATTTCCCCCTTTGTTTTGGCCTCCTCTTGTCTCTCGATCCTACCGAGAGACAAGATGGCGGCCGCTCCGGACTGTTTAGAATGTTGACAGACACCGGAGAGCCAATCAGCTTCGCTTCGCAAAGTTCCGATATGCGAAAAGTTCGCGAACCGGAGCGCTGCCCGGAGCGCTGTTACAGATATATATCTTGATTTAAACGTTAATTTCTCAAAATCCACTGAAGCACATATATTGAGACCTAGCAAAGGCACATCGGGCTAACAGTCCCTACAATTTTGCCAAGTTTCGTGGAAATCCATTCAGCCGTTCGGGCTAAAAGTGAGGCCAACCGCCCTATGGAAATTAACATGGGAAAAACGTGTTTTGGGACCCCCCTTTTTTCTCAGCCCCCCCTTGACGAACCCCCCCCAAATTTCCAGGAGCTGCTCAGAAACAAAATGTGGCATTTTCCTGAAAATTTCAGCCAATTCCGTCCACAAACGCCAAAGTTATTAGGCATAGAATTTTCAAAAGTTCCATAGAGAAAAAATCCTAACTATATATACCTACTGGCTATCGCCAGTAGGTAATATATATATATATATATATATATATATATATATATATATATATATATATATATATATCATCACACTTCTCCTTTGGTTAGAAAGGATAACGGGCGCACTCCCTTTGAGTTTCCACAATTTCGTTTATTTTAACTGTTAGGCAAAAAATGAAAGCATTAGATCAACGCGTTTCGATGCTGCAAGCATCTTGGTCACGATCGACATCCTGCATCCCACATATATATATATATATATGTGGTGTTTTTTAAGTTACACTTTGTGAAAAGATTTTGATTATTATCAGCAACACAAAAAAGCTATTAAAGAAGTATCTGTGCTGTGACTTGTTGTACAGTAAGGTCCTCTTTGGGCTAACAGATACTAATACTCCTTACATTTATTATCAATTGATTGTGCATACTAAGCAAGTTCGATTTCTCTACTGCCAGATGAAACAAATAGTAAGTTGTTTCTCTAAAAAACATTTCAATTGTTCGTGGTAGAGCTGTTCTTTGTTTTTCCTACAGCTTGATCATGCGCACAATATCCGATGGCAGAAATATGTTAGAGAACAATTTGTCCTGATTGGAAGGTCAGATTGTTTCTCCAGTCCACGGAGATTACAGCTGTTTGTAAAAATCATCAAAACAAAGATACATATGTACATGCCCCTATTGCCAAAGGGGCCGTCACTTTTTGTGACGTTCCCATGGCAATAGAGGCCTTGCCTTATGTACAAGGCAGCGTTAAGCCAAGTAACAGGTAATTAACGCTGCCTTGTACATAAGGCACCCTTTCACACTATGTTTAGCGTGAAAGGTGCGTGCAGTGGGTGTCGTGGTGGGTGTACCACCGCAACACTCTTGTATTTGACGGTCCCCAATATGTACAAGGGTGGCGTGCATAGGAGGCAGCACCAAACTTAAGA
Source organism: Lissotriton vulgaris (assembly GCF_964263255.1). Taxonomy (NCBI): domain Eukaryota; kingdom Metazoa; phylum Chordata; class Amphibia; order Caudata; family Salamandridae; genus Lissotriton; species Lissotriton vulgaris. Next base: position 582,206,793 of record NC_141693.1, on the reverse strand, counting down.
CCAGGAAAACTCTGGTCTTCAGGTGGCGAAATGAGGAGAAATACATGATTTCTCCTCGTTTTTGCTTTTTCCTTGATTGCTGCCTTGTGCAGCACACATCGAAAAAGCAAAATGCCATGGTTTGTTTATGTACAGAAAGGTGTTCCTTCCTTTACTTACTTTAGAAAAATGCCATTTTGTAACTTACATGTAGTAAGCAGCACACATGAAAGTTACAAAATGGCATTTTAGGATTGGTTATGTGCAGGAATGGACACCTTCCTACACATAACCAATCCTCCCCTGCACATAGACACTCTTGCACTCTGGTGCCTGCGTTGGTGCTAAGTTGTGAGACTTAGCGCCATCGCAGGGGGAAGTGCAAGGCTGCACCACATCTTTGTAAATAAAGTGCAGCTTTAGTTTCCAAAGTGGCGCAGCATGTTGTTAAGCCCAGGAGGATAACGATTTGCTCTGCCACTTCGTCGTACATTTGGCCCTAGATTTTCTAACTATGTGGAGACAGTGCAGAGGAAGTTTAGTGTTAGGAAAGATACGTGGCGCTGCATATCTCTACTAATACCTACAGATGGTATGTAACCCTATCTTTATATCCTGTTACAACATCATCAGAAATAATATTTCGTCAGGAAGATTTAACATAGTTCATTTTCTGGTTTGGTATCCCAGCAATGCATACCATCACACTTATCTTGAACCTGGTCCCCTTGACTTGTATTCAGCGCAATCTATACTTCATTTTTTCCTTTTTTTTTGTAAATTGTATGCTGCACCTAGGAGAAAATCTTTAATGCCACTTTTGAGCCATATGAATGAGCTTCCTCTTATTTTTGCCTTTACATGTGCACATGTCACTTTATGATGTTAAGTGATGTATTGGGCCACCTGTATGATTGTAACACTGTACATTTGTCATGAGAACGTTCTGATTCTTATTTTTACTTGTTATAACATTTTCAATAGTTGTGATGAATTGTAATACAATTTCTTTTATGGTTTTATAACCAAATAAACATTGATTTGAATTGACTTGTCTTAATACACTGGTTAGCATTACTTTGTGTCAATGGTGTTCCATGGGCGGTGCATGGGAATTCCCCTGCAGCCTCGCATGAGTTTTGACGCAAATCCTTATGTACAAACATTTGTAGACAGGGATCAGCACAAAAGTGTTATGCCTCCTAGGGACAGGCCAAACAAGGAGAAATATTTTAATTTCTACTCGTTCCAACTTCACATGAGTGCTGCATTGTACAGCACACATACAAAGTGGGAAACGCTTTCAAGCATAGTTTTTGGATTTAAGTAACCTCTTCCCGTACAAAACCTATGCTTCAAAGAAGAAACTCACACATGCTCTCTACAACCAGGTTGCCAAAAGTGTGTCAGTGCTGGGGGAGAGAAAAATTGCTCCATATCCTAGTAGACTTGTCACATTTGTTGTCTTCCTTTGACGTAAAATAGTACAGCAGCGTTGGTGTGGTGTTGCCTTGCATTAAAAAATAGTAAGTCTGGGCTAATATTTGGGACTCAATCACTTGCAATATTCGTGGTCACTGGTCCAATAATGCTAGATTAGAAGTATAGTTTGTCATCATGTCATGCAAAACTCACAAACACAATCTCTGAAAGCATGTCCAATACCATTTATCCCTTCCTTCTTTGTCTAATGAGAACTGTTTGTTTCACACACCTCTATTTACTGGAAACAGTTTTCTAGCCAATTTGTTGTGAAACATTCACAGTGCGACAAACAGCTTCTTAATAGGCACTTCTTTCAGTTTTTCAAATGCGTTCAGGGTAGAGAGTCTTCAATGGCGTTCTCAGCCGGCTGTCACAATGACAAACAGTTGCGGAAAGCAGCCCCCTAAACAGCAAGCAGCCTATTCATTGTTGAATGCATGAAAGGAAGGAAAAGCAGGCTGGGAAATTGTTCTTAGCATTCTTTGGTTCTTTAGGTTTTATTCGTTGAATAATGATTTAGAGGGAGGTTGGCAGAAGGCATTTCAATAACCACCTCCAGCTCCTTGGCTCGCTAGAGATGTCAATCTTCCTCTTTTCCCATATTAAAATCTTTCAAGTGTTGAGCCCTGGCATACAAAGGATAAAGGCTGCAGCTTAAGGTAAGGGAGCCAGGCAGCAAATGCCATTTAGGATCTTGACAGAATACGCTAAACAATCAAATCACACACTGCATGAAATTTGGCTTGGCAAACATTGTCTTTCCTCACTTCGGAAGTATGTCTTAATGAAAAGCCGTACGCTGTGAAGTTATCAGTCATCTTCTCAAAGAAATCAAAAGATTCATAATTAATTTTCTGCGACCTTCTCAGTTTCTCTCAATCGATTCCATAACACAAAATCTGAAGACATTTCTAAAAGTCATATCAAGTGCACAGTACCGTACCCTTAAAGCCACCGGTATTTATAATGTTTTTACTCTTTTCTCCAACACTGCTTCCCGGGGAGTTTCTACAAAGCATGTGTCTTCAAATACAATCCTCCTATAAATAAATCCGATATTTCTATGTAGACAGGCGACTGACCACAACTGCTTGAATTTTGATTTTTTCAATTTCAATCCATGTGTTTTTTTAAATCTGTGCTTGCTTCTCCACACCATTCGCAGTACATTGATAAAAAAAAAAAAAAACTTTCTTGTAATGTAAAGTTTTTTTACATTGAGGGTGATACATTGCACGTTTGTTGACTAGAGGTAGAGCAGGTCTATTTTCCAAGGTTTAAGGCAGTTAGGGGTAGCTGAATAATCCTCTAAATAATTACCGCCTGTTCTCCATGGAAATATTTTGGGGTGGGTGATAAATTCCACTACGCCGGCGGAGTTCGTGGAGTTATGCCCACTCCGCATTATGCTTGTAACATGGAGTTCCGCTTAAACTTTGCCCACCGCTGCGTGGTGAAGTTATTTTGCACGCATGGCTCACACATTAAGTTGGTGAGAGACAATTGACATCCCTTAGTATGATTTTTAGGCACTAGGCCAGCACCTGATGATATTTTCTCAATGTGGGTGGTAGTGAGCAGTCACAACTATTTGCATTTAGAAAGCTGCCACTCAAGTAAAAAAATCTACTCTAGCGGCAGCATCCTCTGGCGTGCTGAGTAGTGCCATTCTCAATGATTTTGCAGCACAGAACAAGCCCGGCTTTAAAATTCAGTGCAACTTGCCGATTATGCCAACTCGCGGAACTCTGCGGAATCTAGCATACTTTTTATGTAATTCCACTTAATTCCATGGAGTGAAATTTTACTAGATCCACCCACCTCCACAAATAATCAGATGCTACTGCGAGCTCAGAGAATGACGGGGCATATTATCAAGCCTGTGCGCTAAAATTATCGCCGCTTCACATCTAACATTTGCTTTGATTGGAATTCCATAGAGCATATTATCAAGCCCATTATCGCCGCTTTATCGGCCGTTTTCGGCCGATAAAGCGGCGATAATTTTAACGCACAGGCTTGATAATATGCCCCGTGATGCCTGAAGAAATAAAGACGGGGGAATGGGAGAAGGATCATAAATTGGTGCTTCTCCAGCCTTCCCAAATACTCTTCCCAACCACATTTACTAGTAGAGAAACTGCAGAGTGATCGACAGTGGAGCCACAGTACAAACCAGTGCTCAAGGAAAGGACGAGCACTGTCTACCACTGGGCTTCAACCTTCAATGAATCAGTAGGCTAACCCAATTTAGGACAGTCATTCTAAGGCATAATTTTTATGCCTGGGTCATCCTAATGATGCATGACAACTGAGGCAAGGAAAACAGAGCTCAAGTTTTCCAGGTCCATAATCAAGCAGATCATCTAGTTTAAGTGTTCAACTTTGCATTCTGTAACTTATAGTCCTGAATTTTTAATAAGATCGACAGACTTTAAACACCAGAATTCAGAACAAATTGCATTATATTGTATGAGTTACTCATGCATTTAAATGTTACACGACAGTGGGCTGATAAAGCAAACAATGACACACAAGCAAGGAGAAAAGCCTGGACTTAAAAGCTATTGTTACATTATTTTTAATAACAAATCACTGCTTTGTTTTTTTTCTTCTAAAAAATAAATAAATTATGAAGAGAAGGCAGAATAATGGTACTCAACTCAACATTCATTATTGCCAAAAGTGCATGTGCTACACTGTGAATGCACGTTCGGCAGAGATAACCTTTCACAAAAGAGTAGGTGGTCCACTGCCAGGGAAGTAAGTTGAGGGGAAGAACTCTGTGAATCTGGTGGGCTTTCCTAAACGACCTTATTATTCTTGAATTGTGATGTCAAGTAGAACACTCAGATACATTTTACATTGGTATTGTGCGCAATAACTAAAATGTTCGGTTGGTTTATTACATATTCGTAAAAGTAAACAGCGTGGGTTCACATGTACAGGTTCAGCAGCAATGTTTCACTTATCTCCACATGAACATCACATTTAAATGTAGAGTGAAATACTACTAAGTGGGCAGGTGGACCCTACATGCTTTAAATTACCTTCTGTAACCAACATAGGAATTCAAGAGTTTCCTGCAAGGCCGGTCTCCAGGATAAGAGTTCTGAATGCCTTTGTTACAAAAACCTAATTTTTACTTCAGGAGTATGCAAATCTGTGGTTTGGGGCAGATGACACCTGCAGAAATCCGATGTCCTTAGCTTGAGTTTTAATGTTTACGACCAGAATCAGTGTGCTGGAATAATGCTCTAAGCTGTGGAAGGACCATGGGTAATAAGGCAATGTGGTCATCAGCTCATTTGTCACACAGGGTTCCTTGCAGGACAATGGAGGATGAGATGTAGTGGGATGAGAAGACCTTTATAGTCAGATAATTCAGCTTGCAGGGAGCCACGCATGTGGCACATCCAGGGTCTGGATGCTGTGGTCATCATGCATAAAACATGTGCGGATGGATGGTGACAGCATTCCTCAAGTACGTCACAATACAGGGTGGTTAGTCAAGGAGGTTCTTCAGCTCCTTCCCCACACACCTGGCAGCAGCACACAGTATGTCTTCTCTGTCCTCCAGTGAAAATGGAATGAGGGCTTCACTTTCTAGGAAGTCAGAAAAGTCCCTGCAAGAGTGAGTTAAAAGGGCATGGAGTGTATGGTGGTGGATGATAGAGGCGTGCCATGTAATGAAGACTAAACAGACATTGTATGTGACAACCTTGGCATTCAGCAGTACAGCTTGTGCACTTTCTAGGAAGTCAGAACAGTCCCTGAAAGAGTGAGTTCAAAGGGCATTGAGTGTATATTGGTGAATGAAAGAGGCATGTCGTGTAATGAAGACCAAACAGCATTGCATCTGGCATTCAGTCTGTGTAATTCTGAGAACAGATCAGCACTTATTTTTTTTCAAATACAGCATTTTGAAATAGATATGTCAAGTATATGCTTTCTACATTGAAATCCAACTTCCTCAGTCTATCATACCCAACCCTTCTTTTATACACACATGCTATTCAAACATTTATGGGGAAAGTAAAAGGATGAATCATAGAAGGCCAGACAAATTCACCATGGCGAGTTAGCAGTTACTGTCCCTAACTTGGAGAGGAGTTGCCACATGATGATTAAGATGTCAATAAGCATTTATCATCACCCATCATGGACCACATCTCAAGCAGAGTTAAGTACTCTTCTTGTTGCCATCTCAAAACAATAGTGTAGACCTCCTGACAGAAATGTCATAAATTATTAAATCAATAGCAAAGTGGCACACTGCTACTGCACTAGAGCGTTTTGACTATATAATGTGAACGTGATGTTGGGTGAACACACTGTTTTCTGGGGTAAGAATATTAGTTGGCTCAGAACTTGACTTCCACCAAACTTAATCATTACAGAACACAAAAAGTTGAAGGCGTCATAGGGGAGGATCTAGGACTAAGCAAAGGCCAAGAGGCAGCCCTCCACAAGGGAAGGTGGCCAAGAGGCAGGATTAGGACTACTCTGCAACATCCCAATTATACCAGGAGAAAAGAAGCCTAGATGCACAACAGTGCACGACTGAGCAAGAGGCACCACACCCTCCTACAATGGAAATGCTATTCGGCACTCTCAAGCAAATGCAAGGGGAGGCCAAGGCAGAGACCAGAAGGGCCAGGTAAGCATCCGAAAAAATACAGGGGTCGCTTAGGAAAATGAATAGGCTCTACGCAGGAAGGGTAACCCAAGTGGAGGAGCGAACTGGGAATCTGGAGGACTTAGTCTCCAAATGGCAGGAGTTTAAAGAGACACAGGAGAAACTGGCAGAAGACATGAAGTGGAAGCTCGAAGATTTTGAGAATCGCCAAAGGTGTAACAATGTTAGGCTCCTGGGAGTAGCCGAAGGAACGGAGGGGCAGGATGTCCGCTCTTTTGTGGTTGCACTACTAAAAAATGCATTTCCGGAGTTGTCGAATTGGAATCAGGAAAACGAGGTGCAGAGGGTGCACAGATTCCCCTTGACTCAAAAGAAGGGATACACAGCTGCAGCAGACACTAAACCTAGAGCAATCCTAGTTTTTCTCGGAAACTACATTCTTCGGCAGGAGGTTATAGACAGGGCAAAGCCAGAGGCAAAAAGAACAGTGGTGGGGACTACATTTTTTGCCCGCCCAGACTTTTGCCATGCAACAGTAGAGAGGAGGTGGAGGTTAAGACAAATGATTCCAGCATTTCAAGCCTTGGGGCACAAGGTGTTCTTGCTCTTTCCATCACGCCTAAAAGTTCTGGTAAATGGGATGGTTAGAATGTTCTTCTCAGAGGTAAAGGCACAAGAGTTTCTGACGGAGCTGAAGGAAGAGAAGGCTCAAGGGGGGGTGGCACCTTAAAGGCACATAAATATAGGTACTCTAAGAGGGGATTTGGCAAGTTGAGGTTGGGAAGTAGAGTGGTGGGAAAGGGGTAGCAGAGTAAAAAAAGCGATGGCACGGATTGGGAAAATTGGTAGGGGGGTGCGGCTACCTACGGACATACAGCAGTTACACATAGGTCATGACTTACCTATTTGCCTGTAGGGGGGTCTGTGGGAGGGGGGAAATGGGGGGGAGGTTGCAGGGCACACCTTAGAAGGATACAAGGTAAGACACAGACATGACACACTAAGAAACTCAGTTGTTAGAGAGATAGTAATGGACACTGCATATTTAGAAATAAAAAGAGAGGATGTGAGCACTGGTGATCAGGATGTAAGGATGGGGCAGATTGATAAAAAAAAAAGAGATGAGTACCAGAATAATTACCATCAATGTTTTTGGTCTGAATGATCGTACCAAAAGACAGCGAGTGGCAGCCTACTTAAGAGCTTCAGGGGCGGATTTTATGTGCCTACAGGAAACGCATGTAGAAGGCAACAAGGTGTATCTCTTGGATCAATTAGGCTTTCATGTACTGGCACACTCGAAACAAGGGGCAAAGAACAGGGGTGTGGCAATACTTGCTAAAAAAAACAGGTACCAGTTAGGAAAAAATTGGAGGATTCATAGGGTAGATGGGTTTTAGTAGAATGCTTAGTCAATGGTGACTGGATTACGATAGGCTCCATCTATGGCTCTACGGAGGATGACCCAGAGATCTTTACATTTTTAGATACTGAGCTCCCGGTATGGTCCCTGGTAAAAATTCTGGGGGGAGATTTTAATATCAATGGCATAGGGGGGCTCGGTATCTGCCCGTCAGGAAAATACCAAGGGCTTAAAAAAAGGGTCTGTAAAGCGATCATTAACATGGCAAAGAACAATTCATTGGCTGACGTATGGTCCACACTTAACCCGCAGGACGATGGACCAACGTATTTCTCAGCCCTGCATAGAGTCTTCGCAAGCTTAGATTATTTTATGATCTCAAATAGTTTGTTAGCAAAATCACAGATAGAAAAACTGCCCCGCATCATATCAGTTCACAACCCGTTAGTACTCTCCCAAGATGCCTCAGTAAAGACCAGACCAACGCGCAAGTGGACCTTCGAACACAGATTACTAAAGGATAGCAACTATATTCTGCATATGAAAAAATGGAAAAAAGATTACTGGGAAATTAACTGGCATAGCACTGCTGCAGGATTTACCTGGGATGATTTTAAGGGAGGGGTACGCGGAGAAACTCTGAGCTACAGCCTATCAAGATAAAAGAAGGAGCGGGAAAAGGCCGCCAGGTTGTCCCAGATCGTAGCAGAAATGGAGACAGAGCTGGGGCATTAATCCTAGCAATGGCAACCATAGATCAGACCCTCGTGAAACTAGTAGGGCAAAAGCGGAGGCTGTATATACCTCTGCATCAAAAGCAGCAGAGGTATATACAGCATGGAGGGAATACTGCCATGAATAGAGTGAAAGGGTGGGTCACACTCTAGCAGTTCGAACCAGGCAAAAAGTGGCACTGGGGGAGATAAAGGGAATTATGGAAAGTAACAGGAGCCTGGTAACAGAACCATCCGGGATATGTGAGGTGTTTAGACAATACTACACTAAACTTTACTGCGAGGACCAGATAACTGGTCAGGCGCAAACACAAAAGTACCTTGCAGACATATTGTCCCCAAGCCTTACTCAGGAAAGTATAGATGAATTGGAGGCACCTATGGAGGAGGAAGAAGTTAGATCCGCTCTTGCAAATCTCTCGGCAGGAAAATCCGCTTGACCGGATCAGATACCCATTGAATTTTATAGAACTTTTCAGGCAGAAGTTAGTAAATGGTGAAAACATTGCAACAGGCACAAGGCGGATATTCCACCCCAAAATCGTGGGCGGTAGCAGAAATTGTTATCATCCTAAAAATAGGTAAGGCACCGACAGAGGCAGGGTCCTACAGGCCAATTACATTACTGAACGCGGACACCAAAATCAACTCCAAAGTGCTGGCCTCCAGGCTCTCAAGAGTAATAGACACATTAGTTAGCAAAACACCGCATGGATTGAATCCAGGGAGAAGGACAACGGAATATATACGGAGAGTTATTACCTTTTTTGACCCACAGACGTCTCAGGAGACCCAATGTCGGTTATGCTTTTAGACGCTGAGAAAGCGTTCGACCGGGTCTCCTGGAACTATCTCTGGTCGTCTTTACGCTGGGCTGGTATAGGGAACAATTTCACGCAGGCTAGACAGGTGCTGTACCTAGCACTCACAGCACGGGTTAGGGTTATTGGGGAATATACGAAGGAACTAGAAATTAGACGGGGCACTAGGCAGGGCTGTCCCTGCTCTCTGCTGCTATTTGCCTTATACCTGGATCCTCTGTTGCGTAGATTAACTGCAAACAGGGATATCTTACCGGTGAAGACCATGGATGGAGAATGTAATGTATTGGCACAAGTCGATGATGTAGCTGTCATGTCGTCGTCCCCCACAGAAGCCATAAGGGAAATAGAGAAAGAAACTGCAATGTTTGGTAGAATCTCTGGTTATTCCCTCAACAAAACGAAAACACAAATCATTATAAACAACAAGGTGCTCTGCTCTGAATATCGTGTCATAGATTCAGGGGTATACTAGGGGGTAGATATAACTGCAAACCTAGATAGTATTGTGGTAAGAAATATTGAGCCAATAATTAATAAGGCTAAAAAAGACTTTGACAGATGGCATAATCTTCACCTATCGTTAGTGGGGCGGGCGAATGTGGTAAAAATGATGCTATTGCCAAAACTCTTATATATTTTTAGAGGGATACCGTTAACATTCAAAGCAAAATTGTATACTACTTTGGAGTAGATAGTAAATAGGTTTCTATGGGCACACCGGAAAACGAGGCGGGCCTTGAGGTACATGGCACTCCCTAGAGATGGAGGAGGTTGGGCAGTACCTGACTTTAGAATGTATCATTGGGCAGTGGCCCTCCAATATATGTCTGAGCTTATTGGTGGAGAATCAGAACAAGCACGGGATTCTACTTCAGTATACTCAGTATTGATGGGGAGAGAAATAGGTAATGTGTTTTTAAAATATACCGACTTTAGTTTCTACAAGAGAACTAAATTTAAAACCATGATTGCAGCATATAAAATATTGGCAGCATTTAGAAAGAAATGTGGACTGGGGAGATACAACACTTATACACGATTATATGATAATAAAGGTCTCCCTTTTCGGACTCAGTGTTTACAAACTGGGGACGACATGGAATTGTGAGCATTGAAGACCTGATGGGTGCACAGGGGCTGTATCAGTTCTCTGAGGTACAGCAGCTATATGGCATTGACACAAAAAGTTTTCATAAATACCTGCAAGTAAGGAGCTTTTTGGGGTCAAAAAAGGGGGGCCTGGCTGGATTTAAGGAAAATGCACTAATGGAATACTTTGCTAAACAAGGGAAATGCACAATTAAAAGAATTTATTTTGAACTCTTAGAAAGCAGGGAGGACGACCTAAGGAAACATGAAGATAAGTGGGCAGAGAGGTTGGGGGTAGACAGGAAAGTTTTCAGCTCTCATTAGAATTAGGGAGGAATATACTGAGCTGTGCAGGTGCAACATTACAAAACGATCTTCTCCCTGTATTACACACCGGCCAAGATTGCACAATGGGGAGGCACTTCTGGAATCACATGCCCGCGTTGTAATAGTTCAGAAGCAGGGGTAGCTCACATCTTTGCTACGTGTCCAACATTACTTCCTTTACATAAAGAAATTGAAATGTTTCTGGAAAATGCAATGGGTATTAGTACGGTGCTCACACCAGCAAGAGTGGTCCTTGGAGTGGACAAGGAATGCGCGGCTAACAATTTTCCTGTTTATAGTAATGGCAGTCTTGCGACTCTGCATGGCAACAGCATGGCTAGACCCGGTATCACCCACCTTTCATCAATGGCTGGCCAGGCGTCTCTCCATGTATAATCTGGAAAGGGAGATATATGGAAGGAAGGGTAAGAGGGGGAGAAAGTTAGGCCTATTTATATGGGAACCCATGGACAATTGGAAGAAAAGATAAGAGGCGAGAGGAGGGGTGTCAATTAACGTACTGACTAAGTGATGCTAGACAACATGATGTTGAAAAAGTGGTACCTATAAGCTCTCTTGCTCACCTTTTCATGTTGATCTTTCTTTTTTTCTTGCTTCGCTTTTTTCCTTTTTTTTCTTCTTTTATGGATTGAATAATGTGAATTTCTGATTCTATTATGGAATATATGCATGTTTGTCAGTATCTGTATTTGTATGTAACCTGTCCTACAAAACAAGGGGGGGGGGAGGGGGTAAATACTTAATAAAAATATATTTAAAAAAAGAGAATCCAGACCCCCACTAATCAAAGGAAGAAAGGTGTCACTGTCAGGGAGACACCCAGAACTGAAATGAACAGGGGTCAGTGCCCGCTGAAGCACAAAGACTTCAAAGCCATTGAGAGGTATAACTATGAGGGCTGAAACCCCTGAACTTTGGAGAATGGCTTGATCAAGTGTGAACAAAACCGGAGCTACTTTGTGGTCAAGAGGACCTTTGCCAAGGAAGAAACAACTGAATAGACTGAAGGATAGGGGCTGGTCTGCAGTTTGCTGCTTCAACTAAGGAAAGGCTAAAGGGACTTTGCTGTGTGCTGTGTCCTGAAGTAACTTATCCCCAAGGGCATGAGGTGATCTGGATCCCTGTACGAAAACACAGGAACACAAAAGTTTTCCGGGAGAGTCTCAGCTGCACTGTGTGTGCATGCTTGTTGCAGCCTGAGACCCTCGTAAGAATTGCCCTGTGATTGTAGGTGCCTGGAGTCTAAATTAGTCCCAGTGACGCTGTGTGCATGTGCTTTGGCAGCCTGAGATGTACGGGGGGATCGGCATGTGATCGCGGGCACCTGGTGCCAAGCAAGGATCAGCGATGTGGTGTGCATGTGCTTTGTGCAGCCTGAACCCCTTTGCAAGGATTGTCCAGTGATCGTGTGCACCGGAAGCCAAGTGAGGCTCAACGCCAATGTGTGCGGTGCGCTGTGCACCGTGAGAGCTTCTTGAGGAATTGCCTTGTTATCGTGTGCACCGGAATGCAAGTGAGTCTCATAAACGCTGTGTGCTGGTGTGTTGTGCACCGTGAGACCTTCGTGAGGATTTGCCTTGTCATTGCGTGTACCGGAATCCAAGTGAGTCTCATCTCCACTATGTGTGGGTGCGTTGCGCACCAGGAGACCTCCGTGAGGATTTGCCTTGTTATTTTGTGCACCGGAGTAAAGTGATTCTCAGCAATGCTGTGCATGTGATCTTCACGCAGCCTGAGACCTGTGTGTGGAGTGCCCAATATTCATGCACCTGGTGTGAAGGAAGACTTAGCAACGCTGTGTGCGTGTGCTTTGTGGCAGCTTGAGATCTTTGTATCTGAAGCTGTCCGGACCGGCAGTCCCGGAGGAGCTGAGTTGCTGACCCGAGCCACCATTGCCATTTCACAGAGGTGCATTGTAGGCTCAGCCCCTGGATGAGGAGAGGAGATTGCGTTCGCGCCCCCAGTAACGTGTGCCAACTCCTGCGGTGGAGCGCGGGATCGGAGAGAGACGATCTCGGCCTCTCACTCGTGTTGGCAGCGCAAGCCTCTGCTTCGGCTCATGTCGCGGCCCGAATTGCCAAGGGAGTGGCGGTACAGCAGTGCAAAGCTGCACTTTGGGATAACATCGTACTGTGTTGGGGCAACTGTGAGAGGCTGACTGCAAGTCAGAAGGAGAGACGGAGAGACCACCTAAGGCCGGGTGATGGGGCCAGAGTGTACTACGTAGTATTCAATTTCTGCATAATGGAGTACCTGATTAGAGTATTACGCATTGCATTATTCCTACATACCAAACTACCTGATTAGTGTATGACGCATAGCATTTTATCTGCATAACGAACCACCGGATTGTCGTATGACGCATTGCCTTGTTTCCACATAGCAAACTACCTGATTAGCGTATAGCACATTGCATTATTCCTGCATAATGAATACCCTGATTAGTGTATAAACATTGACTTATGTTTGCAGAACAAAATATATGGTGGTTGTATTACGTATTGCCTTATTTTATGTTCCAAAGTGCCTTATTGTTGCGTTATGCATTGCATTATTTTCATTGCAGAGTGTCTGATTGCTGCATTACGCATTTCAGTATTTTTACATTACAAACATGCCTGACTCTAGAATTACGAACTGTATGACATGATATTAGGAGTACAGGAGAATGTTTAGAAGTACATATTGACATTGCCAGAACTTACAAGGGCTGTCTGGCCTAACAACCGGCCAGGAGAAATATTACACCACCTCATATGTTGGTTTTATATCATGTGGTCTTATTGTATATCTTTTTACATAAAGTTTATACTTGTTTATAAAACTTGTGTGAAGTCAATTTGTGGTGTCACCATTGAGTTATTGTAAGCGTGGTTGCAAAAACTTTCCACATTTGCCTTGAAAATAACCTGGCTGCTGAGAGTTGGGTCTAGAAAAATACCATTTGGAGCCCAGTACAGAATGGGTTTAAAGAAGACTTGGGGACACAGGAGCAATGCCTAAACTTACACTGTTAATTTGTAAATAAAGGCCTGCCAAGAAAGGAACCCTACACCTAGCATTCATGAACCTTAGTAATGCTTTTGATAAAGTTAACCGCAATAAACTTTAGGAAATCCTACATAAATTGGGCATGCCTCACACCATAAAATAATTCTTACAAGTGCTCCACGATGTGACTAGAGCTTCAGTCAGGTATGGCTTGGGGGGGAATGCACAGGAGCAGCTAGTACCCTTTGACAGTGGTGGGGCGAGTGAAGTGCCCCACCACTCCGCGTAAACCATTCCTCTCTCCAACACCCCAAAATAAAATACCTCCTCCCTCCAAAAGCCCAAATAAAAACATAACACTAACTACAAAATAAACACAACCACTACACTTACATGCATTACACATATCAAATAAAATAAAATAAAATTGCACTTACCCATGTGTTGCACATTGGCCTCTGTGTTCTTCTCCTAATCTGATGCATGAAGAGCTCCCCTAATCAATCCATACACTGCTCTCATTCTGTTGACCAGCATGAAAGAGGTACCTGGATTGGATGGAATGGACTGGCTGGATGCTTGTTCAGTCCTGGAGGTCTGTTCTTGGCCTCCACCCAGCTGTCTGAAAGCAGCTGTGTGGAGAGCTTCAAAGTGCTCATGAGACTTTGTCTGGTGCAAAACAGCCAGCCAAAGTAACATGCACATTTTGGAGCATCCAGTCACCCCTGCTTCAGTCCGACTCTATTAAATAATCAGAAGCAGAGGACATGCCCATCATGTCTCTGGGCTCGAGGCTGGCACTGCTGCAGTGCACTAGTAAAAATAAAATGTCAATGAAATCTTTTCGCTGCCATTTTATTCTTTCCTGCGTGGCTTGCAGTGGGCAGGAGGCGATGCTCCCCCACCCTCGAGAAGAAACAGGCGCTGGGAGTGTACTGCATTTTTCAATCTCTTTAGGGGTGCATGCCAGGTTTGTATTTTGATCCCATTTTTAGAGGTGTATATATTAATGGTTTGCACTCTTTTTTAGTTGATAAGATATAACACTTGTAAATGGCGGGGTGTGCCATCTCTGAGGTATGCCGATGATGCAGTTTTACTGTATTGAGCAGCTTATGGAGGCAGTGGATGCCTTTGTCAAATACATGGATGACCTGGACCTAGAAGTTAATATTTCAAAAACCCACTATATGGTGTGTGGCAAAGCCCTGAGTAAACCGGCCTGTGGTCATTAAAGGTCAACTAATAAGCTGAATCCATGAATTTCCCTATTTGAGAGTGACTTTTGATGACAAGGGAAATTGGTTCACTTCTTTGAATCGCAGGGGAATATTTACAGGGGCATAGTAACATTGAAATTTGAAATTTTGAAATTTAAACTTTATTGTTTAGTTAATTAAAACCATAACAATTTGATGAATGTCACACACAATTATAAAATTTATAAATTTGTCGCTAAAAAAATGTAACAATGTTAAAAAATTCAAAGCATTAATTGTTCATATTGTTTTTATACGTTTCTCAAATGCCTGCAAGAACTTCACCAGCTTGCAGTGTATTCTTGGAGCAGTAGTATCCAGGCTTTCAATAATGGCTGATCTACATGTTCGTAGTTTCATGGACCGATAACTTTCCTTTAGGTGTGACCGTTCCTTGGATAGCATCTTACAGTGACAAATTATGTGTATTAGGTCCTCTTTAGGGCTACCACACAGTCGACAAGAAACGTCGTCAGGCAATTTCCAGGCAGGTTCATTTGCTCATGTGGGAAAGTCCCCAAGTCTCAACGCCATCAGCTTTTTCTTAATAAAAATAGAATAAGTTGTTTCCATATATTTTGCAGCTGTCAATGTCTTATAGCCATTTATCACAGCCCATGAGTGCGAACGATGGGAGAACATTTCTTTGTCCAAGATTAACGAATGAAGTTTGGCCACTTTATTTAGGGTCTGTTTTAGGACAACAAATGACAGATTATTATCCCATAGGGTTTTTAAGCAAGTTGTCTCCAATGCTTGCATAAGACATTGATTTGCTTTGGAATTCTTTTGGGATTTAAACTCTTGCCATAGGTAGGTATTCAGATTGTTATTACTTGCTTTTTGCTGGATCTGATACCAAAACTTAATATACCAGTATTGTCTCCCCGGTATTTCGTTTTTTAGTCCAAATTCAAGTCGCAATTGCGCTGGTGATGTCGTGCGTGGGAGACGTAATACTTTTTTGTATATTTTAGTTGTCAGGATGTTTAGTAGGTCGGCATCCTTTCCGTGCATTGCCACACTTGCATAGGTCAGGGTTGGGAGGATTTTGTTTGCCATTACAGTTAGAAGGGGTTTGAGTGATGGCCCTTCCAATTTTTTTGCCAAGGTACTTAGGCCCACATGCATCATTGTTTCATTTTGCACTTCCTAATTTGCGATTTTTAGGGAATCGCGAATTAGGAAATGCAAAAAGGGATGCATGTACATTTTCTCAAAATATTTGAGAATCGGTAAAAATCGCAATTTTTACCGATTCTCAAATATTATGCGATTAGCAAAGTGCGAATTCGCAATTCCCATTCATTCCTATGGGCTAAAATGCCCATAGGAATGAATGGGAATTGCGAATTTGCACTTAGAATATCGCAAATCCTGATTGCATTTCAAGGGTGGAGAGGGGGGTTCAAATGACCCCCCCCTGCACCCATGAAATGTTGTTTTCGCATCATGTTGCACACACACATGTCCTAAGGACATGTGTGTCCGTAACATGAATGTGTAAAAAATGCTTTTGCAGCGTTTTTAACACTTTTTGCAAATTTACCGAGTGGTTCAACCACTCGGTAAATTTGACACCCTAATTGCAAATTCGCAATTATAAAAGTAATCATGCATTGCTTTTAAGAAATCGCAAATTTGCGATTTCTTATAAGCAATCGCATATTTAGAAAACGCAAAAATGTTGCGATTTCTAAAAATGCTTGATGCATTCCAAAAAGCATTTTTGGAATCGCAAACGGCCGATTTTAAGGAATCGCACCGTTTGCGACTCCAAAAATGCTTGATGCATGTGGGCCCAAGTCCAAATATCAGAGCACCCGCTCTTTGTGTCAGATAGTTCTTCTGTTCTTTTACGTTAAGTTTGTCATCTATATAAAATCCCAGATATTTGTAAGCCGAGACTTTCTCTCGAGGTTTTCCTTTTAACCATATTTCATGATGCAATCCACGGCGATTAGTAATCAACATGGTTTTAGTTTTTGAAATGTTTAATGACAACTTCTTTGCCATCAAGAAGTCTGACAGTTCCGTTACTAATCTGGTTAGCCCCACCTTTGTTAGGCCCAGGAGGACAATGTCGTCTGCATAAGCCAAGTGCGTGAGCTGTAAATCGCCAAGTTTTGGTGGGTGGGCATTGCAGTGGTTCAATTTCGCAGAGAGATCTGAGATAAAGAGGTTAAATAAGTGTGGCGCAAGAACACACCCCTGTTTGAGGCCGATGATTGTGGGAACTTTTCTCGACAGTCGTGATCCATCACCAATTTTTACTTGCGACCAAGTTTCAGAATAAAATAGCAACAAACCCTTTAGGATACACTCAGGAATTGCCCATGATCTCAATTTCGCCCACAGCAGATTACGATCCACACTGTCGAAGGCCGCCTGAAGATCTATAAAACACATGTTCAGATCCTGTTTTCTACTCATGCACTTCTCCGCGATCATAGTTATGGATAGGATATTTGCTATTGTTCCGATCCCTTTCCTGAACCCTGTTTGATTTAGGGGAATCAGTTCTTTCTCACTAGACCATGCGACCAAATCATCCAAGAGTAGAGAAGCAATAGTTGTTTGCTAAGGATCTGTCCCCACCTTTATAA
Organism: Lissotriton vulgaris; assembly: GCF_964263255.1. Taxonomy (NCBI): domain Eukaryota; kingdom Metazoa; phylum Chordata; class Amphibia; order Caudata; family Salamandridae; genus Lissotriton; species Lissotriton vulgaris. Next base: position 582,189,476 of record NC_141693.1, on the reverse strand, counting down.
ATCGGCGTAAATATTGATCCTTTCCAACTCTCTGGTACTTGGTTCAAGTTCTGTACGTCTGAGAACAGTTCCACCAGGCAAGGTCCCCAGAATTCCGGAGCATATTTATACGCCGCTTGTGGGATGCCATTCGGGCCTGGCGCCCCACTTGTTTTTCCTTTTTTGATTCTTTTAATTATTTCTTCCGCCGTATATGAATTATTCTTAGGCGTCGAGCTTATTAAATCACTATGGTCTCTAAACAACAATTTACCCCCTTTTTCTTCTACATAACACAGTTTATTTTGATTTTTAGTGCATGGGTCACTACTTTGTGTTTTTTCCGGAGAGACCGAAAATTTAGATGCCAGAAATGCTGCCCACTCCGATTCCTGCACATTAGACCTCAGGACGTTACAAGGTCTTGTTAGTTGGTTTATTGTTTGCCAGAATATATTAGAATTCTGTAGTTTTGAGCTATAGATTAGTTTTAACCAAAAGCTGTCATTTGTTGATCTTTTATATTCCCAGATCATGTTTTGTATTCTTTTCTTTGAGCCCTAAAAATGGCCCATTGGCTTGGACCATGATTTGCCGATTGTAGCTTCCTTTGAGTTTTTCTAAGCTGTCTTCGCAGGTCTCGTAGTTCTTTCGGGTGTTTTTTCCCTGGTCCATCAGGATCAGGTTTCATAATAGGCGGCTTCATCTTTGATTTTAATTTTTGCAGAAAAAGAGACCATTTTTGGATAGCGTTAATTGGGGAACTCCTTATCTCAATCAGTGTGTCCTTCATTGCAGTGAACCATTCATGATCATTTGTGTTAGACCAGTTTATCCGTTTCAATTTAACAGTACTTAACTGGCCTTCTGGTAAGTGTGACGGTTGCAGTCTTTCCTTATTCAAGTTAAAAAAGCTATGTTGCAATGCATGGTCGCTCAACAGGGTAAACTCTATTTTAAAGTTGATCACCAAGGGGATTAATGACAGACTAACCATTGTAAAGTCCAACGTGTTTTGAGAGTGAGGACCATAGTATGTTTTCCTGGGGGGGTTGATCTTCGGAATATCTCCCGTTCAATACTCGCAATCCCAGAAACTCCAATTCAGTCACTAATTGGATTGCTAGACTGTCTTTACGTGGACCAGCACCTCCTTGCCACTGTTGGGGGACTCCCCAGTAGATATTATCAGATAATAGTTTATCATCGTCTGTAGGTGTTAAAATCAAGTTGGAATTAAAGTCCCCCGTTAGTATGAGGTTGGAGAGTGGATCAGTAGACCGTAGATCAGTTATGACTTTGCACAATGTCTCATTCTTTAGCTTTTTCGCCTTGATTTTTGGTTGTGTGTAATAATTAACCAGTATTGTTGGTTTGTTACAGTTATTACTTTGATCTGTTAATTTGATTAGCTGAATACTGGGATCCGGTGATTGTAATTGTACTGAATTAATTTTTAGAGATGAGGATACATATACAGAAAGGCCACCAATTGCACGGCCATAGATTTTTACATTTTTCTGCTGCTACGTTATAATGAATGAACCCAGCAAGTGCTATATGTTCTTGGAGCCAGGTTTCCTGTAGCGCAATTATATCGCAACCGTGCCATTCTTTCAGAGGAAGCTCCCCTTCCAGCAGTCTCTTAGCACCTGCAATATTCCATGAAACTAGATGAATATCCTTGTTAAAATCTTGTTTCTGTTTGGTTTTGAACGGTCACACCTGCCTTTTTGCATTTAGCATACCAGGGAGCCATTTCCAATTGTCTAGTGTACTCTGTGATTCGTCATTTGCCCGTTTTAGTTCTTCATGTAATGGTGGTGGTTCGCTTCTACCCTTTGCATGAAATAGAATTGAATAAACTAGTTTATTTTGATTAACATGTGTATCGTCAATTTTCCTAGTAACTTGAACTCCGCACAACCTCTTCAATGGCGGCGGGTATCGAGGGGAAATTTGATAAGATATTTTAATGCCCCTCAATTGAAAGATGTCCACTTTACTCATGATTGCTTCTGCTATATCCGTTGATTTCCAGGTTGTCAGAGTATGTTCCGCTGATGTTTCATTAGGGCCTTTAAAAAATTGTACCTGCTCAAGATCTGCCGTGTTGATTTCCTTTAGGTCATCAAATTCTGTCAGTAACTTCAGAATATTACTCCTATTTAGTATGTCATGTGTTCCCTGGGACTTATACTCTGGTGACCAAATTACTTTATTCAGCTCAACACCGGCATTGTGATTAAGCGGCCTTGGCGGGATGACTGATTCCATATTTGCCTGCCCTACCTCTAAGTTCTTTACGCCCTGTCTTATTGGTCTCTGCGACGGGGAGCTTGAGTCTACATTCAATCCATGACTTTTGTAATTGGATGGAACCTCTCTGATTATGATTGCCCTGTCCGTTGTTGGTTGTGTCGATGGAGCTGGAATTCCCTTTAGACCCTCATCACTATGGTTTAACATTTGTGCGAGGTTAGTTAGACATTCAGGGACAGTATTTTTTTCTATTGGCTGAACATCCACCTGTGGTATTATTGATTTTATTTCCACTATACTCCCACAAGGTTGTAAATGACCCCTCTTAACATCCGTGTCCGAACCTGGGACCATGACTTCAGTATGGTTGATATTGTAATTTACTTCTTGCTGCGTGCTCTGATTATCATTATATTTGCATTCTCTTTTAGGTGTTAAAATAGGTTGATGATTTGTGCCAACCATCTCGGTTTGCTGTATTTTTCCCACAGATTTAGAATTAGTAAGTGTATCGGATTTCTGGAGGTTTTTATCAGCTTTTTTGGACACTGATTTACCTCCTTTAGCTGTTTCATTACTTGCTATTGACTCTGTGTAGCTTTCAGATTTACCAGTCGATTTTGGCAAACATTGGTTCAAATTCGAAAAGATTGGATATAATCCACTATCCTTATTTGGAATGACCCCACTTTTCTTATTTCTGGCTTTCCTCTCTTTTTTCCTTTGTCTCTTGGTTACCATTGGCTTTGTGGTCTCGTTATTTCCAGCGTCGTTCTCAGCTATTATGTCAATGACATCACCTGTATTAGTCTTAGCCAAAGCCATGTTAACCTCATTGGTACAGGTCACTTTTGTAGTCTTTTCATCGACCTGTAAGTTTAGCTCAGGCTTGGCACTGGTCCTTCCAACCTGTGTCTCGTCTGCATTAATTAATCTTTGGTTTAGGGTTAAAATCTGTTCTATGATGACTGGGAGAGTATGCAATTTGTCCAAAACGGGGCCACAGGAACAGGAGGATTGTACCTGATACGTGTGGGCTTGAGCTCTTGATATTAGGCTATTTAGGTTGTCCAGCTTTGTATTTATCCCGGCAATATTGGTTGCAATATTACTCATTAGATCGATTTGGATGTCCAATTTATCTGATTGCATTGTCATAGTTGTTACAGATGTTTGCAAGATTTTTAGGAGAGGGGCAACCAAATTCACAAAAGCCGAGTCCATTTGCGATTTAGTTATGGGTTCTTCCTTAGTTGGATCTTTGTGGTTTATGTGATATGTATTATTCGTTGATGATAAAGTCTCAGACTCCCTGGCACCCATTGGTCTCTGTAGATGTTCCATGTGCCCCTCGTCTGCCAGATGATTGACCTCCATGACACTCTCGGTTGTTCCTCCCCCCTCTGACTCCCCTTTTCCTGGGAAGGACCCAACCGACATGTCCTTCCAGTCGTCCTTATCTGACAATGAGCTTGTTTTGTGACTAGAACAGGCCACTTCCGTTGAACCCGCGCTGTAGGCTTCCCCAAAAGCTGTAGGCTCTGTTAGATCCGGAAGAGCTTGACTCAGTCTTACAGTTGTTGACAGATCTGGGGACTGCGGATTTAAGGATGTCTTTGGTTTGATCAACGAGGAATTGTGAACTAATGCTGCTATTGTGACTTCATGATTTTTTCCCCACACTCCTGTTGATTTTTCCTTGTTACATAAACTCTCCATCTGATCAGTATGTTTACTTATATCACTTGATGGATTATTAGGAGTCACAAAGAAGTTTGAGGAGGCTTTGGTTGGGGTATCCAACCGAAGTTCCCTGTGATGGGTCCCAGTTGTGGGCTCTATCGGTGTTAAAAGGCCCAGGACTCCTTCCGTTGATGAAAACACTACATCCCCGGGGTCTTTCAAATACTGGAATCGAGCGCATGATGAAATTTTGTTTTGGATTGATTTTTCAAACAGCGAGGCAATTGGTGAGATCAGTGGATTTTGTATAAAACTTTTTGCTTTATTGGCATTCTGTTCTTCCAGTCTTTTTCGTTTGCGAGTGCCTCGTAGAGCTAGAGTCTTATCCCCTGGAGCCTTCCTCACTTTCCCAGACCTCATGATATAACCAGCAAAAAATGTTTTTATTGACTTGTCTTTATTTTTTTTATCTTGATCTTTGACTTTGTATTTTTCTTTGGCTTTATTATGTCTTGGACCTTAAGTGTCGCTCTAGCCCAGGCAATACAAGTATTGAACAAACCCCTTACTGCAAGATGCTCACAAGGTAACTCAAGCCTGGTGGTACAGACTGCGCAATCCACACGCAATCCACACGCCCTCCCAAGCCTGTCTGCACCCTTCGCTCCCCTACCGTGCAGCCACTTCGTACACCGCACCAGGCACAACACTGGGAGGATCTGGTGCAGCTGCCGTCAGGGAAACCACGTTGCAGTGATTGTGGGATAACCAGTCTTTAGTAGAGGCAGAGCAATAGAGCAATAGAGCAGTGTGGGGAGTCTAGTTTATCTCACAAGGTTACTGCATTAACAATACTCGATGATTCCACATTATCAGCGCTACACGTTTTTCTAGATTGTTCAAAGAACCCAGTCTCTAAAACTCTATGGCTGAGGTTGAGACTGAGGCTAATTAGAGGCAGCTTGCACACTAGTAACATTGGAACATCACTTTTACTGATGCTCCAGTGGTGCTATGCACAAAGTGGCGATGACGCAGACTTATCAATAAGGCTTATTTTCCCGCATCACTTTGCATGAAAGGAACATGAAATGGGTGTTTCTGTGGGCGTTTCCATGTAACATCCATTGCATTTTTGATGCTGCCCTATATTTACAAGAATCTGTAAATCTAAGGCAGGCGTTAGAGTGGTCCAACACAGAGAAATTCTTGTATTTCTCCTCCTTTTTTCTCTTGCTATGTGTGCCTCAAAATGCAGCACACACAGAAGTAGCAAATCACCATTGTTGATTGTTTATGTGCAGGAAGGGATACCTTCCTGAACAAAAAGAATCATCCCTGCAACACAGGTAACCTTGCAAAATGGTGCAAGGTTGTCTGTGCTGGTGCTAGGCAGCTTTTTTTAGCAGCGGCACAAAGCAAAACACAGGGTGCACCATATTATTGTGAATACTGCACATCGCTGCCTTTTTTAAATGATGGGTCAATGCAAAATTACTCACCGTGCCATGCTGCGCCTTTTCATAATAAATATACCCCACAGTGTGTCTATTCAGTTTACAGAAGATAAAATCAGTACCATTGAGCTAGGTAACAAAAAACATCAAAAGCTGTCTCTTGCGCCAAGAAATTATTTGATTGAAAGCCTTTTTCTTTTTTGCAGTTTGACGTTTAGGCCAGGGTTTAACACAGTAACTTTCTTTGGCACAGCAATGTGTCAGTATTGAGTAACAGGATATACGTATTTTGAAGTAACATATTTTCTGTGACATGGTGTTTTTTGGGTGGGCTCGGATGTTAAACATGTGGTGTCCATTGTACCTCACACCAGCAATCAAAACCATCTGTTAATTTCCTTGAATATGACCATATTTTTCCTGGCCTTTCACATTTTGCATTGAATCATAATCACTACGCAATTACTTGGAGCTAGTGCTTAAATGTGAAGGAGAATGCTGAGGATTTTGTGAGAGTTAGGCCTCGCTTAGGAATTAGGCATGGTGGTAAATACAGAATCCATGGTAAATAAAAGATGAAATGACAAACTTGTCTGATCAGGAGTTAAAAAACAAAGGTGCTATTTATCACAGGTTCTAAATATTGAATGGATGTAGTAACACGTGTGGTAAATAGCACCCAATCACAAGTATGAGAGGTCATTGAAAACCAGTGTAAATACCACCTTTAAATACCTCCAGTCAAAAGCAGGTGGTGAACATTCATGAAAGTGTAGTGAATTAAAGAAACACTGCAAAACAGTAGTACAGTTCTAGGACCAACACAATAATTAAAAAAAGAGTATGTGCAAAATGTAAGTTACAAAAGATAGAAAATCATGCACAACCATGCCCACAGGTCAAGACCTACATAACGACCTATGGACAGGAAAAGCTCTCACAGGTTGATTTCAGCAACTCACAAGTCCATTCCACAATACATCACTGCAATTCAGCACTGCCAGGCCACTATATAATGCCATGCCAGAAACATGTTATGCTACAATAGGCCATGCAGCACAAGGATGAAAACCAGGTCAACAATGAATTACCTCAAATGGTGAAGCAGAGCCGGTGAGGCAGGATTGAAGAAGTAAGAGTGAAACCCATAAACATGATTCAGCTTGAGATTCAGGGGATACACAGGCTTGATATGGGCACCATACAAAACATATTTTCAACATTATAGATACTAGAGCTGATGGAGCCCCAGGCCCGACCGCCTTCCCCAGGCCATGTTCAAATCTGAATACCTGACTCCTTTATTTCTTTACTGCAGCCTACACAGCACAGTACTAGAGTCTTGGCAAGAAGCAATAATTTACCCAATTTACAAAAGTGGGAAGAGAAGAGAGCCAAAAAACTATAGCATGGTTGCACTTCTCAATGTGGAATATAAGTACTATGCAAACATCCTATTGGAGGAGCTACAGGCCTGGGCCAAAACAACCTTGTGCCTCCCTTTTGATCAGACGGGTTTTGTTGCTAACTCCGGTACTACAACTAATTTGTTAACACTAACACTCCTGATGGAGAAAGCCTCAGCCCAACAGATCCAGCTGCCCTGCTGCTTTGTAGACTTCAAGGCAGCCTTTGACCTTGTGCCCAGGGACCTGCTATGAGAGAAACTAAAATCATGGAGCATATCCACGCCGCTTCTTCAAGCAATAATCCAACTCCATACAAAAACATGGATAAGAATTAAGCTGGGTGATGGTTCCATGTCTCTACGTAGATCTGTAGTGAAACTGCTATCAAACAAGGTTGTGTATTGGTCCCATTTCTTTTTAATTTGTTTATATCCGACCTTTCCGCAGTACTCGACAACGTAAATTGTCATCTCCCTCAATTAGATAGGACCCGTTTCACCAACCTGCTGTGTGCCGATAACTTGGTGCTGTTCAGCCACACAAAAGTGGGTCTCCAGAGGCTATTAAATGAACTGCTACCTTACACGACAAGAAATTGCCTTGAACTGAACCTTACAAAAACCAAAACAATATCTTTTGGGAAGCAAAAAAAGTAAACAGAAAGATGGCACTTCAACGACACAAAGCTTGAAGCAACCCCCAGTTATAAATACTTGGGCATCTTTTTCGAGCCAAGAGGTACTTTTATCAACCATAAAGAGACACTGAAAACTAAAGCATTGCCATTAAAAAAGGCCGCAGCAAAATTATCAAAGCAGTTACTAGGCCCCAGCCTAACTCCCATGCTGCAAGTGATGAAGGCTAGGGTAATCAACTCCTTGAACTATGGGCATGAGATCAATAAGGGCACAACCAAAGTTTTAATTATTAAACTAACAACTACAATTTTTAAACAAGCTTTTTGGTTACCAAGATCTGCCTCACCAGCCTAAGTGAGACTCAAACTGGGACTACAAGACCACAATGGAGTGGAGGCAGGCGCATTAATCAACCTATGTCATAGACTGTGCTGCGCCCGGGAGGGTTCCTTGGAGGCCCGAATATGACAGGAAATACAGAAAATATGCGAGACAACAAGGACCCCCTGATACAGTTCAGGGCAAATAGCTTGTGTGAGTAGATTACCCAGGCAAATTTGATTAGAAACAACTAGCACATAATGAGTGGCTTAACCACAAGAAAGAAATACATTACACTAACAATAGTGTAATATATTTCTTTCTTGTGGTTAAGCCACTCATTATGTGCTAGTTGTTTCTAATCAAATTTGCCTGGGTAATCTACTCACACATAGGAAATACAGAAAAACCAGACCAGCCATAAGCATCAGCAACACCTAGACCTCAGTTTACAGTTACTAAGAGTAAAGATCTCTGGGAATGAAACCCCTCCTTCCTTGTGGTAAAGACTGCTATTAAAAAAACATCAGACTGTGGCCCTTTCACTCAGACAGGGCTACATTGCCAATGAGGAAACACACTTGGGTAGTAATCTCCAATTTCAAAGTGGGTGCTCAGCCCCTCTATCTTACAAGGACATGCACACTTTATTGGAAAAATCTGTTTTTAGCGCTGAGGGTGGGTGACTGGCCTTTTCTGAAGAACCTCCCTGAATGGCGCCGGCCAGGTTGCAGTACTGAATGCAGGTTGTGTGTTTACTATTCTGAAACAATGGAATATATCACCTGTGCATGCCCCGCATTGCTCATGGCCAGATGGCCAGTGCTGCGAGGACAATTTATCAAGTTGGGAGTTCGATCGTGCCGCCAAGCAATAATGACCACTCTAAACCATGAAAACGCCAAGCTAAACATTAGGCTAACGAAATTCATCCACAAAGCGTCAAAACAACTGGAAGCCATATCCACAGCGAAACCATCCTCATCTTAGTATGGAGGTTGAGTGAACAAACTCAATAATACAATTGGAGTCCAGAACATCAGAAAGGCAGAGCGATGTCTTCCAGCAGATCATTACTAGCCCATATTGCTCAACCAAATTTTTAATAATTTTAATCCACATTAAATATTGTCATTTTAATGTTTAATTTAGCTATGTTTTACATTTGAAATGGCTGGCTGAACCATTCAATAAAGAGTTAACTATAACTCATTATACATATCCTGAATCCAACCGAGGCATCCACTGTATTTCACCCTTCTGGAAAATGCTAGCAGTTATATAAGTCTTGCATCAGGCATGCCACGGCAGGCAGTAGGACTGGAGCATGGCATTTTGTCACCCAATCTGCAACAAAATACTCTGCTAAGTAATGTTTGCTTTGCAGAGAGTGAGTAAGCAGAATAAACCATTTCCCTTGTACATCCACACAACCAATGAAAGCAAAGTAAACATCTAAGCTACAGGAGAATTTCTGGGCATCCTAAGGTTAATGGTCTACACTCATGTGCACTCAGTGGCCCTGCATTGACAAGAACGAGTGTGCTGAAACTGTGAAATTGGGTACACTATTAATGTGCGAATTCTGTGAGATACTTATCCTGTGTACACTGAAATGCTGTGCTGAATGCCAAGGATTAATTCACAACTACAGGATCCTATTTAGAAGCAACATTAGTCATAATGTGGTTACATGTCACTCTTAATTTGCTGAGCAGACACATCAACCCTTCATCATTAAGATTACAATGCATTTTGACCATTGTAGTCAAAACTCAACAGTACCATTGGGAAGTTGTTAATCCCTTTGGCAGCACGTACACTGATCAATGAGAATATGTGTAAGAAATGACAACAGTCAATCTTCACAATGATGATGATTCTCCTCCACATAAACACTTTTACAAACACACTTCCATTGTAATTCTTATGTCTCTTATATTAGAGTCCTCCAATCTTGAGACCATCCTTCATGTTTCCACTCTAGGCATGCTGAAGATGGTTGAGGTACAGCTGAGGTAGATGAAGTATACCAGTTGTAATGCTTGTGTGTTTTTGCTTGATAACTCCCTAAAGTACCTTGCATTTCAAGGTTTAGAACCTGTTCTTAATGTTTAAAAGATCATGTGGATATGTTTATGCAGTATTTATTGTTCCAAGTGCCTGCTTGCGCAGGCATGTTCAGTATGAGATGGCCATAGTCTCTTACCACCTTCTTGGTCAAGACCACCAGCTCAAGATCTGTAAATGTTTACTTATGTTTTTCTGTTGGGTTTCAAGACAGATAAGTTTTCTAGGTTTCTGTTTATGATGATGCAAGGACATCAGAGGATGACAATAGATTCTGTTTGTCTTGTTTCAAGGTGTTTTGCCCAAATAAAATCCATGCCTGCACACTCCCACACAGGAAAGAGTTGTTGCTATTCTTTGGGGCTCTCACATGGTTGTTCTAAGTTGCTCTGCTTGTTTCTGTTCTACAGGGAGTATTTCTTTCAATCCAAGAACTTCCAATGCCTGAAAATGGGCACTTCCTGTTGTTTTGCGTATGTGCTACTTATGTGGTGCAGTATTTACCAGATGTGGTAAATAGCACCCATTCGGTATTCAACACACGCTGTAAATATAGATTCTTGAGTCACATGAAAAAAACCATAATCAATGATATTTAGCATGTGTAACTTACCACACCCTGCGGAATCACTAAATACCCAATGTTAGAAAATGGTTTACTGATTGACTGGGGTGTGAGACAATCCTATTCAGAGTACAGCACAAGCAAACCCCAAATTAACCTGCGCTCAACCCCCTGGTAGTTTGGCACAGAACAGGAAGCCTTAACTAACAGGCAATGTGCATAGTACTTGTGTAACACTTCAAACAGCGGTAAAGTGAAAAAAACAACTCAGAAAGATCCCACAAAAGGTTTAAAAAGAATAGCGCTACATTTAATTAACAAAACAAGAGCAAAATGACAAAAATCCAATCAGTAGAACTGCAGATATTGAATTTTAAGGTTTTTAGAGAAAATATTACCAAAAGAGGTAATATGCCTAGTGTTGATATCAGGTCGTGCCAGACCGAGAAAAAGTCACAAATTCAGGCCAGTCATATTTATTTATTAACAAAAAATATGTATTACACACATTTCATTTAGTTTCTTCCCACCCTATAACCCAACAAAACTCACAAACAGTACATAAAACATATCTTTAAAAAGCAAAAAATATTACGCTATTCATATAAATATTTTTATAACAAACTCATTATGATTAATTTACTCCCCAAAATATACCCCAACAAAACACACAACACACTCATATAATTTAACACAATTACCAATCCATTAAATAATCAATATTAATTTACAAATTACTTATTATTTACTTACAATTAATTTGCTCCCCACCCCATACACCTGCAAACTCCACAACCCATATTTAACATATAAAACAAATCATTGCACAAATAACATAATTAATTATCAATTAAATAAATATTATGAATACACAAAGTATTAATTGATTAATGTGAATTAACTTCCGACCTGTTACCGGTATAAACCCCACAACCCAGAGTTAAAATTAAGCTTAAAAAATTAATTACACATATAAAATTAGTAATTGTCAAATAAATAATTAATAGTATTCAACAACTAATTATCAATTAATTACAATTTACTCCTGAAAATCCCACAACCCGCACCTAAAAAAAAGAATTACACAATTAACATAATTAATCAACAATTAATCACAATTAATTAACAACTAATTATTAATTGTTTAGAAATAAATTACTTCCCACCCTTTACCCTGTAAATCCCACAACCTGCACCTAAATAAAGAAATTACGCATTGAACATAATTAATAATCAATAGATGAATTCATATTAACAACTAATTATGAATTAATTAAAAAAAATACTTCCTACCCTTTACCTCTATAACCCCACACTTGCACATAAAATTGACATTAAAAACAAGTAATAGCGCAAATGACATAATTGAATACCAATTAAATAATCATTATTAAAAAAAGAATCCTTATATGTATGATAATTAAATTACTTTCCACCATATACCTCTATAAACCCATAACTCACTACGGCACTAAAATAGCAAAAAGTAATCAAACTAAATGTAATATCTACTAAAAGATTAAAATATATATTAAAAAACATAAACAATTAATATACTAAAAATTTAAATTGAAACCAAAAACCTTCCCTTTTCCAGAAAGGATGTCAGCCCACGCAGGTAAGGTTTAATGCTTCCTTTTTATTTTCAGTGCACACAATCGATCGGCATGATGCATTTCAACCTAATAGCCTTCCTCAGATGCCGTCTTTCTCGAAAAGGAATTCACTGTCCACTTTTTAAAGCGCCTCACTTAATTATTGGACACACTCCCACATGATTGAGGGGCGGACGTTCAGAAGCGTCTGAACTTCCTGAACTGCAGCAACACCATCGTAAGTACCTGCCCAAGTGGGCGGTGTCTGCAGTTACCCCACTGAATCCTAAAAATTAAAATTCTATACATTTAAAATATATACTAAAATACATAACAATAATTTAAGAATGATATTTTAACCACTATATTTTTGCAAATGATATTAATGACTTCGATGTTTTATAAATATAAGTTACTTAAAATTGATATTCTTGACAATTATATTCTTGCTGACGATATTTCCATATCAAGATATTTGGGATATTTCTTTTTCGATATTTTGTCTAAATGCCTGTCCATGGCGGACTGAATAACACTTATTAAGATTTTTGTCATCCTCAGGCTTCTTTACTTATTCATAAACATTCTCATTCCACTAATCGAAGTGTTCTTTCACAAATTGAGATCCCCTTATTAGACTAAAAAGGGGTGCAAAACAATCTAGAATAAGCTGGAAAAAAACTGGTCCTGTCAAATAAGTGAGTAGGTTTTGAGGTGGCAGATTGTGAGGCCTTCAACCTAGAGGTACAGGGTTATTATCTTTACTACTGGCATCATCCACATCAGAGAAAAACCCCTCCTTGTCCTGAAGAAGAAGCAAATCGAGGACACATCACTATCCACCTTAATACCCACAGGTTTGCCATAACCTTCATGTTGCCATGACATGCTGGGCAAGGGTATTCATTGAAAAGAAATTGGGACCTCCCATTTTCGGTCAGGATTACTAGATAGCTTATGAGCTGCCTGTTGAGAGGCATATTGCAGTTTACCAAGTACATAAAGTGGCTCAGAGGTCAACCAAAGCTTACCAATAGATGCATTTCATGGTCACCCTCATTTCGATCTTGCCTTTCATTGTCACCCTCATTTCGATTCTTGTTACTCTCCCTTATTTCTTATCTGAGCCTGAGTTTGCCATTCTTGTGTTTGTCAAGCTCATGGAGTATTTCCTCTTTTCCATTGCTTTGATATCCTGGCACCCTGCTTCGACTGCTTGCTTTTCAAGCGTTACTTTTTTCTCTTGTGTGAAGCAGTCCTTACAAGTGTAGCATTTTCAAACTGTTGCCCTTTTTATTTTATTATTTTTGATTTTTATAGCAGGAAGACAGCTAAAGAGCTTTGGAGCACTCCCCATGAGCATCAGATTATGTTACACAATGTCTGATTAGGTATTTTCCCGGGCACAGGACGATAACATGGTTTTCAAGAATTACAGGATGTTGACCCGCTGCAGGGACTCAAACCTGGTTTCCCAGTTCCAAAGTCACCACTTCTGACCTGTAGGACACATCTCCCTTCCATGTATTTACCTCCTTGCTGATCTGCGGGTTTGCTTCCTATCCCCAGAGTGTTTCTCCCCTTTCCACTCCCTTTTGTGCTTGCTCATGTAAATCTCCCCATTAAACCCAGACTCCCAATTATATATAATAATGGCTTTGAACTGATATGTGATCAGCTCGTATTGTAGTGCTGTCCTTAAGTTGTGTCGGCATAATCTTGTCAGGGTAATGATGTCTCATTTACAATTAGGGTCAAAATATTGATCAGATTTCCAGTTGAGGGTCCGCTGATGGCAGTGCACTTTGATTAAGGTTCTTCTTTAAAAAACGAGGATCCCTATGAAAGATCAAGTCCACACTGTAGATAAGTAAGAGCTTTGTTGGTACAACTGGCACAAATGTATAGATAATGCTCCTCTGTTCCTCACCCTTTCAAAACCTCTTTCCAAGTGCCAACATTAGGAATCTTTCCCTGACGGTTCTATGATGACATCAAAAACCAACAATGGAGCCAGACTCACTTATTAGCCCCACTTAATAACTGCTAATACATCACACACCTTTCCTCATAAATAATGACCATGAGAAAATGAGCATATTTCCTTATGAAAAACAATACACTGTAAATCTGGTCTAAAGAAATGAAATAATTGCTAACTACATGGGAGAGGTAAAGACAATATAATAACATAAAATAACTAAAACCAAGAGCGGAAGTATATGCATCATATGAAGTATGAAACTTCATTTTCATAGCCCTTGAACTTAAAATAACTCCGGCTTTATAATTGGCCCCTAAGGGCCTCATTATGGTGTCGGGTAGAAACTTTTCACCCAACGCCATCTCAGATTCAACCAACTCACAAACACTGTTCGGTCAGAGTCTCATTGATCCCTATGGGAACCCCTGTTCCTCCCAACAACATAGGCTCCTATGGGAAAATGGGGTGTGTTTGTAAAACCCGGCACCCTGTCATGGACACCCCATTGTGCCTGCCACACATTGCTGGGTTTTACAGGGGGTTCCCTTAGGTATCCCCCTCGGCCACCAACCGGAAGCCTCAGGATGAAGGGGGGCCCTGGCAGGGGCCCCAAAGTCACTTTCGGACAGCCTTTTCGCGTCAGACAGGCAGACTTTAAAAGGCTGTTGGAAATTGACATCTCATTCGGTAAGTTGTAAATGCTGTCCATAGAGATGCACGATGCAGTTCAGACAGACACGAATACTCCGAGAGTCAGCCGGAACCGATTCGGAATAACCCCGTAGTTTCCTTTCTGACCTCAAACATTGTAATCGGTTGAGCAGATTGTAAACCAACCGAGTCGGTCAGAAGTTTTCCGACGCGGTCTATGAGATTTCAACTTTCAGGTGGAGGCTTTCCGCCTGACATCGTAATGAGGCACTAAATTTAATTTTTTTCATCTGGACGCTAAATCCAACCATCATGAAACGCTGCTTGCACCTGTGTTCATTGTCAAAATACTTTTTGGAACACATTTTAAGCTTTTGTTACTCTCCCTTTAACCACTGCATGTGACCAGTCCACTCTCCTGGACTCTAGCATTCTGTCTCTCATGAGTTCAAATGGGCTGTGTCCCATTGTTGCACATGGAGTCACCATGTATGCCCCCAATATACACATAACTTACCTCCTCCAACTCACCTTCGCATTTATAGCAAACTGTTTGGTACCTTTAAGCACTAGGTGGAAGCACTCTGCAGCACCATTACCCCCTGAATGGTACACAGATGTAGTTTTATGAACAATCCAATTTCTCTTTACAAAGGAATTGAATGCATCAGATACAAATTGAGGCCTATTGTCATTCAAAATAATTTTTGGTAAACCTCTTGCAAATAACCCTATCTTTTAATTTCACGTTTGCTCCAGAGTCCACCTTAAAAACAATTCCAATTTCCGGCAACTTAGAGAAATAGTCTATCATAATAATATTAACTTTCTGCGTCTCATTATCCCTTACCGGACCCATAACATCTGTTCCAACCTTCTACTATGGCATGCTAGACACACTCACTGGATACAAAGGATGTATTCTACTGATTTGAGTTTTCTTTGCATCATACCATGAGCAACAATCCATTACCAAGACTTCAATGATTTTATTCATACCAGACCATCAATATGAATGCTTTACTCTATTTTTTACAATACCTAAATGACCAATTTGATCACTAGACAAGCTGCATAATGTCAGTATGTAGGGGCCAGATCCATCACTCTTTGGAGCCTTTGGATTTTGAGGGTAGTGGAGCGGTCAGAGATTAAACCATTCTGTGGAGTGTGAAGGAGTTAGGGCTCTATGGCAAGCAGGTCCACGAGGCCTTCCTTATTATTGAACTTAGCCCCATGGAGGTGACAGTCCTCTGGGCAGAGGGGGTCTGCGAGATCACCCTCATTGCTTATATTAGCCCGGGGAGGTGGAACTCCCTGGTGTAGGGTGTCAAGAAGCCCCCCCACATAATGGGAAATGGCCCCAGGGTGGTGGGGGTTCCCAGGGTTGTGGGCAAGCCCAGTGGGCCCGCCCATATTCATAATAAAAAGTTCCCCGAGGAGGTAGCTGTCTTGGGGCTTTGATGAACCCTAGAAGGGGGCCTGTGCACCCCCTCCTATATGTATTATATATGCCCCAGGAACTGGCCCACCCGGGGGTTATTTAAAAGGAAGCGCAGGATCCCGCACTTGCTTTTTTTTTGCCACAAATATCGTAATTGCGCTGCAATACTTTTTTACAAGAAAATGCTTTTAAGACCAGGGGAGATCCCAGAGGGACCACAAGACATCGTTTATGGGTCAGGATATTCCTACCTTGCACCCTTTTCTTTATTTTCAATTTTTGAGGGAGACTCAGTAAAGCCGATTCCCAACATGGCTGCCAACACTTCCTGGTTTAATCAGAGCAGTGCATTTCCCTGTACGAGCTTGTCTTTTTTTGTGAAGTCTTCACAAACAGAGATATCACTATAATTTTCAACTTACATTTCTCAACAACTACTGAACGGTTTTACACCAAATAAGCCAAAAGCACTTCCTTGAACCACCATCTACCTCCCTGCCAAATTTGAAGTGTGCCTGTTTCATGGTTCGAGGTGTAGGTGTAGCTAAATGTATCTATGGTAATTAACATTATAAATGCACCCTTATTTCATGCCCCAATTTCTCTAGCCCCACTGCATGGATCAACCCCCAAGTTTCCATGACACAGAAAACCTACTGTGACACTTTTTGGGAAAATTTCATGCAGATTGGTCGAACGACACCAAAGTTATAGGCAAGTCAAAAATGCTTTTCCTGTGGAAACTAGGTTATAACTATAACTGCCTACTGGTGACTGACAATAGGTAATCTACATATAGATCTATAGCTGTATACTTCCAAGCGGTAACAACAGTGGAGCATGCTCAGGTGCGAGAGTAGGCAAAATCTGAACACAGCTACTCATTCAAGAAGAAATCACAGGCTTTAACGGAATCCTCTGAAATATCATTTGCAATTACAGTAACGGCAAGTAGGTTGTAATTACATTGCTCCACAGAAACACAGCAGCATGAAGCAAGGCCATTTTCTGAGTTCAGGCATGATCAACGACCTTTCATAAAGTCTGCACTCAGGTTGAATTTTGGTGGACTGAAAAAGATATTTCAGCACGTTTCCATTTCGGCAAATGTCTAAAAGAACCATCCTTCAGAACATTAAGAACGAGCATTCCGAAGTATAAAATGCATATATATTCCAATCTCCCTTAGTAATAATTGTTCTACTTAATGAAGCATTCCAGCGGAAGCGTTTTGCATTTGGGGTTCACTGGACTCCTGTCCTCGGTTCTATAGTTTAAGGCCATTGCTATGTAAGAAGCACTACATGAGCGTTTTTTCGAATCATTATCATGCATAAGCTTGCCATTTCTACTATCCAAGGACAACAAGTAATATTCGCCCTGAGGGAGATAAGAGCTTGTGCAATCTGCATTCACTTCTCTTCAATAGGCATTATCGCATCTGCTTCCAAAAGACATCACCCACAAGTGACGTTTGTATTCTGCTGCCGTCCAGTTGTATTTCTCATTTTATGTGGATTACCACTTTATCAGTATAATAGGATGAAAACTGCTGAGTGCACAGGGCAGCTTCAGATTGCTGAAGACATAGATCAGTTTTATTAGAATTTGAACATTTTCTGAAAAGAATGACAAAGAACATCTGCCCTGATGAATCCAAGCATTCCTTGTTAGGCCAACAGTTAGGCAGGAAATTGTCTGCTTGTGTTAAGGGTGATGCTTCCCTCTTGTGAGATGCACTCTGACTTAAAAAAAAAAGGTGTTCCACATAGGACTAAAGGGTTATACTGTCTAAACCAAAGGGCGGTAATATGGATGTAACTAGGTTTCCATAGTTAATTAACGTGGATTCCATATCATTTACAGTCATGAAAATCAGAAAGACATTAGTCTCAACATAAACGTATAAAAAGAATTACAATTAAGAAGCTTCGACGAAAATTTGTTTATATATTTACATTATTTTGACTCAATAATCTGGATCACAAGTGTTATGCGTGATGGCAACTTAAACTTCACAGAGAGGTAGGGGCTTGCAGACGTTTTTTTGTTTTTCTTTATCCTTGAGTTTCCTCTTTGTGGGTTAAATCTTCTGCAAATTCTGGGCCTGATTCACTAAGGTAATTTTACACTTTTGCGCAAGTTCACATTTTTTGTTTTTTTGGTAGTCTCAAACTGCGAGTTATTAATGCGTTTATGACGGGGAGACTCTGCCGTAGGGGCTGAAAACTCCTCACCTCACATAAAAAGATAGGGCAGAACTATCTACTTATGTGCGGAGCTCTCCACCAGATTGCCGAGTCCTCTTGGCCCTAAACTTACTATTAACTCGCAGTTTGTGAATACCATAAAAACGTAAATTTACACAAAGGTTTACATTTTCCTTTGTGAATCAGGCCCTAAGTGTGGACAACATTTTCATGCACATATATTGTTGCAGTAAATATAACATTTTATTAATTTTGTAGCCGCAAATAACCAGCTTTGCACAGGCCCGGACTGGCTACCTGACATTTCCAAGGAAACAATGCAAAACCAAATGGGTTTAAAGTATGCTTTAAGACCATTTGTTTTGCTTTCTTTATTTAGAAGTGCATACAGGTCCCCATCCACAAAATCAGCCCCCACCACAGTGAAATCAGCCCCCAACTTGGCAGCCCACCCAAACGCCCGGTAGCCAGTCCATCCCTGGCTTTGCAAATAATCGAAGCAAAACGGAGTACTGGCTTACAAGTGTATCACCATACCATACTGAATTTACGTGAGCAAGTACCTTTATTCATAAGAGTAAACTCTCATTTGGTGTTCACAAAATGTAAATTTACACATGTAAAGGGATTTGCACGTATTTAATGTTTTAGCAGTTTATTATAATATTGAGTGCGGACAAACTCCTCAGGGGGGGAGACGAGTTCAGTCTAAAGGGTGGATGCTGTTTTAGTCATTTTGCTTATGCCAAAAATCTGGAAGAGTTTGACGATAATATCATGATGATGCTCTCAGAACCAGCAACAATTCATTATCGCCTTATGCCCAACTGCAAATATTCTCATGTTTCTACGATAAACTGTGATCTGGCCAAATGCACAAGGAAGAATGTATTGTTTCTATGGGAACAAAAATGTAAACAAATAAAAGCGAGGCTACTGTTCATTTGTTGTACAACAGACTGGCCCATAATGTAAATACTCTCTCTTTGAAGCCCCACTCAGTTGGAAATTACAATATAGGAAATGGTGAATAATGACAGGGGCGGCATTAGGCATGTGCAAGCTGTAGGGCCGCCAAACCACAGGGGCCGCCACGCCAATATATATCCTTAATATATTAATCCTCTGATGATGGATACACATTTGCGTTGGTGCCCCTGGCAGGGATTTGGTGTCCCTCGGCTCTGTTCCACCTTCCTGAGCTTCGGGGGGGCGGCCCTCTTCCGGGGCCCCCTACCTACGATCCCTGCCCAGGGCCGCCATGAGCCTAGAGCCGCCCCCTGATAATGATTTCCCAGAGCTGGAAAGATTACAGTATAACAACTTAAAATCAATATAACAGAGAACAGATAGAAAGAAAAGACCATCAGGCAAAATCTTTTCTGAAAGAAGATGGCCCGCTCCGCTCCGCACCTTTGGGGGGATTCGTCAAGGGGGGCTGAGAAAAAAGGGGGCTCCCAAAAACATGTTTTCCCCATGTTATTTTATTTTCTATAGGACGATTAGACACAGCTACAGCCGGAACGGCTGAACGGAATTACACCAATTTTTTTTTTTTTAATGTTTTTATTGAGTTTTCAAAAGAATACAGTACAAATGTCAAGAGTAATAACAAGGACCTTCACACTACCGCATTCATCATCCCAGTGATAGATTATTGCTAGAACAACAATATACAGCAAACATAGTCTGTGTGTAGTTACATATGATACCACATGGGGAACACACGTATACGGTGCATCAATACAGTTAAATATCTGGATCTGTAAGCAAATAGGTAGTTAAATACTGCCAGTAATCTTTCGGCCTGGACCTGATGGGCAAATCTTCTTCATATGTTCGCAGTGTATCACGACAGTGAGTCATATCACATATCCATTGTTTGGCGCTTGGTGCCTGTTTACTCTCCCAACACATAGAAACTCTTTGCTCAGTCAACAGTAATGCTACCATACAAAATTTACTTTGCAGACCTCGGTGTCATTTAGAAGCCCTAATAGACAAACTCTTATACTGCAGGTAATCTCCACCCCCAACATTACTGTTAGTAGCGATGTTACCTTTTCCCAATATGTGTGAATTTTTGCACAATACCATGCCATGTGTATGAAATCCGCCTGGTCGAACACGCATATTTTACATCTCGCCTCTGACCTGAGACCACATCTAAGTAGTTTCGCAGGCATGTAATATGCTTGATGCAGGTATTTAAAATGCACAAGTCTTAGATTGCCGTTCTGTGTCAACATTTGGATCAGTGTGCAAGTCGTATTCCAGTCTGCGTCCGTGATGGGGTCATCTAATACAGTGTTCCATCTATCCCTGGTTTTAGGATTACTGTAGTTGATGTCTTCCTGCACCACAGTGTATAGTCGGGAGACCAGGTGCGTGGTGCTGGAAGAGGTCAGTATAAGTTGCAGGTCGTCTAGCTGTGCCGGCTCACGTGGGTATCTTGGGTATAATTTCCTAATCGCTCCCTGCAGTCTATGGTAACTAAAATGGAACAGTAATGTCTGATTCTGTATGTAGGATAAGTCCTGAACCGTTAAAAAAGAGCCATTTTTATAAAGGTCCCCTATCTTATCGATTCCTACCTGACGTAGAAGTCCCATACCCACCTCTTCATTTGTGACCAATATTTCAGGCTGGTGCTGCAGTAAAAGGTCTGGGGCATAAAGTGGTAATTTGTTCACCAGCTTTCCCAATCTGTACCATGCATCATTAGTGGCATCCACAGTGTTAATATCTCTGTCGTGTAGTGACGGTTGTTTGTGTGTTATGATTGCGTTTAGTGGTACTGGCAGAGCATCTCCATCCTCTATAGCCATGTGAGACAGGTAAATGTAAATGTATTTGTACTTGTATAGCGCACAGCTACCCGCAGTGAGTTTCCCGGCGCTTGCTTAGGGAACCCGTCCTGGTATTCCCCTGTGAGATTACCCCGGCAGGGTATCCACAAGGTGAAAGCCAGGCATCCCGCCGCGAGGGGCCATTGTGGAGATTAAGCAAGCTATTGCCCAGAGTCGCAGAGTGTGAACCGGTGAGTCGAGAAGGCACCGGAGCGAGAATTATCGAGTCCGTGGAATTTTTGAGCCCAAGACCCGCCGAAGCGGGGAATTGAACCCTGGTCCAGGGCCGATCTCAGCTTCCGGGTCTGCCGCCTCTAACCCCTGAGCCACACTTCTATGTATGCAGGTATGGTATGGTATGATACCAGTATGCAGTGTATTGTGCCTCGGCACATAGATAGTATAAGTAGAAGTCCGGCACACAAAGCCCCCCTCTGGAGTATGACAAAGTCATGGTATGCAATTCAATATGCGCCTGTTTGCCAGCCCATATGAGTTTGAGCACAACTGCTGATATTCGCTTGAAGACCTCTCTGGTAGGAAAAATCTGGATATTATTAAAGAGATAAAGCAACGTAGGTAGCAGTACCATCTTAACAATCACTATTCGGTCAGCAAGCGACAGAGGTAGCTGTATCCAACGGCTCACTTTATCTTCCAATGTTTATATCACCCTGCCATAGTTAGTTCTGATGACTATTTCCGGGTCTCTGTGGTACTACACTCCCAGGTACTTTATGGCACCATCCTGCTACTCCAGGGGGAATTCGGTACTATGTGGCGTGGTTGTGTCCGTTAAGGGTATTATAGAAGATTTTTCCCAGTTGGTTTGGAGTCCAGAATGTCCTCCAAATTTAATGTAGTCTCTAAGTAGGGGAGCTAGGTGTAGTTCAGGGTCCCGGACTTAAAGCAGTATATCATCTGCGTACAGTGATATGTGAAGCGGCCTACTCTGGAATTTTAGTGCTGAGTTATGGTGGAGTTGTCGTACCCTACATGCAAGTGGTTCCAGTGCCAGCACAAATAATAACGGGGACAGCGGGCAACCTTGTCTTGTCCCCCGTTCTATATATATTGCTTCCAATACATATCCATTCACCCAAATTTTTGCTACTGGTTGTGTGTATAAGAGTTTAACCCATTGTATAAATATCGGTGGAAACCCCATTCTATTGAGAACTGTAATTAGATAGGACCATTCAATGGAGTCGAATGGTTTAGCAGCATCTAACATGACCGCTATTGCTTTTGTGTTTGGAGTCAGGTAGTAGGATAGGGCGAATAGTGTCCTGGTGTTGTGCGTGGTAGCTCGAGATGGAATGAATTAGGATTGGTCCGGGAGGACCAGATTGGTCATTAAAGGTTGCAATCGCGTTGCCAAAATCTTTGCTAATATCTTAGAGTCTGCATTAATTAATGATAAGGGCCGATAAGAGTCGCCAAGCTCAGGGTCCTTCGCAGGCTTTAATAGCGCTATCACCACTACTTCTCTCAATGTGGGCGGGAGTATACTTGACTCGAAAGCCTCCCCATACATCACAACCAGTCTCGGTGCCAGTATATCTGTGTATGTTTTGTAAAATTCATTAGTGAACCTGTCTGGGCCTGGTACTTTGCCATTCGGTAAGGATTTAATTATCTCTGAGACTTCCTCTACAGTGATCGGAAGTTATAGATATGTTCTCTGCATGTCTGACAGCCATGCAATGGCTACATCCTATAGATATTTTAATATTTCATCAGGTGTGGTAGTAGGCTGCGATTTATATAGCTTACTATAAGTACGTACAAATCCTTGTAAGATGCCCAGTGGGTCTGTGCAAAGTGAACCGTCCTCCCCACGTATCTGCGATATCGTTTGTGGTTGTCGTCCCTCACAAATTCTTGTTGCCAGCACCTTTCCCGGCCTTCCCCCCTCTCCAAAGGCTCTAGCTGTGTGACGTTTATGTATGTACTTGATCTCCTCCATAGCAAAGTATTGGTGTTCTGATAATGTTTTTCGTATCTCCCCCAGAATGATGGTGTCACAGGTGTTTTCATATTGGTTCTCTAGTAATCGCAGTTTTGTTTCACATCGTTTCAGTTGTCTTCGAATAATACGCAATATGCCTACCGTTGTGCTCATGCAAACCCCCGGATTGTGGTTTTGAAAGCCTCCCAAAGTAGGCACGGGTCATCTGTGGATTGTTCATTTAATAGAAAATATTCTTTGATTGCTTCAGCTATAGTGTCAGGGTATACTGAATCTGTGAGAGCTGTTGCGTTGAATCTCCAGCTATATGGGGGCGATGTGTATTGCGGTATCTCAAGAGATAGGATTACGGGGTTATGGTCCGATAGAGTTTTAGGCATGTGTTTAATCCCTGTTTGTCATAAAAGAGTCTTGTCCAATCCCAACCAATAATCGATGCGGGACCAGCTGCCGTGCACTGTCGAAGTGTGTGTTGCTTCATTACCATCTGGGTTGCGTACCCTCCATACATCATGTAGGTGTAATTCTTTCATAATGTCCAGTACTTTAGTACTTGCTTTCCTATGTGGCTCAGTCATCCCTTCTGATCTATCTAGCCTGTAATTTAATGCTATATTCAAGTCCCCTCCCCAGATAAGGGTTCTATCCTGCTCCTCATGCAAATGTTGCCATACTTCATGTTAAAATTCAGGCGCATCAGTATTCGGTCCATAGGTATTTATAAGTGTCAATCGTTGTCCCCGCATTATCCCTTTGAGTATAATATATCGTCCTTGGTCATCCTTTATAGTCTGTTCAATTTTAAAATTAGTGCCCCTTTTAACTAATATCGCAACTCCCCTGGAGTAGGAAGAATAGGTAGAGTTGTGGCTTGACTCAGCCTATGGGAGTAGACGCACGTGGGGCTATGTGCGTTTCTTGCAGCATCGCAATATCTATGTGCCATCTGTCCATGCATGCAAACAGTTGCCTTATTTTTTTCGGGTTTGTGAGCCCACGCACATTCCATGGTTTTAAATTTAGTGTCAGTGTACCTGGTGTGTTGTTGGCCATATTCAACTTAGGTGTTGAGTGATATGCCAGATAAACAGTCATGTGGAGTGTCCTCCTATGCAGCATAATTGACATCGTGTACTTTCAAAATCTACACCATATACTCTCTTATCATCTCGGATTTTAGCAATGCATCTTAAGTGTTGTGGTCCATTAAACAAAACATTTCCCCAACTCCTCCTCACCCCTCCCACATCAGCAGACAAATCCTGCCGAAGCCATACCTCATGTGTAACACCCCCATAATACATAACTGTGTGGGGTACACCCATGTAGGGGTCCGCCTTAGGTGCACATCACCATCCAAGTTAATGGATGTGGATGGATCATATTTCGTTATAACAACATATATCGATTGAATCATATGAAATTTATATCAACAGAGTTGGGAATATACTCAGTAGAGTAACCGAACATTCCGCAAGCCGTGATACTACGAGCATGTATGCGCCCCTCACTCGTTCTATGGATCACACCACCTCCCGATACCATACTTTCGTGATCTAAGATGAAGACTCCATGTGGGTGGTACATCAGAAAATCATGTACAATATCAACAAAGAGCATCCTTTAGCGTCCTAGTCTATGCGCGTTTACTAAGCAGTTTGGGATAGTCAGGCGCAGGTTTCTACAGGCATCATCCATTAGTGATTCGCCATTTTCATTACAGTTATATATCAGATCAGCCCGGTCTGTGATAGTCGTCGACGGCATTCATGTGTATTACTGCAATATGGGGCAGAGCACTTGTATTATCATACATCTAACTGGAAATCACTTTTTTACAGCGCAAACCGTATGTGCGCATATACCGCATCAGTTCTTGTGGCAGTCTCTTAGTTCAGAATCCTATGTGTTTGCCTTACACATGTTGCCTTCGCTGTGGCCATTGGATACCAGTTTGCTCCACTCGACAATGTTAAAAAAATAACGTGTTACCAGTATGAGTAACTTACCGTTTGTGAGGTTGGCCATGATTCATACTAGCGTAGTATCGTACTTTGATTCAGCAGTAATTCACTTCATACTTGTCATACTTGTGGAGATATTTAGCACTATAGTGTCACCAACAGTGAGCCTTCAGTCTTGGTCCTGTTCTTGCTCAGCCCGTCTTTGCTCCTTCCAATGGGTGGTTATCTTCTTGACAAAGTCTTTGGCTGCTTACGGCGTGGATAGTATCTTCGGTTTGCCTTCCCAATTGATCTTCAGTCGCGCCGGATATAGCATTGCGTACTCCACCTGCATGTCCCTTAGTTTCGCTTTAACATTCGCATACTCTTTGCGCACTTGTTGCACCACCATGGTGTAGTCAGGATAAAACTCAAGTTTGTTGCCCTGGAAAGTCACTTGTTTTTTGTCCCTCGCCATCCTTAATATATTATCACAGTCTCTGTAGTTCAATACACGGACTACTATAGGCTTGGGTTGTGCTCCTGGTGGCGGCCGGGGTGCAAATGATGAATGCGCCCGTTCAATTATAAATATTGGGGAGAGTTGTTCTGTGCCAAATATCTCCTGGCATAATTCCTCTATGTACGTCTCTATGCGGCCCGAATTCGTGGTCTCTGGAACACCTGCGATACTAATATTATTGTGAACTGAGCGTGCCTCTAAATCCTCCGCCTTGTTCTTTATCACGTCGAGTAGTTTTGCCATCTCACCGCATTTGGCCGTGCTGGTGAGTGCCTCATCTTCTACAGCCGATATCCGATTTTCTGCTTCATCTAGTCGCTCACCCTGACGATCCAAATTCGAGGCCATGTTATCCACACTGCATGTGAGATTATCTAGCTTGCCGTTGATGTCTTGAAGGCTTGATTGAATCACTTTTAGTATGGATTCCATATTTGCTTCTGGCGCACCTTCCGAATCTATCTCAGTATTTGAAGGGGTCGTGGGGTCTCGTACCGTTCTTCGCGATTCGAAAGTTATTTTCAGCTGCTGCCTGTCTAGTTTACCCATCTCGTTTAATCAGGTAGCTACCTTAGTGTCGTCACAGCTGGTGATATGGATAATTATGCAATGTCTATTTTCTGAACTCTGTGATTACAGTGCTAGTAATGTTTAGCAATTTCAATTTGGCGATTGCTTGCACTCCATAAACCTCTCTGTACCAGCAGCGTAATAGAGTTGACAATAGTTCAGTACTTGCTGGCGGATCTTCACTTGGATTACTAATTGAGAATTTCAAACACTTCGTGCTAGGTTTCTGTGTAAGAAGCGAGGTATTGACAGTGGCACATTATTGGTACAGATCCAATCCGTGGCAGGTCGTTGGCACAGCGTTGTGCGTTTGGGCCACAAGTTACATGAGGCTTGTTGGCATCTTGGTGTTACAGCACATATTTTAGCAGCAGGGATGGTACATATATGCGCCTATTGCGTTGTAATGCTCATTTCCTCGAGGCTGAGAGCAGTTTTGCGATCGGTAACATGCAATGGGAGGTCTCCTAAAATGGCCGCAATTAACTGTCTCTATGCCGCTTTCAAAGTTGCATTTACATAAATTGCACGGCACTCCCATGCGCTATACAAGTGATGGTCCTTTATAATGATCAGCGCGGAGGAAGTGCCTCGTGTCTCTGTACCTTTGCGCTGTATGTTCCACGTACTCACTCTCTTGTGGATGTGTGTCGCGCAATCAGGTTATTTGTCTCAGCCTGTTTTATCCGTTAAATAGTGCAGGGTGTGGATCGCTGCCGCCTTAGTCTTCGTGCCTAGTTACCGCCAGTCTTTTGGGATCTGCGGCTATCTGTCTGACAGTTTACTGGCCATGTATTCAATGCCGAGCAGCGCAGTTTATTATTTCATGTCATAACAGGTAGCGCAATGTTATGCTGGGCGCCGCCACTTTGGTTGCAGTCCTGTGTTAGTGCCAAAAGTGCCTTAGCCTGGTCTCGGGAGTCCGCTTGCTTTCTCGCTGCTCAGCCCGCTGCTTACCGCTATGTTCCTCCGCTCAAGGCTATCGGTGCACGATAGTGTTGTTCGGAAAGCCCGTAGTTTTCATACAGCATTCCCTCACTATGGCGGCCGCCATTTTGATTGTCCCGGGTAGCGGCTCTTCAGGGCTCCGATAGTCGTGTTCTTCGTATGCGGCTGGTCCAAACTCCGTTCAGAGGTGCTCCTCAGCTGCCCCAGTCATTCCGATTTTCAGCCCTGCTGATTCAAAGCAATTCTGTTGTCATTTTCTCAGGTATTTACACAGGATATGGGTCCGTCTGGTGGAGCTGTCTGCTTAGCCAGCCATCCCGCAGTGCACCCTCTAGCGCCCCCTTCCAGCGGTTCCCTGAATTACACCAAATTTATTAGAGAGGTAGAGTTCGGTTCGCAGATTACCCTTTTGCTTAAATGGTGTAAATCCCTCCAGTAGTTCCTGTGAAAATCAAAAGAAAAAAATATATATATATCTATAAGCGCGCACCGTAAGCGTACGGTCCGCGTACCGTGCGCGCACCGTACGCGTATGTGCGTGGACCTGTGCGTGCGCGAGCTGCATGCTGATTGGCTGCCAATGTCTGTCAACACTCCAAAACAGAAATTGTGCCTCGGTAGACTGAGGCACAAGAAAGCAGAAAAACAAAAGTGTAGAACTCAAAGAGGGGACAGGGTAGAAGCACCCTGACCCCCTAGACCTGCTCAGGGGGCCCCACAAGGAGGCACAAGGCAAAAATTATTATTATTTTTTTCGAAAAATCGCGGGGTGCGCGTACCGTGCACGCACGGTTTCGCGTACGTATGTGTACGGTACGTGTACAGTACGCGTACCTTTCAGAGAAAGCTGCATGCTCATTGGCTGTCAACACTTCAAACCAGGAAGTGTTGGCAGCCATCTTATGCCTCGGTAGACTGAGGCACAAGAAAGCAAAAAACAAATGAGTAGAACTCAAAAAGGGGGCAGGGTAGAAGCACCCTGACCCCTTAGGCCTGCCCAGGTGGTCCCGCAAGGACCCCAAGGCCCCCAAATTAAAAAAAACAAAGTCTGTTTTTTTTCAAATTACCCCCCGGGGTGAACAAATCGCGGGGGCATAGTGATAAAGAAGTGTGGGGGGGCCCCAATCCCCCCACACGATGCCCCAGAGACTGCCGCCCCATGGGGCAAAGCAACGCAGCCCCCTGGCACATACTGGAGGCTCCTGGTGGGCTAGTTGGCTCCCAGGGACCGCTAATATGCAAGGGGAATTAGTTTCCCCTCTGCAAATGCGCCAGGGGGCTGCGTTGCAGAGAGGTGTGAAAAGGGGCATAGCCTCATTACACCAATCTGCAATGCAGCCCCCCTGGCGCATACTGGACGTTCCAGGTGGGTTAGTTGGCCCCCAGGGACCCCTAGTATGCATGGGGAATTAGTTCCCCCTCTGCAAACGTGCTCGGGGGCTGCGTTGCAGAGAGGTGTAAAAAAGGGTGAGGCCTCATGACACCTCTCTGCAATGCAGCCCGCTGGTGCATACTGGAGGTTTCAGGTAGGCTAGTTGGCCCCCAGGGACCCCCAGTATGCAAGGGGAATTAGTTCCCCCTCTGCAAACACGCCCGGGGGCTGCGTTGCAGAGAGGTGTAAAAACATTTTTTTTCAATTTATATTAAAAACATGTATGAAAATATAACAATTAATACATTTAAAGATTATCATTTACAAAACCATTGAAATTCACTGAAAAAAACATAGTTTTCAGCCATGTTATAGTTAGGAATTATCATTTAAAAACCTTTGAATTTCACTAAAAAGAAACATAGCTTTCAGCCACGTTATAGTTAGGAATTAGCAATTAAAAAACCTTGCAAATTCACTGAAAAAACCTTAGGTTTCACACACATTATAGTTAGGAATTAGCATTTTAAAAACCTTTGAAATTCACTGAATAAACCATAGGTTTCACACCAGTTATAATTAGCAGGTTATTTTACTCATACAAAACCTTGGAAATTCCCCCATTATAGTTAGTTCAGCTAACTATAACTGGCGCGCCCGCAATGCACTGCTGATGACGTCACACATTACATAACTCATGACATGGTCAGTGACATCACTCATGACATCACTGATGACATCTCAAGTTATAGCTGTTATATCGCGAGTAATGAAGAACCTCCTACCCCAAAGGTGAAGGAACATTTTATTTGGAAATTTTTTAAGATTCCAGCTGACCAGAAGAAGGTGAATGCTCCAAAAGTGGAGTGCAGGATCTGCAAACAGGTCCTGTCACGGGGTGACCCCCCAAAAAAATACTCATTTGGGAACTTCACGATGATCCGGCATGTGGAGAGGAGGCACCCCCAGAATTATGCCCGGGAAAGTGTCAGGGCTCTGGCACAAGAGGTTCCCAGTGATGGGGCCTCTACATCCACCGGAGGAGCAACTTCTTCTGGGAGGGGGCAATCGCAGGAGCAGGTGCCAAACATTCAACCTGCATTTAACCATGGTGTCCTCAGATGCAGATACTGCAATCAACTCCTCACCTATGGGGAGCAAAGTGTCCAGCTCATGGTTCGAGCATTGGAGAACCATCGCTGCCCTTCCCACCCCTAATTTTTTTTGTTTTATTTTGCTCCTGTTGAGCAGTTTCCATTCCCTGTTTTTGTTCCTGTTTTGAAAAAAGAAGAAAACCAAAGGTTCTTTTCAGAACTACCTCCAATTCTCATCAAAGAGCTATATTCTTAAAAAAATGAAGAGTAAGTGAAATATAGTGCATTGATAATTGAAAGGAGAATGAGTAAGAAAGAACAGAAAGGTATGAGAGGAAAAAAGAAGTGAAGTAGGAGGACTGAAAGAAGGTGAGTGTTAGAAAAGAAAGTTATGAGAAGAAGAGTGAATATGGGGAATGTTGATATTCAAAGAAAATGTTGAAAAGGAACAGGGGCATGGAAGGGTAAGAAAAGATGCATTGCTGGAGTTGAAGGTAGAAGGCCTCATTTATGAAGCCATGCGTCACTTTAACGCCACCAAAGCATCACTTTTTGTGACACAACATTCCAATAAAAAATGCACCTTATTTATTCATATTTACAAAGTGGCGTTTCTTGGTAAATACATCACTTTGTAAACCCCTGTGCCACATTATTCCTACGTCAAGTGTAATGTATGCAAAAGGGACATATTGACGCAAGAAAGGGTCGTAGAGGTGACACAGTGAATAAACTGGAGGCCTCATTTCTGAAAAGTGACGCATCGCTACGTGAAAACAGCGATGCGTCACTTTTCTGGGCGCACTCCTTATGACATTCCAGATATGTCATATTTAATTTATGACTAATCAATTCGCAAGGAGTTACAGATATGTCAGCATTTCTGACGTATCTGTAAACACAAAAGTAACGCATTGCTGGAGTGCGTCCCAAAAGGGACGCAACTCCAGTAATGTGTCCTTTCACATGGAAAAAGCACCATGTGAAAGGTCTTGCGTCAGTCTTACACCTGCTGTGAAGCAGGCGCAAGATTTTGACGCAACAGCATCCTAAAAGTGACACAGTGAAATCTCATAGATTTCACTGCGTCGCTATTACAAAGCTTTTTGTGGGGGAACACCCCCTCTGCATACATTATACCTGACGCAGATATAATGTGGCGCAGGGTTTTAAAAAGTGACCCATCTACCTAGATGCGTCACTTTTTAAATATAGCGCAACGAGGCGCATTTTTTTACACCGCTGGTGCGATGCGTCACTTTTCTGTGCGCACTCCTTATGACATTCCAGATATGTCATATTTAATGTATGAGGAATCATGTCGCAAGGAGTTACAGATATGTCAGTATTTCTGACATATCTGTAAACACAAAAGTAACGCATTGCTGGAGTGCGTCACAAAAGTGACGCAACTCCAGTAATGTGTCCTTTCACATGGAAAAAGCACCATGTGAAAGGTCTTGCGTCAGTCTTACACCTGCTGTGAAGCAGGCGCAAGATTTTGACGCAACAGCATCCTAAAAGTGACGCAGTGAAATCTCATAGATTTCACTGCGTCGCTATTATAAAGCTTTTTGCGGGGGAACACCCCCTCTGCAAACATTATACCTGACGCAGATATAATGTGGCGCAGGATTTTAAAAAGTGACCCATCTACCTAGATGCGTCACTTTTTAAATATAGCGCAACGAGGCGCATTTTTTACACCGCTGGAAGGCCTTGCGCGGCCAGTATTGCGCCGCCTGTGCGTCACTTTTTGTGACGCACCAGCGGTGTAAAAAAATGCGCCTTGTTACGCTATATTTAAAAAGTGACGCATCTATCTAGATGCGTCACTTTTTAAATATAGCGCAACGAGGCACATTTTTTTACACCGCTGGTGCGATGCGTCACTTTTCTGTGCACACTCCTTACGACATTCCAGATGTGTCATATTTAATGTATGAGGAATCATGTTGCAACGAGTTACAGATACGTCAGTATTTCTGATGTATCTGTAAACACAAAAGTGACGCATTGCTGGAGTGCGTCACAAAAGTGACACAACTCCAGTAATGCGTCCTTTCACATGGGGAAAGCACCATGTGAAAGGTCTTGCGTCAGTCTTACACCTGCTGTGAGGCAGGCGCAAAATTTTGACGCAACAGCATCCTAAAAGTGACGCAGTGAAATCTCATAGATTTCACTGCGTCGCTATTACGAAGCTTTTTGCGGGGGAACGCCCCCTCTGCATACATTATACCTGACGCAGATATAATGTGGCACAGGGTTTTAAAAAGTGACCTATCTACCTAGATGCGTCACTTTTTAAATATAGCGCATTTTTTACACCGCTGGTGCGATGGTGCTTTCCCCTTGTGAAAGGACGCATTACTGGAGTTGCGTCACTTTTGTGACGCACTCCAGCAATGCGTCACTTTTATGTTTACTTTTATGGCAGAAATACTGACGTATCTGTAACTCCTTGCGACATGATTCGTCATACATTAAATATGTCACATCTGGAATGTCGTAAGGAGTGCGCACAGAAAAGTGACGCATCGCACCAGCGGTGTAAAAAAATGCACCTCGTTGCGCTATTTTTAAAAAGTGACGCATCTAGGTACATGGGTCACTTTTTAAAACTCTGCGCCACATTATATCTGCGTCAGGTATAATGTATGCAGAGGGGGCATTCCCCAGCAAAAAGCTTGGCAATAACGACGTACTGAAATATATGAGATTTCACTGCGTCACTTTTAGGATGCTGTTGCGTCAAAATCTTCCGCCTGCCTCGCGTCACTTTTATGTTTACAGATATGTCAGAAATACTGACGTATCTGTAACTCCTTGCAACATGATTTGTCATACATTAAATATCACACATCTGGAATGTCATAAGGAGTGCGCACAGAAAGGTGACGCATCGCACCAGCAGTGTAAAAAAATGTGCCTCGTTGCGCTATATTTAAAAAGTGACGCATCTAGATAGATGCGTCACTTTTTAAATATAGCGTAACAAGGCGCATTTTTTTACAACGCTGGTGCGTCACAAAAAGTGACGCACAGGCGGCGCAATACTGGCCGCGCAAGGCCTTCATAAATATGGTCCTGGATTTTCCCCGTGCTTCGCTCCCCAGTGCGCTTCCTGGAGCGCGTATCGGGCGCAAATCGAAAAAAAAATAAAAAATGTAATGCCCCGCAGGACCCTATTTTAGCCCCCACATCAAACCTAGGGGGTCAGAGGGGGTCTACTCTGCCCCCTTATGGTCATTTGCCCCTTTTTTTTTCAAACCCCTTGTGTCTCGATTTTACCGAGACACAAGATGGCGGCCGCTCCAGACTGTTTAGAATATTTACAGACACCCAAGAGCCAATCAGCTCTGTGCGCGCAAGTCGCGTGTCGCGCCTGGCACGCTCTACATATACATATACATGTCCCAGGTCCATGCTGCAACCTTCATTAAAATATTGGCGATTGACCTACCCGTGGTGGCCTCTCCTTTTTGGGCAAACTGTGTGTTTAATATACATATACATATACATATTTATATATATTCACTGAAAAAACATTGTTTTAGGCATGTTACAGTTAGTTGGACATTTCACTCATACAAAACCAGAGACATTCGCCCGTTTTAGTTAGTAGAGCAATTACATCACTCATGACATGGTCAGTGACATCACTGATGACATCTCAAATGACATCACTGATGACATCGTCCATCGACTGTGTGTTTCTGTAAAGTTTAAATATGTTTTATATATATATATTACCTACTGGCGGTCGCCAGTAGGTAGTTATAGTTAGGACCTAGTTTCCATAGGAAATCCTCAACATTCTATTTGGAATAACTTTGGCCCTGGTGGATGAGTCTTTGCGAATTTCTCAAAGAAGATGGCTCGGTCCGCTGCGCTCCTTCCCTGAAAGTTTGGGGGGGATTGGTCAAGTGGGGGCTGAGATATAAGGGGGGTCCCAAAACATGTTTTCTCCATGTTATTTTCCATAGGACCTTTAGACTCGGCTACAGGTCGAACGGTTGAATGGATTTATAAGAAATTTGCCAAAACTGTAGAGTTCGGTTCGCAGATTACGCTTTTTTTGGAATGGTGTAAATCCGTTCAGTAGTTGTTGAGAAAATTGAAGTTAAAGTCAATTATATATCTATAGGCGCGCACGCGTGCGCGCACTCAAGCGGATGCGCGTGAGCGGAATTTTTTTTTTCTGTGTGACGTCTGTTAACGTTCGATTCGAAGGAAATCAGGAAGTTTTGTTCGCCATTTTGTCACTGCGAGTAAATATATTGTTCATTTCAAAGCGTTGAAACATGGAAAGGGGAGAAGGTAGAGATTGTTTTGCTGCGTAGCTTTTCTCGGGGTGTGCAGTAAGGCCCTTAAACGCAAAAAGATATCATTTTTCCCCGAAAAAAAAATACGGGGTGCTCGCACCCGGTCGCGCACACCTATTTACAAGAGTGTGAAAATGGAGATAAATCAGAAGTTTGAGTGCTTAGATATAAGGTGGCTCTGAAAAGAGCCATTGTGTTAATTGAGTGTTTTCTGCATTTATAAGTAAGTACCGATGCAGAGCCTGATGTTGCAGAGGAAGATTCTGTTTCCCTCATTCGTGAAATGAACACCGTCTCTCCTATAGACGTCTTGCATGTGGTATCGCAAGTTGTTGTGGTAAATAGAACCCATGCTATAATCTCTGAGGAACGCAGAAACAGATTTATTTACATGTCTCCTTGCTTTCTCAAATTGTGCACAATGTTGATTGGACCAATTCCATTTCTGTCTTTGGCATATATTGGAATATACCAAGGCAGATCGAGGAAAAAGTGTCATCAATTGTCGAAAGGTGTCTTTTAGAAGCATTTCCAGACCTACCCCAGTGATTGTGCCTAGATCGTTCCCACCACAGTGCACAATTATAAGGTCTGGTTCTGGGAGATGCATAAAAGTTTTCACCAATGGAATCAATTGGTGACATTTCAATCCTCTTTTGGCAATCCATGGTATGTGTACATTTGGTAAGCCGAGGTTGCAAATTCGTCTGCTTACTGCATATTTTTCACTCCAGTGAATATAGCTGTGTCCTATTAGCCAGACCTTCATTTTCAAGGGATTTGTAGTCGTCCTCCGATCGGTTCTGGAAGTGGAATGGTAGTTAGAAGTTGAAATTCTAAATAAAGAAAAAGGAAGAGGCTGGGTGTGGTTTAAAAAATAAAAATGATTGGTTGATTGTAAGAAGTGGAGATTGAACAGTACAGTACGTTGCATGTTAATGTTTATGTTAAACGAAAAGTACTATTGGGTGTGAAAAAACAAGACATGTAACAGAGCTGTGTATTGGCAGGTGTTTCTGGAGGGAAAATAGTCTTCTTAGTTTGTTGGAGAACGTTAAGCCATGACCTTTTGACCTGTGCCTTCAGCAAGGTGCAGAATGAGGTGTAACCATGGAAACAGCCGGAGATGGCAGTTGGTGATGGGTTCACTCTTTGGTGCCTCTGCATGTGAGTCTGTTCTCTGGTGGCAGGTGGAGAACTGTTTGTTATTGTGGAGATGAAAGGGTGATAAGGAGAGAAATACGACATAGCGTCTGGCCTGTAGAAGCGTGGGAGCAGTGATTAACTCTGAGTGAAGCGGAACTGTGTCGGTGCTTGGTAACAGTAAAAAAAAAATGTTAACAGTGGTATAACTGTCTTTACGGTGCGCGACCTACTAAGAAAGAGTTCACGGGCCGTAATTGGCTTGCAGGTTCTAGTATCAGTAAGTGAGGTCGAGAAAAGAAAACATTCAGGACTTTATTTATGAAGGCCTTGCGCCACCGGTGCGTCACTTTTTTCCATTTTAAAAAATTAGGCACTGGCGGCGGAAGGTCTTTATAAATAAGGTCCTCAGTGTCTACAGTTAAGGTTATGTGGAAGCCATGAATAGTTTTTCAATATGAAATAATTTCAGTTGAGATTATGGATTAAAAGAGAAACCGTGAATATTTGAAATGTTTATTTAGAAATGTACTGTTTTAAAGGCAAATCATTATGTAATATGAGTACAGAAATTGCAAAAAACACAGTAATTGGTATTGTCAGTAGTACATGGAATACAAACGCTATAGTTGAAGGAAAATGAATATAGTTGGAAAAAAACATTGTACACTCTTATAAGGAAGTATATTATATTTTAATAAATGGAAGAAGGTCTCTGGCCTTTCAGTTTAGGAACGATATATGAAAATATATGAATATATGAAAATGCAAGTGGTTATACATCATTACTTTATCAATCAGCAGTCTACATTCGAAGCACTATCAAGTTTGTGTTATGTTACTGTGTACAGGGAAAAAAAGGCGGCAAAAGCAACAAAATGGCGAGAGGTGCATGTATGTAATCTGTTGGATGCTGCGCAAATCAGTATTGAGGAGAACTATCTTGGTAAATTCAAAATGGATGAAATACAGCACAAGTAACAATGGAAATATTGTTGAAAGAACATATTTTTCTGAAAAGTATTTTAAAAAAATAATTTTATAGAAAATTAAAGGAGCAGAGGCGTGTGAGGCGGAAATAAGCAGTTCAGATGCGAAATGGCGTTTACAGTTATAAAAAACTCGTTTAAAATTTACACATTAATTAGGGTACATGTAGCATATATTAGCGAGTTTTGCATCGAGTACGTTTGAAATAACCTTAGATAAGATATGCAATAGAATTGTTGAGATTAGACTGTAAAAAAATAAAGTTGAAAATCGAGTAGCTGAAGAAACAAATGTAGTCCACATAAAAGACCAAAATTTAAACAACACGAAATCATAATGTCCACTGTTAGTAAAGCCAATAGGTCTGTTCTTCAAAAGAAAATATGGAAAAGAACGTGAAGAATATAGGGAACCAAAAGGAAATGAGGACGTCAATGGCTTGTAGAAGAGTTATTGAAGCATTGTTTAGGCAAAATAGGTAGCTTCTGCTTGTAACAGGAAATCAGTTTTATCATTTGAAAGTATGTCAGCTATCCAATGGAAAAGAGTAAAGCAGTACTGATGATCTGTTATAATTGGAGCCTCTTTTACCATCAGAGGGCAGCTTGGTGGGTTTTCGATGTAGCTCGCTGTTAGGAAAGAGTTAACCGTCCATTGTGTAGGCAAAGTATGCAGCAAGTGCTTCTAACATGAAATCACTGTTATCATCTGAAAACATGTCAGCCATCCAATTGAGAAGATGAAAGGAGCATTCATGACCTGTCATTATTGGAGCGTCTTTTACCATCATAGGGCAGCTCGGTGGGTTTTCGATGTAGCTCTCTGTTAGGAAATCTTGCGCCGCTGCGAATATATTCCAATGACCCAGAACTCCTTGTATCGCTGCAAAGGCCATAAACCCTCCGTTGTAACAAAGCTGTTCATGATCAAGTAACGGATTCATGAGGTGATTGTAATTCAGTTCAGGAGGTACCAAATTGCAGAGACATAAATCCAGGGCCCACGTGAAATCACAGCTCAGGCAATAAAATACAGGCTGCACACAGGTGAAATACGAATATCGAAATGATAATCGATATGAAGTATTCAAAGTTGAGAGTGGTAAGGTGCCGTAGTACAGAAGCATTCTCTGTCGAAATAGTTCTAAGTGGCCCGGCTCGTTTGCGAAGGCAGGAGGGACATCCATTTTGAATTTACCAAGATGGTAAAGGAAACGGCGCAGCACTGCCGGTTGTATAGCAACTCCACGGAATTAGGTCGCCGGCTATGCAGTGGAGAGGAGCAGAATGACTTGATAAATTTTCTAGGAGTCTAGTCACTTATATATTGCTTAGTAGTTATCAAAAAAGTAGCTTTTCTTGAACTAGAGGATGCGTTAAAAAATAAGGGAGTGATTTGAGGGAGTTGTAAAGCAAGGTCAATTTTTTTTTACATCAATGCTGTTTTCTGTGAATGTTAGCTAAGTGAAAGATATGTGTGTGAGCAGATGCAACGTTCAGTTTTAAATGTGACAAGGGCGCTCTTGTTCATGTCTTCCGATTCAAGGTCAGTATTCGCTGCCAAATACAAAGATCAAGAAACGCATGCGTGGGGTACATAGTCTGCATTCTTAAAGGAAAGCAAATGAAGGGTTATTTTTACCGCGTTAGCATTGTCGTTTAAAAAGTTACAGTGATTTCCATTATATGTTAAGAAAGTGTCACAGATGAAGACTGAAAATAAATCCTTATAAATAACAGGGACTGGTGTATTTTAGAAAAGGTGTGTAACATTACATGAATTGTGAAAAAAAAATAATGTAATTGAAAGTGTATGGTTTGAAAATGAAAAGTAGAGGTTTATAGTTCACGTTTTGAAAGCAGTTCTAGAGGGTCAGATGCATGATAGATTTATAAAAAATAGAACATGTTTTTAAATAGTATTATGGAAAAAATATGTGCCTTTATGTACTATTTACATTATCTGCCTGTTGCGTATTCTTTGAGTTTTAGTAATCCTGTGTCTTATAAGTTTTCCAGGGGCGGTTTGAGGTTCATGGTGGGTTTGGGCAGGGAGGGTAGGTTGGGGGTTTGTAATAGGGGGTCCGGGTGGGGTGGAGTGCGGAGTTTAGTGAAGAGTGAGGGGGGCGGGGAGTTAGGGTGTTTGGTAATGGAGCAGAGTCAGAGGACGCCACATTTCTGTTATGGGGTGCCACGGAAATATGTATTTATTCTCAGAGGTTTATTATATTAAGGATATATATCAACATGGTGGCTCTTGTCGTTTTGTGGTTCTGTGCATGTTTATAATGCTGGCCCTGTAGTTTTTGTTTATGGACCTTATTACGACACACAGGGGAGCCACGTTGCACAGTTGGAGATCAGAGACTTAGGAAATAAAACTTTATAATTGTAAGGGCTCTAAGCGATACAAATCGCCCGTTCTCGGTGTAAAAAATATCACCGCTATTGGTGGTATTTTCTACGGTGTTAGTGCTCGAAGGAGAATAGTAACATATATGTGAAAGCAAATTGTGTAACAGGCTCAGCATTTCACATTATCGCGTGAAAACAAAAGTTGCTCTTACATAGCAATAAGTCTCTTATAATTAAGGGACGGAGTGTATATAGTGCTATTTAGTACTCTGCTATGTGATTGATGTCGAATATTTCATAAGAGGAGGATTTAAAAGTTTTTCGATAAACTGGTTTTCTAGGGAAGTGGGTGGAGTGTTCCGTGTAAATTGCAGAATAGAAACTAGTAAGAACCAATTGGAAGTGTTGTTTTAAAGTCACATGACTGCACTTGCGTGTCTCAAAGCCTGTACGCGATATGTGGGTGCGCGCACCCGGTCGCGCACTAAATGAAAGTGGCGAAAAAACATCTCATAATATGCTCTTGGAGCTCGTTTTGGTAGAAAGAGTTAGTTCTGAAAAGAACTTTTTTTTTTTTGGGAAACAAGTGTTATGATGCTTTCGATTTCTTAAAGTTGCTACTACATTTTTCAGTATGTAATACTATGAAAATGAAGTGAAGAAATTTATCTTTTCTTGGGGCATTTGTGACTTTCAATTTTGAGTTTAATAAGAACGAGGCTCTGCTCTCCATACAAAAGAATTTCTCCACACTCGTTGCATTTCATATGCACCTTCGCAAGATATGGTCTCAAGTCCATTTCAGCACTCGATGGAGATATAGGTCGTCCACCAGAAGATGTGCTGGCCACCTCTGATGGTAATAGCGTGGCCAGGGCTCTTATCGATGCTTTTGCATAATGCTCAGGGTGCCTTTGTTTAACATGCCGCTGCATGGTGTGTATAGAAAAGGAATATTTTCTATTTGGATTTCCCCTTGAGAGCTCCGAATTGCATATCGTGCAGGTTACTTTTGGCGCATTCACTTTCTTTTGATCTTCAGGATAAGTAAAAAATTGCCAAATGAAAGATTCCTTTTTTCTTCTTAACAGTGGTCGCTCATTTCCTTCAGATTCGGAAGATGAATGCGGAAGGCCAGCCATTTCAGCAAAGTTTTCCGGAAGATGCTCGACGTTGTTGTCTCTTCAGAGTAGAAAAGATTGTGAGGAAAGTGGGTGGAGTGCTTCGTGTAAATTCCAGAACAGAAACTACTAAGAACCAATTGCAAGTGTTGTTTTCAAGTCACATGACTTTACATGCGCTTCTTAGGACGTGTAGGCGGTGACACTATCTAGTTACGAACGTGATTTCATACTTAGGAACTAGCATTCAAAAAACCTAAGAAATTCACTGAAAAAACCATAGGTTTTACACACGTTATAGTTAGGAAGTAGCATTTAAAAAACCTATGAAATTCACTGAAAAAACCACAGTTATAGTTAGCTGGAAATTTTACTGATATAAAACCAATGAAATTCCACGTTATAGTTAGTTGGACTCACTATAACTTGCGCGTGTAATGCACTGCTGATGACATTACATATTACATCACTCATGACATGGTCAGTGACATCACTAATGACACCATCCAGTGAATGTGTGTCTTTCTAAAAAATAAATATATTTTATATATGTATATGTAAAGGTCGAGGGAAGAATAAATGTTTAAATTATTGTCTAAATGAATGTTTTTTTTTTAAAGAAATGATTGGATAACTGGCTTATTAAATGTATCTTAGTGAATACATATATTAGCGAGTAATGTTTAAATATTTCAATATATGTATCAGTGTTTCACTTTGTGAATAAGTGGCTGCATGGGTTGATGAGTACCTACATGTGTGTGTATATGGGTTATTAGATGTTTTTTTAGTATCAGTATGAGTGTCTCTATGGTTTGGTGGGGGTGTTACTTATGATATAGATCCATCAATGACTGACTCACTGTTTCTATGTTTTTTGAAGACAGCATATGTGCAGGACTCTATGGGTGGATGAGGGTGTATATGTTTGTGTTAGTAAGTGAATGACTGTCTTACTATTGTGTTTATCAGTAACTACATATGTTTTAATCTAGTATATGTGATTATTGATGTATATAAGTGAGTATATGTGAGAGTGAGAGATTGAAAGAGTTCCTGTTTAAATAAGTATGTGTTTCTATAAGTGATTGTTTAAGAGAGTAAGTATGTATAAGTTTCCTTAGAAGTAACGTGGTAGTGTGTGTATAGTTGTATATGCAAATAAATGGATGTTCAATAGTATTATTTGCATGTGTGAGTATGTGTGTGAGTAACTTTTGGATGACTGTCGGTGTGTAACAGGATGTATAGGTGTATCACTACATATGATGAGTGAGTATATGTATGAGTGACTATATAGAACTGTTGGTGAATGAGAGAATGTGTATATAGATGGTGGAATTACTGAATTGGTTGTTGTAACTGGTATGGGTATCTCCATTTTTTGGAAAATGTTATTTTCTATTTTCCAATATGTGTTTTAAGGGTTACATTACACTTAAAGGAGGTCTGTCATCAGTGATGTCATGAGTGATGTCACTGACCATGTCATGAGTGATGTAATATGTAATGTCATCAGCAGTGCATTACACGCGCAAGTTATAGTGAGTCCAACTAACTATAATGTGGAATTTCAATGGTTTTATATCAGTAAAATTTCCAGCTAACTATAACTGGTGTCAAACCTATGGTTTTTTCAGTGAATATATATATAGATAGATAGATAGATAGATAGATAGATAGATAGATAGATAGATAGATAGATAGATAGATAGATAGATAGATAGATAGATAGATAGATAGATAGATAGATAGATAGATAGATAGATATAGATAGATTATATATATATATATATATATATATGCCAAGGTGTATTGAAGAATGAGTGGGTGTCTAAGTGTGTCTGAATGGATGATTTAGTAGGTGTCTGACTGGTTGTATAAGTTATTAGTTAAGAATATCTTACTCAATGCATGTGTTAGTGAGTAAACTGTATAAAAGTCTGCATCAATCTGTTAGTTGGTGTATGAGTGGCTGCATGGGTTGGTGAGTAACTGCATGACTGTCTATATTGGTTATTGTTTGGTTGTCTGAGTATCTTTATGGGTGCCTGAGTGTCTGTGTGAGTGGGTAGGGATGGATGACTCTGTGCATAGATGTGTGAGTGGGTGAATCACTGGGTGAATGGATTCAGAAGTGCATCTGTGAACGGCTGTATGGGTAGGTGAGTGTGTGTATATTGTGTTGGTGAGTGAAAGGATGTCTCAGTGGTATATGTGTGAGTAACTATATATGTGAAAGTAGTGTATGTGAGTTTTGGAGCATATAAATGACTCTATGTGAGAGTGAGTGATTGTGAGAGTGGCTGTATGGCTAAGTGTGTGCTTGTATCAGTGATTGAATAAGAGAGTAAGTATGTGTATAAATAAGTGAGGTGGTCTTTGTATAATTGTATAGGTGAGTAAATGGGTGTGGTTGCTTCTTTGCATGACTGAGTATGTGTGTGAGTAAGTTTATGGATGAGTAGCGGTGTGTGAGTATATGTATAGTGTTGGACTTGGCCCTTTTGGCAAGATCACCCCTAAACTTTTTGCTTTTAAATGTGAACTGATGTTAGTTGTTTTTGGCTTCTGCGCACTTTAACACTGTGTCCAAGTGTAAAGTGCGTGCGCATTCTGAGTGCATGTTGGGAGATTGGCCTGCCCTCCCATAGGAAAGCATGGGGAATGTGTGTGTACATGGTAGTTCCTGATGTGTGGGGAGTGCAGGGACAACTTTGGTATGTGCAAACTCATGAGATTAAATGCTGCGCGACGGTGTGCGCAGATTTAATGTGCCTGGTAAAGAAGTGCCACTTCTAGAAGTTATGATTCAGAAAAGGGGGTGGTTATGAACAGCGTGTCTGAATTAAGCAGACCAATCTTACCAAGTCCAAATATCAGGGCTTGATCCATCACCGTTTTTTAGCTCACTGCACCATCCCAGCTCAGAACCTGGCTACATGCAAATTAGTCTGTTCCTGTCCCAGTGCATGATGGGAACAGGGCAAACTAATCTACAAAGCCAATTCTTATGCTGGGAAGGAAACAAGCTTCCGGGGACTGGTTTCTGGCATTACAGCCGTCTTCGGCCCGGCTTGCTTGAATCCTGATGGATCGTTTTGTCCACCATAAGCGTGGAAGGGTATACTCAGATGTGAGTCCCTTGCTCACTGCACCATCAGGATTCAAGCAAGCCGGGCCGAAGACGGCTGTAATGCCAGAAACCGGTCCCCGGAAGCTTGTTTCCTTTCCAGTATAAGAATTGGCTTGTTAGTTTGGTCTGCCCTGTTCCCATGATGCACTGGGCCAGGGACAGACTAATTTGCATGTAGCCAGGTTCTGAGCTGGGATGGTGCAGTGAGCTAAAAAACGGTGATGGATCAAGCCCTGATCTTTGGACTGGGTAGGAGTGGTCTGCTTAATTCAGATACCCTATCCATCACCACCCCCTTTTCTGAATTATTACTTCTAGAAGTTGACATGTCTGTGTAGTAAATGTGAATTTACTGTCTGGCTTGTGATTGGCTGGAGCTGGCTGGTGTGCCTGGCTCCAGGAGCCAGAATGGGTCTGCCCCGGTGGTGAATGGAGAGATCTGCATGTTGATGTGAGGGAGGAGTACACCTGGGACCTGAATAGGGCTGGGCATTCCCTCCACAATGCTGGCTCCGCACCCTGTGGTGCGTCTGATGTCCCTAGCCTGTCCTGTGAATGGGGAGAGGGGCTGAGCACAACAAAGTGCTCAAGAACCCCCCTGCACTGCAACCTAAGACAAAGGAAAAATGTGTATAAAAACAGGCTGTGACCCCTTGTAAAGTTGTTCTGTCTGGATCCTCTCTTGAGGGGGGCCTGCTGCTGCTGGGCGCCAGGAGGTACCACCACTGGGGACTGCCTCCCTGCTGGAGGGCCCTGTGAGCTGGCCACTGAGCCCAGACTTTGCCCCCCCTGCCTGCTGAAGGACTTTTCCCAGGAGACTTTGAGCTGAAGCGCCTGCGAAGTGCTTTATTCCCCTTTCCTAAGGAACTCTTTGTTGTGTTTCCAGGAGGAGCTGCGCTTCAGTTTTCAGCTGCAGTGAGGAGCTGCACCGTGGAGTTCCCCTGCATATCTGCTGATTTCATCACTGGCGGGTACCCACCCCACCAGTGACTGTGTGGTGGAACGGGATCCTACCCCGTATGATGCCGCTTTTATTACCTAAATCCGAGCGGGTGCCCACCCCGCTTATTTTATTATATGGTGCGGATGCCCACCCCGCGATTTTGCTGTACTTTTATTTCTATACATATCCCTAGAGGGTGCCCTCCCCACTAGGGCCCTTGTGCTTGAAGTGGGTGCCTACCCCGTATTGGCCGGCAGAGGAGAAGGAGACCACCAAGAACCCTGAGGGCTGCTGCGCTACCATTGTCGACCCAGAAGTTATAATTTGCAGCCTTGGTTGCGGGTGGGGCTTGGGAGCGGACCGGAAGAGGAGTGCTGTCAGAACACAGGCGGAGCTGTGCCTGTGTTCCCAGAAGCGCCGCACTCCAAGACCGAGGCCCCACACTGGGACATGCTGTTTTGGAGGTAGGAAGCTCGGCAGGCTCCACATCCGAGTCCCAGGTCCCAGGAGGAGGCCCGGGGGAAGAGAGCCCTGCGTCATCTTTGCCCATGCCGTGGGAGTCCGCCCAGGTGGCAGAGAAACAGAGTGCCGGTGTCCCTGT
The DNA here is from genome assembly GCF_964263255.1 of Lissotriton vulgaris. Taxonomy (NCBI): domain Eukaryota; kingdom Metazoa; phylum Chordata; class Amphibia; order Caudata; family Salamandridae; genus Lissotriton; species Lissotriton vulgaris. The sequence continues at coordinate 582,145,321 of NC_141693.1, read as the reverse complement.
GCCCCGCTGAGACCAGAGGAGCCGGATCAAAGCCCCGATGTTTAGGGCCAAGGCCGTCCTCTGTCTCTGCATTGACGCTGGTGACGGGCAGAGCACAGAGTCCCGACCTATGTGCTGAGCAGCCCCTGTCTGCTAGGGGGCTGCTCCAACGGTGGGCAAAGTTTGGATTTGCCTTTTCTTGAGCCCCAGAGTGGGACTCCAACATTTAGAGGCAGTGTTTAAAGGTTCCAGAGGGGCCCGTGGTCTCTCCCTCATTTTTGGCCTCATATCCGAGAGCCTCAGTGGCTCCACCGGGTACACATTTGTTTAAGAGTGCAAGTGCGCTCCTCAGTGTCTGGGGGCCCGTTCCTGCTCTCCTTGGGGCGCCTAATCATATTAGGAGCCAGAGTGCTCAAAGGCACATGGGTGGTTCTAGAGCCTAGAAGGCTCCCACGTGTGGCGTATTTGCCCTGAGGGCCACTGAGAGCCCATGTCACATTTTCCCTACTTCACAGCTGCCCAGCAAGTAGTGGGCAGCTGCACTGTTTAGGTTCTTCTTTTCTTTTATGGGACAAGTTCTTTGGGATTTCACAGCTGCCCATCAAGTAGTTGGCAGCTGCGGCTCGTTTAGGCCCTATACTCTTGCGCACTATTCTTTGGCTGCGTGCACAGCCAGCCCTGATACTGTTGGACCAAGGGCGTTTGAGCCCCACAAAAGGCCAGTTGGCCTGGGGACAATACCTAATGTGATTCTTGCGCAAGGTGATTGCCTACTGTATTTATGATGGGAATGACATGATGTCTAATGTGATTTATGTGTAATGTGCGATGCCTTAATGCCTGTGATACCTCTAATTACGTTTTCATGATTAGGAGGTTGTTTTGCCTAGTTTAGTTCATACTAGTGAGTTTCTGTTTTCCTGCGTGCTCTATGCCTATGGTGATTAGGATTGCGCAGTGTGTACCTACCTTTTACCAGTGGTTACTGGTTTTGTTCTATAACTGTTACTTTGTGCTACAATTAGCCTATGTTTTACAGTGCTATTTCTACTAAGTGCTATTCCTGAAGGTGGCCCACATGGCCCTGTCATGTGTATATAATCTCCTGTAAATACTGCCCACTGCCAGTTGGCACAGTGTAATTGTGTGATTATGATCTAATGTGTTTATGGTAATAAAAGGCTACTTTTTTATATAACCTTGTGTGGAGTTCCTTTTTGTGGTGTGCCTAGTGTGTTGCTGCTGTGTGTGTGTTGCCTGACTGTTCGTGCCAAGCTACCAAGGGGGTGAGCAGGGGTTATCTTGGCGTGTAACTTCCTTGCCCTGACTAGAGTGGTGGTCTCTGCCTGGATTTGGCGAAAGCCTTAGCCAACCAGAGATCCCATTTCTAACATTGGTTGTCAGCGGTGAGGATAGGACTTGCATTTGCACAATACCACAGTTACAACTGGTTGCACTACAAACTCTGCATTTAGATAAACACATGTTTGGGGATTATTATTTTTAAGTTTTATTTTATTTTTTCTCCTAAGAGTGTATTTTTTAGATTGTGTACTCTTGCTTCAGCTCAGTCTGTTAGGTGCCAAGATGGAGTCTGCTTTTAATTTCTGTGGACTGTTTAGATACAGTGTGGATGAGTTGGTAGAGTTCTGCGAAGAGAGAGACATAGCAGTGAGTGTTTCAGACACCCCGTCCACACTTAGGAACAACCTAATCCAATGGCAGAAGGAGGACTGGGAACGTGAGCGCAGTGAGGAGGAGAGGGCCCGTGCCTCACGGCGTGAGGGTGGTGGGACTGAGGGGAGCCCTGAAGAATCTGAAGAGGAAGAAAATGACAGTACATGGACGCCAGTAGATAGTGAAGACCCCATAGATAGGGAGTCCCTTGCTGGGTCCAGTGTAAGGGGCAGCACCCCATCCCTTTCCCTGTCCCCAGAGGAATGGGTAGATAGGAGGGAAGAAAGGGAACACCAGCTGGCTTTGGAAAAGCTCAGGTTAGAGCATGCCAAGGAAATAGTGCAGCTGGGTGTGCAGGAGAGGATGGCGGTGGCTGAGAGTGCCTTTGCCAGGGAGAAATTAGCTCTGAAGGGTAGATTATACCCTGAGTACAGTTATGGTTTTCAGGATTCCACAGGGATGGTGGACTCCAGTGGTGGCAGCAATATAGAGTCCAGTGCAGGAAGTCCCATTCTCAGTTCCCAAAGTATGGTACCTTGTTCCCGAGAGGAGGAATGCAGGTTGAAGTTCAGGGTTAGTACGAAACTGTCTCACCAGGATTGGGGGGATTTTGCCGATGATTATCATGAGGCACTGCTTGATTGGATAGAGGTTCACCAGGAACCTGATTTTGACGGACTGTACAACCTGGGTATCAGAGAGCAAATGCTCAATAGTTTTTCGCTGGGGTTGCACCAACACATGTTGGAGTGTGAGCTTTCTGACCTATGGGAATTTATAGTAGAAGCAGACCGCTGGGAAAGTGCCAGAGGTTCTGAAGAGTCATTGGTGACTCTTCTTACCATTACAGCAGCATTAAAAACTCTATTTAACATGGGTCCCCAGAGTACTGGTGTGGCTTTCTACACATCTACTGGTACACCATCCCGGCCGGGTGCTTTCCCTCCCTTGCTACTTTTGATTTCTTGCTCTACCTCTGCAAGCATTAAATTTAAGAGGTAGAAATGGCCAGGTGTCAGTAACCCTAGAGTCTGCTCTAACTACATTTCCTGAATTAAAAATGCTGGTAAAATGTGCAACCCACGCTTCACTACTAATGTGGGATGTCAGATCGGGGGCCTCATCATTTTTAAAAAAGGGTGAATTAGCTGTTTCCCAGAACAGCTGGCTGTTAGATGTGTCCAAAGCCATTGTTAATTTGTCCCAGGCCTCCTCTTGAAACTCCCTCTTTCTCCGTTTTAATTATGCTTTATTAGCCAGTCTTAAACTTCTGACAAGCATTGTGTCCCTATTAGTACTAGACAAGGCTTGTTTTAGCTGGCTCAAGGAGTCAGTACATGCGTGGTCAAACCACCCTCTATTCTGCACAGATTTTTTATTAGTGGTCATAGTCATGATATTATTAATACTTCCATTTATTTTACAAAAGTTTGTTAAGGTCAACGTAGGTTCAACATTATCATCCAGGCTCTCAAGGATCTCTGTCTGGCAAACCGTAATAATGTTTATTAATACCTTATCCGGGTTCACCCCTTTCCACTTTCTCCACAAACCATTAGGTCTACCAGGGACGATTTTGCCTATCGTGATTTGGGTTTCTTGAGATCTATTACCCCATATGGTTAGAGACAGAATGATACAGTTATGATCGCTTACTAGTAGATCTTTTATCACCAGGGTAGTACAGAAGGAAATAATATTTACAGATGCCAAGACATGGTCAATCGTGGTATTGGAATTTCTACTTGTGAATGTTGGTATTGTGTTTCCCTCTTCATCTTTTGCACACTGCAATACATCCAAATTAAATTTAGCTATGAAAGAATTTAAAATCTTGCCATACGAATTATGTGGAAAGTGCACACAGTCGTCACCTATGTCATTCCTGAACCCGCAAACCTTGGTAGCGGACAAGGGACACAGGGGCGTATTAAAATCACCCACCCAAATAATATCAAAATTAACACCTTTGTCATTGCCCAAATTATCAATTACACTTTCCAGTTCTGTAACCACTTTATATCGAGTAGAATCAAACAAATTATTATTATTATAAAAATTGATTAACAAAACATCGCGTCCATTTTTATGGTGTAACCACAGTATTTGTGAATGTCATCCAACATTTATGAATGTTTTGACTTCTACAAGCTGTTTGATAGATATTAATATTAACAGCCCATCTTTTGCTCTGCCAGCTGTAGAACGCATAGCAGGTAGAATAAAAGAAGCAAACCCATCAAAGTTAACATGTTCCAGACACCAGGTTTCTTGGAAGCATAAAATGTCATAGCTGTTAACAAAATCCTTCCATCCTAGCATATATATCTTCTTCATCCATCCAGCTAAATTCCAAGTGATTATGCTATACCCAGGGCTATTGGCTCTCTCTGTGGGTCCAACTATCTCAGTCGACATGGGCAGGACCTCCCCAATTACTCTTGGCATATTAATCACATCCCGAATCATATGGTCTTCAGCTATAAGTTCATTCACATAGCTCTCTATAGTGTCACCTTGCTCTTTACTAAGACTAATGTTTTCCGTTACATTTTCGTCCTCTTGATAGCTAAACTCCTGTCTAGGCGACGATAGTCCTATAGATCCCGCTGCCCCTTGATGATTTATATTTCTGGGGCCCGCCATCTCTCTGTTGTGGCGAGAGGGACTATGTCAATCAATCTCCTCAAGGGAGGTAAGTGGCATAAATCTATTGTAATTAGGAAGGGCAAAATGTTGCGGAGGTGGCATTAACCAATAGGCTCTCCATTGGTTCTGCTTTAATATCATAGGCGTATCTTGTTCTAAATGTATATAGAAGAAGCCAAGTGGGAAAAGCAGAATACTTTCATCATTAACTGTCCAAGTAGCTCTTTCCAGGGTAGTCCTAGCATATTAAGGGTTTTTAAAATTGACAATAACGCAGTCCCCCCCTCATGGATTTAATAGTGGGGCCAATCCAGTTGACTCTCCTCGTTGTGAGGATCTGATCTACATGATTTATAGGATAACCACAGTTGCAATTTAACCAGTCCACCACTTTATTTTTAAGAGAGGCATGCGTTTCTATGGTACTTGGGCTAAGTGGTGGAATATTCACTAATACTGCCACATACGGACAGCAATCTGGAGGCAGATTGATGGATCTAGTTCTTTTTACCACCTCTGGAACTTTCTCTGTCCTATGTAAGGGCACCTGTATAGCCTCCTTATTCATTATTCCTTGGCTTCCAGCCTTCCCAGAGAGACTATTCCCGGGCATTTCCTTGCTCTGCCTTAAAGGGGCTATGTCCCCCGCAATACTTGATGTTCCTTAGATAGAGCTTATAGATGGTCCAGCCCTTCCAGTCCTTGGGGAAATATCCCCTGGGGCAGTTCCTATACCTTGTATTCCGTCAGGCTTCCTATTTAAATTATCTTTAAGGGTTTGTTTGAGGGTGGTAAGTATCCCTTGAATTCTAGCAACTTGACAATTTAGTTTCTCCATTCTATCTTCCAGACGTTTAAGGTAGGTTACTAGTGTGCAAGTTACAGCAGCTATGATGTTATTGACCTGCACATCACACATAGTCCCTCCACTAGTTGGATCTTCCACTATAGGATTTGAAGCGGGGAACTTGATACCTTTTTTAGCTGGACCCTTTTTTAACTGGGTTTTCATATAGTTCCTTTTTCTTTTAGTGGTAAGGGGCCCGTTACTCTCTGAAACGCTATGTGCATCACCATGTCCAAGATGGAGAGCATGGTCTGCGTTTGATAAGTTCAAAAGGGAAACAGTAGGTAGCTCATACATATGTTAGAAACCGTATTAGGCTCCAATTGGGGAGTAGTTACTTTTATAGAATCAGGAACATTGCCTAATCCTAGCAAAAGCCGCCGATCTGCCCTATCTATCTCAACATTTATAGCGCTAACCTCCTTTACAAGGTAGCAATCTATTGTAGTACCCGGTGTCTCATTGATACTATTTACTCCCTTTGGTGATTTACGTATCGACATATCTGATCAAAAGTCAGCAATGGACAATTAGCCCAAACCACTATATATACCAGAATCCAAGCCTAATACTGTGTTAAATTGAAGCACTAGGCTCAATAAAATAGTACAGAAACGGGATTACAAAGGGTATACTAGACACCTAAACATCAAAGATTAAACATATATAAAAAAATAAATTACAAAAAAAAGCTTATTGATCATCAGATTTCCACAAATATTAAAAAACGCTGAAAAGATCCGGGAAGCCAGTTGCAAATATTCTACTATGCTCAAGTTAGGCTGTTTACTCACAAGTCACACAGTCTTCTTTTATCGAGCCAAGAGGGTTGGCCCAGCCCAGCCACCTCCGGCCACCGACTGCCACGGACGGCCTGCCCTTTGCCAGGGCTTAGCCGAGCGCCCGACCACGCGCGTCCCGCATGGCGGGAAGGGCTGGTCACTTTTAGTCCTTCCAATTACCGGGGGAGGGGGCGTGTGGTCCTGCAGTGATTCGAAGCGTCTCCCGCGGAGCGGGATACGCGAGAAGTTAATATAACCACCGGTAACAGGGAGGAGGGGCATGTGGTCCTGCGCGAGCCCCGCAGCATCCTGGGCCCTGTAGTATCCTCGGGCCACCGCAAGCACAACAGCAGGAGTGATTTGAAGTGTTTCCCGCGGAGCAGGAGATGCGAGAAGTTAATATAACCCCAGGTAACAGGGGAGGGGCGTGTGGTCCTGCGCAAGCCCCGCAGGGTCCTGGGCCCTGTAGTATCCTCCGGCCCCCACGAGCACAGCAGCAGCAGTGATTCGAAGCGTCTCCCCAAAATCAATCAAAAACAAACCAGATAATGTTCTGACTCACGACAAAGCAACATATGCCATACCCTTTTTAAACACAGTATTTCCAATGTTTACCAAAGCACTGTCAATACTTAAACCTTGAGATTTATGAATAGTCACTGCATATGCCAGAGAAACTTGAAACTGTTTTCTACGGACATATACATCATTAACAAGCAAAAAATGAACTGAACAATGACCAACTTATCTAACGTCTTCAATCTGATCAAATTTTATTTTTAGGAATTCAATACCATCCTTATTTTGATAATTAACAAAATCCACAACTTTGCCCATTGCTCCATTAACTAAACCATTTTCTACATCCAAATTACGCCTTAAAAATTACCTGACAGTTTCTACATGCATATAGATTCTTTTCTAAACCAGCAGTTTTAGATATTGATTTTTCTAAAGAATAAAATTTCGTCTTCAATTTTTCGGTCAAAATAATAGTGATTCCTTCGAGCTCTATTTTATCAAAGGCTTCCATTTTTATTATTTCTTCAATTTCCAGTTTCAAAAGTTGTTCATTGAATATAGAACATTCAAGCAGTGTTGGCATTAAGCAGATTACAGATTTGTTTTCTGCAATTTCCATGTAAATGTTCTCAGGAACTTTATCTTCATTTGGAAACAAATTGGAAAGTTATCGACTCTGCAAAGCTTGTTCACCATGTTCAGTCAGTACTCCACTTCTTACATCTTGGAGAATAGTTCCATAATCAACATCATTTGCCTGTCGCATATTTGTAATGAGTCCTTTGTATTCAAAATATGACCAAATATTCAAGTTTCCAACACGACCCAGAGACTTTCTGGTGTCTTCAAGTGCAAGTGTTTTAAATACTGGTTATCCTTTTACAGGAGTAAGTTGCAGTAGTTCTCCAAAAACGATGACATGTTTTCCTCCAAAGAAAACGTCATACTCTGTTTTAAGAATTTGCTGCATTCTTAAATGCACAAAGGCAACCATTAAGTTTGATACCATGCTTAACTCATCAATAATGAGAAGTTTCATTTTCTTCAAGACTCTTTTAACTTGACAACAAGCTACTCCAGATAGCTTGTGGTATTCCAATTTGTTTTCATGCTCTACTGGTAGCATTAGTAAAAAATGTAATGTAATTTCTTTAATGTTGTGTGCTGCCAACCCAGTTGAAGCAGTGACAATACAAGACAAATGCGACTCAGTTGTTTTCTGTAGATAACTTGTAATTAATAATTAAAAAATGTTTTCCTGTTCCAGCTTGTCCACTCACGTACATTCGGATAGGTTGAAATGACGTGCATGAGCACTCTTTCTTTCCATGAAGTAATCTATGGTCAATCTGTTGTCTCACTTGCTCATATATTTGTTTTTGCTCAACATTTAGTTGTTCTTCCAACTTTAATAAGTTTTTTTACATCTTCTTGGGCTTGATGCATTGCTGTTTCCACCTCATTCATGGCGATTGCTGCTTCATTTTCAACAATTGGTTGTCCTAGTGGATCTTGACTCAGCGCAGCAGAACTTTAACTGTCTTGAGAACTGTCTCTAGCAATCTCAGCTGCAATTGTAGCTTCTTGATCAACTTCATTGTTCAACATTTTCACATAATTTGCAAAAGCACTGCATTGTATGCTATCTTTACTAGCATTAAAGTAATCTTCATAGTTCTGGAAATCTCCAAGTAATTCCAGTTCTGAATGCCATGGTTTGAATAGTTGTAAAAGGGCTAAATAGCAAAATTCCTGCGCCCATCAGCGCCCAAAACCTGCCCAGGGCCAGAATCCCTGGCCGTTTCAAGGTAATTAGATATAGCAGACAGCAACTATTGGATCTGGATGAATGTGAGTGTAAGCCTTTTGATATCTGGCCCTTAAAAATGTCAGACTGTACCAGTTGCGCATACACGATTAATCGGGGGACTGCCGATAGAGCTACCAGATCCGCCCAAGTTCAAAGCCAGGGGAACTCAAGGATGAGACGACCATCCGATATTTATGGAAGGGGTAATATAGAAGACATATCATATAACATCCTGACTTCCGATACACACGGGAAACTCAGGCTGACGCTAGCTGCATATCAGCAAGTTCAGTGCATGTTAATAAACATACGGTCGCTGGGAAAGCATAAATATGAAATTGAAGACCTGATTCAAAATATCTAGCCAGACATTCCTTTCTTAATGGAAACCTGGACGGATCTTGCTTCAGGGCCGGATTGGAACATTGAGCTACCTCAGGGCTATGCAGTGAAGTTCCTGGACAGAGGGGTGAACAAAGGACGGGGGTTAGCAATTGTATATCGTGACCTTTTTTAAATTATACACTGAGGCTGTAACTGATTTACCAGCAGAAGCACTTCGCTACTCTAATTTGAATTTGAATTTTAACAGATTTGTAGAGCGCGCTTATACCGGGACGGTTTCATGGCGCTAGGTAGCGGTGAACCAGTGGACATAAAGACGGAGGCTAGACTGCTAGGGATCTGGAGTACAAGAAGGTCTTAAGATGTTTGCGGAATTCCGCATAGGAGGTAGAAGCTCTAAGGGCAGAAGGGAGAGAGTTCCAGAAGGATGGAGCTAGGACCGCAAATCTTGTCCCCCCGGACCTCTTCTTCCTAAAGCGGGGAATTGTCAAGAGGGCCTGGTGAGATGAGCGGAGCTCTCTGGCCGGAAGGTAGGGTGATATGATGTCACAGAGGAAGACAGGGGCAGTCCCTGACCTAGCCTGATAAGTCATGCAGCCCAGCTTGAAGAGAGCCCTCTCCTTCACCGGTAACCAGTGCAGAGATTGCAGCAGAGGGGTGGCATGATGAAATTTAGGGAGCCCGTAAATCTGGCGGGCAGCCTGATTTTGGATCTGTTGAAGGCGACGGATCAGGTAGTCTGGGGCGCCATTGTAGACCACATTCCCATAGTCAAGGCGCGATAGCACCATGGCCATGAGGATAAGCTTAAGGGCAGGAACAGAAAAAAAACGGGAAACCTTACGAATAGTGCGAAGTGAAAAGAAGCAAGAGGACACCACTGAGTGAACCTGCGTGTGAAGGGAGAGCTGGGAGTTGATAAAGATGCCCAGGGTTTTAACCTTAGGAACCGGGAGGGGAGGGGGACCAAGTGAGTCGGGCCAAAAGGACGGGGACCAGAGACTGCAACCACTCCCGGTCAAAACCAGTTCGGTTTTGTCGGGATTTAGTTTGAGGTGGTTGCAGTTCATCCAATCTTGGATGAAGAGCATTACCCTCTGGAAATTCTGGGCAGAGGAGGGAGAATGGGAAAGGTTAAAAATAAGTTGGAGGTCATCGGCGTAATTGAACACCGAGACCTCCATCTGCTGTAAAGAAAAAATAAGGGGTGAGATGTATAAATTAAATAGCAGGGGAGACAAAGAGGAGCCCTGGGGAACGCCGCATGTCACTCTACGAGGAGGGGCAGCAAAGTCGGCCAGATGGACAGCCTGCTCCCTGTCCGTTAGAAAGGACCGGAGCCAGGCATGGGCCGTGCCCCCAATGCCCGCCGCCTCGACACGGGTCAACAGGATGTCATGATCCACCGTGTCGAACGCGGCGGACAGATCTAAGAGGACCAGGGCCTGGGGGAGGCAGATGTCAATGCCCTCCCTCAGTTTGTCCATCACCGAAACTACCACCTTCTCGGTTGAGTGCAGCGGGCGAAAGCCTGCCTGACAAGAGGAAAGGCGGCCGGTAGACTCCACAAAGGAACTCAGGGTTCCGGTGACATGAGCCTCTGAGACCTTCGCTAAGTAAGGGAGAAGGGAAATGGGACGATAGTTAGCGGGCAGAGATGGATCGGCACCTGCCTTTTTCAGAATCGGAATGATAACTGCCGATTTATGGGCGTTTGGGACGATGCCAGTTTTAAGGGAGTGGTTGATTAATGTGAGTGGAGGGGAATAACAGCTGGAGAAAATCTCTTTCAGGGCAAAAGCCGGGCCGATGTCCTGGGGTGAGCCCGATTTTACCCGAGCCAGTATGGGAAGGAGGGTTTCTCGTGTCAAAAGGGGAAGCTGAGTGAGGAGTGGAGCAGCGGGGGGCAGGGAAGCAGTGGACGGTGTCGGGAGTGAGGGAGGGATGTTGGCCTTAATGAGAGCTACCTTCTCAATAAAGAAGGAGTTGAGGGCACATAATTTCTGGAAGCTTCAGGGAATCCTTATCTACTGCCCACCAGGACCTAGAGCTGCTTTTTCCCAAGCCCTGATGACATATATGGAATCTTGTATAGACTCTGATTCTATGTTAATACTCGAGGATTTTAACTATCACCTTGAGCTAGATAATAACAGCGATACCGGTAGACTAATAGACAACATGGCAGCCTTTGGCTTTAATCAACGGGTCATGGAGTCTACCCAGGCGGGCCATACATTGGATGGCATTTTCTTTAACAACGAGAACCTGAATGTGACTGATCTCCCCTGGACAGATCATAGAGCAGTGCACTTTGAGCTTAAAGCTTCTATGCACGGGCGTGATGCACAAAATACTGTAGTGAAAACAAAATTCAGAGGCTGGAATAAGGTCCAGCTAAATATTTTAGAATCAGCATTAGGGCAACCCCCGAATGGGACTGGTCAGACCAATGACAGCACAGTAGCAGATTTCAATGAATGGCTTCAGGCAGCCGCAGACACTGTGGCCCCGGAGAAAGTGGTAATAAGCAGGAGACTTAAGCCCTCAGCGCCATGGTATAGTTCTGAGCTGAAAGCCCTGAAAGCCAGCTGCAGAAGAGGGGAGCATGTCTGGAGGCAAAGCTACAAAGAGGAAAATAAATGAATATATAATCAGGCCCTCTCACAGTATAAAGAAGCTATAACCAGGGCAAAACAACAGTTTTTCACACAGAAGATTGAAAATGCCAGCAACTCATCTAAAGAGTTGTTTCAGGTGATCACGTCTCTATCGAAACCCCAGCAAAAGGAGAAATTTCAGCCATATCAAGAGATGTGTAATAACATGGCTACTCATTTTCAAAGTAAAGTCTACCTTATTTATGATGACCTCCAGAAGTCTCGTATAGGTCTGGATGAGGAAATACATACGGAGGCTGAACTAGTTCCGACTAGTCTAATTAGTTTCCCGGCTGTCACAAAAGAGGAGATTTTGAACACACTTGGTTCGATAAAATCAGGCGCACCTAGTGACCCAGTTCCCCCCAGATTTATGCATTTAGGGGCAAATAAAATTGTCAGCCAATTAACTCATTTATAGGGTGCTTGAGTCAGGAAAGTACCCTATGGCCTGGAAGAAAGCGATAATTAGACACATCTTGAAGAAACCTACTTTAGATCCTTCTGAACTTAAGAATTATCGCCCTATAGCAGGTCTTCCGATGGCAGCTAAAGTGTTTGAAAAAACACAGAATAAGACTCTTACTGAATACCTGGATATCAATAATCTGTTGGACCCGACTCAACATGGTTTTAGAACTCACCACTCCACAGAAACTGCACTTACGGTAGCAGCTGAAGAGATTCGGAAGACTGTTGACAGAGGAGGCAAGGCGATTCTTGTCTTGCTAGATCTGTCGGCAGCTTTCGATACGGTAAATCACTCAGTGTTAGTCCAACGGCTACAGGATATTGGTATCCGAGGTTTAACCCTGTCCCTCCTGACATCATTTCTGGAAGTAAGAGAACAGAGGTTGGTTTGGGAGGGAATGCAATCAGAGGGCTTTAGTCTCCCCTGTGGCATTCCGCAAGGTTCAGCACTTTCGCCAATACTTTTTAACATATATATCACACCCTTGGCAAGACTAGTTAGGAAGCATGGATTTGCGATGGTATCCTACGTGGATGATTCGCAGCGAATCATCTCTTTAGCTAAACAACCAGAGGACACAGCAATTAGAATTCATGGATGTCTATTGGAAATCCTGACCTCGATGAACCAAGCTTATTTAAAGATCAATATCGATAAGACGGAAGTGATGGAATTTGGGCCAGGGCAAGCTCTGTGGAATCCTATGTGATGGCCAATAAGTGCAGGAGAATGCCCTAAGCCGGTCCTTAAGGTGAGAAATTTGGGGATAATTTTTGATACCCAGCTCAATTTTTCAGCGCAGGTAAATAGTCTTACATCAGCCTGTTTTTATCTCATAAACAAAACTGAGAAAAATCCTCCCATATATTGGACAAACTCTGCAAAATACTGTGGTAGTGAGCCTTCTGCTGTCTAAATAAGACTATTGCAACGCGTTGCTTCTGGGAATTGATAAAGCCCAGGGCAACAAACTACAGTCTTTGCAGAATGCAGCTGCTAGGCTGCTGTTGAACATTCCTAAAAACAGCTCCATGTCAAAGGGAATTAGAGCTCTCCATTGGCTTCCCATACAGCAATGAGTAGAGTTCAAGGCTTTATGCACTGTGAATAAAGCACTCTACAGGGGAGGAGCCAAGGAAATGCAGAGACTTTTCATGCTGTATACTCAGCGAGGATGCTTAGATCTAGCAATGCCTGCCTTATGCAAGTAACTAAAATTCGGAGAGCAAGATGGGGTGGAAAAGCATTCTCCCACCGGGCAGCTAAATTATGGAACAAGCTGCCATCTACTCTGCGACTGCAGCCTAGTTATCAAACATTCAGGAAGATCTTAAATACTCTGCTATTTCCTCAGGCATAGTCCACCATCTACACAACATTTCCTCACTTACATTAGCGCCAAGACGCCGTTGTGCATTTATGCGCTTTATAAATATGAATCCTATCCTATCCTATCCTATCCTATCAGCAGGTTCACAACTGAGCTTCCTGTGCTTAATCAAATTTCCTTTCGTTTGTTTCACCAAACATCCTTCGGAAACAATGACTCCTTATTTTCCATCATTGATGTTCTCTGTAGTATTCTGTTTAAAAGTGTAGTTTTGCACCACTTCATAGAGACACATGTTCTCAAGATGATGACTTCTGTTTGGGTAATATGTGTTCAACATATTTGTTTTCAAAATATCTGTGGTTTCTTGATCTTTGGCTGCTAAATATTCAATTTCTTGTACAGATTTCAGTACTCGGCTTCGCATTGCTGCAAGACCTAGACTCACATAAATGATTCTTTTAGATTTGGAGTATAGACTTGCAGATGATACCTGATCTGAGCATTCATATGCTACGATTTCTCGATGCGATAACATCTTCAAATTGAAACTGTATAATTTCTTACTTAGAGTCTTCCCATAAGAAATCTCTTCCCAAATTTCTTTCAATTCCGTCTTTTCTGATTTTGTAATAGAAGGTGATGCATATCGAGCGCCATCAATAGAATTGTCCGCAACATATTGAATATCCATGTTAGCATTCCACATAGACAGAATAACTGGGTTGTAGTCATTTATGTACTTTGACTCTTCAATTCTTCTTAAGTTGTAGGTATTTTTGGGAGACTTTCTTGTGATAGTATGTCGCAAAGATGACATAAAACTGTTCACTCTTCCTTTGGATATTACAGGACGTGGAAATCCAAAATGACATTTGGTGTAGAACTTCTTCTCAGATTTGTACTTTCGTCGACAGTCTTTTCCACATCAGTGGTTTTGGAATTGTAACACTTGTGCTCTTAAGTTGTTTTCTTCTGTGTTTTTCGGTACAGCACATGTTGCATATTGTTCAATAAAACTCAAAACAGTATCATCTGCATCTGTTCCAAATTTGGGAGCGTCCTTAATCCATAACAGCATATGTATATGAAGAAATCCACACTTCTCCAAGAGGAGGATTTTTATTGCAGATAAAAGACATCATAGCCTCAAATATATGACTGAAATACCTGCATATATTAACAGGATCCAAAGAGCACAATTCTCCAGATGTCTTGTATTCAATATTTTTTATATTAGAATTTCCCTCCCGAAGAAATTCTACTAAATCATCCCAAGCGTACTCAGCACAGCTTAGGGTAAGGAACCATGTTTGATTTCCTATGTTTCGTAGCACACATTTCAGTTCTCCATGACGACGGTATCAATATTCAGTGCCACACTGACATGCCATCAAATTAATGAGCTGAGATTCTAGATGATCATCTCTCTGGTACACTTTATCCATAAAATCTTTTGCAGATACATTTTGTAGATGTATTCCAGTTTTTAGAATATAGTTGACTGCATATGAAAGTCCAGACAAGTCACTTTCAAACAAAGGATGAAATATATAAGGGATACATTGTCAAAATCTTGGATCTTCTGCATATAATCTAGTTGTCTGATATTCAGATGCAGGAATCTGCACAGGATGTTCATCATATCGTCCTCCTTTTCCAGTTGGGACCAACTGTGGAAAACAAAGAGCTTCCAAGCTTTCTTCCCATACACTCATGGGAGTTCCTTTTGATTTTTTCATTTGGAACAAATAAATACTGTTTTCATCCCTTCTTTTGAATGAAGTGGATGCACACTGTAATGTTCATAGATTTCTTCACATCTTAACATATCCTCTTTTTCAATTTGTCCACTTGACGTTTCAGTATCTTCTGCTAAAACTATTTCTTCTTCTCCCACATAAACATCCTTATAGTATGTATTGTTCTTTATCAAATACAATGTTGCCTTTTGCACTTTCCACATCTACTAACTCCTGCCAGATGTTCTTATTCTTAGTCGGCACACCATTAACAAGAATAACTAATGGTTCACTTTCTACACTCTCTACACCAATAGTTTCAATATTTTTCTTTAAATCTAATGGTTACTACACAACTCTACCTTTTTATCCTCTTTGTAAATCTGAAGGAGGCAATTTACCTGTTTTAGGCTTCATACGAATAATAGCCTGAAACGGGTGTACACGTTGAATAAAAATAGACTCATAGGTGTTTAAATCTATAAATTCAGGAGGAATAGCAACCAACTCAAGATTATTATGAACAGTTCTAGTGGGCATTTTATTCTCATCTAATTTGTTATAACAATATTTACAAATACGTTGATCTGAACCCAAATCATAAACAATTATCTACCAACAAATTAGTTGCAAATTCTTTCCACGTATCATTATTTTCTTTTTCACTTTTTAAATACAGATCAACACTCCTAGTCTGATTTTTGTAGTGAGTTCTTCGACAACAAATACAAGAATAATTTGGCCTTTCACCTGAAATCCCCTTAAAAATTGTAATTTAATTTTCAACATTTTTTGTACAACTATGTTCAACATTTTCTTCCATTAAATGTCTCAGTTTCTGCACTCTCTTGTTGAGGACCAAAGTAACAAAACTCAATATCATCACAAACCTTCACATCTGATACTGACCCACGCAAAAGAACACTGTTCAACTCATTTACCTTTAGTGCTGGACTTTTTACATAATACAATCTTCTCACTAACTTCCGCATTTGAGTATGAAACATACATCCTGAAATGGTGAAAAACACTTTGACATACTTTCCTAGAAAGCCAAAGAATGACCATTCAAACCAATATATTTTCTCACTCTGCAAGGGTCTAGTCCTTGCAACAGCTTCATCTTTTGTTTAACACTTTTTTTACAATATGCATGTAAGAAATTGCATAATTTATCAATAGATTCTTGTTGTACACTACAAATACTACCACAATCCCAAATGTACACTGGGGCTTTAGGGCGTCGGCCTAGAACTTCATAAGCTATAACTCTTCTGCATTTCTAGGACCCATTTGCTCTTTCTCAAGTGGATAACCATTTTTAACCTCATTAGCTGGACCACTGGAGTCAATTGCATGCAACAAATTATTGCTCTGTAAATAACTCTCTTCATTAAAAAAAGGCTCAGAACTTGAAGAGAGTTTCTATTCCCCTAAAAAAAATCACAGAAATTACTTCGGTTAATTACTCTTTTCCTCTTATTTTTAGCCTTCATTAAATGGATTGGTTTATCTAGTGAACTAATTCTGTTTCATACTAAAATTAAGAGTTTCCTCTTTATTGCAAAAGACATTTCTTTTTTTTTTATTTCTTTTTTTTATTCATCATCATCATCAAGAATTACATTTCATAATACATTTCATAATACCATTGTTACACAGAATATATACAATAAATTAATGAATCAAGAAAAAAGCATGGAAGAAAATGTTCCTCTAGAGGAAATAACCGAATATTCGGCCAAGCATAATACAAAATAACATAAAATGAGAGCAGAGGAAAAGAAAAAAAAAGATAAAAAAATGAGATTATAGCCAGGGGAATTTCTGATTGAGACCAAAAAACACCATTTCCATTATACCCCTTTTAGCCTTCTTCCGAGACTGGAGCCATATCCTTCTCCCCAATTGCTTTGTCTTCCATCCCTTTTTGTCATATAGTGCGTCTCTAGTGTATATATAGCTAGTAATCGTGACATCCACTGCTGGAATGTTGGTGGATTTGGATCTTTCCATAACGTTGCGATACATAGCCGACTTAGAGTCATTGCTAGGTATATAAATTCATGCTCAGAGATTTCAGTACCGTCCCTAGTTACCCCTAAAAACATAACTTCATTTGCTAGGGAGATAGAAATCCCCAATGCTTTGTCAAAGAATTGCTCTAGTGATCGTTTAAATGGATCCAGAACAGGGCATGAAGCGAACATATGCACCGTGTCTGTCTGTGTTGTTTGACATCTCGGACAGCTTATCCCACTTGTTCCGCCCCACTGTGCAATTCTGTGTGGTGTATAAAAGAGCTCGAACATGGTCTTATGTTGCTGTACTTGGAGATTAGCTACTCTTATAGAAAAACAAAGGAAGGAGTATCACCCGATGTATAGGCTGGAGGTTTTCCAAAAGTGGAATAATTATTCCTTTTCTAAAAACCCCCTCACTCACCACCTAGTG